>NC_071292.1:42115157-43463907 GCF_943737925.1 Anopheles nili
ATCTGGTTTATTTCACTGTGCTTACTTGAAGTTAATTTTTTTTCTTTTACTCCTTGTGCAATATGTTACAACTTTCTAAAGAAAAAATAAAAACACTTTTACATATTTCTGTGATGCTTCTATTTTGTATCCGTGTATTGAGGTACAAATTTGTTTATTGTTACTGATTACATCTAAAAAAAAGAAATGAAATTTGAAGTTTAAGGATTTAATGATTGTCTGACAACTAGTTTTTACGACGAATGTATTCTAAATTTTTGTATGATTCACTTGTAGGCAGAATGCCCTGCGCCACTATTCAGTAGCCGTTACAAACACATAGCGTAATTGTATATTATATATATATATATATATATATATATATATATATATATATATGTATATATAAATATATATATATATATATATATATATATATATATATATATATATATATATATATATATATATATTTATATATATGTATGTGTATATATATATATATATATATATATATATATATATATATATGTATATATATATATATATATATATATATATATATATATATATATATATATATATATATATATATATATACATATATATATATACATACATATATGTATATATACATACATATATATATATATATATATATATATATATATATATATATATATATATATATATATATATATATATATATATATATATATATATATATATATATATATATATATATATATATATATATGTATGTATAACATACAATTACGCTATGTGTTTGTAACGGCTACTGAATAGTGGCGCAGGGCATTCTGCCTACAAGTGAATCATACAAAAATTTAGAATACATTCGTCGTAAAAACTAGTTGTCAGACAATCATTAAATCCTTAAACTTCAAATTTCATTTCTTTTTTTTAGATGTAATCAGTAACAATAAACAAATTTGTACCTCAATACACGGATACAAAATAGAAGCATCACAGAAATATGTAAAAGTGTTTTTATTTTTTCTTTAGAAAGTTGTAACATATTGCACAAGGAGTAAAAGAAAAAAAATTAACTTCAAGTAAGCACAGTGAAATAAACCAGATCTGGGATTATAGAGGTAGGATTTTATTAAATCTGCGATTGCGAAAATTAACAATCGTTGTCACAACCCTTCCGAACAGCGACATCATAATATGTCTTGAACGCCCACATCCAGGGAGCGTACCCATTAATGTTATACAATAATTCATAAATATCTTATCATATGTACCCTTACACCTGTATCCGCTGATGCGTATTGAAAATTCTTGATAAGCCATCAAACGTCGGGCATTCCAGACCACCAAACAACCAACGAAACAACAAGTCCTCAGCCGTCCATCCCGTTTCCACATATTATAATATAGAAATAGTGTACCATGTTTAAAGATAAATATGTAGAAATAAAGACACTAACAGTTCAGGACTTAACAAGACTTAATACCAAAACCCCTACACCCGTTAGCAGAGTGTCAACTCTCGCTTTATTCCGTCTTGAATGTCTAGATCTCGTTTTTCCAGCTCCTCGTTCGCGTAATGATTAAAGCCACTACTTTTTGAAATTTTACGAGTTTCTGAATATCCAACCGTCCACATTTATGACACCGTATGACAGAAAGCATCTCTGTATCGAAATGTGCAGATGGGTTAACTCGAGCTTGACACGATAGGCGATAAGGGGGAGCGGAGTGCCGTACTAGGGAAATAAGTTGCTGTACTGGGGAAATGTGTTGTAGTACAGAGAAAGGTATGTTCCTAAATGACCTTTCACTGCTTAGTGTCGTTCTGGATGGAGCTTTAATTAAGCATCAACAAAAAAGAATGTTGTATTTCAACATGTCAGATTATGGTTAGTTGATGTAAATCATGTTAGAATTAGGAAAGCATGTTAAAATTAGGAAAACTTGTCATAGTGTAGTGAGTGTTTTAATTATAAGATATTTTTCAGCGTTGTTGTTAGGAATAGGTGATGCTTACTATAATTTTTTTTATATGCAGATATAGGGGGCAAAAGATTGGAATATCAAACTCTGGGATATTTCGTAACAGTACTGATAATCTAAAATTTGAAAATAAACAGCTTTTGATACCAGGAGAAGAAGTACTTGAGATCTCATATTCTGTTCGCATCCCATACATGCTTCTTGGAGACAAAACGTTTGCTTTTCAATATTTTTAGACTCGCCCTCAAGGGGATTATCATTGCTTTGGATTGTCTGAGCGTATTTTTAACTACCTCCATGCTATAGCCCGACGAGTAGATGAAAATGCCTTTGGCATTTTAGCTAACAGATTAAGAATTTACATACCGTTATCAATCTTGAAACCGATGTTGCCCGAGATATTGGTTTGGCCACGGTGTATTTACATAATTTTATCCGCAAAAGAAATCCAACGAACATAACAGAAACTGAATAATTTCCTGCGGACACTGTCAACCCACCTCGATTAATATCAGCTGAGCTAGCACGGCCACCAGGACGCTTGTTGAGTAAAAGGGCCAATTCAGCGGATTTTTAAGCAAAACCGCTAATGATTCAGGATTATTGCGGTATGGTGACATGTATCCGAAACAAGTACTTTATTTTGTATTGTGTTTTGTTGATGAAATTTGGTAAGCAGTAGAAGTTGTCTTGTCTCAACATCATTATGAATTGAAGAGCATCATTTATGAAATGATTGCTGTAGAAAACACCATCATTAAGGATGTGTAGAGGGAGTAGATTCAAATCGATCGAAACGGATATTACCATCGATCAGTGAACTCACTAAAATTGTTGGCCTGGAAAATGCATTGGCAAAACATATAAAATCTAGAGAACTTGGGGCGGTGGATAAAACCATTTTTGGCGTATAAAGCTTGTTGCTGCGTAACCCTGCCGATGGACCGCGTTAAATACTATTATTTTAGTACAGCGTTGACAGGAGCATAGACAGACGTCCTGTCAAACTTAGCACTAAAGCGAACCACAATGTTGGAATAACGACAACGACCCGACACTAACCGACGGCCATCGCAGGAACAACAGTATATAAAGAGCGAAATTGAGCGGGCTCGCTCCCATCTAGATGCAGGGATCCCTTTGATTTCATGCGTCTCCAACTCACCTCCCGGAATTCAACCACTGCGTTGATCCGGGATCTTTTTTAAGGTGATTTTTTGAGTAGTATATAGCTAGGTTGTAGGTATTTTCATAGTTTTAAGTTATTTTAAGGTTAAAGTGGAGTTCGCCCCGATAGATAGCCAAGCGTTATCCACCTCCAGCTTTTATGCTGCGAAACAATCTAAAACATGTAGGGACAGCTTAGGAAGTTCACGTATGTTTTATATCTAGATAAAAATGTAACGGCTCAGAGCCACTCTCTAGCGTAGACACTTCAAGGAGCAGGGAACCTAGATAAGTTATCAGCTAAGATGACAATATGTATGTTATCATTTTAAGTGTAATAAACACAACACATTTTAAGTTCTTAAAAAAGCGGGCTCGCTCTCTTTTAATTTCATCGGTTTTTTAAGATAAACCGTGTTTTTTAAACCTCTCTGTATAACAAGAGCGTTATAGAAAATGAAATTCTTGCGGTTGCCAAGAAGCCGGCAATTTGCATTCGAAACAAGGCTTTTAAAGACTTTCTGATCTACTTCCTTCGGGAGTATCAAATTAAAATTCTTCGTTTTGGCATTTTGAACGCGATAAAATTTGTGCAAAATTGGAAAACAATTCTTGAATTATCCATTTTTAACATGATGGTTAACCGCCCAATTGCATTTTATGAGCTGAATATTTACATCCCTTGTTTCTCTTTTATCAAATCTACTTAATTGTGTTTCTTTTTCATGGCCGATCGTCTGGTGCATATTAAAAACGATAATCCGATAAAGTGTCGACAATTATTACAGATAACGCAGTAAATGCTAAATTAGCAGTTTTGTTATTGGAAAAAAAATAAATCCTCCCTGTTTCATCCACACACTGTATTTAATGGTTCAACAAGCGATAAAGGTAAGCATCAGATAGAGTAAATTGTTCAACATTGTAATAAAACAAATCGTACTTTATTTGAAGTCAGCGCAATTAAAAGCATCATATTTGAAAAAAAAAATAAAACGGAAACAGCAAAGATGATAGTAACTCAGAATTTAAAGTTCAGTAGTTTAAAACCTTATCTAGATATTAGATGGATGGAGATGGAGCTTTGCCTAATACATGATCGGTAGGTTCAATTGAAACAAAGACCCCTACAATTGTTAGAAAAAAACACGAATTACTGAATCGTCTCAATCTTTCTATTTGATAGCAAAGGAAGCTTCCGCAGACGCAACTTTGATGAGTAGTAATTTCGAACATATAGCAAAGCTTAAAAAATAAACGAAAACATTCTAACAAGATTCAACTATATGGGCAATAAATTCAAATCAGAAAGTACAATTTTAGATCCTTAATCCAACAACAATGGATGAAATCTGCTTTGAATTTAAAGCGATTTGAACATGAAAATAGCTTTAAAAATGCTATGAAAAACTTTTGTTAAATATGGAATTTCTAGATAATTGTAGTACAAACGCAAAGGAGATAGATACGGATACCGAATCGATACATGACAATTTTGGCCCGATACATGACACAACCAGCCAGTTTGAGATGAGTTTGATCTTAAACCAAGAAGGACTATTTCAACTAAGTAATAATCGTGAGCTAGATTGTTAATTAGTAGAACCACATTCAAATTGACAAAATCGGTCGCGATTTTTACGTTATCTCGTCTATCGGGGAGCTTCTTTCAAGAGGCGAGATAAAAAATTTGTATAACTCTATAAGGGGATCGAGTTCAAGACAGGCACATCTGGGGACGATAATTTCATGTACGTTACTTATTGTAAATGGCTCTGTGAAATTTCATCGGCAGCTACCAAGCTGGGTTTGTTGAAGTCAAATCCACCACCGACCATACTTTCGCTCTTCGAAACCTACCTCAGAAGCCTACGCACATCCTGTTTATTGACTACAAGAAGGCCTACGATAACACCTTGGAAGGTGTCAGGAGAATAGCGGGACTACACAACGACATCAGTGGCACGAACGAATGCTCAAGGCGTTTATCGACAGAGTGTAAATGAAGCTGAGGGCTTCCACTCAACCGGTTCAATCTGACTATCACCCAGAAACAATTTTAAAAGGATAGTTTTGAGGACAAACTTCCACAAGCGCCTGGATCTAGAGATCTAGGATCACCTCTAGGATCTAGATGGAGACCATTAACCCACCAACAATTATAAAAGTTTTTCGGACGGAGCCTCAAATTTATGGACGGGCAAATTGAATCCTGTTAAATGAAATCTGTCGAAAGAATAGGCCAGAGATGTATAAACAACCCATCATTCAGATAGCAACATCATAAAATGTTTTTAAAACGTACACCGAATTCACTAACTATCTAAATAAATCATCTGCTCTTCTCTACAACACTAAAAATTTGGTAATCTATCAAAGTGATACGCTACTCAAAAGTCGACATAACAGAGTCGAAGAAATCAGCGATGGTCAGTCGTGGAACGAAACTCGCCATTGCCAATGTTTTTAATAAACCCACCAAGCGCATTTCTCAGTTGCGGCTAGATTTTTTGCATGTTGTCTTTCTTCTTTACAATAATGGATTTCCATAGTATTTGGCAATGCTATTCCAGATACCAAATACTCCGGATACCAACTTTTGTATGTAAAGAACCTTGCACTTTATTTAGATGTACAGTGCACACATTACAATGTAAGTTAGACATCCGTCCTCGTCGACGGTTCCGGCAGAAGAGCGCGAGGCCTGTCAAAGTGCCCACGTCAACAATGTCACTCGTGAGTGACACATTTGACTACGCTCCCAACACTAACAATCGCAGAGATTAGCCGGGAATCACACCCATGGAAGAGATAATGGTGGCTAAGAAAGCCATCGTGGTCTTTGAGCGGTGGATGGAGCAATGCAACCTCAAGCTCTCTCCCGATAAAACGGATATTGTTATGATCAGCATCCTTCGCCAGCAACAACCGCGAATCCCCGTCAACATCTGAGACACTGTGGTTAAATCATAGACGTCCATCCGATGGCAGCGGAGTTGAACACCCAAGGACAAGAACATCTTAATGCTCTGCAACAGAGCTCCCGAAGGGCACTCAACAGGATCCGAACAACTCATCTGGTGTCGCACATAGAGATGTACGCAATGTTTTGAAGTAGCAGGCCCTAATGATCCTATGGCATAAATTTCAATTTTATTCTCAGATGCACTAATGAATTTGAACAAAAAATCAGCAATGGAAAATTAAATGGTTGTTTAAATAGGAAAACTCAAACATCTCCGGTTGTTACAATCTCCGGAGCAACACGTAACTTTTTGGAAGAGAATATATGTACACTTGAACGTCATAAAAAATAACTGTTATCATCATACTTTTAAGAACTTGCTCGAATGCTCCAAGCGCGAATTTTATCAATAACTTATGCGTAACCTTCGTTTACCATTTAATCAATCAATTTATCTATAAGAATGTCTTTCATTCGTTAGTAAATATATGGTTATTTTAATGTATCTTTGTGTTGCTTCTGATTTTATCTGACTTTTTCGTCGAAATGTAGAATATGCATTCTAGGACAATCATATTTTTTATATGAAATGCTCAAATTTGGATAAAATAATCCGCTTCATTTTGAATACATTACTAAATTTTGTTCAGCGTTTTAGAAATCAATTCATTGGACTCCAGCCTTGTATGGTAGACCTATGAAATAAAATATCAGTTTTCAAACTTTTTACAAAAAATCGTATTCAACGATTTTAAAGCACTTACCTTTCGGACACATGTAAGAAAAGTTCATCTTGCTCAATCGAATAGATTGCTTTGAATCTTCCATTCACCATCATTCGCCAGCAGTGTTTTTATATATTGTTAGCATGTTTCGTGTTTGATATCCTTGCATTTCATCATGCATGGTTACAATTGTTTGGTCTTCTAACATTGAAGTTTGTTGGTCGATTGTCCGCGAAACAATGATTCTTTAGCTGGCAGGTGCGTTGTACGTTGTAGCACATACATGATTTTGCTGTACTAAATTTGCTTTGCAGATTTCTTGTTTTGAATCCATCAAATCATCGAATTACGAAACAATCATCATATAACCAAACCATACCATGGCAAATAAGAAATATTCCGAGAGAGCGTGGAGATTTTATAGAGGTATTTTCCACTAGACCTGCAAGTGGATATATCAAATCCTATCACAATATGATAACATTATTACATTACAACTGTCTTACCTCATCTCACCCATTTGTGTGTTCCATACATTGTCCGTTTTCCAGTAGCTTCATTTTTAATGTGACTATAAATGTCACTAATAATGTATTCAAAATGCTTTTTGAAAATGCATCTCTATGAAAGTTATCCTAGCAATCTTAACCATTAAACATTTTTCTATCAATATTTCTCATGACATTTTGCAGTTATTTCTACTCTACGAGAAGCAAACTTTTGTATATTATCAAAAGTATATCGATAATTTTTACAACCTTCTACTTTACAGCATTCCTATATTTTTTCATCTAAGCTATATTGAAATCTTGTGTATATGGTTTGAGTTTGACAATTAACAATTGAGTTTGAGAATCAATTTATTTAATGGTGAACGAAACATACGCTTGAAATATTTCGCATTTAATATTCATCTCGGAATATTATACACATGTTCTTACCAATGCGATCTTTTTTTCAATTATGTTTAAAACTAAAGGCAGCAACATCGTGTGCATATAAGCATATTGTAATGAAACCACATTTGAACAAGTTTGCCAAAAAATATGAGGATATTGTTAGTTAATGAATAAAAGGTTCGCGATTCAGGCGTGTTTCCAACTAAAACAACTTTTAATCTCCTACTGCAAAACGTTCATTAACGCATTGATAAATAAAAACAGTGATGACACTCGCGATGCATCCACGTTCGCGGTTAATTTTGACTGGACGAAGCTTCCGGGATGTATCATATGCTTTAAAAATTTCCCCAAACTGTTTATCTTAAAAAATCCAGGAATCATGCAGTAATTCAGGAAGGATTAAAACAACACATTATGATATGATGTTATAAAAGAAAATATTGGTACGTCGGTGCAGGTGTCGTCACACTTCTTTTTTTTTTTATTTGCAGCTGCCACAATCCGCACAAACATGGATACGCAAAGCTAATCTTTTTCAAATCAAGTGACAATTTCCCCATTGGTTAGGCGCAATGGATGGGTAACATGTATTGATTCAAAAACTGGTGCATTCTGGATCAATTTATTATAGCTCCAAGGAAGCTTCAGTGTAGTAAAGATGGCAGTTGTAAATACTGAACATACAATTTTATCTATCGATATTGGTGCAAATGCACCCCTACAAACGAGTATTCCGTTATTCATCTGCTGAAAGACGAATCCACAATCAACATTCAAATATCCCACCATCTGTCGAGTTTCGAGTCTAATATTATCGCACCTTATGTATTTGTCGGAGATGAGGCTTTTCAACTAACCGATTATTTGATTAAGCCGTACAATGCAGTATCTTCAACATTGCAAAAACGACTGTTAACACTAATTACAACCTAAAGAAACCAGATTTTGTTAAGTTTTCTCCATTAATAAGTGAGTGCCAGTGACCCTTCATGTACTCCAAACGGCAGGGGATATAAATACAACTGACGGATGAATAAATCATTTTCTTCCTCCAAGTTGAAAGGCTGCCCGCCACGATTCAAGATAATTACCAAAAACCACATACGAAATCCGTAAGTTCATACAATGACAGTATAATTATAGATTAGCAAGAGCAAAAGGTGTGGTAGAATGCGCATTTACACAGCTCTCTGCACGCTTTCAAATTTTTCGTTAGCCAATAAGAGTTTCCCCACAAAAAACCAACCAAATTGTATTGGATGCATAATAGCTTCATAACTTTCTACAGCAGCATTACGAAAGCTAATCAGATAATGAAGCAGGCATCCTTGACCAACCTTCAGCCAATCAACCACTAACTCTTCCCAATCCGCTAACTTAGTTCGAGATAAATTTAGTCGATATTTTCAGTATTGGTTTTATTCGATTTTCAGAAATACCAGCATTTGATGACTAAAATCTGGGTTCACCAAAGTTTAAAATGTTGAACAACAAAGAATGTTATGATAGTTAGTTAGTAAACTTGAGTTAGTTTCTTATAGATAAATTCTTCAGCAATGCTAAAACGTAGATCTTTGACGTGGAAAGCAAATCCATTCTTATTTAGCACAGGTATAATGTTCGTGTCCGCACAGCTAACTATTGGGCCACAAAATAAAAGTCGTACAATGCCTTAACCAGGCAGGTCTATATCCGTACAGCAGTTGTTGAGCCATATAAGAAAAATGTATAAAACATAAAATGGACAACTAATTTGATTTAATAAGATTTAATGCTAAATTTAAATTTTACCAATTAGATTTGACAACATTTTCACTTCTGCCAGGTGGCATCCAGGAAAATAATTTACTAAGCATTTCAACAAAGTAACGACCTGATAGAACTTATAATTTACATTTCATTTGTTTTATCTTTTAATCAACTTAGTGTTGTAGTAGAGAAATGATTAAATAACCTTTTCAGATTGAGAAATGGAAAATTGAGAGGTTTAACCTTTTTTTCGTATGTAGCAATTTCCTTTTCTTACATTGCAGACGGTCATATTCCTTTCGCTCAACAAGAAGCATTTTTGTGCGCACGAGGAAATTAATTCGAAAGAATTTGTAACTGAATTTACACAAGTTTGGCATTCATATCCACGTTTATGGGATATAAAACATAGAACATATGGAAATCGTGAAGATAAAGCTAGAACAATTGATGACTTAAAAACAGTGATCTTTAAAGTCTAACGAAACACTACGGAGACTGATGGAATGAAAGAGCTATCAGGGAGGAAAAAATCAAATGACAAGAATCGCCGCGATCGTGATCAAGAGCGATGGATATTTACACACCCAAGCTGTGGTATTATTCTCTTCTATCTTTTCTTGGAGACAGTTCTACTGTTACATCGTCGATTTACAGCAACGCCAATCAGTTGCGATCTGCAAACTAGGATGTGGAAACAACTATCGAGAACCCAACAATCTCTTAACATGTTCGAAGAAATATTACAAGGACCACACAAAGTCAGTCGGAAGCCACAGAAAGCCAACAGAACTGATCGTCAATGCAAGAAGAATGATGGAAAATGCGTTAGATGAATTGTCTCAAATGTGTTTTTCATTAGCAGTATTATTTCGACAACTACACGGGAGGTGAAATGCAATCCCTGTTGACTCGGGCTATTATCGAACAATATGACGAACCACAAAATAATCATGAAGCAGATAATTCTCTAAGATATGAATAAACAACATCGAATGTATGAAACATATGAACATAACGTCAAACGGATATAATTAATAACATTACCGTCCGTCTGTCGACAAGTCGTCTGATCCATAACCGTTAACATTGTCTGAACCACTATCATCATCGTTACCTGATTCTTCATCTTCCAAGCAACCGTCGTCATCTGCTACGTCCAACCCATTGACGCAAGAGCCGTGCCACCGCATCATCATTGGCACCCAGTACAAACGATCGCATTCACCCAAGGACGCAAGAGAAGAAAACTCAGCCGGAACTACTAGAGATAGAACAACACCTCGTAAGTTAGATCCGTACCAGTTGCTTTAAAAGGAAGGAGATGTGAGCAAGTAGCCGACATCAGAATCAACGATCGCAGCTAGTTGATTGTGGATGTCGACTGTGAGTACGACACACCTCAGTGGCCCATCGTTCAACGAACGATTTAATCTTTGGATAAAGCTCGGGCACCGGAGGCAACGGACGTGTTCCAATCTAATATTTTAATCTTATTTTACAATGTCGTGTTTTCTGTAATTGTTTATAATTGTGTTTTTGGTGAAAAAATAAACGAGTTGAAGAACACAACAAAAACAAAATATACAGCAAGTATTTTTTTAACGTTCATTGCTATGAAAAACTGATTCACATCTGAAATTATAAGAGCCAGAAACAAAGACTATCCAGTTTTCTTGACAAAATGGAAATCAAATAAATGCAAACAGAGAATAAAATCACCATTCGCGAAGCACGTAAAATACGGCATAGCCACCTAATCCAAATGAAGATTATAAAAAAAAGTGATACTCAAAAATAACTTTAGCATACAAGGTAGATAACTAATAAACACGATGACTGAGAAATATTCTTCTTCTTCTTCTTCTCTACTAAGGTTTTAAAACGGTACGATGCAGAAGTCCAGCTGCCTGGGCCCTCCTGTATTAATCCGTATACAGACTCCACCCAACCTTAGTAGTAAATAGAACCGGCAACTAATGGCCATATGTCCAAAAGACTGAGAAATATGATCGAGAACAATCGATCGGGTATAGATAACTACCCCTACAACAGAAAATGAAGATATATAGACCAAACAATCATACAAAGTATATAACATAATTACATAATTATGAATAGAAATTAATAGCAAAACAAAATCGACAATTCTACACCTTTGGGAAATATCACGAGAAAAAACAGCACACATTTCATACAACACACAGCACATTTCGTACAACCTCCGCAATAGGCAATTCAACGATATCATTAAAAAATATACTTGAGGAACTCAAAAGAAGATCCAGCTGCAACTTGTGCATCAACATAAGTAAGGCGACCATGAAGAAGCGGCTACTCGTGAGATGGAACCGAAGAGTCGACCTGAAGATAGGAGATCTGGGGGGGGGGGGGTGTTATGGTCGCGCTGTTGGTAATTATTTAAACTCGCTAGGTAAGTGACATATGCCATCGACTAAATAAATAAATGAGATTACTCACCATCTATGCCAGAAACTTGCCAGTAATATTAGCTGCATCAATATATCAATAAATTTGCGCGCTCTTTGAGTCTCCAAGCTCTTGATCCGACGCATGCTTCGACAAGGACACTGAAATTTCTAAAAAGACCAAATATCGAACAGAGTCCAATAATCATCATTGCTCGAGCTTACTTACCATACCATGCTTTACCATGCTTACAACTTCCCGTGTGCTACAATTTCATCATCCGATATCGAACAAAAATCAAACATTCATTGCCACGTGGTTCACTCATACGCCAAAGGAACTAATTGAAAACGTTTCTCTCCTAGTCTTACTTTTCAATTCAAGCTCAACATTTCGACAACCAATTTCACACATCATGCAGACAGAAGAGCATATATTGCGGTCAGTACGAAATAAAAAATTCTAGAAACTAAGCATTGTTAACAAAGCGTGGTCACATCATGTCACGAACAAAACGATACCAACGCGCACAATTTCACTTACACCATCATCACTAACGTTCACTTTGCCCAGTTCGCTTAACCAACGCCATCGAAACTTAGTCGAAGCTTCTCGAAGGTCTGTCTGATTGCGTTGAATTTTTACTTCCGGATCTCAATGACATTGCATCAATTTTGACAAGAGCGAAAACGAATACCACAGTTGCCTCTGATTTATCGTTTTGTCCCAGTTCTATGTTGAAGCAACGGTTTATTTGAAATATACGTGACCCTAAATATACGTTCAATAAATGTTAAATGAATATATCTTTTGATAACTTTGCCAGTTTGTGGATGTTCTGATAAATTGAATTTTTTTATCGATTAATTTTTTTTCTTAAACTTACAAAAATAGAATAAAAGCCCTCCTTTTATTTTCAGTAGTTTAATTGATAGCTCGATTTAAAAATAATTATACCTTATACGACTTGACAGTATCAATAGTCATTTTCTCAGTAGCAAAAATAATTATAATAAACTCAATAAAAATAGTTTCATTATATTAATTGAACCTTCTACATTTGATCCATATTTGATCAAACAACCAAGCTACGATGAGATTCTGGTACTTACCGTCTGTGATGAGTTAGTAGCGCCATCTATCTGCCAGTTTTAAGTGCATCGTACCGACGTATTTACCTACCTCAGATGTTGAGCAGTCGCTTAAATGACGTGCCACGTGCAGTGTTAATTAGCAATCAGTACAATGTAATTTTTGATTTATAGGCAGAGTCGATAAAATGGTCAAGTATTCTCTGATCCATCTCTATCAAAATTCAATCTCCCAAACTTGCGTCGTTTTCCAGTTATTTTTTTACGAACCACGCCGAGTCGTCATAAGACAGCTCCCTGTTTACGAGGACCATGGTTCATCGGAGGAGGATTGATGCTGTTTTCCATCTGAGGGATATCTCTCGAACAGGGTATTTGGAGGCATCAGTTTGACCGACTAAATCGTCCTTTCTCAAGCAACGCCGAAGTATGGCGCAACAGGCGAGTTGAATTTCTACACGGGCTCGCTTGCAACAAATTCTGCAAGCACCTTCTGAGTTTAATCTTTTAATCTTTTATAGTGTACACCAACTGATAAAACTTTCTTCCTCATCGCTTTGTAGGGCCGTTTTGTTGGTGCTTGCACCTATCTGCTTCCGTGTGTTGTGACCCGGTTAACGAACGATTGAATTTGTAATAACTCTATAAATTGGTGTGTTTAATTGGCTCGTCGATGACGTTTCCCTTGGTCGGTATTCAATATCGCTCCTTTAACGGTGTTCCATGCAGTTCCATGCGTAACATCTTGAGGATAACAAATGCAAGCTGCTCGTCCTCTTGAAGCAATATTGCAAGTCTTTTCCACGATCGTACTTGCTCGGTTCGTTGATGCCGAACTCTATAAACTAGTCTAGGAGGTCTTAGTCTCCCAATCACATGTTATAGCAGCGTATATATTACGACATATGGTCGTCCGTACATGTGATCTGTCGTGTTTATGACTTTGTCTAGATAGCCTGCATGGCGAAGTTGACACTGTACTGTTCTTAGCATTCGGCAATTTATTGAATACTTTTTTGATCATTCAACCGTGATCGTTTTTTGTGGATCGTTCAAAACTATACCGAAACGACATAATAGGCTCCGTTCGCCGATTGTATGTTCTTTTATCTATAAACATATAAGGAATGGGGATATATTGGCGCAAGAAATGTTGCCAGCTGGAGGGCCTTCTAGCGCTTAAGCGTGCATCATCGCGTTGGAAGGTCCGCTTCCACTGCTTCTGAAGCGGACCTTGATTCGCTCAGATGCGGCTTCCGGCTTTCGTACTCGTTAGAGCCTGCCACTCTCTCTGTTGGGTTGACGACATGCCGCTGTCCTCGGAAACGGAGTGGATATTGAAGGTCTTCCATCACGTCGTTTCTCCCTGCAGCGAATCATGTGCTCGTGTCATACCACTCGCGGCGCTTTTTGGTGCTATTTTTGGACCGCCAGCAAGGTTGGTTTTCCCCAGTTGCCAGCCAGGTCTGTTCCTTGTTTTAATCTTAGCTGCTTCGCATGTTGCGTTCCCGAATTCTGAGAAGCTCAGCAGAAATAACTGCATCGTGTCCAGCTGGATCAAGCCTTCCTTCTCATGAGAACTGCTCCCGGATACTCTAAAAATAGCATGTTCTGCTGCCTCGGGAACACCGGTACACCATGTGCCAGTCTGTCGACTATGTAGAATATCACGGATCAAATCCGCCGTTCGTTACTTTAGCTATACGCGACTTTTACACTCTGACAACGACCTCTTGCGGCAAGCCGACTCTGATCTGTTAGTGTGTTGTCTTGGATGACTTTTTAGCGCCATCTATCTGCGAGTGTTAAGTGTATCATACTCGATCGAGTTACACTCGAGTGTTTACCTACCTCGGATGTAAAAAAAATCTCCTAGGAGCAACTATAAAGTATTCATAAGGTTTATTCATCATTACCATGCAAAACATTTATTAAAAAATGATGTATTTACATTCACATATATTCAAAACAACTATTCCCACACTGTAACTATGACAAAACGATAAATCAGAGGCAACTGTGGTATTCGTTTTCGCTCTTGTCAAAATTGATGCAATGTCATTGAGATCCGGAAGTAAAAATTCAACGCAATCAGACAGACCTTCGAGAAGCTTCGACTAAGTTTCGATGGCGTTGGTTAAGCGAACTGGGCAAAGTGAACATTAGTGATAATGGTGTAAGAGAAATTGTGCGCGTTGGTATCGTCTTGTTTGTGACATGAACTGACCACGCTTTGTTAACAATGCTTAGTTTCTAGAATTTTTTTTGTCGTACTGTCCGCAATATATGCTCTTCTGTCTGCATGATGTGTGAAATTGGTTGTCGAAATGTTGAGCTTGAATTGAAAAGTAAGACTAGGAGAAAAACGTTTTCAATTAGTTCCTTTGGCGTATGAGTGAACCACGTGGCAATGAATGTTTGATTTTTGTTCGATATCGGATGATGAAATTGTAGCACACGGGAAGTTGTAAGCATGGTAAAGCATGGTATGGTAAGTAAGCTCGAGCAATGATGATTATTGGACTCTGTTCGATATTTGGTCTTTTTAGAAATTTCAGTGTCCTTGTCGAAGCATGCGTCGGATCAAGAGCTTGGAGACTCCTAGAGCGCGCAAATTTATTGATATATTGATGCAGCTAATATTACTGGCAAGTTTGTGGCATAGATGGTGAGTAATCCCAATTATTTATTTAGTCGATTGAATATGTGAGTTTTTTTTCTTAACTACAAAAATGCAATGAGTTTTTTTAACTTTATTTTTCGTCGGTCGCAATCGATGGTCTCACTGGTGCCTGGTGCGTTATAAAACTTCTGATTTCTTGCTAGTTGAAATAATAACAAACCGCGCGGCCATAACACCCACCCAGATCTCCTATCTTCAGGTCGACTCCTCGGTTCCTTCTCACGAGTATCCGCTTCCTATTAGACCCCGTGTTTATGTTGATGCACAAGTTCTGTTATAATAATCGGGTTTATTTACAGCAATAAAACTTTAAATTAAGCACTCTCTTACCCTTATTAGCTTATTACCCTCTCTCAGCTTATTACTCGTGAGGGATTCAAGCTTAAAAGCGGGGTATGTTCCGGAAGAATTTCGCTGTATGATTATATAGGTCCTGAGTGCAAACTCTTTACATTCGCATTATTCTTGTGTATCACTCTCTTCATATTTCAATTTTGCGCATCGATCGTGAGAAAACGCTCACTACAGCACCAGCTTTAGTCTTAGACGTTCCTGCGTCAGAGTGCAGAGAATTCCGCGGTGCTGCCCGCCGCCCTACTGAGACCTAATCTCAGCGACTACCTCGTCCTCTGTTGCCAGGGGATCCACGTTGTTTGTCTAGACATACACGTCATCGATGGCGGCTGAGGCTGTGTTCTCGATTGTAGATGTGGCTGCATCCCCGATGACAGCTGTGGGTATGTCTGGGGCAGCGGTTGCGTCCGTTTAATTTGTTGCGTTTCTGGCCGGCGCTTAGGCTGCGGTTGTTCCGTTTTCTTTCGTTGCGGGCACTGCTGCTCTTTGCCTCATGGTTGGTCCTTTGATGCGTCCATTTTCTCCGCCGCAGCCGAGGCCATGGCAGCCCGCAGCTCGCGGCTCTCGCGCGCCAGCTCAGCGTTTTCCTTAGGAAGTCGTTTAACCTGTATGTCCAAGGTCTTGATAGCCTTCGTAAGGCCCAGGATTTGTGCAAGCACAGTTCATCATCATCTTTGCCCGGTGCTTCTTACGACGAGCTTCTCGGAGAGTCTTTGTAGATTTCGCCGAGTCACTTGAGGAGTCCGACTCCTCGAAGGAGTCTTCTTTGCTCTCTACATTCAGCGATATCCTGTATCCAACAACCGTGGCGGGACGCATCAGGCTTGTTAAACTGGGGGTATGCGGAGCTTTCATAACTTGCTGTTCCGTCGGCTCATTCTCCCCGGAGACGGACTCTAAAGTATATCTGTTGGAGATACTATCGTTAAATTGCCTATTGTGGAGGTTGTATCAATTGTGTTGTGTGCAAAAGGTGTAGAATTGTCGATTTTATTGCGCGAATGATCATTCTGTTCACTGTTTGTACCTATATGATTTCCATTTTGTCAAGAAAACTGGATAGTCTTTGCTTCTGGCTCTTATAATTTCAGATGTGAACCAGTTTTTCATAGTAATGAATGTTAAAAAATATTTGCTGTTTATTTTGTTTTTTTTTGTGTTCTTCAACTCGTTTATTTTATCACCAAAAACACAATTATAAACAATTACAGAAAACACGACATTGTAAAATGGGATTAAAGTACTAGGTTGGAACACGTCCGTTGCCTCCGATGGGCGAGCTAAGAAAGAGCGAGCTTTACCCAAGGACTCGATCGTTCGTTGACCGATCGGCTACTCAGGTGTGTCGTACTCACATTCGACATCCACGATCAACTGGCAACGATCGTTGATTCAGAAGTCGGCTACGTGCTCACAACATCTTCCCTTTTAAAGCAACCTATACGAATGTAACTAACGAGGTGTTCTTCTATCTCTAGTAGTTCCGGCTGAGTTTTCTCGTCGTGCGTCCCTGGATGAATGCGATCGCTTGTACTGGGTGCCGATGATGATGCGGTGGCACGGCTCTTGCGTCAAGATGTAGTAGATGACGACGGTTGCTTAATGAAAGATGAAGATGAAGAATAAGGTAACGAAGATGTCAGTGGCTCAGACGATGATATTGATGATGGATCAGACGACTTTTCTACAGACGGACGGTAATGTTATTAAATTTCATTCATCTAACAGGATTTGCAGCAGCAAAGAACGTTGGCAATTTATAATATATGCGTTTGACGTTATGTTCATATATTTCATACATTCGATGCTGTTTATTCATATCTTAGAGAATTATCTGCTTCATGATTATTTTGTGGTTTGTCTTATTATTGCATAATAGCCCGAGTCAACAGGGATTGCATTTCACCTCCCGTGTAGTTGTCGAAATAATACTGCTAATGAAAAACACATTTGAGACAATTCATCTAACGCATTTTCCAACATTCTTCTTGCATTGACGATCAGTTCTGTTGGCTTTCTGTGGCTTCCGACTGACTTTGTGTGGTCCTTGTAATATTTCTTCGAACATGTTAAGAGATTGTTGGGTTCTCGATAGTTGTTTCAACATCCTAGTTTGCAGATCGCAACTGATTGGCGTTGCTGTAAATCGACGATGTAACAGTAGAACTGTTTCCAAGAAAAGATAGAAGAGAATAATACCCCAGCTTGGGTGAGTAAATATCCATCGCTCTTGATCACGATCGCAGCGATTTTTGTCATTTGGTTTTTTCCCCTGATAGCTCTTTCATTCCATCAGTCTCCGTAGTGTTACGTTAGACTTTAAAGATCACTGTTTTTAAGTCATCAATTGTTCTAGCTTTATCTTCACGATTTCCATATGTTCTATGTTTTATATCCCATAAACGTGGATATGAATGCCAAACTTGTGTAAATTCAGTTACAAATTCTTTCGAATTAATTTCCTCGTGCGCACAAAAATGCTTCTTGTTGAGCGAAAGGAATATGACCGTCTGCAATGTAAGAAAAGGAAATTGCTACATACGAAAAAAAGGTTAAACCTCTCAATTTTCCATTTCTCAATCTGAAAAGGTTATTTAATCATTTCTCTACTACAACACTAAGTTGATTAAAAGATAAAACAAATGAAATGTAAATTATAAGTTCTATCAGGTCGTTACTTTGTTGAAATGCTTAGTAAATTATTTTCCTGGATGCCACCTGGCAGAAGTGAAAATGTTGTCAAATCTAATTGGTAAAATTTAAATTTAGCATTAAATCTTATTAAATCAAATTAGTTGTCCATTTTATGTTTTATACATTTTTCTTATATGGCTCAACAACTGCTGTACGGATATAGACCTGCCTGGTTAAGGCATTGTACGACTTTTATTTTGTGGCCCAATAGTTAGCTGTGCGGACACGAACATTATACCTGTGCTAAATAAGAATGGATTTGCTTTCCACGTCAAAGACCTACGTTTTAGCATTGCTGAAGAATTTATCTATAAGAAACTAACTCAAGTTTACTAACTAACTATCATAACCTTCTTTGTTGTTCAACATTTTAAACTTTGGTGAACCCAGATTTTAGTCATCAAATGCTGGTATTTCTGAAAATCGAATAAAACCAATACTGAAAATATCGACTAAATTTATCTCGAACTAAGTTAGCGGATTGGGAAGAGTTAGTGGTTGATTGGCTGAAGGTTGGTCAAGGATGCCTGCTTCATTATCTGATTAGCTTTCGTAATGCTGCTGTAGAAAGTTATGAAGCTATTATGCATCCAATACAATTTGGTTGGTTTTTTGTGGGGAAACTCTTATTGGCTAACGAAAAATTTGAAAGCGTTCAGAGAGCTGTGTAAATGCGCATTCTACCACACCTTTTGCTCTTGCTAATCTATAATTATACTGTCATTGTATGAACTTACGGATTTCGTATGTGGTTTTTGGTAATTATCTTGAATCGTGGCGGGCAGCCTTTCAACTTGGAGGAAGAAAATGATTTATTCATCCGTCAGTTGTATTTATATCCCCTGCCGTTTGGAGTACATGAAGGGTCACTGGCACTCACTTATTAATGGAGAAAACTTAACAAAATCTGGTTTCTTTAGGTTGTAATTAGTGTTAACAGTCGTTTTTGCAATGTTGAAGATACTGCATTGTACGGCTTAATCAAATAATCGGTTAGTTGAAAAGCCTCATCTCCGACAAATACATAAGGTGCGATAATATTAGACTCGAAACTCGACAGATGGTGGGATATTTGAATGTTGATTGTGGATTCGTCTTTCAGCAGATGAATAACGGAATACTCGTTTGTAGGGGTGCATTTGCACCAATATCGACAGATAAAATTGTATGTTCAGTATTCACAACTGCCATCTTTATTACACTGAAGCTTCCTTGGAGCTATAATAAATTGATCCAGAATGCACCAGTTTTTGAATCAATACATGTTTCCCGTCCATTGCGCCTAACCAATGGGGAAATTGTCACTTGATTTGAAAAAGATTAGCTTTGCGTATCCATGTTTGTACGGATTGTGGCAGCTGCAAATAAAAAAAAAAAAAGAAGTGTGACGACACCTGCACCGACGTACCAATATTTTCTTTTATAACATCATATCATAATGTGTTGTTTTAATCCTTCCTGAATTACTGCATGATTCCTGGATTTTTTAAGATAAACAGTTTGGGGAAATTTTTAAAGCATATGATACATCCCGGAAGCTTCGTCCAGTCAAAATTAACCGCGAACGTGGATGCTTCGCGAGTGTCATCACTGTTTTTATTTATCAATGCGTTAATGAACGTATTGCAGTAGGAGATTAAAAGTTGTTTTAGTTGGAAACACGCCTGAATCGCGAACCTTTTAGTCATTAACTAACAATATCCTCATATTTTTTGGCAAACTTGTTCAAATGTGGTTTCATTACAATATGCTTATATGCACACGATGTTGCTGCCTTTAGTTTTAAACATAATTGAAAAAAAGATCGCATTGGTAAGAACATGTATATAATATTCCGAGATGAATATTAAATGCGAAATATTTCAAGCGTATGTTTCGTTCACCATTAAATAAATTGATTCTCAAACTCAATTGTTAATTGTCAAACTCAAACCATATACACAAGATTTCAATATAGCTTAGATGAAAAAATATAGGAATGCTGTAAAGTAGAAGGTTGTAAAAATTATCGATATACTTTTGATAATATACAAAAGTTTGCTTCTCGTAGAGTAGAAATAACTGCAAAATGTCATGAGAAATATTGATAGAAAAATGTTTAATGGTTAAGATTGCTAGGATAACTTTCATAGAGATGCATTTTCAAAAAGCATTTTGAATACATTACTAGTGACATTTATAGTCACATTAAAAATGAAGCTACTGGAAAACGGACAATGTATGGAACACACAAATGGGTGAGATGAGGTAAGACAGTTGTAATGTAATAATGTTATCATATTGTGATAGGATTTGATATATCCACTTGCAGGTCTAGTGGAAAATACCTCTATAAAATCTCCACGCTCTCTCGGAATATTTCTTATTTGCCATGGTATGGTTTGGTTATATGATGATTGTTTCGTAATTCGATGATTTGATGGATTCAAAACAAGAATTCTGCAAAGCAAATTTACTACAGCAAAATCATGTATGTGCTACAACGTACAACGCACCTGCCAGCTAAAGAATCATTGTTTCGCGGACAATCGACCAACAAACTTCAATGTTAGAAGACCAAACAATTGTAACCATGCATGATGAAATGCAAGGATATCAAACACGAAACATGCTAACAATATATAAAAACACTGCTGGCGAATGATGGTGAATGGAAGATTCAAAGCAATCTATTCGATTGAGCAAGATGAACTTTTCTTACATGTGTCCGAAAGGTAAGTGCTTTAAAATCGTTGAATACGATTTTTTGTAAAAAGTTTGAAAACTGATATTTTATTTCATAGGTCTACCATACAAGGCTGGAGTCCAATGAATTGATTTCTAAAACGCTGAACAAAATTTAGTAATGTATTCAAAATGAAGCGGATTATTTTATCCAAATTTGAGCATTTCATATAAAAAATATGATTGTCCTAGAATGCATATTCTACATTTCGACGAAAAAGTCAGATAAAATCAGAAGCAACACAAAGATACATTAAAATAACCATATATTTACTAACGAATGAAAGACATTCTTATAGATAAATTGATTGATTAAATGGTAAACGAAGGTTACGCATAAGTTATTGATAAAATTCGCGCATGGAGCATTTGAGCAAGTTCTTTCTTAAAAGTATGATGATAACAGTTATTTTTTATGACGTTCAAGTGTACATATATTCTCTTCCAAAAAGTTACGTGTTGCTCCGGAGATTGTAACAACCGGAGATGTTTGAGTTTTCCTATTTAAACAACCATTTAATTTTCCATTGCTGATTTTTAGTTCAAATTCATTAGTGCATCTGAGAATAAAATTGAAATTTATGCCATAGGATCATTAGGGCCTGCTACTTCAAAACATTGCGTACATCTCTATGTGCGACACCAGATGAGTTGTTCGGATCCTGTTGAGTGCCCTTCGGGAGCTCTGTTGCAGAGCATTAAGATGTTCTTGTCCTTGGGTGTTCAACTCCGCTGCCATCGGATGGATGTCTATGATTTAACCACAGTGTCTCAGATGTTGACGGGGATTCGCGGTTGTTGCTGGCGAAGGATGCTGATCATAACAATATCCGTTTTATCGGGAGAGAGCTTGAGGTTGCATTGCTCCATCCACCACTCAAAGACCACGATGGCTTTCTTAGCCACCATGATCTCTTCCATGGGTGTGATTCCCGGTACTGAACTTTAAATTCTTCTGAGTTTCTATCATCTTTGCTGTTTCCATTATATTTTTTCAATTATGCTTTTTATTACACTGGCTTCTAATATAGTACGGTATGTTTTATTACAATGTTGTACAATTTACTCTTTATCTGATGCTTACCTTTATCGCTTGTTGAACCATTAAATACAGTGTGTGGATAAAACGGGGAGGATTTACTTTTTTTTCCAATATCAAAACTGCTATGTTCGCATGTACTGCGTTATCTGTAATAATTGTCGACACTTCATCGGATTCTCGTTTTAAATTTGCATCAGACGATCGGCCATGAGAAGAAACACAATCAAGTAGGTTTGATAAAAGAGAAACAAGGGATGTAAATATTCAGCTCACAAAATGCAGTCGGTTCGGTTAACCATCATGTTAAACATGGGAAATTTAAGAATTGTTTTCCAATTTTGTACAAATTTTATTGCGTTTAAAATGGCAAAACGAAGAATTTCAATTTGATACTCCCGATATCCCCGGAGGTAGATCAGAAAGTCTTTAATTTCGCCAAAAATGGTTTTATCCACCGCCCCAAGTTCTCTAGATTTTATATGTTTTGCCAATGCATTTTGCGGGCCAAC
The DNA here is from genome assembly GCF_943737925.1 of Anopheles nili. Lineage (NCBI taxonomy): Eukaryota > Metazoa > Arthropoda > Insecta > Diptera > Culicidae > Anopheles > Anopheles nili. The sequence goes on from NC_071292.1 coordinate 42,138,152, forward strand.
AATTTTTGTGAGTTCATTGATCGATGGTAATATCCGTTTCCATCGATTTGAATATACTCCTTCCACACATCCATAATGATGGTGCTTTCTACAGCAACCATTTCATAAATAACAATATGCAATTCATATACATATGAATGAATAATTCTTCCGTCATTTGCTCTGTACAGTCGCTTCATGAGACGCTCCGTTTTAACTTACCGATACTTTTCTGATTGATGGAGTTCCTTCGTCGCCGGTTGGTGTGTCAGCATATAATGCAGAATTTCACTCGGAACTTACATGCAACGAACTGAACCCGCATACCCTCATTGCTCCCTACTCTTCTCTGCGACCGCACCCACCGCTTCTTGTCGGGACCTCCAACGAGATTCTGTCGGGCGAAGGCCTTTTCGAGCCGGTCACGGAACCACGGGCCTGGCTATTCGTTACACGTGTATCTCCGAATTGCACTGAAGAGCAGATGTGGACTTTTGTTTCATCTCGGATCAATTCCTCCGATTGTATTGCTTGCCGAATTTATCCTCGCAGCCGCGACCGAAATAGTTTGCGTTTCATCTCGTTTAAAGTGAGCCTGCCGCGATCACTTCGACAGGTCGCTCTATCACCACCTACCTGTCCAAGATGTTTTGTCTTCCGAGAATTTGAGTTTCGTCGTAGGAGCGAGAATTCTTTTTTCTCCCCGGAACCGTTTCACAAACCTGTACGAACCACGCAACTCAACGACTTACTGCCACGTTAGCTCACTGAGTTCCGCTCTAGCCTTGGAGTTAGTAACGGATTAATCGGCTTAAAATACCTCTCAGTGTATTACCAAAATGTGCGTGGTTTGCGTTCGATAACCTCTGAGTTCTTCTTGAGCTCCATCTGTGCTGACTATGACATAATTATTTTGACTGAAACTTGGCTAGATGACACTATTCCTTCACCGCTGCTTTTCGATATCTGTTTTCCGTACTGATCGGTCAGCCACGAACAGCAAAAAATCTCTGGGCGGAGGTGTCCTTATCGCAGAGGCTTCGAGGCTTGACCCCATCCGTTGCTCTGATCCGACTCCTCTCACGGAGAGCCTATGGGTGCGCGTGAAAACACTTCATCAAGAAATAATGATAGGTGCTATCTACGTGCCGCCGGATCGCTCAAGTGATCTGGCAACAATTAACTCCTTCTGCTCCGAGCTTAGCCAAGTAAGAGAGAGATCGTCTCTCGTTCTGTTTGTCCTCATGGGTGACTTCAATCAACCTAACCTACGCTGGACTCCTAGTCCTGCCCCGTTTCCTGCTCTGGACTTTGCCAGTTCACAGTTTTCTCCTGCCTGCACTATGCCGTTCGACGAATTGCAGTTCTCCGGATTGACACAGCTAAACTCCTCTGTGAATGGGCACGGCACCCTGTTGGACCTAGTTTTCGTGTGAGATCTGTTTATCGATTACTCGGTATCAATTGAGAGCAGCTTGGATCCGCTAATCGGGCTTGATAATTATCATTCCGCTATGGTGCTTAAGATTGTTTTGCTTAATGCTTCCGGTGAGTGTATGCGAGCATCTGCCTCTGCTTTGCCGCAGCGCCGTTGGAACTTCCGTCGTGCTGATTTTGCTGGTTTAACGTCGGCTCTATTGCATGCTGACTGGAATGAAATCATGTCTGATGCAAACCTCAACGTGAATGTTGATTCCTTTACCCATACTGTTGTGGAACTCTTCGATGTTCCCCAGTTTCGTGCTCTAAAGAAACCTGGTAGTAGTGGTCGCCCTACTCTCCGCCGTTAAAAAAGATACAAATCAGCTTACTACAAAAGACTCTGTCGGAGCATCTGTGAACGGAACCGTTTAGCATTTCTCGGTTCTACAAAAATGAGAACAGACGAGCTTATAAACGGTATACTACTACCCTCGAAGTTGTATTCAGAAAAAATCCCAAATCATTTTGGAAGTTTATTAAAAACAAACGAGAAGCAGGCAGTGGAGGCAAACGTGGTGAATTATCTTCTTCTATGAGCTTCAATGAAGTGGAAGTGGAGGTACGCGAAACCCATTACGAATCCTGCCTTCGAATATGATGGGACTGGGATCAGGTGTCTAGGGAGGATCGGGACGCGAGGGTGACAAGGGTTGCAAGGGAAGCCAGGGAGGGTAGGGAATCTCTGGCACATTCACTTCACTTGACACTGGCAGGTCATCCTGCTCCACCTCCATCACCATGACAGAATCTTGCAAATCATCGTTTGAGCGGTTCATTGCTTCAAAATGGCCACTTCACTACTACTTGTTCGACAGAGATATTACTACTTTTTGTACACTACTGTTTGTTCGATATAGAGTTTTCTAATAATGATTACTTGTTCCTAAAACCCTCTCGTAGTCTCGTAGTAATAAACAGTAGGCTGTAACACAGCTGCCTATATTCTGACCGTAACACATGTTTGTTGAAAACTTCTTCGGCACATTCCAGCTTTCGTCCTTTAATATCTAACGCCAATCCCCTTTGGGAAGCGCTCTCAAGCATGACTACATAATTTGATTTCGTTAGGAACCATCATTAGGATCATTTTCATGATTCTATAGCGTCAACCCTTCTCGAATATGAGCAGTACATTTGTCGACATTCTGTTTCACAGTTGGATATTGAATTTGTTGTTTTGTACGCATCATATTTTTATCGATCTGATCCAACTCTGCCAATATGTTTATGATTTACTGAAGGCTTTTAGTCCCGCTTCTAAGAAGCAGTATTTTTTTAGTAACCGTTTGATGCAAGTGTTCAGATGATACTGTTCATTCCTGATCATTCTTAAGTTCATTATAATTCATTTGTTAATTCATGTTCATTCATTTCTTAAGTGTCCTAATTTTTTTAATTTTAAAATAGAGTTGCTTATTCAGGAACAATATTTTAATTTATTGTGTAATTACCAACACAGTTTCTTAAGGATATTTTACATTAAATAACTCACCATTTAAGTGTTTGCAAACTTATTCTACTTTTACAGTCTTCCGTCTGTATTGGAGAAATATAATTTATGAAACATTTCATCAGTGAAATTCTATGCTTTTTCTCTATTTTTTCAGCTATGGTCTTATCATATCTTCGAGTTTTATGCAAGGAATTTTATTTTCTTTTAATATACTTATAAACATTTTGTAGATGTATCCTGCTATTTTGTGTCGCAGGGTTTCTATTCTACCACAGTTTTCATAGTTAGCATTTCTTACTATTTCCCATGTGTGTGCTTTTTGCTTGTAGGGAATTTTATTTTTCACAAAGCTGTAATACAGGCTTCTTTGATCTGAGCTAAGATGGTGATCATTTATGTTTTTCCATATTGTTTTCCATTTACTATATCGGTATTTTTCTAGAATGTTGGGAGAGGGAATTGCTTTTATTAAGGATTTGTACATTCCACTGGCAGTTGTTTTTGTTCTTTGACTATTTGTGAAGTTTGTAAGTTGATTTGCAATTACCTTTATGCATAGGTAAAAACTTGGTAGGGTAGCAGGGTTGATTGGATTGTCCAGTGTATCAATGATGTTTTTTGTATACGGCATATAGTTGATTTCATTTATGTTTCTATTCAAAAGTAGATTTTTGAGTTTTAGTTTTGGATTTAGTAAGTTAAGCCCACCTCGTGATTTCGGTAAGGATAATTGTTAAAGGGAGATGGTGTATTTTGCTGGTGCTTTCATAAGGATTCTAATCAGTTTGTTTAGTTTGATTAGATAGAATGTATTAATCGACAGAACTGAGCCAACATACCATAACATTGAGGTGATGTACGTGTTACATAGAATTGCTTTTTGGTGCAGATTTAAATCTCGTCGTTTGTTGTTCCATATTATTCGGACAAATTTCTGGGTAGTTACATTCCAGTTAAGTTTGATCGTCAGTCTTAACGAGTTCGTGAACAATATGCCTAAAATTTTGATTATGTCAAATGTTTGCAACCATGGAATTTGGATTTGGGTGCTGTTAGATATTTTACCAATGTTTAATGCTATGGTTTTTCCGAAGTTGAGTTTTGACTCAGCTATTATTGTTATACTATTTGAATCGATAGTTCTTATAATATGACTTTGTGCAGATTTTACGGTTGCTACCCATAGCCCGCCAAAGTAAGATGCTTTTGGAGGAATGAATTTGTACTTGATCTCGTTCGTCGACCATCGATCTAAAATTTCCGTTCGATCATCCTTGTTATATTTAAGCATTTCATAGATGCGATTCAGATCGTGACATACGTCCTTGAAAGTAGTTGCATTGTCCAAATACAATTCACTAATCTTTCCGCATCGTGCAACGAAACTAGACTGGCATAATGAAGGAAAGAACTGAACTCTGTTGCCTTCCGCTTTTCTAAATATTTTAATGTTCTCAACTTCCGATTTATTTCTGAAGGCAGCTCAATTTCTGTCAATATTTTAGAGATTCTATCACACTCCTGAGGTGTCCAGCTTCTTTGGCTACCAATCTCCCCATTTTTTCATCTTTTTAATAGATTTTTTCTAGCATATGGTCGATCAGAAAGAGATGGTCAGCTATTATGACATCATCAATAATGTTAAAATCAATCAAATCTAACAAAGGAATCATTTTCTTTTAATGTTGCGGCATGTATGAACCTCTTCAAAAATGCTCATCTGTTCGTTTTGCTGTTCCGACACCCCGAGAATTTGTTCTGTGATTTTCTCTTGTACCCTGAACCGCACATTTCATTCATCCATGCAGCCCATTGAAATTAACGACACCTGTAAATAAATACAATTCAAAATAAACCATTATCAATTTTGAAACACTCAGAAAAACTTGAAAAATATGTAAGCGCCTAATATTCACATGTTCTACTTTTTACCTTTGACTAAAGCTCTCGCTGGAGTATCGGCAACGAAATAAAGCATCTTAACAGAAATGATTCGATTGTAGACTACCAATCTTGTTTGGTACAAATCATTCAGATCGTTCACCAAAGAGCGTAGGTATTGCTCGATATTCATAGAGCCACTAAAAATGCCGACTAACATTGGCGCTTTATTTGGCAATTGCTGAACGCTGATTAAAATTGGCCAACATTTTAAATTAGTACTTTTCTGAAGCGGTAGCCCATGTAAAAAAAGACTTAAGCTAAGCACTTAAATGTTCGTTTCCTGCTTACTTATTGCGAGTAACAGAATAATTTAAAAATGCATGCTGAATTTCAAATATGTTAAATATATAAACTGATTTAATGTTAAATATATAATTTTTTATAGTTTCACTTCTGGAACTTATTTTGCAGGCAAGCTTTGGTACTACAGCTGACCTCCATCCACATTTAGAGTATGTCCCAGGCCTGCGGACTTTTTTAGAAGCATCCGAGAATCTTTCGGGAGGGCGGATTCGCTACATAAACTTGAGCGACTTATGGTAAATGTTGAACATAAGCGCCCAGACTTGCAAACATACGAGTAATGACGAATTTCCAATGTCGAAAACTGCGGTAACTTCTTTATGTGTCCACTTTTCGTTAACGCTATCGCATTTAACTCTGGGAGCATTAGATTTATAAAAATCGTCCTTACTAGCCTATCTATTCGCCTCCTTGAAGATGGTGACGGACCAAACGGCGTTGCTGGTTGAGCGCTTAGTGAGGGTGTTTGTTGAAAATGTAAGCTGTCAGAACTCGAATCAGTCTCCATATTTTCTCGTGCCTTAGCATTCTTGTAAACCTTAGTGGTTTTTTTTGCTCAAATATAGAAAATGGAATATTTACCATTTCTTTGTTTATCTCTCTACATTACTATACAATACAGAGATAAATGGGTAAAAATGTATTTAAGCCCTCGTCCGACAGCATGGGTTGGTGTTTAAGGAAATTAGCATTGACAGCACTTAGATTGACAGCAATTAGCCGATATTTTTTGTTTTCAACTAGATCAAATATTTTTTTTCTTTATTGGGACGGACAAGCCGTATGGACGACTCTACGTGAGCCGCCGACGTAATATACAAAGGGCATTTACTCCCTTTCTTTGCCTTATCCCGGGCATACTCGGTTGACTCAAATTAATATGATGCTGTGTTATAAATGTGTACTGTTCGTATCTATTGTCTGTTATTGTTGGATTATTGCTGGTGGCGTATTGTGTTGCAGGTGTTGAGCTTATTGTTATTCTGGATATGGAAGATTGTGTTGTTGGCTGTTGTAGGCGCTAGCTTCAGCGTGCTGTTGTGTGTCCTTAAAAGTACGAAATTCCTTTTAGAGTTCATTTATTATAGTTCAATGTCAAGTACTTATCCCAATAGTTATGGTAACACTGAACATGAATTTAGAATTCTGGAACCCGTTTGATAGTCAAGACAGGGACCATTCCGAAGCCTTGATCTTCTGCCTCCCTTGTTGCGCTGTTAACTTGACATATGTATTAACCGAGACATTTAGACATATGGTGAGAAGCGGTAGGGATTGGAGAAGGAGGGTATTATAAGGTAAGACCGTTGTCTCTGGCAAAGGGGATCAAATATGCTATAGATCATTTATTCAAATACACATTATTCAATTTGACCGTTGAAAGTAAAAATTAATTGTAAGAAGAGGAAGGGTGTTGTTGAATGTGAATGTGAATTTTTACCGATAAATGTACTAATATTCCGATAGAAATTGTACGCGCGTTATTTTTATCCCCTTAATACTTTTTTCTAAAGGTGTATTACAGATTTTTTTAAAGTCTAAATTAGTTAGGTTATTCAAGCTGGTTAAGTTAGTTTGGTTTAGATAAATTAAATAACAAAATCTTCTCTTGGGTTTTTTTTTCTATTTTTCCCGAGGTACATTATTCCAAACTAGCAACTTTATTTTTTTTTAGTTATCCACTGCACGGCGGGATGGTCGAATGATTATAGCGCCAATTCACACACGTCGCAGATCGTCAATCTGATGCGTCCACCAGGTCTGCACTCTCCACTATAATCTAAGAAAGGTAGAACGCGGGCTTCAAGACACCAATTGCCACTCTTATATTCATGTGCAGAAGGAGCATTTTGTCGATGATCTCCCAACGGGCGGAGAGCTTGAGCATGGTGTTAAATAACCTACCCAAGAAGTTGCTACCATGTTCACACAAATCCTGCACAAATGACCAGAAATTCGCCAGTATAAACCTACACCGATGTGCTTCTACAGTTTGAACGCAGTCGAAAAGGCGCTCGGAGTGCGGTAAATCATTGCTACACGTTGTGTTTGACATTGAGACATTGAATCTGGCAGGGCACATATCCACCGCTGATGTGCACCGATTTGCGCCCGTTATTAGATTTTTTTTCTTATTAATCGTACTGAGAATGAAAATAGCGAATCCAGCGCGACTGGTTAACTGCAGATAATCATTCGCTATTGAAACAACTCGTAAGAATCGATCATTGTTTTCATTGATTAATGTTTATTTTTCAGCGTAGAGTAGCCTTAATCTTTCGCATTATCGTTGACGCTCACGGTGCACATGAATTGCTGTGTTGTAACGATAACGCATCCCGAGCAGCGTGAACAATGCTAGTTTGACGTCGGAGGTGAATGCTCCATTCAAGAGTTGTACTCACTCGCATGCTGGTTGATAAAGTCGACATAGTGCGATACCTTCGTCAACACACCCGGGTAGGGTGCGATAGCGCAGGGTTTGATGCTCCACGACACGATGCCCACTTGGTAGCCGTTGTGCAGCAGGGGACCACCGGAGTCACCCTAAATCGATCAAAGTTATCGTTGGTGAAAGAATAAAATCAAAATCATTTTCGAATTATGATCGAAGTACTTACGCTGCACTGGCCCTTTCCGCCGCCCGGCTCGGCAGCGCAAATCTGCGACGGATAGATGTGATTGCCGTGGATGCTATTGCACTCATCATTCGGGACGGCGTAGTAGTCGATCTGCTGCAAAATCGTCTGAACCGGTCCATCCGACGCGTTGCGGCCCCATCCGACGAGCGTCACGTGGTTCGAGGCGAGCGTGTCGATCTCGAAAAACCGCTTCGGCAACCGAACGGGACGCACTTGATCGCTGAATACCAGCGGTTTACGCAACTTCAACAGGGCGATATCGTCGATGTAGCTGTCGGCCGGGTTGTAGCCGGGGTGTATAACAACGTCCGCGATCGCGTACACCGATTCATCGACGGGGCGCGAGATTTCCGCTCGTCCTACCTGCACCGTCTGCGCGAGAGGCGTGGTGTAGTCTACGCAATGGGCCGCCGTCAGAATCCAGAGGCTGTTCAAGATGCTACCACCGCACGAGTGACCGCCAGTTGAACCACGGAGTGAGACAATGAACGGATAGTCCTCGATCGTAGCATCCGTTCCGTTTACGATCTTGCGATCCTCGATCGGACCAGCTATGATGAGGTGTGAGGGATCGTTTCGCGTTAGACGTTAGGAAACAAACCATGAAATGAAGCGCTATGACCAGATTAGGGCACACTCTCTAACTACTCACCCCACGCCAGACCGACAATCACGAGAGTTAATCCTAGTCGTAAGAGCACCATGGTCCCGGCTCTACTTTATCTTTATCTTCAGCCCTTCGCTATACTAACGAAAGAGCGCTCGTAAAATCTTTCTTTTATATTACCGATAACGCGCTAATCGATGGATTACGATGGATAAGGCACACTGTCTCCTGATAGACGCCACACTTGGCTGGTAAGAGTCCATTTATGGTTTCAAAATATAAAACAATATTCTGTATTATAATAGTTCCTTTGAAATATATTATCAAAGATGCGTATTTCATTACCTGGGAGCTGCAAAGCGCACGATCTGTATTTTTTTCAAACTCCTACTATTTTTTCGATTATATTTGTTTTTGTTTACTGTTTTCTACCAGTAACATGTTTTTATTAATTATTAATTATAATAATAGCATCATATACTGTTGTCTTTTTCAACCTCAAAAACTTTTTTTTCTAACCTATAATAAGTACCTAAACCTAAAAAGCCCCATCCCAACAACCTAAAACATACTGTTCATTACATTACTCAATTCAAGTTGATAAACCATGTTTGTTTTATCATCGCATACAATGCTAGTAATAATGTGTTTGTTATATTTACGTTTTGTTTGTTACTTTTACAAGTTAGTTATACTCTTGGTTTAAATATTAGAATGATGTTATTTTAGCTAGATATTACGAAGTGATCAAAAATGCTGAACAGGCTGTATATTTTCGTTTTCGTTATTTTGTCGAATATGAACAGTTTCCCTTTTTAATAACCTATTCACAACCTGTTCTAAACTTTTTGGACCACTTCGTAATAGTCGTTTCAAATACTGCAAGTGGTTTTCGAAACGGTATATAATGGACCATGTTACTCATCTTCTTTGCAAATATGTAAAATATTATGAACATTACCAGAAATATACTCTATGCTATATATAAGTTTTAATTGTTTTACATAAAGTAGCAATTTATTAGCAAAAAACCAATGATCCTTTTAAAAGTCGGACAATAAAAGCGTTGATCATTTACACGATCGGTTAAAAATTGTTTTAAAACGACAACAGCCACATACAATAAAAAGGAGAAAAATTCCGATGTCTTCCAATGAAAAAGAAATCTAATATTGATCGGAATTTCCTATGAATTTCTAAAGGTAATTTTATCTGCAACAACATTGTCGTCTTGTTGTTTTTTGGTTAACGGATTACTTATTATGTGCACCGAATTTATCTTCTACCCAGCCAGTTAGCGTTCGTTTCGTCACTTCCATATCAATTAAATGTAAAGAGTCTCCAACTGTGACCTGCTCGATTATATCAAAATTAATCAAATTTAAAGGGGGAGAATCTACTTTTTGATCTTATCTTATTTTTATCTTTTACATCTGTGTGATATGGTGCAGCAAATGCCGTTTTTCTCCTTATGCTTTTCCCTACTGTAGTGCACTTCAAACAGCCTGCATGAGATTTAAAGCTAGCAACTCCTATCACAAAACATATAATAATGGATGTTAGCAATATGTAATGTTGTAATGAATCTTTTATTACCTTTAACGTATGCTCGAGCTGGTGAATCGGCTGTGATTATCGTTGAAATTTCTGATGAAAAATTGCGATTTATCCTTAGTAATATCCAAACATCGCGTGGAAGTTTGCAAGAGACACTGGTAGTCATATTCCTAATAATTCTTACGACTTGATTTATCGAATCATACGATTGGTTTGTTGATATTGCCTATTGTCGTAATTGTTCAGCTGTTCCATTCTCTGGTTCCCATATTCCGTGCTTTTGTTTCATGATCTGAGCTTTCGATTAAATAATCCTAGACAATTTCCTCTTCCTCTTCAAACGATAATTCGCACATAAATATATCATTTTGCCGGACACCTTTTTCCAAATTATTTTCCGGTGTTGCAGTGACCCGGCTGAATCTCTTAATTATTCTGAAATTTCACCCCGCGCGGAAGTCGGTAGTGCCTTTTTCGACCGAGTAGCGTCGTCTTGCGCTTGGTCATCGTTAGACAAGAATAGCGGGGTTGATGATCAGCGCCATCTACTGGTGGCTAGTTTCGGCGTGATTAGGTGACCGGGCTGGCTAACGTATGTGGTAACGCTGTTTTGCAACACACCTTTTTTAAATTGATTGAATAAATTAAAAAATCGATAAAATTTGTTTGTTGTGTTCGATAGAATTAACAACCGAGATTACGGTTAAATAGTTCAACTAACGTGTCTGCGCAAGTATGCTATAACTTGTGCTCAGTTGAGCTCTATTGCACGCGACAAAACTTGAACGCAATCGAAGCGCGAGATGTTGCATGCAATAATTTCACCTAACGAAATTGTATTTTTGTGTGCAAACAACGACATTTAATTATCGTATTATCTTTCGCTGAGTGGTATTGCATATGCATATGTTTGTTTGTTGTATTAAGAATGTTTTTCTTGAATGAGTTTCAAAAAATCCTAAACCTAAATACGGGAGTCGTCTGTTTCACGAAAACTGTTTTTTTTTTCATAAATTTTTATTCGTATCATATATGTGCATTTGCCATACAAACGTAAGAAGTTGCTATCAATGTTTTGCTATGCTTGTGAATATGCAAATATTTGATCACCGTAACATGAAATCGAGTAGCAGCGAATATAAATAAGTGAGCGTGCTTTGGCGATGGTTGATGGGATACATTTAAATAAAACGGCTGAACAAACAAACACACACTGGCCTGTCCCGATCGTTGATCGCACCTCAGACAGAGCTGGCATTTTTCATCATTGGCTGCTCATCATTGTCTTAGCAAAGGCTCGCAACTCAACGCTAGTTATGAGCTTCTATGGGCGAGTTTGCACTATCGTGCATATTCTAGTGCTGTTCTGTGGACACTTCAACACATCAAGTGCTAAAAAATCCAAACCTCACTCCGACGGCTACGCAGACGACGAACTGGTGAGGTATTCTATGACGTGGTTAACGAAAACCCATTAAACCGGAAAATTTTTAACCTATTCGAACGCAGTTCCCCATTTACGAGTGTGACGAACGGAGCCGTGAGTGGACCAAACGCTGTCTAGTACCACTAACCAACGTCCAGTTGTCGGTTGATCTGTGTGGCACCGGAGAGGTTCGTTAGGTTCACGCTCACCCATCGAGGATTCCCTTACAAGTGCTACTAATCGCTTACACATTCCAGCTGCCAGATCAGACCTTTCTCAAACGTTGCGCGAAGGACCTGCAAATCCTGGGAGATTCCTGCCCACAACCGGCACCGGTGGCAGACCTGGCAAGGAATATGCAGACCCATAAGCCACCGCCAGCTCCGTACGATTCACCGAACAGGCCGAAAGCTCCAAAAGGCCCCCTGAAAGACAAGCTTTCGCTGTAGATAATAAATGCGCACGATTCTCTAGAAGGCATAAACGACAAGTTTATTCTCGTACCGTTTAAACGATTGATTCTAGCATCAAAGCATGATCGCTGTACGTGGACAAGCGACTGCCCATTGGCAGTCACCAAATGGGCCCGGTTGGTATATTGCATCAAAATACCATCCACCGATGCACCGACGGCTAGCTGGCTTACGTCTCGCTCAAGATGTCATCGCATGTTATGGGCGCGTTAGGCACATGGGAGACCACTATGGCCCTAAACGAAGCGTTGCAAAACGTTTCGCAGCTTGCAAAGCTGAAGAGAGCATTGGCTATACAATTTGGTCCTGCTTGTGTAGTCATTTTTAGGCCCACTCCCTCACTAAAACAGTTGCCTTCCTCCAAAAGGACATTCGTTTGGCGTGCACGTATCGTGCGTAAGCGGCCATTGCCTGCCAGCAGACGTTACGCATAAAGTGCGTCCGTGCGTTTATGCGAAGCCTTTTGCAGCGAAACGCGAAACGCTGCCCACTGCCAAAAAAAAAACGCATCCCGCATTACGGACTGCGGCAAACCGGGTACCAGTGGAGGATTAGTTCCGAGTTCAAGGATCACTTGGGCGAGTGCATCGGTTTGTTTTACGATGCACCGTGTGCTGGTGCTGGCACGGAGTGGGCTGAACTGACGCTAAAACAGCGCTCCGATTGCGTATCCCCTGCTTACGCTCGCCGTGGGCTTTATAGCCGTCGTTAAAAACTAATTATCGAAATGTGGCGCGCAATGGCGCGAGATGGCCCTGCGCGGTGTGGTGCATTCGCGAAAATAGCGGTAATCGGGTTTTCGTTCCACGTTTGCCAGCGGGGCATGTATGAAATAAACTTTCGCGTGCTTAGGACGGATAGTGAGTGATGGATTCTTTCTTGCCTCTGCTGGAATGTGCGGCGAATCTTAGCGTTATCAATATTGATTGTGGCATAAATCATGGCCGATTTTGGCAATGTTTCATATATATATAACCGATCGTTTTTTGGGCTACTCGTGGCCATATTTAAAACGTTGTTTCCGAGGAAAATGTGTACAACGGGTAAAAAGCGTTCTGAATCGTTCTTGTTCACGCAAATAATTTCTGAGAACATGTAGAAATTTATACGATGCTTAACTACATTGCGTACAACAATCGGTCATTTGTTTAAAATAACGTAACATTTTAACAGTTCGTTTAAATGTCGATTCCTTTGATTTAATCTAACGCCATGCCTCGTTCATTGTTAATTGCCATTGTAAATTGTTAAACGGATGCATGCTGTGGACGATAATCAAATTAAGGATTAGATAAGAGTGTAATTGATATCGTGAGATCATGTAGGAGAAAGTTTGTTGATCTAACAGACAATCTCGAATAAATCAGTTCGTACTGGTCAGCGTTTTCGATGTTTAGATGTGTTTATCGAACGGGCATCATTAGCTATAGCAGCATTGTTTTGTAATAGGTTTCCTTTGGTTTAACGAAGTAGAAGTTTGTTGAGAATCGTTCTTTATGCTAACTATGGCTGTACATTGCTTTTGTTAAAGAGATATGTCAACCAAGAATGTGCATAAATTAGATAACAAGAGGTTAACTTGCGGGAGTTATTATAAGCTAGTATTTAACAAATTGCCGGTTACTTTTCTTGCAAAACGTACCTGTATTGTGTGTTGGATTCAACTAAATATTTTACACCACAGATGAACAAAAACCTCACGGAGCAATCAAAATGGTAAAGTGTTCCGAGCGCACGAAAGGCGGGCTGGTAGCGAGAGTAGAAAATTGATTCCGTATTCATGGCGCACCTCAAGCACGAACGCACAATGCAAAACACCTCCCCCTGAAGTACAATATCCCACTAACCCTTGGGGGTATTCCTTCGCGTTTGCTTGCGGCTTCGATTTGTGTTTCGATCAGCTTCACACCGATAACAATCCCTCAGCCGGTCGGACGAAACGGAAATCAATAAGCATCGCATAAATCCTAATTAGATGGAGATCTTCCGCCGGAGATCTTCATGGTTTTGCGGCGCAAGGCGAATGTGTTTTATCGACACTCTAATCCATTACCGCATCCGTTTCGGGAGGGAACAGATTTTTCACGTTTCCCGGAGTAACGCACGTACGCCGGCGTTCGATGCGAATCCTTTTGCTGTCGTTTCGCGTGAATTTAGAACTGACGCTGGTGGGCGCCGGGTTCGCACGGGAAATCGGAGACCATTCTCGGCTGGCCCGCACACGATAGATGACAGTGATTTAGTCACTGGACGGTCGGCCCTGGGTGAGGCCTTTACAGACGGTGGTGACGGTTAAAGATTGGAAAAGGAAACCCAACCCACTGGCGGTTCCGAGAGCTGCCCACACCACCGAGTCGAGTGGGTGCCATTTCACCGTCGCTTCTGTCACTTCTTTGGGTGTTTTTTTCTTCTTCTTCTTTTCTTTCCCCCGCTTTCGACGGATGCCAGATTTTATGGTCAACCGGAAACCACGAAAACATGGTGCGGATAAGTGCGTTAGTAAGCGCTTCGTCGGAATGTGGCTGCGAAGGAGCAAGGAATTCACGGACTGGCATGTTTGGAATTCATGGACATAAATGGTAAAAAAAAATACTCGCACCATTTGTCAAGGCCATGTTGATGATGATGGAAAAATGTCTGTTTAACGCCTTCTCTAGTGGTTGGGAAATTATTAGCAACATTTCTAAGCCCCCATAAATGCTAATCGACGGATTGTTTGATTGCATTGATACATCTTTTTAACATGATGCTTACTGTTGATTGGGTCCGCATAATCGCAGGTTTTTGTGTATCACATGGTTTCATTATCAAAGTTAAGAGAAAAAAGTGAGCGAACAAAAATCTTCTACTGCGCTTATTATCAGATGATAGTACTGAATGAACTGATGATTACTTTAAAACGGTTTTGAAGAAATGTGTCTCATCTCTATCAGATCTTGCACGATTGTTTCAGATTTCCTACTCATCGGGACCAGTTAGTGATATTTGGAAGACATCATGGGTGATGTGCTTCTGAGGTAGGTGCATCGAAGGAAATCATACTTCACGACGTACTCTCAAATGCCACACCACAGTATGTAAGCACTGCGCAGGACGGGATTCATGCTTAAGCGCTCAACTTCCTCAAATTTGGTGCAATTTGTATCGGATTGATTAAGTAGCGTGGATAAAGACCATCAAATAGACTGTGTTTACTGGACTGTGTTGTTGGTACCTATCTGATCGTGGGTCTTTGGGCAAGAATTGTCAAATCCGTTTACTACCTCCGTATGTCCGGTGTCCCTCAGAAAAACAAACGGAGGCTACTCCTCTTCCTGCTGTAAGCTTTCTAATGCATGCCGATGAAGAACTGTTTAACCATTAATGTTAAGAAGTGATGTGTTGATTCTTTCTTGATGAAAAAAGACTTATCCCACGTTTAACTACGCTCTCTCAGGGGCTTTAATTTCTCATGCTGACCAAGTAAGTAACATCGGTGTGCTTCTAAACTAGAAGCTACTATTAGCGAACTATTTTAACTACATTATTTCTAAGACACTTCGTCCACTAGGCTTTATCTTGAGAGTTTCCCAAGCGTTAGTAAACCCATTTACACTAAAAACCTTCCACTGTATTCTTATGAGACCCATATTGAAGGTTGCTAGTGTTGTCGGGTCTCCAATTCACCAACAACATATTAACAGACTAGAGCTTATTCAAAAACATTTGGCGAAAACTATTTATAACTGAATGGCTTGGGCTAGCAGGGTTAAGGCTAACTACAAAATGAGATGCTTACTTTTTGGCATGGAATCGCTTGAGCATAGACGGAAAATGGCCAAATGTATGTTTTTATTTAAATTATTAAACGGCTACTTCGACGCTCCTTCTATCGTTAGAAGTATTAATCTTTCGCCTCCAAGCATATCACTGACACCCAGGCAGTTGCTTTCGGTAGACTTACAGCGTGGAAAGTACGGTACATTATTCAAATGGCTAAGCACTTCAACGAAACGGGTCGTGTGATTGACTTCAACCATTTAATGTTCAGTGTTACAATGCATCTACATGCTCTTTATGGCTTTTGAATTCTGTGCATGATTGAATGTTTTGTATACTTTATGTCATTTTTGTTAAGCGTACTTTACTTGAACAGTCTTGTAGGTCTCTGGAGCTGAATGACTTAGTATTAATAAATAATGAAATGCTTATCAACTGGACGCACGTGCCATTGACCACATACATCTACAAAAAAACCCTGGATCTGTTAAGTGATTGGTGGAAACGTAATAGGTTTCATTTATGTGTCTAAAATGTGTTGTTGCATCTTTCATCCGTTCTCGAGAACTCGCCATACTTAACTTAATAATTGACGAACAACTACTGTAACGGACATTCGTTAAACACGATGAAGGCGATTCTGTTTTCGATAAGATAATGCAAATTTAAGATACAAAAAAACAAAAGAAATTAAAAAGAAAAAATATGCATTTAACGATTTCCTAAATGCAATAATGATTTCCTGAATGCACAATAAATTTAACGGCCTATATAGATTCTTCTACTTCAAGTAAATAGCTCGGTTTGCCGAAGGAATGCCAGTGTTAAATGAAGTTGCTGTTTTATTTTACCATAGCTCATAAACCGGTGAAGCCATCGACGTTGATTCATGAATCAGTTCTTCTATGGCTTCAAATTACAATCAAAAATGTGACCTAGCCAAAAGAAAAGAAAAAAAAATTGATATGAAAAAAGAATTGACATCAATTCCATGATTGTGTAGCGAATATGCGATTACCTAATCGAATGCTCTAGCTAAGCCACAGCGTACATTGTCGTTTAGCAATTTTTCCCCTGTAGGTCTCGCGTTCATACAAAACAGCATGATGTTATTAACTAATAATTTTGTTATTTATTTAGGGACGGCCCGGTCGTATTGATTTTTTTTTATTAACGTTACCGTACCCTTTTCACACGGACTGGAACGGAAACATGAAACGCCCTCCATACGTAAGGACGACTGGCGTGATTTTCAACGAGCTCCACAAGTGACACGTTTCTTGGACGATCGAGTTTGAAGGACCAAACGTAGCAATTTAAAGTGCATTCTTGCAAACAAAAAAGCCGCAAGTAAACCCCTTAAAAGCATTCACTAGCGATACAGCGAATTGACGCTCGAGTAGAGCTACCGTTTACTTTACTTTAGTTAATTTTTATGTTTTGTAGAACCTTACTCCCAACATCAAGACCACTTCAACAGGCAACGGAACGTGATCGTGCTGCAGGCTGTGTTGTTTTCTTTCCCCGCTCATCAACGGACGACCGGTGATTGACGTGTTTGGTAGAGTTTTTGGGCCCATTTCGGTTCAACTTTTGGGACGCGCCATCTCGTCGGGACAGGAAAAGCTACTACCAATCGAGACAGCGCCAATGCTCATCAACCCTTCGAGGGGGGAGGCGGAAATGCTAAGCAGGAAGTTCCTGCCTTACTTCGAGCTGCCCGTCTTATCGGTCGCCGCTGCTGACTGCCGGTTACTGTTGCCTTCGAGAGACGTTGGCCAATTCGGTAGCGAGTTCTTCCTTCAATCCGTCGATAGCAAAATTGCAGGTGAATGAATTCCCGGCACATGTCGCTTAAGTGAGGGCCAGAAATGGTTTGGCTTGGCTGTGGAAAATGAGGTGCAAAATGCGATGGGATTTTGAATGACAAAATGAATGTTCAAAACAGAACAACGTACAAAATGGTGCATAACGTGATGTGTAATGTACGCTAGCAAATTGTACTGCTCTGTGACGCGGGAAATGTGTTCGCCTGGCCGTTTGCAATACCACGGGTCAAAGAAGTCAATAAGCAGCGCACCGACCGAGCAGTTACCGGATCTGACCAGAAATTTAAAACCATTTAGCACGACCCACGAAACCGATCCTGGACCGCCCGCCCACACACACCCAGCGAATATCGATCCCGGCCCCCGGAATAGGGTGGATGGCCGTTTCGAGCGGAAGTCGTTCCGAATGGCAATTTTACACGGTATTGACTTTTGATCCAGCCGACCAGCCTGCTCTGGTGACCCTTTCGACGGTTTCGAGTGTTTAAATGATGGACGAGCGGATGGATTAGCCCGTGCGGTGTGGGATTCGGTTTCGCTGATCGATTTCCTTGTTTTTTTTTTTGTTCGTTTGTGAGGGAAAACATATTTTGCGGCCAATAACGCAGACGTACGCTGGTGTGCTTTGGGTGCTCAACCCGTTTTTCAGCTATTTATTCGGTGCAGTCGTTCAGGTGCGCAAAGGCTCGTGCGGTGAGTCGAGAGAATCAATTCGCACTGCTATGGTAAAATGGTTCACTAAATTTGCCATCAAACACTACACGATGATAATGAGGCATGAACCGCTTGCAGCATATAGCATAAGAATTGATGTTATAATCTGTGCCAAAAACAAAAAAGTGTCTCAAGAATTAAATTAAATGTTCATGAAAACATTTTATAACGATTATCAACGCCACAACTGAACACGCCGGTCGTTGATTGCAGTTCAGCATATCACTGATAAATTATGGCACTATTTTATTTAAAATTTTCAACAATTTCTTCGTTTATGAAAGGTTTGCTGATATTCTTATGGATTTCAATTACTAATTGAAAAACAAAATTAGTTGATACTCGATATTCATCGCTACCACACATCATCAAAGCTCGATCGATGAAAAAAGGGCAAATACACAATTTTAACAAAAGTACCATTAATTGCCCATTCGCAAACCTTCACCAAGTAATGTTTACTCTCGTGAATACGCAAACACAGCTCTTTTCACTACTTGACTAATAGAACCGGGTCGGTTTGGAAAAGCCAAAAAATAAAACGCCCTTCATTCTCACAAATCACAAGTGCACCGGACAGAGATTTTACTGCGAGTACGAAACCTCACTCTTTTGCAATGCTGGTTAGACACGGAACAAAGGGTAACATGCAGCATTATCGGAGCAATCGCCACCCCCCCCACCAGAACCGACAAGATCAATTCGAAACGTCAAAATGGAAATTCCACAAACATAACATGCCCCTGTTGTACCCTGCGCTCTATTTCCAATGTTTATCATCCGTCATATTCGAACGAGGGAAAGCCGTGGCACTGTAAATGCCGCAGGACCCAACCGGACAGGACATTTTGCGCACGTTCCCGAGCGCCTGGTACGCTTTCGCACTGTTGACCGATCAACCGAAGAAGACGACCCGGAGAGCGATCTCAATCTTGCAACGGAGCTGCTTGGATGCTGTTGTTTTCGCATTGTTCCGCATCCTGGGTGGGTTTGCCTGGTGGCCCATTCATAAAACCCGTCCCACTGAGTAAATTGGAATTGCGGTGGCCTGTGCCTGTGTGAATCGATACGAGGAGACTGGCAAACGGACGAGATGTGACCGACCTAATAATAACGTGCCCCAAAATCGATTGAAGCGCGCGTTGCGGTGATCCCATGTTCACCACCGGCCGCGGCCCCAAAGACTAATTGCTGCACGTACGTTTCGGGCGGTGCAGCGGGCACATGCATAAATGCATGCTGCCTCCGTTGGTGCACCCAGTAGCTGCGTAAGCGCCATCAACGCCACCGGAAGCACGGGGCACAGCCTCCGGTCAATGTCATCCGCATTCCGCTTTGGAACTCGTCGCACGGACAGCAACACAATGCACCGCGGAGTGCCCGCACAGGTGCATTGTGCAGAGTGCACTCAACAGCGAGATGCTTCCGGTTCGGTTCGCGTACTGGGGTGTTGATTTTTGCGGTTCACAACGGACCATCGAGCGCACCAGGGGGACCATGCGAGCGAAAGGAGGCTTTTCGGGGGTAGTATGAAGTATTGATTAAAATTGGCGTGGTTCTCCCGGTTGCATAAGAGAGAAGGTGCATGATGCATCGGTATATATCGCGCGAAGAATCGGTTTACCGCAGCGAGCGCAACGAAATTCGAACGAGAACACACCCCGTGGCTTTGACGAGGGTGACCGCGAATCGACAGAGCCCCAAAGCCGCTGATTCAATCCGTATGGCTTCTTCCTCTATCTAACCTCTCCACCACGACCTTTTGCGAAGGAAATGGGGAGGGTCACAAACGCGCATGATTGATTTTTTGATTATTTCGTTTGCGCGAATCGGTCTGAAATTGGCGCGCGAGAAGATTGGTGCGATTTTCACTAAAACAGCATACGTTTGGTGAGTTAGCTATGCCCGAAGCCAATGCCCACACAGCTTGGGAAAATCACTATTGGTACGTCGATTTGGAAGTTTTGAATATTATGAGAATATTAGAAGCGTGAAAGAAACTCACCAACCGCCATTTCGGTTACACACTGCTTCGGTGATGTGTTTGGTCGAATTTTCGTGCAGCCTTTTTTCATTCACGAGAAGAGTAATTACTCTTATAAGCAACAATTACCCGTTACCACGCAGAACAACTACTCGAAAGCCAACGCATATTAACGCACACACTCGTAACGCTGACGACAGGCGGCTTCCTGCCTCGAGTGCACATTTTCCACTCACCCCGTCGGCTCAATTAAAAGCGAGTTCAAGTGGTGGTGGCAGCACACCCCATTGCGTGGTTTGAATTGGCGGTATTTCGTCTGCGTCTGACAACCGCGCGCACAATAATGATAATGCCGAATGGTGTGGATTATGGACGCATCACAAGCAAGCACAACCATCCAATGGGTCCGTGCGCCGTCGCACAGGTTTTTTTTTGCGATTTTCAATGGGCCACATCACCGATCGATCGTCACCGGAAGCAGCAAAAACCGAACTAGAGTCGGGAATTTTGTCTATCCCGCGCCACGTAAGAGAGCTTTGTTCCCTGGGAATATCATTTGGTGGTGGTGTAAAATGGCGCCCATGCAAGGACCCGCAAGGACTACTCCTCTCGCACGCGCATCATGTGTTGGGGGGAATCTCAAATGAATCTCAAAATCCATCACCACGTGCCCCATCGTGTGTGTGTGTGTGTGCGGTTGAAATTGGAAACAATACCCAAAAAAGGGCGGGAAAACACGTCACATTTGTCAGTACGTGAAAAAAGGTTGATTAACGGGCGGGGGGGGGGCGTGCCATCGAGCAGACCCTCATCTCGTTATCTCATAAATTTACATTACACGTATCGCGACCGTAATAATGCTGCCAAGGTGCACCGGAACGAACGACCCCAGAGTGTCGTCCTGGGTGATGGTCGCACGCCTTGAAGTAGCTGTCTCGACCTCGATCTGCGAATGTTGTGTTGCGTTTGCATGGTGTGCTGGAATGTTGGGATATGGCACGGGTTTTCCGGCTTCGGTTTGCACGTGTGCCCGTGTCAGGAGTTGCTATCGCTATGCAAAACGGTAGGATGCCGAGAACGCCGGTTGTGTGGCTGCGTTCGTTCGTTTTGCCAACGAGAATGATGGAGCAGACAAACGGAAGGATAAATATGTGTATTTATTTGCCTAGGTAGGGCACGATAATAGGACGGAAAGAGAAAAGCAGATGGGAGTGCGAACAGAGCTAACTCATTTCTGTCTCGACACGTTGGATGTTCGAGCAGCGATAATGTTTCTAATCTTTGAAGTAATAAGTAATGCTATAAGCTAAATACACAAACGTGCGGATTTAATGCAGTAAAATCAGGAATGGTACACGATTAAAGAGAGAGAGCGAGAAACGAATCAGATACCATTACGTTACTTAAACCTTTACGATACGATACCTTTACGAGCCAGATATTTTCATGATGTTTGAGGAGAAACGCAATATCAACTACGATTTAGCAGATATGTTTCACATAGACAGTTATGCTCACAAAATTGCAATTCTAAGTTACAAAAATACGCGCCCATGCGCAGAGAGGTTGTGTCGAATGTTTTGAGGTTGATCGTGTGACGATCGATCAGTTAATAAACGCCCAGAAACAGAGTGTGTTCTTCTCCCTCGTTGTGAAAATTGGGCCGCGGATCAACATCGCGCATGAGTCGAGCACGGTTCATGATCGAAATCGTACAAGTGTGTGCTACAAGCGCATTTGGTGCCAAACAAAACGCCACAGCTGACCATCATCGGCAGTAGATGGCCCTGGTGTGGCTGAAAACATGGGCCACATTAAGTGCCCATTCACCAGCAACGGAAAACCGGAATCCTGGAAATTCCCCGCCGTTTTCGATCCTCACCTGCGAGAAACGGTCGACGCGACGACGGAAACCTTTACTCACAGAAAAAAAAGGAAGCGACACGGACGACGGAAGGGACATTATCGGAGCCGCAAGAAGGGAGAAGTCTCGAGCTGCTCCAGTCCCAGGGGGTTCCGGCGTTCGTTTTACAAGAGCACTTGAAGTCTTTCCGATGTTTGAAGAGTTTTTCGGAGCACTGGTGCTGGTGTCGGCTCCGTTCGCTTTCCAATCTGCGTCTACGTCTCGGACCTGGCTACGGCTACGGCTACGGCTAGGACAACCGGCTTGTCACACGCAATGCTAACGACCGCAGAAAATGCAAAACAACCCTTCCCTTCCCGACATCTTGACGGCATGTCAGCAAATGTAGATACTTTACCTTTCTGGGGGTGGACCGTTTTTTCCCCTTTGCTAAGGATCGCTGCCGCTGACTAGCGAATGTAAACTCGGGTTGATGGGTGTACTCAGGCTCTTGTTTTACGCTCCGTCGTGAGCACACGGGTACCGGTGTGTGTGTGTGTGTTTTCCTCCCCCTCAAGCAATGGGCGGCGTGGACGAACATCTTGGTGTTGGGGGATGTTTTTTTTTCTACGCGAGTGTGGTTCGCGAGATGCTGTATCGTTGCACTGTCGCTGATGGTGATGTGATAAATGGAAACGCAGCCAAAGGCGAAATTTACCCGGAGTATTTAAACTCAATCTTTAGTTGGTAATTAATATTTTGCTGTTGCATCGATCATATTTGTACATGTTTCACACGATTAATCACGAAAAAATAAAACAGATTGCATTCCAGGATGTTAATAATACTCATTCGCGATAATAAAAACGACGATTTGCAACGATAACGAGGAATTTAAATGAAGCCAACGCAACGCAGCGCAGAGCTCATGTTTATGAGAGGTGAGAAGATAGCAAAGCTGCTCCAACGATCACCGGAAGTGTATGTCACCGGGCAGACATTAATCCACTATTTGCCCCGAAAAGAGCTCGTTAGCGGCATGGTAATGCTCCCAACACTCGCACAGCCTCACGCGTCGTCTGTGAGCCGTGGACACACGCGAAAACCTTCAAATCGTCTCATGTTAATTCGCTGAACCGATGGTGCATCTTTCATCATCTGCCTCATCATCCCGGTAGCTTCCAAGGCGTGGCCCTTTTTTTTAACAGGCTTTTCCTCATTTTTTTTTTCGTTCACTCTCAAACCGTACCTCTCGCTTCACTGCTGCACTGTGCACCTTTGCCCCCCACGCGGGAGAGCATAATTACTCCAAGCATTGCCCCATCACCCCGAGCACACCGACCGGAGACGTTCGGTAAAGGATGTGGGTGTTGCACCCGGGCAAGGTGCACAATGCAACGATGCCCACCAAGCGAATGGTTGTTCCCGTTGCAAAAGGGTGCTCGAAGCTGAAGCTAGCGCTTGGGAGAAAACAAAAATTATTCATGCTCTTTTTAATACGCCTTCCTTCCCACCGGTAAGACCCTTCTTCGGTGCGCCACTGTAGCCATATTATTTGCGCATCGTCTGCGGTGCACAAATCGAGGAAAGCGGAGACAACAACAGCATGGTCTAAAGAAAGAAGAGAGAGAGAGAGAGAGAGAAAAAAAAATCCCCTCCCAGCGAGAGCTGCTTAAAATCGCTAGAGAAGCGAATTGGAAAGCGATGCAAAGCGTACAAAACACACACACGTGCGTCCTCCGAAACCCCGGGACACGGCAAATACTTTTCCTTTCGCATGTCCTTTCGTCACGATGCCAACCCCTTTTTTGTCGGCTCGAATTTCATCGACATACGTCCCATCAACCGCGTGTGATAGAAGAGCGTTGGTGAAGGGAACGCAAAAAGCAGCACATAAAGAATCGGGTCCCTCCGCTTTCGAGGACACACAGGGAATGGGTTTCTTTCATTTTCATTATCCTTGCGAGTCTCGTTCCTTCGGATGGGGGGGTGTTTTTTTCGAATTAGGTAGGTCTTTTTCCTTTCCTTTTCATCACCCATCCACCAGGTCCCAGGAAGATGCATTGGAGGTACATTTTTAATTCTACAACACGAACCCTTCTCTCGGCTTTCCCAGCCCGCGGCTGCCCGGGGAAGGATCGCCAACCACAGAAGGTGAGCCTCTGCAAGCGCCTGCCGGCATTCCCGATTTGGGGTGGTTTTGTTTTACCGTTTCAAGTGCAGTGCGACGATTCGTCATGTTTCAATGGGGTTTGTCGTATCGATTTTATGCTTTTCGGATTCAACACACTTGCCACTCGTGCATTTGTTCGCATTTCCACGAACTGAAGGTAAAGAGACGCCGTGCCCGAGAATGTAGGGATGTGGGTCGATGTGGCGGATTATCGGGGGGGTTGCAAGTAAATAACCGCGTTTTCGCAATACAACACAATCGGCTGTAGGACGCAACGTCCCGAAACCCAACCGCGGGTGTTGAGTGTTCTGAATTATTTTGCACTGTCCGCGACTTTCGGTAGGGGTGGATCTGGATCGAGTGGGTGATCGTTTATGCTTGGGGTTGGCATATTGAGGGCAATTGAGAACAGCACATCGATAGGTCTGGGACTTTTGGGTGATTTTTGGGTTGAATGTGATTTTCCGGTGGCATCCTTCAAACCGAAAATATGCCTCTCTCCGACTGGCATGGCAAAAATCTCCCTCACGCGGATTATCGCAAGGCTCTCCAATGATCAGCGATCACGGTGTGGTGGCTTGGAGCGATGGAGTTTCATTTCATTTTTCTCACGCGAAGAATATATGAAGATGGACTATGAATGCGTTTTAGTGAAGATTTTTGTTCTTATGTAGCTGTTTAACACTAATTTTTGGACGTATGTCTAGTATCATGTTGTAAAATTTCTGCTACTCATGATCATACTCATGATCATGCTACACATGATCAGCTTGTTTCCTTGTTGCCAGTAATGTGGTATGTGTTAACAATTGATCAAACATAAAATACCAAAAGAACATTGAACGTTATAAGTGGTGATAATCTGGAAATCGGAAGAGTCCTTGCAGACAGGATAAGATTTCTGCAGTGGTTTCCAGCTATTCCAGCAGAATATTACAGATAAATCAACCGAGCTCACCCGCGATAAGGTGCAAATCCGTACGGATGATGGAAGAAAATGCCCAAAAGCCATGGAAGCTGTAAAATTATGGAATTTTTAATTTGGAATGAATTGTGTATTATGAAAATCCTCATTTTAAGAACAATGCTTTCAGGGCGTATAACAATAATAAATATATAATAATAACATTCAATTGCATAAATTTTAATATCAATCATTTCGCATGATGAATTTCACTCACAGAAACCAAATTGTTGACGGAAAGCATATCAAATACCTTATGTAGAGATATGACGAGATTTTGAATTTAGCAGCATAAACTATTGCAGCACACAGCAACGTCAGTTGAATATTCTGTAACAATTTATTTTGAAGTAATTTAATTTAGTTATATTTTATATTAGTTACAGTGAGTTTAAAATATCATGAAAAAACGAAACAAAATTTAAGGAAAATAAAAACGCGAGAGAAAAACTATGTAACGGACCCTTTTTTGCATACAGTAATGTTCAATAGAACTTAAAAAACTGCTTCCGGGGAGGGAAAAGTTTCACCGTTCATTCACTTGTCGCAGAACAGAGCAGCAGAAAGTAGGGTGAAACAAGCGCCACGACGAGCACAACTGCATTGTTGATAATGACAAGTATATCTTAACGACAAAAATTATTTAACTTTCCTCTTGCCAATTTTGATTATCCATCCTCCATCGTCCTGGTGGGCGCCTGGCGCCCAATATGGTGAAAAGGGACACACGCGAACACAAACCGGCACTGCTCCTGCAAAGCCACGGTGCGGATAGTGAGATAGCGAAAATCGATTACGCCTTTTTTAACGAAGCAAAAACCTGTGCGCCGAGAAGCGAAACTTTCGCTGATCATGGCACATTTCTTTCGCTCGTTCGGAGTGTGTTGTAGCGCCATTTTTTTCGCCCTTTTCGCGCATATCTTTTCTGCGCTTTTTTTATTCCTGCAGCTTCCTTCGCACAGGAGCCGCTTGTTTTTTACATCACTTCGTCGATCCTACCTAGCACGCGAGGTGGTGCGTCTTTGCTGCAGGCCAAACTGCAGTCTCGATGCAATCGGTAGGGTGCAACGGCTAGCGGGCTTCCTTCCACGGGTACCGAGCGGAAGCAGACCAGGAACCGAAGGATAAGTACCCGGAGTCTGGCAGCCGGAAACGCAACCGCCCCAAAATGAAGCAACCGGGCAAAGGGGGCAAAACGACGAACAGACAGACGGACGGACGCAGCAGCGCGTCCGCTGCGATTCCGAGTGAAAGCACAAAAATCAATTTGACAAGGGAAATTGCATTTCAGGCGGGTGCCGAACGCGCGCGGCGCAGAATAGCGAGGGGCGACGATAACGTCAACGATGACGCGACAAATTGAATTTGACAGAAACGGAGACGCAGAAGATGCAATGCTTATTTTCGTAGCCCGGCTGTGTGTGTGTGTGTGTCCCTATCACTTAACGTCGTCCTTCTCGGGTTGGGTCGGGAGCGGTTTTATTTTCCAACGGAAAGCTGATTTACGGGAGCCACGGGGATGAGAAGGGAGGGAAATGGTAGCGGGTGGATGGCAACGTCTTCTTTCGTGCTGGTGCATCGATGCATTGATAACGGGCCATCGGTGGCTGGTGAAGCTTTTGGCCAAAGCATGGCTTGCTGCGATAGGCGAGCGCGCGCGTGTTTACAAGAGTTGGTTGAATGCTGCACCGCACCTTGGGAGATCTTCAAATCACCGCCCACCAGCGAAACCCCGCTTCGGTTGACGCTGTCACGCTTCGGTTTTGGGGAGAAATGGACACCCAAAACCCCCGGTACAATGTTGCTGGTGTTGTGGTTTGTGAGGAGTTTGCAAACGTCCCGGGTCACAATGCTACCGAGCTGATGATCGGCTTCAAGCGCATTACAATCCCTTCACAACCGTGGGAAACATGCTCGGGGATTTTTATTGTCGCGTATTTCGTATCCGTGACTCACATCCACACATCAATCGGTTTTAGTCGCCTTCCAGACGTACCTTTTTTTTCGCGAATGGCTGTTCGAGGTTTTGTGTATGTTTGTATGCGTCTGATTGCATTCCGAGCGTAAACAAGCCCTTCACCATTTTGTTGCCGGCTTTTCGGAATTCGACCGACCGATGCAAAACCAGCCCAGCCCCGGGTTGAAACGCGGTTTTTTTTGCAGATTCCTTCCATCTGCAGAGCGCGACCGTGTTGTGGCTTTGCGACCCGGTTCGAGGTGAGGTTTTCTTATGCAATGTTTCATTTTGAAGCCATTTGTTTCGGTTTTTTTTTCCGGAGCGTGCATTCGTAGTACACGCTTCTTTCTTTGTGCAAACACACACAGGCATACAATACTTGATTTTATGTTGGCACATTTGGTTTGTTTTTTTTTTATTTGGTATTCGTTTTCACTATGGAAATTGTATAATGATTTGAAGCATAATCAGAATGGATCAAAATGAAACTCTTTTACGATTCAATATTTATGTACTAGTGAAATGAATAAAATATTCATTAGCATGCCCATAAACATGCGAAAAAGTTAAGGGTAAATTGTTTAAAAATATGTTGGTAGATAAAATGCTTGGTAAGTCTTTTCTACGATAACTAAACGTGATAAGCTTGTTTGAAAGTTACGCTGGATCATTGCCGGACTGATGCTAATTTTATGAAGCGTAATTATATTAATTTTAAAGGATACTTATAAAACAATTGGATTTACACCTGCTGCATCGGTTGACAGAAATGATTTTTTCAGGCAACTAATGCAAATCAAACTATCCAAATGTAGCTGCTTAGATTCCTCATGGAGAGTAGATTTAATGAGATTTACTTCCAACAATTTCACTTGCAGTGGATTTTTTAAAAAGCTGACCATTTCTCGTACAACATCCAATAAGTTTAATACATATTTGCAACTAGTCTTTGGGTTGTTTAGCTTGTTAAGTTTGCATATTAATTTAGCGCATTTTTTTTTATTTTATTACAAAACTGTTAGTCTGCACTAAAGTATTGCTTTTGTTATATATTTTATATTACTCTGCTGCTATAGACGAATCGCCCTAACGAGTTATCTTCAATCATTTGCAGCCTAAACAAACGTGATGAAAATTCCTGGGAAATCGGTGACACACGAAACAAAGGCAAAGTAAATACTTCCTTAAAAACAAGCATCCTTGGTTCCAGTCTGTTGGCTCCGCATCGGCAGCGAGCTTTTAGCGCTGGAAAGTGAAAAAAGCCAACACTTTTGGTATGAAAAATTCCAAACCGACAGCTACCCAAAGGATGTAAAAAAAATCCACATTCATTGTTTTTCTCTCGGGGAGCGTTTCCTTTGGGACGCGCTTCGACAATTTCCACGAAGCGAAGGCACTCGAGCGAGTATTTCGTTGTTAATTTATGGCCCGGAAGTGATAATTCCTGCGCATCCTGAGCATCGGCTGGAACGCTTGCCCTGCGCCGCGAAGAATGCACCATTACTAACACATGCCCCGGCGGTTGAGTCACGCGCCGTACTCCTGCACGATCCTGTTTGTCCAGCATCACCGATAAGCCGCGAACAGGGATAAGAGATGCTGTAGAGTTTCGTGGCGTTCCATGAATCATAGGCAGCATTTGACCGAACTCGTACTCTCGTAAAAGATAAGCAATGTCAATCGCTCCATTCTCCAATCGCTGATCAAACAGGACGTCCCGTTGAGCGCCTAAACCCGCGCCTGAGATCACAACCGAAAAGGTGACCGCCGATAATCGGACCTTCCGTGAGGATTCTAACGCACTATATAACGTCCGCGACATCAACGGTCAGCATGCCAGTGTTGAGCTGGAGCCAGTGCAACCGTCGTCTTCGTTCTCGTGCAACCCCATTGAGCGTATTCCCTGGTGGATGTTAAGTAGGCACTTGCAGGCAAAGTGACATATCGTTCTTTGACTGCTTTTTCCTACTTTACATTGAGTCCAGGATTATTCAACGACAACCAACGCCGGCAAAGTGTTAAAGTGTGCTAAAACAAAAACGTTCCGCACCCATTTGCGAAGTGTTGCTCAGAAACAACGAGCAAAAAGAAGAAGCGAGAATATTAATTTCAGCTATAGGCAAACATTTTCCAACAACCTCTAGGAGCGGGCATTAAGCGGTTTCCGGTTCGGAACGCATAAACCCTTAAACCAGCACATGGTGGTAGAGAGTGGCGCCAAACTCCACCGTGCAGGTATTTAACGGAAAGTAATATCGTCCACAGCCAGGCAGAGCTCCATGACGACAGGACCGAGTCCTGGAACCCGGTCGTACGCTTCATCGTCAACCGAGAGAGAGAGAGAGAGAGAGAGAGAGAGAGAGAGAGAGAGAGAGCCAAAACCGAAGGAGAAGCGACTAAGCATAAGTATTTTTAATAGCAACAGATGTTTCGGAACCAACGCCAGCCAACCAATCGGGCGCGAAACCTGCAAATGGCGCTGGGAAACGCCGGTAAGTGAAAGTTAGGTGTGAAATGCTCCGAACCACACACACACCACCTTGTACATGTATGTTTCGGTGGCGCAATGCCGGTGAAACCCATAAACCTCGCTCCCATCTCAACCATTCTGGGAACTGGAGACGGGGGCCTTTTTTGGAAAAAGAGAAAGTTTTAATTGCTTCAAGATCAGCATCCGGTCTTAGCAGGCAATCAGGTACGCTTGGGTGTACGTCCCACCTTCCCCAAGGGATATGATTATGTGTGGGATCACACGTATGCTTAACCGTGTGGAAGGCGGTTGCATCAAAGGTAAATTATTTGCATTCCCTAGCCGTGGGGTTCCCTCACACACAACAAATCAGACGGTAAGCGCTTCGAACTCCACCAGGGAGGGTTAAATTCTGCTATTTAACACAAACAAAGTATTGACAGCATGATATGTATCGGTTTGACCTCACAATTCGCTATGGTATCGCTATCATTGCACTAACAGAGTGTTGCAGTAAAGTGATCAGAAAAACGTTAAAGCTCGGCTCGCGGCTAATATCTAAAATGTAACGATTTATTCCAAACCAATTTTCTGCTCCATCGCTAGACGGCAGCTGCTTTCTTCGAGCTATACCCGTGCAAGCAGGGTATGATATCGTTCTTCGGGCCAAGCAATTTGTAAAAGTAATTAAGGCGCACGGCAAATCGTCCGTTCCGGCGCTACTAAATGTTTGATATCTTTTACGGTATCGAAGGTTCGAAGAGCACCGAAGAGGTGTGGATTACAGCCACTTGGGAAGACGGGCTGGACGAAGCTGGAAGGGTTGGAGAAACGGGAACAGAACTCCGGCTACCCCTGGAATTGGTCCGATTGGCTGCGTCCGTATACTTTTGATATAACTTATGAGATTGTCTTACCAAGCGTGGTGGCACTTGAGAGATGAGTTGCTAAATGTTTGATAATGGTCTCGATAGGGATGCTAAGTACGGTATCGGGGGAAACGCGTTCGAAGCAGCTGAATGGAAAATTTATACCAGTTTAATGTTGGGTATTTCGTTCTCGCATTCTAGTATCAGAGATAATCGGCCTACAGTTTTAGCTGAACGCTTGCTAAAGCATCATTTGTGAGGATATATTTAAAAAATTAAGCTTGAGCCGCTAGCCTTTTGTCTCTATGGTTTTGTATTCAAATATTTTACCGAATTTCAATAACTGTGTCTTAGAAACACGTTGTAGAAAAACATCTTTTTATGCTGTTTATTCAGAAAATAAATGAACGTACCTTTTTTGTAAATGTTTAAAAGTTATCTAAAATAAAAAAATCTTAAAAGTAAAGCGAACACTCAACGTTGTTGGTGCATTAAATTTACAAAATAAAATTGAAAAACTATTAAAAAAAAAGTAAAAGTAGTTCAAATCGTAAATTATGCATCACTGTCACTTAATTAACATCACTAATCAGCGTTAGCCAAGATATCGATGTATTATGAGTAAAAAAATTACCAATCACGTCCAGGCAAAAAGCAAGTATAAGAAAGTAAATATGTCTGTGTTGTGCACATTTTTTTTATTATTTACTTCCCTTGGAATTTTTCTCATAACTCAATAGTCAAAAGCATAATGTGTAGCTTTATTTAGCTTAACAAATAACAAAAAAAATCCGTAAGACATTTGAATGGGGTTGCATATTTGCACCACATAATTTTAGCATAACCGAAGCTTTCGATCTTCGTACAAACATTTCTCAAAAGATCACCCTAATGAGCGGTGATTTTTTGTTCAACTGAAATTCTAAAGAGAGTACCGGAACACCGGAGGATTTGCGGAGCAGCTCACGCTCGAAAGCTCTGACCTGACCATATAAAATCCCCTACATTGTAGCAAAACGTGTCGAGAGCGATGCGTATGTAAAGCGCGTGCGCTCTCTCAGCTTTCCCCGTCAGCCACAACGGACGTTTGACAGTTGACGGGTACTTCAAATTGCCGGAAGCTTATCCGCCCGTGAACGCGGTAGTAAGGTGGAAAACTTTTGTCGGGATCAATTAAACGATGCGGTCAGATAAGCTGTGTACGGGGATGCAGGTACATCGTCGAAAAAAAACCTTTAAATGTTAAACACAAAAAAACCATGAATAAAATGATATAAATGAATACAACCAACGAGCTCCCTAGATGCACTTCCGGTGAATGGAAGCAGCATCTCAAGAAAATGCCCGATCACTCTGATCTCCTGACCCAGCATCCTTACTGTTGAGCGCCATTATTGCAGCATTGCGGAAGATTGGAAAAATGTTTCCCCAAAACGCCGATTTTCGTTAGTTTTCACTGCCACCGAATGGTGCTATCAAAACAATAACCCCAAAGCTCGCAAGGATGCTGCGGAGAGAGAACGACAAAAGCTAACCGTTCCGAGATTTCCCATCCGAGAGCGACAAAGCGCCTCGCAGGCTAGAGATAACACAAATCTGCAACTCACGTGTCCCGTTTGCGCCCAGAGAGACAGAGAGAGAGAGAGAGAGTTCCGCTCTTTGTTGGGCTCTCTTGCACGGAAGCGTAAAATATTCGCGAAACATTTGCGCGTGTCTGCGTGCGTGACCGCTTTCCGGCAGTAGCGAATCGCAAAAGCTTCCCCGTAGCGCTCAGTCGTGGAGCAAGCGTTGTGTCGTTCGGATTGCGGAAGGCCAGAAATGCACCCTCCGGCTTGATGGTGGCCAGTTGTCAAGCCAACGGTGGACGCGGGATAACGGGCTGATACGGAGACCCTCAACCTCTGTGTGTGAGTGTGTGCGTATGTGTGTGTGCGTGCGTGCGTGTGTGTGTTGAGAGCTGTGGTTGTCGGCGGGTTGACCATTTAGTGAGGGAATTCAGCCGGGTTTGCGAGGTCCTTGCAGGTCCTGTAGTGAGCGACACGTTGGTTTTAGGGGTAGTTTTTCGCGCGCGCGTGTGTGGGTGTGTTTTTTTTTCTTGTCGCACGTACGTCGCCCGGTCAAGTGTACGTGTGTTGGCGCCGTAAAGCAACCAGCAGGTGATGTTGATCTAGTGGCGGTGAATAGACCGAGCAAAGGGAATAAGAAATAACAACAAAAAAACTTCAAAAACACCCACACACACACACGTATCATGTGGTGGCGTTCGGCTCCATCCATCATGCCTCGTGTCCCCGGTGCAGCATCCGGGAAGTAGGAGTAGAAGTCTGCTTAGTGTTACCTAAGGGTCACTCGGTCCCGTTTTGGGAGACCAAAACTGAGCGTACGGCAAAAACCAAAACCTCTCCCCTATTAGTGTTGCAGAATGCAAGTTTTTGCTCGCTCGTAAGCGCACACCACGTCGGTTTAGGCGGGAATGTGATGTGACGGGAGAACGCTTGCGAACGAAATGCATCGCCAACGTGCATATGCATCCTTGCACGCTCAAGAAATGAAGCTGCAGTATCGGAGCAACTTTCCTCGTGATTGATGGACAAAATACTTTCAGCTACCCAACACGGCAAAGTAAAAAGCGTTCGAACAAAACTACCCTCTGGAAAGGAAGGTAGACGGCACGAAACCGATTCGTTAATTCGCGAACGGGTCCGTTAAATCGAAAGAAAATCGAATCAAAAAAATTGATGTACTCCGAACAGAGACATCAGCGCATCCGAAAACACTGTGTCTTCGTCGTCGTCCTGGTCCTGCGTGCCAGGACTCTCCAGTATCCTTTGTCTGGCGGCTCGTTAGGGGCTGCAGCATCAAATTCTGATTCTGCCATTAGCGAGGGCGAAGTGAATGCAGGTCAACCCCGCGTGCCGTGGATGTATGTGCAGCCTCGAATGCGGCCAGGTGTTGCACGTGTGCGGGTGTAAATTATGTCGAGAGCCAGCTTGCGCTGCTAGCCCGTTAGTACAATGGTCACACTATGCTGCCCATTGATGATGGTGGTGCTGATCGACGAAGGAAACGATTGCTGTGGGCGCCGATGGTGAACGTGGCCGGCTACTGAAAGCTTCCAAACGTTTGATGACGTACGACGAGCAGCTCGTTTGGTTGCATTGTAAGCGAGTGTTTGTGCTCTGGGCCATTGGCGAGGCATAGTGCGAGGTGTGGAAAGATTTGCGGCAAAAATTTAGTGGAAAATAGTGCCCATAAGTGACGGAATCGGCCAACACGATGGCATGCACCAACAGGATGTGGAATAGCGAAATGCCGTTGCTGTTGCTGTGTTGCGTTGTGTGGATTAATTTTGGTAAGTGAATAAGCTTTGCATTTTTAGAAAAAGCGAGAGAGAGAGAGAGAGAGAGAGAGAAGAAAAATGTATGTAGTTGAGGAAGGTTGAGTTTTAAAAGGTATTTGGCCTTTTGAAACTGAATTATTTTAAAGACCAATCATTACAAAACCATACAATATTAAAATTGATAAAAACATGCATAAAACGCACAACGACGGTCAATTAAGTCTATGAAACTGTAGTTCACTAACCCACTAGCTAATATGGATGGATCCCATACTATCGTACACAAATGTATATCAAACCGATAAGGGATTTGAAAAGATCTTATCTTTGATATAACCAATATCAAAGATAAGGGATTTGAAAAGATGTTCAATGTATGACTCAGCCAATACTTGTCAGGACGTCAATTGAATTCAGAGCTATCAATATGAAACTGTCTTTAAAATGTAGAAATTTACAGTTGATAAGACTTATTCCACGGTTTTAAAAACACGCTTTACTGTTATGAAAATTAAGGAACTACAAAAAATATGGACGTAGATTTTTTTACAGCGAACTGCGTTTTTTTACTTAATGGTGGGGAAAGATAGACCCTTGTTTTCATGTACAAACCCCTGGCAGTGATTATGCAACATTGAAACATTTAAAAATAAGGGTGATTCGAGCAACGAAAGATTCCTACCGCACTAAAAACTGTATCCGAATCCCCCATTCGTGTACAATTATGTTAGTATACCGTGTATTAATCGAATATGGAAATAAAGTTATCGTTAACACTGTGTTTTTAATATTGACAAAAGCATTGACCTTAGTATTGGCGTTTGTTTTTCAAAACCTTACCACGGTAATGCTTCCCCACGGCTTCTGTAATTTATGTAGCCACTTTTAGATAGCCATTAAAAATGCGTGCCAAAACGAACCGCAACAAAACACAACCGTATCCGTACACAAGCCACAAAGCCCATTTTCCAACGGAACGGCATGGCATGTTTATGAAGCAGGTATAAAGAATTCACCAATCTCAACCAATACTTTGCCTCCAGCGGTATGAAAGATTCATGCAAGCTCCCGAGAATCGCCGGCAAATGTAAAAACTAAAAATAAACTTAATCTACACGATCGTGAGGATGGAACAACAACAACAACAAGAACGAAAAAATGCCGGTAAAAATCTCATTCGTGAAACTCGAGTGCCTGCTATTGGAAACCGAAACGCAAGAGTAACAAAATCGTTTCATGGCTGAATTATTCAGCCCCCTCCGATAAAAAGAAAATCCCCGGTTCGGGCATGTTTCGAAGGCTGTCGAAACTATTGCGAATGAAAAGAGCGGCATCAGTGCCTTGGTGTGTTTTTTTTTGTTTGGTCCACCATTATTTTGTCCCTGGCTGGCAGAAGGATGCCGGTATTTGGGAGGCGGAAAATGATGAAATCGGTATTGGCGGTTATTGGATTCTTTCGTGGTCGAATCGGGATGGTCCAGCGACATCCTTCCCCGGCTGGTGGCTTCTTTGCATGTGCGCCACCGGTTACTGAGCTGAAAAAACTCTAAAGGAATCCCGGTTCCGTGTATCCTGCGGCGAACGGGTCGTCGGAAGACATTTATTGGCAAGATGTACCCCGCAAGTCGCCGCCGCATGGTGTAGCGTTTCTTTTTTTCTTCTGCTTCCGATCTTCGATGCGAGTGGAAATGCAGCAACATTTTCACGCAAAGGGTAGATCATCCGCCAAAAGCCACCGGGAAGGGGGTTTACCATGCCGAACGAGGTTTGTTCCGGACGGTCGGTTGCTTTTATACGCTCGGTGACACCGCAAACCGCACTGTATTGCGTAACGCACGGTTAACGCAGGCAGCATCCTGCTGTGTGTGATGCCGGTTTTGTGATTTGTAGCTAAATCAGATCGCAGCATGGGGCGAGCTGCGATGCGGTGCTTGTTGACTCAGCACTTTGATTTTGGCCCTTCACAGAAGCGCTTCCAACTATTTCAATTTACATTTTCTGCAACGCATTGGGGCTTGGTGCCTGCAGCTCGAGGAAAAGCTGTAGGCGCACGCGTGAGTAGCAATTCTAACACTGCCTAACCGATTACTTTTCAAAGAGGACACAGAAAAACGGGCAATAATCGCAAGTGCAGCTAATTGTGGTTTAAAATCAGCATCGTTTCGGTTTTCATTGCAACAAACATTATCAATAGGGCAAAAATGCATATTCTTTCTTTGTGAATCAGTTGTTTTTTCGCTGTTTTTTTACATCTATTTGTCTTAATTCTGCCAAGTGGTATTAAATTAGTAAGCCCAACATTCATGTGTTGCATTGCTTCACATGTTTATCTTGTTATCGTATTTTAATGGATATGAAATCGAAGTAAAAACATTTGAAAATTGCCACTAGAACATACTGCAAGCATCAAACCTATGTCACATAATGTTAAATTTTATTTCTGTGATGTTTTGTGTGAAAATGAATAATTAAGAATATTCGGGCATATTTTCACTGCCACACTGGAAGAGGGAGTTAGTTCATATAATTTATAGTAACAACACATAATAATTTGAATGTGATTGTTTAGCCGCTAATGTTAAATACTGTTCAATTGGTTATTTGTTACTGCGATATGCGTTTTTTTAAATATGCAATCGGTTACCAGCAATTGACCACTGATTCGCACAAAACCAATGTTTAGATATTCAATTTTCCCGTCGTTTTATTCCGAAAATAATAGACATCTCTTCGCCGTACAAAAGACGATAAATGTTTGATACGAATCGCTATCCAAAGGCCATTATCGTACTGGCCATTCAATGGATTCGATCCGTAATCCGATACTTACGTGGAACGGTCTATGTGGTAACTGAGACTTTTCACATCAGCAACTTTAGCCATAAAACAATTTTCAGCTCACAATGAACGCAACGCCAACACTAAGCTAAACCGGCGGAACGTGGCCGAAGCAGTTGTACAAACACTTGACGAAAGTGTTGGTGCATAGAAATGGTTTTAAGAAAAGAAACAGAAGGAAGAATCCTGGCCGCCCCGTTTCCGTACACCCCCGGGCCAGTTGGCATCCTGCCTATTAACAATTTCATGATATTTGATTCCTTTACCGTCGACCTGCCAAATCTGCCTTCTAAACTGACTGCTAATATGTTTATACACCCCTCAGGGGAGGGGGAGGGAAAGGAACAACGGACCAGAGCCACCCACTCAAAAGGCCGGCCGCCACCGTTGGCATTGGCAATATTGCCTCAAATAATGGAAACCCCTTGTGAGCGAACAATCCGTCCCGCAAAAGCGGATATCCCTTTACCGATGCTGTGGGCTAGCGGGCCGGGAAGTAGGCAACAGCAGCAACAACAAAAAAACGAAGGAAAGATAAGAAAAAAAGAACACAAAAAACAAAACATTACAAAACCCAGCTTGGGAAATTCACTTTCACGCCATCGCGTTGCCAGCGTCTTGAGTTTTGGGGAGCGTTTGGGAGCCTCTCAAGCGCCGGTTCGGTTGCCCGGAGTTCGAAGTCGAGCCAGTGAATCCTTAAGCGTGCCAAGATAAATATTTGTTGAAAACACAACGTCTATCGCTAGTCTTTCGCGCGCTCTCTCTCTCTCTCTCTCTGGTGCCGGTTTTCCGTTCGAGATTCGTCCGTTTTCCGTGGGATTATTTTTTAACCAGCCAGGCGTTTATGTTCTATCGCGAGAAAAAGGGGGGATCGAAATTTAGGAGTTGCTGATTTTCTTCGATTTCCTGAATGGTCTTTTTTTTCGGAATATCATTAATTACAGATTCCTAGCGCATTCAGCATTGGTGCTAGTTTTTTTTTCTTGCTTTCACTTGCTATCGTTGGATGATAAATGATTGGTTTTATCGTAAGTTAAGCTCAATATAGGACGCTGTTAGTTGCTTTTGTTTTAACTATTTACCGCAGGCTGATGGATGTTTCGGGTATCGGCATAGCACGACGGCATAAATTTTCCAAATTAAACGTGCTTTTTTGTTATGCCATCCATCACCCCGGGTGGGTTACGACCTACACGAATTGTGAGAATTGCGCAACCAATCGCAGCTTGTCAGGGACGGTTTTTATCAGCGGGGCACTGATAAAATGCAAAACATCAGCTCACACTGATCAAAAAAGCAACGTAATTATTTGCCGCTGTAATAAAAACCCCGAACCCGCCGGGGCTGGGAAATGCGAGCTGCTCGTAAAGTTTTACCCACCGTTGAAGCTGATACGTGTCCCGCAGTCGCAGCGATAGCCTTGCTGCCATTTTCCCCACATCGAAGAGACCACCCCTCCCTAAGGGGCATCTTCGATTCAATTCCCTAACCCCGGGAAAAAAGGGGTAGCTGCTGCTGGTTCGAGAGGCTGGCAATTTTATTTATGATTTGCGCTGCGCGTTGACGCGTCCATCCGCAACCCGTCCCGTTGACGTCGGGTGCTCGCTGGTGGAAAGCTCGTAAAACCGTCAACATCCGACCGCAAGCAAGCCCTCAGAACGCGGCACAGCGACAGGCGCCACCGAACGCCGGCGGCTTCTTGGGCCAAAGTGCCTGTGGGGACTTATCTGCTGGTGCGTATCGAGCGTTGTCAAGGAAAGGAAAAACAATTTTCTTATCCCCCAGCACGGCCGTGGCGATGGCTTTTGGGCGAGTAAATTTCCCACCGGACCAACTCCGAGTCTGCATCCGGCAACTCCGGTCTTCGGACTCGTTTTGGCTTCTTGGCGGGGGGCTTTTCCTGTTCCGTGCGCTCGCTATTGTGCTTAACAGTCTGCTTGCTGTTCGTGTTGTCGAGCATTTTTCGCATTTTTGATTCGATGCTTTTTGTTTTCTTCTTCTTCTGCTGCTGATGCTCTGTCGCTGTCTTTCGGTCTGACTTCTATTCGATCCGAACCACGACGAACCCATCGGAAGCCGGGAGCATCGGTTGGGCCGGGAGAAACTTTTTAAATTAAGCGATTCCAACATGAGATTGTCGGTGAAATTTATGTATATTAAACGCGAAATGGTTGCCTGGGAGGCGGTTGTTGGTAAATGAGGCTGGAACAGCACCAACAGCATCAAAGCTTACGCACGGTCCCGTGTGGGTTTAAGTGCGCGAGCTGTTTAGAGCACTCGCGAATGCCCTCGCGGCCACCAGGCGGTGAAATTCGAATTATTATCTTCATTGATCAGTGAGCGTATAAAATAATTCAATAACCATTAACTCATTGAATTGAATTCGTTGCCTGGAGGGAGTGAACAGGCGGGAAGAAATATATAAAAAAAACCGTTTTATCGCGGGCATGAACATGTGGTGTGGATTCGTTTGAAATCAAATTTAGATTCATGTTGCGGGGGTGCCAGTGGTTCTAAGCATTTATTTACACTTTTTCCACACCGCAATCGATGGGAATTTCATTGTTTGATTTTCTTTGATTTGATCTGCTTTTCTCAGCAAAATATATGTGCCATTAAGTATCTTCGAAAAACGTTTGAAAAAAGGTTAAAAATATAAACCGAGAGATTTTCAAAAGTCGCTCGTCCTGAACAAAGCGCTAATGGCAATAAAAGTAAGCCAATTTTTTGGGTTTGTTATTAAACCAATAGTAGTAATAAATTTTATAAACAAACCTTTTCTAATATGCTCTTATGGAATTATGCAAACTACATTTACAGCAACTTAAAGCCACGATTAGATTAGCTGATTAAAAAACTAAAATGAGCCTAGCCCTTGCTTTTAGAAAATTCATTTAAAATCAGCTAGTGATAAAACTTTTTATAAATACGAACTATGAACCTAAAATATTTGTCTTAGTTTTTATTGGAGAAATGTTAGCAAATGGTCGAGTATTTCTATCTATTTCTTTTACTTCTGTTTCTTAAACGCCACAAACAAATGAGAATGAATAACGAATCTTGTTGTAATTTTTTTGCAAAAACTGTAAGCAACTAGAGGCGATATATTTTTCACGTTCTACTTGAAAGTAACTTTCCCAAAGAACATGCAAACCGTCAGTAACTAGCTCGGAGCAGCAACTTTTCACCGGCAGCGAATGTCGATGCGTCGATACGCAACAAATCGATCCTTTTCTGTTTGCTCCCGAGCCTGCTCCAAAAGCAATGAATCAAAAGTACTTTTTTTTTTTTCTACCACAATACATTGTGGTGTCGAGTCGAGAGATCCTGGGAGGGATGAGAAGGAAAAAAGGATCCAATTACAGATAGCACAAGAACGTACTATTTTTTTTTGAATCCGCCAACAAGTGTTACTTTCGAAACGTCTTCTTTCGGACAAGAACGACCCTTTATGGCACGTAACTCAAGAGGGGCTACTTTAAACGCCTTTGTGAAAACCCTTCGGATATTTCAACAAAGACGTTAGAGAAAAAGACGCTTCAGCACACGAACACAGCGCTCTGTGCTGACATCAAGACGATGAGCAACACAATGCGGTTGAATTTGAAATAGTTTTGTGTGTGGTTCGGTTTGATTTCTTTCCCGGTTTTGCGAAAAAAAAAAAACAAATTATATGAATCAAATAAATCGTATCGGAAATGTTTAGGGTATTCCGCACAAATTTGTTACTTCTTGTGCGCCATCGCCTTCAAACGGTAATTTTGTGCATCGTAACGCTCGAACGCTGAATATTCATGCGCGTTGAGCCCGTCCCACGATGAAGCGGAATGCAATTTATTCATTTGATGTCACGTGCAGCTCAAAAGATATATTATTCAGCAAATACTTACCCTCCGGCACGCTCGTTCACAGCTAGTTGGTGACTGCCTTCCTGTTTGCGGGTCCATTTCCGGGTGGTTTTCAGTCGGACGGCTTCCAACGGTGTGACGAATTTTGAATTGTCACCCTTTTTTTGCTTTACCTGGCACGAAAATGGACCGTGCTGAGGAGAGAACCCCGTGGCAGGCGTCTGCCTCAAGCAGCAAATGGTCAGCATTTCCGTCTGATTTTCCCATTCCAAGCATTCCTTCAACATCACAGCGGGGGAAGCGTTCGATTCGATGGACATTTCATCACAACCAATGCTTCAGCTGCTTGCTTTGGTAAGCTCGTGATTTTTACCGAGATTTTCTCAGCTCAATCTGCCGAAGGATAAACACTAAGCACACGGTGTCCTTGCGAGCAACCGTCCTGGCACAACCACACGCGCTAGCCAATCACGCACCAGGACGAGAGACCAATAGGACGAAAGTCCTTCGGCAGCGCAACGTACGACGACGACGACGACGACGACTCGGATGCCATCACGAGCTTCCTTCTCCGGTCGGAATGACATCACGTAAACGAAATGATGTTGCTTAACGGGTGATTGGATTGTGGAGGAATGGTTTGTTGATTCTTCCGTGCGCCAGAACGGACGATGTGTCTGCCACTCAAGGGTGCGTGATTGTTTTCCACTTCCGGCACGGTTTCAGCGCGGTTCCGGTCGCGCGAGCAGCACACATACACCACGCACGAAGCGCGCGATTGTAACTAATTCCATTACCCAAAATGGTCACCGCACTGGGGAGGTTAATTTTTTTCTTCTTCTCTTATTACAACACACACACACACACGCACAGCCACAGCGACTGACAGCGATGCTCCGAATAATGGCTTTCACAGCCTACTTGGGATGGGAACGAAGCGCGTGACTCCGTGGTTGTGTGCATCTGTCACTTTTGCTCGTATGATCCTCCCTACTCGTTTCCACCGATCGATCGAAGAAAAGCGATTTATTGCAAATCTGTTCGCACGTGGTTTCGATTGCAGCATCCGGCAGCGGGCTCTCTCTCTCTCTCTCACAAATCACGACCGAAAAGGCACACCGCCCCTGGAAAAACTTACTTCATGTTACACATGGGCAATGAAAATTTATGAACAGCGGAGATGCGGCTTTCCCCCGCCGTGGAAAGGTTACGCTCAATGGCACGGAACTGTCAAACGAGCAACAACGCCGCGACCAGGATGCTCACCCACACACCGACCCACCCACCGGCGTGGAATGTACGGGAAACCGCGAGACTTTTCCTAACTTTTCCCGGCGACACGCCGGCACGGTTGGCCGTGTTGCTCGCCTGTCGCCCTGGGGCTTCTTTATCATTCGTCTTATCGTAATCTGGAATCGCGCTCGCTGTCTTACACGCTCCGGTGAAAGTTGTGCTCGTCTACTGCGCGGTGTGAGTTTCCACGCGGCCGCACGGTGGGATTGAACCATGCCGTGTCGTGGCCAAATAGTGAACAGCTGGCACTTTTGTGGGAAATGTTGAAAAACTGTAGGAAGTGTGCGGGATAATTGGAAGCAATGGCATTGTTATAAAAAAAAAAAAAATTCATACATTCTTGTGTAACTGTTTGGACTCCTTTTTATGCAATGTTGAACGCCCAGCAATCACACAATCGAATAAAGAGCATGCTCTTTAATACTAAATATTTATCTTTCATTTTTGTTCTTGTCCAAACATAATGCCGATCCGTCCAGCATCCACGTTCTGCCCCAAAGCGCTGTTTACTATTCTCCCGGCGCACGTATATTGATCCCGCGGTTTCGCGAGCGACACCTAGCGGTTAAACCCTGCACTGCCACCGGGAGAGTCATTGTGTTGAGATGTGTTCTTTGTCAAAGTTGTTTGATTTTTGGACATTTATTATTCCCACAAGCACGGCCCCACCGGTTTGCTCGTATCTCCTGCCCCAATGGTGGTGGTTTTTGCGTTTTATTCTTACCTTTCTTATTATCCTTGCCACGTACCCGCGTGCCTTTCGCGCAAGCTTTCGCGTTTGCTTGCAGACACAGCAGACGCAGCCTTATCTCGCTCTCGCCCATCGGTAGCAAAATTGAGGGGAACAAACAGTGACACAACCTTCAAGACAAGAAACAATAAAACGAAAGCAATAAAGCCTTCCTGGCTGACCTGAACATCCCGAACATGGTGGGCCAAATCACGGCAGAAATTAAGCTGGTTTCTTTTTGCCGGGCACCGGACGGATTCGGAGACCGAGGACCGATAA
Organism: Anopheles nili; assembly: GCF_943737925.1. Classification (NCBI taxonomy): domain Eukaryota; kingdom Metazoa; phylum Arthropoda; class Insecta; order Diptera; family Culicidae; genus Anopheles; species Anopheles nili. The sequence continues at coordinate 42,180,908 of NC_071292.1, forward strand.
TCCGAACAAGCTTCTTCTCCCCCCGGGGCTGCTTGGCTGAGGTTCGTTGTGTGGTTTCTTCGCTCATTGTTGTGGGGTTTTCTTTCGTGTGGGTTTTTTTGCCAATTCGCCGCTTCTCCCGATACGGGAGCCCCCGAAATATGCGCCCCCCAGGAGCAATCAATTAGGTGGGTTCTATCGTGTTTGTGTGTCGGTGTGTTTGTTATTTCTTTCTTCGTTTACCGCTTCGTGCTAGTTTGTGTGCTTCCCGCGGGAGCACTCCGTGACCTGGAGGTCCTTGCCATCCTGGGAGTGTCTCAAACGGATGTTTGTCCACGGAAATTGTGCCCAAGCGAGCTCGCGCAGGTGATGATTGCAATAACCGCTGCATTCGGCACATAAACGTCGCAGAGTATTGCTCGATCAAGGTGTTTGTGCGCACAAGCCTGAAATGTTGATTGCCCTGTAACGAATGAGCACTGCCTGGGGGATGAATAAAATATAAAACGTTCAGGCCGCAGGGTAATCGAACGCAGACATTGCACACAATTCATATCCTTGTGCGGGGAGTGTATGTTTTTCTCGATAAAAATGCCACGTTTAACACACTTCACAATAATCACTTTGAAGCGGATTCGAATGGAACGAAATTCTCACTCCCCCCCACCCACTTTAATTCGCCAGGATTAAGGACTAAAATTTAGGCTTGCCTTTGGCCGTAACCGTCACCAACGTTTCAGTTGCGTTTCAGGTCGTTTAATTTTCCTCATGCCTAATTGCGCGTTAAAATGAATACCACGTGCGCTCAACACAAAGCCCTCCCCCGTTTTCCAACCCCAACGTTCTCCCTCCCCCAACAGGTGGTTGCGTTCGAGCCTGCGATACAAACAAAGCCCGCGGGAAGGGTGGCATTTTCCGCAGACAACGCCACCGAGCAAGGGTTTTTCCTTCCTTCCAAGACCGATCCACGGCCTGCGGAACAAAGGCGAACGCGCTTATCCCAAGGTAGGCACTTATTTTATCCAGCCGGGAAACACCCCCCGGCGGGAAAATCAGGTCCTCCCCCACGAGTGCGCTGTGTGCGATGTGATTTACCATCCTGTGACGGTCTATTAAGCTAATACACGACACCGGAACGTGGCCCACCGTGCGCTCAAAGAAAGCTTTCGTTCGTTGTTCTTTGCCAAACTCGCGCCCGGTGGAGGAGTTTTTTTTTTATTTTATTGAGTGCCAAGTGTAGGCGTCTTCGAAGGCAGGCAGCAACGAGTGAACGTTGGCGCAGGGACAAAGCGAAGAAAAAAGCGTCGTGTCCGGTTCGGACGATTTCCCTGGACGACGGGGTTTTTATTGTTCGTGCCCGGGAGTTGCAAGAGATGAAAGGCAGCAAACAAAATACAAACGCCGCTCAGGTTTTGTGCCGCTTCCGGAGGGAATTCAATCGTTTACCATCTTGTGTGGCTGTGTGTGAGAGCTCTTTTTCGCTGTATTTTCCGGAGTCCATGGACGCGGGAAGTCCTGTTGCTCCTGCAATTGTCACCGAAACGGAACGGAACGGAACGTGCACCGTTTGCTTTCGTCCGAACCCGTTTTTGTGGTGAGATTATGGATTTTTGTTTTTTTGCGTAGTTGCTTCAAACAACCCGGCTTGACTCCCGGACAGACAGCTCTGTTTTGTCTCTAATAAAGTACCACAAACACCGAAACATCGGCTCGATAACCGACACGAGATGGAAGCAAAAAAAAAACACAGCGTGGCAAAACATCTAAGCAATTTGCAAGCAGCAAGTGAGCAGCGTCTGAGGACCGACCAAATCCCCCTTCCTAATCGGGTGTTGTAAGTGTGTGTGTGTGTGTGTGGTGCTCGCTCGGAGAAACATCCCAAAGCCCGCGGGCCGAATGCTAACGACCTGCGCAACTAGGCAAAGGCGCATCAATCAATCATCTTAACAGACTCCCGGGCGCGGGCCTAGGGTCGCACGGAGAAAAAGAAGAAAAAACCAGGCGTCTTAAGCGAAAGGACCCATCCGACGATGAGCCGACAATTTGGGGTTCCCGGAGGGTTCTGCTCTGCTGACTGGAGCAGATTTCCAAAGCTTCCAGGCCCTTCAGTTTGGGCCCGGGCGTTCATCAATCACACCGTAAGCCTTGCACACCGGAGCAAAGCTCGGTTCCGGCAGCCGGAAAAGCTCGCCCGCTCGTGATGGGAAGGGATTCCTTTTTTTTTCTTGCCTCCTCGACTAATGGCTGTCACTCAAAGTCGACACGTATCACACATATGGCGGTTGTGCGGCGACTAGACGGTTTTTGACCTGTGGTATTTGATCCGAGTGCCCCTTTTCGGGGGCAGTTGTGGGTGTGTGGGTGTTTTTTTTTCTTCTGTTCTATAGCGCTACGGAACGGCAGTGCGTCAGTGTGTCCAATTATCGTAAACGAAAGATGCTAATGTCACCGAGATGCTGATGCTGTCAGATGTCGCTTATCTTATTTTACAGTGATTTTTAAAAGCCAAGATTTGTGGTGGAAAAACCGCCGATGAATTGCTGCCAAAATTTGTTTGAAAGAATGACATCATTTTTTACCTTTGCTGAGGCACATTAGATAGTTTAGATTTAATTTTTTCTGGTGACTTCTTCTGACCTTATTTATACAATCGCCTAGTCGTGTAGAAACATAAATTCCATGCAATGTTTGATTCCAGCAGCTCCGAAACTGTAAATACTTCAAGCAAACTTATTCCCCCGGAGAACTGTTGGTCGAGAGTAATTCTTTCCGTTGATTCCGTTTTCCTGGACGCTTAAACAAACTCGCCAAGCTTATCCAACTCCCAGGTTGGAGAAAGAGATAAAGACCGAGAGAGAGAGAGAGAGAGAAAGAGAGAGAGAGAGAGAGAGAGAAAGAGCGAAATGGAGCAAATCGGTGACAGAATACGAAAGCGAACACACCCGCGGGTGGCGGGTGAAAGTGAAAGAAAAACACATTATTAAGGATAATGCGATTTTTATGATGAGGAACAATTCCGGCAACAAGCGATCACGCTACCAAAGGACGACATGCGCTCGTGTCCCAGGAGCGTTTCGCCGAAGCTGCTTTGGGAACGCAAAAACTTCCCGACTCAAGGGCCAACGGATCGCAAATGGATGGACGAGATAAAGTAAATGGAAACAAGTACTCCCATTTTCCCATCTCGGGGAAAAGATTTACGAAATTCAATTTCCACCCCATCCCCTCTCGATACCTCTCGATAAGTGTGTCCCTTCAAAGAGCGGCAGCGGTAAGGAAGCATTTGTTTGTATTTTTGTTTCTTTTCTGACCCACGCGAGCCCACTATTTATAAGCACCGCAAACGGGTCACAAAACGGGATAAATGCTACAGTGTGATAAGCTGCATTGCAAGGAAGCCCCATTCTGCGAAGGGGTCTTAGGCGAAAGATGTGTACTTTTATTGTTTGTTGGCTCGCTGGAATCGGTCTAGCACCTTTACAGAAGCATAATACTTATACTGCGCAAACGTGTACTTCTTGCTGCGAGCTTATTCAAGGATAACATAAAGCGGAACATGGTTGCACTTCAATAATTCGAATTTGGTCTTCTTTTAACGTGCTAAAGGCTTTATCACTTCAGTAAAAGCAGCTTTTTAATGGTCATTCATATTGCAATAGGAATAGCAAATTTCCGTAGCTAAGTTTGTATGCAACTGTCAAATCAACGGAAAAGCTTTAAATAACTATCCTGCAAGAATAACTCATGGGTTGCTATGAGTTGCTCGAAGTCATGATAGTTTTTGTTTGAAATTTCTTAAATTGAAAACACATGAAAAACAATAGCGTAAAAAGAAAAATAAACTACTTGCGTATACGTTTGTGAAGTCTGTTTTTTGTTAACGAATATAAATATTGTTACAAAAAGGGCCTCCCTTTCACGGTGACATATCATGTGCAGTAATACTAATTAAAGTCAAGCCATCCTCCTCTACTGAAGCTGGATCGAATTTCCACTCGGCAACGGGTTGGAAAAATAACAACTCTTTTCCGCGACGAAAATAATGCCAAGCCACATGCCCCGACGCCCATGCCGTGCTAAAGTAACAATACCAATGCCCTCCCTGGCACGCTGGCTGTTGGCAGCGCAACAACAAAAGTGTCAATGTAAGTGATGAGGAAGCCCCGTTTTCTTACCAGTACAGCGTCGTTGTCGTTCGCCTGCCACCCTTGGGAACGTTTGTGCGGCCACATCCAACGGAAGATGAAAAACGGGAGTCGATTTCCACCCCATGGCACCACCGGGAACATTTCTCCATCAGCGTGGGGGCTTGATCGTGGAGAACCGCTCGAAACGAAACACAATAGCTGGGTCGAAGCTGTCGAAAATATCCCGGAGCTGCGGTGTGTGAATATATTTCTCGATTGAAATCTCAAGCTATGTGTGTGTGTGTTTTTTTGTTTGCTTCACGAACCAACGCCAATACGGCTCAAGTGCTTCCGGACGCGTACTAGACGGCTCGGAAGGCTGCTGTGGTTGTGCATTACTTTTCTTTATATTATTTTATTTCTTCGATATTTCCATCGTGCCACTCGACTAGCAGGATCAATCATGCGAACCCGTTCGAAAAACCAGCATCGTCGTTCGTGTTCCAGGCAAGCATAAGCGAAGCGATTGAAAGTGGACCGATTGCTCGAGTGCGAGGGATGGTTTCTTCGTGCAGAAGTGTTTTTGCGCTGCAACCTGCACTTGACGAGCGTTTTCAATCAAACGCGCCCTATGAAGGCGCTGGTGTGCGGCCCTCGAGGACACGCTCGGCCGTCAAGGATGCATACAAATTTCCGATCACAGGAGCTTGGATTTTTGTCGCTACCGATGTAGCGCAGTGTTTCCAATTTTTTTGTATAATATTTTAAAGCCTTATTCGACCTATAACAATCACCGTAACGTACGTACGTACTAAAAACTGTGACCAGTGACCTCTTCCAAAAGAGCTTCCCCTGATTTGTGATTCCATTTTCCATCACCAACCAGATTCAGGTCGCTTTCCCGCTGCAAAATAATTTCCCATATTCTTTCAGCCTAATAATTGCCTCGTGCCGTGGATCGCGGGCCAAAGACTACGGCAATTCCGTTTTGCAGGTCATAGTTTCCTTATCCCACGACTCGACACCTACTCAATCAACAAATTAGCGACATATCCGTTCTCCCCAACGGGGTGCCGTTCAGACGATCCTTGTCGATTTCTTTTCAAACCACTTGGAAATTCTTCGCACGCTCGCGATGGAAATCGCTTTCGTCGCCTTCCGTGAACTTACCCCGTGGTAGTTTAAAAAAAAACCTTCCGTACTTCCGCGCCCGGATCGACAGAGTGGGCTGCAACAGTTGCATCGCTTGCCAAAAGTCCTTCTTGTCTGGTTTTTTCTTTGCTTTGCTCCACGAGGTGACGCACCACAACGATAGCCAGCAAATGCATCGTTTTAAGAAACCGAGCTCCCGAGAAGTTGATCCTGCGCGGGGAAACGGGAGCCTTTTTAGTTCCTGACCCGGGCACGGGCCGCCGGATACGTCAGCACGTCAGGGACGCGATGAGGCGCGCACGTACCTAATAAAGTCGCTCGAGATAAAACTTCTTCGGCTTTCCTGCGGCGTCTCGACGGAACCAGCCGCCGCAGCAGGAGCCGGATCTGGTGTGGGAAGCCAAAAGATGTTACTTGTTGCACGTCGCTCGTCCGAAGGACTTCCTTACCGCTGCGGTCTTGACACGTGTGTGGGTGTGTCTCTGGGTGTGTGTGTGTGTGCCTTCGCGGTAGCTCTGGTTTTCCTAGCCGTAACGTTGCTTCCCGAGACCGCAGCACTTTATCACAATCTAGAATGCTGCAATTTCAGATCACGCAGACAGAGCCACACGAGCGAAGCGGACGTCAGGGCGCCTCACAAAGGCAGGAAAAAGTGCAGCATTTGTGTGCGCCCGGGATTAAGGAAAGCGGTGTGGTGAATGTGAACGGAGAGAGAGAGAGAGAGAGAGAGAGAGAGAGAGAGTGAAAAAAGGATATCCACCCGGAAGCGAGCCGGCAAAGCTGTGCGCTAGCGGAGAACAAATGGTGTCGCTTAATCACCCCGATGATGCCGTCGCTGCTCGCTGTAATGCGGACATTATTTTTGGCCCGCAATCCGGAAGATAAAGCGCGCAAGGATCATATTTTCTCCACCCACCGCCTTACCGATCAAGCCGACGTGCTAGGGAGGGAGATACACCTAATTGAAATACCCGTTGATAAACTGCACTTTAACTGCATGCTCATACATTTACCGGGATTGTGTGGTAGTTTCGTTGAGTTACTACATTGACTTTTGATCAACCGAACGTGGGTCTTAATTTTGTTTCACTTTATGATCGGTGTTTTGTGATTTGAATATTAAATGTTAAGCCATTGCGGAAAAGACGATCGAAAAAAAATGCAATTCACATCGTTCTAATGCGTGTATTTGAAGCTTTACAATCGTATTCTTTGAACGAAATTGTTACTGCTTGCCAAGGAAATTATATAATGTAGTTTAAAAAGAACTGATAGTAAAAACATATCACATTTTGACAACTTTAATTCAACTGTAAAAGTCCTCACATTTTATTTAAATAATGCTACATTATTAAAGGATTTAATTAAACTAGTGGTTATTGCATTTATAATCACAATTCTGAGAACAAAACTAGCATTGATCAGATTTGTGCAAATCTCAGTTATAGAAATTGTTGAAAAAAAAAATATCATAAAAAGATTAAGATAGCTTTTTAGGTTAGCGCTATCGTTTGATCGTATTTTAGCAGCATAGATGAGGAGATTATGGAAGGTACGGGAATTTATGCATTAAAATTTGTTTCCAAAAACATATGGCGACTAGGAGGTGTTTTTTACATTCATGTCATAATATCAAATGTCCGGCTTTAAACGAACTTCAAGCTAAATGGGATTACATTTCCGAAGCAATAATGCAAATCGCATCGAAAATTTTTCGGGCTCCTCGGTACTCAGCACCTTTCAATCTTTTGTCAGTTCTGTTTTTGAAAAAAAAAAATATCAACGAGCACTCCCGTTTTCAAAATAGTTGAGCAAAAATAGTAACCTTCTTAATGCCACACGGAAAATAAAAAAGAACATGAATATAAATTACCCATTTTATTTGCGCCAAACGGCTGCGCTCTTCATTTTTGTCACACTCCACGGAGATCGCGGGCAAAAAATCACCGTACGCCCGTTTTGCGCCTAACTCAGCCTCATCCTAGCCGCGTTTCAGCCCACCATTCAAAGCCGAGCAACAGTTCGTTCGCATCACGCATGCAGCCGGCCACTCGGTGGAGATAATCTTATGATAGCGATATTATTAGTACATAAAGTTAATCAAATATAAGGATCAACCCGTCAGCCGTGCACCGCCCGGTACCACCGGCATTAACTGGTTTTGGGTCACCGAAAATCACGCCATTCCCTGCCAAAGGGAAGCCAAAACGCGCGCGACAGATTCAACTGCCACAGATTCTCTCGAACGCGAGTCCTTGCCGGCGTTATGCACGGCACAGCTTCCAACAGGGTTTGGCGCTCGTGTACGTGACAAGCATTGCAAAGCACGCCGCGTGAAGCGAGCATCTGTCAAGCGAACCTTGGCAGATCCCAAAACCCCTAAGCGAGCAGCCTCGAATGGCTCGCAGTATTTATTTCATTTGTACAGAAGATAAGAATTTAACGGTTGTTTAACCGGCTTCGGGGGCCGTATCTCGTGCTCTTTCCTGGATCAAAAAAAAAAACGCCCCAGACCGCTGGTGGGCGCTCGCTTTGTGCTTTTGTGTGACGAGCACATTCCAGGGGCTTTGATGCTATGTTGAGCCATGGGAATACAACAAATCTAACCAACCATGCAGGAACCGCACGCAAACACACCCACGGACACGGACACTACCGTTGCTGGGAAGCAAACCCGGAAGAAGCGATAAGGACCTGCTCGGGCTAATTCTTCTAGCAAAAAACCGGACCACTCCGGTGTGGGTAAATCTAACGTCCACCACCCGCATGGCGTGGTGCCTTTCATCGGCTTTTAGCAAATCCATCCATTTCCGGGGCCAAGACTCTCTCTCTCTCACTCACTCACTCTCTTACTCTCAATCTGCCCCCTCAACCGGATGGCTTGCTTCGGACCGGTCGGCACTCCGGGTGGGTCCATATTTTATGCACAGTTTGGTCCAGTTTTCTTCCTTTATATTTATTACCGGAAAACGGAACACACTACGGGGGCGGATTTTATAGCGTGGAAACGCAACAGTCGTCCCATTCTCTGCTAGCTTGAGGTTTAGCTGCACCATTTTCCGCGGCCGGTTCAGCCTTTCCGGTCGGCTTCTTGGGTGGTGCTGGTGCTGCGAGTTGGGTATATATCTACTTTTTTTTAACATTTCTTCTCGCCCACTTAGAGATTGCCCTCGCAATACACCCATTACTCAGTTGGCTGGGAGCAAGTTGCCGAATGCAAGGGCCGAGTACGCGAGAAGACGGTCCGAACATTTTTCTTTCAACAGGCACATATTTCTTCTCGCTCGAGAAAATTCGCTTGAGCATGTGTCGGTTTTTTTTTGCGAACGAGAAAGCCAAACGCAACCGAAAGGCCAACAGGAATTGACGCATTTGAGTAGCCGCGCGTCTGCCGGGTTTGGGTTGGAAAATCGGAAAATCGCGCCCAATCGCGCCCCGGAACGCAGGCAGAAAAGGCAACGGCGAATAAAGGAAAGCGGAACACGGAACCGGCAACCCGGGGCAACAGATTTCGCACACTTTCGCCCCTAATGGCCGCCGCCAGGTTTGGTGTTGCCAGCAAACGGGCGACGGATAGAGCGCGACCGCGGAACGTGTTGGAGCTCAGTTCCTGGCCACGTCAGTCCACGAACACCATTAGGCGTAAAATGCGCGGCGAGCGTGGCCGGGTTTTGGGTGGGCTTATTTTTTTTTTTCATTTTTGCCCAGTTGCTGCACTTTGCTGCCGACAAGCAACAGCTCCCGATTCGGTGGACGGCAGGAGGATGGTCAGCTCTGCAACTGTGCGGGTGTGAGCCACACATCGCAAGATTTATGTTACACGGTACAATAAAACTAACGTTTTTACAAGCGGCTTCGTTTGCGCAGCGTCCGTTTTGGTGGGTCGGTCGAGATCGGTTTCGGATTTTTACCCATCGCTCGCATTTGTGGTCGGGATTTTCTTTTTTTTTTTTGGTTTCGAAATTCTTGTTTTTTTTGCCATCCTTGCTTTCTTGTCCCGTGGCTCCCAGCTGTGGGGAAATAAAATAAATAAGGAAACGTCTGGAAGCGCCGGTCCCGGTCACTGCTTATCACGCCTTCGGTGGGGACCAAATGGGTGGAAAAACGGCCGCCACTCACACGTGGCCGACAGGAGCAGCGGGTGGCATAAGGAAAAGGGACCGTTCTTGAGAATGGTGGTTGTAGGAGCGGTTTTTTTGTGTGTGTTCTTCTCCGGAACGTCTCGGACCGGCTGCTTGAACCGGGAATGCTGTTTGCGTTCGGGTTACGTGCGAAAAATATAAACACGCGAAACATGCGGAAGTGGTTTATAAATTTTCTATCGTGCTTCTTACGCTTTTTTCCCCATCGGAGCAAATGCGTGCAATGCCACGAGAATGGAACACCGAAAAGGGTTTCTATCTAGTGGAAAGCTAGTGAAACCAGCGAGCGTGAGCGAAAAAAATTAAATATAAATTTTAAAGCAGAAAACATTGCTACAAATACACGACGAAAAATCTCGCCCATAATATGGAATGGTTTATTTTCACGCAAGTGAAAATGGTGAATTGTTAAAGCAGAACGCATGTGCTTGTCCAAGGGTTCAAATTTTCGGAGATTTTATGTAGAAATGTAACCTTGCGTTTGAGATGAAAACCAGCCGCGTTTTGTTTTAGATGAACAAACTCCACAGCCGTGTTCCTTTATTATGACCATCCTTTAAATCGTTTTTGTTAACTTTTTGTTAATTCGTCTTCCATGTTCTCGAATATTGTACATTGCGTTTTCTCGAACACGTTACATTGCATTGTTATACGATGCTTTCGTTGTTGAGCCAATAATTGTTTGACGTACTGTCATAATCGAGCTTATGAAAACAATAACAAAGCAAGCCTTGACCGTACAACGGTTGTCGAGCCATTTAAAATGAAGAAAACTCATCTCCTTCTTTCTCATCCAGTGCTAATATGTATTTTTTTAAGTGAGGCTATATAATTTTACTATTGTACAAGCCGAATTCTGTTAGCTACACACGTTAATTAGCAAATGTGTTGCGCAAAGCTAACACAAATACCAATATTTCTGCCCTTTTGTTTAAAAAGCATCCTTGAACTTATGAATTGTAAACAACCTAGCAGTTCAACTTAAACAACCATGTATAAACGCTCGCTCCGGAACAGAAACTTGTGTGCCCTCATAACCCTCATTAGGTTACATTTTCTCCAACCACAATCATCTGAATTAGACTTGTTTAGTTACGCCACGCCAGAGGGTGCGCCAGCGAGCTCCAAAACAAAACGAACATAAAGTGCTACATATGATCCGACTACTTGCATATTGCCGCGAACGACTTCACTCTTTTCATCGACCATCGGCCATGGCACGGACACCCACGGAAACCATCCGTTTGTCCTCCATCGTAAAAGCCACTGGGGAATCATAAACATATTCAATAATATCCACCACATAAGCGAAACGCTGGACTGTGAAAAAAAACAATAAAAGCTTTTCGCTCGTTGGTCTTCTAGCCACATCTAGCCACTTCGTTGTGCTAGTGATTAAGTAAAAGCATCCGTCCCGTCGTCGAATGTCGCCCGGCTGTGGGAAGTGAATAGTTTGTTTTTTTTTCTATTTCGCCTATGGCCGACACCACGAGAGAAAAGAAACCATGGAGGGTGTGATGCGCGCTGGGTCACGCATCGGTTTCTTATTTCATATGGTTTATGATGGCATTTTTATTGGCTCGCCTGCATGACTGCTAGAGCGTATTCGGTTTGGAGCTCGGTTGCGCTTACAAGCGTTACAATTAACGCCTGGATTGTGGTTCGTTTGACGTGACTAATGAGAAGCAAAAGTATTTCGTATCCTTGCCATTGCGGTTGTAGCGGTTGATGAATAAAATGCTACTACGTGCAATGTATGAGGATTAATGTAGCCACAAATAACATCGGACGATGAATTTAGCTCGCTCACTTTGTGTATGCAACGCTAACTATTGTATTTTATCTTAATGAAGGACGCATGCTTTCATACATTTTAATACATTCAAGCTCGTGGTATTCGATTTGCAAAAGATCTAAAAAAACCATTTATTATTTTTCCTATGTCTTTCATCTTCTAGTTTGTGCAAGACAATTTCATCTCAATCTAAAACAAAACCAATCCACCGCTATCACATGATTATACCTCGGATTGCTCTCTGTGATTAATTAAATTTATATATCAATAAAAGATGTACCATAATGTACCATGATGCACCAAAATGATGAAGATGAGGTTCTGTAAAAACTGATGATCGGATTATCCCCTTTTTAAATGATCTTTTCAATGCGAATGTTCAGATGCTACTGTTTATTCCTGGTCGTATTTAGTTCATTTCAAATTCATTAATTCATTTTTGGTTCATTATTATTCATAGGTTAATTCATTTGTTAAGTATCCTTTTTTTTGTTTAATATTCCCAGTTGAATTCCTTGCTCTATTTCTAACAATAAAATCAATTATATAATTGAAAAAAAATCGCACTTAACTTCAAAAGCTTCTACTTGAAATTGAACAAACTTTACTAAATACACATATTAAAAAAAATAAATAAAATACATCTCCTGGCTTCATAAACAAAAATCTATGCATTCAAGGATACCATCTGCTTGGCAGTAAATTTTGCTTGTCTTATTCAATAGTGCTGTGATAAATTTGTTTGAACATCCCACAACTGATATTGATTTGTTCATCATATGTTATATCAAATGTAACGATAAAATTTGTTGAATTTAAAGTAAACGGGGATGTTTTTTGTAACAAAGAACTTTGATGGACATTTTTTTTTCCAAATATTTTTTGATATAATTTTTACGTTCGAAGGTTTTTATGGCTCGATTCCACCACCGACAATTTTTATCGCCAACACCATTTTATTGAACTTCAACGACGCCTGCCACAGGGCATGAGAAACACTTGAGCCGGCCAGTCAAACCACTTCACACGCCATTGTTTCAGCGTTAACGGTGCGATGGCTTCCCTTTCGGAAGTGACGATTGAAGCTTCTTGGGATATATTGGCACACCTGGTATCGCGGCCGTTCGAAAAGCCTTCGCGTAAAAGTAAGACGCGCGAGCGTGGGAGACGTGCGTGCCGAAAAACAAAATCCCACCGTCCCATTAATTAGACCATCTGCGGACGCATCCATTTTGCGCTGGTTCCATCTTCCAATCAACGCGGGCATCTCGTGGGCTGATTTATGGCATTCAATATCGATGCAGATTGTCATCGTACATCACCTGCGGTAGGGCAAGATTTATGTCGTCTCAAGCGCATAGCAACTGTTCGACGACGCAGCGGGACAACGCTTCTTTCTGGCCCTTTGATAAGGGCAGCAAGCAAGCCAGGCTAGCTGACTGGAAGGGAGTGCTTAAGTCTCGTAAAAATTCATATTCATACGAACGAACGGGCGTCGCTTTGCGATTGCGTGGTGTGCCTTTCCGCACCAAGGTGAACGTCTAAGCGCACGTTCTAAAATCCTATTTACAGCAATAACTTGCACCCAAAACGTTCACGAAACACCGCAGCACGAGCGCTCACCAAATGCTAAAAGTACCGAAATGAAACCCCACAGACGAGTATGGAAATTGCGCTAGGGAAGCAAAAGGAAGAAAAAGAAAAACGCCACCCAGTGTGGATTGAAGCAGGAATGCTCGGATGATGGCTGAAGCCGACACGACAGGGTGGGACGAAATTCAAGAAACAGGATGCCCAGCTCCGTCAGCACAGCGGGGAAGGAAATTGAGTTTACGAGCTCAATTTCAGCTGTGAAATTACTTAGATAGCGTCAGAGTGTCAGAGCGATGCTAGCGATGCCACCCTTGCCACACCGAACCGAAAAGGCCATCACCACCAGCGCCGACGAGCTGTAAAAATGTAATTCCCCAACAATTTTCCACCATGCACCGTAACCGACGACGCTGGACTCGCTTGATGGCAATTCGACTCCTTCGAAAGGCTCCTATCGCTCTCCCACGCTGGCACTGGTCGACGCCAGGCCACCGCAAGCGTGTTTATAATTCGTAATTTTATTTTTATTTAGATTTATGCACTCCACCCGCCCGGGTATCGTGTAAATTCCGCGAATCGCTCGAATTGTTCGCCGCAAACGCGCGTCCGCTGGGGGAAACGAGCAGAAAAAGCAAGCTGCTCGAGTCTCGTATCCGCGGGGTGGCGTTTTCTCGTTAAAAGATATATTTTTCTCCACCTTGCTGCTCACCATTTCCGGTGTGTGTGTGTGTGTGTGGGCTTTTTTTATTCATTTCTTTCTCCCAATCCCAAGCCTCAGCCACGCGTTTCGCGCGAAAGCCGAAAACTTTTCCTCGCAGCAATCGATTTTATTTATTTATTTATTTTTCCCACCCTCCGCTAAACGACGCTCGTTTTGAGGATTTAAGCCCGCTGCTGCTCCTTCTTCGCGGGAGTGGTAGCGATGGTGCGAAAGATAATATTTCTCCCGACCACGCACGCACGAACGCACGCACGCTGTGCCCATCGGAGGGCTAAATTACGGCGACATGCCATAAAGCCGGAGAGGCCACGGGCGCAATATTTATGTCGACGATTCATCTCTCTCTCTCTCTCTTTCGTGGTGCCACGGCAAGATGGTAATTGATATGCCACTCGGTAGCAGCACTTTAAAGCACCACGGCCACCACGGCAATGCCGGCCGCTGGTCTAATCATTGGCTCGTGGCATGATGACGCGCTCGTGCACGTACTCACGTGCGCCGCGCGTCGAAGGAAGAAGCTAAATTTAGCTAGCTATAGGCCGAAGGATAGGAAAAAAGGCTTTCTAGTGTGCCGTGCTCCCCCCACGATAAGCGAGCGATAAGCTTTTTGCACAACTTTCGCTCTCCCGGTTCTCGGTTTTTCGGCCGGGGGTCGGATCAACATTGCGTGGATGGGGATCAAAACGGCCCATTGGCAAATAAATGAGCGTGAAATGGTATGCCAAATTACACGCTACAGGTCGCCCGCCTGCGAGCAACAGCGAGTGGGTCGTCGTTTATTTTTTTTTTCGGTTTTCGAGGGAAGGAAATTATTTCCCAACGCGCGCTTTCGCCCTGAGCCGGCGATTGATTAGCGGGCGTGTCTCTGCTAACCTACGATAAGCTCCACTCGCTAACTGTGCGCGTTGTTTGAGGCTTAAGGCTTTGTGTGTATGTGTGAGTGAGTGTTTATATACATCATCAAATACAAGCTCATAAAAATGGTTTTTGATTAATGGATTAAAACTTAATGCCCGCAATTTACGATTCCCCAGCCCTCGACATCGACCAGAACGTCTAGCTGGCGTAAAAACGAGGCAGGAAAGAAGTAGAACAGAGAGAGAAAAAATAATCAGAGAACCAAGCGGGATCACGGCAAAGCGTGTGAAAATTTTATTAAGATCGTTCTATCTCATATCGTCCGCGCGATGGAGGCGCCTGGTTGTCGTCGCGATTAAGGCCACGGCGCGAGGCCAAGATTAATTAATCATTTGTTTTTATTAGCCAGCCCCCGGCCAACGTGAAACCAGCCGAGGTGAACTACGGTGTCCGTGTGGAATACGACCATCGACCGTGGGGAGGGCATAAAAACTACGTCGGCTAAGATTAGCGAACCCGCGCTAAGGAAGATGCGTGTGGCGTTCAAAAAGCAAAAAGGTTGCGAGACAAGCTACGCCCCCGCTAGTTAGACGCAATCGCAGCTGACGAGGTTGACACCCGTGCGCTATTAAGATAAATGCTTGCCGGAGGGTTTTAGCAGCTCGAATCTCGAAAATCCCTACGCCTGGCCAACGGCCGACCCGAGTCTGGGAGGGGAAAGAAGCGCATTCTAATAGCTCGCTCCGGCGCTCCCGTGTACAAACGAACGGCGTCAGCCGTGTTAATTAGTGCTGTTTGCGTGATAAATGAGCTCTTTTGTGACGGATGAAAAATGAATCTCGCCGTGCGCCCCCGCCCGAAGATGCCGACGCCAGTGACGCGCGAGCTTTAAGTTTGAAAGCTTTCCAAAAGCGCCCAAGTGTGGGTGAAAATTTAAGCACTCTTCTTTGGATTAAATCGAGCGTGTTGCTGGTTTCTGTTCGATATTTTTGTCCAACCCGGGATTTTGGGGTTGATAGGCGGAAAAGCGGAGTCCAGAAAAAAAAATGTATGCTGCTCTCACCTCTTCGCTACCATCAAAAGGAAGAAAACACCGCGAGGTTAATGCTGTTCAAGCAGCAAATCAATCGATATTCATTGCCGCGTCCAACCATCCGGCGTTTGCCGAGAGCCAGGCTGACAGGGTGCTTTTATTCTGTGTGTGTGTGTTTTTTTGTCCCGCTCACACCGCACACCGTGGCATTTATTTTACTACAAGCAATTTTCCGAGCCAAGTGACACTCGGCGGCATATTGTGGCGTAAGATTTGTGGCGCGAGGGAATGTGCCGGGGAATGGACCACATCTGCGTGCTGGTTTGAGACAGCCGGCGGCAATATATAACCACGACCGGGCCCGCGGGTGGTGTATGTGTATTTATATAGCCAACCTGATGGTGGGCCGGATGCCGGAAACGGCAAGTCAGCCATATTCCCGTCTTGCGCGCCTAACGGCCGGAGACAATGAACCGCAACCCGCCGTTCCAACGCGCGTAGTGAACGGGGGAAAACAACAAAAAAAAAGAAGGGAGACTCTACGGCACTATGCGAAGGAGCGTTGGCATGCTTGAGAAAAAGCGGCAAAATCCACGGGGAACGTCCGTTAAGCAAACGTTCCGTGTGCGCGTAAATCAACGTAAAAATTATTTGCCACCGCCGTAAAAAAAAATGGAACAACAACAGATAAATTGGTAAAGTTTTAATACGCGTTGTACGTTGATTAAAATTTTGTTAATAAGTTGCATTGGGTCGGGTGGGGATTTTTTTTCTCTCAATATTTCCAATTTTTCAACGCAAAATACCAAAAACACCGGCAGTGCTAACTTTTTTTATGCCCATGCACTTTTTATACCATGTTGGTGGACGGGTTTTGTTTTTTTGTTATTATTAAAAATCCTCCCCGAGCTTTGCGTTTTATAGTGCATATTTTAAAGGAAGCATGCAGCATATTTATAAATTTCGCATTTCATCTTCTCTCCATTCATGCTGGTCCGTTCATTCGCTCTCCTTTCATGCGCAACATCACCACCCCTGGGTATTCCACTTTCATCATCATCATGATCATCATCATCATCATCATCACCGTCGCATCCTGTTTCGCTGGCAGCCCATTTACCCAACTAACATACAAAATAACCAGCCCACCAATACGTTTTTTACATAAACCCCTGGGTCCCATGTACAGCGGCGGGCATCCGTGTTGCCTCGCAAGAAGCACGAAATGAAAAGAAGTAGAAGAAGCAGTAGAAAATGAAAAAAATGAAAAGCACATCACGCTTTTGCTCCCACACGACGTCGGCCATTTGCACCTGCACTACCACAAACGCCGCTCTCGGGGTGCGACGGGTAACTCGCGCTAGGAAAAGCGAAAGGGGAGCAATTAAAAAATTGTCTATATATATGTGTGTATGTGAACGGCACACCACACCCACACACCGGTCTGTTGCCGTAGGCCGTTTCGGTGCATCCTCGATTGGAACGGCCCCCATCCCGTTATATATATTTTTTTTCTGTTTCATATTCGCGGTTTTTTTCCCTCATTTTCTTTTCCCTCATTCGCTCTCATTCACTCTGTCAGCCGCTCACGAGCCGCTCTGGGTCGCATTCCAGGCTTCGTTGCTAGCTGACAGTGATGGCGAATTCCTACACGATGTTTAACTTGCCTTGGTTCAACCACGCGCAACGAACCACCATTGGCACCGGCAACCGCCGCAGTGATAAGGCTTTCAACCCTTAAGTGCACAATGTGAGTGAAGCTGCAGTGGCTGGTCGGGGGGAAAAAAATGGATCATTAATAGCAAGCCCCAATGGTGGTTAAAAACGAACCTAGCAACCGTCGAAAAAACAGACCATTGTTTCGTTGTGATAAATTTTGGTAATTCTGAAACGCACAAAATAAAAAATCAAACATTTTGCTCAGGCTAAAGCTGGTTGACCCTTGCGTTGAGATGCAAGGGTTAACGCCGCATCTGGTGCCGGTCTAGTGGGTATTTTTTATCCTTACGATGGCCACTCCAGCCGAGCGACGGATGACGATGGATGATGATCGTGGTCGCGCCGCTCATCGACAAGCCGTACACCATCGACTGCTGCAACGGGGCAGAGAATGCAAAACGGGGAGTCCCGCGAGTCCCGGATGATGCAGAGACCGCGCGTTGCTGAGGGCTTTGTCGTATCGCAAATGCAAATTGCAGACACCAAGCACCATCGGGCATGACGGCGGTATGCGCCTCTGTGAGAAGATAGAGGAGATGGCGCATGTGAATAGACATTTTTCTTGCCGCTATCTATCGCAAGCGGGCTCGGTGTTTGGGAACTTCTTTTTTTTTTCTTTCGCCCCATCCGTCGGTTTGTCCGTACCTTCTCGTCCCGTCCACTAGACAGCGCTAGGTATGATGGAACACGATGTGTAACGGATGCGAGATGACGTTGCACGAAATAATAAAAAGACCCATGCGCTATGCTCCGTGCGCAAAGGGTTAGCGGCTGTGCCGTGCAATGGGCGACGAATTGGTGAAGCATGAAGCCCTGCCAACCATACAGGCATAGGAAAATGCAGGTCCCTGCAGGAACTCACCCACCAAACCCCTCCAAACTTGTCATCGTTCGTCGGTATTTTTTTCTTCTCTCCCTCACCATCGGTGCTTTATCGCTCTTCAGCGTTTATTGACGCGGCTGCAAAGGTGCACGTGAGCTTTAGCTGAGCTTTGGAAACACGGTCGGTGTCGCATCGACGAGGTTTTGGAGATATTTTCACCAAACCGGTCTTTCCCGTGTGCAGCTTATCCCGTGGTAGCCGTTCGAACTGTGCGATGAGATGCTGCAGCAACGACCCTGAGACTGGGCGGCTGCTTTTTTGTTGTTGCTGTTGTTTTTGTCAGCTGAAACAAAACAAAAACCTTGTCGAAAAATCATCCCCCGAAAGAGAAAGCCAATGAGAGCGGGTTGAAAAAAAAATGGGCATGAAAAGAAACGCTCGTGTTAATTAGCGAGGACACTAGTCTGTGGATGCGCTGCATGACAGGGATTTATCCTCATGCTGCTAATTTTTTCGTTATATTATCTCCTGTTTTTACTGAATTAAGATCAGTTTTTTGGTTTGAGCTTAAGATTTTAATCTGCTTTCAACATGAATACCGTTAAATTATTTAGCACCAAAATTTGCAAGTCATTTACTAGTGGTGGATTTATGTTTTAATATTTAACTATACTTATTTATTCATCAGGTACTGCAACCGCTTAGTGGAGCGATTATTTGTTGCATCATCAAAACATGTATTTAGTTTTCGTTTGTTATCAAGTGATAAATTACGATACAGAATTGTGAACGAATATGCCTTTTTATTGGTGTCGCAAACGCTCATCAGAATCTCCGTACGATCCTCCTATATATCTTTACTCTTTTGATCAACTTAACCGTGAGATAGCTCCACTCGACCTGTTAGGCAAAATAAGTTCACCCACGAGAGCAATTCAAACCCCCGGTCGGGGGAAATGATTCGGAAAATCACCATTTAGGACCATCAATTGTGGACGCACACACGGGTCCGATAAGATTGACCACTAAACGGTTGATCGATCGTAAGCACCGTTCCCATCAAAGCGGCTCTTGGGATAAAAATGCTGCTTTTCAGTTTTCCAGTCGGTCGATCGAATTTCCCCCGTTCGAAGCGAGTGCTGGGTTTTGTATTTTCTCTTTCCTTGCTTCGTTTCTCGCACGATGTGGTTGTCCTTTGACACGAAATGAATTGGGGTCTGCGGCTTTGCGAGAGGAGCTAGTGATATGCTAATGTCTCGTGAAACGGCACCAGCACCGAGCGCTAACCGTATTTTCATTTCAAATCGCGTTCAACCTTTTTTTTCCTTTCTTACAGCACATCTCGTGTGTGTGCTTTTGCGTCAAACGCCATTTTTGAGCTCACAGTGGGAGTGGCCGCTCAGTAGCAGTGTGTAAAGTATAAAATGTTCCTAAAACACCAAACTGCTAATAAATTCACATTTTCTCCACCAAACACGCGCCGAATCAGCTTCATTTCAGGCATTTCCCTATCTCAAGACGACATCGTCTCCAGCTGCGATAGCTCACCATTCATTTAAGGATTAGAAAATTTGAATTTCAATCATTAGATTTATGTGATGGCAGCTAGTGGAAGCTCCGTAGCATATGGCATTAACCGCATGCCGGTGCAAAAGCACACCCTCTTCAGGAATCGCCACCAGTGAGTGCCATTTTTGGCTACGGGAAGGAAACTCCCCACGGGTAGGACCCGTTCTTACGCAAAATCCATTCCAACCACGGGCCAACTCGATGCAGACCCGAGAGATGAAAACAATCTTTCGAAAGCCACCGCCATTCGGGATCCGAGTGGCGGCGAGTGCACAGTGCAATTAAAACAAGGTGCCTATAAATCTTCTCCCGGGGTCGTCCGAGTTTGCTTCCTGCGTTGCCCCCGGGGGTAGTCGCAATTGAACACGGATCTCAACCGCAACCTGCGGAAGCGGATCGAGGCACCAGGAAGTGGAAACATGGCGTTTTCCGTTCCCCCAAACAGTCGGGCTCGTATGGTCGTATTTTATTGGCTACCCCCGGGGTGGAAGACGTAATAAAAGTGGACTACGGGACCGGTTGGCCCTAAGTAATAGAAAGATTTAGAGGCGTCTCCGACGGGGGTTTAATAGGATTTTTTTTCCTCCCGACCGTCGCGTCCTCCTGACCGTCGAAACATTAGATTTTGTTTGCTCGTTGCCGTGCCAGTACGGTGCCAAAATGATAAGAAAACGGAAAGGTAAGCAATTATCGTGCATAAACGCGTTTATAGTAGCAAAAAACAAGAAGGGCTACTAATAGTATGACAGTATGAACTAGTTGAGAGTGAATCTAAAAAGGCTTAAAATAATATACATCATATGTTTACAGATTCAGGATTCGTTTGTGATAAATGGGTTGAATTGAAATTCAAATTGTGGAAAGTAAAGCTTACTTACTAGCGCAAATTAGGGCGAAAAGTGCAAGAACTAATTAAAATACACCATTAACACGTTTCCGATTTCCGCTAGATCAATTCGATGTTTTGATTTCTATTATTTTATACGTTGACATTTTTAACCAAATAAGGAAACAATAGACACCAAGCATAGCGTGGAAACAGTTTTCTATTCGTAGCATAGTGTAACATAAAAGGGTTTTCGCTCTTTGCTAAACCGTTGTCTATGTTGAACGACAACATAGCGCGTCGGCGTGGTTCGATCACTCGATCGGACACATTTACGTACGGCAGAAGGTTTTGATCATCCAGGCGATCATTGCAAATCTAGAAGTGAATTTCCAAACTGCATCGTTGGAGACTTTAAGGCCTTACCTTGGGTAGGGGGACACTCAAAGCTTTTGAATTAAAAAACGCAAAGTGGTAGATTTGCCTTCTGGACCACTTCTGTGTCAACGCTTGCCTTTCTGCTCAGAGTCGCTTTATTTATACTTAAACATTGTTTTGACATTTCCGCCTTGTTTATAAACATAGTAAATTTTGTGTCATATGTCATATGTCAATGAATGTTTTGGTTTGCAAGCCGGAATGAGCTCGTTTTGATTTGCTTGAGAAAACGCTTATGTGGCTATTTGGCTAGGTGTCTACCGTGGGGTTTGTTTACTGCATTGATCATCTATTTTTGCATTCTTTACTTGAGTGCGGGAAACGGTGTGTTTGCAAAACGGTTTGGGTTAAATGTGCTTTAGTAGCGTAGCTGTCTTCATTAAAGTCGGGTGTTTAACAGGCATGCTACAATTGAAAAATCATAATAATTAAAACTCAAAATGTGTTCATATTCTATCAAATTATGTTATGATATGCACATGTTTCTTAATCATCTGCTCTACGTACAATTACACTACTGCTATGGTCAAAGCACATCTCTGCAAATTTTGACTATGAAAAAGGACATCAGAACACAGCTGCCACAGAACCACACCTTGAGATTCGCCAGCAAAGAAGCACTCGTCGCTAGATCACCTTCCCCAGCCCAGTGTCTAATCGATCTTCGATTGATCGAAACTTGTTTCCAATTACGAACCCCTAAACGACCGTTTAATCACTCAGCGGGCAGTGCTTCTCTCTGGACACGCCAGTCGGTGTGAGGGTGTATATTTCTCAACTCCCGCGAAAAAATCACTCCCAAACACTGCTATCCCACATTCCATTGCCATCCGCACATAATGCCAGCCAACCGGTGCTGGTTGCTGGCCCCCCAAAAAATCAGGCCATCTTTAAAGTGCGGACCCACATGGCGTTCTAATGCTTTAAAGCGCAATTGTTCCCCAAATGCAATGAATTTCCGTGCCGTACATTGTTACCGGCGCGTAGTGGTCACAGCTGGTGGAGCTCAAAATGAACGAATAAAAAAAGAAGGGTCTCTCCACGGCCAGCACCCCAGGAGAGACGCCGCAATCCCGCTGTATAATCAAATCTGCCAGGATTAAAATGAAAAATTGATTACATGCAAACGCACGACCACGGCACAATGATGGTGGTGGATGGGTGGGTGGGAGTGGCACTTCATGGTCAAACCAAGCCCAATGCCCGTCCCGGGTGTGCCATAATAATTCATCACACACACACACACCCAGTCAGCCTGGTTCCATCTTGGCCAGGGTGCGGGACCGCACATTTCCAAATCAAATCGCCTTCATAAACAATTTAATATTAATGTCACAATTATGCTGCGGTCATCTTTGGACCGTGCGCGCGGGTGTTCGCGCTTGAGTTTGGAAAATCCCACCCCCACTCTCCCAGCAGCAGCAGGAAAAGCTCCCCCCACTTTGGTGAGGACCCCAAACGCAACCCGATGCGATCCTTTGCGCAGCAGGAAAAAGGGTCACGTGCGTTGTTTGTGTGCGTATGCGTACGAGTGCTTCCCGGTGCCTTATTTATGGGCATTGTTGTACTGCTTTTTTTTTCGCTCTCTCTCTCGCGTGTGTGGTTTCATCGTATGCAACACGAACGCACGATGAGCTTTGAGAGCGACCGATGCATCCGAGCTCGCAGGATCGCATGTGCGTCACACCGAATGAAAGCTAACCTCGTGCGTACGCAGCCGTACGCACTGCACTACCCCCCGTGCGTAGGTGGATGGTGATCGTACACACACACGCACACACCCTTCGAACAGGATGCATGCGTGTACGTGAGTCCCGGTTGGGATGCGGATGCAGTCATCGACTGCAGCGTCATCGACGGCAGCATCGGTGGTCAGTTTGCATCGGGCGTCATCGTGCATCGTGGGGGATGGAGAGGTTGTACATAAGGCGTGCGATTGTGTACATAACAGCAGGCCTACACACAAGAAAAGGGTTGATGCAAATCGAATACGCAAGTTGTCCGTTGCGAGAGCAAGCGAGCAAGCGTGATTCTGGTGCAGGTACTCTGGCATCGGGCCCGATATTCGAACTGACCTACATGCGTGCGTGGGAAATGCACAAATTAAACCACCCACCAGCTGGCTGCGTGTGTGTGCGTGGGTGGATGAGTGCAGTTTTTGTGCCATCATAACCCGATGGCCCGTTTGCGTAATTTTGCGTCGCTCCCGTTGGATCGGGAAATGGCGAAGGGTTGGGAAATTGGCCGATAGGGGTTGGGCACGGGACACGGAACGGCCAGCGGAAGGTTAAACGCACATTCGGTGGTATCCGGGTGGATGGTTGCGTTGCGTGTATGTGTGATTGTAGTTGATTTTGCAGTGCAGAATGCAAAAAAAAAGAGGAACAGCGCCCATTCTGCACGTGTTTGAGTTGGCACAAATGGCACCGAAATGGTGCACCAAATGTCAACCGATGACGCTCACGTACGCTGATGAATGAGCACTGAGGCTGGATTAGCAACAGAGTGTAGGCGAGAGAGAGAGAGAGAGAGAGAGAAAAAATGAGGGGGTGAAAAATTCAAACGCACCCACACGCAACACCACACCTACCGTAAGCTTTTTTGCAACGCAACTCAACCACGCAACCCACCCACCCACACACACACGCACGTACGAGCTACCACGCCCTGGCTGGGAAGGTTTTCCCCGGGGAAAGCGCACTAAAGGGTGAATTTTCTGCCAGGGCCAGGTTCTGGCTGCACTGGGCAAATCCGTTCTGGGATTTGACCTTTGCCGCAGCTCGGACATGGCTGCACCACCGATAGATAGGCTGGGTTGGCTTTTTCCACACACACACACACACACTGGTGTGTTGATGTTGACGATAAATGGGTTCCTCGTTCCCGGCGGCATTTCAGGCACACCATTGCACCTGATCATTGGGAGGATGAGGCCGCACGATTTACGCACGATACGCGCACACAAAAGCCAGCAAGCTTTCGTCCACCACCACCAGAGGGCGTGCGCGTGCGTACGTACGTGCGTGCGTAGAAAGCACTCGTCCCGCAGAAAGCACGCGCATTTGCGTGCACCGGATGGAGTCGAACCGGAAGATGCATGCCGTGGGAGATGCCTCCGTGTGTGTGTGTGTGTGTGGGTCACATTTGCCCATTCGAACGGGAAACGGTGAGCGCCATCTAGCGAGCCGCAGATCCGTTACTAAACAGGCGCGCGTTATCAGCATTCGCACACGCACCAGAAATGGCTCGAGTACATGCGATTCTCGTGTACGCAACAGCAGCCGTGAACGTGTCGATGGCGCAGCTCCCTTTGTGCGTGTGTGCGTGTGTGTGATTTTGGCTTTTGCACTGATCCTGCGGCGTGATTTGCGTATTTTACCCCCAGCGCAACCCAGGCCTATAAAATGCGAACGCACATGTGCTCGGGTTTGGTTGGGAGCCAGAAATTCATAAATATCGTCCTTTTGAAAAACCCCCACCGGCAATAAATAGCGTGTACGCAAAGGACCACCACGCATGGAGCCTGCCTTGCGCTTATTTAGCCCCCAACCGTGTTCAGCGTTCGGGTGTGCGTTCTCTCCTCCCTGCAGGGGTTTGTCTTTTTCCCGGCCCAATTTCCGCACTGGCTTACGCACTTCACAATTAGGCGTGGCGGGATGCGGGCTAACCATCCTTCCCGTGAGGCTGGCACGCATTTACGCACGCATTCACAAACTGCGACCGGGACGACAAATACGCAAAGCCACACACACATGCGCACACACAACCGAATCGATCGAAAGAGTTTGAAAAAGGGTGCAAATGTATGCGCTACGCTGGGCTGCGAAACCACCCCATTTTTTTTGGTGGTTTTTTCTTCTCTCCAGTGCCACACGCAAGCATGCATTTCGATTCGATCGGTTTCTCGGTCGCTGCTGCTCTCCTGATATGCAGTTGGCATGTTTTTTTTGAGTTGGCTTCTTCCAACTATTTTATCATCAGTTTACGCACCCAAAGCACACATTGTTAGCGTGGGAGCAATGCAGGCGGCCGCTTTTAGTGGGAGAGATTTTATTTTTTGTGGTTGGGCTTTTTCTAGCGATGTAATAAAAGTTTGGAATGCAACGTACCGCAACGGCGTGCACGAGTTTGTATCTTGTGATTGGTGATGGGTTGAAGAATTTTGTAGCACAATGAAGGAGCTATTTGCATGCAGGTTTTTTTTTTGAAAACCGTTTGCCACGCTGGTTGATAATACGGTTGGTGTTTTCCAACAAGAGAATAAGCTAGGTTAATAGAGCAGTGGTATTGTATGCAACCGAGATGTGTTTCAGCGTGAATAGTAAATGCAAATCTTCCTTTGTTTGTAATGGAAATATTTTCGATTAGTAGCAAGTCTTCAATTTGATTTGCAGAAAGCATTTGAATGCAAACGAAACGACATTATGCACAAATGCAACAGAATTATGTTTCAATCAATAGGAAATTTATTTTTAAACCTTAGAAGTAGCTTCAAAACTGATGATTCCATTTTAGATACAAACGAACAAAAATTAGATACAAATTTAGAATTGGAGAGAATTAGGCACAAAAAAATACGATACAGATTTTGTATGCTCTTCCATAGCAGAATTTTATTACGTTTTTGTGACGAAAAAGAAACGTAAACGTTTTAATCAATTAAAGCATGTTCATTCCATTTTAATGAGATTTTTAAGATTTTTTTTTGCATTCCACGGCGTGTCCCCTTTCCCTATTAATTTACGACAAGCAGTACACGCACACGCGTAGTAATTTCACGCAGCCGCAACCTATCGACTTAACAAAACCCCCATTTCCCCGATAGCGTACAATGTGATGAATCAATTTTCGTGCGCCCTCCTGCGGCTCGATTCACTAAAAAAAAATTCAATTTCATTCGATTATGGACAGCATCCGGCAGCGCCAGCAATTTGCGCGTTGCATTCCCGAAGCGCCAAGCGTAAATCAATTACGCACACACACACACACACCGGTTAGGGCCGAAATTCTCAACCCCCAAAAACCCTCGGCTCGTAACGCTTCTGCTCCTGGTGCACGCAATCTCGACATAAATTCCACCAAACTCATTAGACTGATGACGACGACGGGCGAGCGTGGGAGGGTTGCGCGAAGCACACATTACCGCGCGCTCGCGTAATGCAAACAATTTGCCGACACCGCTTCCGTCTTCCGTATTTTTCCCTTAGTGGGGGGGGGGGGGGGAGGGTTCCACAAAAAGTTTCCACAAAAAAAGGGCAAACGTGCTAAGGTAAGGTCCTTTTTTTGCTTCGCTCCGTCGCAAAAGCTGGAAGTGGCGAGCCGGAAGCTTGTCAGCGACTTCCCGGACATCGCCACACGGCCGTCATGCTGACGGAGCACAAAGTGAGTAACCTCACCGGGTGAAAAGTAATTCAACGCAACCCCACCAAACGTGCGCGCGAAGACGCCGGGTTGTCCTTTTCGCCCAAGCTCGCCCCCAAAAAAAAAAAGAAAAAAAAAAGTTCACCCAGTGCTGAGCTGCCGACGAAAGCATTTACCGTTTCACACCGTCGGGGAGTGAATTACGTGATGCCACCCCCGCTAGCGTGTTCCGTATCACGTCACTCAACAACGCCAGGATCGCAAGGATTCGCGGAAATGTTGAGGCGACTGGGCGATTTCCACGGCGAACAAAACGCTCGTCAGGTGGGATTTGTGTGTGTGCTTTTTTCCTCACTCTCTCTCTCGATCTTTTGCTGTTTTCCGAGCTAGCGTGAGAAGATTAATTTCCGAGCTAAACGCTGTTGGTAAACAGGCGGCACCCGGCCATCCACACACACTGAGAGTGGAGTGAAAATTTCCCTACCAACCATACGGCGTGGCGTCACGATCCCGTCCGGAATTGAGCCGGAAGGATTCGGAAACACACGCGAAGTGTGCAACGCGGAAAAACCAATGCTCTACTTCATCTGCGAAAAACGCTGCCACCCAACCAAAGCCGCCACGCGTTCACGCGCCAAGCCCGTAATGAGTTTTTAAGAAGTTTGGGGTCTTTCGGTGGTGCTGGTGGAAAACTTTCGCACCGTAATTATGTTTGGCTATGACTCCTATGAGCATCCGAGCGCTACGCCGTTGTTTGTTTGCCGGCCCGGAAAAGCGAATCCCAAGCAAACCACAAAACGGTGTTGATGTGTCGAGCGAACGGCTCATTTACACTCGCTCCCGCTGCTGCTGTATTCCGTCTTATTTTTCCAGCTCGCTTCACTTTTTTCCTTCGCCCGATTTGCCCAGTCCTTCGCGCCGGCACATTTCGATCGGGTTCAGGGTGTACGAGGCGCAACAGTCCAGACAGGGCCATCATGCGGATCCCCGGGTGGGAATATATATTGCAGCAAACCAGCGGGACCGGAAACGGGAACCACCGTTGCGCTTAGCGAGGCGCATTTGCTCGGTGGTGGTTTTTCATCCCCTATGTATGTTCATCCCGGGAAGAACTTTCCGGGAGGCTGCGTTTTGGTTTTAATTTTCCAAATGGATCCTTAATGATTCATACCGCAACGTTGCAATCGCCCGTCCCATCCAAATCCACCGGTTATCAATGTGATGAAGCCTGGGACCATGGAGCTGAGCGGTCACGTAGCACTCGTCAGATCGATCAGATTCGCCAGGTGTTGGGGCTAAAGGCTGACGGGAAGACATCCCCGTGTCATCGTCCTTATTAGACGCTCGCTTCTCGCCGGTTCCTGTAAGTGAATGTAAATTTAAATCTGCTCGCTCTGATTGCAAGAAGTAATTGCAGGCGAAAAAGAAATGGTGGGATTTTTGTGCACGGTAAAAATGCAGCTACGTAATTAACGGGTGAGATGAATGTTGAGCAGAATTACGCAAAGCCGATGCCGTTCTCTGGCGCAAGGATGCAAGGCTATTATGCATGCCCCATACATCATTACTGCACTCGAGCGGCGTAATGAATGTGTTTGAATTACTTTGCTCACAAAGATGAATGAGGATGGTTGTAGAAAAGAAAACCTATCGTTTGTGGTTCAGTATCCTAAGGGAATTGTCTTACTGGGAAGGTTTCGTAGCTTGTATTTTTCTTTCTTTTACATGTAAATACGTTTCATTAGTTTGGTTTACCAGAAATACATAATATATATCGTGTAGGAGCGCTAAACATAAGCTTCTTGAAGATGTTGTAGAATTGGAACGCTACACAACTTCACTTACAAATGAATAAACTGTATTAACATGTTATTATAAAAAAATTAACTGTTGCGAATGCAACATTTCGCTATATGGCTTAATATATGCATTCGAAAATGTTCCTAACGCAACAGTGCAAAGGTTTAAATCGGGGCACTTTGGCTGCACGTAATAATTAATTTGAATCTGCTAAAGTGACACGAGTTTCGATTGAATTTTTTAGATCCGAGAATTGCTATTTTGCAACGGAAAAACGGAAATAAGGAGAACTATCATCGAATATGTTCCTTATTATAAGAAGAAATTGACGATTTCTTAGTTTCTCGTGCTTACATTTCTATGCATAATTTTCTACTTCGTTCTGTTAACTTTGCACCATTCCCTGCAAGTAATCTTAATATTTTGTTTTATAACGCGTCTAACACGTGCTTACATTACTTCTTATAATCTTAACCTCAAACAAATTACGCATGTAATCTGTGTTAATCAGGTCTTTTGGAAATATTGGTTTGTACCGCTGAAAAAAATATTGTTTGAAACCCATCAACATACCAAGTGTCAGTGTTACAAATAAATAAATTACAAATCTTATTTTATATTCGAATGTTGCGGAAACATTCATTTGTGCCAAAAAACAATGGAAATTTCGTTGAAAAATAAAATCAGTTACACTACCAAAAAAAGAAGCCATGACGTGCTATACGCAGGCTCTCACTGACCAACCGCCCAACTCGCACCGTCTTGAAAAGTGTTTCCGAAAGCTGCTCCGCGCACTGCACAAGGACCAGGTCCTTGCCATATCGCACTATCGCCATCTGCTGGACTCAGATGGCACCGGGGGGGGGGGGGGGGCTCGATTCGGTTGCCTCCAACCAATCAATGGAAATGCTGAAACGCTACCCGCGGTTGTCGGTGAAACTCTCCCAACTGACGGAAGACTACATCCACGCGTTTGGCTCAAAGCACGAAATACCCGGCACGATGCTCGTCGATACAGAGAACGCTGAGGCGGCCATCTTAACAGGTATCGCAGGGAGATCGAGCAACGATCAGCAGCTGCGTCTCGAGACAAAGCAGACGGGATCCGCCAACAAACAGCAGGAACAACAGCAACAGCTAACCCAACAACAGCAGGCCGAAATGATTGCAGGCGACACTTGCGAGAAAGTTTAGGATAAGACGATGATATAAGATATTCTACTGCACGGTAATACAGGCCACAGGTGAACACTTTCAACAGCCGGCCACTATGATCGTGGTACTTGATGCGGAGTGCCAAAAACCACGAGGTGGCTGTAAGTGACAGCGCTAGAGAACAAAAGGTGCCTACTAAGGTGAGACCGGCGATGTTACAAATGACATTTGTAACGTGCTAGAGCCACCACTTTGTGAACCGGTTCAAAAGCTCGCTTCATTTTAAAATGCAATTTTGAATATTTAGAACAGCTATTATTCCCACTTATCACATTTATGACCAAACAGAAATACGAACGAACGCAAAGAAAGCCAAATATTCATCACAAACGTAGAACGTGAAGAATTAGAGCCGGTGCAACCGGCGCTCGGACGTATGAGCAAGAGACGCATGAATCACGGCATTTTGTGCACTTTCCTAAAAAAAAACGCTTGGTACGCAAGGTGTTAATAAAAGAAGATCTGAAAGAACGAGATCTGATTTTAACGAGATGTGTCATGTGATTGACTTTAACTATTCTACGTTCAGTGTTAAAATGCGTCTACGTGCCCTTTACGGCTTGTGATTTATGTGCTTATCTATTAATTTGCGTCTGTTTACTCTGCGTCATGTCTGTTATGCGTTATCTTGTTAAGCCTTGTTTGATTGTTCTGTCTTGTAGGCCACTCGAGCCAGAAGATTTAATAAATAAATAAATAAATAAATAAAGAAGTTTATTTAGTTAGTCATACCGAGGACGCTACAAATGTAATTTGTAGCATTCTGCACCCGCCTCAGTAGGCACCTTCTGGCCTCTCACGCTGTTGAGAAACTGCGCGAGAGTCCGCCCCCTTTATCGGATTTGCGATTAAAAAGAGTTAATTTAACGTTATTATGCGTTTTAAACACGCTCTTTATTCTCGCATAGTGATTCTTGCTCGACTCGCGATCTTCCCCCAATTCTGCCTATATATAGGCATCTCCTAAGAGCCCTGTACTCCTTGTCGGACTTTTGTCGGAGGTCCTGCCGGCATTTGTTGTGACAGCGGCTGTTAGAATACAAAGTATTTCTAACACCCGCTGTCAATTACATCCGCCTCGTGGTTTTTGCCACTCGTGCAACTCGTGGATGGTTTTCGGTTCGGTTCGGAGCACGTCATGGTTTTCGATTTGCGCAGGTTGATGTGGGTAAGGACGCGCAAATTGATGCATAGCCGCCAGCTTGGTGCTTCGAAGGAGTCGCCTTTCTCTTCCACTGCCTGGAACCGCGCGGTCATGCGCGGCTTGAACGTTTGCGCCGAGGCTTTGAATCAGATAGCTGGATGTCCTTGTACCTGGGCCATCCACCCTAGGTGCGTCTTCGATTCTGTTAGCTCATTAATTCTACCTTTTCTGCTTTTTAGTGGTTCATTGAGCCGGCTGATCGTGTCGTATGTCCTGTCCATTTTAGGCATAGATGGATAGGTATCCCTGTGAGGTCCAGCTCTGCAATCAGCCTGTGCTCTACGTAGGTGGAGGGCGATCCACTGTCTATGAAGGCAAATGTCTCCAACTTTCTCCAAATGCCGTGCAGTTATCGGCACGTACTGAAAGAATATCCCCTCGTTTCTAAAGCAGTGCTGCATTATGCCAGAGTAGACATATGAGAAATATTTGCTGTTCATTCGCATACGCTTGCCTGTCGCTCGTACGATGCTCGAGCAAGCGGGAACAGTTGATGTGGCTACGGCAGGATTTGCAGCACAAATTAGACCAGTGTTCTTCAGCGCCTGAAAAGGTTGGGAGATTCTTCCCGATTGCGTGTCGCGCCGTTATCTGGCTCTGGTTTAGTATCGTGAAACCTTGAGTGTGATTTAGCGATCGGGCTGTTTGTGGTATTCGACCATCTACGGGAGCGTTATGTGTGTTTCCGCGTTTTACTTAAGTGCATTTTCTCAATCGATGCATCAATTGCGCATCGCCACACCGCATGTTCGCGTTTCTGGACTGCATGTTGATTTGATGTACTGATGTCGTCTAATTTCTCATGTTAGCTCTAATTCGTGTACTTCAAATTCGTACTCTCTTCGTGCCTTTTCGGCTTCAAACTCTAGCCTCTCCAGGTCGGGCCGTTTCCTTCTGTTACAGGGAGACGGAGGATTAATGAAAGCTTGCTTAAGGTTCGTTCGCCTCAACGTCGATGACTTATATGGCTAGATTTGGGGACGGTCTAGCTCGCTGGTTTTGCTGCACGGGCACCTGCACTGAGAGCTTCTTTCGAGAGGGTTAAGGTCCGTCTTGGTGCACTTCACTTTCTTCTCTTATTCGTTCACTCGCGTTTTTACTGCACGTTTCCCGTAACGCTTTGCAGCTGACGAGCCTACGTTTTACTTCGGGAGTCTCACAAACGTTCGCGGTGACTTATTTGGATAACATACGCACGAAAGCGTGAAAACGTGGTGAATCTAAATTGCGTTAGTGCGCGGGCCGCTCTTTGAAGAATGTTGTGAATGTAACGTTTCGCTTTGGGAATAATTTTGAATGACGGGTATTTAGTTAGTTGTTACCGACGACGTTTCAAAGAGGTTTTCTTTCATTGATGATAACAAATATTGTTATTTTTAGAGAGACTTTGAGCCGTTTTGCTACATTCGCCTAGCAAAACAGGGATACCCTGCAGGACGCTCGCGCTGTCTTTTTACAGTCGATTGTCCGTTTTGGTGCAAAAGCTTAGAGGCGAGAGCTTTTAAACCGGTTCGCACAGTGGCGGCTCGAGCGCGTTACAAATGTCAACGACATTATTGAAGTAGATTTATAATATTGCTACCATTTATATTTTTCACTAGGTCAAATATGTCGATGTAATTACACTTATACTCATTAATTTTCCGTATCTGCAAACAAAGTGGTTGAAAAATTTGTGCAGTCCAAATGCTCTAGATTTAATCCTACAACAAGGATCAATCCTGCACGAAAACGCAAAAAAGATTGTGAGAAAACAACACCGAAAAGCTTAGCAAACCGTAACTCTCGAAATTGAACCAGGAAGGTAGAGGAACAAAAAAATCCGTTTTCCCTCCCCAGTAAAGGAGGGATTCATTTCACTCAAAATAAGGGCACACGGTTTTCACTCTAACGCTTACGGTTTCGAAATCGGCTTCTCGTTCGGGTTGTTGTCGCTTTACTCACAATTCCACGGCTCACAAGAATGGCTCGCATCATCCCTTAGGGCGTGAGGACGCGAAGGTGCTGTCCTTTATTTTTATTATTTTTTTCCGTACTCCAATCCCACCCACTACGACCCTGTGAAATAGACCCGTGGACCATTTCAGACCCGCCACCGCTGTGGTTGGTGGGAAATGGGCGGAGGAAGTACGCTGAATGAAAATCCTTTCCCACCGAGAATGACATTATTTTGCGCCGGACGTGATAGGCTGGGGGAGCAAAAAAAAAAAAAGAAAAAACGAGGGCGCACTCGGTAACAGATAAAGGATAGCGGTTGGGTGTTTGAGCAGGTACACGAGGCTAGCATAGCCCGGCCATCCGGCTCGTGGCGGACGGATTCTACATGAACCGTAAAATATTAATGAGCAACTTTATCCGCCCCGGGGGCGGCACGGAAAGTCCTCCGAGCTGGGGCCAAAAAAACCCGGGTTGTTACGGAAAACCCCGGTCGCTAGCCCCAAGGCGGAAAGCGAGAGTCTATCGAAAAGCCATTCGACTCTAATGAGAGTGGTGTGTCTTTCCGCGAACGCCGATGGGGTGCGAAGGAGTGAAGCTAAAGAGAGAGAGAGAGAGAGAGAGAGAGAGAGAGAGAGAGATGTGAAACTTCCATCGCAAAACCTTCCGACCTAGAAAACGCAGGATAAAAGGTGCAATCAAACTTAACACCTTGCGCCGCGTGTTTTTTTTTATCCCACTTTTTCCGTTACTTTATTCGCGTGGTGTTATTTAACCCATCTTGTGAGAGCACCTCGGTGAGAATAGAAAATATTTCATCTTTAAATTCCCATCGTGAAATGAAATCCGGCAGCAAAAGACCACTCACAACAGATGAAATAGTCCACCGCATTTTGGCGTTCGGGTAACAACTAAATAGGAGCTCGTAAGAGCTTAACCATCACGTGCTTTACCCTCAATAATTATCGTGATCATAATTCCGGCGTTTAAGTGGCATTTTCAGTTAAAAAATAATGAAAGTGTTCCTTGGGGGAAATATTCAGCAAAGTTCGTGATTAATTAATAAGTTAAAAAGAGGTTAAATGTAAAGGCATGCAAATATTTCACAACATTTACTTCGTTAATACATAATACAGCGACTCCCATGGAAACAGTTTTCTCAGATACAGACAGATGTAAAGACCTTTTAAGAAGAAAAAATTAAATGTACACACATTTCCTGTGAGAAAAAGGTGGCTTTCAAGCTAGAAAAGGTATTATTAAGCCAGGCAAAAAAAAAACATTCGTTCAGCAGCTTCGAATCTGAGTTTTCCACTAAGCATTTCTAGCCGACTCAACATCGTTACAAAACAACCATATCCGAGTAAATTCCGCATACTCACCGGTCGGTACCAGCAAGTACTTCATAAAACCGTAATAAAATTCGCTTCAACGAAAGCGCTGTGTTTTCGTTCTGAATACTGCCCGCTAGACTGAGGGCTGCGAGCTGCGAGAATCGAAAAATAATATTCTGATCATCGTGGCTTTCTCTCCGGCAAAAACAAACCAACCGTAACCGGGCTCATTCGCGAGCTTCGTTTCAACCGACTCAACCGACCGAAAAGCCCTAATACACACTTGGGTTTTTGCTGGGAAGAGGCAGCAACCAAACAAAAAAAAAGCGTCTCACAATTTGAAAGAGATGAAAAATTGTACCAAAAAAAAAACAAGCTGCGCCCACCAAACGAACGCCCTTATGCTCTTTTTCCGTGTGCTTGCGTCCCTCGTCAAAGGTTCGTGCACGTGAGAATGAAAGGGAAAATATTAATTAAAAAAGTTTTACTTCATTCACGCGCTGCTCCAGGGCTGGTGCGATTCGGTGTGGATGAAACCCGTAGAAAGCTTGTGGAACTGTGGGACCTCGTACGGTCGCAGGTTTATTTTCGATTCATTCTTACCTCTTTGTTCGCGTGTAGTAAAAAGCGAGCTCCACCAAATTCGGGTGCTGCTTTCAAAGCAACGAAGTGATCGTTAGAAACGAGCGTTCGCTCGACCGAAGGACAGTTTCGAGCTGTAAATATTGAATAGTGCTTCTAATTACATGGGATTTGCTTTACCAAACCTAACCTAAAAACTGCACTTGAGAAGAGCATTCATAACATTTCTTCGTCTACATATGCGACAGAATTGCTGCTGACTACTGAACCGTATAACGAATTTGAATATTCACTCGTTTATGTTTTTACTCATCATAATTCTTAATCGAATTTAAAAAAAACCTGCCCGTTTTGAAGCTTGCTATACGTCTTAACAAACCCATATGTTGTAGTTATAACAAAACTTTGTGAAAAAAAGCATTCCCTTAATAGCGCCTAAATATCCCGAAAAAAGGGACCAGAAAGGGTGAAAAAGAACACATGTTCCAGCGAGCATGGGCGGTAGAACGAGCCCACCTAATCACATTACAATTACTCACAATCAAAGATCCTTATTTCTTTCCGCAAAGCCCATCATCTCCGATTCGGCAAAGCCCACCATGTGGTGGAAAATATACGACTCAAAACGGCTCCCAAGACCGCACATGAAACTTTACCATTTCAATTTCAATTTTCAACTCCATTCGTAAGTGGCTTACTCAAGACCGGCACCGTACGCTATCAGCTCAGTTCCCGCTCAACTCCACAACCACAGTGGATGGCGAGGTTGGCACCCAGAGAGGTGTGTAAAATTTCTAGTTCACTCTTCATTTTTCGTTTTTTTTTTGTTTTTGCTTCAGTCTTGCCACCCTTAGCCCCCGTCTTTGGTGTTCCCGTTCGTTGGGCCGCACTTGAGTATGATTGCATTTGGCGTGTTGCACCACCACGTTGCAGGCGAAATGGGGGCCACAAAACGAACGGAACGTGGAAGCGTGAATGCAGGATGCATCCGTTGCGGAATGATGGCGGCTTGTGCTCGAACCGTTCGTTGGTCACTTTTGCAGGCAATGTGCCAGCTTTGCGCGTCTTGGATCGCAAGGGGCAGATAATTTTTCTTCCTCTCCATGAACATCCTATCCCATCAAATATCCCGCCTGTGCGGCTTTCTTAGCGACTATTTGTTTGCCTCCGAATCGAAAGACGACGGGAAGAAGGGACGATTTATAAATTGGTGTGATTTTGCGAATCGACCATCTGGGCAGCGTTTCCCAGTCAGCCCTGCAGCTTCCGTGGTGGGGTGGGAAATTTATTTGATATTAATGGCCGCGAGTGTGGGTTCAAGCTGGTTCATCAGAACTTTTTCCTTGCTAGCGTGGCGGGGCAGCAACGTGCATGATGTACCGTTTGTTAGTATGCTGCCATCCAGCTTTGCAAAGTTCATTATTCTTTGGAGCTTTTCGCCCAAAAATGAGCATGTAAGGACCGATAACAAGATGGTGGTGCATGAAATTAGTTTCTAATATACATGCATCATTGAAAATTATAATGCTTCTATTTGTGTCGTTTGTAGTATTAGTTTAGCAAATGGCACGTATCGTTGAATTTCCGATAAACAAATGAACGTTGGCAGGTGCATTTGAGAAATCTTAAACGTGATGATCCTTTCGTTTGCGTTGGTATTATTGGTGTTAAATTGTATTATAATTATAATATACCAGGAAAGCAAATATTTAAGCGTAATTTGTGCCATTACAAATTCGATTTGATATATTATTCTTCTTTTGTTTAACCTCACATTTGTTGGAGACATTTCAACATTTCTTCTATGCTTTTTGGTTATTTTGAAAAGAAATTAGAAAAAACAACAATCCAGTTAAATTAAATATACAAAGCGATCGTTAAAGCTTCCATAACCCGGTAAAATATGTCATAGTTAATAATTCCATAGTCTTCGTGAATAAATCATTTAAACTGGATCGCATGCACGTTTTCAGATACAAACCGTGAAACAGTAACCGGAAGAGCGCCTACTACGATGCGTTTTCTACCGTTTCGTTGTGATAACCAGTTCGTAAATTCAAAGCAACGAAAAAAAAGCACAACTTTTCCGACACAAATGCGATCAACCGTAGGCGTGCCGGCCATTTATAACGAAATGTAAATAACCTTCGCACAAAAATCCCCCTCTAATTATTTATTTACCTTCGCTTGCGACAAACTCGCCACCACCGGAAACGATCGATCCCTGTCCGTAAGCCAGTTGGGGTTTGTTTATCACCGAAACGTACCGGTTATGGACACGGGCCAGGCTGCGAATAATGCTCACCCAACAGGACGCAACCGATGGCATTGTATTTTGTTTGCTCTAATGAGTATCATAAAATTGAATAGCGGCGTACACGTATTATAAATCCACATCGCACACAACCCGTACGCAGCAGCACCTGTTCCATCGCAAACGAGCTGCTTGGCGAAAGTTTTAGAAGCGATAGTTTCTTATTGCATTTGTGCCACAAAGTGAGTGCACATTGCAGCCATCAGAACGAGGCTGGCATTGCAGGCTTCATGGAAATTTGCTTCAAAATTGCCGCACTGTTGTTTGCAATCGGGCGGAATATCGGTACCGAAGTAGGCCGCTTGTGACGCTTCGATTGCCAATTTCATCCATTGCCGAGCATGGGGCAGGTGGTGCAGATCAAAACGTTTGCAAAATATGGGTGAAATTGTGAGCTTCACCAGTACATTATCGGACCGATAGCGAAGGGAAGAAGAAACTAGACCAATCGAGGGCAACCAGAATCCTGGTCACACTCGTCTGGCTGTTGCGGAGAAGCGAGAAACAGTGAGGGTAATTTTTATTATTAGAATCAATGGAAACCAGGAGTTCGTCGATGCGGGCAAAGTGGAACGATTTGCCCGCAAACGAAGGGACCTGTTTCTGAGCGGAAAATCGAGCTATTGAATCCATCTGCAAACCAGGGCCGTCCATTCACATCCTGCTCCCGTGACGGCACCATCGCCATCGTCGTTGTCGTCGAGCGGTCCATCGTGCCTTTCGGTTGAGTGGTTGCGTGAACGGAAGGCAAGATTCGAACCGGTCAACAATGGTCCATAACGCCAGGCAGGTTGCTCTATTGACCAGCTGGCTCTAGTCTTTTCCCATTTCCTCTTCGGCATGCATGAGAGGGTCGGTGCCATATTGCAAAATTTTCTGCCCATCGCGAACGTAACTGAGATTAACGTTTATGCTGCTTGCACAACGTTTAGAAACTACCGAAAAACTGGGGTGGTCAGTATGGTAAGGTAAGGTCTGCTGGAACGAGTAGGGTTGATGTGTGTCGTTCAAATATTCCTATGTCGTTTAAGCACTGCCTCGAAGCGCAAGAGAGTTGGCAATCAGAAATAATGGAAACAGGATCAAACCATAAGAAAGAAAAATGGAAACACAACACACTCGAACGAGTGGATACGATTCCAGAGCTTACCAGAGAGTGACCGAAAACGGAACCAGTCCAGTGGCAGGATGGAGGTCTAATTAAAAACCAATATTGCTGAATACGAAGCATAAAGAATAATAACAGCGGTTGGTCAAGGGAGGTGCACCAAAATGGTGCACTGTAGGTAAATTTTATATTCAATAAGTGTTAGTGCTCAACACAAATACAACTTCATGTTCTAGTAAAGTATGTGCGATATATGAATATTTGTGTCAATAGATTTTTTAATGAAAAAAGTCGTTTGATTTAATCACTACACAACTTTTAATGGCTGCAAAATAAAGTGAATCAACCAAAACAATTAAAAATCAATAGTCAAGACCAGCAAATAATTTTTTTTATCATCTCAACCTATCAAAGAAGTCTCATCCATAAGGCGTTGTTAGTCTGTTAAAATTCTCCTGATGGCTAGGGATCAAGATGTTTCGTAACCAGCTCAAGGTTTTTTATGAGCAAAAAAAAACATTCAACTAGTTTCTAACATAAAAGTAAACACACATAGGTCTTATATTTTTGGATAAATGCCACTGATTTATAGAATCGATATAGAATGAATTCATAAGCTGTATTGTACAAAATAAATGTAACGTTTTATATGTACATCATTACATTTCTTTTAAAATCA
The DNA here is from genome assembly GCF_943737925.1 of Anopheles nili. Classification (NCBI taxonomy): domain Eukaryota; kingdom Metazoa; phylum Arthropoda; class Insecta; order Diptera; family Culicidae; genus Anopheles; species Anopheles nili. The sequence goes on from NC_071292.1 coordinate 42,219,215, forward strand.
AATCGTTCAAACAATGGCAGATTATTTTAACATTTAAATTGATTCGAAACAATATATAAAATTATTGGTCATCGCAGTTTATTTTTGTCCTTTATTTGCTTGTTTAAGTCACACATTTTGTCACATTTATAATACAGTTTAGCTTCAGTTACAGTTAATATGACTAATCGAATTGAGTGCAACAAAAATAGTCTTGTTTGTGCAAGGTGCTTAGAAGTATTGCTCTCCTCAAATCTGAAAAATATTGTATAGATATTATATATTAGTAAATGACATCACCCTACTTTAATACGTAAATACAACTTTCCAATTGTTAATAGTTTTATCGATTAATCTAGCTTGTTAACATATAAATCGGAAGCATAGAGTTTTGAAATTTAATACGGAAAGTGTCCGTCTTTATAAGGAATATTTTACCGAATGACACTCACATACTGTTTTTGATAAATTTGATTACTTATCAATCCTTGTCCATTTTCTTGAACGCTACTTTTTCTAGGCGCATTGCATTTATGCCTTGAATTATCATTGCTTTGGAGAAAGTGAAGCAGTATGATCGAATCGAATAAAGGGAGCCATATTTCACTGCTTTGAATAAACATTCGGATTCGGGGCCGGATTACCTCAATTCTTCACTAAATGCACTCTATACATATTGTTTCCAATACATTGCTTGATTGGTTTCTAAACACCTGCTTCGATGGAGACGCCTGGTAGTTTGTATGAGAATTAACATTGATTTTGCGAAAGTCATGCAGTATGTTCGTATTGCACAAGCAAAGCAGCTTCGGAATGCTACTAAATTTAATAAATAGAATGGTAAATCCCACGTTTAAAAATACTCCCAATACATTCCTATTATATTTACCCTCATGGAGCCGCCTGGTAGTTGACGCAACATGGTTGATATGCAAAAAAATTAACAATTCCAAATAAATCATCAGTGCAAACTACAAATGTTGAAATTAATTACACAATAATGTACAAGTGGGAATCATTAACCTTTATTAAAACATAAAACACTTTAATATAAAAACGCTGTACTCTTGCTCGAAATGAAGCACATTGCTCTCAGCTATTCTATCCCGGCTTTTAACCTCAACGGCAACATAGAGTAATAGCTCCATTCAAAGCCTGTAGTCAATATTTGCTCAAAACCACACAAACACACACACACAAAGGTTTAAATTGAATTAACAAGCGGTTAACGTTCGCCAATTTGAATTTGAGCACTTGTGTGCGGTGTTGTCGCAAGCGCCTCAAAGAACCCACAGTTCTCGTCAACCATCCGGCACAACCGTTTCGGCTTCACACCACGAGATGGTGACATCTCGCGACGAAGAGAAAATCACAGAATATCCGTTTCCGATTTGCGAAAGCAAGCGACAATAGCTGTATCTCCCGCTGCTCTTGTCTTGTCGGTTTCGAGCATACAAACAAGGCTTAATTATCTTCGCAGGGAGCGCGCACTTCGCAGCACGGTGATTGTTGACTTTTAATTAGTTTTACCGATCAGACTTATTTACACGAAAATCGCGAACGGCCCTGTCGCGTCATACGCCGGTCGTTTCTCATTCGCGGTAAGGTTCGGTTTCGCGTGTTCAGATTATAATAAACAAAAAGTGCTTTCAAATTGGGAATAGTCTGCCAGCGTTCGCAGCACGGCCCAAACGAGGCCAATTTGAATGTTCGAAAGCATTCAAAGCACCGCGCATCTCATACAAATACCACGATTGCGGTTTCTCATTCTCACCTTGTTGGTGCTGGTGTTTTTCTACTCGTTTCAGGACTGACGGCAGCATTCGATTCACATCTCCGGGGACCATCGTTCGTCATGGAGCCACCGTCGCGGCTCGAGTTTTCCAACTCCTCCGGCGGTTGGCTGGACTGTTCCGCCTCCGGAAGCCCGCAGCCGTCGATCGATTGGCTGTCGGTCGATGGCACGTCCGTCGGTGACGTCGGTGGCGTACGGCGAGTCCTGCGTAACGGGACGCTGGTGTTGCTGCCATTTCCCGCTGCCGCGTACCGGCAGGACATCCATAGTACAATCTATCGATGCGTGGCGTCGAACACCGTCGGACGGGTCATCTCGCGGGATGTGCAGGTTCGGGCAGGTAAGTTCACCGTACTCGAGTGATTCCATTTCCAGCGGATGCGCTGGTCGAACCGAGAGCCACAATACCACAGGCGAAAGCGGGGACACGGGGCGCGAAACCGGGCACAACTTTTCCGGTTCCGCTCGAACACGCTCTCAATCACATTATAAACGAGAAAATCTCGTGCTACGTGATTGGAATTAATTCCGGAATTTTTACTCTCTTAATCTTCGAATCTTTTCCGGCACTTTTCCGCCGCTCGAACGCTCGACTGAGGGACATGCCGTGCGAAGCATTGCCGCTGTTGTTTGTGTTGTTTCGCTACGGTCCCTTTTTATCCGTCCGCCTGTCTGCCGTGTGTCTCTCTGGCGTGCCCGCGATGCTTAATGTTCGTGCCGTAGCATCGTGAGAAGTTTTGGCCGGTCCCGTGATGCTGGGAGCATCGCAATTCCGCAGACGCGTACGCCGTGTGACGGATGGCGTGACTTGACGCGAACGTGACGTGAGCGAAGCCTTGGGCATTGGACGTCTCGGAACGGAACGGACCGGAAACGGTGCGATTGAATGTTGAAACGACTCGGATTCCTTTTGCCCAGACTAACGGGTGGGTTGGAGTTTCCATCTTTGCCAAACACTCTCACTATCGCTACGATACCGCGATGGTATTAGCAGGAATTTCGTGGCGAAACATCTATCCCTTTATCACCCAGTGTACTCGGAGTGTGGACATTAAATATTAGCCAGTTCGTGAGAATGGCATGTGCACATGGGGAAAGGAGTGCAATCAGAGATCAGCGGGAAGAAAAATGATAAACCATTCCTGAACCAGGATAGGGTAGGATTTCAATTAAATCTGTGCAAAAATGCGCCACCAACAAGCAACCAGGTGCTAACAATTAATTATGCCGTGGTGTATAGCGAGCATGTGTGCACGAATGATATAAAAATAATATCTTCGTTGATTTCGGAAAAGAAAGCAAAACAAATTACCAATTAACGATGGCATGGAGGAACATTTATCACATGTACCCGTAGAACTACTATCGTGAGAATATGTTGTTTTTGGCACACATAAATTATGTGTTATAGTTATTATGGTTCAAAAACCTCTTATTTCGTATAAAATTTCAGCATTTTTGTCTCATTTTGACAATAAATTGCTAACAGTTTGACGCATTTTGACAGAATATACTGCCAAAAACAGAGGTGCGATTTCAAAATAGAATCATATGATTATTTTTATTTTTAACTTAGTTTTGAAACCATGCAACCAGTAAAATCCACCAGCGTTACATCACGTGAAGAGACCGAAAATAGTTCGGAACATTAAAGCGGTTCAAAAACCCCGTGAAGCTAGAAGTAAATTAAGCAGCTCGAACAAAAAAAAAATGCTTCCAGATTGCTTTCCCCGTGGAAAACTTCCACCAAATGGCAGCAGCTATTTGCTTGCGAATCGCTACGAAATTACAGCTCGCTGTAGCACCACATACGGTGGCCTAAGCTTCCAAGTTGGAGCAGGTTTTATTGATGCCTTCTCTCCCAGCGAAGTAAACTCGTTTCGCTACCAAAACGCCTAGATGTCAGTCGAAGCGGAGCTCCGGGCTTCGATGGGAACGAGTCACCAGATGGTACTGAGGTACGGGATGTCAGAGGACGGTTGCTGGCTGGTACGAATTTTGCATAATTGGATAATGAATCGGGACGGAGTAAATTGATGAAACGGTTGGCTGCTGAATGGATTAAGCGCTAAAAAATGTCTACCGTTTGGAGGAAAATAAAGTCGAAGGAAATTCCGAGCAGCTACGGTGAGCCACTCCAGCGTTGGCTGGACCATCGTGCAGGCGAGCGTGTAAATGTTCGACTCGAAAAGCTCGACAGTGCCGTGGTATGAGCGTAATTGAATTTCTAAAGCTCCCATTGCACCGAGTACTGCATGCAGCGGCTGAGAAGCAAACAAGCAAACACACACACATACACACAAAATGCTCCAACGATGGATCATGGATTTTAGTGGTGCCGATGTGCTTTTGGTAGAGAACCGACGGGAAGAAAAATTTTTCAGTTTTTTTTAACGCAAACTAGAACACAGCAAAACAAAAATACAACCCTATACAACCGAAGAATCAAACAAAAGAGCGCAGCCAAAAACAGCGAAGTCAAGCTGCAGGTTGCAGTGCGGTTTGCATGAGTGCTTCTCAGTTGAATTAACGAAATATTATCGTATCTTCGTCCGAACGATGCATTTTATATATTTTGTCCAAAGATCGTTTTATGTTTTGAAAAAAAAAACAACTTTAATAACTAGTATTACATTCAGTTTTTACATTGGGAAGCAATGTGAAGATTCAATTTTCATTGCATATATCGTACTAAGTTTTAGATGGCTGTTGTTAAGTGTAATTCATTTGATTGTTAATGATTTTATGAAATAATTATCAACTTTTTAGTAGCTTATACATAATAACAAAAACTGTTTAAGAACGTTTGTTATTGTTTGTAATTGTCGTAGAAAATTATGTGGCTTTGTAAACCATTTTTAGAACTTGGAATATTATTTTTTACTCGTGAAAGTAGGCCACGAAAACAAGTCCCGTTTGACAGTAAATAATTTTTTTAGAACAATTGAATATTCTATTTGAAAATCATCGAACTCTCTTGTTGTTCTAATTCATACTGACTACACATACCTATGTATATGTTCAGAAATGTATAAAGCCAACTATGTCAGTAACGTAGTGCAGCAAAAGCGAAACTTTAAATTAATTTCGCGTTTTGAGCGATTTTCGTTTTCATCGTTTGCTTCGTTTGTCTAAGTTTTCTTCTCTTAAAAATGCTAAACGAATTTTTATTTTCCACAACACTGCATCGGAACAGCTTGCAGTGCGCGGTAGTGCATGTTCTAAAAATTCAAACGAGCTACCCGAGGTATTTTCGAATGCACCGCTTCAACTGTTCGCTTCTTCGTATGGGTGCTGTTTCAAATATGTATGTGTGTGTGTGTGTGTGTGTGTGTGGTAGGTGTAGCCGGGATATTTGTAATTAAAACCGGTAAACGAAGCGGGATAAAAATGTTGCAAATCTTAAGCACAATGGACCCGAAAACCGCGAACCAGCGACCGAACAGCAAACGAATGCCAACAAACGTGGTCTGAAGCGCTGGGCCGATGGAAAAAAAACGCTCTCACCCACACACATACACTCACACACACTCGTGTTGTACTGCAAACGAAAGGAAACACCTTCATTTCACCGCGAAAATGGCATGAGGACGGCGGGTAAAAAAGCGGACGAAGGCATCCCACCGGTCGGAAACACGTCGAGAAGTCCTCTAATGAACCAACACCGGTTCGGCTCCACAGGAATCACCGGTCGGTGCCCGGTTCCGGTCGTTCAAAACGAATGAATTTGTTTTGCCAAGGCTATTGCACTCACCACCCGTAGCACCCTGGCTGGCACGCAGTGGAGGCTATTGCCCACGCAGTTTTTCCAACCCACGGCTCGCATTTTTCTTCTTCCCCGTCTTTTTTTCGTCTTCTTTTTCATGCCGCTACGCGTCTCGGCCCTTCCACGAGCCGTTGTTATTGCTGTGAGGGAAACTTTTTGCCTTCTCGGTGCCACTTTTTTGGTTTTGCTCGTTTCCCGCCATTTTGTGCAATGGTGCCTGGTGGCTGTGAATGACTACAAGTCACCTTTTATTTGGCGCGTCCCAACGGAACGGACCTTCGCGTTTCGTCGCGTTTGGTGGTGAGTAGGGTGCGATGGATAACGACCAGCGCCGTCGTTGTGCTGGTGCTTCGCTTTCGCTAATTACTTCGCAGTTGGGTTGAGCTGAGCTGAGCTAAAACCATTACCAGGGGGTTGAGGCATGTAGCGAGTGCCCTCGCTTTCGTCCTGTCCCTTGGGTTCCTTTGAACCAGGCTCGGGAAGGGAATGCGCCACGCAGGTGTAATTACTTGGGCGGTTTGGTAGCCGGCGTCCTCGGGTAGGTGCCAGCGCTTCGTCGAGTCTTTTCTGCACATAATGGAGTTCTTTTCTTCTGTACGGGTATTTGCTCGATTTTGTTCAAGATGGCTTAAGTACGAAACACATCCAAAACATGCAGCACATTCAAAACATTCACAACAGCGGTACATCCTGTTGAGCAACAGAATTATTACCATTGCACAGTGTGCGCTAAAGCAACTGAATAATTTGTATCAAAATAGTGTTGTAGGGTTTGTAACTGAAATTCTCGCTATTGTTAAATACAAAATATGAACTCTGAAGCCAAGCTCAATAGTTCTTTACAAAGTAAAATTAAGATATCTTTTGATCATTCCAGAGATACGGGTTTGTGCTCGAATTTGTAAAACAGCCTTACAAAATCCTTGCAGTTTTACAACTATTTTGCTTTATTGAATTTCATAATCTATTGACATTCTTCTTCAAAACCCGTTGGCTAAATAAATACACGAGTTTGACAAAGATAATTTATTCTTGTTTAATGGTATTCATAACTTAAATCAAGCTTAAAACATCATCTGGCTGATCATAGGTCCAAATCAATAAATATAAGAAAAATCTTTTCACATTAGTTAAACAACATTTATTTTAAAGTAAAATTTGAAATTATCCTTTCGTATCATATGTATGATGACGTTCAGTTTAGCCCAAAACAAGATCTTAAAGTGTATTTTGCTTTTTAGCCAAGAAGAACGTTAGAAAATTATTAAAATTAAAGCTAATACATTTATTTCATGGCAAAGATGTTAAGTAATTCATATATTATACTTTTATGTTTCGATTTAAAAATAGGCCTTAACCCTTTTGCGAGAAGTAACGACAAAACAAACCTAAATTCATTGCAAAATAATTGTATTACACAGTATGGTATTTTAACACCATTATATATATATATATATATATATATATATATATATATATATATATATATATATATATATATATATATATATATATATATATATATATATATGTAACGATATATTTAATATACATCTCAACAACCTAGGAATCTATATTTTAGAAATGAGTTCATTTTGTCCATGTTTTACATCCAAATTGTCTTGGTTGTCTCTTTTTTGTAATTCGCATTATCTATAGCTTTGAAATATCTTGTATTTTGTCATCTTTCTATAGTTTTATAAAAAAATAACATTGCATGTAAAAACTCGCGGAGTACTGATGATTGTATTACAGATGGCTGAAGCGGGATTATTTCATTCTTGAACAGTGTGAACTTTAAGCTTCCAGGAATTGGTAATACACTACCCTGCCATCCGATAGACCAATAAAAATACGAAATAAAAGGTTCTTTTACATTAGCTTCGTAATCGAAGAAGCTCAAGAAGCGTAGATCTTGCCAACCCAATCATCTCACCCTGAAGGCAAACGGCTGAAGCGAATACACCCGACAACGGACCCTCCCGTTATGATAACTGGGGCCGGACAGAAATACAGACGTATCAGGTGTTACATTGATTATGACGAATGTAACGAAATAATAAGGATCCATTTTATTTTTTTCGTAATATGATTGGGTTCACCGTTCCGGTGGGAGCGCACAATGAAAGGGTTTCCTTGGCCCAGTGGAAAACCGTCTAACAGATGAAGCGAAAAAGAAAAAAAATAGCACGGTGGGATGCTGAAGCAAATTTGGTAAACTTGTCACGATGACGAGTAGGGTCGAAGCTTTACTTACTTTTTACGACCGTAGAACGCCCAAAATAGCCCCAAAACAGGAAAACGGTCTGCCACCTTCACCGGGTTGTGCCCCGGAGGGGTTGATTGGCCCCTTTCGGAACGAACGGCATCGTTTGGTTTCATGGTACAGAACTAATTCTTTTTCTTGCTTGATAGATGCATAAACGTGTTCCTTCACTGTTTGACCAAGAGATTGAAAATCATGGGAAAATTGAGTTATGCTTGACGAGTAAGCTTAAGATTCGAGCCAACAATTATGCTAATATGTTGTGCTACCGAGCTGGGATAAATAACAAAATTCGTCTCTATCATTTCATGTTATTTTTATATTTGAGATATGTGCAACAATATGAAACAAAGATAACAATTAGATAACGAAATACACGCCGTTGAGGTGCATAATATCTTTATATTAATATCAGCATTGACTTGCTTAGTTCCTATGACTTGTCCTCAGTGGAAATAAAAACAAGTTAAAAGCATGTTCCAATGTAGTTTGCTAGGTTCCAAAGGATGTTGTCATCAAATTCATTCAATTTAAGTCTTGTGGGTCAAATTCAACATCATCCTCCCATTTCCAACCAAAACTTCTAGTTGAATAGCTTTTGTGGTCAAATAATGCCGTTGCAATATGCTTTCCAACCACGGATCCACGGATTGACGTTCAAAATGTCTTCTTTTTCTGCTTCAGTAACAGCACCATCTCCGCCGCCCATAATTTGCAACTATCGTCTCACTCTCACTCACTAAATCGATCGTTTTTTTTTTCTTTCGTTCTCTTGCATCGTTTCAGTGGTTGCCCAAGCATACAAAGTTGATGTTGAAGTGCTGGCAGCTTCCCGAGGCTGTACCGCGATTCTGCGTTGCGTAGTGCCTAATTTTGTTAAGGAGTTAGTAAGGGTCGTGTCCTGGGTGCAGGAACCGGCGTTCTACATTTACCCATCGCTGCAGGGAGGTAAGCTCGATCGGCTCATATTCTAGCGCTTCACGGGTTCGGGTTGCTCATCTTTATCTCTCGCTCGCTTTTCAGATGGAAAGTACCACCTGCTACCAACCGGAGAGCTGCTGATACACAATCTAGAGTATAACGATCGCTACCCATCCTACCGGTGCCGGACGATGCACAAACTCACGCGCCAGGTCGTTACGAGCAATTCGGCCAAGATACGCATGAGCGGTAAGTACGCGCAGTAAGTTTGCGGGCGTATTCGCCTCGACACGCTTCGAGCACGTGCTACCAAGTCCAAAAGGCGCACTCCGCACGGCGTCTTCACCGCATTCCGGTGAGCTCGAATGCAAATGGCGCCGGCTGGAAGTGTGTAATACGAGTGACAAGCGAATGCGGCTCGCTCCGATGCACACGTCACATCAGAAGCGTTTAGTTCGGTTCATTCGAGAGAATAAAAATCTGACACCCAATCCCGTCGGCATGGCAACCGTTTTATGGAGTGGCTTGAGTGGGACCCGTTTCGTTCGCCTGAAGTGCAGCAGCATGTCGGTGTAAAGTCCAATCGAAGCCATGGAAACGCTTCCCCTTTCCAGTGGGCCGAGCGAACGAACGAACAAAAGATGGACAAAGTGGGCAACGTGCGCCCGGTCCGATCTTCAGTCGTGGAAAGGAAGGAAAATGAAGGCGAAAAAAAATAAAACGACGTCTCTAAACGGAAACCCGACAGTGCCCATCTCATCTGGCACACTATCGAGTCCGGCGCACTTTCCTCGGTATGACAGTTTCGACGAGAAAGGTCCGTTTCCGTTCCGTGCCATTCCGGAGTTCCGGCCACTGTTTCGGTCCTGCTTCGTCTCGTTCTTTCCCGGGTCGTAAGCCTGCTGGTCATTGGGAAGGCTGAGGCTAAGGCTTATGGTTTGCTTGCGTAAGCGATGGCCGCCCCGAGCACGAGTCCGGCGTGGCCAAGGGCAAAAAAAAAGGAACGATACCACCATACCGCTTAACGGTATGATAGTGGAGTGAAAGCGAAAACGAAACGGAACAAAATGGTTGCCGCTTCGTGCAGTTGCAACCGATGCTTCCTCGGACGGGTTTGTGGCGTGTTGGGGCTCTCTTTGGGCACTCGTGGCCCTTTTCTTCCACTCTGGTAGGACCTTGGTGCGTGTTTAAGCTGCTTTGCCCCCTAGGGAGCGGGAATCTGCAGTTCGTTGCCGAAAAGCTTGCAGCACAACATTTATTTCACGCTTCATCATAACAATGGGATTAAATCTTCAACGTGACGGCTCCACCGCTTGCAGTAGATGGACGGATGCAAGCGCAAGTCCTGGAGGAGCATGATCGACAGACAGAGAGAGAGAGAGAGAGTGAGAGAAAGAAAAACACGAACCAGAAGCCGTTGTAACACTTTTATGCATAAGCGACCTATTTAAACCGTTTCCTTGGACTGTTTCCTGGCAGGCGAACCATTCGGGATCGTTTTGTCTCAGGCGTCACTTAGCTGATGGATACACATTTCCGGTGCAAATTTTATCCCCATCTACGACTGTTTTGTTGGATTGCAATTTATATATTCTGACCGCCTTAGACGGAAGTCGTGCTTTTTTACAATGCACAAATTTTAAATCGTAGTATTTAACAAAAAAATCAAAAAGAAATCTTTATCGCAACACAACACAACAAACTTCAGTGAAACATGTATAAAAAGCGCTACTTTTGCATTTCACATTCGTAAGCGTGATATGAGAAACGGAAACGTACCAAAAGATATAAGACAAAACATAATTATCAGCACAGTCAGGCTCTTGCCGACAATTGTACGAGACCAAACTACCTCCTTACACTACAAAAGAAATGTACCACTGTTACCGGACGAGTGCTTAATGAACGCCAACCGACGTACAGGTGTGAAGTGCTACCGAGTCGACCGGCCCTTTTACCTACGCTTGGTGACGCATTTGATCTAGCTGAAAACGTTTTTCTCTCCTTTCATCGCGAACAGACCAACGAGGAATAGTTTCGCCAAGTGTCGTCGAGCATACGTCGCATGTTGCCGTCTCGCAGGACGAAGGAGCCGTGTTGCTGTGCGTCGCCCAAGGATGCCCATCGCCGGAGTATCGGTAAGCAGCCATTTGACAAAGCTCTTTTTTTTTCGTTTAATTGTTCCTTTCTCGTTGTACAAAATTTTGGCCCTCCATCGCACAGTGCTCCTTTGATGATTCGATGAAAAATGTTTCCCGTGCGAGTGCGCGGTGCGATTAATTAACACGGATTGTTTCGCGGCAGCGTTAGATTGACGATTAATACAATGTTACCTTCATTTATACGAAAATGATACGAGCGAGAGAAGTAATTGCTTTCACCGCACAGATCAGAAACCTGCTTGCAGTTTCTTTTTGTCTATTTTCAAACGTCCTTATGAAGTTCTCAGTTACAAAACATATAATCTAACGATGTTAGATTAAATATATATAACACTAATAGTTGTGAAAAGTGCATCATTTATGATCTTAAAAAATTTTATTGAGTGGAAAAAACATACTGAAATGTCTGTTTAACATACGACTATTACAAATGATGGACAAAAAGTTAAAAAAAATAGACTTCATAAACCATACTCACAATTTGTATCAAATAAAATGGTTGATAAAAAGCTTAAGAACATTCAAATCAACGGCATGTTTAGAACGGCATTCAGCATTTATTAACTCGAATTGCTTCCCGTACCTACCATTCCTTGATTTTATAATGATATTCTTCGAATATGATCTCGATGAACAAAAAATAAATCGATCGTTAATGTATTCATGTCACCAGTCCGCCGAATAATCACATCTTTCTTCGGTGTCTTTCACCACTCCGCTGGGACTATTGCAGCGGAATACATTTTCTACGTGCCCTCCAGAAGCCGGTCAGATAGGGGCGGCAAAAAGAAGCAAAGGAAGAAGACAACAAAAAATACACCCGAAGCAAACCTACAAATAACGCCAGCAATCGATGTTTTCCATCAATTTCCCCCCAGATTATCACATTCCGCAGCATAATTCGCATACATTTTCCCCTTTTCCGTATCGCCCTACCACCCTACACCTTCATCGTGGCGCGTCGTTGGCCTTTGGTGGGTGTCTCGATTCCCGGCCAATGCCGTCTTCTTCGACGCCGAACGGTGAACGTGTGCCGCTGCCACCTTCCCGAGCAAGTTCGATCTTGACGCTTGTCTTGTCTAGGTTGACAAGAACGTTCGAGAAAAATTAATTCAGCAGAGCGTCTGGGCGAACGCCGCACTGATTTCCATTGCAAATTATATCACGCCAGGGATTATTCTACCGACGCCATCGAATGATGCCGTTCGGTGATTGGGGCGTGGAAGAAAAAGTCTATTATTTCTTTGCCGCTGGTGGCTGGTGGTGAGCTTTCGGAGCTCTACAGCAGCCCAGCTGTAGTAAAATGCGTACAGAAAACAGAAACGATTTAAAGGGAAAACAACGCGGCTGTTTTGTCCGTTTTACAACACCAACATTTCTTGTAAATTCGATGGTATTCCACGTATAAAAGTCGTTGCTTTCCTTTTCTTTTTTTCGAAAACCAAAACAAAAAACAAGTGGCGTTTAGTAGAAAACACCCTTTTCTAGCCTCCGATCTGCCATCGCATCGCGTGGCCTTGTCCAGTTATCCACTTGGGATAATTTAAAACGAATGACAACGTCTGCTACTAGGCATCAACATGATTAATTGGATTTGGCAATTTTCATTTTGCCTTTTCTCTCTCTCTCTCTCGCACACTGTGTATCACATTTTCCTCGTTATCGTTACGAGTGCTTTCCAGTCGGTCGAGTTGTTTTGCCCTGGTTTTTGTTTAATTTTTCCTCCATTTTAATTTCCTCTCACTCGACTCGCGTGACCGATATGATTTTCTCTTTCTTTCTCTATCTCTCGAGTCGAGCGTTAAGCGTAGCGCAACAACAACAGCACGTAATCATCAAACGTCAATTCGGTTTGAGTGCAACTGATCGACGCGAAGAGTGACAGTGACCATCCATCGCGCTGACCGGTGCTCTATCATAAAGCACACCCCATAAGTCATCAGTGAGGGTTCCCTTTTTTTTTTATTTCTTCCTCCCATTTTGTTGGCCACCGACACTCGAGTTACCATTCGCCTAGTGACACTCGAAAGCCTTTGATGGCGTAGAGCATCGATATCCGGATGGAAAAGCGGAATTTTGCGCTCGCTGTCGATCACACGATTTTGCGAAGGGGATTTTGTGCAACATTTTAATCAACCCTAGCCCCCCCACAAAAACCACCCGGTGAACACGTGAATGCGCGTGCGTGTTCGCTCATTTCCAAGCGATCTGTTAATTTTTAATCCCCACACTCATCAACAATCCACCCAGAGCCAGAGGTTCCAGAGTGGGGTTTTTTTTCCTACTTCTTACCTTTCGAACAGCCAGCAACGAATCTTACGCCACGCACCGGCCACCATTTTGTTGCTGCTCGATTAACGGTACGATGTCGGCTGAGCGACAGCGCCCGCTTGGCGCTAATCACCTTTCGGGGCTCAAGTTCATCAGCTTAGTGCTTAACCCTTGATTGCACAAAGCGTCTCCGTCGGGCGCCAAATCCGACTTTTCTCGGTCGGGTGTATGCTGCCCGCCCGTACCATGCTCTGTGACCATGCCGGCCCAATCACGAGCATCAACTGCAATTATATTCATTTCCGCTCGTTCGTAAATGATTGCTAATTACGGTGGTCGGTGGAACAAGGCATCGTGGCTCCATAGCACGACACAGGACACAGGCGTCGCACCCGCCGAAACTCGGATCGTGTCGGAAATGGGAAAAGTTTCCACTCATTTTCCGTAAATCGCAAATGGCGCCCTTTTTTGTTTCCTGGCCTTTAAAGTTTATTGGCTAAAGCGTTGCGTTTGGTGCGGCACGGCGGCGGAACTACAGCGAAAACTTCCAACGTGCCGGCATTTTATGACAACCGTTAAGTATTGCTTCATTTATTGTGCTGCTGTTTTATTTTATTTTCGATTTTTTGTTGTTGTTGTTGTTGCTGGTTGCGATGAATAATATGTGCTTTGCGGAGTTTGGGAAATGATTTTTTTTTTTTATTTTTTCGTCGGTTGAAATTAAAATCCTTGCGCTTTGTGTGGAAGCTTTTGTGAAGCTCTGCCGTGTCTTGGCGTGAGCTCATTTGCGGATTAACGGCACGCCTGCAGCGCAAAAGTTTATCAAATAAATCGACGTGCCGGTTATGCTCTCGTCGGGGCCAGATTGGGTGGAGAATTCACATGATTCTTTTTATTTTTTTTTTGGATTCAGCTATCCTCCTCTACGGCAAACGAAAAGAGTGCAGAGTAATGCACCCGGACAAAACCGATCAGAATCAATCGAAAAGTACTTATCGGGAAGTGAAAGCGAGAACTGTTTTTTTTTATTTCACCCTATGCGAACCAAACTCGGAAAAACAAACCGCAAACTTGCAGACACTCAAGTTTTAAGCCTTCAACCCGCATGTTATCCGTGTTCGTCTGCCATCATTGCAAATGCCACGAGCTCCAAAAAAAGGGCTGGGCTGGAAGGGCCAAGTGAAGCCAAGTCGCCCATTTCCCCGGGCACACGGAGGAAGGAAATCTTTTTCATCTTTTGTAGCGCAAACTTTCCCAGGAGTTTGTAGAGTAAGCGCATCGACGAAGCGGGAAGAAAAAAAAACGGAAATCCGATTCCCGTTCCGTTCGAGCCGCTTCGTTCTGGGTTCTGGGAATTGTTTGCGGAGCTCAATCGAACGGAAATTAATTTCAACATTCGATTGACTGCGAGACGACAAGCTGTGAAAATCGACTTCTTGATGGTTGTAATCGAGCCGGGCAGGGGTAGAAGTTTTTTTTTTTAAAAAGCCCATCCCCCCACAGCTTGGAGAACTTTTGGCTAGGCAGGTTTTTTTCCCTGTTTGCTCTTTTTCCCCTCTTTTCTACAGCCATTAAGAATGTAGCCCATTGAGAGTTTTTGGGGGAAAATACGTCTTTTTATAAAGGCGATCTAGTATTTTAGTTGCTTAATTTTTTTCATAAGTGTACGTCAATAAAAGTACAATTTACAGCCTGATAAGAATAATCAATTGAGATATTAGTGGAAGAAATTTAATTTTAATTAAAAAAAAGGTCTATATTTTTAAAAGCTCCTATTTTCACTAATTGTGCGTCAATAAGAGTACAATTTGAGATGATGATAAACAATAGTCATAATTTTATATTAACTAGAAGAACCTCATGTTAACGGTATTTTGCTCAAGATACGAGAGCTTCGTAAGGAGGTTCCTAATGCCAGGTCAATTGTAGTACAACTTATCGTTATAGATAAGCTAAAGTATAATTGATTAAGCCTCCACAAAAAACAACTTGAAACAATTTCAATATACACCGCGGAGTAACGCGTATGTTCCTGATCAGTTTTGTAATGCAATTCTACAGAAACAAGCACATTTCAACTAGCTCGGTTTAAAAAACGAAATTCATTTAAAAACATAAACACTCGCAACACAACGGCTTATAATGTTAGTTTTATGTAAATTTACTCGCCGTGAACAGCTTTTGCACGAGCATAAGCACTAGACAGACGTGCTCTGCTGCCGCTGCTAATATTCTTTTTCCCCGTACATCTTTCACCGCAGGTGGTACACCCACAACGGACCGGAACCGATCCCGGTATCATCCGGACCCCGGATACGACTGCTAGGGCCAGTGCTGGCGATCGAAGCGGTCACAGGCGAGGACGGTGGCGTCTACAAGTGTTCCGCATCGAACGCAGGCGGTGAAGCAAGTGCCGACCTGCGGCTAACCGTTTCCACGCCGATCCACGTCGAGATCACACCGAACGTGCTCAGCGTACACATGGGCGGTACGGCCGAGTTCCGGTGCCTAGTGACGGCGAACGGGATGTCGGCGGGACCGCAGCACATCACCTGGTTCAAAGATGGCCGCCAGTTACCGAGCTCCGGGCGCGTTGGAGACACACTGCAGGTGACGGGAGTGACCCGCGAGGACAAGGGCATGTACCAGTGCGTGGTACGACGGCAAGAGGGCGACTCCTTTCAGGCTTCAGCCGAACTTCAGCTGGGCGGTAAGTTAGCGACGGATAAGCGAGGACCCTGCGAGAGCCCCAACCCTTGTAGTTGTCAGAGATATGATTGAGTTTTGTGAGATCTTGTGCGGTGTTGTGAGCCCACTCAAAATTAGGTCCATTGCCCATTAAACGCCAACGGTTATTAAGATGGTAATCGAGTTAAAAGAGGCTGGTTCGTTCCGTTCGGCTGGATTAGAAAAGGGCTGAGATCTGGTGGCGATGGTGGAAAGGAAAATAAGCTTCGCTTCTGTGAGGTCCCCAATTCGGATGCGGGAATTTTTTTTTCATCATTCACACCTTTATGCTTATTTTTATGTTCGTAGCCAATTTCCAGGCGATCCGCGCGAAGTTTCTTCGCTGCAAAACCCACGCGAAAGCCGTTCGAACGGAGATCTTAAAGCATCATTTTTTTGTTTCTTTAATTCTCAATATACATCCCACCCCAAAAAAAAGGCGGGTGCTGATGAAAATAAAAGCAAATATACAAAAATCGCCTCCCAAACGACACAGGAGCAATCGTTTCCGGTTTTTGCTGCGAGGGCAAACATTAAAACGAACCCACGCGATTTCGCTCAGCTGGTAGGGTCTTTCATTTTCGTTCCTAGTCTCCGCTCTTTTTCGTTCCCAGTCTCCGCCCTTTTTCGTTCCCAGTCTCCGCCATTTTCGTTCCCTGTCTCCATCGCCCTTGGTGGCGTTTTTGCTGCGACCTTTTTGACGCGTTTTTTTTTTTTTGGTTTTTCTCCTGCGGTCTCACTGTTTTTGTTATTTTTTTTCTAATGACCGTAATACACTTTTTTGCGCCTTTTGCGACCATAACCGGAGAACCGGATTTATCAACACCTTCCGCACCGCTGGAGGGCCGTTCTCTGGTGCGTGGGTTTTTCGCGTTGGAAAACATTTAATATACATTTCTACCCAACACACACACACACACACACACACACATACAAACAACCACAGGCCGGTGCGAAATAGATGGACTCTCGCACACAACCGTTAGGTCCTTCGAGCCGGGTAATTTCCTGCCACGGTGGTTTCAGCTAAATCGCTCGACCGCAAATCATTTCCACGCCCGCAGGCGTTCCATCGCAAACGCAGCTCTCTCTCTCTCTCTGTCGCGTGGAAGATGGTTTATTTATTTTATTTTTTCAGGTTTTCCGTTTTGACACCCACCCGAACCAACAAACACACACACACAAAAACTACATCTTATTTATGATAATTATCGTCCCATCGCGCGCACCGTCACCGGACGGAATTGTGCTTTTCGTTCTCGGTTTCATTTTGCTTTTTTTTTTTTGTTTTGTAGACGCGCCACCATCGCTAGTGTACAGCTTCATCGAGCAGACGCTTCAACCAGGCCCGGCCGTGTCGCTCAAGTGCTCGGCACAAGGAAACCCGACGCCCCAAATCGCCTGGACGCTGGATGGATTCCCGCTGCCAACGAACGGCAGGTAAGCTACGTGTTGTGCTGCTCACGTCCAAAAACACCCCCGCTGTGTGTTGATATGGGGCATTGCTTCGCGGCTTGTTATCAACCTGGGTCGAGGTTTAGATATTTGACGGATTCGAAAGGTCTACGAGCTACAGCAGTGGTACAAATTAATCCCACCAGCTCGGAGTGAAAGTCTTGCTCACACTAGAGCGAAGAAAAAATCACTTTCTTCAATCCATCATCATCATCATCATCATCATCATCGTCATCATCGCAACTATATTCATAGCAAAAGCCCGAAGCACACTAGCAGAGAGAGTGGAAAGAAAATAAATATGAAAAACCCTGTGCACATCCTTTCCAACGGGGGATGTTTGATTTGGCCACTAAAAATATTCCGCTCCCGGGCTGGTCGGCAAGGATTTTTATTTCAACACCATCCCATCTGCCTTGGGCTTGATGGTGGTACATTTCTATTTCACGTTTTCTCATTTTCCCGTGGCCGTATTTGAATAATCTCGTTTATCTTCATGTTTGCTGTAGCAGACATTGACGGGGACGGTTTGAGTGGTTGGGATGGGATTCAATTTTTTTTCCACCCCCCCGACATCCCACCCACATCCGGTCCACTGTTCGCTCGCTCCGAGTGGCAAGGATGGCCTTTGGCATCATCACCAGCAGGCCGTAGCGACGGTTTTACTATGGCATCGCAGTCTGGGGCACTTTTTTTTCCTAATTTCCTTCTTGCCTCTACCAACATCCGGCAGGCGTCATTTAACGGCATCTTGCGCTTGGTTGGTTGGTGCGTTCCATGAACCTTCGCAAACCTCGCTGATCCACTTTCGACGGATCCAGCACGCAAAGAGCATATCCTGCTTCCGGTTCCGTACAGTCTATATTAGCTTTGCTGGTGTGTGTGTGTTTTTTCGAGCAGTTTGCTGGAAAGTTTTTCTTTCGAAATTGCTTTCCGTACTTCATTTTCTGCTGCTGAGCACAATGCGAAGAAATTACGCGAGCTTTCAAAAAATGTTGTTACAAAACGTCAGGCTAAAATTAAATGGTTTTAAGAACTATTCGATTCTTACATGTCATAACTTATCGAAGGAGTCTCAATATCCAAACGGTTCATGGAAATGATTCGTGCTAATCTCAAGATTACTTAAACAAAGCACCGCTAAAGAACGGCTCCTCGGCTAGTTCACCCTTTTCACGGCATATTATAATCTATTGCGTTTCGTTTTCTAACAAGAAACGCCTGCAAAAATCAATCAAAACGACCGGTTTAAGAGCTAGAGAAAAAAAAAGTAATCCACTCGCTCGCTCATACCGCCGATCGGGAAAATGGATTCTAAATCAAATAAAATTTATTAGCTCGTATGGAAATCAATCTTCTCGCTCGTCGTTAACCGCCGAACGCTAGAGGCACCGTTATAAGTTGCTCCCAGCTCTCGAGCTAACCATTCGCTTCGGAACGGGGTTTTTCCTCGCGTTACTTCCGGCTGCCGGAAATTTCCAGCTCCGTGCGCGTTCCAAGCGCGCTGGCATGCTCGTAGCGATCGAACCGAACCGGAATCGGGATCGCGTGGACGATTGTGATTAATTAGTTTCTGTTCAAACACGACCATTCCCATCCCCACGCTACGAGCTACGTTTATTGAAGTTTCACTGTCCGGTCCGTGTGCGAGTACTTTGTTTCGCTACACTTCGGGTGGAAAATGGTACGCCTCTTTCTCCAAAGCCCAGCGAAACCGATGGTTGGAAGCTTAACCACCGCAGTAACGGGCGATCCAAATGGATTGGGGCCGTAAATTAATGACTTTTCTATAGTCCGGTAGCGAAAGGCGAACGTGACCACAGTAAACGCTGTGCACAGCTTCACCGGCACGTCTTCGTTCGAGTTCGAGTTCGAACGAAAACCGCGACGGCCAGCGGACGGCTTCATTTCACGAGGCTTCATTTTGATCGATTGCACCACGCTTCAGGTTTGCCCGTTGCGGAAGTTTTCCTTTTCGAGAAAGCTAAGCTTAAGGACGTGCTCCAAAGTGAGCCAAAAACAGGACAGCAAATGTACGCAAAACTACGTGGTTTAAACATATCCTGATAAGTGGAGCATGTGGAACAAGCGCCAAGAAAAAAAAAGTGCTCTCCCCAAAACGTGCTCATCAAAGCAGGCCATCGACCTTATTCTGTATCGTGCTCTCTTTCTCTCTCACACACACATACACCAAGGCACGCTGTTGACGAGGGTTGGGCATTTAAGTGCCATTTGATCTGCGGTTGATTGATTGATGGGCTTCTGGCTCTAATCTAATCCGTCCGAAGCCTAATGAGCCGGGGCAAGGAAATTAAGCGACCCAGTTTTTTTCATAAAACGCCGGCGAACATTGCGTCGGAAATATAATTAAAACATTCCACGTCCCACGGCTCTGGCGTGTGGTTGAGAAAAACAAACAAACAAACAAACCCAAGCATTCGTGAAGGGTGTTCGTGGGGAAACAAAAACACACAAATCGTCAGCACATCGGCGTGAGGGTGAAGAAAAACGGCAGCAGCAAAGAAAAACGCCCAACAGTGCGAGATGAATTTTCACTTCGCACAAAGCGGAACATGCCCTTTTAACACCTTGCGTGCGAAGCGTTTTTTAAAGGAAATTCCACAGAATACCACGATTCAAACGTTTCTTGCTCATACGTCATAGCCACGGTTGCACCGGCTCTAATTCTCCACGTTCTACGTTTGTGATGAATTTTTGGCTTTTTTTACGTTTATTCGTGTTTCTGTTTGGTTATAAATTTGATATTGAAGAATAACAGCTGTTCTAAGCATTCAAAAATTGCATTTCAAAATCAAGCGTTTTTGCCGTCACCCATTTTTTGGGTGATGCGGCACTCAAGGTGTCAACCGGTTTTCTAACCGGGTTTGCGGCATTGAGCATCGCCCAATTAGCACGTGCGTTAATTTTCGGACAATCTACGGCCGATAGCGGCGAAAACAAGCTTTCATTCGCGCCTCCGCGAGTTGTGACAATTTACCGTGGCAAATTTTAATCACATAATCGTTAAAATCTAGCCTGGCGAAATTCAATTTGTTTTCCAACACCCAACGCGGAAAACTCCTAAATGACGCTTAAACGCCTTCGAGCCCTTCGGCCCTTCTTAGGATTCCACGCCGCCGCGTTGCCCCGCGGACGGATGCGTAAAATGAAATGTAACGGAACGTTTCGGCGTGATAATTTAATTACGCCCACCCAACTCGACGCGGGTGCATAATCCGTGGCCGAAGGAAAACACTCGTTCCATTCCAACACCTTGCTATTGCCGGTGAATTTAATGCCGGTAGTACCGGCGACCGAAACCGTGGGCATCGGGAGCGAGGGAAATCCAGCAAGCCGACTACGCTCCCGGGACCATCTTCAACCTAGCTAAACACCATTTTTTGGGGAGGGTAATTTTAGGAGCCCCTTTGTAATGGGGCAATTCTTTCACCCTCGCCGGGTTCCGGGTTACCTTTCCGGTTCCACTGAGGGGCTCGCTAAACGGTGTTAGGCAAATATTTTCATAAACACACCGGTGGGTTTCCCTCGGTGCGGTGTTTTTCCCGCTCCCGCTGAATGCAGCAAGCGATGGGCCACCATGGGTTGTGTAACAATCTTTCGTGTAATCCTAATTTATGTGCCCCGAATGGGTGGAATAAAAATACAATTTCAATATCCAGCACGCGAGTGCTCGTGGGAGGAAGAGCGTTAAGGCTGCGTTGTTTTTCTCTGCTTATAACTAACCAAGCTTCTTTAATGAAACCCTTACCAAAGGCGATAAGGAAGAAGGAGTGAAAATTGCGAGAATAAATGATGGTTTAAATGATCATTTCCACTCAGCTTCTGTTAACGGTTCATGCATCAAACTAATAGTCATTCACATTACGGTAGAAAGTTTCCTCACGGATAATTGGATAATTTAATAACCTTCGCATAAATAGATATGTGCTTGAAAAATGAAAAAAAAGGCGCTTATCGAAATCTCACGCCCCCAACAAACAGCTTCAATTCAATACTGCTATATAGCGACCCTCCATAAACCCGTTATAGGATCCCATCCGCTCGCCATCAGCTTGAGCATAAAAACAAAAGCCATTTTGCTGCTGCCTTTTTATTGCGTGGGACCATTTCTCATCTATCAGAACTATCCCGCAACTATGTTTCGACTATTTTACGAGAAATAAAAAATGGACTGTCAACGTGCGGCATAAATTCCGAAATTACTCCGCCGGCATCCTTGCCCGGTATCATCGAGCTTGGCGCCCGCAGGAGCATCTTATCCTTTCCACATCCGATAGCTCGCTGTCGCTGCCGGTTGCCGGTAGTTAGAAAAACGAGGCTTTTTCCTCCATCAACCTTCTGCGTTAGGGTCAACCCGTACGATCTCGTCTAAGGGCACAAGTGCGCGGAGGATATTTTCACATCGATCAACCCAATATGTGCAACATGTCCACCGAGGCAGTACATGATACTGTGTGTGTGTGTGTGTGTTTTTTTTTATATCCCTACCCATTCCCGCACTACGATCTCCGTTGGCCACCTAAACACGCGGTTGGGTTTTGCTTCTTTTTTCCTTTCTTTTGGATGAACACAAAAAATATTCCTCCATCCAGCGCCATTCAAACGCTCGATCCTTAACGAACGGAACACAGAGCACGTGGAGCGTGCTGATAAACAGCGCACATGCATGTATGTACACGTCTTGCCTGCCCCAAAAGTGTCTGAGCGGTTGAGGAAGCTGACGCAGACGGAAGCCCTCTAAGGATGTGCCTTGTTAATATGCGACACATTTTGGTGCGACACCGAGGACATAGAGCAGACCATGTTTAGGCTGTTCCATTGGTTCCACACACGATGCGGACATCCGATATGGGTGGAGAAAAACGGATGTGTTTTTTGTGGGAGTTGGTGGCCCAAGTGGCTAGTCCGCTTAGCTGGGGTGTTTCGTTCATTATCAGCTTTGCAGCTTTGGGTAGCGTTTAGCTATTGATAGAATGCTGCTCAATGTTAATCGAGAATGGATGCAATTTTTGGAGGCCAGCTTTTGGTGTTTGAGCTATCTAGCCGGTGCTTGTTAGAGATGACTTTTTTTATCGTAAGTAATACATTATATTAAAAGAATTGAAAGCAAACTTATGGTACAGAGCTGCTTTTTACACTTATCTAATCTTAAATGGGACTTCAACATTATCAGCGCATTTTTCATTGATTCGAAAACCCAGTAAAATTTGGAAAACGTTTAGCGGTGTAATTACTAAACAACCTAGCATAGTTGATTTATTTATTAGCTCAAAAATCGATAAAAAAAATCTAAACTATTATATGGTTTAGTAATATCATAATTCCAATCAATCGATTTGTTGTTTTTTTTAAATATTTTTCGTACTGAAAATGATCTGAAATTATCAATGTTTTAATCAGCAACTAGCTTCCTTTTGGGAGATGGATAGCCGAAGCGTTAGCGTGTGGCAAAAACACACGATAGTGTCGGGTTAAATTTTCGATTGAGCCTCCCCCGTACGCAGGACTGACTATTCAGCTACGTGAAAAGTTCAAGTCATAGTAAGCCTTAGCAAGGCTAGGTCTTGACCGTACTCCGGTTCTTGAGCCATTTAACAAGCAGAAGTTAGCTTTTGTTCATTTTGTTTTTATCGCACCTTGCTTAAAACAAAATAGATTCTTTAAAACAGCAATCATCATCATACATGCTTTTCCCCCTGCTAATAATCAACATGAATCAACATAAAACCCCCGCCACCGCAAACTTGCTTCAACTGCAATCAGTTTCTTCGCGCAGCACAACGCATATTGTTTAAAATTAAAAAAAAATAAAAACCAAAGTCCACCGATGCGTGCCGTTGGGAAATTTTAATTTCTCGCTCGCAATAGCACTAACGCAACCATGGGAGAAACTTAATCGATCCACTTACCATATTGCTCCAGCCGCACACAATACGGACCGGCACGGCCCCGGGGAAAACTTTCGCCACGACTTCCCCGGTGTTCGGTGATGCACTTCATCCGCGATGCACCGGGAACCGGAAGACGGCACTTCATCAGCTCCAACTGGCGGCGAGCTAAACAAGGCGCGAACTTCCCTTCACTTTATGCAAGTTAGACAGCCAGATTTTCACACGCCTTACGCCGGTGCGAGACAAACTTTTCCTACGGCAAGCAAAAGGCCACGGCTGCCCTTTTTCGATGTCATTTTTGTGAGCCGCTCACGGGACGCTCGTAGTTGGCAGTTAAACGCGCCAAAGACGCTCGTCACAGAAGCCACCAGCGGGCAAAAAGAGCATCCTCAACTTGTTGTTGCAAGACGCGGTGAATTGAAAGGCACACAAAAAGAAAGGGACAAAACTTCCCCCGCGAAGCTTGACACGCGCCTTTCTCTCCACGCCAAACCGACAATTCCACCGCGTGTGGTCGCCGGGAGAAGCATAGATGCAAAGTCAAACATGAAATCGGTGTTGGTGGGAAAAGTTCGAAACTAATTTAAATTCCCTCAGCACGCCAGCAAAATTCGCTCGTTGCCAGACGTTGGCGAGGCGAGCGTTGTCAAACGAACGACAGACAACGTGTGTACGGCTAATAATGGACAGCAAGATTTTCACTTACATCTCGCAACGGAATGCTCGCTTGCTCCACCTGCAAGACTGAATCATCCCACAGAGACACTTCGCCAGACAAGTCGCACCGGCGCAAATATCCTCCAGCGACGGAACCATGCGAAGATCAAATTATAATGGGATACGGATTAAGCTTAAATATTTCATCCTCACACGGGCCTTCGGTTCAGGTGACGGTGCTGGTGGAATCCCACCAACTCGGTACCCCCGAAAACCCAACCACAGATCCTCACGCGTACGGAGCAACGCTGGCGATGCTTCATAAGTTCCTCATCGTGCTGGTGCTGCTGGTTAGCTCGCTTCATTCCCAGAAACCAGCTCCCGGCTCGAGCACACACACCTTGCGAGTCCTGTTGACTTTACATTTCGCAAGGGCGTGGGTTTGCAGGAGCAGCGTGTTTGAGGTTAGGGTGTGAAAATGTTGCGCTTTTGCGGCGCCAAAAATACCCGACTTTCAAATTAACTTCCAACCAGACCCAGACCCGGTTTGCGGTACACCGACCCGCGTGTGAGGTGTTTTTGCTCCGTCGACAACTTCACCCATCGGGGTTGGCTCGGTGAGCAGCAGGAGCAGGTTGGCTCACCGTTCGTCTATTGCACGCTTAATTAGTTACCGCATAAGTTACCACGCGGTGCAAAGATGGGCGCCCACAAAGACTCCCCCCCGCCAAAGGAACGTGACTGGATTTAGCTGGGTGTGTGTGTGTGTGAGTGCCATTAAGACAGTTCGAAACTTCGACAAGAAGTGCATACGTTCGCGTTTAGTTACACCCGTTGCACGTACAGGGTTTTGTAAGTCGTTCGTTGGGCTTAAAGCCAGGCTTAGCAGCTCAATTTCACGATTCTTGCTCCTCGAAGCCCGTTCAGTGACTTCACTTCCGTTTTGCTTCCTGGTTGCTAAACCACTCCATCTCCATCTTCAGGTTCATGATCGGACAGTACGTAACCGTGCACGGGGACGTCATCAGCCACGTCAACATCAGCCACGTTATGGTGGAGGACGGTGGCGAATACTCGTGTGTTGCGGAGAATCGTGCCGGCAAAACGTCACACTCTGCTCGCCTCAACATCTACGGTATGCTGAAGAGAAGGAGAAGAAAAAAAACGACTCCCCCACACATTTGCTAACTCGTGCTGATTAATGCACTTTTGCAGGATTACCGTACATCCGGCTGATCCCGAAGGTGACAGCTGTCGCTGGACACACGCTGTACCTGAAGTGTCCTGTGGCAGGCTACCCGATCGAAGAGATCCACTGGGAACGTGGAGGTCGCGAGCTACCAGAGGACATGCGCCAAAAGGTGCAGTCGGACGGGACGCTCGAGATTAAGGAGGTGCAAAAATCGCTCGACTCCGGTGTGTACACCTGCTGGGCGCGTAATAAGCAGGGCCACAGTGCGAGACGAAGCGGTGAAGTCGCGGTCATAGGTAGGTATCCTTTCGGGTAGCAGCTGTGTGCTAATATCCCCGTTTAGTGTCTTTCCATCAGCGTTTAGCGAAAAGTGGGAACTCACGTAGGTCACGCGATCATACCATCGATCAACGAAAGGAAAAGAAGATCACCTGCGAATGATCCTTCATCCGGGATCGTTCATCGAATAACATTTTTCTGCTTTAAATCCCACCATCCGTTCGCAGTCCCACCCAAGTTGAACCCGTTCCACTCGTCGATCCTTTCGCTGAACGTTGGCGATCGAGCCTCGATCACCTGTTCCGTCATCAAGGGCGATATTCCGCTTACCATCACCTGGCGCAAAGATGGCCGCCCGATCGATCCCACCCAGCGTATGTCCGTCACGCAGGTCGATCAGTACAACTCCATCCTGCTGATCGAGAACCTGTCAGCTGATCACACCGGCAACTACTCGTGCGTGGTTCGCAACACTGCCGCCGAAACTGAGGGCCACCAGTCGCTGCTGGTTAATGGTAACTGTATCGTGCCCTTGTCTCGACTCACGCGTTCTCTTCGTTCTTTTTTTTCTTTTTCTTCTTCTTCTTCCTCTTTTTTCTTATCCTTTTTCCACCCTGTCGCTCTTCGGTTGTCATGTTCCGTTTATTGGTTGTGCCACTCTACTACTACTACTACTACTACCATCATCATCAAACTACCACTACTGCTACTTCTGTTGTACTACTACTTGCTCATGCCGGTGGAACGGCATCCATTTTAACTACTACCTAACCATCGAACGGCCTGATTTGATCGGGCTCTAAACCGACATCGGTTCCGGTTCGTGCAGTTCCTCCGAACATCGAGCCATTTTCCTTCCAAGACGGCCTAGCCGAGGGCATGCGAACTCGCACCGTATGCGGCGTGTCCAAGGGCGATCCGCCACTAACACTCAAGTGGCTCAAGGATGGCGATCCGCTGCTGTCCACGCTGCTCGGTGCCAACGTTTCCACCCTTGACCAATACTCGTCCCTCCTTAACATTCCTTCCCTCTCGGCGGCGCATTCCGGCGACTACACGTGCGTGGCCAGCAATCCGGCGGCCGAGGTGAAGTTCACGGCGTCGTTACAGGTAAAAGGTAAAGTAAAGTACTCTCGCCACTAGGTTGTGCCACACACACACACACCCACACACATATCATCGGTTTTTATTATGCAAAAACCGATGAACAAAGCAAAAATAGCCACACCACACTCACAGCTCACCAGTTTGCCAGTTGTTGTTGCCTCTCTTGCACCTTAAATCAGTGATATTGGACATGGCATTTGAAGAAAACATAAAAGAGGAAAAAAAACGAGCATTCTGCCAAACCGTGCCATATTACTAAAATCGTATAACCCTCCGCTAAACGTACCGATCACTACTGCTGCTGTTTGTTGTTTGTTTGTTGCAAATTACGCGTTTGCCACGAGTTTGTTTAACTTGCGTTTGTCTCCTGGCACCGATGCCCGCCAAGACCGGCGTACTGATTGAATGCGCACTTGATCGATCGATCGATCGATCGGTCGTATGCCCGCAACCGCAAGTTTGAATGGCACCCCTTTTTCCGGACAGCGAACAACACACGGCGCAGTAGTAATTTGCCCGTTTTCGTTACCACACTTCCGTTTCGCCCTTTCGCAAGCAAAAAGCATACGACACCCATATATCTTATATAAATATACTTACCCAACTATGCATAATACTGTACGAATGCGAGCATTTTGTGCTTATATAATCACCACTTGTGTGTCCCTCCCCAGTTGCTTTAGCACGCAGTGGGTTTGCGGCCGATCACCAGGTAATTGTTTTCTGCACCGATCAACTACCGTTTTTTTTTCACTTTATTTGCCTCAGCGAACAGAGTGCAGGCCCTGCTTCGCTCCTCGATTGCATTTTGTTTTGTCATATTTGTTTGTTTCCTTCGGTGACTGGCTTGGATTTTGTTTTTCTTTTATTTAACCGTGTGTAGAACTGGCGTGAAATAGAACCAAACTGCATTTGGTCGATGTGCATTATTTCGAATGGATCGTTTTTTCGTTTCGTAGAACGAATCTGCAAAGAGAAAGGAATCAATGTTTGCAGGAGAAAAGCTAGCACTACAAACAATGTTTGAGTGTTTTTTTTTTGCTTTTGTTCTAGAGATACTTTTTCCTTTTCGTTTATTTTGTGAATGGGTAAGATTTTTTATAATTTTCGTTAGAACAGAGGAAAAATTAACAAAACAGCGAGCGTAACTTAAGAATGTCACAGAATCGCTAGCATTATGTGTTGTTTATGATTTGCCTTGAATTAGTCTCGCCAATTATGTGTTCATGTTTCGGTTTCTTTTATAATCGTTCAGGCACCGAACTAAAAGGTTAATTTTCTTTTGCTTTTTGTGTTCCAACCCACCAACAAAACACGCACACACTTAAAAGCTGTGTTCTAACACAAATCACGAAAATAAATATTGCAAATTGAACCATTTTTGCCCTAGGAATGATAACGTTTCGTTAAAGCGGGATAGAAAATCCCTCAAAATTACTTTTGGTTGAACATATCGTGTGTGGCAGTACAGAGAAAAGCAATGTATTAGCACTTATGGACAAGGCTACCAAATTATGCACTTAAATTATTATGCATCCAATTTGAATCTCTTTGCTGTTTGCTGTTATTGTTTACTTTCACCTCACCACAATTTAGTTTAGCTGTAAAAAATAAACAAAAACAGAAGGCCTCCGCAAACCCAAACCCACGAACGCTATCGTTTTAGCTATTTTTCTGTTTCGTTACTAGCAACTACCACACACCTGTTTGTCTGTATTAGATGATCACCATTATATGCATTATCAAAAGCACCCCTCCGAAGCTAACTGTTTGCCCTAACCTGCCCTCGCTCGTGTTTGCGTCTTTGCCACAATTATAAAGTTTGAGTACATTGGCTTAACCACATTGCAACGATTATCCTGGCACTCGTTTGTTGTTACCTCCAGCAAAAAAAAGCAAAAAACAAAAAAACACCGCGCCATATGCAACCCTTGCACCACGCTAGTGTAACTTCGCTTAACGTTTTCATTTTTCGACCGATGTGTGACCGAGCTTTTGCAATGCAATGTGTTACGCCTTACTGCACCTACTACTCTACCTCACGACCAGTGTTGATCGTTACCCATCCCGGGCTCACCCACCGCTAGCAGGCTGGAAATGGTGCTTGGATGGAATTTGTATCCTGCAATGGAACCATCTATTCTATCAGTACGAAACTAAACGCCTAACCACTTAACTCAACTGTGTCTGGGTTTGTTTTTTCCAAACTTGAATCCATCAAAATTTCCAACAAACTGTGACGTAATTTATTTTGCTTATATTCAGCTAAGATCTAACTATATTTATGCATAATCTACATTTTTCTTATCAATCGACCGCCCAAAACATTTGAAGCTACTCATTCGCGTCGTAAGAGCAAACAAACTAAAAATTCATCGAAAGTATCTCCTTATTTCGTAGTATTAGAACACAGCTTTTACAAAAGACACACACACATTTTTTTTTCTACGTTGCGTAATTATAGTTTTCTCGTTGTATAGCTAAGTTCGTTATCGAGCGCTCTCTTGGGGCACCAGATCGTTCACGTTCTTCAAATCCAATAGCCTTCCATCTGTGCCGGCGGAACGCAAACTTCAAGTGTGTTTCTTTTGGTGCGATTGCAAGAAAAAAATCTTGCTCTCTCTCTCTCTCTGCCAATTTCGCGGATGGTGTTTCCTAATATTTCCCCTGTGGGAATCCTGTGCGTCTAACGATTCTGCAATGTATTTCGTAATACAAGTGTGCGCCACTGTGCACCGAAAGCGAAAAAAACACCACACCCGGCATCAGCGCAATTTGAAGCCTCAAAAGAATGCTTTCTAGAGTTCAACAACATTTTAGCAAAAAAAAAAAAGGGCACTCGTAATGTGCCAACATTGTTCGTACGAAAAAAGAACAACATTTTTTTTCTACTATGGAATTGTTTAGTTCACCTTTTTTTTTGTACAATTAAATGTTGCGCAAAACCACCAACCACAACCCGAACCGCCGCGCGGCTGGCTGGTACTTTTATGTTTTCCGGTTTGTTTTTTTTTGTGTTGTGCTTTTTCGGCGACACTTTTTTTCATCTCCCGTTAGCCATTACTAAAAATGGCCACCAAAGTGAAAACACACACACACACACACACAGCACACACAATCACAGGAGACATGGTTGAGTTATAAAAGAGCAAGTAAGAGCGAAAGGCGCGAAAGCAAAAGAAGCTTAGCCAACCCCAGCATCCAGGCGTTGTTGTCAACAAAAATTAGACGCAGTAGGCTAAAAGCTTTTCACATAGTTTGTGTGCGTGTGAATGTATGAGTGGTTACGGGAGTGAAAGCGAGATGTTGTAGAAGTGTGCGTAAGTGTCATTTTCTGTTGTGGCTGGGATTTGTTCAAATGTTTGAGAAAACATGCAGGTTTTAACCGAAAAATATTTTTTTTTCTTATCAACGTCTCAAACGTTCACCATCCGTCCGCAACACAACCGCACGATTTAGTTTTCCATTTTTCTCGTACGTGTATGAATGGGTATGCGCTTGCGGGCGCCCGTGTGTTAGTGTGTTTTAGTTACAATCAAATGATAACTCACTGCAGGATAAAACCACACACAAAAAAAAAAGAAATGTAGCAGCAAATACGAATTCCAACCAAAAAAAAAAAAGGTTCGGCATCCGTTCCAGCCATCGCACCGCTTCCCGCACTCTCTCTCTTTGTCCTGTACACGCTTTCCCTCACCAAAAACGCCTCAGTGTGTGTTGACGCACCCTCGCCCACGTAGTTTCGTCCAAGAAGGAGCCGGAAGCAACAGTCCCCAAAGTTAAAGCAAAGACTACGACACAGCGCTAACGGCCAAAAACAAAGAGCCACGGGCTTATGTAAAATAAAGAAGCTCTAAATCGTTCGATGTATCCTTTCGCGGGGGCGAAAACATTCCCGGCCCCAGTGTTCACTCCCGAAGACCGTAGTACGAAACTAGCAAGACGCTTTCAACTGCACTGCGTGTCGCTTGCATTACGTTCCACCGCTCTGATTTCGGAATGTGGCCAGCATCGGCTCTCAGCGAACGAGGTGTGCCTTCTCAGGGATCATGGAGTTATGGAGCTGAGGTGAAAAGAAAAAATCTATATAGAGGGTTGAGCTCACCTCGTTTCATATGATTGCCGGGTGGTTGGGTTGACCTAGCTATTCGCGGTGAATAAATGTACGCCCCATTATTTCCGCCGGCGCAAGCAAA
The DNA here is from genome assembly GCF_943737925.1 of Anopheles nili. NCBI lineage: Eukaryota > Metazoa > Arthropoda > Insecta > Diptera > Culicidae > Anopheles > Anopheles nili. The sequence continues at coordinate 42,249,900 of NC_071292.1, forward strand.
GCAGGCGATGTCATTATACCGGCACAATCTCTAATGAATCTATCCGGTTTCCTGTCGGCAAAATCACTGTGTTTCTCTGTGCTCGCGCCCCTGCTGATGACGTGGTGCATAAATTCAAAAAAAAAATTGCACACTGCTGCGATGGGAAAAAAGGCGACGAAAGGATGCCAGTTTGCCATATCGCACTCGTTCGTGCTCGTTTTTGCTGCACGTTGAGCACACGCTTTTTTTTTTGTTTTTTGGTTAAGCTCCAGCCATGAACGAGTATGAAATTCCACCAACGCAGCAAGTACTGACGACGGCTTTTAATCATCTGACGTGCTTTCCACCAAATTGGAAGGTCCCCCACGGCCACGGTGCCTGGAGGGAGCTTAAAATCGAAAAATGCCGACGAAATACTATCCCATTTCAAGCCGGGAGAGGCATTTTTCTTCTTCCTTTGCATTTTGCTTTCTTCTTCGTTTTGCTAGCCGCGAATGAGTTACACCGGGGGGGTGGGGTTCGTTTTTCGCTCAAAATCGCATGCTAAAATTAATAGCGAAATAAAAAAGGCGAAAAACCACACCATGACATAAATCCCGTTCCCCGTTAGGGGCGAAAGGTTTTTTTCCTGCTGCTGCTGCTGTTGGTGGATAGTTGAGTAATGGGAGAAAAAAAAATAATAAAATTAAAATCCCATGACTGCCCCGAATAGCTACCACTCGTTCGCTTCAGCCGATGCAACCGCTTTTGATCAGACGCATATTTTTAGTATCACTTTATCGTATTATTTCGGTTTTCCCTTTCTCATCCCTTTCTCGCTATCCCTTGCATTTGTATCGCTATCTCTATTTTTGCCATGCGTACTCAAAACGAACACCCTTTCTATCTGTTTCTATTGCTATGGGCTCGTATATAACATTTAAACTATTTATTTACACCTTTTTCTTATTTTATGACTTCCTCTCTCTCTCTCTCTCCTCACATACTTTGAGTACTATGGGCGATAGTGTAGTTTTCAAACTTAAAAATACTCACATAAATACAGGATAATAAAATGTTCGTAATCTTTAACAAGTTACTGAGCTAACGTGTTTCAACTGAACTCGTCATATCATACATACAGCACTTTTATTGAAGTTTAATTGAAAACTACACTGTCTGTTAGCTTGACACCAAATGTGTTATCTGTTGGCTGTTTTGCACCCCTGCCCATCCTTTATATATTTGATTTGTTTTTTTCTTATAGCACTTTCACTGTATTTAATGGAAATCATCAAAAAGCTTACGCTACTCATCTGCCTTAACCCTCACACATGACTAACCATCATCTTCCTTGTCTCCATCGCCCTGGCACTTACCTTGTTTTATCTTGAGGTCAACTTCCTCCGTATCCTTGTATTGACGTTTCAGTGAATCCATTGAAGCACTTCCGTTTTTCTCGTTTCATTTATCACACCCCTAGATAGAGTAGTACATAAATTTAATGTTTTTCATAGTTTTCAACACCTCTACAATTTTGGTAGATGCTATTGGAAGATGTCAGCAAATTACTACCTGTTTAATCCTTCCCCCAGTCCGTTTGTCTATATCTTATCGCTTATTCAACGTATCGCAAAATCAAACGAACTGGGAAGATTTGTGCAACGCGAGCTGCTGCAATAAACCAAAATACTGGTGGTGTGCAGGTTAACTTAAAGGTTTTGACTGTTTGAAATGGTTCTTCATTATTTTTCGATAGTTTTCACGTAAGCCACTTTTACATCCATGTTTTCCATGCGAAAAGGGCGTCATACGAGATGTGACTTCAGTGAATTCGTCTCACCTCTCAAATGTGAAGTTCTTTTACTTTATTCATTCACTCGGGAAAGCGCTAATTAATGACTAGTGAAACAAACAAAAATCATATCATCCATCGAGAGTGAAGCGCACTCGATAGCGAACCCAACTAGTCATATCGATTATCGCTTACCGTTTCCCTCAATCGGCCATGGCTCCTTCAGAATTGCATGTTTATAAATCACGGCTCATTTCCGCACTCTTGATTCGCTTTCCGCATGGGGATACCATCGGTCATGGCTTTTCCCTGACCACGCGGGTCGGCTTATTGATCGCATTACAGCATTAGATAATTCCCACTAAGCCTCCGGGGCAGAACGTTGCACGCATGAACATGTGGTCCCTGTGGAGTCAATCACACCAATCGTTTATACCTTCCCAAGCATGCACGTCCGCAGCATTGCCAGCATTGTCGCGTTCTCCTGCCACCAGATCACCAACACCAGCAAACCTATTTGTGGACGCATACAATCCCAGCACCTCGGCAAAACGTAGGGAAAGCTGTCGGAAAAACTGACGATAATAATCAATAATCACGGCTAATATCGCTGTTATTAGTCAGAAATTAATAAAACAAACTTCACGCTCTTTGCTGAACCGCCGCCCCAAGGGGGGAAACTCATGGCGTTTCTATCGGTTCGCATGCTGGCATGCCAATTTACGGCTGCTTTTGCCATAATTTCTCATTACCACAGCCAATCCCTGCTGCTGCGTGTGGCCCCTCGGCGAGTGCTGGTATTGGTTGGGCTTATGGGGGTTTTCTAGGTTTTTTTATTCACAGCCCCCCACTTCAATTGCGGCTACCTAATGGATCGAAAATTCACGCACGTAAGCACGCACTGCGAATAAAATGCACTCTCAACGTTCAATCGGCAGCTGACAGGCTTTTTTCCCATACCACACCCGTATCGGGAACCACGTTCGCATGTTATCTGCTCTCGTGTCGCTTTTCAGCCCAGCTGCACTTGAATGCGGCAGCGTACAAAAGGGCGTTATGAAAAGATATCGATCGGCTGATCGAGATGGGAACGCGCGTTTTCGTATTGATACGGGAGGGGAGGGAGTTCTTTTTTATCTCTCTCTCTCTCTCTCTCTCTTCCCCCTACCACTCCATCACTTTCTTATTCATACCATTGCAGGTTTTCATTTTTCGTGCTCAAGCTCGCTCGAGCGCACTGGTGTATCATTTGCGTGGTTTGTTTGACTTCCTTTCATGATTCGTTTCGTTTTGTTTGACCGGACGTGATGAACGGGCCGCGATGCTCATGTGCGAGGTACAGCGCGACAAAAGCAGGCAGCCAAACCGCGAAAATATACAGCGTAAATTTTTGTGTTTGCAGTTAGCGGTTGATCAGCGTTCGTTTTTTTTTGTTGTCGTATTCATTTTATTTTCTGATGTGTGAATGGTGTAATAATAACACCATACACCAACTAGCCATGAGACAACAGGCCATGTGCAAAAAGTTCACTTTTCTATGCAATGTTCTTACAATGTTCTATAATCAATATTTATACTAAAATAATGTTTTGCAGTTTGATTTTTGTTGTAACAATGCATTTTGTTTAATCATAATTGTACCCTTGATATTTTGTACAGTTTTGAGCTTTGATATTGGTATCTTATCAGTTTAAAATATTGGTATCTAATGGATGCGCCTGGTTGTTTTTGAAATTTTTTCACATGAAAAAATAGGCTTGAATTTTGTTGTTACAATGGGATTGCCATATGTTTTCGTCTGTACTATATTTTCTCTCTTGTTGTGTTCGACCGGAGATGCCCTTTCCAGGTCTGTCAACGAAGTACGTACGCCCAAGTGAGCTAGCTATCGCTAAGTTCTAAGTTGGCTTTTCGCAATATAATTTTATTTGCATGAAAAATTTATACGATAAAAACATTAACGAAAATTTTTAAAGCATTGTAACTTTAAAAATTATTTTCGTCTGATTTAAAGTTCAATACTGGCACGCTGCACTTGTTTAATGGAGGCGCCTGGTCCTTTTCAAATTACCCTCTTATATTGAGATGGATTGTTAATGTTTTGTTTACTATTTATTTTCCCTTTACGCTGTAGAGCAGTATGTTGCACGACAATATCTTGGCGATAAAGTCAACTAGCTGGAAGATTACAGCCTCCCGAACGTACCATGCAGCTGTGTGTCTGCCGTAGGAAATTACCGTAACTGTAGCTCGTAAACACCTCATCGAGCCAGTAGAAAGGCTTCCTTTACTGCTCTCCAATGCTACCGAAATGAGCTACTTAGTGTTGTTCAATCGAAGGCAGTAAGCTCGTTGCATTGTAGCCAGCCATCTGTGCAAACCCGCACGCTTCATTGAACAAATCCATTTCAAAGTACAACAAGACCAAGTTCAGGCTTGCGTTACTTTGAACGTCATGTTTTGTCGTTAACAGGTGCTGAACAGGCACCGTTTATGTGCCCAAGCATTGGAGGTCAAAGTTAGAAGCGCACCGTGGGCTGTTTAAATAGAAGGGTTGTTGTTGACAATTGGATACTTTAACATTTTTAACCAGCATTCCAATGGCATTTAAAGAATTTTTGAAATGTTGCATCAAAGTATCATGTGAAATCTTGCATCAAAGGTTGCAATGATTACTGTACCGTTTGAAATACTTAAAATGCATCTAAAACATAAGTTTCAAAAAAGGTTTTCAAAATCATCCACCACTCCATCCATTCCTAGGCATGCATACCCCACGACGTGATGCCCAGCGCAAGGCGGATACGATTCTTCACAATCGAATTTATGAAGCACTCCCAAAATGAAAAACTTTTCACCACCCGTGAAACTTTCACAAGCACCTTCGGGGCCAAACGTTCGGAAAACAAAATGATACAGATGTCAACCCGACAACCAAGTACACTTGTAGCGCGTTTGCTTTGAATACGTCATAATGCTTGATCGGGAGAAAGTTTTGATTCGCTTATTTCTGTTACTCCCGTGATGTTCCGCACCATCCATGCAAATGTTTTAGTGTGTGTTTGTGTGTGTGTTTATTTGTGTGTGTGAGTGAGATTTTTCCGTTCCGTGCTCTTTTCCCCGCAAATGCAACCCGCTAAACGGAGCAAAATAGACCACTTATTGCACTCGCGTCGCATCCAGCACAAATCTCCCCACGCGCGTTCTGATTAGTGCACCAACCAAACGGCTATGTTGCAAATCTACAAAGAAAATAAAAACACGCTTTTGCGCCGAAATATATCACTACCACTTTTCGAAGCAATAATAAACAAATGTGAAAGCAAACGGCTTCCAGCACCATCCTCGGTTCCCTCTTATTGTGACGATCCTGACCTACCTACCTGCCTGCCTGCACAGCCTGCACAGCCTGTCTGCCTGCACTTTGTCACACCCGCTATCACCATTCCCCACGCTCTCCCTCTTCCCCCTTTCACTCATCGTAAATTGCACCATTTGACCGAGCAAAAAAAAAAAAAAGAAACATGATCGAAAATCCACGAAAAACTTTTTGCCACGGCAAAAACTTTTGGCTCGCTTTCCTTCCACTAACGATAAACTTTTCTTTCCATCCCCACCCCCGACCGTTACCGGATGGGATCCACCTCTCTCTCTCTCTTTCTCACTCTCTCCCATGTACGGTCTACGTCCCGTTCTCGCATGTTGGGTTTGTGTTCTTTGGACCGTTCGTCTTGCCGTCGGGCGCCGGTTCTGGAACGGTCGATTGGATGGGTTCTTCTGGGACGCAAAACCAAAAAAAAAATACAAACATCACTCGAACGGTTTCCCGAAACCTCCGCAACTCAATGGGATGGATAAAATCAACCCGCTTTCCAGTTCCACCCCGTTGGGTAGTCGAACCGACCGACGTGAGTGTCGAACGGAACCGGCACATTATGCTTCACTGCCAGGCTCAGGGCGTCCCCGTGCCGACAATTCTGTGGAAGAAAGCAACAGGTGAGTGATTTTCGGGGGTGATCAAGGGGATGTGTTATTCTTTTTCTTTAGCTTGTGCGCTCTCCCGCTACCTTGCTCGAGATTTGTCGACTTGCCGACTTGACGCCCACCTTAGACGGTTGGCACACAACACGCACCAAAATGAGGGTGCTATCGGGTGCACAAAAAAAAGCGATTCCCGGGCGCTTGCTTAGTCGCTCGTAAATCACTCCCATCAGCAGCCCTTTCGTTTCGAAGAATTGCAAAGAAATGCCACACGAAGGGAGAGCAGATTTTTGGCAGATTGTGGAATGAAGAGAAGAGAAAAAAATCGCCCCAAAAGCAAGCAAATAAACACACCGGGAACTCATTATAACTCAATTTTACTCTTCCGTCCACCCGTGTTCACTGTGTTTATTTCGTACCATTCTACACCATCTCGATCGCATCCGGTGCACACAGGAAGCAAATCTGGTGACTACGAGGAGGTACGGGAACGTCCGTACACCAAACTGCTGGCCAACGGCTCGCTACTGCTGCAGCACGTGAAGGAGGACCGTGAGGGTTTCTACCTCTGCCAGGCAAACAACGGCATTGGGACCGGTATTGGAAAAGTTATTCAGCTCAAAGTGAACTGTGAGTATCCATGTGTGTTTGGTTCGTTTAATCTTGCGTCGACAATGGGAAACTGATGAACAGGCAACCATCTGTCTTTAGTATTATCTGTACAGTGTATGGCACTAGGCATGTTAGAGATTTTTTAAACATTGTTTTTCGCACACGTGCTGTGATGTAGAGCTTATTTTTCTGAGCGTTTGAGCATGATCGGATCTTATTATGAGCGAATCAAATCAGTAACTTTTCCTGATATCGCATATTCATTTCAAATGGGCAGTTCCATGTCATATTTTTTCAACGTTTAAAATTCATAAACTTAAACTTAGTATGATTGCAATCTACATTTATCATGTGCATATAACATAAAAATATATAACATCTAGAAGACTTGTCCTTTCATGAAACTTCTGTTACTGCTATCCTCAGTCCGGTGAGCAGTTAATCCTACAAGCACAGTTTGCAAACAGCCTAAAATATTCACGCTAAGCGTCTGATCATGCGTTTCTCTCCGTGTTGTCGTTTTCACTTGTAAAAACTTACATTATTCACACCCTTTTTTTGCCCATCGCCATCGACAGCATCGCCGTACTTTGCCGGCCAAAACAAGATGGTAACCGTGAAGAAAGGCGACACAGCGATCATGCAGTGCGAAGTGAAAGGTGACAAACCGATCAACGTCGTGTGGTTACGCAACGGCAAGCACGAGCTCAACCCATCCACGAACTATCGCGTGTCGATCAAGCAGGATGCCACACCGGAAGGGATCTCGGCCGAAGTGCAGATCTCGAACGTGGATAGCAGCGACAGTGGGGCGTACTTCTGCCAAGCCAGTAACCTGTACGGTCGCGATCAGCAGCTTGTACAGCTGCAGGTACAAGAACCACCGCAACCACCGTCCTCACTCGAAGCGGCCACCGTTTCGAGCCGCGTGGTAAACCTAAAGTGGCAACCACGCGGTGGTGATGCAGCCGAAGTCTCGAAGTACATCGTCGAGTACCGCGAGATCGATCGGCAGTGGCAGTACATCGACATTTCGACACCATCCACGTACTCGACGATCATCGAAAACCTCAAACCGGCCACCAACTACATGTTCCGCATCATCGCCGAGGGTCCGGCAGGTCGCAGCTCACCGAGTCAGGAGCTGTTCATTAAGACTGATCCCCAGAGGCCGGCTGGACCACCGCTCAATCTCGGCGCACGGCCTATTTCATCGACGGAGATCCTAATCAGCTGGATGCCGCCATCGTACGAGCTGCGGCATGGTGAGATACAGGGCTACAACATCGGTTACCGGTCGATGCACGCCACCACCAACAGCTACAACTTTACGTCCATTTCCGGTGACGGTGAGGATGGCACCGGTGAGCTACTGCTCGGTAACCTGGCGAAGTACACACGCTACACCATCGTCGCGCAGGCGTTCAATCAAGTCGGCCCAGGACCGCTCTCCGAGCCAGTTACCGCGCAAACGATGGAGGATGTCCCGAGCAAACCGCCCGAGGACATCCGCTGTATGGCGCAGAGTTCGACCTCGATACAGGTGTCGTGGCAACCACCCCAAGCACATCACACCAATGGGTTGCTGCAGGGCTACAAGGTGTTCTACGAGTGTGCCACGGAAGACGCGATCAGTAGCGGTGAGATGGAGACGCGCAAGACCACCTCGCTTACGATCCACCTGTCAAACTTGCGAAAGTTCTCCAACTACAGCATCCAGGTGTTGGCGTACACGCGCATGGGAGACGGTGTCATATCGCCGCCCTCGTTCTGTCACACGGACGAAGACGCCCCGGAGGCTCCGGCTGACATCAAGATCGCCATCAGCTCACCATCGTCACTGTACGTGTCGTGGTTGCCTCCACGCGACCCGAACGGCATCATCACGAAGTACAACCTGTACATGCGTGCTGTCAACGGGCGCGAAGAACTGAACAACGACAAACGCAATCTGCAGGCACACCAGCATCACTTCGAGGCGAAACAGCTGCAAAGCCACACGGAGTATCAGTTCTGGGTGTCGGCATCGACGCGAGTCGGTGAAGGCAAAAGCTCACGCGTTGTGTCTCAGTTGACGTCAAATCGCGTCCCAGCCAAGATCGTCTCGTTCGGAGGACTCACCATTCGACCGTGGAAGTCGTCGGCTTCGTTGAACTGCATGGCTGTGGGACAACCGAGACGAGAATGGTTTAAAGGGGACACTTTGCTACGACCCGGCACACAACACAACATCCAGTTGCTCGATTCGGGCGAGATCATCGTCACGATGTTGCAGACTAGTGACACCGGCAACTACACCTGTCAGGTGGACAACGGCATTGGGACGGATCGGCTCACGCACAACCTACTTGTGCAGGTTCCACCAGGTCCACCGGTGTTGTACGTGACCAGTGCGACCTCTAGCAGCATTCTGCTACACTGGAAGATCGGTTCGACAGGGAACGCTCCGATCACGGCGTTCTCGTTACACTACCGCCGTGTGCACGGAAACCTGGAAGAGATGCAACTCTCCCGGCACGCCTCTAGCCACGATCTGAAAGGGCTGTTCTGTGGCAGCACGTACCAGGTGTACCTGGTAGCACACAATAAGATCGGTTCGTCCTCCGCCAGCACGACACTGAACGTGAAAACGCAAGGCCAACCACCGGGTGTACCTCCAGACTCGGTGTTGATCGCACCGAACTCCAGCTCCGTTGTGCTGCGCTTAAACGGATGGCCTGACAATGGTTGTCCGATCATGTACTTCGTGCTACAGTATCGGTCCGTCTCGAGTGGCCTGGATGACGATTGGCATCTGGTGTCGAACGCACTCAAACCACAACGCCGATTCACGCTGTCTGGGTTGCTACCCTCGACCATGTATCGTCTCAAAATGGAGGCACACAACGTGGCTGGATCGACTAACGCCGAGTACACGTTCTGGACGCTCACCAAAGACGGAGGTGAACGAAGAACACCCATACCACATCGTACGGTGATACTGAGCGCTTTTTTTTGTGTTCCTTTTTTTTTTTTCACTCACAGACCCACCACCGCCGGAACTAGTACAAAGAGGACACCGTTCTCAAATTTTTTATAACAATATTCAGCTTCTGATACCGATCATCATCACGATCACCGCCACCATCATCTGCATCGCGTTCACAGTGGTCTGCTACAAATACCGTAAGTGCTCGGGTACCGTTTGCTTGCGCTCGAAAGCTTTAGCTAATCTGCGATATCGCATCCGTCCCACAGGTCAGCGAGGTCGTCAGCGCAAGGACACGATGGAAAGCCAACAAACCACCGACGCTCAACGTGATCGCTATTATGCCACGATCCACAAGGTTGCACTGCAGGCAGGCGATAAAATTCCTGGTATGTAAAGTTATGCTAAAACAATGCCTTTTATCACTTATTTTTGGTTTGGTTAATGAAGATCAGTTTGATCGCATTTATGTTTCTATCAGTAGACTTGCATTTCTTGGTCGTTGTTGCGATGGGATCGTTATCCTTGACGGAGAAGCAATTAAACACTTTTACTAGTCGTGCTTTAATCACTTCTTTGAATTTTCATGGAAATATCGATTGTAAAGAGGAACAAGAAAGCATTTTATAAACGCTTATCCTTTACATTGCGAAAGCTATCTTCGGTCAGCTTTCCAATCCTTTCGTGCAGTGATGCCGAGAGAACGTTAGTAAAAATCGTCTTCAAGGCTATACCAATCAGGATATCGATAATAGATCGTTAAGTTTTAACTATAGTGCATGCAATTCCTAATGCATAATGTCATCTGATTATTTTCGCTCCATTCTTTACTCAGCAACCATGTTTTCGACATTATATCATTTGTGCGATAAGGTTTCTGTTTCATCAACCATTAAGCATCTGTGTCATTGTCGTGTTTCAGAAACATCCGAGGACATCTCCCCGTACGCCACGTTCCAGCTGTCGGAAGCCAGCACACTTGCGCAGCCTCATCATAGCGGGCCTGCCAACACACTACTGCATTCCTTCATGTACCACGAACGCGCCATGACCGAGGGATGCGCTTCGCCACCACCTGCAGCGGTACTGAGACTTCACAATCAATCACCATACTACAATATTGTGCGTTTTTTACTTCTCTTATCCTGTCTTGACGAATCACACACACACAGACACGCACACACACACTGATTGGCTGATTTGGAACGGCTTCTTACTGAGTTTTAGCCAGCTTGCATTCGATGTTAATTTAATTCGGCCTTCTCCTTCCTGACCCATGAATAGAATGTCCTGTTGAAAAATGACTCAAAAAACTATGTAGCAAAAACCAAAAGATTTCAAACTAAATTTACAGCAAACACATGAACAAACGGGTGCGGTGAGTTTGCGCTAGTGCTCTCACCCACAGAGAAGATCCCGTGATCCCGATCTCGATCCTCCACTCGATCCACATTCCAGCATTCCTTCCCGATTGAGTTGGCGTTTTTTTTTATTATTTGTTTGTCTTTAAGTTTAGCTCTCTTGAGTTTCGCTTATGCGCTCAGCATGGCACAGCCAGTGGTGTAGGTGTGGAGAATGGGCGCGTTTTTGGCACGCTGCACAACCGTGACACATTTTGACGGTTCCACGATCACTTGCAAACATCGTTAACAAGACGCTCTTTTCCCGTTCGTGTACTTCACCGCAGAACTCGTCCAAGGGCCGGCGGAGACACTCGCGCAAAACGGAACCCGAAAGCGAGGAGTCCGACTCGGACCAAGACCAGTTGACCTCGAGCCGTACCGAGTCGTCCAACCAGCTGGACGCGAAGATGAAGCACAGTAAGGATCTGGACGTGGCGGCCGGTGGACCTGGCGACCACGGCTATAACCCGAACCACTATATGCGTTCTATTCCAGGTCTAATTTATCACGGCACGCAATCGAGCACATCGTCCGATTTGTCGCCGATGTCCGAACAAAAGTCGTTACCTCGGCGTGGCCGTTCAAGGTACCATCATCTTCACCTTCATAACACTAACACCACACCACGACACAAGTCCTCCAAAGCTCAGTCACCAATAGCGTCACCCCGTAGTAGTTGCCAGAACGATAACGTCCCGATTCAGCTTCCCCGCATGCCGTCCCAGTTTCGTCCCATACACAGTAGTAGAACAATCGGCTCCACCAACTCTCGTCTGTCTCCCAACTGTTGATGAAATGGGTGTGCATGTGTGCGATCGCTGCCTGTCCCACAGGACAGCAGCGGACCGGTGCGGGGCTGAAGTTGTTGCAAATTAGAGCGCAGAAAAAAAAACCCCAATCACAATCGATTTGCATAGCTGATTGATAGGGACTCGCTAAATCGCAGACGCAGCTGCAGCTAGTCGACTGATAATTAGGCACGAAACACAGTTCTCTTTAAGCCCGCCCCCCCCATCGTCGGGGCCAGTGTTTAGTGTAGATGGAAGCCAAAAACCAAAAACCAAAAAAAAAGAAGCAGCACCTATACCGACTCTATGTTGCCAAAACTTTTCGACCACCAAAAACGAGTAAAAAAATGAGTAAAAAAATTCACTGAATTGAAAGTACAATTGCCGAACAAAATGATAGGACTCGGGAGATGTAACCCGGGGAACGATCGAACAGCGCCATTTATCGTCACTAACACACCTGTGTCACTAGCTTAAAAGTCAAAAACAAAAACAAAATAATAAAGCAACCAAATCTAAAGCAGCAAAAAAAATCAAAGCGAAAAAGAAAGTATCCTTCACCATGCTCACTTGAATTCACCATCACCACTTCCTATCACCAAACCAACCAAAAACCAACATTTGATCGTTCCGCAAAATGCAATTGATCACTAAAACGACTCTACCTTCTTCTCGGTTTCGATACCAACTACAACTTCTACTACAACCATTACTACTACTACTACTACTACTACTACTACTACCACTACTACTACTACTGCCCCTCATCACCTTCGTTTGTTGTTGCGCCATCTCTCAAACAAAACAAAAAAACTTCAAACCTAAAAAAAATATCCAAAAACCGAAAATGATTGTAAAATGCTTGTACCACTGCTATGGCTATGTTAAACGATATGAATCAAAACGAAACGAAACGAAAAATACAAAAAATCATGCATCAAACTATGAACGATGAACACGTATGATGTTGTACAAAAAAAAATATCGTGCTTCTTCGAACCATTGATGGAAAACAACCCCACCCAACACCCAAAAAAAAAAACTCGATCTCCAAAACCGTTTGCAATCATAAAACAAACAAAAACCTACGCGCAAAAAAACGCTCTGAAATAACAAAAAAAAACAAATCTGACCGACGCTTGTTTCCCCTCGATTTGTGTCTGCAATCCAAAGTCAAAGTCAGACCCACCACATCTACATGCCGAGGGGCACGATGCGTTCGCTGCTGACACCACTACACCTGCCGGACGGCAGCGCACCAGGTGGTGGTCCACTGTTCCACCAGGTACCGATAGAGGGCACCACTCCCGATCGCATCGAGCTGTCCGAGGCGGAGTGTGACATCGACACGATCAAGAAGCTTAAGCTTGGCATGCGCTCGTCCCTTTGGTCACGCCCGAGCCAAAGCAATAGCGCCGCCATTGGAGCTGCGGCAGGAGGACCAACCAACAACAATGGCAACGGTATCAACAACAACAACGGCAACAATGGCGGTAGCGGTAGCAACAACAACAACAACAACAACAACAGCTCTCTCGTGGGTAGTATTATGGGTGGTACAGGTGTAGGACCGAATGTAGTAGGCACTGGGGGAGGAAACGCTAGCGGGCATCCTTCCGATTACTCGATCGCGGTTTAATCGTCCCAAAGGACACGGAGCGATCCACCAAATCCACCAAAAAGGCTCGCTTAGGCAATCGCAGCAAGCGAGGTATTTCTGCCCAAGATCGTCCAGGAAGTTAAAGGAAGCCAGTGGATGAGCCGGGGCACTGACAAACAAACAAACAAACAAAATACACTACGGCCGGTACGGGGTCCTGGAAGATCATCGTCTTCGCGCTATCCTGTTTGCTACCACCGATATCCAGCGTGTGGAGGTGGAGCTCTCAATCAAAAGTAGATAACCTTTTTATACACGTTAAAGACGAACGAAACGACGACGTCAGGCAAACGAGTTGGGCTGCTAAGGACGAAGCGCACTGAGGATCGATTCGAATGATCGAACCTTTTTTCCTGAGGAGTAGCGTTCACAGCGAACTGTAAGGAAAGTTTATGCACTCGAACGCACACAAGCACAGGGACAAAGTTAATACCCTCAAGCATTAGCGCCAATCGCGTGTGTGTCGTGTTAGAAACTCCTGGAAAACGAGGATCCCATGATTTACGGATGTAAGCAGCCTGTTTCGCGAACACCTTGTCGTTCAATCCTAGCCTATTTCTATACTATTTATTGAACACAAACACGAACGTGTGCCAATCGTTCTTCCTTCGCTCTTATTCGGTTGCCTTTGTATTTTTATCGTTAAGCCGAAAAGCTTTAACATACTGTTGGACTTAGAAACAACGACTCACACACTCAACCCAATTGGCCTTCGAGCTTTCGAGGCGCATCGAACAGGCAAAGGCAACAAGGTTTCTCGAATAATTTATTGCATTCAGCGTGCGGCTCTCGAAGACATTTTGTGTTGCTGTCCGTAGTAGCTTTCCTTTTTTTATGGTGTCTTTCCCCAACCGTTGGGTTTGAAGGGGGGGTTCAAACGGAGAGACAAGAGCAGTGACGCCGTGGGCAGGATTAGATGCGAGTGAAAAGTTTGTGAACTAAAATACTACTATTGCAAAGATTTTGTAATCTGTGTATAAAGACTGAATTTTCCTTACTACACTCTTAACGTTTAGAAGAAGCAGTTAGTCGAGGGCGCGTATTGATCGTTTAGCCGGTACGGTACGGAAAACAAAAAATGCGCGAAACTCACTCGAGCACGAGCTTCCGTGCGAACGTGCGTTCCTTGCCATTTATTCAGCCGGGTGAGCAGATCTTTAATCTCTCTCTCTCTCTCTTTACCAAACCTCCAGTATTCAGATTAGGTTGGCATTGTTGCATGTTGCATCGAATGCTTCGCACAAAGTACATACGGTAGCTCCGCCACGGGATGCGCAGCTGAGGATTTGTTCGATAGAGCGGGTAACAGAGTGGTGTATACCAGAATCAAATTTACATAACGGCCGACAACTGTACCGTAGACTACGTACACATCTCCCCACCCCGGAAGAACCTTTAATGCAAGCGATGGTTATACACAGCTAATATCACATCGGTTCGTAGCGGCGCGCCGTCGTAAATTACGTACTCACAATAGTTGTAGTGGAAAGATTCACGTTTCCTTTCGATATAATAGCAATGGTAACTAGTTTAAAAACCCAACACACGTACCATGGCGATACTGCGCGTTTAGCCCATGAAACTAAACAAACTGTGTAAGACCGCATTGTTATACCCGATACCTGTTCGTGTTTTCTATCATTTGTAACTATAAGGGCGTAGGGCTGCTGATCCGCTCGATGATCGAGCCCGAAGCTCAACGGCGTTCAGTGTAAGATTTTGCTATTGAATTTTTACGGATCATGTACCCGCTTCCGCCACAAATTGGCATTCTTAACCATTTTTTTGCTACACAAATCAATCAGTTGGGCGCGCTGGCGGTGCGCGTTTTGCAACCCGCCTACGGCACGTTGTTTTATCGCATTTTGGTCGAGTTGCGTTTTTTGATACCGTGTAGCTACGTGTTACGTATTTTGGAGAGTCGACGGAATTTATGTGTCGGTTAGTGGTGACGGACCGCGGTGCATTGCTAGGTTAGAGGAATATATATATATATATATATATATATATATATATATATATCTGTACCATACGACAAACCCGATAAACTCACAGGGAAACGAATGCTCATGCACAACAGTACCGTTACCTAGGAATACAATTATTTAACTTCCAATAATAGCCAACAAGTGAAACATACACCCGGTAGATTATCGTTAGAAAGGCCAAACATCGAACTGTACGAATTTATTGATGAGCAAAACACAAAATAAAGAGAAAAAAACACAAGCCTATCCACAGCAATTCAGTATGTAGCGTAAAATAGAAGCAAACAAATAAGCATAAAGCATATATACATATAAAACAAAGACACAACTAATATCATTGCGTTGGTCCTCAGGACGGAAATTATACAATTTCCCACACGAATGCCACATACTTTCATTGACATTGTGCTCACTAGCAAGCGATGCAAGAGGATCTGGCGTTGATTGAAGGTTAGTTTTTGCCCATCGGAATGCGGCTAGTCGAGAATGCCAACCGCCAAAATGGAGCAACGTGATCAATGAGCCAACTGAGCTGGTGAAACCTGCTGCTACCGGAATAGCGGCCACGTGAGGATCAAATGAAAGTGGTACTAAGAAATACTCACCAGACCGAAAGAATGGAATGGATGAATACTGAAGGCAGACTAATGATAGAGCGCACGCCCACACACACACACACACACACGCGTTATGGAAAACCTAATGCAAGGAAATACTGAACAAAATACGTTGAAATGAAAATCGATAAAAATACAAAAAAGAGCCGCAACAATCAAGCATTACGTAGTAGACGAAAAAACTCGCATTGAACTATCGACGCATTTCAATGCATGTGTTGCACGCACGCAGTTGAATCAAAACCACACCATTTTTGGTTTCGTTCAGTCACGATACAACTTGAGGTTTTCATTTCAGATTATCCCCAGACCGATGCATGTTTGTTTTGAAATGATAAAAACACGAAAAACAAAGAACAACTTGTTTGTGTCTAGTTAGCCCAACACACATCGCATTTCAATGATCAATGAATGCAGCATAGCAATAGAACACTGTACTTTCGCCCGGTGCATTGCCTGCATCCCCTGCGCTGTCCACGCCATAGAGCAAATATTTCGGCATATCTTTTCGGCCCAATTTGTGAAGTGATGTCTAGAGTAATGGAGCAAAAAAGGAACGGACGGGAAACGCGAGAGATGAGAAACAAGACATGAAATACAACAACAAACAAACAAAAAAAGGTGATCAAAATTGTAAGCAAATTTTTACTCAACAAAACAAATAATACAAACCGATGCAAGCAGGGTTGGTTGAAATAAGCATAGGAGCAATCTGAAATGTAGGAGCAAAATGCACTCAGAGCAACACTTCAGAAAACAAACTAACTGCCCTCATTATACACGGTGAAAGAAACGAACTCAAACATAACATAGAACTCTGGATACAACAACTTTTAATTGTAATCAAATCCATACAGCTGCAAAGTTGCACATACACGAGGAAACAATGATAACACGAGGATACAACCCATGAGTCTTAGCGACATTGATAAGGGACAATTCAAGGAATATTGTAGGTATTAATAGATAAAGGAAAAAAATAGTTATATATATATATATATATATACATAAATATAAATGTGTGACGACGAAACAAGCGTGTAAACAAAAATGGAGCAAAGGTTAAACCATCGTTGTGTCTGATAGAATAAATGTTTCTGTTGGGGGATGCTAAGAACTCGTACCGATGATGAAAAAGGAGAGAAAAATATACAGATTTCCGTAGGATGTGTGGTAACGCCAAGACATACTAGAAGCATAGCAAAGCTATTTGCTGCATGAGCAAAGCTAGTCAACAAAACCCGATCTAACATTATTGAGATGTGCGTTAGAGGATATAAAAGTAGATAACAATGGAGGCAGTGCTAAGAAAAAATTTAAAGACTTTCCTCTGTTTATTTTTACTCAAAAGTAAATAGTAAACGTATTACAAGAAAATTCATAAAATAATACGAGGGGCAACCTTGGGCAGAACAGACAACTAGCCGAACTATTCCTGTTAAACATGTGTGCATCGATCACCTAACAGGCATTAACTGTGGTAGATAACCATTGACAACACAAATCCACTGCAAAAGTCATTAATTAAAAAAAAACAACTGTCTATTGAAATAAGAAAGCAAACCTTCAGATTCAAAGAACGGACATTAAAATATGAAATTACGAAAAGCCATTCTATTGCAGCTACGGACACATACTGGAGCAAATGGGCTGCAAATTGAACAGGACAGAAATCAGAAAACAAGACACTAAAGAAACATATGTTAATAAAAATGAAATTGTTTGTATTTACTTTAGCTGTCTGTTAATCTGACACCGAACAGGTTTCTCAAGTGGCATTTTAATTCTTTTTAACAAACAGCAGCGTTTTCAGCTGTTTCTTGGTAGTCTAATTTCTGGTGGGTAGTAAATTTATAAATAAACTAATATTATTTTGCTTAACAATGTTGGCTGCAATGGCTATAATTTTTTGATAGCCACCACCGTATATATATATATATATATATATATATATATATATATATATATATATATATATATATATATATATATATATATATATATATATATATATATATATATATATATATGTATATATATATATATATATATATATATATATATATATATATATATATATATATATATATATATATATATATATATATATATATATATATATAACCATTATCATTTACTTTGTCTCTCAAATGATGTGTTTTTACCAGTTCCGGGAATATAGGGAGAGAAATTTAAAAGCTGACTCACAAAATTTTCCCTGAAATGCACTATTGAATGCAATTGAATTGCATATTTGTTAGTTACGTCAGCAATGTATGTCAAAATTTCATCATCAATTATTAACGAAAAATATCAAGGAGTGTGCTGATACCACTAATTTCCATTTGCAGTCCTTTTTAGCCAACGAACTCGAAATGTTGGCGCCTGCTAACATATGACTTCCATACTAATCCATCTTCTGTGCCTAAATTTTCGTTTGAAGGACTATTTCAAGTTTGTTCCGATCCTTTTCATATTCTTCTATAACTAATGCTATGGAAATATATATATATATATATATATATATATATATATATATATATATATATATATATGTATATATATATATATATATATATATATATATATATATATATGTGTATATATATATATATATATATATATATATATATATATATATATATATATATATATATATATACTTACTTGTTTAAATAATTTGTGTTTGGAACGAGTTGTGTATGGCTCAGAATACTATTGGTTTAGTTGGTTATTGTTATTTATTTAAGAACGGCTTGGCCGTATTTAGATTCGAATAATTATTTGTGAGCTGAAGGGCATTTCCTTCCAACAGCCGCAGAGAGCCTGCAAGGAAACACTAAAAAAACGTTTGGCAGTCAAAGTGCTAAAGGAAATCAATGCTGACTAGATGGTGTGTACAAGTAGAAAAGCACTGTGTTATTTTAAAACATTAAACATTATTCTCTATGGTATTTATTTAGCGTTATCGGTCTGTTTTAGCTTTGTTTTCACTGTTTGCAGATTGTCGAGCCTCTTCAAATTTAAAATCTATCGGTTTGTCGTATCCCATGATTTTAATATAGTGATCGGGGTCAGGGAACAGCTGCGGATCAACAAACATGGCTTTGTTTTTCACCAAAAATGTCGTAAATAATCCACCCACTTCTGGGACAGAAACATCTTCAATTTTAAAATGAGTCTAAAATAAGAATATAATTTAGTATAAAATATTTAATATCTTCACGGCTCCTTACCTTCTCCCGTCGAAGAAAAAATGTGATCGTTGTAGCTGTATACTGCTGTTTTGCAGCATCATAGTAAAGTTCCGTGACATACCGTTTTGTTACCAAATGTAGCAAAATCGGAGTGACGAATGTGAAAAATCCTGCAAATCCACAAACAGCCACAATCATCGGCATACCGCCTACTTTGCTAGCTTGTTCGAGCAAGATTGGTTGCGCAACGATGCCGCCTATGCTAGTGGCCAGCGAAAACACCTTAACTGCACGTATTTGTGGTGTTAAACTTCCGTAGTATACTCTGTTAGTGGCATCTAAATCCTGAGAATTTGAAATGGCGTTCGCATTGTTGCTTGAACCCGATGCCTTCGAGCACAGAGAGCGTACGATGATAGATCCATCACGCTGCGGTTTCAATGAACAACAATGTTCTTCTGCAAGCACTTGAAAAATGGCTCGTTCAACTCTATATTTTGGTACTGCACGTACAAGCCGCGGCAGGCTTATTCGCAAGGAAAACATGTTTCTGCGCTGAGTTCAGATTGGTATTCCTTGGACAATTTTCTGTTTTAGCCGGCCTACTGCAACTTTTAAAGCACGAAATTGTATAATATTTGTTATTATGTCACTTTGACAGTTCATTGAAAGAAGAAATTTTACTTCATACTCTTTTACAATCGCGTGAGTGCTAATTGTCATCCATCAATTGTTATCAAAAGAACATTTCAAATTGTCAATGAAAGTAACGACAATTAAAATAAGTTTTTACTATTCTGCTCACTTAAAAAAATAAATAAAAATAAAATGAAATTGTAAAAGAGACATGTGTTTTGGAGCACTGGTCGACTGGGTAGTTTTATTATTATTTATTTAGGGACGGTCAGGTCGTATTGATAAAGAGCTTGTTTTAGGTTAGTAAGGAATGCGCTGGAACTGGAACTTTTTAATTATATAAAGAAAAAAAAGACAATACTCAATTAAATCAACTCGTTGATATACCTTTCTTTCAGTGCTAAAGCTAAAGGTGTGTAGCAAACATTCCCGTGGATGTTCTTCGAATCAGCCAAATTTAAACGCATAATTTAATAGTTAGACTAATTATTAAAATTTTATTGACGAAAGTAATATTTCATCAAACCGTACTGTATATAATAGTTTGTGTCAGGGTTTTCTGCACCTTTTAATGTTATATTTTTACTCTGTTACCTCAACATATATTTGTTAGTGGGGCTTTATTTTGCTCTTTGTTCAAATGAGTTTTTTCCCAGAAATTTCTCACAGGGTAATAAGGCTGTTGAAATTTGTTGAGTTTTTCAAAAACTTATCATTTCTTAGTTGTAAATTTCGTCCATTAGCGTACCAATTTTTTATCATGTCGTTGGCTTTTTTTCGGATTTTTGCTAGTCTACGTAGATGCCTTTCAATATTTCGGTCAAACGTTTTATTTCGTCAAATAACGCCTTTGTTGCTCTTGCATGAATCGATTCAAGTGTGATCAATTCACTAGTCGGCGTAATTATTTCCTGTCATCTAATCGTTCAGTAAACTCTCAACGCTAATTATTGCTAAACTATTCGAACTATATATTGTTTTTGACTCCTTAGTTGAGTTTTTTGAAAAGTTTTGCTGAGTTCATCAAGTTTCCCAAATTTGATACTGTTCTAATGTATGTTTGTGATAATGGCGATACTTTTTCTATATCAAAAGTTTTCACATTTCTGTTTAAAAATATAATTTTATTCGATCTATATACTAGGATATACTAGTATTATATACTAGTATTATATACTAGGATAGATGTAATTTTAAATGATGGTTTCCAGTTTCTCTTATTTCACTATCTATCATCTATTTCACTATTTATTATCATTCACTATCTATCATCATCAGTTCTGCTGGTTGTCGTCCTTCGTGTAGAAGCAGCGTCTGGCCAGGAGCGTCGTCAGGCCTGGTGGAGAAGAGGGAGTTGTCCGAGAAGAGTGCGGTGACAACATAAAAACACTTGTTCACTTCACTTGCGACATTTATTCGTACGCTTCCCGAAGGCTGAGTGGCCGTATGCTTTGATCCGGGACCTTTTTAGGTGAATTTTTTAAGTAGTGTGTAGATAGGTGTAGGTTTTTATCTAGTTTTAAGGTAGTTAGATTTATTTTTAAGGAAGAATGGGGTCCGTCCCCGATAGATGGCCTTGCGTGCCATCAACTTCCAGCCATGCGTGCTGAGATTTATCTAGCCAGGTAGGGAAAGTTTTAGGCAGAACAGCTTAGGGCCGGTACCAATGACTAGACAGGATTGAAAAATTATAAGGCTCAGTACCAATGACTAGACAGGATTGAAAAATTATAAGGCTCAGTAGCCACACCTAGCGTAGATACTCAGGAATCAGAGTAGGAACCTAGATTAGATGATGTCATCACGTTTTAGGGATGTCATCACCAAAGTTGTACACAGACATTAGTATATAAATAAATTATATGCCATTTATTGGTCCTTCATGAAGGCTGAGTGGCAGTAGGTCGTCACAGCCATTGTGGTCTTGTTTCACCAACTGTTTTCGTATAGCTGCATATTATATTTTTCATTTACTTATATTTCTGCTATTCATATCTCTTACGATCACTCACTAGCATATAACCTTACAGAACTTTAAATTTGCTTTTTTTTCTTGACTATTCGTATCACATTCGCTTGCGAATTGGTTTCTAAGTGACTGGTTTTCTGCGCATGGTACTCACATATAGAACACGGATGCTTCGCCACCAACGACAAAGAGTCGAAGCTTCTCTGCAAGGGAGTACTGTGTCTGATTTTAACGCTAGAGCGCAATTATTATTTGTTTTTAAATTAAGTGTACTGCGATTGCCATTTACCAAAAGTTCGTTTGAAAGTTCTACAGATCGGCACAAATTAAAACGCACAGTTTAATCATTTAACTAAAAACCAAGATTCTATTGGCAAGAGCTATGTTTTTGTAGGCCTATCTGCGAGAACCACTTGAAGTTGAATAGATGTGTTAGCATAATTCATGTGTAGTCAGCAAAATTCGGTGCGCCGCGACAGCGGCACTTATTGGAGTGCAGTTTCTCGTTTAAATTTGAGCATGTTGGTTCATGGCTGAATGGATGGAGCAATTCGAGTTTAGGTGGAAGAAATAAACACTCGGCGTTTTAAATTACAGCTACAGCTTTACCCTACCCGACCTGCAGGATGCGTACAGCAAACGCTGCATATTTTTGTCGTCAGCGTACTAGCGTTTGCACCCTAATGATCCAGCGCACTGTCGATGGAATGCATTTCCAGTAAGCATTTGTGTGAGCGTATGCATACCGTACGTAGGCAGTGTTGGCCGAGACATGTGAGGCGGTCACATCGCAACGTAAACATAATTTTTGTGCATCGGAACCGCAACGTAGATCGTTGGCATGTGTCTCGTAGCAAGCAGGCATTGAGGGAACCTCGATCACATGCCTACAATCAGTTGGTATGGGGCAGTTGAATAATATAAAGTGAAGTGAGCATAACTACAACTGCATCACCTACCGTAGTTTTTTAACGAGCAATCTCCCTCTTGAACAGGGCTGACGACATTTCATCTGGTGATAGCGATACTTCGCCATAACACTCAGGATAGCCAAATCTGTGGTAGGTATAGAGGTAAGTATTAGTAGAATTAAAAAAATACCAATTGATCGCATGCAGTACAGCTCCTATGCAAGTGGAAACTGTGATCGGTAGTGTGTTACAAAAAACAAGTGCGCTTGTTGGGCGAAAGAGTATTTGCTCTACGAGGCCGTTTCGTATGGGTAAATACCGAGCGTAATTCAGAAAATGTGGTTGCGGATCAGCCATTGAGATCAATTCCAGTGCTATCGTGGAAATTGAACGATCAGTTACGAGACTGTCGCAAAAATCTGCAAAGCAAGACTTTGCTCTTCCTAGTATTCCATCTGCTTGAATATCTATATTTTTGGGAGTAAGTGAAATTTAAGGTTAACTATGTTGTTTTCGAAAATGCATATCTGGAAACGTGTAGCCTAAAGTTTGAATCGACTGGTTAGTGATTCCTGTTAGTTTGATGCTGGTTTGTGTGTATAGTTTTTGTGGTGATTCTCTACTTTGAAGAGTGATATGTCTGTTTCTGTGTCTACAATCATTATGCTGACGGTATTTTTAGCAATAAATATGTTTAATTCATTGAAATTGTTGGCCGACAAATTTATTGAGAGAATTGCAAATTGCCTTTGTCGGCATTTCTTCTAAAAAGTGTAATTCATTTTGAGTAGCTAAGAAGACTGATGTTTAATTATTGTATCTTCCATAATCTCGGAGTTGTCTATTGTTTATGTATCTCGTGTTTATGTTTGAAGGTCGATATTGTTGTCTTTGAGTTGTGGTGCCAAATCTATTAAATGCTCTGGAGTTGTAATCCCAGATTTGTAAGTGTGTAGTTATTGTTATAATTCTTATATCTTCTGTCATTATGGTATTTCAATGTATTGTGTAAGTGTAATATTACAATCGGTGGAGCTTTCACGGATATGATCGTCCAGGCGATCTTTGGAAATCTAGAAGAGTTTTCCTACATACTGGAGTGTTGGAGACTTTGAGGCCTTACCTTGGGTAGGGGGACACTCAAAGCTCTTGAATAGAAACACGAAGCGTTAGGTTTGCTTATCGAACTGTGTCTCTTTCCACTCTTAAGATTTCTCTTTATTTATACTCAATTACAGTTTTGCTATATCCGAATTGTTTGATACAAATGTTTTATGTTGATGGTTAGATGTTTTGATATATCCAGCTTATTTTTTAGCTTAGTCAACTCTGTATCAAAAATACTATAAATGTTTTGATTCGATGGTTCCGTGACGGGCGCGATGACCGACCTTTGCTTTGGCGCAAATAAATGCTTATTTGGCTGCCTGGTTTGGGTGGCTACTTTGGTTTTTTTGCGGATATATGATGTCGTTTTACATTTGTGCATTGATCATCTATTTTTGCATTCTTTGCTTGAATGTGGGAAACGGTGTGTTCGCGAGTTGGTTCAAGCTTAATGTGCTTCAGTAGTGTATCAGTCTTCATTAGAGTAGGGTGTTTTGCAGGCATGCTACACCTCCCCCCTTTAAGAGAATAACGCAATGGCATGAAGTTATTCTGATGTATATTTAATAAGCCTGTTCTTGTGTACTATTGAGATTTTTTTATTGTGTCATTTCGAATTTATTGGATTTGCTGATCTATTGGCAGAGATTTGTCTTTTTTGTTTTTGATTAATTAAATTTTCCTTTGCTATTGCGTTTGAATTTTGTAGTTTATATTTCATTTCATTGTAATACTCATCTATGCTGTAAACTGGTTCTATTTTGTTTTTGATTATGTCTTGAGGTAAATTAGCTTTTCTTCCAAAGACAAGTTCATACGGTGAAAATTTAGTATCTGAGTGTGGTGTGGTGTTGTAGACAAATGAATAAAATTTAGTCCATTCATCCCAATCGCCGTGGTGTTCATTAGTATATGTACATAGGTACTCATTTGAACATCTATGATTTCGTTCCACTGAACCTATTGTTTGAGGGTGATAGGCTGTTTCAAATGTTTGTTTGATTTTGAGAATTTCTGATATCTGTTTTACTGCTTCATTGTTGTATTCTAAACCTTGATCTGATTTCATTTCCATAAAACTTCCGTAAGTTAATATAAATTGTTCTACAAGTGCTTTAGCTATGGAGGTTGCTTCTTTGTTAGGAATTGGTATTATTACAATATATTTCGTTAGTTCACATTGAATTGTTATAGCGTATCTGTTATTATTGTTAGTTTTCGTCATAGGTCCTATGGTGTCAATTTCTATTACGTCAAAAGGTTTAGAAGGTGTTGTCGTCACAACAGCTTCTTGTCGGGTATGTCTAAGTGTTTTGTTAGTCTTGCATGCTTTACAGTTTTGTACGTACTTTTTGATATCATTTTTCATATTCTTCCATATATATTTCTCTTTTATCTTCAATAATAATCTGTACTGGCCTACATGTCCTCCCGAAGGGGTCACGTGATAATTGTGTATTATACTCAGCCTCTCTTCCTGCTCTGATATCCACCTGGGTGGTATATACAAGATTATTTCAAAACCTGAAATGGCTTTATTACCTATTTCTTTTATGGTTTGCAGGGAATAATATTTGAATAAATTGTCGTTTACTGACAATGCTAGCTTTTCTCCATTAAACTTTTTCGCGATTTGGCCTAGTTCCAGAAGAGCAAGCTCTAGCGCTTGACTTCCATTTGACGTTGCCTTAGTGTTTTTGGGTATCATAGTTTTCCCTAGCGCTTTCTTATAAGTGTGATTGTACACTGTGAGGTTTAAAATTTTTCCAGATTCCTCAGTTTGTATTTTTAGTAGTTTTTTAACTTCTGATGTGTTATTTGCCTGCCAGATGGAGGGTTGATCATTCCTCTCCTTTTCTGCTGGCGAAGTTGGTACTATGTTTGAATTAATTCTTTTTTTTGTCATTGCTCTTGTGTTTACTCTTAGCACTGTTTTAGTGTTTTCTTTTTCCGTTGGTATTATCGCCTTTAATTCGTTTGAGTTTATCCTCACTCTAGATAATGCATCTTCTGCTACGTTTGCTTTTCCTGCTAGGAATTCGATTTCAAAGTCGAATTCTTCTAGATCTAGTCTTATTCTTGTTAACTTAGGCTTAGGATTCTTCATTCCAAAGAGGTATACTAGTGGTAGTAGGGATTTTAAATTTTCGACCGTATACGTAGGGTTTGAAATAGTGAATTGCAGTTAATTCCTTTTCAATTATTGGCTTATTCTTTTCTCCTGGAGTGAAGCTTTTACTGGCAAATGCGATTGGAAAGTCATTGCCATCGGTTAGTTGTGATAGTACTGCACCACAAGCAGTGTCTGATGCATCAGTTGTGATTATAAATTGTTTCTCAAAATCTGGATATTTCAATATAGCAGGAGATAATAGTTTCTCTTTGAGCTTGTCAAATGCTTCTTGGCATTCTTTAGTCCATATGAACTCTGTGTTCTTCTTAACAAGATTGTTTAATGGCTTTGTAATTTGTGCAAAGTTCTGTATGAATTTTCTATAATAGTTACAAAATGCTACGAATCTTCTTGATTCGTCTGCGTTAGTTGGTGTAGGAAAACTTCTTACTGCATCAAACTTACTATCGTTTGGAAAAATTCCTTTATCTGTTATTTTATGACCTAGGTAAGTTACTTCTGATTTAAAGAAACTACACTTATCTGGATTAAGCTGAAGGTTATACTTTCTTAATCTACTAAAGACTTTGTACAGGTTACTGATATGATGCTGTGCACTGCATCCAGTAACTATGATATCGTCAATATATACAAATGCTAGCTCTGGTGTTAAACCAGCCATAGCTATAGCCATCAGGCGTTGAAAGCTGTTTGGACTTATGTGACGGTGCTGTGAATGCAGTGAGGCTTCTTGAATCTTTTTCCAATGCGATTTGATGAAAACCTGACATTAGGTCTAGGGTGCTAAAAAATTTCACTCGTCCTAGCTGATCAAGTATTGTGTCAATTCTGGGAAGCGGGAACTTATCCGGAAGAATTTTTTTGTTCAACTGTCTAAAATCTACTACTAATTTCCATTTTTTGTTTTCTCCAGCTGATTTTTTGGTACTAATAAAATTGGCGAGTTATATGCTGATACTGATGGTTCTATGATATTATCTTTCAACATATTTTGAACTTAACTATTAATTTCTTCTGTTTGAGAGTAAATTTGTTTATAGTTTGGAATGTATGAGGGGATGTTGTCTTTTAATGGAATTTGCTGTTTGTAAAAATTGTTTGTGGTCACTGGTTCGTCGTCTAGACAAAAAATATCTGCGAATTTAGTTATAAGGTTAATTAATTGGTCGTTGGCATATTCTGGTATATCATTGTTTTGAATTTTGTTTATAATTTTGGAAACTCTTTCTCTATTTTTCGGTACAGTTTGATTTACGCATTGGTAATTGTTAAGTGGCTCTATTTCTGGTTTAATGTCTTTGTTGTGAATAAAGACATTGTTTTCAGTAGTGTTTATAAATTTGATTTTCTTGCAGGTTGGTGAAATTATTGTGTTACCGTAAAATATTCCTGGGGTTATTTCTTTTGCGTGGATTAAACTATCTTCTTTAATGTTCGGTATTTTTATACTTCGTATTACTTCGCTTCTAAATGGTAACATAAAACCGTTATTTAGATTGTCTTCTATTGGGTGTTCAATGTTTCGTCCCTGGTGAAAAAATGTTAACGTCCATGTGTCGTAATTAATATGGCATTTGTATTTTATTAGGAAGTCCCTTCCTAGTATACCATCTGCTTGTATATCGATATCCTTTGGGAGTAAATGGAATTTATGGTTGACTATATTGTTTTCGAAGTGCATATCTGTAAATGTGTATGCTACAGTTTGAATTGATTGGTTAGTAATCCCGGTTAGTTTGATGCTGTTTTCTATGTACACCTTTTGTAATGATTTGACTTTTTATACTTCGAAGAGAGATATATCTGCCCCTGTGTCTTCAATCATTGTACTGACGGTATTTTTAGCCATTGATTTTTTAATGTAATGAAATTGCTGGCCGACAAATTTATTGCAAGTATTGGCAATTTGGTTCTGTCGGCGGGTTTTCGAAAAAATGCTCATCATTTTGTTTAGTTAAATAGGCGGATTTTTGATTATTACGACTTCCATAATCTCTTTGTTGCCTATTATTTATATATCTTGGGTTTTGTTGGTTCATGTTTGGAGGTCGATATTGTTGTCTTTGATTTGTAGTTCCAAATCTGTTAAATACGCCTGAATTATTATGTCTGATTTTTTGGTTAGGTGTGTAGTTGTTGTTATAATTATAATTATATCGTCTGTCATTATGGTATTTAAATGTATTGTTATTCTGCCTTTGGTTGGAATTATACCTCATTGTCATCACATTTGCATTGTCTTTGTATAAGTTTCGTTTTCTAGAACTTTTTGACATGCTGCTGATACTGTAGCAAATTGTCCTGCTTTGAGAAGAATTTTAGTTTCTTGGTTGTAGATTTTTTCGATCAGTGTTTCAATTCCTACTTTAATGGTCATCTGATTTGCTATTTGTTCGGGGATTAATTGGTCCAGATAAATGCCTTTTAATTTTGCGATTAGTAGTTCAATTTCATCGCATAGAGCCTTTGTTTCTTTTGGTTTGAATGATTTAACAGTGTGGAAATGATTCGGTCTGGTGTGATTTTTTCATGACATCTTGTTTTTATGTCTTGTAGTAGGCTGACGAAATTATTTATAGAGAAGGGGAGCCCTATTCTTGATTTCCCGGTTATTTTGGTCTTGTGAATCTTATCAATATATCTTCATGAACTCCTGGGTTATATTCTTTAAGAAATTTAGCTAAATCTATGAAGTTGTCTAAATTTTCTGCTGATCCATTATACGTTTGGACTATTGAAGATGCTGTTTTTATATCAAATGTCGCCATTTTTTATTTTTGTAAAGTTTTCCTAAGTTTGATTAGATTGTATATTATGTTGGCTGTTGTTTTGAAGGAAAGTCTTCCTGCTTCTAGAATCTTGCTGTCTATTATAGTTTTTATTTCTTCGTATTAGTAATTTTTTGGTCGAAATCTTGGTGTGATTCATTAAGATTGTCCAAATTTTCTAAAATGGTGTTATATGATGTTTTGCTTCTATTTAGTTTTTCTACTAATGTTCTATACCTATACTTTCTGTTCGGATTTTTCCTTGATGACGATTTTAATTCTCTTATGTCCCTTATCTTCTTGTATATCGTCCCACTAGTTTTTTTCTTTTTTTCGATTGTAAGGATAAAAACGGACGAGGTATATATTTAAAAAAAAATTTTATTATATTTTCATTTGTAAGGTTTTATTAATGACCTCATATTGAAGGTCTGCTAATATCGCGTAGGTGGTTTTTTTGTTAATATCAAATTTCTTGTACCTTAGTACTGTTTCCGCCCATTCTTCGAATGCCTCCTGATACTCTCCGTCCGAGAGTTTTAACACCTCTTCTAATACGCGTAGTATTAGTTCTTCTACTTCCGTGGTTGTCGGGCCGCAGGTTTTAGCTACCCAGCGTTCCCACTCCTGATATTCGGTAGTTTCCTCGATGTTGTTGTTGGTGACGGGGCTTCCCATTATGTGGAGCTTTTTGGCGATCTTCGTGGTGTCCGTTGGAGGGATGGCTGCAACTGAATGGCTTTTTCACTTACTTGGGCCATATTTATATGGATCTATTAAAATTGTCACTTTGTCAAATAAGCACTTTGTATATATATTTTTTTTTGTTCCAGTACTTTGTTCACTATGTTACGCTTTGGTCACTGTTACCACGTGTTTTGTAGCGTAAGCGCTTTCATTGATTTATTGCCTTGTGCTGCCAATTTTTTTTTTTACTGAGGTAGAATTGCCTTCATTGCTTGTTTCTTTGCTTTGGTCTTTAATTGGTTATACACCACTGATCCGATTTCGTTGATTAATAACATTGCCACCACTATGCATAACAAGTTCAACTTTAGTTCTTGCGAAATGTGCTGTTCGGTATGTGTTTCTTGGTTTTGGATGATCATGATATCATGATCTCCTTTAACGTTTGTTTCGGGCTTAGCACCAGAGTTACCCATTTTTGTAATTACACTTCACTTATAGTTGTACTTTACTATTCACATCCGTGCCATGAAATTATTTTCAATATTATTAATATTATAATAATAATATTATGAGAAGATTGCAGCTTATGGTCACGGTCCACTTCGCATCTGAAGATTTGCAGACTGAAGTCACGGTCGTCATGTAATATTAAAAAGGCAGAAGGTTTTGATCGTCCAGGCGATCGTTGGAAATCTTGAAGAGTTTTCCCATACTGGAATGTTGGAGACTTTGACGCCTTACTTTGGGTAGGGAGACACTCAAAGCTCTTGAATAGAAACATGAAGCGTTAGGTTTGCTTATCGGACTGTGTCTCTCTCCACTCTTAGGATTTCTCTTTATTTATACTCAATTACAGTTTTGCTGTTTTGCATGTTTTGTGTTGATGGTTAGATGTTTTGATATATCCAGCTTATTTTTCAGCTTAGTCAACTCTGTATCAAAAATAATATAAATGTCGCTTTACACTTGTGCATTGATCATCAATTTTTGCATTCTTTGCTTGAATGTGGGACCCGGTGTGTTCGCAAAGTGGTTCAAGCTCAATGTGCTTCAGTAGTGTAACAGTCTTCATTAGAGTAGGGTGTTTAGCAGGCATGCTACACTGATTTTTAATTATTGTATGTATCTCATGTTTTATGGGTTTATGTTTAGAGTTCGAGATTGATGTCTTTGAGTTGTGGTGCCATATCTATTAAATACTCTGGAGTTGTAATCCCAGATTTGTAGGTGTGTGGTTATTGTTATTCTTATATCTTCTACCATCATGGTATTTCAATGTATTGTTTTTATGTCTTTCGTTAGAATTATACCTCATTGTCATAACATGTGTTGCTTTTGTGTAAATTTCGTTACCTAGAACTTTTTGACATGCTGCTGCAACTGTTCTGAATTTCAAACCAAGAGGAATTCTAGTTTCTTAGTTATAGATTTTTTCAATCAGTGTGTTGACTCTTACTTTTATGGCCATTTCATTTGCCACCTGTTCAAGAATGAATTGGTCAAGATAAATGCATTTTAATTTTGAGATTAATAATTCGATTTCGTCACACAGCGCCTTCGTTTCCTTTGGCTTGATTGATCTAAGATTGGCTATGAATCTACCTGGGGTGGTTCTTTCTTGGCATCTTGACTTTATGTCATTTAATAAACCGTCGAAGCTATTTATAGTGGTTGGTAGCCCTACTCTTGCTTTGCCGGTTATTCTAGTTAAGATGAACTTTATTAATATATCTTCTAGGACTCCTGGGTTACCGTCTTTAAGACATTTGGCTAAGTCTATGAAGTTATCCAAATTTTCCGCCGCTCCATTATATGGTTGGACTAATGACAATGCTGACTTTATGTCAAAAGTCTCCATTTTTTGTTTTTTGAATGGTGTTTTTCTGAGTTGTACTCATTTATATTTTAAGTTAGCTGTGGTTTTAAAAGAAAGTTTACCTGTTTCTGAAATTTTACTATCTATTAATGTCTTAATCTCGCCGTGTATGGCTCTTGTTATTTTTAACTCGAATTCCTGATCTGCTTCCTTAAGCTTGTCTAGATTATTTAGAATAATGTTATATGATTCCTTGCTTTTGTTTAATTTTTCTATTAGTGTTTTAAATCTGTGTTTTCTGTTCGGATTTTTCCTTAGTGTGTTTAAAGTTAAACTTAGTGCTTGAATGTGTAATTCTATTAAATTCATCTGGTGATGATTTCTTCCTCATTATTCTCTAACATCTGATTTATGTTTCTTTCTTTTTCTTTCGAGATTACTTAGAATTCTGAATATATTTTTTTATTATCATGTATATTTATACATATATTTTTGTAAATGATCTCGTATTGGTGATCTGATATAATCGCGTAAGCCACTTCTTTTGTTATTTTGTGGATTTTGTACCTTTTGATGACCTCCATTAAAGGCTTAAACCTTTTTTTAAACGTTTCACTGGTTAGCTTTAAGACTTCTTCCAGTGTGCGCTGGATCAATTCCTCAGTTTCCTCCTTCGTTACACCACACGTTTTGGCCACCATGCTTTCCCACTCTTCGACGGTGAAGACGTTGGTGTTTGCCATTTTGAGGATGTCTAGCTTTGTTCTGGTTCTGCGGACGAATATGAACGAATATTTTGCTCCTTTTCTCCATTTTTATATGGCTTTTGATGCGTGCGATTACTTTACACTTGTTGTGTATGCACTTTTAGTATGGTTTTGTTTTTGCATTGTGTCCTATAGCATCACATCACATTTCATTCACTTATCGCGTAAACACTTCTTATATGTCTTCATAAAGTTCGTCTTCAGTAATTTTTAAGGTTCACTTTCATACATTTAATGTCGCTATGGATTTTGCTGCTTTTAACGCTTCCTTGCGAGTGTACTACTATCATTATTATTATTAGCTTATGCTCATGATTCAAATGCATTCCAGCATGTGCTTCGAGTTGGTTTATTTTCACAACTTGCGGATCTCCGCTATTTTTTACCACTTTTGCTTTAGTCTTTCCCATCTTTTGATATGGTTTGGGGCTTAACCCAGGCTACTATCATGATTTATAGTAAAAAAAAATTTGTTTTGCACTTCACATGTCACTTTTTACTATGGTTGCTCTTCACTGTTTATTTCACATCCGTAGATTGCAGCCTAACATTGCGGTCGCCATGTAATCGCGTAACTTGTGGGCTGTCACGAGTTGATCGTCCAGGCGATCTTTGGAAATCTAGAAGAGGT
Source organism: Anopheles nili (assembly GCF_943737925.1). NCBI lineage: Eukaryota > Metazoa > Arthropoda > Insecta > Diptera > Culicidae > Anopheles > Anopheles nili. The sequence continues at coordinate 42,282,299 of NC_071292.1, forward strand.
TTCCCATACTGTATCGTTGGATACTTTGAGGCCTTACCTTATGTAAGGGGACACTCAAAGCTCTTGAAATGAAACAATATGAGTTAGGTTAGCCTGCCGGGCCGATACTGTCCGTCCGTTTAAGATTAACTTTGACCCTTTGCATACAGAAATGCTTCCTTGTCTATTTGTTCGCCTGGCTACTCTTATTGCTGGCACATACGGTGTTGAGACCTTGATCTTGAGCTCAGCTAGACGATGGCTGGCAGGGAATAAATTTTGTTCAGTCTTGTATCACTCTTGGATACCTCTTTTTTGCCAGTCAAACCATTCGGTGTCCTTATGACGTTTCCATCATGCCTTCTGAAAATGTGGACTCCCATCTTCACCACTATTGATCTGTGTCTCCCAATTGTCAACTTCATCTCATCTTTATCTAGCATGGAATATATTGGATATGAATGTTTTATTAGAGGTATTTGTTGTAGTGAATCTTAAGTTCCTTTCATGACCGGTAAAGATAATTTTGCAACATATTTTGAATATATTTTGTTTTCTGTAACGTATTCATTATAAGTTATTTTTACATTGTCTGTTTCATACGCATATTAGGGTCAATTTTGATTTGTCCTGTACCAATTACAAATAGTGTCGATGAATTATGTCCTCGTTTGATATTTAGCGTTGTCTTTATAGGTGTTAAAAATTTCCATGTGTTATGTTCGCCTATTGCCAACCAAATGTCGTGATTGATTTTGATGTATCTCATTTGGCAGTTTAACGAGCTAATATGGAAAAACACGTTTGTAGCGCAAAGTTCCAGTTTTTTTTAATTTTCTCGAGGTGTTGTTGAACTACAAACTTTAAACTTTTGCAATTGGGTACATTTTTGTTCATCCAAGCTATGACCAACATAGCCCTATAACGAATTTTTTTTTCTATAAATATTATATTCTTGATCATTTCTAGCATTGTATCTGTTGATCCAGTCAGATGCGTTACTACTGCAATTTTGTTCATGGTGTATATTTGACGATAAACTAATAGGATTTTAACCAAAATATTATATTATTTTGAAGATTTTTTTGAAAGATATTTTAATCTTTTCTTTTTATTTTAACCAATAGTTGGTTAACGGATGCAATTAAATAAAATAGGCGCTTGTTTTTCCAAAGTTGAGCTTTCGAAACATTTGTGAGGTTTCAATAGTTCTCGACTGTTATTCGTTATAAATTAAGTTTGGATATCAGTGACGAAGCTGTTTCGTGTGAGTGCTTGTCTGATTTACGTCGATTTCAAATTTATAATTGCATTATATGATAGCTGTTTCAAATTTTAATTGCAAGGAATATCTTCGGATGATTACTCTGGGTTTTTGATATATGTTAGAAAACTCTTTCCAGTTCTTCAATGTTTTCATCGACTCCGGAAATATTGAAATGAAGCTCAAAATTATACATACTTTCTGATATTAGAATCTCACCCAGTTTTTCTAGTACCACTACCGCTGCGTCTAGTGAGTACTGCCAGGTTTTCTCATGGGCGAGTTCTGCTTGGCCGAACCCTAATATCCAAATGTTGGTAACTATAAGCCAAGCGAAAATCACAATTGTCACTCTTTGCGTTTGACTTTCTTAAGTTAATAGTGCCAACATTTTTGCTTCTAGTGATCATATGTTTTTTTCAAAAACGGAGCTCCTATTTCATTGAGAACTTCATTGTGGTCGATACTAGCTGTCTTGGGTATATTATTACCGTTTTTTTGTTTTGGTTGCGTAAGGAATTCTTGCTGATAGTTCAAAAAAATTGGTTTCATTTTCGGGGGCTGGCTAGGTGGCTATTTATTAGACCCCCTACATCTAGTTTTTTGAATGATTTTTTTTAATTGCCGTCTAGTTATATTTATTGTGAAATGGTCGCCCCTGTGCGTGATACGCCATGGGGTTTTGCAAATGCAGAGGTTTTTCGCAGATCACATCCGTTTTAGAATTGTGTGCGGGCAAAAAAGAGTGCGAAATATAATTTTGCTGATGTTGCGAAAATGACTCGGGTAATGTACACCCGAGTGAAGTATGCGGATTCAAATATGACCCACTCAAATTTTGTTGATTCGGCATTGAATTGTTATACCAAGGTGGTGGGTTTGAGTGCTGGTAGTGGCTTTGCCATCTTTCATTTCTGTTATTGAAGTACCTACTGTTCGATCTATTGCGATAGCTATTGCTATTTGAACGATTTTAAAGATACTCTTTCGCTCATCTGGAATTAACCACTTATTATGACGCATATGTTGTTAAAAGACCCTAAATAGTTTACTCTACGCAAACGCACTTTTGTTTGATCACCGATCGCGGTTTTCACTTGCACAGGAGTTGTGTTTCGGATTATCTTTCTAACTTATGTATTTATTATATTTTTAATCTACTTTGTTACGAGCGGGGCGCCCGAACGGGTCATGCGAAGGTATGGCCCAGCTGTCCGAGGCTGCCCTCTGATCGTAGCAATTCTGTTTTATAAAATGGGGGTCTCTCTGCCCGAGGTTAATCGCCTGGAGAATTCGTTGGATCCCTAATACCTTCCCGCTAGTTGCTCCTCGCCTTTTGGAGAGCCTATGCCGCAGAAGGGGGGTTCCGAATTCACCAGAACTTTCGGATTGTGTTGGGCAGAGTACCCTGACGAGTGCCGGTCCTAGCCGAGGGGAGAGTTCCGTTCTTTCCTTAAAATAAAAAAAAGAGGTTTGTTCAGTTTTACATTTTGGCCGGTCAGCGGTTTGAATCATCGTCCCCGTGAGCTGCGCCCGCTGATAGCTCGTTTAGCTGACGGAGATGTCAGTTGTCGCTCTGTTGTAAACCCGAGCCATTGCGGGCGCGCTTGTTTTTATTTGCGCCATGTATTATTTCAACCTTATCCGTTGCGCTAGCAACATTCTCCCCCACGTAATTCATTCCTCTGAATTACGCCTGTCTCGAGGTTTGAAATGTTTTCTTATTGATATTTTATTTATTTCAACTTCTTCTGGAGGCTCTGTTCTCGCTGTTATAAATTTCTTTTTATATATGAAAAATAGAACAAAACTGCTGTGGTGATTAGCAATATCAAAAGTATAACAATTGTGAATGATATTATGATTGTTGTTTCTTGATCTTCATTATTTACTGAAAGTCTCTTCGATTCATTTTCTATGTGGGTATGTTTTATGAAATAGTGTTTTACTAGATTTTGTTTAGCTATCTCTGCTCTTATTATAATTTCATTAGAGAACAGTGTACATCCTGTTTCTAGCTCTATTAAGCCGCGTAGTAGATAAGTGGTGGTCACATGGTGGTCAGCACTAGCAGTTTGTGTCCCCAGATGCATGGCGCAACGCGTCGTTTGCGTTTGTTTACAACGTCAGGTACCTGAGAAATCGAGGAAGTTAATTCAGTTGGGGATGATTGAACGGGGTTTGGCGTACGCCTTTCGGTTATTTTGAGAAGATGCTCCTTTTGCTCCACGTTAATCACCGCAACCTTGACTGTTGGTCGCTTCAGAATTGAATGTTGGGTTTTTATACTGACGGATCGCACTTGCCCATCCGGAGCTACGTGAGTTTCGGTAACCCTTCCTTTTAGCCATTTTCCAGGTGGAGCGTTGTCATCGGTTATAACAACGATATCGCCATTTTTGATAGGCTCCACCTTGTTTGTCCACTTGTTTCGTTTTACTAAGGTTGGAAGGTATTCCTTCTTCCAACGATCCGTCCGTTTTGCGACGTTAGGCCTGGTGGAGAAGAGGTAGTTGTCCAAGAAGAGTGCGGTGACATATAGAAACACTTGTTAACTTCACTTGTGACATTTATTTGTTCGCTTCCCGATACCAACTGATCGTAGGCATCTGTTCCGGGTTCCCTCGATACCTACTTGGCCCAAGACACATGCCAACGATTTTGCTTACAAATGTAGAATAATTTTGGCTCAGATAATTAAGCCTATGGTGCGGTGTGACCGTGCGATCGATAAACAACTATTCTGCTTATGCTTACGTCTTATAAATATTATGACTGCGATGCGGTGTAACCGCTTCAGTGGCTATGATGCTACCTGGGGTGATTCTTTCTTGGGATCTTGACTTTATGTCATTTAATAAACCGTCGAAGCTATTTATAGTGGTTGGTAGCCCTACTCTTGCTTTGCCGGTTATTCTAGTTAAGATGAATTTTATTAATATATCTTCTAGGACTCCTGGGTTACAGTTTTTAAGACATTTGGCTAAGTCTATGAAGTTATCAAAATTTTCTGCCGTTCCATTATATGGTTGGACTAATGACAATGCTAACTTTTTTGTCAAAAGTCGCCATTTTTTGTTTTTTGAATGGTGTTTTTCTGAGTTGTACTTATCTATATATTATGTTAGCTGTGGTTTAAAAAGAAAGTTTACCTGTTTCTGAAATTTTACTATCTATTATTGCCTTGATTTTGCCATATATGGCTCATGTTATTCCATTGGAGTAAATTTAGTATCTGAACGTATCGTATTGTTATACCTGTGTACGATTAGATTTACTAGATCAATTACGTCGTTAGTGATATTTGTTGTTTTGATAATACAACAGGCAATACGTCTACTATTGCCCTTGATTCTATTTCTCTGACCTGTACAAATTAGATAAATTTATCGATTCAAGTAAAAAAATATATTTTTTCTAGAAAAAGAATGCCGATGTGCATAATTCGGAATGGTGTACTTGGTAACGGAGTCTCCAGTAAAGGTTTTCGAATTGGGTTTCTGTTATACTTGCATTCATTGAACATCAAACATTTTTTTTACAGAATCCTTAACATTTGCCTTCTTTTTGGCGAAATAATACTTTCGAATTATCTGTTGTTTGTTTTTATCGACGCCCTTATGTGCTCGATTATGTTTTTGGCATATTATTTCAATTTGTTTAGATTGAGATTCTGTGTCTACAAAAAATATTTGAGTGAATCGAATCTTTAGGATATTTTGTCGACCAAAGTTTTCGCTATATACTTTCTGGATTTTCCCCATTGTAATATAAAAGGTTTTAGCTCTTTGCTAGACCGTCATATATGTCGAACGACAACATAACGCGCGTGGTTCGATCACTCTACTCTTCGTCACATAGAGCCTTTGTTTCTTTTGGCTTGATTGATTATAGAGTGGCAATGATTCGGTCTGGGGTGATTTTTTCTTGACATCTTGTTTTTATGTCTTGTAGTGAGCTGTCGAAATTATTTATAGAGAAGGGGAGCCCTATTCTTGATTTCCCGGTTATTTTGGTCTTGTGAATCTTATCAATATATCTTCATGAACTCCTGGGTTATATTCTTTAAGAAATTTAGCTAAATCCATGAAGTTGTCTAAATTTTCTGCTGATCCATTATACGTTTGGACTATTGAAGATGCTGTTTTTAAATCGAATGTCGCCATTTTTTATTTTTGTAAAGTTTTCCTAAGTTTTATTAGATTATATATTATGTTGGCTGTTGTTTTGAAGGAAAGTCTTCCTGCTTCTAGAATTTTGCTGTCTATTATAGTTTTTATTTCTTCGTATTAGTAATTTTTTGGTCGAAATCTTGGTGTGATTCATTAAGATTGTCCAAATTTTCTAAAATGGTGTTATATGATGTTTTGATTCTATTTAGTTTTTCTACTAATGTTCTATACCTATACTTTCTGTTCGGATTTTTCCTTGATGACGATTTTAATTCTCTTATGTCCCTTATCTTTTTGTATATCGTCCCACTAGTTTTTTTCTTTTTTTCGATTGTAAGGATAAAAACGGACGAGGTATATATTTAAAAAAAAAATTTTATTATATTTTCATTTGTAAGGTTTTATTAATGAACTCATATTGAAGGTCTGCTAATATCGCGTAGGTGGTTTTTTTGTTAATATCAAATTTTTTGTACTTTAGTACCGTTTCTGCCCATTCGTCGAAGGCCTCCTGATACTCTCCGTCCGAGAGTTTTAACACCTCTTCTAATACGCGTAGTATTAGTTCTTCTACTTCCGTGGTTGTCGGGCAGCAGGTTTTAGCTACCCATCTTTCCCATTGGGCGTATTCTTCGCTGTCTTCGATTGCTTCGGTGGTGTCCATGGGGCTCTGCTTGCTGTTCATCGTGCTCGTTGTTGTTGCTTATCTGCGGCTGAATGATGTTTTCACTCACTTGGGCCCTTTTTATATGGTTCTAGTAAAATTGTCACTTGGTCAAATAAGCACTTTATATATATCTTTTTTTGTTCCAGCACTTTGTCCACTGTGTTACGCTTTGGTCGCCACTAACATGTCTTTAGTAGCGTAAGCACTTCCATTGATTTGTGGCACAGTGCTATCCACTTCTTTTTTTTTTTACTGAGGTAGAATTGCCTTTATTGCTTGTTTTTTTTGCTTGTGTCTTTAGTAGGTTATAGACCACTGATCCAACTTTGATTATTAATAACATTGCCACCACTATGCATAACAAGTTCAACTTTAGTTCTTGCGAAATGTGCTGTTCGGTATGTGCTTCTTGGTTTTGGATGATCGTGATATCATGATCTCCTTTAACGTTTGTTTCGGGCTTAGCACCAGAGTTACCCATTTTTGTAATTACACTTCACTTATAGTTGTACTTTACTATTCACATCCGTGCCATGAAATTATTTTCAATATTATTAATATTATAATAATAATATTATGAGAAGATTGCAGCTTATGGTCACGGTCCACTTCGCATCTGAAGATTTGCAGACTGAAGTCACGGTCGCCATGTAATATTAAAAAGGTTTTACTTCGGCAGAAGGTTTTGATCGTCCAGGCGATCGTTGGAAATCTTGAAGAGTTTTCCCATACTGGAATGTTGGAGACTTTGAGGCCTTACTTTGGGTAGGGAGACACTCAAAGCTCTTGAATAGAAACATGAAGCGTTAGGTTTGCTTATCGGACTGTGTCTCTCTCCACTCTTAAGATTTCTCTTTATTTATAGTCAATTACAGTTTTGCTATATCCGATTTGTTTATTACAAAATGTTTTGTGTTGATGTTTTGGTTCAATGGTTCTGTGACGGGCGCGGTGACCGACCTTTGCTTTGGCGCAAATAAATGCTTATTTGGCTGCCTGGTTTGGGTGGCTACTTTGATTTTTTGCGGATATATGATGTCGCTTTACATTTGTGCATTGGTCATCCATTTTGGCATTCTTTGCTTGAATGTGGGACTCGGTGTGTTCGCAAAGTGATTCAAGCTTAATGTGCTTCAGCAGTGTAACAGTCTTCATTAAAGTAGGGTATTTAGCAGGCATGCTACAATATATTTATTATATTTTTAATCTACTTATACTTACCTCTCAATCTAACTGAGATTTGGCTATCCTGCGCGCTGTTATGCAGTACCGCTGTCACCAGATGAAGAAGCGGCGTCAGGCCTGATGGAGAATAGAGAGTTGTCCGAGAAGAGTGCGGTGACTGTATAGTAACACTTGTTCACTTCACTTTTAACGTTTATTCGTTCACTTCCCGATACAAACTGATCGTAGGCATGTTCGAATTCTTGGTGTGATTCCTTGCGGCTGCCCAAGTTTTCTAAAATGGTGTTGTATGATATTTTGCTTCTATTTAATTTTTCTACTAATGTTCTATACCTATACTTTTTGTTCGGATTTTTCCTTAGTGTGCTTAGTGTTAGTTTGAGAGCTTGAATATGGAGCTCTATTGAACTCATTTGATGACGATTTCAATTCTCTTATTTCTCATATCTTTTGTATATCGTTCCATTAGTATTTTTCTTTTTTTCGATTTTAAGAATAAAAACGGACGAGGTTTATATTTAAAAAAAATAATTTTTTTTATTATATTTTCATTTGTAAGGTTTTATTAATGAACTCATATTGAAGGTCTGCTAATATCGCGTAGGTGGTTTTTTTGTTAATATCAAATTTTTTGTACTTTAGTATCGTTTCTGCCCATTCGTCGAAGGCCTCCTGATACTTTCCGTCCGAGAGTTTTAACACCTCTTCTAATACGCGTAGTATTAGTTCTTCTACTTCCGTGGTTGTCGGGCAGCAGGTTTTAGCTACCCATCTTTCCCATTGGGCGTATTCTTCGCTGTCTTCGATTGCTTCGGTGGTGTCCATGGGGCTCTGCTTGTTGTTCATAGTGCTCGTTGTTGTTGCTTATCTGCGGCTGAATGATGTTTTCACTCACTTGGGCCCTTTTTATATGGTTCTAGTAAAATTGTCACTTGGTCAAATAAGCACTTTATATATATCTTTTTTTGTTCCAGCACTTTGTCCACTGTGTTACGCTTTGGTCGCCACTAACATGTCTTTAGTACCGTAAGCACTTCCATTGATTTGTGGCACAGTGCTATCCACTTCTTTTTTTTTTTACTGAGGTAGAATTGCCTTTATTGCTTGTTTTTTTTGCTTGTGTCTTTAGTAGGTTATAGACCACTGACCCAACTTTGATTATTAATAACATTGCCACCAATATGCATAACAAGTTCAACTTCAGTTCTTGCGAAATGTGCTGTTCGGTATGTGCTTCTTGGTTTTGGATGATCGTGATATCATGATCTCCTTTAACGTTTGTTTCGGGCTTAGCACCAGAGTTACCCATTTTTATAATTTCACTTCACTTATAGTTGCACTGCACTATTCACATCAGAATAATATATTCGTAGATTGCAGCTTAGTGGCACGGTCGCCATATAATATTATGAAATTGTGGAGCCGTCAAGGATATGAGCGTCCAGGCGATCATTGGAAATCTATAGGTGATTTTCCATACTGGAGTGTTGGAGACTTTGAGGCCTTATCTTGGGTAGAGGGACACTCAAAGCTCTTGAATATAAACACGAAGCGTTAGATTTGCTTATCGGACTGTGTCTCCTCGTCCAGCTCAAAATTGACTTTATTTATACTTGAACATTGTTTCGGGTTTTGCAGCTTATTTAATAACATGGTTGACTTTGTATCATAATAAACATGAATGTTTTGTTAAGTGTTTCCAATGCGGTCGCGATGACCCCTATATTGCTTTACGCGAAGAAATGCTTGCTTGGCTATCTGTTCAGGTGGCTACCTTGTTCATGCGGATATATTGTTTTCCCTGAGTCGGTAAGTGTGTCACTTTTCTTTAGTGCATTGATCATCTATTTTGTGCATTCTTTACTTGAGTGTGGGAAACGGTGCGAAATGGTTCAGGTTGAATGTACTTCAGCAGCATACGTATGTTTTCGAAATAATCAGTCAGGTGTTTAGCAGGTATGCTACAATGGGATTATTCAAATCGAAATGCATTTTAAAAAACGGAAGAGAATTGAAGAAAGTTTATATCAACCGATTAATACCGTACCACTATCTTATATTTGAGTAAAAAAAACCCTGCCTTACAACATAATGCAACTGTTAAAATTCATCTTTATTTTTTTATTCTAACCATTTTATCATTAGAAGAAGGAAGATCGAACATAAGTTTCAGACAAAAATTATTTTTGCTCGGCCCATAATTACCAGTATTTGGATATCGGGGTTCGGCCAAGCAAAATGTGCCCCCGAAAATTCCTGGCAGTCTGTCCTCACTAGACGCAACGGAAGGGATATGAAAAGACCTGGTTGAGATTCTGGTATCCGAGGGTACGTATAATTTCGAAGTTTATATTAATATTTCTGGAATCGAGCAAAGCATGAAAGAACTTTAAATAATTATTCAACACACCACCTCGTAATGTTAAAATTCATGGTCTTCATCCGAGCACATTCCTTATAAATAAAATTTAGAAGAGCTTAAAAATACAGTAAATCACCCCGAAAAAAGACAAAATTTTATCAAACTTTTTTTGGGAAACAAATATCAAAACGCTCATGAAAATTTTTGTAATAGCATGGATGAAGACGATAAAATACATGTTTATGTAAATCTTGATAAAATCCCCCATAACGAGAAGGAACTAATGATTTCTACTCAGTTCCAGACATCGGCTTTCAGGAAAATAGTAGCACCGCAATAGCAGTAGTACCGCAAAGGTAGCTATTTCAATGATCGAAATGAACAAAAACATAATATTTACGGCAAAACCATAGTTCATAGTTTGTAGTGTAACAGCACTTCGAGAAATTAAAAAAAACTAGAACTTTGTGCCAAACACGTATTGTCCCACAATAGCGCGTTAAACTGTGCAATGAAAATTATTAAAATCAGAAAAAGGCATATGGTTCGCAGCAGACGAGGATTAAATATAGAAATTTTTAACACCGGTAAAGACAGCACTGTACATTAAACGAGAATAAAATCATCCACACTCTTTGTAATTGGTGCAGCAGAAATTATAATTGAGCATAATATGACCGGGGAAACAGACAATGTTGAAATAACTTATTAAGAAAACGGTACGGACAACAAAAAAAATCAAAATGTGTTACACAAAAGTCTTTACCGGTTATAAAAAGCTCTTTAGATTCACTACAGAAAACAACCGTTATTGAAAAAATCAGATCCAATTTGCTCCGTACAAGACAAAGAAAAATATTTTCTACTTAGGTGTCGGAATAAACGCCCTTAAACAGCATCCAATAGTACTAGAAAGCCGGGCATATATACCTTACAAATACCCATGGTGGTTTTCCACTACGACGGTACTGATAAGTTTAGTTATAATGATAACGGTGAAAAGCTGCCTAAGAGGAAAAATGTTCTGTTGCTCTTAGATGTAGTAGAAGCTTCGGAACCAATAGAATTTCGCTTCAATACCCAATTTCAAAACCAATAGAATCCTGATTTCAATATGGGGCGAAGAATAAGGCAAATAGTATTTTCAAAAAAGTAATAGGATAATTTGCTGCTAATTAGTCGCTAAACGAAAGAAGAAAATACTCTACACCATGGCTTGAAGAAATAACCATCCCAACCGACGACTTGACGCTATGGAGATGATCAACGAAGTAAGGATGGACTAACGCTTCGAATATGATTGACGAAGTAAGGATGAGCGGGCGTTACGGAATTGAAAAACGGTCGACAGCACCAACACAATGAGGACACGTGAGAAAATGAGGACATATAATGAGGAGATAACAACTTGGGGGGAGAGCTCCATAGCCGACGCGTTAGCGGGCGGCACAAATACACGATAGTATCGGGATCGAATCTCGTCTGAGCCCCCCCTACGCAGAACTGACTATCCAGCTACGAGTAATTAAACAAGTCATGAAAGCCTTAGCTAAGCATAGCAAGGTAGGCCATGTCATTACGACGTGCTCAATTATGATGAGCGGGCCTGTAAATAAGTAAAGATAATAACTCGAATGCACAGAGCAATAGTGGAGAAGAAGAGCGTTAAGATTTCCTGACGCCACGATGCATGCATACGTTATGAAGACTCCGAATGGCTTGACATGCGAAAAAAAGAATCCACGAGAGTGATACAAGATGATCCATACAACATTTATTCCCTGTCAGCCCATCGACTAGCTATGTACAAGAATAAGGATACATCGAATGCACCATAGAGTCAACCACTCCTGATAATCGATCCGAGTAATGGACTGAATGACGAGGAAACAGCCAAAATGTTACTATTATTGTGCTTCTCATATGTACTACTGTTCAGCCCTTAGCTTTGGCTAAAGATATGAATTCAGTTCCCAATAACTCCCGAGAATCCAACATGCTCCCCGTCCTTCAACAGAATGCATCTATTACACAATCCCGATTGCCCACATCACCAATTCAAGTCAACTCATAGATCTTACGCGTTCAACAAAAAAATCCTCCTTACTCACCAGCCGTACCATTTTGTGACTGAGGACTGGCGTGCGCGAGCTTCAACAAGCAATGGTGTAGCGGTAGATAAACGAAAAAGAATTAGTGTAAGGGAATCGAGCACACAGCAACGTAGACATAATTTTTGGACAATGTAAAGCATAAATGTCATAATTGTTATTCGATCGCGCGATCGCTTCTCGATGGCGTGATCGAAGTTTAGATCTAGATCACTACTACTTAACATTCGTAATCACATACTCTCTTCTCTAGCAAGCTGCCTCTTGAACCTATAAGCATGACGTTTCATTCGTGTATTCTAAGCTATAGAAAAACTAACTATAAACGTAGTAAATTGATAAAAATGGCGATCAAACACAATGTGAATGAGTGTTTTTGAAATTAAAATAACAAAAAATAAAGAAGTTCAATTTTATAATTACATTTAGACAAATTTATTCAGGCGTATGTTTTGATCACCTGCACCTCCTCCTTCAGCATGCTATCAACGAACATTCATACGTTTCGTTATGAGACATCACCTACCAAAAGTCATTTCCTCGAAACATAGATCAAGACCCAGCATTAACAATAAGACCACTTCAAACCACAAAATGAATATTTACACTGGTTGCTCTCAATGCTACTTGAATTCCCAATCCACCGAAAAGATTATGCAATTTGGTTACCTTAAATTACATTTCTACATAATGTATATTGATACCACTTAGATAAGTTCTCAAATACCGCGTTACTTAGTGCTTTTCTAATTCCATGGCTAATTACACCACTCTGCAATTGTTCCTCCAATAAAAGTGCTTTCTTACACCGTCAAAATCCTTTCAGTTGCATAAAAACAGGCGCTTGCGAAAGAAAATGTTTCGCAGGATTTATGGCCACGTGAGCTTATCTATTTTTGGAAAATTCATGTAACAAGGAAATAAATCATAATGGTACTGAATAACAATGCTGCTGGACGGGTGGACGCAACTTTTACATGAGAAGATTGCATTGGAAATATCAAATTGAGGTCCGTCATCGCCATGTACTACATATCAGTACGAGATACAAGTGATCAAGCGACAGATTCGTAGGGTCACACAACATTTACTCATTGACAAAAAATACAAGTATGGGGGGTTATGTGCTTTTCCTTAAGCCTACTCAAGAAATGATTGTTTCTCGAGGATTGCGTTGTACCGATGCACGAGTTTCGGAGTTTTTTCGAGATAAATGAGATAATTTGTTATATGCAAATAAAATTTAAAACAATGATAAAGAGGACATAAAACAAAGAGCAAGACTTAGAAAGAGAAAATCTTCTACGGTTTATAATGAGAAAAATTAAAACTTGAAAAGAAATTCCCATAACAATGGAAAAAAAACAATGTGGGCTTCCTTTGTTTTTGTGTCTGTTTTGAACCGTTCCGATGTGTTGGAGAAATTTTTCCTGTATTGTTGACTGCTTCGAGAATGCATAAACCTGAATTATAATCTTCGTTGTTTCAATCATATTAGATTCCTGATTTGAATTCCTAAAAACATATTTAACACTCCTTTCAAATATCTTGTCAGGATGTTTTTCGATGAAGAACGTTGGCTCGAAGCAATATAATCGACCACACTAATACTCCAAGTCGGTTTTTCATGATGGTTTAGGTCTAATCATCATTTTCGAGGATTGCAAAGAATAGTAATGTCCACGGAATGTTTTCCAAACCATGCCCGTAGCAAACTCTTTAGTCTCCCCTCGTAGGTATTTTCCATTCAGATTGCTGAAAAATAAATACAAATCTTGTGGTTTATTCGCACAAACTAATCTGGTAGTAATGTTTCAACAACGAAAAACGAACCTTGCATGACAATCTTTGTACCACCACGCTCCACAAAATTTGATTGCACAATGTGTCATTGAAATATCATTATCCTTATCAAAGGTAGAAAAATTCATTCCTTTAACAAATCAAAGGGAATCACCAGCCGTTCCCGAATATCCCTCGATATTATTGATGACATACTTCGATGCTTCGTCCCCTATTTCGAATAGATCGTATCTTGCATATGTTTTGTTTCCGTCAAAATCCTCCAACAACACCACCAACTCGTGAGGCCCCGACACCGTTAACTGATAGATGCGATCCAGCCCCAACCAGAACTCTCCATCCAAGTTCCCGAAGCCATTCTTGTACTCCTGCCAGTTACGGTAGAAGTTCGTCGATCCATCAAAACGATGCTGAATCACAATCCACCCACCGTTGTCGTACTCTTGATCACAAAACACAGTTATCGGTTCCTTGAAAGGCTTCTCTGGTCGTATGTGGTACACACCAGATACCGGTATCGGTACCTTATTGCAAGAAGCATACAATCGAGAACGAGATTCACTCAGATCCATGCTCGTCAAGTTGCATCCTTTCAGATGAAGGTATTCCCTGAGCTGATGACCTGTGACAAGGAGTTTCTGCTCGGCTAACACATTCGTGAGATCGTGCTGTATCACGCTGAGATTCTGCCCGATGTGCTTTCCATTCAAGCCAAGTTGATTCACCGTTTCACCAGTTTGCTGCGCAATCCAGGCCAAATGTTCGATGGACTTTACCATGCTATCAATTCTGGAGCTGAGAATGGCGATTTTCTCATCAGTTTCGAGGTGCTTCTCTATGAAATGATGCTCCAGCGTGTTCAGTTTTGTCATGATCAACTCGAATGCAAAACCACTATGAAGCGATACATTCGTAGTTGATAATTCAGATTCACAATTCACTTGAAATACGGCAAGAAAGAATGCCATCACAAATAGAGCACTCTTTCCAGACATGTTGATCACGGCTACAATATTGTGAAACTAAAATACAAGATAGGAAGTTGATCATTGTTATTTTTATGACGCTGGCATAAAATGCGGGAGAATCCCCCTCTGGGAATCACATGTTGCACTATGCAAAAAATCGAAACAAGAATTACGATAGCATCTGCTTATAAAAGGTTACTAATAAAAATAGAAAATATTTTGTTTGTCGCTCCGATTGCAATTGAAATCAGCTTGCTAAAATATTTTCGTTAATGTACTTACTACACTAGCATCATCATTCAACTCCCAGGCACATGGAGGGTTGCAAACTTGTCCAAAATACTCGAAATGCACAATGTGCGTCCTTATCTAAGAACATTAAACTTCTCTTTCCTCTTTGCCCGATTTCATCCGGGCCGATGTTGTTATAAGGACATCTTTCGTTGTTTTTGTTATTTATTTAAGAACGGCCTGGCCGTATTTAGAACACCTTTCGCTCTAATATGTATAAGCGCTAATAAAAACAAAGATAAGGAAACAAGCCACCCTTCTTTCTCTCCAGGTCATGAAGCAAGCTAAACAATTAGCTATACCTCACCTTTTCCAAATTATCTGCACTCCTTCTTTAAAAAATCTATCTTCTCAACCTCCTTTGCTATCACGTCTCTATACTACTCTATCGCCTATCACACAAACGATTAGATTTTATATCGAATCTTCTCTTTCGCATTCAAGCACCTTTTCTGCTTCTACCTTTCTCGTCTGTCGACGAACACGTTTTTACTTGGCTTAAAATGATGAAATTAGAATGGGATATATTTCTACTATCAACACCATCAATCCAAGGAGTTGAAATGCTAGCTCGGCGGTCCATTATTTCTTTGAACGGCTCGAGACTTCGAGAGATATATTATATTTATAAATATTAATGTTTTGTAATAATTGTGTTAACTAGTGTGAATGTTTCCACGCCATCTTTACGATCAATTATGATCAATACTTCAAAAGTGCATTTATCTATCTGCACATCACGGCTGCGTATACTTGCATTTGCATTTGTTAGCAAGGCTCTGACAGTGGATTTTTAAAAAATTGACCGATCTAAGTTTATTCATAACAGCTTCATCTCTGTACTTTGCAGATGCAGTAAACTATCTGAATTTCTGGTTTAACGACAATGATTCAAACGGCTGCAAACACCTTCCTCTTCTTCTTCTTCTTCTCATTCTTTAATCACTCATAGTTGAACACGTCCTGCTGACCCACGTCAGGTCAAAAACCAATTTTAAAGGTCATTCGGTCCATGGCAGCAGACCTAGCAGCACCCAATATCCTGCAGGTCCTGGTCGACTTAAACACCTGGTCGGACAAGAATCTGACATCCTTAACTCACGTTAATATACATCACAGAAGATAGCCCGCCATGCGGTCGATAATACTCGATTTCTCAGAAAGGTGCATCTTCGAATTTCGCCGGTTACGTCATCATTCGACATTACGACCATGTCCCAGGAACCCAGGCTTTAGATATACAATCTTTAATGTTCATCTTAGTCTGTTTTTTTAACTAAGCATAGGTCTAGGCAGCGAATTAGACTCGAAAGGTTCCGGAGGACTGTCATGGCAGCAGAATAGAAACGGACGACCCGGCCCACAAAGTTAGACTTCCCACACGGACAAAGGAGACGTAGTATGCCCAAACATAGGTGAAGTGATGGCGTAGATGCGTCCGCCAAAAAGACGGTTCCGGCTTTTTCTGAAGCGGTCGTAATAATTGATAAGTAAGTAAGTATAGGCTGGCCGAATACATTCATGCGATCAGGAGTACTTTCAACTTTCAAATACTTAAATGCAGAACTATTTTTATCATGATTGGAGATGCTTTCTCATTGCCCTTCCTTGTTGATGTTTATAATTTTCAGATCTTTCACTTGTGCGGGTTACACCAATTGACGGCCAGTTGCAGTGCTGTCTAAATTATTATAATTTGTGAAGCGTTATGAACTGCTCATCTGAGTTTGTTAACAGATGTTGTGTTGTGTATGTTTCAAGAAAACATTATTGTATATCGCGTTTAGTTACGCTCTATTACATACCGCTGTCTCTGATTTGTCCTTAATTCCTCCTCTTGTTGAGATAAGAGATATTGATTTACATAATGATATTTTATAAAGGATAAAAAATTTGCTTCACTAAGTTATTTGTTCACATGACTTCCAAGGATCTTATTTTATAACTCAAAGCTTTGTCGTGCAAGTATTAATCATTTTCGGGTTAGTTGTTCACTCCTAAAAGACTTTAGTGTGCTCTAAACTAACGACTACTGTTAATATTTACTAGTGTTATTTGATGACCTGTTGATGAGAGCACAAAAGAAAAATGGCTAATTATATATTTGTCTTTATATTGCTTTGCAGCTATGTTGGCACCCTTTCTATTTTGAAGAGGCTAATTATTCAGGCTATATATTGAGTTTTGACTAATAGATAACTCTTCTTCTCTTTGTTACCGCTTGTTTTGTTTGTAATTCACGGTACAATGTGAATTTTCAACTCCCTGTGCTCTCTTGTATTAAGCAATAATTAAGAGTAATACTCTACAATCTCAATGAATCGATAGACCGGCAACGAGTGCACATATGTCATAACTCCATATATGATAACTAGGATAATTCACTGTAAAGACCCGGTAAAATACAAAAAAGATTGTTATCCTCGTATGTGAAAAAGAACAAAGGAAGGAGCCGCTACAAAGACAAGGTGTATGAGTTGTACGATAACCTCTGTGTCGTGCAGTAAATTAGACGCCAGCGACAGCGAGAAGTTCCGGTTTGCTTTGGAACAGGTCAAGATCTGTAAGTTAGATTATCATCATATTTATAAATCATAAAAATTATGGTTTTTCAACAAAAAAGAATTACTTTTTACTGTCTATTGTCTAAAAAGAAACAGATCCTTACTGAATTAAGAATGATATATTTTTGGTTCGCGAAGCTTATTTATCACCGTTAAATTTATTTAGCTGAACCTCTATCAAACTGTATATAAAATTTTCAATTTAGAAATGTAATTTGTCTGAACATTTCATAGACCTAGTAAAGACACACAATTAATTTTCGATAGAAGAGAATCTAGTGTTGTTTGTTTAGCTGTGCTTGCTGGTTGTCTAGAATGTAGTAAAAAATTTGTAAACTTGCTCTTGGATAAAATTTATCAATCAATGCTCGATTAATATTAGTAAAGAAACTAAACAACTCAATCAAACTAATTTATCAATCAATGCTCGATTAATATTAGCAAAGAAACTAAACAAAAAAACATTAACACAAAAATATTCAACATATTTCTGTAAGTAAACTAATTGTGTGCTTTTATCAATACATGAAATCTGCAAGCCATAAACGATCCTAAAAACAAGCTTTTCGGGTAATATAAAATATCATTCTAGTTGATTGCGTATATTACGATAACGGTGGAAGAAACATCTGCTTAGTCACGAAATAAATAAAATTTATAAACAACATACGGCTCCATTTTATGGATTTTAAGTTGGTTTTGAGCTGATAGTCCGACTTGTATATGTGCGAATTTTATTCTTATCTAGAACTGCTGTTCCGAATTGAAGTAAATAATACATTAGATTCAAAGTCTCTTTATTCAACCTAGAATCTAATTGTCTCTTATCATTGTAATTTTTTTTATTCCATGGAGAGATAATTTTGGCCAATCGTCGGATTGCTATTTATTTTATTGTTGAGTGAACAATTTTCAAAGACGTAAATCGAAAGTTAAAATATCGCTTTAATTTTCGTCTGCATTTGGATTTTATAAGATCTTTTTTATTCCATGCCAATCTAATATTTCGTGTCTTTGCATGTTAATGGAACAAAAATGTCTGAACAACATAAGCGGACAATAAAAAAAAAGTTCAACAACCGTAAATAATGCATTATTTTCGACAATCCGACCGCTTTATTCCCTCTTGTTTAGATGCAAACAATTTAAGCAAGTTTTCTATGATTTCAATGCTATTTGTATTAGTTCCTTCTTTTTTTCTATTTTCAACCTTCTGGGATGTTTGCAAAATGGGCATTCCATAAAAGAAATAGAGAGCAATTTATAATCATGTCAAAGTTTGAAAAATAAAATAAAATTTCATTTTATTTCTTTCCTAATAAGGTTTTTTTAAAATTGTACATATAAACATATTAGCTTTATCTCAATTGCAAAAATGTAGCAGTATGCAATTCTATTCCAAAAACATTCTATTCCAGAAAAACCATAATCCGAAACCATTTTTGTACGACTTCAAGACATTCGAAACACTTTCTTGAAGCACCCTGTAATGACAGCTGTCAAAAGTCATGGTTTGTTTGTGTACGTATAACCTCAACTCAGTTCAACAACAAACGAAAAATAAATCTACGTCAACTATATATAAGTCCTGTTGCGCTTAGTACCCGTATCGTTGTTTAACTGTGCCTTTCGGTGAGCCACCATCGCTTAAACAGCACTGTTTATAAAGCGACTTTAGCATCGTGAATTATTTGTTCCCAGTGTTGAGACAGTGATCAAGAAAGCAACGAACATGTCGCGCAATCCAGCTGAGAACCAGCTTAACCTGTTCAAGGAAGCCCAAAAGGTAAGGGTGCACATTCGGCCATTTCACCAACGTGTTATCGCAGGCTATATTTGTAAGTGGACTTTGGAAGAAGTTCAACTGTATGTACGTTCCGAGCCGAATCCATTTCCTTTCTTGCTGCTGCCTTTTATAGTTTGTGTTTTGTGTACGCTTGTTATGCATTTATGCCGGTAATGCGCTGATCATCATGAGGTCAGTTTTCCGTGTGGTAGCATCTCGTGAATAGATTGGTGCCGATGTTTTATTTTTCCAAGCAATCGCTAGGCTTTGACCCTTCGATCGTCTGTATGATCAAGAGGAATAATTGCGTAGCAATATTATGCTTAGCCCCGAACCGATCAGTATTATGACTCTCATACGACGCACATTCGTTGATCTTACGAGCGTGATGTCATTGAACGCATAAATCAATGATTAATAGATTAGTAGATAGTAGATATCAAAGTTCCTGATAGAAACAAGTGAATTCATTTTAATACCAATTTAAAAGCTTAAAATGTAGATATGTTGTTCCAAAAAAAAGTTGTAGGATTAATAAAAGCGTAGTGCTACTGGAGTGTTTGTTATTAAAATCAGTTTTTTTTCGAAAGTATTTAAAATATTAAAGTTATAGGTATTGGAATTATATCTCCTGTCGCTTTGCGACACAAAAGTGAAAGAAGTTCGTGGTTTAGATTTTTTAATATTATTATATATTTCATCATTGCATTCGAGATGTGCCTCTCGATGTATCATTCTCCAGTAGTAATGCAAATATTTCATCAAATGCAAACAATTCCTTATCGAGTGGTCGACAATGAGCATGTTTCAACTGTTTGCCTTACGTTTTGTGCGCTTTTTATTTAGTCTCAGTTATTTGACTCACCGTAACGCCATGTCACTATCGTAACTGCCGCCTCGTCGATGAGAATGATTTGCAAATTTTTGCACCACAAGTCGTGAATCTATTAGTGGCTAAGCTTAGAGTGGTGTAGGTACTAGTTCCGGTTCGATGGCGTTTTGCAACAACGGCCAAAGAATATTGCATGCAAAAGCATAATCAATTTGAAAGCTCTATTTCATTTCAATTAAAACCCAGTGCGACGGATTCACGCCCGTTTCACATCGACGGGCAAGAAGTTCGAAGTGGTTATTATATCAAGTTTCATATTTGTTTATTGGGCCGGCTGGCTACTATTTGTTGACCCTCAACCGAATATCAGCACTTTTGTAAATGTTGGCAGCAAGCAAGTAAATGAAATTGGCAATTAATTATGGTCATTAGCTCGAGTGGACATAGCATGTAGCGCACAATGATCATAATTCGTGTGTTTGAAAGAAACAAATTTAACTGTTCCATTCATACTTTGCATCTTAAAACATTGATTATTGATACTTTTGCACCCTGAAACATGATTAGTGATCCATCAGAATGGTGGTGTTAGAATACCATTCATGATCATCTATCATCTCACGCCTGCAAAAATAATCGACGCAAAACATTAACACCACCCATTACGATCGTCTATTATGTCTCTCGTGCTACCTTCACCGCAAAGATTAAGCAGCGTATCCCTTCGCTAAGTCATGCCTGCATCCGTCGTGTCAATTAGCGGCTAAGGGTGGTGAAACGTGAGACACTAGACACCAAGTTGTCCGAGTGCATGTACTGCCCGCAGTTTTGTCTTACTGTCTTGCTTACAGAATAGAATGATGTTACCTTAGAA
Organism: Anopheles nili; assembly: GCF_943737925.1. Classification (NCBI taxonomy): domain Eukaryota; kingdom Metazoa; phylum Arthropoda; class Insecta; order Diptera; family Culicidae; genus Anopheles; species Anopheles nili. The sequence goes on from NC_071292.1 coordinate 42,303,157, forward strand.
TAGCACAAATCAAGCAACATTCGTTCCGTGTACCGCTGAGACGATTTCACAACCTCAGCCGCTTCTGTATGTGGGTCATCTTTTTCTATCGATTATCGTTTTGTTCTAAACACTGTCGTTGCTCCATCTATTACGGATGGTTGGAAGGAGGAAAAAAGCATTAAATACTGGCCTGACCTTACGTCGAGGCGTAGCGCCGGTGCCTTGCAACCCGGTGATGCATGTTTTGACAGCTATTAAATCGTCATAAAAACACGCACTGGACAATGTCCAGCGGGAGATAATTATGGCCGCCGAACCATGGCCGCCGGGGATTGGATGGGAAGAGAGGACGATCTGATCAGGTGGAAAATAATTACACACACCACAATTTATCTAGATCGTGGTTTTACGTGAGCAGCTTGAAGATGTTGCCTGATATGAACGCTACCTTCCTTCGACGCTGGCAATCGAGCCAATGTCTCGATGGAGTTTCATGCCATCGTCTCATCCCCGGTTCAATTTTGATGCCAAAGTTCCCTGCGTATCTGTACGTGACCGAGTATCGCAAGTTGATACAGTATGCGCACGGCTTTTTGCGCCGGTTTCGTTATCAATCTTTTGATAAGACGACAGTTGTTGAGCCTCTTGAGATTACGCGAGAAATTACGCGGCATCTGACATAACATACCCCTCAGAGAGGCATTGTTTGTAAGCTTTTCTCAGCGCTATAAGAAACGGTATATTTTTGCAGCAGTGACAATACGATTTTGTATTTTTGAAGTCCTTCCCCTGTCTCGTACATTAATCACATGAGCGTTGGTTTAATGATGGAACTGAAAAGGATGCCCTCCATTGTGGGGGGTTGTCCTTGAAGCTCGTACGGTCAAGAGTTCCAATCTTGCCCGACATGAGGTAGCGCTAGGTTGTCAAATTGTAGCCAGAAACAAATGGCTGGAATACCGTATCAAAGTGTTGCGCTTTAATGCTTGACCTACGGGTGATTGCTTTGCCTTCAATTTTATAGCGTTTGCGATACGTTATCAGCGAATCGGCAAATTTTGGTAAAAATGTTCATTGAGTAGAATATTTGGACAACAACCCAACATCTGTGTTAACATGTAAATTTCGTCGACGAAATCACTTCCTGCTGAGCTTATGTATTGCAGGATTTCTATTGCGATAAGTTTATTTATTTGTTTGCTATTTATTTTTAGTATTTTTGTGGCAAGTTGTTTGTTTTTTATCAATTGCATTTTAATCAACTGTGAATGTCAAAAAGTTAATGTAATGGCAACGTGAAATCAAGTATGATAATGAATCCACACTCGATTGTGTTGTAGCTCGAACAAAGATGCAACAATCAAAGTGTGCGTGGAAGTAAGGAAGCAAAACAACTGCTTTATCAATCCATTGTTGCTAAATTTGAGCTTGTTATGTTATCTGATTTGCTGCATGAGAATAATTAAAAACATTTGCAGACACTCTTCATTCTCAGGAATACACAGCAATGCCTTTACAAGTATGCTGTAACTTGGATAGAAACTTGTCATTTCTCGGATTAATGTAATGTTATTTCGAAAAAAAAAATCCCCACTATAGTAGAACAAAACTAAGAAGCTTATATGCAGGTCGCTCGATTGACCATTATGAAGTAAAAGTGCAGGTCGCTCGAAGCCGTTAAGTAAAAAATGAGTTCTTACGAAATTGCGTATGTGGCAAGGAGAGTTCCCACGTACGGTTGAGATATTCCGACATCAAAACAAGTTTTTGGTATATTGCCAACATTCAATTTACAGTCAATATTGCATTTCATATAACACTAACGTTAATCAATACATACATAGATTTCAAATGTACACTTCATATGCATATTTTCGAACACATTACTTTGACACCATTTTTTTTCATATGATTTAATTTTTCGAATGAACTGATCGCTGGAAGTTGGCATTGAGTTTCATTTTGCGTAACATTTGCATTTTTTTGTCGTAACAAAGTCGCTTCTAATACGCGCACCTATCTCAATTAGTTTCAACTGTCGATTCTTCTTCCGTGTCGCAGAAGGTGTACATGCGACCGCTCATTTTGCGAAAGTGGGCGAAAACTGTTTACTAGCGCAAACTCTGCGATGAAATGCATTAACCGGACGCGCATGCCCATATGCCCTTGGCTGGCAACGTTCCTTCTGGGCTTACGTTGGAGCTAATGGAAAGCAGGAAAACAACATATTGAACGTATTGCCACCGTTTCTTCTTTCGTCTGGAGGAAACACATAACCAGCACATCTCTTGAAAACTAAGTACGACCGGTTATTTACCGGCAAAAAAAAATCACAAACCGGTACCAGACGAGCTTTTTGCGTGGTTTGTTCCATTATTTTCCATCCGGTGACATACCACGACTTAAGTGCTATTATTCGCTTGAGTTTACCTTCAATGGTTTTGATAATCTAACGAAACAAATATTCTAGCTGAGGTTTTATATCTATGTCTTGATGCTAAATTCTAAAGTTTATAAAACGGTTGCATAACCCCGCCAACTTACTCGATAAGATAAGTAAACTTTAAAATCGTATGACATCCACATTTTACTTGGCAAAAGAAAAAAAACTCATTCCCAAATAGACTCAACTTACGTGGTTACCAAGTGAGTTGTTGTTTTGGTTTTTTTAGAAGTAACGGTCTGATAAGATAAAGCTATACCGTGATGTTGCAATTTTTCGTGATACGTTTTGCATCTTTTTTAACTGTAATCTACTCATAAAATTTTGTTAGCGCAATGATTGTAAAACGATGATCTAAAGATGAACCATGGTTGTTTTGCAGATTTACGTTAACTCTTGTTGTTTCGCTTTTTGTGTTGCTATCGATTTTAATTATGTTTGTTTCGTTATACTATGTGTCGCTTTCTTACACGCCGGTTTTTATATCTCGATTTGAAGCCGACGGCTAGCTGCCATGATAACAGCACAACAACAAAATAGTGCACCAATATCAGAAACATTTTGATTGTAGATAAAATATGATAAGAGCCAGCTTAAAGATTTACAAAACAAAACACGAAATGACTTCAATATAATTTTAATCTCATTTGTTACGGACAAAATGATTCGTTTTATCATAAGTTTTTGAGATTATTATTCTACTTTTTATTGTATGTGTTAATATACTATATGCTTTATGAATGCAACAGGTAGCTGCTAACACAACTATTTTTACTAACATTTCATTCTCTGTTGCGGTGTGCAAATGATCTCAATCGAACAAAGGCGAAGTGAAAATATTATTATATCTTTTTTCAAGTTATCATGTTTTCCATTTTTCCGGTCTGTTTGACCATTCCAAGGTCAAACGCCCTGCAAAACATTAACTGGTCTTGGTCTTGGGAGGAACGAACCTCTCGAGAATCGTGCCGGTTGGTGCGTTCTGTTACTATTCCCCACACTTATTCAAAGCTCCATGCCACTAAAGGAGAAATGAAGGTTGTATTAATAAACCACAATATTAGTATAAAATTATTGGCAATGATTTGTTTCGAGGAAAAATACCCTTTGTTCCAGAATGACTCATATTTTTAATTTGATTGTTATAATCAAGCCACGATTTGATGCTGTTTTATTCCACCGGTGCTGCAGGCCGTATTCAATTTAAAAAATGGTATAACTCTTTATACTTACACCTTTAGCTGTAGATTCGAATTCACAGCGATAAACATTATTTTTTTATTCAATAGTTTTTTTATCCCTCACCACAAAATAACCGTTGGTTCTAAGAGCTAATTTTTGTTTGCACTTTTTCGCGACAAAAAGGACTTATCGTAAGGCTCTAATTTGTTCGGGCTATTTTGTAACACTTTTCCCCTCGTTCCATGCCCTAACACTGAGCGGTGAATGTCTTGGGCAATTCACGATCGTATGCCATTCGAAAGTAACGCAAACGCTGCTCCATCGAGGGGAACCCACGGTTTCGTTTCGTTAACGCACCTGAAATTTATTTGGGTCAACCGTTGGTGTTTTTGTTACGTTTCGACCGCTTCGGTTAGTCGCACTTTCGAGCTGATGAGCCAGACAAGATCGGGGCAAGTAAGAAAACGTGATGCAGATACGGAATTTTTGCCCTACCCCCGAGCACCTCGGAGGCATGTCCAGTACATTTCCCATGCACGTTTAGTTGATTTCAATACAGAACTAACACGGCAAAGCAAATGGTTGAAAGGGTAGAGCAAAACTGTTGGTCTGAGAGCAACAAAAATTGACTATGTATTTTGACTTCTTGTGGGTTAACTACTTTACGCACCTATTCAAAGCTACTGGTAAAGCGAAAGTTCGTTTTCATGGTTTTTAAAGGGTGATCTTAGATTAAAAAAGGTCAACGATCGGAGCTTTAAACATCTTGATAGCAGACTTAAAGTATCGGAATATGATTCCTTTTAGTAGTTATTACTTATTATTTCCCATTCAAAAACATTATTATTATTATAAAGACTAAAGTCGACCAGGTGATCGTGAAACGCCAGCGTCGGAAATGAATTACGCAACATTTTCATCTTCCATGTAGGAAACACATTGTCTTGCTACAATGAATGTGACTATCTCCCTGCGTATGGGAGAGAAAAATCGCTAAGCATGACTAGCCGCGAAAGCATGAAATAACAATCAATTTGAGCAAGATGGGAAACATGTTTATCTGCTCTAAAGACGTTTGAGAGATGACTACGGATCACAAAGCCTTAAACAAAAAGTGTTTTGATGATGAACGACGAGAATGTTGGTTAAATTGTGCATGTGTGTAACTCGTAACATTATCTTATCGCATTTTAATATAAGAGCTTACGAAAGCTAGAAGTTGCGTATAGCTTCAGGTTACGTGTCGTCCGCATTGCTACGCATAATTGGGTGATCGACGGTTGTTCTGAGCTGCTAGAATGGCTGGTTGATCAGCAGATGTATAATATCATTGCAGGAGAAGGTAACGGCTACGACTAGCCATGGTGCACCGGTTGGCACGAAGTCAGCCGCGCTTACGGTCGGTCCTCGTGGACCGGTCCTGCTCCAGGATGTCCACCTGATCGACGAGCTGGCGCACTTTGATCGCGAGCGCATTCCGGAGCGCGTAGTGCACGCTAAGGGTGCCGGCGCTTTCGGTTACTTTGAGGTCACCCATGACGTGACGAAGTACTGCGCCGCCAAATTTCTGAACACCGTAGGCAAGAAGACGCCTTTGGCGGTCCGTTTCTCCACCGTCGCTGGTGAGACTGGTTCCGCAGATACGGTGCGTGATCCTCGCGGTTTCGCCGTCAAGTTCTACACTGAGGATGGTATTTGGGATATGGTGGGCAACAACACGCCCATCTTCTTCATCCGTGACCCGGTCATGTTCCCGAGCTTCATCCACACGCAGAAGCGCAACCCAGCGACCCATCTGAAGGATCCGGACATGTTCTGGGACTTCATCTCGCTCCGCGCCGAGACAATGCACCAAACGCTGTTCCATTTCTCGGACCGTGGCATTCCGGATGGTTACCGATTCATGAACGGCTATGGTTCGCACACCTACAAGCTTATCAACGCCGAAGGCAAGCCAGTGTACTGCAAATTCCACTTCAAGTGTAACCAAGGAATCAAGAATATGGACCCGGCTCGTGCCGATGAGCTGTCTGGTTCCGATCCGGACTACGCAATCCGTGATCTGTATAACGCGATCGCAAAGAAGGACTTCCCAAGCTGGACGCTGAAGATCCAGGTTATGACCTTCGAACAGGCCGAAAAGGTTCCGTATCATCCGTATGACCTAACCAAGGTTTGGCCGCAGGCTGATTTCCCGCTCATCCCAGTCGGTCGCATGGTGCTCGACCGCAATCCGGCCAACTACTTCGCCGAGGTGGAACAAGCCGGATACTCGCCGTCGCATTTGGTGCCTGGAATTGAACCGTCCCCGGACAAGATGTTGCAGGCGCGTCTCTTCGCGTACGATGACACTCACCGTCATCGCATCGGTGCAAACTATTTGATGATTCCTGTCAATTGCCCGTACAAGGTGGGAACTCGTGTGGCCAACTATCAGCGCGACGGACCGATGAATTCCACCGACAACCAGGCCGGTGCTCCGAACTACTTCCCGAACTCGTTCAGCGGACCTCAGCCGTGTCCTCGTGCGCATAAGCTACAAAATTCCGAGCTGAAGGTGTCGTCCGATGTGTACCGCTACGAGTCGGGTGATGAGGACAATTACACCCAAGCGACCGCATTCTATCGCCGCGTGCTGGATGACGCTGGCCGCAAACGGCTGGTCAACAATATTGTTGTGCACCTGAAAAATGCCTCGCCGCATCTGCAGGAGCGTGCGGTCAAGAGCTTTGCCTTGGTGGACAGTGATCTCGGACGTCAGCTTACTGAGGGCCTGAAACTGCATCGCACTGCCAGCCTTTAAAGAGACCAACCAAGCACGATCAATTGGACTGTTGCGCTCAGACAGACGACCTTACCCCGTGAAGTGTGGAGATATTTAGTCTAGAACGCATCGCCTACATGGCAACAGTTTGCAAAATGGTTGATTTTCTATACACGCTAGAACACGAGACGGAACGCTATATTATGCTTTATTTTCAATACGGGTACTAAATAATCTATTGATGAAACAATATACACAATACTGGTCAATTGGTGCATAATTAGAAAAAAACCGACGATTTATTTCGCTTTTGGGGTTAAAATATCACTGCATGCGAAAGCTACTTGCCGTTTGGATGCAACGTTCAACAATACGTTTCGATATTGCGGTGCATTCAATTGCAAACAAACTGTTTCGCCCAAATTTGCTTTGAAGATTCACATCTTGCACCATGTACTCCGTATGCATCCTCGCTCTTCCATCTTGCTCTTGAATGGGACATATGATATGTGTCCTTGAGTTGCCAAAATCCAAGAAGCGAAAATAAGTCATCCGATACATTGATTGCAATTGAGCAGAAAGAAAGTGAAAACAACACCATCATTTTTGCAATCGAATAAGCTGAACGACTTCATGTTGTGTCGCAATCACAAATATTTTAAGCCTCTAACGTTGCATTTATTAGATTTGACGATAAAAAATTGTTTTACGTTAAAAAATTGTTGTTATTTATATAAGCATATAATAAATGATGCTATAAGCACATGTATGTTTATGTTTTGCTTTATTTCTTTTTCCATTCGCTTATGTACAATAATGTTTGCCATCTGTATGCAAGTGTAGCCTATTTTGTCTTCATTATTGTTGAAAATATATGGCTTCTTTTAGTTTATCATTATCATTGTATTCAATTTTCTCTTCTGCAACAATTATTCATCGGATGGGATTTTTTTCTTTCGCAAAAAAACGAATCCTTGATCTAGCATAGATTCGACAATCCTTTTCGCTTTACGCCCTACCTACATACAGTATGTTTTACGATTAGAAACGCATTTTCCTTGTGATATGTTTGTCAACATTCTTTATTCCTATGCTTCCTCGCATGATATACTTTACTACTTTAATGATAGTAACGATTTAGGGATAATAACGTGTTAACGTGATACTTTAATGATAGTAACGTGTTAGGGAAACATCATTTATCGATAAATCATTTAAACCTTTCATGACTGCATGAATGAACTCCGTAGCTGCATAACTTCTTAAGAATTTAGAATTTTAAGTATTAGTTTTAACTTTTACAAAGATAAAAATGCAGGGTGATGTGGAATTATTAGTGACTCTATTTAGTACATGCTGCTTGCTGTAAAGCAACCTAACACCTTTTCACACCTGTTACAATAATTCACTTTATTTGCAAATGATAATTAAACATTTTAAGTTCAGTCAACAACAGCGATCACATGTTCGGATGAAATAAAATGCCCAACACTAAAATGTATGCAAAACGAATCGAACACGATTTTTGAAAACAATTTGACTGATCGTTAAATCGTAAATTTTTGCGAACGTGATATTTACATGAATTTAAAAGTATATTTTTTTCTAATGCACACCCTCACTGCTTAACAATTCTACGGATTTTTACAAATTATTTAGAATACATGCAATTATGAATCACAAACCACCCATGCTTCACGAGCAAAACCACAATGCGATGGAACGATGTCCACTCCAGAGGAAATGATCTTCTCGCTTGCGATCGTTGTTGTTCACTGCGTGTCGTAATACTGAATGCGAGCATCGATTGCAAGGTTTACCTCAAGCTCTACCAAAATCCATCTGACATTAGTAGACCATAAATGCTTGGTCATAAAACTGTTTTTGCTAAAATTATACTCACTATCTCGTTGTTATTGTCCAACTGACCTTCTAATAAAAATACCGTCCTTTATGATGATAAGATAATATTTGGCTGTAGCGATTTGAAGCAACACGTGTAGCCGTTGCCTGATCTTATAATCGGTGTACATCTGTGTAAAAAAATGACAAAAACGGCTTAGGGGTTAAATTCTAAATTCGCTCTATTATAAGAAGCTTTTCTTGTTGTCGTGTCTTGTCGGTGTTGCTGGTTAGCTCAGCAATTTTGCATTAAGACCTTTGCTTTGCAGATTTTTTATGCGAATAATTTATGGTGTCGTAAAACTTTTCCTCTTCGGGTTATACATTTTGTGTGATTAAAATTATTTCATACACCACGAGTGCCGTGCGTGGAGTTCATGTGATAACCGTAAAACAATAAGGAAAATATAATCTCATAGCATTAAATACATGCCTTTTTTGTCTTGTCATTTCTTTGGTTCTATCGTAAATGCTTAGCTGTTGCAAAAACGAAAACCCAAACCATTTCCGAGCAATATTGTATACGGTAACTGAGCTATTATTTATATTTTGTGGTCTGGTTACATTCGCTAATGGTATTTTAGAAAATTTTCCAATATATTTTTTATTTTTACTCCAATGTTCTATTTTAATTTATTAAAATTTGGAGATTCGCTATTCGGTGTTATTTTTAAAAATAAGGTGTAGTTTAGCTTATCTTATCTCAACTTTATCATTTCGCTAATGCAGCCGATTTTGACCTATTTCTTCTGTTCTCTACTTTACCGGTTTATTGCAGGATAAGGTGACGGCAACCACCAGCCATGGGGCACCGGTTGGTACGAAGACGGCCTCGCAGACTGTCGGCCCACGTGGCCCGGTCCTACTCCAGGACGTGCATCTTATCGACGAGCTGGCGCACTTTGATCGCGAGCGAATTCCGGAGCGCGTAGTGCACGCTAAGGGAGCCGGCGCCTTCGGCTACTTCGAGGTCACTAATGACATCACGAAGTACTGCGCCGCTAAGTTGTTTGAGAAGGTTGGCAAGAAGACGCCGTTGGCGGTTCGTTTCTCCACCGTTGGTGGTGAAAGCGGATCTGCTGATACGGCGCGTGATCCTCGCGGATTTGCCGTCAAGTTCTACACCGACGATGGCGTGTGGGATATGGTGGGCAACAACACGCCCATCTTCTTCCTTCGCGATCCCGTCTTGTTCCCGAGCTTCATCCACACGCAGAAGCGCAACCCGGCGACGCATCTGAAGGATCCGGACATGTTCTGGGACTTCATTTCGCTCCGTCCCGAGACGACGCACCAAGTGTTGTTCTTGTTTGCGGACCGTGGCATTCCCGACGGTTACCGATTCATGAATGGCTACGGTTCACACACGTTCAAGCTGGTTAACGCCGATGGCAAGCCGGTGTACTGCAAATTCCACTTCAAAACGGATCAGGGTATCAAGAACTTGGATACGGCTCGGGCCGATGATTTATCTGGTTCCGATCCGGATTATAGCATTCGCGATTTGTACAACGCAATTGCTAAGAAGGACTTCCCAAGCTGGACGCTGAAGATCCAGGTCATGACCTTCGAGCAAGCCGAGAAGGTTGTGTTCAATCCCTTCGATCTGACCAAGATTTGGCCGCAGGCTGAGTTCCCGCTCATCCCCGTCGGTCGCATGGTGCTCGACCGCAACCCGACCAACTACTTCGCCGAGGTTGAACAGGCCGCTTTCGCACCTAATCATCTGGTGCCCGGAATCGAACCATCCCCGGACAAGATGTTGCAGGCGCGCCTGTTCGCGTACGCCGATACGCACCGTCATCGCGTTGGCGCGAACTATTTGATGCTCCCTGTCAATTGCCCCTACCGGGTAGCTACGCGTAATTTCCAGCGCGATGGACCGATGAACTCAACCGACAACCAAGGCGGCGCTCCGAACTACTTCCCGAACTCGTTCAGCGGTCCGCAAACTTGTCCGCGTGCCCACAAACTGCAGAACCCTCCCATGCAGGCGTCGGGCGATGTTAACAGGTTCGAGTCGGGAGATGAGGACAACTTCTCGCAGGCAACCGTATTCTATCGCCGCGTGCTGGATGACGCCGGTCGTAAGCGCCTGGTGAGCAACATTGTGGGACACTTGAGAAACGCTTCACCGTTCCTGCAGGAGCGCGCAGTCAAGAACTTTGCGATGGTTGATGCGGATTTCGGACGCCAGCTTTCGGAGGGATTGAAGCTGCAACGCTCTGCTAACCTGTAAGAATGGGGAGGGGGCAACAAGAGATCAACTCTTGTCCGTCACGATCCATTACTAAGCGTTCGATCACGCGCTGTAATATCGCACACGTTTTTTGTGCGATCGAGCGAACATTCCGAGGCGCACGTCAATATCAGAAATCATTTCCCAAAACCCATTTACGATGCTGGAGGGCTGTATTGTTTTCTTGTATTTTTGGTTTTGTTTGTTCTGCGTTTCATTCCCAAATGCATCACTACTACTTCAGAGCGGCAATATTTCGCACACGGATGTCAAACGCTCGTTTATCTTGTTATTTTTGTAATCTATTTCAATAAAAAAAGAAGAAAAATCAATATTTGTTTTTTCCTTGAAGCATCGATGAAACGGTTCGCATGTTGCCTGCATTGTCCCCATTGAAATGGACACGACCTATGCCTGGAGTAAGTAAGAAAGATTATTTTGTGTAAACAAGCATTTTCTTATCAAATTTGGTCAAGCACCAAAAGCTTGCCATCAGTGGCACGTTTTGCAGGACATGACCTATGCCTGGTGCCAACAAGAAAATTTATGTCGTGTAAACAAGAATTTTCTTATCAAATTTAGTCATTTCTTTATTTCAAGAACATCTGTCTTCGCAAGACAATTTAACAATCGTATGGTTTATTGAAGGCTTTCGTGCACGGACTGCTTTGAACAGTTGCTGTTGTTATATACCCAAATGCTAGTGCAATGATATGTAAATTCTGAATTGGTAGAATATGTACTCTGGCATAAATTCCAATATCAGTTATACATTAGTTTTTCTAAGAATGATTTTTAAAAGATTTAATACTCAGCTCTCTTTCTATTTTCTTTTTGTTACTCTTTTATCTTGCCATTCTTTGATATCGTTAGGGACATCCTTTGCGTGACAAAAACGTGACCGTAAATGAAACAAGCATGTTAAAGAGCACAACGCACGAATTCATGTTTTTAAAAAATTGCCTCGAATACAATTCGCATATAGGGGAAAGAGATTCAAGCATTCATTTTAATGGAATGATTTCTTAGCAATTGGTGAGAATTAGTCAGAGGACTTTGAGCTATATATAATTAAAGGGGTCGATGCTAGGAATAAGCGTGATCTATAACAAAAATGATAAGTGCACATATAATATATATTCATCACAAATAAGCATCCTAAATCCAGTTAGTATTTACTATGCTACTATACTGTAACACGACAAAAATGATCAGAATAATGCTCAAGTTATATTTCCTTATTGAGTTTATTGTTCAAATTTTTATTATTCGAATTTGCACGACTAAAGTGTTCATATGAATGGCATAACCGCATTGTGGTGTAAGTTGAGAAATATGTCTGAAGTGCTACCGAAAAATCGAAAAATCTTGTTTGATGATTGTGATTGCGTAGTATGAGATGATTGAGAATGATCTTGTTCTCAAATTATGCATTTTACGTGTTCAAAATTTTCAATTCTTTCTCACCAGGACCTTAATAAAATCTTCAGATCAGAATTTAAAATTAGAAATAATTCATCTAGTGATAAAGAACGGTCTTTTTAGGCCGTAAAATATTGACGACAGTGTGTAGTTTATATTATTATCTCGAGAATTGGCTTTAAGTAATGTAGATTTTTATATATTTAACTAACGCGCTCGTTTCCGTCATTCGAAAATTGCAAAATTCAATTACTCAATAACGTGTTTATACATCTGTGTAACTTCTCGACTTTAAACCTGTCAGACTGTCCATTCGCTTTGTGTTTTAAAATTTTTTATTAGGGTGCGTATAAACAAAACAAGATCACTCTCGATATACAAATTGTAGCGACGCTCATATATTGTCGACGAAGGGAGACAAGAAATTTTATGGTTTTATGTTTTTGTTGTTAACGTCATTTACACAATGAATATATTATTTGGTCATTATGTATCGGTTTTCATTAATTTTTGCTGAGCAATTCACTTGAACACATCATAATGTTGGAAATGAATGTTTAATAGTTTAGTTAAAAATATTCAACAATTTATTTATAAAATAAACACACGTACGTGTAGAAAATTGTTCAGATAAGAGATGATGAAAAGGAATAAGCGCGCACATCTCTAACGCAGATCGTCCCGAAGTGCGAAACAGAGAAAAGAGAGAGCCTCACTTCAAAAGAGAGCGCAGATGATCGTTTCTCTCGTTCAGCCAAACGGGCAACCGAAGAAGCAAAAAGAACAAGAAGACACGCTCTTCGTCGTAATCTGTGGTGGCCGAGTTACATTTGGCGATTTGTTTCTTCTCCCTGTCCGAACGACACGCCGCTGATAAAACGGGGTGCAATAGAGAAAGAAAGAAAACCTGCCTCGAGCGGCAAATAACAACGCCAAATTTCGTCCGCCAGCGATTGTGTTTGGAGGATTCACGCACCGCAAGATAGAAAAAATTCTACCAGCAGGCAACAATGTGGAACGAGAGAGCGAATTCGTCGTAGGCGGAGGAGTGTGTGTGCAGGAGTGTGAAAAGTCGCAACAAACAGAAGCAACGCAAGGCTTGCTTTGACGGTTGTGTAGCAGCAAAGGAAATGTCAAAAAAGACGCCCCGCGCGCTTTCTTCTCACTCGACGACGTTAGTGTTTGCGTGTGGTTCGTCTTTTGTTTGCTGCGGTGCGCGCATTGTCCCTCAAGTGGCAGGAAATCGGCGAACTGTAGAACGTTGAACGCCGCTGCGGCAGCCGTCCTTGCGAACGAGTTCCGGATGTGGTGAAAAATCCTGTGCGTGTGTCCCGGATCTGTTCGACTGTGCGCGGTGGTGTGTTTTACGCGTCGCAACTACGAAAGCAAGTTTACCTTTTTTCGGTCGCGGACTGTAGCGGCCACACCGATGAACAACGCGGCTGTGCGGTTGTGAAGCGACCGTGGCTGGCCCAGCCCGTCGAGAGCCTACACACGTCGAGCCTGTGTGTTTTTTCTAGCGCACGATTGTCCACGCGCCATCGTCGGGAAAGCGAAAGCGCCACCCGAGAAGCACACACGCACGGCGGGTGGATCGGGAAAACCAGAAAAACCGAATTTACGTGTGTTGAAAATATCGCGCGCGCGTTCGCTCGGCCGTTCCTTCGGCGTCGTTGGCATTCGTCGAAACGCGCGAATATCGGTCGTCGGTTGGTTGGTCGATTCGGATGGTGTCGCGCTTCTCTGCCAGCAAAACAACACATCGCACAGGCACGCGACCTCCCTAAACCACACCGAATCTATCCGCCCTTCCTTCACCTCACAGCCCCACCCCCCCGCCCCTCCCCTCACAGGCTCCAACACCCCCACGCTGCAGCTGCGCCCTTCAGTACAGTCGACCCTTGTTCTCGCATCGCGTGTGCACAGGATTCCTTTCGCTACGCATACACATACGCACGCGCGCCCCACAGTGCCCAAGAAGGCACAATCCGCTAGGCGGCAGTAGCAGTAGCACCACCAGCAGCAGTTAGCAGACAGGCGCACAGAGAAACTCCAACATATATATATATATTTCCCGTCGTCGGTGTCGCGTTGTCGTGTGCCTGCCGGAAGGACCAAACCGAGGGAAGGAAAGTTGAGCTCGAAGGAAAATATATCCGTGTCCGCGCGTCCCTGGCACCGCTCGGGTAACTGTGTCCGGTGCACACATTGCGAATCGCACCATTCGGCCGAAAGCTGCTTCGAGGCTTTCCCGAGGTTGTGCCCGTCATCGTCGCCCCGTAATCGTCCGACAATCGTAGACAGCCCCGAACGGACCGGGTATCCTTCGCAGTTTTCCGTCCTTGCTGTAACGACTAGTGGTGGTAACTCTCGTTAAAACCCACCAGCCGGTAGCTGCGCTTCCCCAACCTACGCCTAGACTTCGATGGATTCGGAGATTCCGGACCTTTCGGACGAAGCCGAGGAACACGTCAAGCTAGAGAACGGTGATGAGGTAAGGTGTCACATCATACACACGCCACACACACATACAGCAGTGCCCGATGCCGCCCTTTTATGCATCCGGATGTGCATATCAGTTTCAACCGGCCATTGTTCATTTGGTGATATGAAGAAAAAAGTCGATAAATCCCCAATGCTTTTGGTGCGGTTCCATCGAAGGAGGCGCTTTGACGTGTTTTGGCTTTTTGACAGTTGTGCTGTGCCAGTTGTTTTTCACTGTGCCAAGTTTGTTGTGGAACTTTGACATCCTGCTGCTGCGGAGCCCTGCTTGCGTGTGCTTTGCGTAATTTCGGGTTTGTGTCGAATGTTAAAACAAAATACCAACCAACGCACGGGTTTTTGTTTTCATGTTCATAAATGCTGCTCGTGATGCTGCCACTGGACAGAGGAGTGTTGGATCTCGCCTCGCGGGGTCGTGCCTTTCATTCCCGCCAGTCCCGAGCGATTGCTTGACAACAGAGAAACAATAACAAAAGCAGATATGAAAAAAAAACCGACCGAGCATGCTGCCCGATCGGAGGCGAGATCGATCGGACACGGAGAGAAAAACAGCTCGTCCGAATATATCGGTCAAATCTCGGCAGCGAGCAACGCGAAAGGCGAACGAACGCGTGTCATCGGTGGACCGTGTGTCCCCGAACGGGAACTTCCCAGCTACGCACACATTCAAACCAAACCTGCCCACCCGTCCGGTGGGTCGTCGGTGGGTGGCCACACGCAGTCAGTCCTCCCGACCGACCGACCGACCGACCGACCGACCGACACATCATCACCATCACCTTCATCAGCATCGTCATCATCGATGTCGAATCGTCTTCGCGATCATCGTGCGCCCGTCGTTTTCCTATCGCGGCCGCCGCATACACCGGAGGGCTGATTTTTTGGGAGTAAAGCGTCAACATTTCGCTGGAGCCCGGCAGCAGGACTGGTTGCACAGCACACCGCGGTTAATCGTTTGCCGAGTCTCGAGACACGAGAACGGAACCGAAGAAATACGTGTTCGCTCTAGAGAACAGCCAGTCAGTCAGTCCCCCTTTTATAGACCTAGTTTGGGGAAGGTTGCCGTTGGCGAACGGAGAGAAGTTTTATCTCGCTTCGGACGGTAACGGAGCTTGGCGGCCCGTGACGTAAGCACGCGTTGGTTGTACAGAGAAAAGACATAGCCAACAGCCCCAGGGAGACAGGGTGAGATAGCTGCGCGAAATGAGCGAGAAAAAAAACCTCCATCCCACAAAACGAAGCGCTTACATTCGCTTGTCAAAAAGCGGTCTTTTTACTTAAAACGGGGCGGGCAGCTCCGTTTTTTTGTTGTTGCTCCTGTTTGCAGTTGACCCAAAACAAGTCTCCCAAATGGTGCAGCCTTTTGCGCAAGGACTTTATTTTTTTTCTTCTTCCATTTGTACCAAAAAGCGCCACCGTTTGCTGCAGAAAGATGCTGCCGTGGAGCGAAGCGTTAACAATTTGTGTGTGAAAGCAAAACACACCATCCAGGTGTGGCCACCAGGCAGGCGGTGGAGCACATGCACATGTATTTGTTCCCGTGGCAGTTCGTGGCGCTTGTCGTGTGTGTTGGGACGGCTGGAAAAAGCGTGCGTGTGCGCATACGACAGCCATATTTTATGCTGCGTAGCTGCAGAAACATTTCCTCCTGCTATGAGGGGCGAATTATCACGCGACTAGACATCATTTTAATTTACGCCATTTGTCACAAACACACACACACACACGCCGTAAATGGGAAAGAGGGTTAGATATTTGCCCTTTAAACTCGAGACACGGGTGTTTCGGTGGGTTTTAATAAGGTGACGGACGTTCCAAAAGCATTCTCGTGTAGGTGTTCGACCACCGTACGTTAGAGCACTAAATAGTCTCGATGCTCGGTGATTAAAAGTATGGATCGAATGGTATTAATTCCCAATCCAACACCTTCATGGGGGGGCAATCTGCCGGCCATCACACACCCACATACACACACAGCAGCAACGATGTTACTGTATGATGTAGGCCTCTGACCGTGTTCCTTCACCGGAATCGGAACCAGTGTCAGGACATTCGCTCCAACAACGTAGAATGAATCCTTGCAGCACACCACACCGTGTAGAATGCTGTCAATTCGATGGCTTGGCTTCACTACAACAGCTGCTGCTGCTGCTCCACCATCGAGAGCTTCAGACTAGCCGCGGACAATACAGACACGTTACGGTCACGGAGTTGGAGCTCCTCGGGTTCTAAATGGTTCGACGTTCGGTTGATACTTTTCTTATTTTTTTTTTGTTTTTGGATGCCGTTGTCTCGCGCTCCGGCTCTGTCTGGTCCCAGGACGTTTGCGTGAAAAACGCCGTAACACCGCGGTTCCTGTTGTACATCCGTACTGGTGGGCTTGCCGTTCGGAAATGGTCGTGTACGGTTGTGGGATCGGATCGGGGTCGGTCGGATTTTGCTTTCTGCCCACGTTCGTTCCGCGTCCGCCCGTTTTCGGGCGCCCGATGGGTGGGTTTGTTTACGTTGTTTCTTTCTTTTCCTCCGTCTTTGTGGCGATGCGTCTGCCGCCTGTGTGTTGCTCCCGACGTGGCCAACAACTCCAAGCTGGACGCGTTTATGACCTAAACCGACCGGTCCCCGTCACAAAACCGACCGACCGACCGACCGACCGCCACCGCGTTTGACAGCAGCAACGATGTGTTGGGGCCGGTCCGAAAATCGGCCTCACTCTTAAACGCGGGGAGTAAAACGATCCACCGCGGTGCGTTCGCGTTTTGACCGGCTATCGGCTTTGACGGTATGTGGCGTGGCGTCCCAGCTTCGTCAGCTTTTTTGCCCAACCGTGCCCCATGTGGTCGTTCGGCTTTCAAGATGATGTTTGGCAACACGACGGTCGGTGTGGTGTCGGTGTCTCCAGCTGATCGCACGAAGAACGCAAACGTTCCGATGTTCGTGCCAGCGTTCGTTGCTCTTCCATCTTGCACACTATCGTACGAACTTGGCTCCCCAACGCATGGAGTAACGGACAACGCAACGCAACGCGCACATGGCTCGCGTCATTCGCGCCACCAAATATAAGTGCACACCGCTTTACGATGAATGCGTAAGTGTGATCTTTCCTTTGGGGGATGTTGATGATGCGACGGGACGACCGTCTCACTGTGTTTGGTCACGAGAGCGCGAAAGGTCGGCCTCTCGAGGTTTAGTTCCTTGCCCGAGTTGCAGCGGACGGTGAAAGAAGAAAGTGGAGCAAAATTTGCACCGCAAGGACACCCTTTGCCGTGAAGGAGAACCGATCGCTAGCTTTCGATTACTATTTTCAAGACGAGAACAATGGGTGAATGTGGCCCCAAAATCCTAGCGATAGCTGCTCGCTTTTCTCGTTTCTTTTTTAAATCTTGTTCTCGATAGTGAAACCGACCGGTACGAGCGGGCGTACCTGTTCATCATCAGCAGCAGCAGCCACCGGTCTATTTTTCCTCTTCTCGCGCCCTTTTTGTTGGTGCTGACGCGCAAACAAGAGAGGGGGGATTTACTTTCACTTCCGAGCACGTCTGCATATCCTCCCGATGGGGGAAAGGGCTGCCGACATTCTTCTGCCGATTTGTAACGCCGTTCGGGGCACACTCGGTGGCATCGATGTTCGGTTCAACGATTCGATTACGATTGAAATAGATAAAAGGTGGTTCGCATTGGTTTGAACGTCATTCCTTAGTTGTCTCACTAGCTTAGCTACGGTGCACCGATGTTAGCCTGTCGATTGGGATCAGTTCTACGGTTCTCTCAATCGTACCGCCGTTTAGAGCTGACTAAACTAAATTGTTTAGAACTGGCTGAGAGAAAGCATTTTGCTCCTGGACATAGACGAATGTTAGCTATACCCCTGTTAACGCCTTCACAGTTTTGCCCGAACAGTGAGTGTGCATCTACTGATTTGCCCGAGCAGTGCACAGTGGGCACTCCGATACAAATACCGGGATAAAAGTCTAGCGGAATTATTTACTGAAAAATTTGATTGAAACGTACAACTTGGTATATGATCAGTTATTCGTAATTCATGCTCTTTTGCATATTAAAAATCCTCAAAAAAGTTTTTTCATGTATTCTAACGCCTGTATGTATGCAATTGCCAAAATATCTCTTGTTGGACAAGGTATTTATATCCGATTCAGCTTATTGACCGGGGTTATAACCATTGCTAATTTTATGTTACATACAAAAATGACGCTGATATTACAAAGATGTATATTTTGTTTCTTTACTTTCAAATGCTTATCACGTGAGAACGAACTCAAATAAGGGCCCGAATAATAAAAACATTTCTCATGATCGTTAGGCGTAGCAAAAATATATAGAGAGTATTTGTTATACAAGCCAACAACTCATAACATAAGCCAGCAGTCAAAATGTAAAAAAAAATTATTGCTGGTTTCATTCAATTACACATTCATTTCAAGTAGAGTAGGTAAATTTGTCTCAATTTTCTGATCTGATTGCAAAATTCTTTCTTTTGCCTCTATTCCAAACACGATTACCGTTAAGTTCAAAAAGTTGATGCTTTGACAAGAGATTTGAAGGAAAAATTGGTGAAAATTGGGGATGGAAAACCTTCATGGTGCATAAAATCCCTACTTGATCTATCAAAACACACTCTTGTGTTGTCTTACTAGTGTTGTTTTTCAATAAACTTTGTCAAAAAGGTCCACATTCAAAGTAATTTTGCTTAAATTACCGTCAGAAGTTTTATTCCTTATGTCTCACCAAAATCTCACAAACGGTTGGTTGTATCGTGGCTCACAAGAAAATGATTATCTTGTGCTGTGGCACAAAGTGGCAGAAGATTTTGTATTGAAATGAAAGATAAGCTGTTGTACCTACAACCTGTATGATGTTTTAGCTTGAAGACTTTTGAAGCTTTATAAAAAAATCGTCTTTTATAAAGAAAAACATGATTCTACATGGTTTTTTTTTCATATTTTAACAATTTTTGGATGATGTAACTCTCTAAAAAATTTCAATTTTTGGATGATGTAACTCTTTAAAAAATTGAAAATATTCAATTTTATAACAATAAGATAATCTTTTCAAAATGATAAATAATTTTATTTTAGTATGCTTAGTTTAAGAGAAAAAACTATTAAAGATAGCATAAAAAAATTGAAAGTTTTCAATTTTTTTTCTCACATTTTGACTTTGACAGGCTGTTACTCTGAGAATAGAGGACTTAGGCCCACAATATTTTAATGTTGACTAAGTTTAACCCTCTATTTTAAGAAAATAATCAAAATTTTTCAAAAATCTTAAATTTTTTTTTTATTTTTATCCCGGCAATTTCCCAACGTGCAGTGCTCGGGCAGTTTTGGTTTTTCTTTATTCCTCCTCATTTGTCTTGAGCGCTGTTATTTTTTCAATTTTTTTAATTTTTCTTTGTTATTTGTTGAATTTTTTACTTTTTTAGTTAAATTGTAATAAATTTATAAATTTTTACAATTTTAACAATTAACATTTTTTTTGCTTTAAATCAGCAAAATACAACACAAACTTTTAATTTTATGAATTTTAGAGCACGTTTTTTCCAAAACACAAATAAAAAAGGGTGACAATTTTTTGACCCGTTTTTCTAAAATCAAAAGACAGTGAAGGGGTTAATTTATCGTGAATTAACTTTTCTACCTTATGGTACGGTTCCTGTGTTTTAAATAATTTGTCTAAAGATTGCATCTTTGATAGCCGAAAGCTTTTGTGTGTAGGATAAACACACGTCCAAACACCGGTTCAAAAAATTAACAAATTAAATGCATGAATAAATTCAAATTTATTTAAAATGAAGAAAAATCTATACTTATGGGTATCCAAGTAATAAGATGTATTTGGTAGTCGCTAATCAGCCTGAATATTTATTATCTACTCGCAATAATTAATATTTCTGAATCATTAGCCAATAAATTAAAATCATTATCAATTTTACAATTGTCCCAAAAAATAGGGTGTTTTAGTCTCTACAGTATGCTGTAGTTCTACTAACAATACTAAACACAATACAATAAAACTAACAATACTAAAAAACTTGTATCAGATGTTTGATTTAATTTGCATCTACTAGCAAGCTTCGGACTTGCATAAATCTTTTGATTCGATTAAAAGTAAGATTTTAAAACATTCTTTGCTAATGTATGAGCTAATGATAATAATGCGAACATTTTTTTTTCGGTAATGCCATTCGCTGATTGCATTTTTTTAAGTATTCATAATAGACAATACTTCTAAAGAATATTTTTTACTTTTTATTTGTAACGTTATTCTTATTACGGTTTTTTCATTATAGTCGATCTCTTTATAGTTTAGCCCACATGTTTCATTTCGTTTCTTGAGTTGCCGACTGGCAAGTAATTGTCATGGAGAGCTGATCATGCTAGCATCTGGTATATTATATATAAGCTGTACAGGAAGGATTTCTGGCGAGTTTTAAACCCTACCAGCACACGCGCAGCATCATGCAGTAAACACGTGGTTGGTTCAGTGAAATTTTTGAACCAATTTGAATATTGACAGCAATGAGACGGCTGAATAACTATTTCAATTTGAAGAAAAAACAGAAAATGTATGCCTCCGATTGATGAAATCGAGTCCTTAGTGTTTCTACATCACATGAGGATTTATTCCTTTCTCAGAGAGAATCAAGAAGACGATGAAAAACATAACACGGAATATAATCATTAATTTGTTTTTTTTGCTGTTGCTACTCCTTCTAGGTTGCTTTACCTCCAAGAACAAGGCTTGTGACCACATCGGACGTGCAAACGGGCAATACGGTGGTGCAGGTGCCAGTATCTCTCCCGGTCGGTACATTAATTGGAGGTGCCACATTCAATGTGCTCACCTCAGATCAAATACAGCACTTCAAGCCGATGATTTGCGTGGACAACAACGGATTCGTTTCGAGCAGCACCGTCGTCAGTGAGCTGGGAGGAGAACTAAAGCCCCACACGCATATCGTTATCCAGCAGCAGAGTGCCTCCGATGCAAACACCCAACAGGACGACTCAGTGCTAGTGGAAGGTGGCCAATCGCAAAACAGCTCCCAGCAAAGCTCTCAACAAGGTTCCACCCAGGAGTATCGGATCGAAAGCAATAGCGTTTTGGCGAATCAAATGGCCAACCTGGAGGTGCTGCAGGTTCGCTGCAAAACCACGACGGGCGAACTGTTCAAGAGCCGGTTGGGCTCGGGAGGACGGGGGAAGTGCATCAAGCACAAAGACGGTTGGTACACCCCGAGTGAGTTCGAGAACATTTGTGGCCGAGGATCGAGTAAAGACTGGAAACGATCGATAAGGTACGGCGGGCGAAGCTTGCAGACGCTCATCGATGAGGGCATTTTGACACCGCACGCAACCAGCTGTACCTGTTCGGCCTGCTGTGACGATGAGTCAGGCGAAAGTGAGTATCCGCTTCCGGTGGTATGAGATCCTTTGACGTTTTTGCTGCATGCCATGTTGAACATGCAGCTTTGATCAAACAGGATAAATGGAGGAAGAGATCGCACCAGGATCACAAATTATGGAATGTAACAGTGAAATAAATATTAATTCTTCTCCTTTCCAGCTGCAACCGGCCCAGTGCGTCTGTTCACACCCTATAAGCGCCGTCGGCGAAACCAAAGCGATCCTGAACCACCCCAACTGGAGAAGAAAAAACGGATCATTGTGAGCAGCGGCACGAGTACAACTGTGATCGGTGGTTCGCCCAACTCGTCTGCAACCGTCGTCAACA
The DNA here is from genome assembly GCF_943737925.1 of Anopheles nili. Lineage (NCBI taxonomy): Eukaryota > Metazoa > Arthropoda > Insecta > Diptera > Culicidae > Anopheles > Anopheles nili. Next base: position 42,325,345 of record NC_071292.1, read on the forward strand.
ACGCGACCAGCAACCACACCAACAATGCCATCATCAGCAATAATAGCAATAATGCCGCGGGGACGACCGTCACCAGTGTGGTTAATTCCGCGCTCGCCAACCAGCAGCAAGTTGCGGTTCAGGCGGCACAAGTGCATGCAGCAACACGGCAGCAGCTGGGGACGACGACGATTAATGCAACGCCGATTATTACCAACAACACGAGCACCACCACGACCACCACAACCGTTAAGGTTGTTCAGCAGGAGCAGGATCTGCAGAACGAGTTGGCCATTGCGAAAGAGGAACCGTGGCAGTCATTAACGGATGGTATTGACGCAACGACGGAGTTCGTGGACCAACAGACACAGCGTAAGTTGATCCTTTTCGCAAAAGGCTTTTTACCCACTTGATTTACGAGGTTTTTACCTTGTCGTCTCTCTTTTTTTTTTTGATAGTTCTAGCCGATGCCAATTTGCCGTTTGAAAAAATGAAATCGCTTTGCACGCAAATTTCGAAATATATGCAAGACCTGCGCAAGTGCATTACCGAAACGCAAGACCTCCACAATCGTCAGATCGATTGCATGCAGCGGGAACGGGACGCAGCAATACTGACCGTGACGCAGCTCGAGCAGGAGCAGAACATTAACAGTAATTGCATTCCGCCGGGATCCATCCACGCCAACAAGAAGGTACGTACGGTCGCTCGATACGGCAACAGGGATTCATTTTATTTCCGAATCATGCTAACGATCTGCCCTTTGGACACTCTTAGTGCGCCAACTGCAACCGGGAAGCCCTGGCCGAGTGCTCGCTGTGCCGAAGGACGCCATACTGCTCCACGTTTTGTCAACGTAAAGACTGGATTACGCATCAGAACGAGTGCGTAAGGAGCACCCAGGAAGCCACACATCAGATTATGCTAATAGTGGACGAAACGCAATAGCCTTTAATGTTCTAATCGGACCCATCCCGGTAGGGAAAAGCCAGATCAATAGGCACCAACATGCTGTTCGATCGTACGGCTGGGCTCCGATGATGAACATTAGAGGCTACTCCACCAACTTACCAATCCGTGCATAGCTTTGACGCTGTGCTGGATAGTTTCCTAAACTAGCAAAATATTTATCATTTGGATGGGAAACTATCCAACGCGGCGGTACGAATCACAAGAGCTGTAACATGGTCTAATTCAGGTCTGTTCCCGTCTCGTCCGATAGGTTAATTGTGTGTGTGTTTTTTTTTGTCATGGATATTTGTATGCTGACTTATATTTTTCCTGTTTTCACACAAACACAACACTCACACAATTGCTAATTGTATTCTAAGCTAGCAGCATTCGAATTCAGATGAGCATCAAAGACTTTCACATACGTTCATTCGCTTTAGGACAAAGGGGGGCAAAATATTATCACCACGCGTTCTGTCGGTTCGCTAATATTATTGCATCCTGATGACTTTTCCCGTTCGGAATCAAAGCATCTCTCACCTTGAACTGCATGATATTTGCAAATATTGTACAGGACATATTTTTATTGCTATTTGTAATATTATTATATATTATATATTTTGTTATTGTGGTTAAATTCGAGAAATGATGAGGATTTAATTCACTATTAGAAAACGTCCTTTATTGGTAATAACACGTGGAAAATACGTACAAGTATGTTTTTGTTTGTTTGATTTTTAGCCTTATCTCCACGATAAGCTACGCTTTGGTCACAGTGTAATAACATGCAAGTAGTCATTTAAGCGTAGACCACGAGGTACTTCCGATTTAAAGTAAATTGTGTCGATTTTATAGGGGCAGCAGATATTTTAGGCGTGATTTAAAAATAAGTTTAATCGAAAGAGAAAAGTTGTAGAGATTAGGTGGCATAGACCACGTAACGGATCGATGCAATTCAATTAAAGTTCCCTTGACGTGTGCATAGGAAGATTGAACTAAGTTGACTTTTATCGTCAATATAGCCCGTAATTCATCCGTTCGATAACCTAGGTGTAAAGACGAAGGACATAGAAAGACTGCATAGTAGAAAGAAAGAAAATGGTTTTGAAAAAATGAACAAGGTTATATAAAATATTCTCCGTTTGTTTCTTTTTTGTTGTGTTAATTGTTTAAAAGTTTTGTCTTTTTTTCATTTATTCTTCTGAAATTCGTTGCGCAATTATTATTTGTCATGTTTCTATTTCATTTGTGTTTCTTTGAACTATTTCAGATTTGTTTTTTTTTTGTTCAGGCTCGTCATTATGAGTAAAATTACGCAGTAACGAGCATAACGTATTTACCGTGTGTACCGCATTCGCAATTTTTTGCTAAAATTTCGTCAACAATATTGTAAAGGGAGAGTTGTCTTCTTCAAAGTACATGTGCAATTTTTCTTGCTTAAATGTAGCGTGTATAAAATTTGCAGCATGGTTCATGTGCGAGGTTTAAATGTGGAATTATTAAAAACGATAATAGATCGCTGTTTTCTTCTGGGCCGTTTGCTATTTTTCTCAACTGGTTGATCGCACGCACGCACTATCAAAATATCAGTGCAAAAAGAAAACTGTTGGCAGCTGGTAGGATTTATGGAAGGGATATTTGAAAAAAAAAACCGGAAAATTTATGACTCCAACACAGTACATAAGTTGTTGCTCATACTATCATCGTGTCCATACCAAAATAGCATTCTATTCTTACCTACTACTCATGAACCAATACTTCTCGGGTATCAAGTAAATGAAAATATGGCATGTCGAGTTAAATGTAAGATTAAATTAAGTATCGACGACACATTTTGCATGTATGGTAGCTGTGTTTGGTTCTTCAAAGTGTTTATCAATTATCATTTTGGAGCTGTAGCAGTGAATTAGTCAATAGTGCTAGAGACCAAATTAAGATACATATTTTATGTGAATGATTGAGAGGGAACACACAAGAATGTGCACAATGCAAATACATGCTAATGACATTCTTCAGCAATTGAATAGAATATTCCATTTATTTGGTTTCAAAATCAAAATACTACCTATAATTACGCGTTTGAAGTAAAATTTCGTAGATCATTCTTTATATAACTGATCATTGAAATCGCAACCATGGATTTTACAAAACACAGCAACACATTAGCAAGAATAAAAGCTAGGAAATGAAGAACCATGATCATTCAATGTCAATGTAAAATATTTGAGCATAGTGTGAAACCAAATTGTACTTTAGCAAAAATACAGGTACCAGACTCATCTGTAATAAACGGAAAACTAACATTAATGAAGGCAAATATAAAAAAATACATTGAACTTGACTTTCTATCATCTATTTTTATTCCATTCCGTTTATTTCGTTACGAATTACCTTACCAATCTAGTTAAAATTGCAACATGGGATTCGCGATGAAGCTATTCTGCGATTTTCCGTATTTAAATGTATATATTTGATAAGTAACTGTTGATTTGGAAAATTAAACTGAAACGATGCAATACGTTTCTGACAACCACTGTATTGAGCTACAGCTCGATGGTGAGCTAACTGTAAAAATTTGCTCATTATTAAACCCCAGTGATAAGGCAGTTTTATGTAATAGACTATGATATATTTACTAAAACTAATTTTTACATTCAACAAATGAAATATTACTAATTTTTGCATTAGGTATGCTTAAAACTCTATGTACATCATGAAAAGGGATACGTTTGTCCTTCCAGTATGCAGTATTTCACCCGGAGCTGTAAACTCAATGTACAGTTGTTTTGATGTATCATATGTTTTGGGGTGGTGTTGATGATTATTTTTAGTTCTTTTTGCGGCTGATACAAACGCTGTTAATTTCCTAAACTACCTCGAATATCCTTTAACATGTCGAAGATATACCATGGTGTCGTGAATGTGGCCGACAAATTTGTGCCCAATGCTTTAAGACCCCTGTGGAATCATGCTGCTGGTAAGCCGAATTGCATATTCCCGATGATGTTTATGTAACACTGTGCTGGTTGTGTTGTTGTTCAGTAATGGTAAATAAACCGTTCTCTTGCAGGTCCCAAAACTGTGTTTTTCTGGGCACCCGTCTTCAAATGGGTTCGTTAATGTTTCCTTTCTGCTACAATATCAGAAAATAGCGATGCAATAAGCTGTAATCTATAAAACTTTTGCTTTAAGGGCCTGGTAGTTGCGGGATTGAGTGACCTTCGACGTCCTGCGGATCAGCTGTCAATTTCTCAGGCCGGTTCTCTGGCGGCGACCGGAATCATTTGGTCGCGATATTCGCTGGTGATTATCCCTAAAAACTGGGGATTATTTTCGGTAAATCTGTTCGTTGCCGGGACGCAAATATTGCAGTTGTACCGTGCTTGGGATTTCTCTCGCAAGGCACCGAAGGTAGAGAATACGACGAATAAGGAATAATCGTCGACGTAAGCGAATGATGCATCTGAATTCTCAGCGAATGATCCACAGCAGTGTTTATAAAACATTGCAGATTGACATATTCTTTATGAAACTGTACGGTGCAAATTTGATGTAAATGATGTTAATAGATCGTGTACAGTATAAATAATTGCACAAAATGTATCACAATTGATAATATAAATTGTTCACTCAGTGTTTCATTAGTTATAAATACAGAAAGAAAAATCATTTCAACAACGATTAAACATATAACATGCAGACTAACATTATGTTCTTGAAAGAAATTATGTTAATCTTAAAATATTATGATTTTTCAACAAATCAGCAATGCGATCTGAGGTGCTATGAATGATGCCGACAAGCGTATACAAATTATGAGAATTTGCTCCCAGATTTTGAACTAAACGAAGTGCATACGGATTGGAAAGGATTTTAATGCTACGAATCTTATAACCTATATCATAATATTATAATTCATTTATCAATCGTAATCACCAAGCTTTAACCTAAAATTGCTAGTTTTTTTCAACTAATTTTAAATTAATCGATTAATTCAAAGTTCCTAAAGTTTAAATAGCTGATAACGCTATATGATTTTAAATTCAAGAATTTCAAGCTTTATGCGGTTTGTTTGTTTGTTTTTTGATGTTCTGCTATGTCGAATTTAATGTTTCGTGAATCATGAAAAATCGAAGGAATTCATCAGAACATATTTACTCGTTTTAATAATTATCATTGTGAAGGATTGTTTCTTGTAACCATTATGATGGTTATCGAATTTTTTACATATTTATGAATCAATTTTATTCTTCGATTTCGACATAAATTCGATTCGACGCGTTTTGTAGCTAGACTTGTTAGTAGCGATAAATGTGACCTTTTTTTCTGCTTTAAAAACATGATTATACAAAAATACATCAAAAAGACTTCAGAAATAAGATTATATAAAAATAAACAATACTGCAACATATTTGTAAGCTCTAAGAGAATACAGCATACATATTTTTCACTACAAATGTATATCCTCGCTGCAGTTTTGTTGGAAACATTTATCGATTTTAAATATCACATAGAATAAAACTCTTTCAGATTGGTGTTTATAAATTTTCAAGTGCTGCACCTGCGTGCCACGTAATCGGTACCCAGCTGCAAGAACAATAATATCCGCTAAATTCAACCGGGGGCTTAGAAAGGAGGAGCTACAGTCGTCTGTCAACCAATCGAGGCGCAAGGATGCTGGGTTTTCAAAATGGCCGAGCAGGATGCTGCTTGGCTGGATGCTGTTGCTGGTCGTAGTTTTATGCAGTACAATTTTGCACTCCAATTGAAGCGGACGTTGAACATTGCAAGTGAAACGGTGATACTTTGAGGGAATAGATATTTCCTGGCTTTTAATGGACTCTGATAAACGCATTGCTTAAGAGTTTGGTGTAAAGAGACTGTTTACTTTCCCTATATTTCGAACGAACGAAAAAGAAGTGTATTTCGACGAAGCTGCAGTGCTTAAAAGTAATTATATCTATCATGTGGTTATTGTGAAAATAATAGTTTCAGGTTGAAAATGTAAAGAAAAAACACTTTCAAAATCAAATGTTAGTACTGTAACATAAAACATGCGACCTATAAAAATAAAATGCTGTGTTAAAATCTGTATAATCAAAGTTTATCGTTCGTTCGAGCTTCGAAAAAAATACATTGTTCTACATAGAGACTTCTACGGTTCTCTAAATTTCCCCACGATACTTCAAATGCAAATCACTCTAGTTTTTTTATGCCACTTTTTGCAATTAAATATAATTTAAAGACATACGGCGATATGAGATTTAAATATGCTCATTTTGTTTGATTACCATGTTTTTTAAATATCCTACGCCAACTATCAAGATCAAAAGTTCTAGATAGAAAACTCTTTCTTAAATTATTCTTACGTAATTACAGTATTTTATCGAGTATAGTGCGCATACATGTGTAGCGCGCACCTAAATTTTACAATCAAATTTTTGGGGAAAAAAACTTTTTGAAAAAAAATTATTTACAAAAATCAAACTGAGTAGGTTTGATCTTCATAAAATCCTTTCAATTGTTCATCATCGCTGTCGATCTCATCACGTTTCAGAGCAGCTACATCTTCAAGGTCTGAATCGTCATCTTTGTAGAGATCACTATCTTCTGTTCCATCCAAAGCATTTGAAATTCTCATTTTCTTGAATGACTTCTCAATGACTTCCTTGTTTATGCCACCCGAAGCATCAAGGACCCATTGGCAAACTTGTGATGTTGTAGGCCTGATTGACTTTGATTTGATGTTGGAAACAATAATCGTGGTAAAGAGAAATCAAACCAAAACTATTAACCAGCTTATCTGTCAGTAGGCTGTTTCACCCGGTAAATCTTTTCCTGCACAAAGTTATTCAGCTAATCTCACTTACTGATTTGGTGACTTCCGAATAAAGTGCATAGGTACTATTTTATCAGAATTCTTTTTTATGCGCACTATACTCGATAAAATACGGTAGCTTGTATCGTTGGAATAATTAAAGTCAATAGCAAACAATAATTGGTTAACAGTGTTTGATACATGAGCAACTTTAGTTTTATTTATAAATAATAACGCAAGGAGCATTTGGTTGAAATGACCTTCTATGACCAAAAGAGGTATTGCTGCTAGTGGATGATAGTAACACAAATAGGAGCGGAAGGTATTAAGTAATACAAGCCTATGAGAATGATAACAAAACGACATAAATGCTAAAGCCTAGACATTTTAGAAAAAAGCCCTACCATTTAATGTCAGACAAAAGATTCTTCTAAAACATTCTTTCAAAATTAAAAGCCCCAAAAAACGCTTGTAATAAGGAGAGTGTAACAGTAACGTTTGATGTTTGACAACATTTTCGTAGACGAAAAATGTAAAAAAGAAACAAAATACAAATACCATCTTTGAGCATTTCCCCAAACACCATGCTCGATAGATAACAAGGAAGGACCCCAAACTCATTTCACCTCTCCCGTGGTCTTGGCCATATCCGTTGCAGATGGTCTATCAGTTGAAGGATCCGATGGAGCTTTCCTCCTGTGCGGTGGGTGTCCGTAAGCCACGAACCAAGACACCCCAAATTTGCCCACCCAGCCACGATCACCATCCCGCCGGCCACCAACCGGTGTACGGCAGCACAGGTCCTGTACGACAGCGCAAACAGCAAGACCCAACAATGCAGACAGAATTTTCCAACCTGTCCCGTGAGGAACGACGCCGACGACGGCGTGCCACGCTCAAATACCGCACGGCTCACGCCACACGTGAACGGATTCGCGTCGAAGCCTTCAACGTGGCGTTCTCGGAGCTGAGAAAGCTGCTTCCGACGCTGCCACCAGACAAAAAGCTGTCCAAAATCGAGATCCTCAAGCTGGCCATCTGTTACATCTCGTATCTGAATCACGTGCTGGATGCATGATTTGGCTTTTGTTGTGTTGTTTCTAAGTTTCGCTAAATAAACCGTCAGTCTGTATACAAACTATCGTGCTAAATCGAGGCGTTGTCAACTGGAAAGAAACGCCGTTTGCTTAGTGTCTAGTTCGGAGAACCAGAGCAAAGCATTGCCAAAAGCTGGGTAAAATATAGTAGTGACAATGCTGGGTAAGTTGGAATACACAACATGTGCAAATGCATAGCTCCATGAGGGTATCGGATTCCTGCACTGTTGCGGATTCGGCAAGCTGTGAAATGCCTGTACAATGCCTGTAATGTTAACAGAATCTGCTACTGTTGAGTGGGTGGTTGATTTACTTGAATTTGAACATCAAACCAGTGTGACTGCAGTGAAATATATGTATTTACCATCAATCATATAATGATTCTCATGGAACTAAATTCTTGAAATGCCTAAGCATGATAGCGATGCGAACCCATAGTTGTCACGCTTTTCATATGAGAATGCTCAGAGGCAATCGAGTTTGTTGCTTTGGAATGTTTATAGTATTAATATATACTTATTTTGTGTTTTTTTATCAATTTCATCGTTGTGAAAATTTGCTATCGAACGAATATGTTGCAATAGTAATAATAATGATAATAGAAATGATAAAAAACTAAATAAATATGTAGATGACCTTCACTCAGCTTTACATCTTGTTTTGTCGGTGAGAGATAGTCCATTTGCAGCCGTTCCAGCCAGCACTAGTCCAAGTTGCACTAGGAATTCAACATAAACAAATCCCTTTGGCTCATATTGAACTGAACCTGATGCTCAATGTGCCCAATTTAGCATCAGTCAACAGGACAAAGATAGCAGACAAACAATGAATCTGAAATGGTAAAATTTAAAGGGAAAGCAAACAAAGAAGAAAATCCTTCAAAACGCTGGTTACCATGGATATCATTTTTGATAGCCACCGTCGAACATGATTTTTAAAGTGCTATTTCTACAACATGAAAACTCTTACGTGCAAACCCTTTTGGTAATTATGAAGATTCATCTTTTGAAAAGCCACTAGAAACACCGAACCAGTCATTTTGATCAGTCATTACCATTCAATCGTAATTATTTTTTAGGGTAAAATGATTCAACCGATGTTAATGCATGACTTTTACACATTGAATGGAATAATCTTTCTATTGTATTCCAAAATAAAATATTCATTTAAATATTGGATTAAGTTACGGTCATGGACAACTTTACCGGATCCAGTCATTTTGACTGATATTTTGATCGAATGTTGAACAGCTTGTTTCTGTGTAAAATGCTTAAACAAAGTTATCAGAAATAGACTTACCAACTGCAATATAGAGTTTACTCTTTGATAAAAAAAATTGTATACAGTTTCATCAATTCACAATTGAAACAATTGGAAGCGAATAAGTACGTCGTGGGAGCTTCTAATTATTGGAATAGTTTGTATGAGTACGGAAAAATTCTTTTTATGCCGACCTGACTCACTTTGCATGCATTGTCAAGTTTTCTAAGAAGTTATTGCTTTATCGTTCGCACTTTGAAAATAATTTTGTTCATACTTTATCAGTTGAAGACACGTTGTGTATCTGCTCAGTTGTAGACGACGTTAGCTGCTTCAGTGTCATCGCTGCATTATTTAAAAACAGTTTGTTATTTGAAGAACAGTAGCCATGGAATATTCAAATCTAGTAGACAGCGATTTGCTTCAAGTAGAAGAGAGCAATGCAAACGTGAATATACATTTCAGCATAGACGACAACTCCATCACTGGCGATGATGATACGAATGACTCAAAAGACATTATACCAGTACTAAAACGTCGTGCACGCATAACATCAAGTTCGGACGAAGCTGGAAGTGAATCGAACATAATTCACGAAAAATGTTCCGATGGAACAGTTTAAAAAAACGGTCCTACAAGATATGCAAAACAACACATCATGACGGAAAGTGTAATAAATGCGTTTTCACTTCTCATCGATGATACAATAATTCAACATGTGAAAGATTGTACGGAAGCCGAGGCATTGCGTGTGTTGAAAAAAGAATGAAAGTTACCGAAAGCAAAATTAAAAGCATTTCTGGGAATACTTTATGCACGGAGTGCATACGAAATGAAAAATCTTAAGTTGTCTTACTTATGGAGCCGAGAATGGGGTCCACCATTATTTGCTAACACTATGAGCCAAAAGGAGTTTGAAGAAATATTAAAATATATCCGTTTCGATTACAAAGAAAAAAGATCTGGACGCCTCCTAAATGCCGATAAATTCGCTATGAGATCCATACTTTGGAAAAAGTTTTTTCTGAATAGCCAAAACTGTTTTAAACCTGGGGAAAATGTAACAATTGATGAACAACTATTTAAAACGAAATCAACATGTCGATTCACGCAATACTTGCCAAATAAACCGGCCAAATTTGGCATCAAGTTTTGGTTGGCCTGTGATGTGCAAACAAAATACGTTCTAAATGGGTTTCCATACCTTGGAAAAGACGATAAGAAACCAGACTCTCAACCCCTAGGGAAGTATGTTGTGCTCAGGCTCATAGAGCCTTACACTATGGCAGGATGAAATGTAACTACTGACAATTTTTTTTACAAGCATACCACTTGCGTCAAAATTACTATCCAAACGAACCTCATAACACAAAAAAGGACACCATGCCCCGTTTTTCATCTGTTGAATACAAATCTGACAATATCTCACTCACGGTATATAAAAGTAAACCCAAGAAGAAAGTTATTATTCTAAGCACAAAACATAAATCGGTCGTTGTGGCTAAAAAAGGAGAATATTTTTAACTGAATCCATCGAATATTACAATAACACGAAATGTGGTGAAGATATTGCCAATCAGATGGCCAAAAAATACTCTGTAAAATATGCCTCTAGGCGATGGCCACTTCATGTATTTTTTAACATTCTGGATTTTGCTGGAATAAATGCATGGATACTGTACAAAGTAACAACAGGAATCCACGCAAGAGAAATTCTTATTTTATCTAGCAAAAGATCTTACAGAGGAGTGGATAGAAACAAAAACTGAGAAAGCTCCAAAAAGCATCTCTCGAAAAGAAAAACTTTAAAAACAATTTCTGAAGCGAACGATCAAATTCTTACAAGAAAATGGTGTCAAGTTGGATATTGTAACAACAATAAAACAAAAGAAACCATGTGTTACGTGTGTAAAAAGTATGTATGCGGCAAATGCGGTACAAATAAGGGCTACATTTGTAAAAAAAAACGTTTTGCTAATGAATGTATGTGAGTTTTAGTTAAGTTTTTGTTGAATGATGTGAACTAAAAAAAACTGAAATCGTTAAAAGAAATGATGAAGCAACTAATAAAAACAAACTTTGAATGTGAAACGCTACAAACTACTTTTTTTTGTTGTTATTTTACCTAACAAGTAAATTGCAATGTAAATTAGGTTAAAAAATAGTTTCTTTTGTAGTATTAGCAACAACCAATCAATAGTTCATTAATCAAAACCTAAAACCTCAAATTTATATGCAAATAATAATCAGATCTTAAAAAATGTTTGCTTTTGAACAACCAGTCATTTTGACTGGACGCGGTGGAGTTGCCTTGGTTGAAAACGTGGTAGTTCTTGCGTTTAATAGATTTTATAGGCATATTTGTAGAATCTATTTTCTTATTGAGTGGGCCACACGGGAGAATGAGAGTCTTTCTCTTTCGCAATCAGTTACGAGCTCCTATTATGTGAGTGAGACGGATGTAGTTGCAGTGTGAGAAAAAAGGGGGTAGCCGTTGTTTTGAAGAAAAACGATTTAATGAGATTTTAAACAAACTTGTTTAAAAATTCTAAAACCCATTGCACAGAAGGATTTAAAAAAAAGATGCAAATCAACTAAATTGGTTGAGTTTGCAGTAGTTTCCTTAGTAGAGCTAATTCATCACTAGAACCACCGCTTGGCCGGTTGGGAAACGCCACCAATATAAGAGCGGGGTACCCGTGTAAGTGTTGAGGAAAGTTTTCCCAGGACACACATTTAGCAAAATTGCGCCTGAGCGTAAAGTGACAAAACTGAGCCACCTAATAAACGGCAAACACAATAACACGAACAAGTCTCGCAGAAAATCGATTCCCGCTGCGATGAATAATCGATTACTAATAGACGATAAATTTAACGCGACCCTGCGAAATCGAAATGCAATCAACACACGATCGGGGAAAAAAAAACATGCGGGTTTTTTTTTGGCAAAGAGATCTCCCTTTCCCTGGAGACCCCCGGAAACGTCCCTTTTTATTTATTTATTTTTATTTGCGTCACGTATCAGACTACAAAGTGCACGTAAGAGTACCTCAAGTACCCCGTTAGATGCGCGCGCTATCAGTGACAATCGACAATCATCTAAAACAAAAGAAAAAAAGAACCCAAATTAACTAAAAAAAGAAAAGGCTGGTTGGAGCTGGGTGCACGAAGGACGAAGGATTATTGCAATAATTGATGCGCGCCCTCTAGTGGCGATGTGCGTCAGTTACTGGTACACGGTCTTCAGCAGCGGGTACTTCCGCTTCTCAATCGGTTTGTTGTACGCCTGCTGGTACACGCTGATCAACCGCCAGTAGTCCGGATAGCCGGAACCCTTCTTCCAAAAAGCGAACGGTGGCGCAAGCGTATCGATCACGTAGTTCTTCTTCGTGTACGGTTCCCGCGGTTTCGGGATGTGCAGCAACTTCCGGTAGTCGGTTTGTTTGCGCGGTTGTCCTCCTGGTGCCGTGTCGAAGCTACTCAGCGTTCCCGACACGTTGCTCTGCGGAATGCCAGCCTTGAACGCGCACCGATACTCCTGGTGAAAGTTGTACGGAAATTGATGATCGTCCTCCGGTGCGAACTTGTGACAGAATCGTTCGATGCGTTCCGCGTGTTTGGCCGCAGCCTCGTGCATCCGACGCTCTGTCGAACTGGCACTGGCACCATGACGTTGTAACTCTGCCAACTCTTTGCCATGGCCTCGAGCTGAGCCACGAACCGCCGGCAGGTTGTTGTTGTTTATCTCCGTCGTGCCGGATTGCTCAGGTTGCTGGTGTTTCCGTTGTTGTGTCTGCTCCCGGCGGCTATCCTGACTGCTGTGGCCACTGCTTTTGCGATGTTGCTGCTGTTGCTGGTGCTGCTGACGTGTGGCATTGGGAGATTTTGACGAACGAGCCGATCCGTTGCCACATTTGCAGCGATTGGAGGTTGGCCGTACCAGGCGCTTGTGCTGCCGAATGACGTCCCGATCGAAGAAGTCCTCCTCACCGAGGGTGTTGGAGAACACGCCGCCGGCATGCACCACTGTCAGGGAACAAACACGCGTGAGGGAATTGAAAGGATTGAACAAGCAAACAGTCCGTCTCCCTTGAGGGTTGTGTATGCTTACCCGCGGGCAGATTCAGGTCCTTGGCCGGTTCGACCACCTCAAAGATGGGTGGTGCGACCGATGGTTTCGATCCGTCCATGTACGTTTGAGCGTTTGGTTCGTGTTTGGTGCGAAATTCCCAACCGATGGCCAAATCCATCGCACCTACCTTCTTCTTTACGCGGACACTTTCCGGCCGATCGAAGGTGTCCAGCGCACTCGGAACCTTCGGAATGACGCCACACGTCTTTGGCCGATACACCCGGTACTTGGTGCATTTGGTTGGACCTGCCTTGTAGTTCTTGCAACCGACACCTGGAATGAGTGTGTGCGCGGTTAAACGGCAAAATTGAAAGGGCGGCCAACCCACCGGATGTCTCACCTGTGGCGTACGGTCCGACACTTAGTTCCATGCCCGGGTTGGGAAAACCGGCCGCTTGTGCCTTGCGGAATGCAATGTCGATGACCGCATCCGGTAGCGGCTGGTGTTCGAGGTTTTCCTGTGCCATTTTCCGAGCCGTTTGAAAGTTGCAGATGGCCGGAATAAACTGTGACTTGGTGGCGGCAGATTGTGCCCCGAGGGCACGCTGGTGACGCGGCAGTCCATCCTCGTGCTGGGGTGGATCGGGTCGAGGTCCTTCACCTGCTTCCAGCAGCTTTAGGTCGCGAAACCGGCTGATCATGTCGGGTGAGAGCATGTCGTTCATTTTGTCGTGGTAGCTAATGGGATCTAGGATAGGACGGTAGGAACGAGCAGTTGGAGTTAAGCTAATGGCTCAGCTATTGGCAAACGAGATTTCATGAGGAGATCGCTATGGAACTACAAAATGTATGTAGAAGATATCACCATAATTTTTGGGGACAAGAAGGTAGAGTTAAAAAAAAACGGTATCTAAAACTATCTCGTTTCACACAAACTCATTCAGCTTGTTTTAAGTTCAGAATTTACTAAATTGATCTTAATTGTATTTAATTTAATAATTGAAATTGTATTTAATGGCAATAAATATACAACATGTGGTAGACAACTTGTAAAAAATACATGGAAAATATATTTAAACTGAGGAGTAGCTACTTTTTGTTATCTAATTATAAATTTTTTTTATAAAATCTCAATCAATGTTAGAAATTGTTAGACATCATGAACATGATGGAAATAAAAAAGAACCTGCGCAATATTTTACGGCCGATAAGTCATATTCGCTTTCCAGAAACTGATTTGCTTACGTTTGCCTACAAATCGAAAATCGTATAATAAATGTTAAATTTAAATTTGTTAACGCACAGAGTTGGTGGTTTTTTTTACATAAAAGTTAAAGGAAAATGTTATTCCAATATTTCTCGCACAACACAAAGCACACCCATACATGTGCTCATTTGTATGGAGGTTTTTCTGTTCATCAATCATTTCACAGCCCATCTTTCGATTGTGACAAAAAAAATGATATTCCTACCGGTTTCAAGAACGATAATCATAATTCAGAAATTCCACAAACACGCTCCAAATTATGTGGTTTGCCTTTTATGTATTCCTCCTTCGGCACGACATTCCAACCAACAACGGCCCAAAATCCAATTCGTCAACCACGTGCAGACGTGTTGTTCGTGTGCACGTTGATTTCAATTTTACAAAAATTCAAAACTGCGTGTAAATGTGTACGACAAACAGCTCCCGCCCATCTAATGGAGAGGCGATCTAAATGCCACCCTACACAATTTGGAAGATTAAATTCCACGGCAACGTGGCGCTGCTTCTAATTGCAGGCGGACACTTTCCCAACCATTCCTTGTGGGTGTTGATTAGTGAGCCAGTTTATCTCCCAGCGGCAAACCCTCAAGGCGTAATTGTAATTGAATGTTGTATCATATTTTCATCGCCAATTCACACGCACTTATCTGTCCGGTGCCCCTGGTGTAAGGCGACCCACGCCCAGGACGACGTTTGACTTTCACACGCGCTGTTCTGAGAGCGTGCACACTAGGTGCATAATGTGTACTTACGCCGCACAATCGGCGGTGACCGTGACGGATCGGATCGTTTCCGGTTCGGTTATCCGGTGGTTAATCCGTACCGAGGGGTTAGAAACGCCTTCGCGAACAATCCGCGCGGCCTTTAAGGCCACATCTCGCGATGGCAACGAACGATGAGGGTGCAGGTGTTGGCCTGAGTGGAGTTTTTGCCCGTTCAAAAACGATCGACCAATTACACAGTAATTATGGGCGTTTGCATTCATAGCCCGCTTTGAAGCTGGGTGTCCGAAAAATTAGAATGTGTCCCGCCGTTTTCCACCAGCATTGCTCTCGAGGGAATCCACCGGCAGCGCCAGGAAGGATGCGCCATCGGGTTCTAAGTTAATCCCGAAATCAACACGTGTTTCAATTACCCTAGAGCGTAGTGGTTTTACTGGTAGGGTGAGAGTACGTTTTCTCCCTCCGAGTTGTATTTCCCTCCGATACATCGGATCGGCGATTTTTTTTTGCTGAGTTTGGGTACGAACGCATGTAGCAATGCATTCACTGAGCTAAGGGTGTCTGATGTAGCGGCAAAATAGGCTTAAAATATCATACATTTTAATGACCTTGTTTCAAGCGAGGTTGGTTTTGTTTGTTATTTTGCGATGTTAATAGCGATTTATCTGGCGGACTGACGCAGGACTCCACATGATAATCAATGATAAAATGGTTTAAAGAAAAAAGGATATAACACTAAAGCGCGACTCTAAACTCAACGTTCTACAAACGATCGTTGCCATCAGCGCGCATTGTTTGTTACGGTTATGACAATTGGTTGTTGTTTTCTTTTTTCTTCCTGCAGACATTCCACCAAACACGGAGTAGGCCGAGCACCCGTCGTTGCTATGCGGCAACCCGTGGCTACTTAAACCTGCCCACGAGAGGGTGTTTGCAAGTGCTCCGGGTTACGTACGCGTACGCGTTGAAACTTGCAAAAGAAGGACTGCCTTTCCTGCCACACCGTTTCCAGGACCTTCCCAGGGACCTGTCTGCAGCCAGAGCTGGCCGCCAAATCCCACCCGATGGTCGAGACGGTCGTCACGTTTAGGGACACATGTGCGCTCGTCGGTACCCGACAGGACCAACCTGCCAAAATGGGATTTCACAATCTGTCTGGGGAACAATTTATCACTACCGGATTTGCTGTTCCGCCCCTTCGACACCCTGCGTAATTGTACGAAGCTGGCACGAGGGTGCGCCGGCTGCGTGTGTGTGTGGGCGGCGGATTGTTAAATACGAAACAATTGGTTCACAGTGGGTTTTCCGCCGGGCGACAAAGGCCTCCTAAGGCTCAGTGAGGGAAATTATTTGGCGGAAAATTACCATCATTACATTAGGTGTGGGTTGGATCGTATTGCAGTGCAATCGATAGGTCGCCAGGAGTACGGTAAGATGGCAGGTCTAAATCACTTTTCGACTGACGAGTGGACGTCTCCCGATGTCCACTTGTAATTTGGAAGGCGCAAAAAAAAGAATGGCCTCACAAACGGAGGGCGACGCCTGAGCCCGATGGAGTCCTGCAGGATTACACCACTTACCACTGCTTTCCCGCACCGGAAAACGTGTACTGCAGACGATCAACACCAAACACGATTACGGTTCGAACGGAACATGCATCAGCGTAAAATAAAACGAATTGCACCCTGTTCACGATACGCACTATTGCACAAGCTAGATCGCTGCTGTGTCCGGTACACTGCTGTTGCGGGAACGTTTGGTCCTTGTGTTGTGCTATGCTGATCGCGTGGAAATTGATTTTCCTCGCGGAAAAACGCACTCCGTGTTGTGCAACGATAAACAACGAACCCGTTGCTGTGGGTTATCGGTGGCATTTCGGTCGCTTGGTTGAGGTGGGCTGTTTTGTCTCAGGCACGAAGTACGTTGGCATTTTGCAGCTCGTTCGATCGAATGTCGATGTTGGCTGGAACATTCCGCTACCGTTCGTTCGTAAGAATTGGGTACGAGTTTGCGCGAAGCACGACTTAAAGCTCAAACAATTTTTTTTTGTATAAAATCAAGCCTAAAATTATAAACTAAATTGTCACGATTACTCCCTTATTAATCGGAACACATATTATGCAAAAGAAGATTTAGCTTTGTTTTTTCAAATGGAATCTCGTAGCATGCCATGAAAAACGCCCTTCTGTTTAATATGGGCAAATATGGGTTGATTTTCGTTCCACCTCCCTGGGTGTGCTAAACTATTTTCGCTGTATAAACCCCTGAGCCGTTGGTGAAAATGGCTTGTACAGCTGTATCGCGTGCTTAAAGTACATGCCTTCCTGTCTTGTCTGCTGGAAGAGGAACTTGCTCGTTGGGGGAAAAACAAGGATTTTCATTCAAGCATGGTTTGCGTTTAATGCCGGTCGGTGGGTGGTGCCGGTTGGGATGGAAAGTGGTGTTTATTTATAATTATTTTTATAACCAGCGCTGAAAAAAGATTAATGGCATTTTTCAGGCGCAGTAATCCACACAATTCGCTTGAACATATGTTTGATATTGTCGGGGGCTCCGACTGGAATATATATGTAGCTTTTTTCAATGAGCAATACACACGGAAAAAAAGCAAATAGGAAAAATTTCTCAAAGTGTAGAAATAACTCAAATGTTGATTTATTCCACCAATTAATCTAAATCTGATCTATCCATCATGATTCCTCCAACCTATCAATCATGAGATAATCAATGATAAAATGTTTAAAACATATTTTTTTCGTAAAATACGCAAACAGCATTATGATTTGCTTTAGCATTAAAGGTAATTGTAAATGAATCATATCCTGCACGCAATTATAATTGTGAATATGACCGGTTAAACGGCTTGTGTAGATATGAGAACAACCAGTATGTAATTAGCATAACGTGCTGCAGAATATGCTGGACTTTGATAAAAATCGAGCTCGTTACGATAACACGAAAGCAGTATTGGATAAAACACGCAAGTCCGTATCGTTCCAAGTACATAAAAGCAATCGAATAAGTTACTAAAAGATCCATTATCACTTTGCAGCGGTTGGAAAACCAACGTTTAGAGTTCATTAGAGCTGCGTTTTCCGGTGTGTGGTGACAAATAGAATAAAATAGCAAAGCGTAACAGGAGTGTTGCATTCAATGCCTTAATAATGCCCATGCATACTACATCCTGGTTGGCTTTTAAACAAAAACAACACAACTATTCAAAGTGGGCGAAAAAACGTCGCAAAACCAATTTAAACTTACAAACGTTTTCTGTTCCGCAAAAGAAATCTCGCAAGCTTGAGGGAGCGTTAAAGACCAAACTCTTGATTAGCTATCGTCTGCGACAAGCAGTAGATAACAGTACGATAAATGGAATCAAATTCCTTGGGACTAGGTGTAACAACTATGGAAGGTAAGTAACTGATTCCAATTATGCTGAAAATGACATATCAGAGATTATTTCATGAACTACTGTTCATTATAACTATTTTTAGTAAAACATAGATTTTAAACATAGTATATAATCACAATTACCTAGGTTATATGAAGCAAATAATAATCTCAATGGCTCTATTTGGTTATGCTTAAATGTCTGATGAAAAAAAAATATTATCCTTAGTTTGGATGAAATAGATTATTATGCTCATAAGTGTGCGACAATTGCACATAGTACACGGATTACGATGATATGAATAAAAATATTGTCGACAGTAAGCAAATTTAAAGGAAACCAGAAAACTAAGTTTGTTTTTAGTAAGCCGTACAGTAGCAGAAAAGCCTGTAAGAAATTGTTATTTGTCGCCCTAAAAGCAGACAGCCATATGGCAAAGCAGTAATTCTGCAAAATAAATGGATCCATTTTTGAGCGTAGAAATCATATGTAACTTTTGAAAGTTGCGTTACATGTTTTGTAGTTATTGAAAACAATGCGATAAATGTTACAAAGTATATTTAGATTTTAGGTTATTTGTTTTAATCTAACTTGCCAGTTTCTAGTACTTATAAGTATCATATGTTAGGGATAACCAATTAGATATTTTTGTAAAAAAGGTTTATTACTGTTAAGAATATTAAAGTCAGTTTTTTGCAGATGCTTTTGGGTGTTAATTTTGTGCGTATCATTCGCATCGATGGTGTGTATTCTGCTCTTCACGATCGATACGTACGAGGATACGATCAGCGTCAATCCAGACACATCCTATCTCGAATGGAACAGCACATTTCCGGCCATCTCGTTATGTTACGCAAAAGGTCGCACCAATCAGATATCGAACTTTCTGAAGGAGTATTGGCAGGCCACAAACTTTACTCCAACCAAAAGGTGGGCTACTATGAATGCCTTCGCTAGTAGGTTCTTGATTGATGTTGGGTTGTTTAATTTACAGTTCGATTTACCAGTGGCCGAAAGTGGCGCAAACCTATCTGTTCGTTAGCCCAAATAGTAACCTGGACGAAGACATCACCGGTATATGCGAGGGTCTTAACAGTACCTGTAATCTCAATCTGCAAGTAATGAAAACTAAAGTGAGTAAATGTTCCAAATGTATATTACAAACGACGATTGAGTGATTAATATCTGGTTGCTTTAGTTTCTTCCCTCCGATTGTAAGGAGGTCTTGTTTGACGTGAAGTTTATTGGAGAACCGTACGATTGTGACCGTCTCTTCGAATTTACGCTTACCGAAATGGGGAGCTGCTTTACGACCAACAGTATCTATAATCAGTAGGTTCCATGATTTATCATCCTGTATTTAGTGATACATTATTTTAGCTCGAGTACTTTTTTCCATAACATTTTTATTTATTTTAGTGGGTTACAGTTTGAACAGTTACCGTTACAGTTTAACTTTTGGACCCGTAAAAGAAGATTAGAGTTTCGCTATCGAAATCACGATACTATCAATTACATGGTAACAAACAACGAACGGAAACGGCATTCCAAAATGCTTCAGAATTTTGCTTCTTTCATTTTTTAAGATGTACATTCACAGCCCCGAAGACTATCCCAACTTTGTGGAGCCATTTTATGCGCTCAGAAAGTCTGGCTTTGTGTCTCATTTCATGCTTCAGGTGCGATTGTAACAAAATCATTTAAATTCTTTTTAACTTTTGCATAAAATGTACTCTGCCGTTCGCTAGATCACCGAAACCGTCAACAAGCAAGAGGTAAAAGATGAGCCGATCGACAAACGGAACTGCAAATTTCCCTCTGAAAGACTATCGCCGACGTTAGCGTATAGCTTTTCGCAGTGTTTTTTATATAATCGAATCCAACTCGAGCTGCAGTTTTGCAACTGCACCATTCCAACGTCTCCGAAAGAATGTGAGCACATTGTTGTATTTGTTTTATTTTGCATAGGTTTTATAAGCTTTTTTTATTTTCAGTTGAAGAGTTCTACTGCGATTTCAAAGGTCTTCTCTGCATAAACAAAGGTATGACCTAAGCGTATCGACAGAAAAAGATCTCATATGAGTAGTCACAGCTCATTACTTTGTATTCCAGCAAACGTAAAATATTATACCAAACACGTACATGCCGTGCATAAAGAAAGTTCATGCATGCAATCATGTGAATCTCTGGAAACACACGTGATTGGGTAAGAATTCCAAACGCACTATTCTCACAATAACCTGCATTCAACTGTTCGATTGCTAGTGAAACGTACCAGTCTACAGAAACAGCTTCGGAACCAGGAAAAGTCATACTCGAAGTGCTGAATGTCCCAATTTTCCGCTACCAAAGACGTGTAATCCGAAATAAGCTTGATTTTGTCGGTAAGTCACGAGCACGGTGACGTTGACTTTAAAAATTGTAAAATATTATGTTCAGTCTCATTAGGTGGCATTGGAGGATTATTTTTTGGAGTCTCGCTAATAAGCATCATAGAGCTTATTTACTCAATGTTCTTCAAACCATACAACCTGAAAGTGAAATTTTCCAATAACAAGTGGATCGTAATAGATAAAAAGTAAAAATTTAATTGAAAAATATATGTTGCTATTATACGTTTTCAAAATATCAATCACACATGAAATTCCTGATATGTTTTGTATAACAAACTTGGCACACTTATATAATATAACTTTTTTGCTTAACAAAAAAACTAATTATTGTAGGATGAATAAAAAGGTTTTCATTTGCAACAGATCTGGGATGCTCGTATTTGAATTCCCCAATTTGTGTTTATTTGGATGTGCTGTCAAACAGATTTTGTTGTTCCGTCCGTAGTTTTGTAAGTGCGTGGGTATGCGTTTATTTTGACAAATCAGCCGGGCCGTGTTGTTGTCTTGGCCGGCGCAAAATGAATACGTTACGAAAGTGTTGCAATTCGCGTTTACTAGGACTGCTAAGTACGCCACCAGTATACGGCACAACACGTGTAATTTGCCGGTCACAATGCTACAAAGCCGTTAACCGAAGAGCAATTACGGAATTAAAAAACTTACGTCGCGAGGTTGCGAAGGAGGCTCCCAACAATTCGGAAAGGAGACCATTGGCGCAAACACTGCATGCTAGGATACGCGCCACGGGACCGATTACGGTCGCAACATACATGCGAGAGGTCCTGCTCAATCCCAGTGCCGGATATTACAGCACAAAAGGCAAGGTTTTCGGTACAGGCGGTGATTTCGTAACGGCTCCTGAAATTGGTCAAATTTTCGGCGAGGTAACTTAGCTACAATTGTCCATTCCTTTTTTAGGTCGTTACGATGATTTCCATACTGAAACACTCTGCTTTTCTGTCCACAGCTACTTGCGGTTTGGTGTATAAATGAGTTGCAAAAATTCAACTACGATGGTAAAATCCAGCTTGTTGAACTTGGACCGGGTAAAGGTACGCTTATGCAAGATATGTTGCGAGTATTTGAAAAGTTGGGCCTATCGAAGGATCGTATCAGTGTGCACTTAGTGGAAATGAGTCCACTTTTGCAACAAGTACAAGCCGAAAGGCTCTGCAATGGGAAATCACATCGCCTGTCAATCGATGAGGACGACTCGCACGTGCAAGAAGGAACAACAAATTCCGGTGTCAGCGTTCGTTGGTACAGCGACATTGTGGATGTGCCGAAAGGATTTTCCATCGTTATTGCAAATGAGTTCTTCGATGCACTTCCGGTGCACGTGTTTTGTAAAAAAGCCAAGGAGGATAGTGCGGCATGGAAAGAGGTTCTTGTAGACATAGATCCTAAACAAAGCGAACCTGGCTTCCGATTTATACAATCCTCAAAAGCAACGCCTTACTCGGTAGTGTTCGGGAAAAGATTCGACAGCAAAGCGCACCTTCTGAAGGAACGGACACGACTTGAAATTTCATTTGAAGCAGAACAAATCGTCCAAAATATAGCGAAACGTTTTGAAAAACATGGTGGCTTCGGCCTGATAATCGATTACGGTCATGAGGGCGACAAAACGGATACACTGAGAGTAAGCAGATTTTATCACAACAAAGGTATACGCTACATTTTTTTTTTGAAATGTATTACAGTCCTTCAAAAATCATCAACTGCATGACCCGCTTCAAGATCCTGGAAGCGCCGATTTGACAGCTGATGTGGATTTCGGATTTTTAAAACATTTCCTCGAACAGGACGAAACAGCTATTACGCTCGGCCCTGTTCCGCAGGGTGTTTTCCTTGAAGCGATGCAGGGTTCTACACGATTGAAAGTAAGTTGATAACTAAAAAAAAAGAAATGATTATCGTTAGCTTTAAAATTTTCTCCTGTCTTCATTAGAGTTTGTTGAATGCAACTGCTGATGAAAATTACAAGGTAATCCTGCAGCAAGGCTATGAGGAATTGACGAATCCGTCTAAAATGGGTGACCGTTTCAAACTGTTGTCGGTTTTTCCTTCGTCTTTGAAGAGCTTTCTGCAGGCCTCCAATAAAGTGATTGGGTTTGAACCAAAAGAGTAAATTTGATAAATTAAAACTTGGACATTTTAAAATAAAAATTAAAGTGATTTCATCTAAGTAAATTAAAAACTCGAGGTATTGTTTTAGTTTAATTATTATTTTTGAGAAGCTATAATTTACGTTACATTTTATTACATGGAAAACCAAAACATCTTTTCCATCAACTCTGCTTCGAACTTTTGAACATTGGCGTCATCCAATAACACAATCACGCCATGCAAGCTTCCTTTTATTTATTTTTTCTTGTATGACCCCTATCGCACGTGCCGTTCTGCTTTCGTGAGCGTGTATGTGAGAATGTAGTGTACAGACTGCCTACACCCAGAATCTTCAACTCCACAATGTGAGTTTTTTACGTGTTTTTACGAGTATTTTTTTGGTGTGATTGTGTATTACCTCCTAATATTAAGTGGGTTCATGTGTGCGGTCATGGTGCTGTATATCCTTTCTGACTATATTCATTCTCGATTGGCGTTCAACCGTAGCCAGCGAAGATAGTGACCGATTCACTGATCTCCTAAAGCCCCTCTCTGTTTTTTTGGAAAATGCTATACAGGGACAATGGACGTACGCTATCCAACGATTTTTTCGCTGCAGGCTCTAAGGTAAAAAGATAAGCTTTTCCAAGTGAAATGATCAGATGTGTGCAGAACACTTGCAATCTGTAGAAACCTAAATGTAACAAACACTAAGCGGTGCTTCAATCGTATTGTTTTGTCATTCAAAAATAAAAATATGACTAGGTTATTTTTACTGTTGGTCAAAACATGCAAAATAATTTACGTTTACAGCGTTAATTAAGGTGTTAGGTTAAATACAAAAAAAGCATGTAGCAAACAAACTAAAAGTAAAAGCGAAATCTCCAGTGTAGGAACCTAAAATGATGAGAAATATTCAACGTCGTAGAAATTGGGAATTAATCTCAAATACTCCTTCTCCTCGTATAGTGGAGCCATGTCGTCTATCATCATGAACGGGCTGTTCTAAGTGAGAATGAAAATACAATGCGTACATCTGATCCTCGTGCCCGTTAGGAGCCAAAATCACATTCAGTTCAAATACTTTATACGACAATGATTCATCAGATCCTCGGGTTGTTTGGAATGACATTACATCCTACTGTTCCAGCCATGAACTAGTAACAGAATTTGGACTCTTCAACTATAATCCGAAAAATCAGAAATATTATCGGTTATCAGTACATGTTGTACGATATATTTTGGGGTAATACTCACGCTGATATTAAACTGCTGTAGGGTCTTTTCTAGACCATTCGCATTTCCGGCAAAGTATGCTGCAATGGCATTATGGAAGAGCAGCAGCTGTTTGTGCATGACCTTGATCTAAAGATCCAGTAAAATAAATAAATTAACATCTGTGAAACTTGGGTATGAGTAAGGCAATGTGCGCCAACGAGAAGGATTATTTACCCGGTTTTCTTCAAGAAATTGCATTTTAACAACTATGTCCGAACGCAGCTTTTCGTACTGGTCTTTGCATTTTTCATATTTTTTCTGCACTTCATCGTTCGAATACTTTTGCTGTGGTTCGCTCCCACCTGTTCGCTGCTGCTCCATATCTACTCGGTAGGCATCATACTCCACGCGGGCCAGTTCGTATTGCCGAATTGTGAGCAGCGTGTCTTCGATCGTTTTGTTACACAGCGTATTGATGGACGATATGAAAAAATTCAACGCATTCAGCAGCAGTTCACCGTTCTTCGTAAGAATACGCTGGGTCTCAGCGTTGCGAAGAAACTCCTCCTGCAATTCGGGACTTTTTTGCGCTAAATCGGAGAATGTTTCAGACAATAGGCTTTGCGTTTGCATGCAATTGTAAAAGTGTGAAGTGAACGCACGCGATAAGCGCAATATACTGAGATATTTTTTCTGCGTCTCTTTCAGCTGATCGATTTGCGCTTCAAGCTCCAGATCGACTGTGCGTGTGGATTTGCCGAGTTTTTCGAGCATGATTTGTTTGGTGCACTTGTACGTAGTGATGCTCCAGTTTCGAAATGAATCTAGCTTTGAAGAGCCATTCTTAATGTATGCCGATTCGTCTTCCAGACTGACCGATGTCGGCGAGGATAGGCTGTGATTGCTGACGTTGCGTAGCGTCAACGTGGTAGAGTGCTTTATGGTTTGCTGCTCGGAGCCTGTATGTACCACATCGGTACTATCGTTCATGGACGGAGTGTTTTTCAACATTTCGTGTATACTTTTTTCGTTCGATTTGTTCATACTTGCTGGTTAACTTCACTTCCTGTCTGGATATGAAACAAAGAATCAGAAATCGTGCACATTTTGTAACGTTTCTCGTGGAAAAATCACGATAGGGCAATGGCGGAAATAAAAGTTGTTTATTCTTTATATTAATGGCATTTGCAATTACCTTTACTCTAATTTAACAGTGTTTTTCGTAGATGAAAATTAGAAGATAGTAAGATTTTTTTCGTTTTGTGTATACTTCGCGACAAACGTCATCCTTCCACGGTATCTGACACGAACGCCTGCGCATATGAAAACACACCAAACGTCAAAAGCTGTTTGGATCGTTCGACAGTTATAACTCAAGTCATGCCGGCTTTCTGATATTATTTGCAGGGTTGGCAAATCGGCCAACGGGAAACCATTGTTTCATTTTCTATCTTGCGATTTCATGCTGGTTTTTGCTTGTAAGGTATGCGTTAGGAAATTCAATTTATAATATACTTTATCATATATTCTACTGAATAAAATATCCCACACATATACTTCTTGATATGTATACAATGCTCATTTTGGTACCCAGCCTATAAGTTGAAAGATTCTCTATTTTAATTTCACTTTGTTTGAAAAGAGCTAAGCATTCTCATTTTTAAATTACATGCAATTAGTTCTCGTGCCTTGGCAACCGTGCGAATATCGTTGACTTCAATAAATGGGCGATAGCTATTTATCATAGCTTCGAATTCTTGTTTAAACTTGGAACGATCTGTATGCATAAGCAGAGTGTTTCGCAAATGTTCCGAGTCCGTTATGAAATCACTCGTGGTGTTTTGTAACTTTACTATCCCTGTTACTTCGACATGGCTGGCTCTCACAATTGGACCATGGTAGCATTCCAAATGAAGTTGGATACTGCATGTACTATCAGCGAGCTGTAATTCTCTGGAAAAAATGAAATGATGAAAAAAATGGAGACATGATTTCATTGACGCATTTTCAAATGAAAAAATCAGTGTCTCTTACTCAGGCAGATCAGGAATATGTAAGCTTTCTAAGCTATTTTCGATGAATGCTATTTTTCCTATGACTGAGCATTTACCATAGTGAATGTAAGCAGGATGATCAGCTAGAGCAATTTCTTCCACAAGTAACGGTTTGTTGAACTCACAAAACTGTAATTTTGAGAGAAATAACACTTCACGGTTAGATTCATCCATGTTGCAGTTTGCGCATTTTGTTCAAACTGATTTGTTTACTGTAGTAATGTTTTGTTCGAAGTACCACGAAACATAATGTGGATGTACACAAGGTTGGATCAAAACGTGTTTTCTGCTGCAATATTGTACGTTGGCTTAGGATTTTAATTAAGGCTTTTTAAGCAAAAACTATCTCATTTTCAAGGCTGACAATCAACATCATTTAATAAAAAGTCGCAAAGATAGAGAAACTATCGTGAACAACGTTCAGTTTGCTTTTAAACTAACATTTATGTTTCTCAGTTTGGCTCTGAAGTGTCAGACAAAATTTTCATTATTTGTCAAATCACGGTAGTTTTCCCACCTCTCCCTACGCTAAACTTGAAAACGATTCGAAGAAACGACAGCGGTTTGTTGAATTGTGGACAAAACAAAAGTTTTCCAACCGTACGCCATCTTGTTTTAGGCAGCCAGCTGTGGTTTCGTTTGGATTTCCTGCGGCTATTTGGTGCTATTTGCTTGAAATTGGGTATTGAAAATGTAGGCATTTCAGCCAGCAACCATTCGCGTGTAAATGTAAGGCACAATGTTAACGTTATTTTTTCGTTTTTGCAGGATACGCCGTGGTGGCCGAGACAGTCGCAGTGCTGAACGAAGTAGTCGTAGTTTCGGAGGCGGAGGTACTTCTAGCTTAATGAGACGCAACGACCGCAACGGTGGCCGGGTGGAGAAGCGTTTCGATCGCATGGAACGAAACGGGGAAAATTTGCGCAGCATCCGGTGGGATCAGGTAAAGCTGGAAGCTTTCCAGAAAAACTTCTTCCAGCCAGCTAGCAGCGTCCTGAACCGTTCTCGAGCGGAGGTCGATCAGTACTTGGATAAGAACGAGATAACGGTGTACGGAAAGAATGTGCCTGCACCCATACTTCATTTTCACGAGAGTGGCTTTCCGCAGTACATGCTGGATGAGTTCCAGAGACAGGCATTTAAAGAACCGACCTTCATCCAGGCGGTCGGTTGGTCTATTGCAATGAGCGGTCGCGATATGGTCGGTATCGCCAAGACGGGTAGTGGCAAAACGCTCGCCTACATCCTGCCTGCGTTGGTGCACATTAGCAACCAGCCGCGTATCGTGCGAGGTGACGGTCCCATTGCGCTGGTTCTGGCGCCAACGCGTGAGTTAGCCCAGCAGATAAAGCAGGTGTGCGACGATTTCGGACGTCGAATGGGCATCTACAATACGTGTGTGTTTGGAGGAGCGTCAAAATATCCGCAGGAGAATGATCTTCGTCGTGGTGTTGAGATCGTAATCGCCACTCCGGGACGGTTGATTGATTTTCTCGAGCGTGAAACAACCAATCTGCGCCGTTGCACGTACCTCGTGTTGGACGAAGCCGATCGTATGCTGGACATGGGCTTCGAGCCGCAAATTCGCAAGATCATCTCGCAAATCCGTCCCGATCGCCAGGTGCTGATGTGGTCCGCTACCTGGCCCAAGGAAATCCGCAAGCTGGCTGAGGAGTTCCTGCGCGATTACATTCAGATAAACATCGGCTCGTTGAATCTGGCTGCGAACGAAAACATTCTGCAAATTATCGATTGCTGCGAAGAGTATGAGAAAGAGAATCGTATGTTCAAGTTGCTGGAGCAAATTTCAGCGCAGAATGATGGCAAAACCATCATCTTCGTCGAAACGAAGCGCAAAGTGGACAAAATTGTGAACGTAATTCGTCGGCAGGGTTGGCGTGCGGATGGAATTCACGGCGATAAATCTCAAAAGGACCGCGATTACGTTCTGAACACATTCCGCCGCTCGAATAATGGTATCCTGGTCGCGACAGATGTGGCCTCGCGCGGTTTAGGTGAGAATTATTGTATACGGTAGAATTTGCCAGCAGTTGGCGAAACTGCTAAACCTATTTTCATATATGTGCCTTTTGCATTTTTGGTTTTCTCTGTTTTGTGGTAGTAGTGGATGGTAGCAGGGACGATGTAATTGAATTTCTCGAACGTATTTTCCTTACATTTTGTTATTTTTAACCGTATCTGGTTACGAACTCTGGTCAGTCGTTGTTTATATCGAGCGTGTTAACGAACAAAATGAATCAACAGACAAAATGATTTTGTGCTTCATCGTTCGGTGAGTGGCACAACATTATAATGCCATGGCGAACAAGGCGTACCACACCAGTGTTCGTTTGTTCGTGGTGTCCGCTCATCTGTCTCGAGGAACTATCAGCACCAGCGTGACAAAATCTCAACTCGTTCTCTTGTCGCACGGAATCCATGCCTAGAGGGATTTACCTCCGATCATACTTGGAACGGAAGCACGCATTTACCAACGCAATTGACAATCGGCTATATGCAAACAAAACTATTCGTTTATTCTTATATTTCTTTTACAGAAAGCGTCGCACGGCGGAGCAGGGTTTGTAGATGATTGTCAATGCTTGGTGTTTCCGTTCGTAGATAGAAGAAATCGGATTCCGTCCGTCGAGTGTTCGTTGGCAGGCGCTCGTTTGATGCGTATGCCATATCAGCCAACCGAGCGATCGAGAATGGATAGTGGCTGGTGTGGAGATGCTTTCGTGCGGACTGATCGATGACGACGAATCACGTGGAGATAGGGAGTGCTCGTTGCCTGATAGATTTTCTGGTTGTTTTTGCTGATTGGTGCAATTACCGCTTCACAAATGACAAGTTTAGGGATCGTCAAGGGTGTCTAACGAATTCGTGCCCCCTCTTATCTTTCTGAGTGATGAGTCATAACGGCCTCGCCTTCGTTAGTTGCGTTTTGATTATAGTCGGTAATGCGCGCCAGTTCCTAAATGGGTACAGCTCACTATCCCCACTGTATCTGCAAAAGGCCCAGATCTGATAGAGTCGCCTAATCGTCTGAGGTGGCGCGATCGTCGTCCTATATCGCTCGATGACTTCGTGGCACTTGCCCTTGATCTCAACGGATCGCCAACGCAGTTGTTTGGCGACGTGCACGTAGGAACAGGATTGCATGCATTTTGATAATAGTTCGTTTGTTGGCGGCATAGAAGGGCCCAAAGATACGGTCCCGTACGGAGTTGACGAGATCAACGTGGGATGGATGGAGATGGCATTTTAAGGATGACCGCCTGGATGGTCGAATTGATGTATAGGTAAGTGGCCATCTCCTCTGTAGAGCAACTCTTACGACAGTGGACCGTATTATTCTCGGCTAGGGTTTCCGCTTAGATGTACATCCTGCTTATACGTGCACATCCGTACGTTGAGAGTTCATAGTGCACACGTTTACAATTGTTTCGCTAACAAGAGAGGCGACTCGTAGACAGCTTTAGCCTTTCAAATCCTTGAGCTTTTTGGGAAGCATAAACACAATATTATGGTGTACGACAGATGGATACTATAGCAGAATGCTCCAGGGCATACGAGTGCTTTAAGGAACTGTTCGCGCATTAACACATTAATGAAGGGGAACCATAATCGGTAGAGTAGGGTGAACCGATGGCAACATATTTTCGTTCGTTTGTAGCTTCGTTTGTTCTCATGTTCTGTGTTAATATTTATATCATTTGTTATGACGCTAAGGGGGTTACTCTGTTTTTTTTTTATTGTCGAAAATTTGAACCCAGATTAAGAAACAAAATGTATATCTTTATATTTACATAATATGTGTGTTGGATGTGGTTCATGAAATTTTGCTTAAATTTCAGTAACGTGTGTCGTTTTCCTTCCGAATTTCGAATTACGAGCCGATTGCATTACTTTATAGTTTTCTATTGACGAATATGTCGATGCTGCGTTCTTTAAATGACTACGTTTGTTTGACTATGACCCACTTTGAGGTATCGTTTTTTTTAAACGAGCTGAGATCACGTTCTAAAATCGCAATGACTGACCGATTTTCCGATTGTTATGCATTACGTTAGTTGTATGTAGATTTGCTTCTGTTTTGTATTTGTGTACGCTTCTGCGATGAAAGGGAAAAGTGCTTGGCATAACCGCAAGCGCTTAGACCGTGATGTGTGGTTTATTCCAATCGTTTACAATTGTCCACCAATATCTTGTTTAGTAAAACTTTTTTGTTTTTTTTTTTTTCATTACGTTACGCCTTTTGCTCCGATGCTTCCCAGATGTGGACGATGTAAAGTTTGTCGTTAATTTTGACTTCCCAAACAACACCGAAGATTATGTTCATCGCATTGGGCGAACGGGGCGTTCAACTAACAAAGGTACTTCGTACACGTTCTTCACTCCAGCCAACTCATCGAAGGCTACTGACTTGATCAGTGTGCTTCAGGATGCCAATCAGGTATTGGAAGAGCAAATAAGATTGAATTCAAAGCAGCATAATTCGCGTGGATGTTTAACGCTTTCTGTCATTTGCAGTATATCAACCCGGAACTGCAAGAGTATGCCCGCGGTGGAGGCCGTCACCGTGGAGGCGGTGGTCGCATGCGTGGAAATATGGGTAATGGTGGCCGCGACCGTGGTGGTGGTCCTCGCGGTGGAAGAATGGGCGGAGGTAGTCGATTCGGCGATTCGAAACCAGGACGCGATGACGGCATATACCGCAATGGCAATGAAGATCGTGGTCCTAAGTATCCGCGTCGGGATGAATTTGGTCGGAGCGATCGCGATCACCGGGATGCTGGATCACGTCCCGGTGCTGGTGGTTACGGTGTCGGAGGAGGTTACGCTGTCGGTGGACTGTCTCGCACGACCAACGGTATGGCATCAAACGGTTTTGCCGGCAGCAGCGTTGCAGCCCCGTACGGAATGGACGATCGTAGCTACGGTGGACATTACGGAGCCACGAGTCAAGTACAACCAGCGTATGGTGGAGGCGTTTACGCCGCCCAAGCAGCCGGTGCTCGGCGTTCGGAAGCTGATCGCACACGAGTACCGACCGGAGCAGCCATCGGTTTGTCCGCTACCCCTGCCATGGCCAGTGCAATTGCCTACGCGCATCCCGGTATGGCACTGAACGGTCCTTATGGCGCAGGAGTGGGCTATCAGTACGCTGGTCCTCCGCCGACTGCCATCGCCCGAGCCGACGGATATCCACCTGCGCGAGGAGTCATGCCGTCGATGGTAACGGGTGGCATGTAAAGCTCGAGATGCCCACGCCATACCACCTCCTTATATTTTTACATTACGTCCGCACCTATATCGTCGCATCGTATCGACTGATCATGGCTGATGGCAGGAACATGTATGAACTCCTCGTTCGGCAAGCACAGGAAGCGCGAAGATATATGGGAATCGGCAATAACCTCATAAACTCGTGACAATTTGTTTCGGCTGTATTATATGGATAAATTCGATTGCATTAATTTTAAATGATTTACGTTAATTACATACAATGCTTTCTACATGGTAATTTAAGGAAATGCATAGACGCACTTAGTTTTACGGTAACGGCGCAACATCTAGGTCTAATTTGAGCGCGTATTTATGAACAATCTAATTAACATTTTGAAATATTTCCGGATGAATATCAATAAAGAATTTTCTTTTAACTGTACACCGTTGAAGTGTTGTTAGCTCGATTCCACAACTGTTTGGTTCTAAGAAGGAAATGTTGCTAGTTTTCCATCGGATGCTGTCGATTGCATAGAGAGAGCTTCACAAAAATAATGTATTTCTTTAATTTTCTACATTATAATATCCAGTATGGTGACGGTTTGATTGATTATGGTTTTTTTTCGATTGTTGGATGGAAATTTCATTCTCCCAGCTTGTTAAAAACAATAGCCGATATAAACAGATGCACTTTTTTGACTGAAATATAAAGGTGGTTTTGATCCGTTTCGATTGCTGCTGCTTTACAGAACATTTATCAGGCACCGATAATTAAACACCCACTAAGTCTGTCTAATGTTGGGTAAATACGAACCACTTAATGTAAGTAATTATCTTCCTAAGTTAGCATGTTATGGTTGATTAAAACCATAAATACACACAGCACATAACATACACATTGGCTAAATTAACATTGGAATTACATGCTGGAAAAGCAAACGAAGCAAAGAGAACTCGCTCCAATGAAGTGTGTTGATCAAATATCACGCTAATTGAATGAGTTTTAAATATTGCTGTTTGCTTGTTCTGTCCGTGTGTGTGTGTTTTTTTTGTTTACTCACTTCCCACAACCAGCACGAGCGGTTGGCTTGCGATCACTAATGCCGGATACTCGCCGACACAAAGGCCCCATATGGTCTCGCGTGGATGTTACTTATCCGGCGCCATTTATCTACCGAAAAGTGAAAGAAACAAAAGCATTCAGATTGTGGAGGTTAAGCAAAAAGATGACAGCAACAACAACAGCAACGAAAAAGCTGCTCCATTACACGTTTGATGTAAGAGACGGTGGCTCCTTGATAAGCACCGCCGCCGAAAGATGCATATATAATGCAATAATCTAGCTTAGGAAACTTTTCACTTGGCAAAGTTCCAGGATTAGAAGCTAGCGGCCAGCGCGGAACAAGCGGAATATCCCCCCCGTGCGATAGTGGATAAGAGTGCGGCACAAAATAAAACGGCAGTGGTGGCAAAAATGGAAAAACTGCTCGGAAAAATGGCAGGCCCCTTTTCGCCCCCGTAACGGCACGGTACGGTGTGCATTAAACCAGGCACCGTGAGCACCGCAGGTGTCAACCCAGCACGAGCTGCCACGGTTGCCACGGCCCTTTTCGTTGGGGGCGGCAGCAACGCCAGCCAGCATTGTGCGATAAAACTTTACTACGTGCATGATAAGATAGGGAAAACGCGCGCGATGACACACCGGGCACCGGTTCCAGCGCTGCAGGTTCACAATCACCGTGGTGTGTGGGTTTGGAGGCTTGGATGTTTGAAAAACAGAGTGGAGTGGGTTGGAAAATCCACCATTCCAGCCTCACATCTTTGCCGGTTGTCGGCGTTCTGGGTACCGCCGTACGTAGGTCACCATTTTGCGGCTGATTCCCATTTCCAGCGGGTGTGCCAGGAGTGTGCCTTCGTCCTTCGTCCTTCGTCCGCAATTTTGCCAGGACTCGGCTCGAGCAAAAACGCGCTGCCCCGTGGTTTCATCCCGCGGTGTGTTGTTTATTCTTGCATTTTTCATATCCCGGTGTTGGCAGTTTTGCTGATGCTGGCAACCGGCGAAAGTGGAGAGCTTAGTTAAAGCGCCAAAGTGGCCCTTCGCTGGTAAGGGTCTTCTGAAGATTGTGAGCAAATGCCTTGGTGGGGCGAAGGGAGAGACACAAGCAAAAAAAAAAGCATCGTCGCGCGGGTGAAAATGCAGTCAAGGCAAGCGCAAACTCAACAAAACAAACTAAAAGAAGAGGGAAAGATTAAAAAAGCAAATGCCGGGGCGAAATCCAAATAAAACGGCATAGAACGGAAAAGTAATACGTGGCGCATTAATATTTTATTCAATAAAACGGATCATACCGCGCGAAAGGCTGAAGCTATCCGCAGGCGACTTTGGCGAAAGGATTGTCCGGTGTGGAAGCTTTTGCGCGGACACTCGGCGGCTGATTCATTTGCTGATTCGGGCGAGGAAGAAATGAGCACAAACGTTGCATTCAAAAAGCGTTGCGAACGTGGTTGTGCCGCGCCATTATTTTACAAGCCTAATAATGATGCTCCTGCGCAGCTGAGGAGAGTAGTATCGCGTAAAATGCGTTATGTTTTCGGTTTAGTACAGGAGTGCATATCTATTTGCATTTATTTATAACTTAATTGGAAACTGTATTTGATTTAATAGAATGTAAGTTTTTTTTTCATCAAAAATTTGCTATGATGTTTGATTCATTGTTTGATTTACTTTCTACAATCTTAAGGGGTCTTTATCCTTAATATTCATGTTTCATATTTGGAGGTGTATTCATGTTCATGTTTCGGTTGATTATATTGAAATCAATCAGCAGTTATTTCAATTGAATTGAAGCAAATATGCAACGTGCTTATAAATTAGCCATCAATGCAACATTTATTCATTTGAATTGCTGATACATTGTGAATATACTCAGTGCAATATACTGTCGAACAATGTAACGCTATTAGGAAGAAAGAATATGATGAGAATATAATTGGCTCCGTTCCTAACATTCAAAGAATAAAGTCATTTGGAGAAAATAAAATGTATCAAGTGAAACTGAGTGGAATACAATTCCAACTCGGCAATGCATTTATTAGAATATTGTTTGTTTCGTTTATGATTTTTTTAACGTTAACATTAACGCCAGTACGATAAATATCTACCAGGCAGTACGTATTTTAAAATTAATTCTAACAAACCAAAATCCTTGTTCATTGAAATTCCTTTACGGGATTTGGACCTCCCTGTCCTGTTGATAAAAAACAAAGTTTACCTGCATGAAAATAAGATCAATTTTGTGCAACTGTATAACTACTTTTTTCAGTGGATTTATCTCTTGTAGCAAACAAAACATGAATTATCATTGAAGCAATCAATCGCCGTAAGGTAACAATATTTTTTCCTACTTCCTCGCTGCAACTCTTAACTGCTGCATCATCACCTGAGCGGTCTGATTATAGTTTTTGGGGTAATTTTTGGCGATAAAATCCGAAATATCCAAACCCCTGATTGACGCCTTACGCCTTTGAGGAGCTTTTTTTTCTTCCATTTCTCTCGCGCAATCAAGTTGGCCATGAACGCACAGTCCGAACGATTGTGCGACGATCGCTTGGATCGGAGCAAATTGTGAGCGAACAATTTGTAGTTTCGTTTTATTGCGCCGAACGAAAAAGCAAAAAAAAAATATCCTTAAAATCGTCGGCACCAGTGCACCAAATGGGATATTGGAACAGTGAAACCGTACGCGCCGTCGGCCAGCCCTGTGTACGTTCGTACCATCGTTTAGTGGCTGTTGGCAAAGCAAATCGGGCGGGTTCGATCGCTCGACGGCAGGAACAGGGTAGTCCCACTCGGAAAGGGTACTTTACGCTGAATAAAAGGGCAGCAACTGAAGCCAAAAAAAATCACCCCGGGTACAGAAAAATCCCATCGATACCAAATGGCACCACGCGAAAGGGTTCACGCCCCCCCTGGATCGTTTCGAGTGGGGGCGCCCTTTTGTTCCCTGGCTGGCGAGCGCTTGGTCTCGGTCACGCAACCAATTGCTGGAGCCCGTTTTGTGAATGACGGCGAAATTAAATTCGTGAAAGCACCATTAAAATAAAATTAATTCGCAAGTAGCGCCACCCAAAAACAGCGCCCCCAGCCGTCCATCCGTTCCGGTGGCTTCCGGTCGGTCGAAGCCTGGGCCACTTTCCGGTTCCTGTTCCGGTTTTTGCCGTCACAGCCGCCTGAGCGGACGATTTTCGTTGGGGGAGGCCAGCGATTTTTCACCCGTTTCGATACATTCCAATATTCCCGGCTACCAGGCCCGGGGGTGGCAATTTTAATTCGAACGACACCTGAGCTCACCTACCGGCAGTTGGACCGCCCGGCACCCAAAAAGGATCCCTTCATGTGGTCGCCAACGGTGGAACCGCCACGCGGGCGGCACATAAAGTGTTATGCCGAGCTTTAAGGGATTATCGCTGGTCCGTTTTGGCCGCCGCCGAAAGGTCGGCTTCTCTTTTTGCGTGAGGATTGGTTGGTTTTAACGGATTGTTGGGGAATTGTGCTACGGAGTGGCCGAACCATTCGGGTCGGTTCGGTTCCGACTTCCGATCCTGCCGCAGATCGAAAGGTGCCCCTACCGAAGGATGGACTGAAGGGGCATTGGGAGTGAGAGGCCAAGCAAAAAAAAAAAGACACATTAACACGTCCTCGCAGGGCTGTTAGCGACGTTGATGGCATGGAGGTGGAAAACTCTCGGTTAAGACTGAACCCACCCCTA
Organism: Anopheles nili; assembly: GCF_943737925.1. Taxonomy (NCBI): domain Eukaryota; kingdom Metazoa; phylum Arthropoda; class Insecta; order Diptera; family Culicidae; genus Anopheles; species Anopheles nili. Next base: position 42,361,677 of record NC_071292.1, read on the forward strand.
CGTGGCGATGGTTGGCGGCAGGGTGTAATGGGTGGGATTTAATGAATATTGAATTGATGTGGTAAATAATGGCGGAAATCGTACCATTTCGCTGGATCGAGATTTATTTGCTCTTTTGCTTGCGCTGGTTCGACCGGAGGGCGGTGTTTCGCGGCGATAATAGGATTATACGCACAAGAATAATGCTCTTAATTAGCCAATCATATGCAACGGGCGTCGAATTGGTAAGGAAGGGTGGGGCAAAGGTGCACACGTGACCGATCGCGCGCCCACCAGGGTGGGGTTTAATTGATGTTAATAACGATTATGATTGCAGGTTGCGGTTTTGCGCGCGATGCACTTTGTGCAAGGATGCGCTTTTCGTCGCACGAAAGCCGTCTGATTAAGGGACGATCCTTGGGTGAAATACTGCGATCGTGTAGGTGATGGATAAGGGAAGCTTCAGTTTGCGGAAGAGACGGCGCGTGGGTGAATATTTTCCGCCGTAGAATTTCTGTAATCCTCCGGTGGGGAATTTATATGAGTCATTTCCAAAGAAAGAAGCTTTTGCGTTACGTTATGGCAACACGAAATCGCTTCGTTAAGAGGATTTTTTGTCGAATGACAGACATTCAATTTCCAATAATTCACTGCGATACATATTTTCGATTATACAAAAATATAAGTAGTGTAGCATTATTTCCCATTGAATTTCCACGTACACAATCAATATTAAGTTTACACGATATATTTTTAATGTTTGAGAAAAGCTTCTGCTAATATGGAAAAATATTCACGTTAAATGATGCATAAAATCGAATACCGAGTACGAATAATGGCACAAATTTGATTGAATGGCGTATGGATGAAGTATTTTCCAAAAGAGTTTTCTCAAAGCGAACCCAGTACATCGTGTTTCAACTAAATAATCGTTGATGGTGCCTCGAAAGAACAAAAGTACAAGTTGTGTAGCCACATTCCAGAGTGACTTGCACACGCTGACAGTATAATCCCTTTTTGAACCCACCCCAAGCGAAGAATTGCGCGAAAAGTTCGGCTAAAAACTCGTTACCGAGGACTCTCGAAAGTTAAGCACAGAAAAAGGCAGCTCCCCAACCGGTCCCGGTAGGCTTTCTCCATTGGCCGGCCCAAAATCGATCCCGAGCACTTGGACTTGCTCAGGGCGTGAGGTTTTGCCACGAAAAGACGGCGAGACGCGGGTAAATCGGTATTCGCCGGCTGTAATTAATAAGTTTTGCTAGCCCGGCAACGGCCAGCTCATTCCGTATGCGAAGAAGTTCCGCCCAAGAAAACTATACATCACGCCAAAAAAGGCACCACCGAACGGCACGGGGTTGCACGGTCAACAAATCAAACCCACAAGCCATGTCGCTTTTTCCGGGGTGGGCCCGATGAATAATTAACTTTCCAATTTACGGCATTTCCCCCCGGTGGGACCGGGACACCGGATCCCATTTGGCTCGTTGTGATGTTGCTGAATGTTTTATCCTTTCCATTTGCCGCCTGGGCCGCCCGTACTCGGTTGGCGCGCTGGCAATGCGCTCGCAAGTAAACAGCATCAATCTTAATCACAGGTAATTAGGGTACATCAATTTTGCACTGAATTAATAGAGGCTTGTGGGCGCGCGGCCGGCCACCGAAACGAGCCACGAGGGAGGAACCGGCTGGCTTCGGTTCTGCGTGCTGAGAGCGACCCTTCTAGGCGGAAACGCGAGCGAGCGCCGTCTCTGACTGTCAGCGAGATGCTCCAGGACTAAGGACATCGCTGGCGGCGGCGGCGGCGACAGCGGCGGTGATAAAATATGTAGTTTGTGTATCAATATTCAAAATCGCATTAAGATAAATGCCAATTTTGAATGTGTTGGCAGGAATTCAATTGATAGTCGTTATTAGTTCATATGAATAGGAAATGGCTCCGCAGTGCAGCACGAGTAGCACTGCATTATTTCGGATGCACGGTCTCACGTTGCATCTCATTTATGATGAAAACCTGGTGCGGGTGATGCGTAGAAAAGCGACTTTCGTTGCATGGGGAAAATAAACCCAATAAGCATACTACGATCACCTTTTTGTCACTGACATATATTTGAAGCAGATCGAAGACATCGATGATGGAGCCTATGCTATGTAGGCTATGACAAAACCAATGCCATGAAATGCGCTATTTTCTCAAAATAATGTCAATCAGTTGCGGCTCCAAATTCTAGTGCGTCTGAGGGGAAGTTTAATTAGAAAATAAATAAAAAAAATAGAAACGTCAGAAGAAATATGCGAGAAATTGTAGTGTTTCATCTCGGCCAATGTGGTAACCGTGTGGCGGAAAACTTTTGGCAGTACATCTGCGAAGAGCACTGCCTGAACACGTCCGGGCAGTTCGTGGGAGAGCATTATCTGCCGTTGCAGCGCATCAACGTCTACTTCGATGAGTCGCCGTGCTGCAACTTTGTACCACGTGCGATCTTTGCGGATCTCGAACCAAGCTCACTGAACTACATCCGTTGTGGTCAATACGGGAATCTCTATTCGCCGGATAGCTTCATCGCTGGGCAAACGAGCGCTGGTAATAACTGGGCCCGTGGTTATCATACCGAGGGTGCAGATCTTCTCTATCAGATCGATGATCACACGCGTCGTCTTGTCGAGGGATGCGATTGTCTGCAGGGTTTCCAGCTAGTGCACTCGATTGGTGGTGGCACCGGATCTGGGCTGGGTACACGGTTGCTGGAAACGCTTAAGGATCACTTTCCGGGCAAAATTACGAACACGTTCAGCGTTATCCCTTCGCCGAAGGTGTCCGAGGTGGTGGTTGAACCGTACAACGCCCTGTTCGCACTTAGCTCGATGATTCGTTCCAGTGACGAAACGTTCTGTCTCGACAATGAAGCCATGTACGACATCTGTGTGAACACACTGCGACTCCCAATACCGGGGCTGGATGATCTCAACCATCTGATCGCGTCCACAATGGCGGGCATTACGTGTAGCTTTCGTTATCCGGGCCAGCTGAACTCCGATTTGCGCAAGTTGCTCACGAATATGGTGCCGTACCGTCGGTTGCACTTTTTTGTCCCCGGATTCGCCCCTTTATGTTGTCGTGATGCGGCGTGTTATCGTCAGACAACCGTGCCCGAGCTCGTGTATCAGCTGTTTAGCCGGAATAACCTAATGGCGGCTTGTGATCCTCAAGCTGGGACGTTCCTGACGGCAGCGGCGATCTTCCGAGGTCGACTTTCGACGCGTATGATCGAAGAACACATGGCTAGTGTGCGCTCGAAGCAAGAGATGTCATTCTGCAGCTTCATCCCGAACAACGTCAAGTCGGCCATTTGTGATGTGCCACCGCGAGGCATGAAAATGGCGGCCACATTCATCGCCAACACGACGGCCATCACGCAGCTGTTCAAGCGCATTATGGATCAGTTTGGGACCATGTACCGACAGCGCGCATTTCTGCACTGGTATACGGGCGAAGGAATGGACGAGGCGGAATTCACGGAGATGGAGAAAAACCTGTCAGAACTGGTGGAGGAGTACGGAAGCTACGAACAGGCGGGTAATGTGAAGGTCGAATATCCAGATGATGAGTAACATGCGCGAAAGACACGTGAAATAAGCTCATTTTTCTAGCAGCAAATATAAACCGCTTCAGTTAGGATCTCTGCTCCGCTGGTTTACGCACAATATCCGAATGTGTGTGTGCGTGTTTGATTATAATTTATTTTCGTGCGTTTTTTTTTCGGTCTATTATGTGTTATCGGACCCTTTCAAGCAATCTGTGACCCTGGGAGCTGATGGGAGCGATTGTTTCCGAAAAGTTAAATCCGGGTATCGTTTGCGTATAATTTTCCAACATTTCACCCCCCCAAAAAAAAAAAAAAAAAACAGCAACCGATTGGCCACCCGGGACCGGGTGCGATGTCCCGTTTTCGATGGGGCAATTTATTATCATTTCGTGTCAATGTCCATTTTTGTTTCAACCCCCGTGCACCGGATCATGAAGGAACCATACATCTTGCGCTAAAGCTGACCGAAGCTGAACGAACCCGATGGAGCAGTGGCCTGGCTGCCCTTTGGAAGAGAAGCTCGCCGGACGCACGAGAGTAAGATATAATAATTCCGTGCCGAGTCAGCGATGAATATCCGACATCATTTATAACGGAGTGCCCAGATCTGGGCTCCCGGACTCGTTTAGGTAAAGATCGCACAGCGGTCAACGGCGACGGCGGCGAGGATAGTATGACGAATGGCTTTTAATTACACATATTGACCGATCCGTTTCGTGGCGCCCGGAACCGGGTCGGGGGTCGGGAACTTAGCGAAATTGGGTGTACTTTTCTTTCCAGCGTGGGAGTGGGCTATGAAATATGAGGTTGCATTTAGGGAGTATTAATCTTTCATGTGGTTTAGGTGTCGGTGGCCCGCTGGCATGCGGTTTGTGAGGCTGGCTGGTTGCCGTGAGCGTGCGGTTTGCGGCACATTGTTGACAATTAAGCTGAGCAAATGCTTAACCTTGGCGGGCTTGGCAAATGTTGTTGAAATGGGGAATATTAAAATGCCGTTTTTCTTCCCATTGTGCCATCCATCGTTCGGTATTCTATTCATAACGTGCTCGAGCATCAATGGGGATGGTATGCTGGAAACGTGCGCTGGCTGGCCAGTAGGGAAATGGGAAAGGAAAGATGATAAGGCCCCCGCACAACATTAATCGTCCAAGGGTTATGCAGGAGCCAAAAATCGTGCTTTTGCATTTCAACAATGAAAAACCATTTGTTTGAAAATAAATGAAAAAGAAATTTAACCATAGCGGTAATTTGTAATGATAAAACTTTGTTAAACTTTTGTTTATGCATACAAAAAAAAATTAAAAATGTGTTTATGCAGATACAATTACTGACATAGAAATTGGCTCAAATATGTATTAAAAAATTACTCTCTGTGAAAAAAAAAATACAAGAAGCTAAATTTAATTTTGATACGAAAAACATTACATACAGCCCATCATAAAGTTACATGTTTTATGATTCAATAATATCTAGTTGAATCATATGATTCAATAATATTTAGTTGAATTTATAGATCTTTCTCGATTTTACATAATAATTAATTGCTGGTTTTTATAATCTCCAATTGGACACATTTTTAAACATATTTTAAGATCAAAGTTATTGCTCGTTGTACAATTTTCAGAATTACATCCACCGTTCCATATCAACACGAGGTATTAACTCTCTTTTGTACTAAATAAAAAACATACATACCTGGAAGCCTGGGGCGAACGGCCATCATCCGACAACGGCACGTACGGTTACATTCGGGTCAGTACGTTCTCTTTTTTGGGGCTTTACATCGCTGGAGCTTCGTGGAATGAAATCATAAATTCGCTTAATTTTTATTGGAAAACTTAAATATGATTACTGAAGTTATAATTAAAACAAAAGGCAAAAAACGCGGCCAACCGAACATGCAAATTGGTTGCGCACAGCGAACAACCGATATGATCGTTTGGTTCTTTCGGTTTCGGTACGATAGCCGAACGCAAGACACCAAATTACGCAAACAGAGTTGTTTATTACGGAGTCAATTTAAAAACAAAATAAAGTGTCCTTGTTCTTTTACGGCAAATGAATATTCACCAAAGCACGTCGCGGTCTGAAATGGGGATCGTTGAACGGGAACTGCAGTTGAATTGACCTTGAGTGGGCATTTGGTTGGAATTTTTTACAATAGTAAAATATATTCATTGAAAAGATATTGGGCTACCTCTTTGTGATGTAGTCAGCAATTTTTTTAATACATTTATTTTCAGGAAATATAACACTGAGTGCCTGTTAACAATTTTTCAATCGAATGCAACAATTTAGTATATTCCATTTTGTGGTTTAATGTGTACAACATATACTATGGGTTTTTTTCTGTTTCTTAAATGTTTTCAAAACACATTTGCATGGTAAGAAAATGTGTGAATGGAACTCCTGTTATGCGCACTCTGCACATATTATGCATATTATGCTTTGCTTCGATTTCTCTTTCAATGCCTTTATTTTTTTCAACCTCAAGAAAACAAGATGTATTCTGCCAATGCTGGCGAGCATTTGCTACACACAATATCTCTACCTCTTCAATATTCCAAAAAAAAAACCACCCTTGGTCTTGAAAAAAAGGTTCAATTTTGAACAGAATTATGGACACAATAACGGGTGTTTCGGATCGCACAAAGCATGCGATTCAATCCTTTGTGGCGCATGTGCCTGGTGTGTCGCGTACCGAACGGTATTTAACGTTCAAATACGCCATGTTTGTGTTGATAAACATTTTGAGAAATCAAATAAACAGCAAACGGATTGTTCTCATATCACAATGATGGCACACAAATGTTTACCATCAATCAGTAAGCAAATTGAATCAAAATACTGTTAGTGCCTCGCCCTGTTCGGTGGCCCGTATACCTTCCGTTCAACGGATGTGCCTCGGCAAACGAAAGTGTAACCTTCACTGCGCGGAGAACGATTTTTGGAAGCGATTCATTACACAAGATCGTTTGGTGAAGGGAAAGCAATAGAGAGAGAGAGAGAGATAAAAAAGACGCTACTATTGATACTTTGGTGAAAATATTCCCACAGCCCGGGAATATTTGTTAAATTCGTTCCACAAAATTGACTTCAAAGTGCTAAAATTGGAATGTAATCAACACCGATTTAATCGCAGTCCAGTAGACTGCGTTCGGAGCGCTTCTCGCTGATTTGAAGGAATGTCGTTTCGCCGGTGCCGGTGCAGGCGGATAAAACATTCCGGTTTCATTCAATTAGTGTTTACCGCTCGTCAATAGTTGCTGTGCCTTTTCCGTGCGCGCACGGAAGCGTGCGGCGACAGGACCTCACGGGGAGCCGTTGCGTGATGTTTGTTTTTCAGCCGAGTGGGCTGGTTTCATGCGATCAATGTTGCCACAAGCATGCGGTTGAGGGGACAGACCAGAGCAGGGAAAGCATTGCAATCGGTTTTGCAAATGATGGTTTGATGGGTGCCGGGTACGTGCGATGTGCTAATAAGAGCGCCGCGGGCTTTGTATTCTCGATGATCGCTATTTTTTTTTCAACTCGCTCCCGCTCGACATTCGCTTTAACGGGCACATTTCGGAATGGCACGGGGCACGTTTGTGCGGCACGTAGTGCGATTGTGTGCAATGTAACTTAATCCGGTTGGAATGTTAAAAAGTAACATACGCATGATCGCGTCGAAGCAGGCGTTTTTACGATTGTAAAACATGCCATAGGTATGTGGCATTATTCTGGCTACGTAACCGTTCAATGGTTGGTTGCTTGGATGACTATCGAAGGATATTGTAGCCATTTTCAAAACATGCCAGTTGGTCATGGTCATTTTGACAGCGTATATTTAGCTTCGTGATTAACTTGAGTTCTAAATGCCGTACAGTTCCCTTACATACATCATACGAATTTAAAGAGCGTAAGCCTTTCTGGGAAATGTAATAAGCCTTTAAGCGAAGCCAAAATAAAAGTACCGGTGAAACCTCCTTACGTGTATATGGAATGCTACAATCCTTCGGTGGGTACGAAAACAAAAACGGAAAAGAATGCGAAACTCTAAAGTAAACTTAGTTATTTTGCTTACTGTACTCATAATAGCATGACAAGGGGTTACAATAAAGTACCCCCGGTTAGCGGTTCTGGGATGGAAAATTGCATTATCCGGATTAAACGAGTCAGCTGCTGACGAAGCAAGTCATATTTTCTGTGTCTGCGCGCTTTTAGTCGCGCTTTCGAGTGCCTAGTGCCTCGCCAAGACACGTCTAATGGACGGCCAGTTGGAACAGGAGAAAAAAGAAGAAGAAGAAGAAGAACGAAAAGTATGCCGACTGGCCGAGAAGCCATCACCAGGGCCCGGTTGAAGCAGTAAGTTACTCAGGAAATATACCCAGCCCGGGCAAAAAGATTCGCGAAAATGAAGGCACAAAAACGTAACCGCATGTCGGCATGCTGTGGAATCGCAATTGCAGTTCGTGCTTCGGTGCGGCTCGGCTTACTTACGACGTTCACACATTTATAATGCATTATCACTACAGCAAGTCATGAAATATTTATAATCTCATTATTTTTGTACGTCACACGGGACGGGCACGGGGTGGCGAGTGGGGTGGGTATATTTTAAGCAGGCAGTGGGCATGTGGAGTCGTAACGACAGCTCCACCAAAATGGCTATGTGTCGCTGGCTGGGCGGGCGTAGGGTTGTTTGCTCGACATGGGCACTTCACATGAAATGGTACCGAAATCAGACCACATTGATGAAATGGTACCGCATGGCGATACGATGGGTTGAATATGATGCAGATGACGCTTTAATTAGATTGCTGAATTAATTCCTGAATTGGTTCGTGATGCAGGTGCGGTGGTAATTTGGGATGCATTTTTTAAAATAAACAAAGCAGAAGAGGAAGAATCTATGTAAGAACGTTCATACCATTTTATCATTTCTACATCATTGTAAGGACATTAGAAAGTTTTATGTGAAACCATTTAAAAAAGAATTTGAAAATAAAGAAAACATATCTTAAGAAAAATAATCATTTCAAAAGGAAACTAAGCTTACATTTCAAAGACTAGACTCCACATACACAGTTCACAGAAGTGATTGCAATCGCAAAAATCTCACGTAGCGTATAGGACTACTAATGTCCATCTCAACAAATGCAAACAATTGAGTATAATTTACGAAAACGACACATTGATACGAAAAATAAACCCCATGCTCACTCACGCCCGCATAAGCACAAACGAATGCCGCGGAAAGTTTATGCACCGAGTGGGCGTTTGTGGTTACGGCTGTTTCACGATTGCATTCCGCGCTATTCCGGGAGTTTAACGGGTTTTGATATTTGGTTCGTTTGAGTTCCAGTTTCGGCATCCTCGGAAGCGCTTCGCCGCGCGTCACGCCGCACACAGCCCAAAGTTTGTGCAGTTGTGGAGCTGCTTTTCCGCCTTCGAAAGCAGGTAAATTGAGTTTTCAAAAGTAGGATTTCTTAAGTTTTGCGGCCAAACCCGGTCCTCGTGCGGCACTACGCCGAAGCGCCGACGGAGCGAGGACAAACTTCGTAGCGGAAGTAATCCGCGAGCAATTGCATACCAAATCATTAGTACGTTTCTTTCAATGGTTTCTAATGCAACATGAAACGACTTGTACGGGGTTCTCGAATGCGCGAACGAAAGTGAAAAACTTGGTGCGCTTCAAACACGCTCAAATCCTTCGGAGCCGATTGACATTAGATAAATGTGCAGCAGAGCTAGGACAGGGTAGCGGACGGAACTAGCGCAATAACTTTGGCAGAATCGCGATAGGGTGTGATAAAAGCGGAGTAAACTCTTTCGTTGAATGGGATTGCGGGATGACATTCCTTGTCGGTGTACCGGCAGCGTATTAGCAGCGCGAGGCAAAATTTGTCCACAATTGCTTCGTTTCGTAAGGCGATTCAAAAGTTCCTAGTGAGGGTTTTTGATAATAATTCTGATTGGAACGAGATCAAGCTGCAGTAAAAACGGGTCAGCAACTTCAAACTCAGTTTAATGGGACACTTTTCGTTCTAGCTGCTGTTTGATTCAATTTGTTTTTAGAGTGGTTTTATAATTCTAATATTCTAACTGCGACAAAACTTGCGTTGGAAGATGTTTGCAAATATAAGGGATAAAATGTATTGGTGAAACATTTTTTTATTGCTTTTATATTTTCATTTTCATGTATGATAGTTTTTTTGATAGCGTTTAGTAATAAAAGACTGGGCGTCTCCATTTGGCTATTTAAAAAAAAAAATAAGTCCATTTAAAACTCAGCACAACAATCGCAACAAGATCTATCAGTGTAAATTATTGTTTTTATCGTATATGCATAGTTTTGCAACTTTGGAAACAGTAAAAACCGATAAACTAGCGCGTAGATTATTTAAAAAAAAAAGATATTACAAAATACTGGGCGCCTCCATTAGTGCGCAACTGCATAATTAAAACATTTTATGCTTTTCTTGTCAATTGAATGAAACATATTTTTTTTAGTTTTGTTCTGAAACATTGTTTGGAATCCCACTTGGTAAATCTTGGAATGATATTTAAATCGGTATATGTCTTGAATGATTATTTTCAATCGTGAACCACTCAGTAAGAATGTTTTATTGAGGTTATGCATTGGTTTAGATGCTTTTGATTCATATCCCTGAATTTATACCGAAAACTAAGTTGGAATGCTGCCACCAGTGTCAGAAAGGTCAATTGAATATCATACACTTATACTATATATGTAACATATACTTTTAAATTTACCGGTTGTTGAAACATGTCAACAACCCTCAACTAATGTTTCCTCAACCCTTAAACTAATAAAAAGAAAACTTTTAGAACAAAATACAAACACAAGCTAAAGAAATTCCGTATTCTCATGAACGAGAGTATTATTGCATAACAATAAGCTTTCGAAACACACAAACAAGCCTTTAACTTTCAGTACCTTTACTCGATAGGAAATGTATGCCAACAAATCTTTAATCCACGTACAACGCAGCTCAATATCAGGACAGGTCAGGTAAAGCAGCCACCCTGCTGGCGTTGGCCAAAAATTGTGATTGATCATGCTTCGCGTGATTGGAGTGATGCTGGAGCGTTTTGATATTCATCACCAGCCTCCCAAAAAAAAAAAGAAAAAAAGCGGAAGTGCTCGCAAATACATAACCCTTCCGTACGCTTTCCATTTGCTGGTGTGCATGAGCGGCCACGGCAGGGCCAAACCGTTCCAACCAAGACACATTCCGGATTGTTCATAAACAGTTGCAACCGGCAGCGTGTTCTCGCGCCGGCTCGTAAAATTTATCTGGCGCTCCAATTCACACAGATGTAGCGCGGGGCTCATGGTTCGTGACGGCGTGGCCAAAAAGGCACACGATTGCGGGAGGCTTGCGGGATGGATGAAATGTAGGAAAATGTTGATATAAAATGCACGCACTGGCAGTTACAGTTGCTGGTGGAAAAGAAGGTCCCATAATCTTGGTACGTGCCCGGAATATGAGAGCAGGGCAGGAAAACATGCTTTTTTTTTTCTATACCACCAGCAGCACCACCATCAGCAGCAGCAGCAGCAGCAGGAGCCAATGGCCGGGCGCTGCATGATAATGTTGTGGTCATTGAAGAAACAAGAGCTCAAAATAAATAAAAAAGAGACAAGAGATCCTCGTAGTCGTTTCTTTTTTTTATTTTACTTTCGACGGGGTACCCGATGGTGTCTGTTTTTGTACTTGTTTGCAGCTATTTGCACCGACTTGGCGCCCTCGTCAGTGAGGGGTTGTCATTAAACTTGCAGGTATTCGTCAGCAAAGCACGGAAGGCGCTAGCTCGACGGCCGGAAACTCGTCATTGTTTATGTTCCTCAGTGTGCTGCATTTGTTATGCGGCCTGGAAGAAGGAGTGCACGAGTGGAACACAATACGTTCGCCTTACAGCAGGCTCTCTATTTTGCTGATTGGCGGTTTTAATATTGATGAATTGCGGTTTTGTCTGGCGCCGTGGGGGAGATGATAAACATTTGGGTGCCTTAATTGGAGTTGTTTGGCTTTTCTTTCCCTGTCGCCGTTCCCTGGCGGGGTGTTTTTATTTCAAATTTACATACGGCGCATGAATCGGTTTAAATTAACGTAGACGCGATGCGCGAAGCCTGTGGCACGGCAAGAACCACGATTTTGTTGATGCTTTGTCGAAGAAAAGTGATGCGATCAATTTCCGTTAGCCGTTAACCGTTGGGTAGCCCCGCAAAGAATCCGATGGGATGTCTGTGGAGGTAGGATCGACAGGAAAAACACACTATTCAATCGCGTGACAAGGGTTCGATGCGTTGAAGTTTGTTAAGGAAACAGACGAGGTGTGATGTCCTTCGGCGTGTCGGAAAGTTTCTTTCAACAGAACGTTTCTTTCAACAAACGTAAACAGGCAACCTTTACCCTTTGAACTTAATCATTCCCTTTTTTTTGCATTCCAAACGATGGGAAAGTTGAATGTATCACAGGTTAAGTTAGTAGTTTTGAGCTGTAGCGACCACAAGCAATATGAAGAAGAAACTTGTATTGAAATGGGACCAATTTAATGGAACAAAAATCAGCATTGCATAATGCGCATCATTACTAAAATGGATGGTCTAATTATGTAGGCAAACAATGCGTACGATTCTTTTAGATGTTAAAAAAGATTGTTAATTCCCGCGTCAGCCGAACAAAACAAAGCTCTCGATTCAGTCAACCGTATTGGGAGATAATTTATGCACCCGATAAAGCCATTTTGCGGCACGAGTTTGCTTCTGAGCACAAAAGCCTCGAATATGTCATTAGCCCTTATTAACTGCTTCGTTTACTTTTCGCTCAGCTTCAGCGCAAGCTCAAAGACTTGGCCGGCTTGGCCTTTCGAGAAAGTGGCGTGGTGTATTTTTTTTGCGTGTGTGTATGTGCTGTTCATTTCTCCTGCAATGCTGCCACCGCCTGGACACTTATCATGGGACAATCATGAGAAGGGCTGCTTCACAGTCCCTTCGCTATCTTGCATCAAAACCATGCCGGAAATTATGAAACTTTCCCCCAAGTGTAAGGTAACGGAACTTGCACGGAATCCGTGATGGTGCTCGGTGCGTTTTTGTTGTTGCCGTTGTTGTTGCTCGCTTTTACCACGCTATTTCTTATGCCCGGACTCGTTGCGAGCGCTCTTCATTTGTGCACAAAACCGGCAACTGCGTGGCACCGTTCGGCCCTTTTGCTGAGGAATGAACCATCCCTGCCAGCAACAGGCACTCGATGACATTACCCGCATTTGCGAAAGAAAAGCGGGAGGCAAATAATAGCAAAAGAAAAGGAGCATCCACGCCACCCAGCCAGCCAGTCAGCAACAGCAAGCTAGAGGTGGCATTATACCGCTCAAAAAAAAAAAACAAAAACGAAAAAACGAAAGGATGGGAAGGAATTCCGGGAACAAAAGAGCGTAAGGAACAAAACCCACCCGGGTACTTCGGGTCCATTGTCAGCGGTATGATCTGGCCGCTCTTTTCTTCGGCTAAACTGATTGCTATAATAATAGTGGTCTGTGCATTTCTGGAAAATTAAAAGATTTTTCTCCTTTTAGTCCTTACACTGTGCCCGTTGGAGCTCCCGTTATTGTGCCTTCCTTTTGACAGATAGGGCGGGTGGTTTTGTATCCTTTTGACGGGCTGTAGCTGATAGCCGGCAAATGAGCGCCCGGATGCAGATGGCTTGTTTTGCCGCGAACCATTCATCGTTGCCTCGAGCAGCCTCGGGTACGTAATCATTTAGGCAAACGAAGCGCTATCGCGTGGCGCAATCGGAAGGATAAATAGCGGTAAATGTTTGCCTCTTTCCGCCGTGGCACCAAAGGACGTAGCGGAAAATGTGTGTTTTTTTTCTCCTTTCATGTACCTAAAGAATGCAGTTAGTTTCTAGGATGTGTTGGATTTACTTGGAATTACGTTCGTTGGCAACTGGTACAAAAATTATCAAACAAAATTGTGTATTATATCGTAATATTGTCATATTTGGCATGACAGAATTTGTGAGGAAAATGATTCAAAAAATATGGAGCGTTTTTTATGTTAGGTAAATTGCTCGATAATAGAAAGCGAACTTCAAAATTGCAAGCTGGTTAGTTTAACTATATTTTAGGGGTGTCAATACAAACAAACTAAACAAAATGATTAAAAATAGATGTACTATTTTCCAAGTTAATCAAATTGTTTGATTCTAGAACTCGAACTTGAAAGGTAGTTTTTCGTGAACTTAAAAATTTAACGATGTTTCAGAGTTGTTTATAAAGTTTTATAATAAAAAAAATTAATTGCAGTAATAAAATTGCAATAATTCGCAGCATTTGATACACATTTACTATGGCTTTCAATTTAGTGATGTAAAAATCTCTATCCATTTCATGCGATCGTGTTAACATTTATTTACACTAGCAAAATAGTGGCGAAATGTTTGGCGAATGTGACATGCTCGGTGTTCTGTATGCCATCTGTGTTGGCTCATAAATTCAGCAATACAAGTTAATTACTTAACCATTACCCCCCAAGTGCACGAGGTGAGGTACGTTTCGGGTTCGTGTATTTACGTGCTCTCGCATCCAAAAATCGAGTTTACTCGACCGACACTAGCGCAGTTTCACGTTGCGTAGCTCCCATTGAGAACACATTTCGTACCAAGTATATAGTTTTGCGCCATTCTGGCGTGGGCTAAAGTGTGCCGCTCTCGGTAGTTTGCCTGCTGGACATGACGTTATGCGAAAGGTTGTGGTTCTTGGTGGGGAAAACCTCTGGGAGCGTGGTTAGTTATGATAGCACCGTGCATAAGCTGAACATTAACATTAATATAATTAAGCCTTTGCCGGTTACCCAAGAAACTTTGCCACATATCTTACGGTCGCAGTTGTAGTAGTTTCCAGGCGGTTCAGTCTTTGACCAAAACGAACGATTACAATCGATTCGAAGGTAACATTCTAGCTGATTATGGTGACATGGTTGAGTTTCATTTCCAATGAATTTATCGGCCCACAGGATCTGGTGTTGGACGTACCATAATGGCAGACAAAACATATCAGCTTGTATCAATCCCCATACAATTGGGTATTTGCTTTAGATTGCGTCAATTGCTCAATAGCATATTTTGTTTATTGTGTAGCGCATAAAGCTGTTCGAATCAACAATTTATTAAAAGCTCTATTAATGGAGTATGCATTAATGGAGTATTTTGAGCGTTGAATAAAATTTTTATATTTTTATTTGTTTTGTTAGAACTAGAACTTGAATATAGAACTACTTAAGTTTATTTAATTAGAAAGACAAATTACCTTATCGAAACTCAAACAACTTCTGATTGCTGAAATAATGATTAGAGCAAATTTTGTTATGCTTTATACGTAGAAGAAAAGCGACTCGAAAAATATTTAGATTAATTCGGTTATATCAACAAAAAAAAATAACAAAAGCAAAAAAAGCAAAAAAAAATAACAAAAAACGAAACGAATGATGAAGCTAAGCCAGTAATTCTCCTCAGCTCAGAGTTATACTTGGAATAAACCACAGGTGTGTAGCTTATTACTTTGGGCTGCATAGTTTTGGGGATGAATAGAGAACAAACCGAAAGGTGCACACATGCAGCAGCTATATTATTCTCACGTTTTTGAGGATTATTTGATCTCAAAATGCAATACTCAGCATGTAGGTAGTGCATTGTGAGATCAAATAATACTCAAAAACTTCAAAGGCTAAGAGGAATTTAACTTAAATTTTCAATTTCACAGCACAGGATTCGAAACACAGTGAGTTTTAGAATTCAAAAGCAGTATATGTACATTATACGTCAATATTAGGCCAATCTCATAAATGATCTGCATTCAACTGATCGGTGTTTTGTTAGTTTTGTTTTATTTAGAAAAAAACAGGCCCAAATAGAAGAAAGATTAAAGTTCCGTATTATTTCGACCTTCTCATAATTCTATTCTTAAGATCAGTGCCAGTTGTATGTCGAGTTCCATTGACCCCTTAATCGTATGTTTACCAACTGAACATGAAAAAGTGTGTACCGGCGCACCTGCTTTTTTGAGTCCCCGGCGAATGCTGATCCGTGCATCATTTTTCCTTTTTTCCCCCTTCAAAAAAAAAGCACCAAAAAGGTACGATTTCTTGGCCATTCGAGGGCCAAGCTTTCAGCTGTGCAGCTGCGATACTTAGGCGCAGATGATGGTTCATAAAGCACAAAATAAAACACACACCGAGTACACGCGCGCTCCATGCAATGGCGTTTCGATTTGGCTCCCATTCTTCGGGGCTATTTCGGGCGAGCAGCCCACCGTTCGAGCTCATGCTGGCGGAACGGAGTGTAAAATGTAGCAGTAACTTTTGCAGCCGCCTCGATTTGCCAGCAGCCCCTTCAAATCTGGCCCCGGATGTTGTGCCGCGATGGGTTACGGGCTGCCCCATTTTGGACAGGGTGCGAAAAACGGGCTGCTTAGCGCCGTCGGCCTGGGAAGAGCCAAACAAGCGAGCGAACTGACGAAAACCAAAACAAAAAAAAAGAAGGTGAAAACATGAAAGAACCGAAACATAAAAAATGGTGGAAAATGAAGCGAAGAGACGGCGTCGGCGACGGCAACGGACACCGCGTGTGGCTGTCTGGCGCTGTCATCATTGTTGTTGATGGCCAAACATTACGATCATGATTATTATGTTGCGAGCGTCAAAGGCGTACATCATTTTATATGGGTTTTACTTCATCATCTTCAGCGCGCAGCGGTGGGCCAGCGAGAAAATGGCGCGAATTTCACTGGAAACGTGCGAGGGTGGAGTCGAGTAAAGCCAGCGAAAGGGCAACCTTTGGAAGGAAATAGCGAGCGGGAGCGAGCGTCGTTTCGGTCGGGTGCTTCCCGGTGTCAGGATCAGCCCCCGATCCCAGAGCCTAGAGGCTTTTCCCGCCGCTCGCACGCCATTCTGCCTACTCATTTCCCTGCTGCTGGTGGAACGAAAAGTTACCGCCACCGCAAAACCACCTCGGACCGGGCGGTATTTACTTTTCATTAAACAAATAGATATCAAATATTAATATTGCATTCGTTCAGCCGAATGAAGACGTATTTGTTTGGCGGGCGCAACAACACCAACCCAACCCAACCACCGGCTAACAATGATTGATTGTCCACTTCAGGATGTTTACGATGAACGGTGCTTGGGTGCCGCTGCCGCTCGTGGGTCCTTTCTGCGTCGCGTTTGGCATGCAAACCGGGCTGCTTTGATCAATCATCCACCATCTACCACCATCACAACGAGCGAAGGCGACCCATCACCACCACCACCAATGTCGGGAGAAAGTGATTTGCCCGGCGCACGGCCACCTTTTCTTATCAGCGTGGAAAATGAGTGTCATAACCATAACAATCAGGTTTATGGCACCCAGCCATATATTAGCGTACTGAGGGCCTGTGCTTTCACGCCGCGGGTTCGCCATCACAAAACGCCCGTAAAAGCGAGCGAAAGTGATCCATGTTGCGTGGATTCCAAGTTCAACCTGTTTGAAGTGATCGCGACCTCGGATATTAAATGTCTTCATACGAGCACGGACGCTACGCGTCAGAAAAGACACTCAGGGCGGCGATCAAGGAACGGTGTATTTTTGATGGCGCGCAGTTACGGCGCTACGTAAGCATAATTTATGTCGCGTTATAACTCAACGGTTGCACGGGCTGGCGGCGTTGGGAAAGTTTTCGAGCGATTGCATGTTATTTGATGGATGATGGCGGGGTACACGAATGCGTAGTAATAATGATCAAACAAACATTTTGATCTACGAGCCGGGCAAAGGGGAGAAAGAAAAAACTGGAAAGAAAAAGAAAACGGATGTCTTATTTGTGTTTGCTCGCTTAATCGCCGATTTGTGCGTCCGCCGTAAATCGTAATTTGTTTCCGTTTTCATATGCTGCTGCGTTTTCTTGATTTTGACAGTTGCGACGGTAGCGAATGACATTTGCAAAATAAACGTAAACAAAAAACATCGCACACTTTTCGCATTGCTTCTTTTTTTTAGCGATTCAAACACCAACCTGCTAGAGTGTGCTGTGAGGCAACCATGGCCGTGACTCCACCAACCTCGACAGATGAAATAATCGTCCGGTTCCGTTTGGCTTGACCCGTAACTTTTCTCATTACATTTCCGATCGCCCCGGTACGAGGTACGTCCGATCATCGTCCACACTAAGCGCGCGGGTGGGGCGCCATTTTTTTGTTGTTGAAAATTAATTGAAAACAATGCGGTTTGTGGGCGCACGGCCCACGCGCCCACGTGCCATTGGAAAATAATTAAAACTTAGCTTCACCCACTGGCGACCGACGCGATGGTCGGCGATGCTTCTTTACGATCGTACCGAGCCACCGAAAAAGGGGCAGCTGTTTCCGCGTTCCGGTCCTGCGCTGGTATGCGCTCGTTGTTAGAGGCCACACGCGGGTCCTGGCCGCACCGGGACGGCCTGTGCAAGCGGGCATGTGCATTGCAACGTCCCGGGGGGAGGCGCAAAAACTGAACAAAACTTCCCACATGCTCCCACAGCGAGCCGGAAGTGGGCCCGGGCACGACCATATGTTTACGGAAACTAAATTGTACGACCGTACGGCTGTGCCATACGTGGGTGGGTGTGTGTCTGTGTGCTCGCTCGAAACTACAGCTTGTGGGAGGCGTCATAACGCGTGGTGGTGGGAAAGCGAGCGGAAGATAAATGGAAATATTACTCCGATGAGGCACGTTTTTCGTGCCGTCAAGCGTATGAAGTTTGTCTCAAGGGCTTAGGAAGCGAGTGGGCAAAAAAAAATGTACAAAAAAAATGAAATACAGCACCGGAATGCGAAGGAATGTACAAATATTTTCGTTTCTCTCGACCTGGGGGATGCAGCAGGAGGGAGAGAGGGAGAGGCAGTGTGGGGGAAAGAATGGAATAAAAACTTTTAACATTTATTACTTCCAGCTTCCAGCATTGACCGAGCGTCGGTGCACATGGGATTGAACGAAACAAAATAAAAACACCCCAACTTGGGTGAAATGAAAATGTACTATTTTAGTTCGGTTTTGAGTTCTTTCTAAATAATGGTGGAAATAAATTCATTACACGCGCTCGTTTCGGCCTGGTTTGATCACAAATGATCACAACTGCACGAGTTGCTCCACACTCCTAGTGGGTAGATTAGCTTGCCAGAGCTCGCGCGTTGGCTAAATCCTCGCTTTATGAAAGGGAGGATTTGAGCGTGTGATAACGCGATAACGCCTAACCCGAGACAGCACGCGGATTCGTTTTCCGCCGTGACCGCAGCCATAAAATAACGTCTATTTAAGTTGATCTAATTTGAGCGGGGATAAACTATTTACCGCTACTTTACGTGCCGGGATCAGCGTATCACCGGCAGCCAGGGGTATCCGGTTATCCAGGCATAATTAGATTTTTCTCGATTCCGCATAAATTAAGTGGGCAGGCAAAAATGCCCGCAAGATGACAGCTGTCGTCCTTTTCTGTAGTCGTCCGGCCTTTGTGCCGGGGCACACCATGGGCCGGAAAACTCATCTTCTCGCTCAGCGACAATGGCAATTCACGGTTTCCACGGTGAGAAGCAGCGGACATCGCGAACACTCCACCGAGGGGCCAGGTCAGTCTCGTTAACGCTCCTTGGGGATGACAACACGGGCAACCGTGGCCGTGTTCGCGTTGTTGAGTAATTTAATTCAACACAATTGGTGAATAAACAACGTGACAGCAGCAGCAGCAGCAGCAGCAATGGCTGCAGAAGCTTTGGGGCCTCGGAAAGTGGGAAAATGCTGCTTCGGGTTACACGGTCGGTTTTCGGTTTCGGTGGTGGCCTGAGTGACGTGGCAAGTGGACGAATATAATTATACGGCAAACTGACACGCAGCCAGCAGCCAGTAGGCGCATCCCACCCGTCCGGCTGATTATCGCCGGGGGGATATTCATGAAAATTATGTAATAAGGAAGCGTGTCCTGGGCCTCGGTTTCATCCGTTTTCCGGGCGTGCGAGCACGGTGAGATAAAGCCGCATCGAGAAAGGGGGAAGCTCGGAGTCGACACAACGCGCACAAACGCAATTACTTAATCGCTTTGTGCGACCAAATAGCGGTTTGTGGTGGTAAACATGCGAATCGTCAACATTTCCAATAACTGCACGCTAATTGTTGCGCTGTAGTAAATACGCGTGGTGCGATGGGTGGACCATTTCGACCATGATTACACGCTTTTGTGGGGGCTTAGTACTTTATTTGGGCGTTTTGTTTTATGCCCTCCAATGTCCGACTTTTTCTGCACGCCTTCTGAGTGGAAAAGCTCAGCAGCTCTTAGCCCGGAAAACTAATAACAACGCTGTGGCCCATGGCCCCGTGGACGATGGGAGTTTTGCTCATCTCCGTCCCCGCCGGGTTATGAGCGTCGTGTGTGATCATTTCGCTTATTTAAAATTCATTGCCTTTGATCGCCTTAGTTGATATGCATGAGTGTTGTGAAGCGTACCGACTTTGTGCGGTCCTTTGTAGTAAGTGCGAGGAAGCGCACCGGCTCTCGACCATGGGAGCATGTTTATTGCCAACTCTTTCCAAAAAAAAAAAAAAAATCACACACACTAATGTTTGGCCTGGTTGCCACTCGAAGCACTGCTCCACGTGCAGTTTCCTTCAATTTCACGAGCCGATGGCCCGGAAGATAAGTTTGCTACGGCAAAGTCCTTTGATGCTAAAAACCAGCCAGTCAACGGGAACTTTGCGGAATAAATTTCAACCGAAAACGGTTGACGTGTTGTTGTTCCCATCGAAGTCAAAGTGCTACCGTGTTTTTGGCACTGTCTCGGCATTGGCATCGCTGGCAGTGGCTCGATTGCACCAATGTTTACCTTGCTCCGGGGACGCCCGATTGCACAATTGCGGCTCGAAGGATCATTCACGAACGGGCGTCAGGAGTGGAAGGCTCGAACGCTCGAACCGAAATCAATATCATGTCAATGTATAAGTAATGAAGTTTTACTGCCAGAAGCGTTTGCTCACCTGCAGCCTTTGCTGGAGTTGGGCGAAGAAGAAGAGCAAAAAAAAAAAAGAAAGGAGAAACTGTTGTAACGCAAGCATGTGGTAGCCACCAGTAGGTAGGTCGTGCACTTTGTTGTGATGGCATTGTTTGAGCCTTTGGTTGCGTTTGTTTCCGCATGAGGAACCAACCAGAAACCTCACGGAGTAGTTTCAGCCCTGGGAAGAGATGGTGTTTGATGTGCCTAGAGAAGCTGAGATGCTGCCCTTCAAAAGAAAATTTCATAAGTTTGCTTATCCCGCCCAAGTGGGGCAATATTTATAGATTCAAACTTGTCTTGTTGCTAAGGATGCAGAAGGCAGGCTAATTGGATTGAATTTGAAATTGAAGCAGGTGCTCAAATGTACCTGTGTTTGAAGGGGTTCAACCAAGTCAAAGAGCCAGTGTGCAGTTTCAACTGCATTAGAAGTTATTTCATCAACATGAGCAACATGATCTACATTTTTTTAATGTAAGCTTCACTGGCATTAAAGTTCGTTGATGAGCTAACAACTTTTAATCGTATGAGAACATAAGAACATACACAACATTTAAACGTATAAGAAACTCAAGGTGAATCCCAAACCGAAGGAGGTTGCAAAATTGTCAACGAATTTATTTAAATCTTTTCAAATTTAAAGTATGCTATTTAACACTTTGTCTGGCTAACTTTTTTTTAAATAGAAATTACATTGAACGCCACGATTCAAGCGTTTCTTGCTTATATGTCATAGCCACGGTTGCACCGGCTCTTATTCTTCACATTCTAGGTATCTGAAAAACTTTTGGCTCGGACGTATGAGCAAGAGACACTTGAATCGTGGCATTTTGTGCACTTTCCTAAAAAACGCCTGCCACGCAAGGTGTTAAATCCATCTAGCATCGCAGTCAATTGCAATAAGCAATGGTGATAAATGATGTAACTTTGCAAACATGTTTCAGGGATTGTTTTATCACCCGGTGCATCGCTGAGGGAAAACCATACCTACTGTTCAGCTCAATATCAATTCACTCGAAGCTCATCACCACTCACGATCGCACCGAGATGTATAAATATCTGTCTAATGAACACCTGCCCCGGGGAGGGGAGAATAATTTAATTAAAAATATAATATTCTCATTTATTTCATTTCCATGCAACTCCCCCGAACTCCCTGCCCTGCTGGGGGAGCATACTTTACTGTCATTACGCTAGTTTCTTTGCACGACGTCTCGTGCGCGTTAACTTTCGAGCAAATTCCATCCAAAGACGGCAGACGCTAGAAGCAACGCCAACTTGGATATCTTGCCCAGATGTTACCCAGAAGATGTCGGCAACCGTTTCCCGGGCTCTCGTTCCATCTCCAGCTCGTACACGTTCTCCGGGGTCCTTGTTCCTTTCGTCCTTGCCCTTCGACCGCTTCGACTGCGGGGTGCCTTTCGCCGGATGAAGTGCACTCTATCTCGTCGCAATCGACATTGAATAATGTCACACTTTTGCACTTTTCGTGCTCATGTCCGCGTACCATTTGCAGTTGGCAAAGTTCGCTCCGCGTGCAAGTGGTGTGAGTGTGTGGGTGTGTGGGACTGTTTTTTTTCTCTCTCTATCTCTCTCCCCAACATGTTCCCTCCACGCTGTACATCTTCACGCGTCTGTTATCAATTGTCGTCTGCTTGAATCTTGTCGTTTGCCATTAGCTTTTGTGACACGATAAAATTTCGCACGGCCACCGGAACGATGGGATCGTAGTAGCCCGGTTTTTTTTTTTCGCGTCCAAAGTCAGACTCCCAAATGACTGACGCTGCAAAGGCGCAGATGGATTACGTGCTAAGTACCGGCTCGTAGATCACCCGCAGGTCACCACCGAGGTACATCATTTATAAGCCTCAGCTCGAAGGCAGACACTGGAAACCGGTCGCGAAGTGACGCAGAATTAATGATTTCCCGGAAGTCGCAAAAGTGGCGCTGTAAAATAAAAAAAAAGAGCACCCTTAAGAAGCGGGCTGCTAGTTTGGTGTTCCGTGCACGCCGATGCTTAGATTACATTTATCTGATCATGCATATTTTGAATTACTGTACCGTACGTGGAAAATATGCCAGCTCTTCCAGCTTGAGGGTGACGTTGCTCCGTCGATGCATAATTGGACGGGAATGTTGGCCGTGGCAAACTCCGCTCACAAGAACCCGGATGCGGTGTGGCGTAGCGAAGCCTGGCATCGATGAGAAATGGGAAAACAATTCCTCTGGTTATCCGGTGCAGATTTAATGCAAAGTTCAAACAAATTTAATAGCCGGGAAACTTTCTCTCTTTTCTTGCACCGTCGTTCGGGCTGCTATTTGCCGGCGAACCGTAACCAGGGGCAGGGGCTGAAGTTGGTCCCGGGAAAAGGAATGGAAAGGATCGCAGGAAGTTCCGGTTCGCTCGCCCCGTTATTCGGAGCATATTGACACAAGAATTTATCCCCCATGGCCCTGGCCGGTGCAGACGGGCAGCATTTGTATCCGCCGAGCGTTTGGTTTGGCTTCGTAATAGTTCTTCCATTCTTGGAAGTATCCTTTTCAAACATTCATTGTTTCACCGTGTTCGATTCCCTTCGGGTGGGTGGGGCTGGGTCCCGTTGTTCCGTAATACTTTGTTAGTTTGACACCATAATCCAGAAATCAGCTCACCAGCATATGCAACGGTATGTTCGTCTGCCGCTGGCAATGAGAAAAGGCAATGGAGAAAACATGCAGCCTTTGGCAGATGTGGCAGGCGTATGCAAATGTCCGGGTTTTTCGGGGTGAGACATGATGGAATGGGTTTTTGCAAAATCTACGTATCACAGAGGGAGTGAAGTGTTTGGGAAAGTGTCAACGAGGTTTTGTGCAATATGTAGCAGAACGATTTACTTTAAAAAGCCATGATTTACATGATTGTAATAATATCAAAATTTCATACTTTTCTTTACAAAAATGGTATTACGTGAGATGATAACATTTTTACATCTCTTGTAACCTTTCGTTGGTCTTTCTCGATTTACAAAAGCTCCATGGGTACTTCAGAAGCGCATTTTTTTTTACAAAAACACCGTTCAATCTTACACAGTTTTACAAACATTTCTCCCAGCAGGACATTTCTCCCGGCTCGAGGTAAATTATTATTTAAATGAAATTCTAATGTTATCTGCTCGAACATGCTTCTTCGAATAAGCCACATGCAAAGTAAACCAAAGGTCACCAGTCCCACATCCTCTTAGGTGGGTAATTTTTGCACATCAAAAGCATTATGCTTTTGTGCCGCTTTGCACACAAAAGCTGTTCGCCCATTTGTGGTTGCAAAAATAATCTGGACGTAGAACGTGCGGCAGCATCCTGAAGACGCATTCCGGCGAGCACGACTGGGAGCACGACAAGGAGCCCGCAAATATTACGCTGCCGGGTGAAAGTAAATCAAGAGGCAATCAACTTCAAATTTACCACCGTTTCCCATGCGCCGGCTACACATGCCTTTACTCACCTCGCAAATGTGCTGAATGTTGGTAAGATCACCTGCAGCAGGGTGATGTTGGTTCAGGCAAGGTCGTGCGGTTTTCCTTCTCCCGAACGCAAGAGGTGGTTGAATTGGGTTCGAAGATATTTTCAATTTGATCGCTATGTTTCACGCCACGCCAACGCCAGTGGTTGCATTCAGCAGCATTCGGGCTAGTCATGGTGCCCCTCTTCGTTCGCTATAATTGTCGTTTGTTTCCCAAAATCAGCCCCATTGCAACCCTCGGCCATGGAACAATGCAGCTTTTGGCCCGACCCGATCCGTGGACGGGTGAAAAGTTTTATAATTATCTACGCCCGGTCGTGCGGGAATGTTTTCGCTCGCGCCGTCATTGAAATGTTCGTCAATCGGTGTCCAGCCTCGGTGGTTTCATTTGCGGGAAAATCCGCGCGCAATCCGTGGACAAAATTTTCAATTTTCTCCCAACTATCTAGCGCGATCGCGTTTGCAGACGAGCTGCTTGTGCGGTGCAGAACACTGGAACAATTCGAATGCACGCTGCATAGCACTCGAGCGACCACGGGTTATGGTGGGGTTTTTTTCTTCCCTGTACGAGAGCACTAGCACGAAAGAAACCCTGGCTGGTCCCTGGTCAGTCGAAGGTCTGGGTTGAATCGCGAGCTTGGTTGTGAACCGGTTGGTGAAAATCATGCATGAATTTTGGATACGCCACAAACGCTGTTATTTCGCCAGCATTACGCCATTGCAACGCGATTATTTCCACCCGACGACGACGGTGCTGGAAGCTGCTGACAAAGCAGTGCTCCCCATCCTTTCAGATCGGGGCTTTCCATAAAGAAATTTCCATAAATATAAAATTGATATTATTTTTTTTTTGGTTGCCTCCCATCGCGCCTTCAAGAGACCACGTTGGCCATTTCTCCGGGATCTTGTGGTGCTCTCGAACCAGTTCCACTGGAAGCCACAACTTTTCGTCGCTCAGCATGCTAGGGCACATGGGGACACACTGGAACGAGCTGCTCTAGAGCCCGGAACCGGATAAGAGCGCTGGGAGAGCAGCATCAGGGAGACATGTGGTAATAAATTGTGATAAATGATGTCTACTTTCTGGGACAACTGCTGGCGGGGCATTAGCAGTTGCATACTTTCCCTGCAGTCGGCCAAGGGGAAGCTGTTGCAGGCAGACTCGCCGGGTTAAAACAATTCCCAGACGTGTTTAGGCACTTGGCTCATCCCCCCACATTTCCGGCACGAACCGGTTCGACCTTTACGTACGTACGTATGCCATGGCAGAAAGTTGATAACGTCAGCTCTTTTGCGAGCTTTTCGAGCTCCAGCTCGATGGCCAGCGTTTGCAAACTATTTTGCGAACGCAACGAGCTGCGACGAGCTTTTACGCCCGTTGTGGTGGCTCGTGTGGGAAACTTTTTTGGGTGTGAATGGTGAAGGAAAGATAGCGGGTGGAATTCACGCCACGACACAAAAGGACACGTTTCACGCAGCGCGTTGTGTGTCATTACGCAAGTAAGTGGCTAAAGTACTGCTCCCGTTGTGAACGATCTCGTTTTTTCTTTTTCAAATTGACCGTTTACACTCTCCCGCACTTACAAACGAAGTGAAAAATGCAAAAAAAAACCCCCGTGGAAATGATCTCTGTGAGCAATTACAACCACCTTAGCGGAGGTGAAATCTCGCACACCAGCCATTTTCTGCAGCAAACGATCACGGTTCGAGTGATCCAGTGTTGTCCACGATGGCACTGGCCACCACAAAGGCTGTGCTCGGCCAGAAACCGAGTAATTTCATTATGATTTCATTAAAACCACTGCTAATCCGTCAAGCGATACGGACGGACGGTGCCCGCTGAAATGCGAAACTGGAGGCTCCCGAAATCCCATCTCGCCCGAGCCAGCGAGTTCACCGACGATCCGGTTACGATCTTGACCTGCCGGAATGTCGGAAATTACCCGCATTTGGGGGGTCGGTGGGGTGGATAGGTGGCACCACCACAGACCGGTCGGTTGGCTTCGCTTTACCGAACGGGGTTGTAGCTTTTAAAGTTCCATTAAAAAGTTACGAGGGTAAATATCATTAGCCGGCGTTGATGACCGAAAGCGCGAGGCCAGTAAGCCATTGCTGAGTGAATGGCAAAACCAAAAAACGAAAAGAAAGAAAAAAAACCCCACACTCACACCCACCCACATAAAATGTGTGAGAGAGAGAGAAAGCGGACCTGGGGGATGTTTGAGTGCGGTGTGCGAATGACGCGGTTTTAAACTCGGTTAAGCTTCCGGTCCAACGGCCGCGGGTATTTTCGCTGGGAAATCAGGAAATTCATCCGGATCCTTCAACGGATTGGCTGCAAGCTGCCGACCTGTCCGAGCCCGAGCAGAAGGGATATTTTTCGTCATCATGACGTGACGCAGGTGAATGGAGCAGAGACAACAAGAAGAAAGAAAGAGAAAAAAAGGAGCAGGGCGCACGCAAACCGACCCGCATTCGAGGTAAATGGAGGCGAAAAATGATTTAAAGTTGAATAGAGTTTTTGTCAATCGTTTCGTTCTAAGGGCTTTGCTGGTTCGGCCGTTTGCGCCGGTGTACGCTTGAGTCGTTTAACTCTCGGAACACGCTGCAGGCGAGGATTCTGGGAAGGCTATTCCGAAATTGATTAATCGTTTTAAATGAGTGAGCTAGAAGATTGAAGTTAAAATACTTAAATTGGTCGGTTTTGTTTAGCGTTGATGGTTCATCTCGTCACAGTGTTGGCTTGTTGGCGCAATGGGTTTAATAGCTATTGTTTTGAACTGATTTCAACTATAAGGGATAGTACCAAAGATAAAGAGGCAATCTGACTGTGTACGACATATAGGTAGACAAATTAGCTGTATGTGGCAAGAAAAGTTTCAGCTTCGTATAAAGGCAAAATTTTCAACATTTTTAGTTTTTGTTTTAGAAATTTTCTTTTTTTATTGCTCAGGACACACTACTTGGATATGTCATAGAAAGCCTGAACAAGGTAGGCTTTGATTGTACAGCATTTGTTGCGAATGCAACCTCTTTTTTAAATGAATTAAAGTAGTTTTTTAACATCTGAAAGGGGAGTTTTAAAATTTCTGCCTTTATTCTGGATGGTTGGTTAAGAAAGAGACCGATGGCGCGTTTTCCATCGGTATTTATATGCGCCCACTAGCCCGGGCTTGCGCCAACCAGCCCATTACTGGCCGTTGGGCTGTTAGTGATCATTGTCTGTTTCGCTAACGCGCATCCTCTTCGAGATCGCGTGGAGGACCATTTATTATATTACATTTCACTCGCGACAGCAGCTGTTGAACCATTTTAGAAGAAGAAGTATTATTTCAATGCTACTGAAACGCACGTTTGAGAGTGCATTCTTTAAAAGATAGGCAAAAATGGAGTAATCTATGTCATAATTACCCTCCATTTAAGAATTACTTTACCCGAATGCCCATTCCAACCATTTTATTTTATTTCTCAGGACGTTTATACTCCAAACGTCATTGCTCCATCTTTTGATTTTCCACTTCATACATAAAGCTTAAAAATAATTACACAAAAAAGGAGTAACTGAAAAGGATAATGTTAACCACTAACAAAAACAATGTGCCACAGAATTTTACTTTCCACTTTAACAATGTCAGAGAGTTGACTATTCGGGGGATCGTTTACGTTACGCTGCTAGTTAGAGACATCAAACGTTAATCTGCGTTTTTCTTTGTGTGTGTGTGTGTGCTTTCGATTTGTCTCACACTCGCCCCTTGCAAGCTCGTTAATTACCGATTTGGTTGCAATAATAACAACCCGGTTCTATCACCCACCGCCCCCCCTTCCCTGGGAGACGCTGACCAGCGAAACAATGGGATTGTTTATTTTTCGCTTCCCAAAAGCCGCTCGATCGATGCCATTATTTTGCGATTTGCGTCGGATGTTGCCCGAGGTCCTGTGCTGGGTGTTGCCGGTGCCACCCGTACTGACCCCGTTCTCACCGACCGTTTGTAAACTCTTAAATTTAACAGCACAGTTGTTTTATCACTCCCGAGTAGCTAAAAGTGGTCCCGAACCACTTTCCACCCACCGTCAGCCGAAACGATCAACATTTACTGCTTTCTGATGCATTATCCGATTAAGGCACTTACGAAGGAGCGAAGCCGTCTGGCGTGGTCGTGTACGTGTGCCTGGGTTTGGAGCACATGTGGTCGGCACCGAGCCCACACGTGAGCTGCGGCAGTGTTTCAGTTTTAATTATCACTCCCGAACTCGAAGCGAACCAGCCGACTTCGGTGAGCTTAGAATCACGGCCGCCTAAAGCTGTGTGGCCCGATGCCAGACCGGATGACCCCATGTTTGTGGTCAAGACGGGAAGTCCTTTCGGCGACCGGGTCACCAACGACGGCGACGCCGACGACGCTGAGGACACCATTTCCCGGCCACTTTCGTACGAAGAGCCACCGTATTGCACACGAGAACTGCTAGCTGAGTGGTGGCCTGCCTGCCCAAAGCCAACACTGACGTAAGTTATTAATTTATGTGTGCAAGTTGTATCGTTTAATGCGACACCGGCGAACGCGCCTGCCGAGTGCAGCAAACTGGTGAGGCGAGAGTCCTGGAGTGCTTACGCATTTGGTTCCTGGCACCGACACTCGGTGTATGTAAATGGTGTGGCTGGAAAAGTTTGTCATCTGCTGAATGAGTAAGCGGCCGGTAAACTGACAGAGTGCCGCAAATCTAACGACCTGCCCGCACAACCCATCGGTGGCTGGCCGAGGCGATAAGATTAAAATATCACTTTTCATGACAAATTGATGGCGCAAGTTTCGCAACCCGTGGAAGGGGTTTTTTGGTGGATTGCAGGCGCAGATTTATGGCCTTTTGCGTTGGCTATGGCCGGGTTGCTTCTCTCGGGTTGAGCTTGAGGAGTGCTTTGTTTTTACATAAATCTGAAAGTGTCCGGTTCATCAGATTAGCTGACCGGGACCGGTGGGGGAGGTCGATTAGGTCCGCCATATGGGTCGCGGTAAGCCACAGCTTTTAAGGCAACTAAGAAGGAAGAAGCACACCACGAAGCCCTCGTCAAGCAGAGTAGAAGCTTGACGTTGCTGCAATTCGATTTCGAATTTATTTTCCATATTTTCACGGCCCACGTTTGTGTGCGCCCTTTTGTATTTTGCGAAACTGCGTGGAAAATGGAACTGAGCACCATTACGGGCACCGATGCCCATAATGGCCTGCCAAATGTTACACCCATTCAATAACTGCTATTTTAATTATTCAAAAGCTCATAACGGGCCCGGTTCGTTTGCACAAACGTGCACCACCCCACGGGTCGGTTGGTTCCGCGGTTTAGTCAAGTGGCCAGCCCGGAATTGGGGCACCACTCGGGATGAAATCAATACACCTGCGACCTCAGCACGCTTTACAGACCTGCGTGCGTGGTGGTAATGTGCTCCACCATCACCACTTGTCGGGTGTTGGGTTCCGCCAGTGAATTGATTGAAATTTATTGTGGTCGGGAACAAAAGGAATGTGTGAAGTATTTATTATTGATAGGGCGCAGTGGCCGCTCGGGTTGGGGCTTGGGCAAGATGGCGAAACAACAGCAAAAAAAACACGAAAAAAAAATACATCGCACCATCGACTACAACCACCGCAACAGCGATCGATAGCTTTAACAACAATGAAACACTGCATTACCACTGCACCGGATGGTTTTCGGGGGTGGGGGATTTTTCCCGACAACGGGTGCACAAAATTGAAGTCAATTTATGCAAAAAAAGAAGCGAACGCACGTGTAAATGAACCTTTATAATGTGGTTCACACCGGGGTTAACCGTGGGATGCACCGGGAAAGCTTTCTGGGGAATGTTTATTAAACTCACAAAAGCGATTATTGCTCTAATGCATAAAGAATGGCACCGTGGAATAGTGCCGATCGAGGGGCACCCATCGTTACCGTTCTCCCCAACCCACCCAATCGGAGCCATCGTCGGCGGGAACATGAAAACTTTTTAATTTAGCAAACGTGAAAGATTTCATCCACCACAAGCACCAAGTGGGAGCGAAGCGAGGGCCCTGTGACAAAGTACTTCCAGATTTGATGGTGTTCGAGTAGCAGCAGCAGCAGCAGCAAAAAAAAAAGAAAAGAAAAAAGAAAAGATCATTCTTTTCTTTTCGCCAAACTTTGAGCCAAAATCCACGCCAGAGCGTCATCTTTTTTTTGTTTGTTTGTTGGGCCGGCTCAATCGAAGCGCCCTTTGAATTATGCTCCCAAAAGCTCGAGAGTGAACGCGGTTGGCATCGCAACCCACCAGAGGTTAAACTTAGCCTACTCAGTTTTCCCAACCGGTTTTGGCGGTGGCACCGAACGATAGGCGAATCGATGGGAGGGAAAACTTTTCCATTTCGTCGCCCATTTTCGTCGGGATCCGTTTTATCGATAAAAGATAAAATCATCATCAAAATCGCCCACCGAGCGCAGGTACGCATCCGGCCTCGGGCCTGTGGATTCAGCCTTTTTTAAAGTTTGTCTTGCTGGAGCGTGCTCCGAGCAGCGGTCTTTTGCGGTTGCCGTGCCTGGCAGCTGGTCCGATACGGTGAGGATACCGGCGGGAAACATTGTCGCCATCGCTCAAGGAGGGCGAAATTTGCCTCTGTCAAAATATTTACTTTCCATCCCGCAGCAACAGCAACCATTTCTTGGTGGTGCGTGTGGAAATCAATTTGCAGGTAGTCAAAGTAGTCATCAAACCCCACTCAATGCGTTGGTGGGGGGGCGGGGGGGAAGGGGACCACCCCCTCCCCGAGGGTTGCGGTTGCGACGTGTGGGAGGCGGGCCGACGAGGTATTGTTGGAGTTTGGAGTGGTTGTGATTTATAAGTTTAGATTAGTTTGCGTGGGGTTGCGCGGCGCTGGGATCAACACCAAATAAATTTCATGGTGGTTTAACGGGCGCTTTCAGCCATTCTTTGGGAGTTTTCAATTCAATTACACCCAATTTAAAGACACCCGGCATGCGAGACGCAGCGGAATAACTGCTTCATTTCTTAGGATTTTCACCTTCAGCAACAATGTTTCAATTTCCAATTTAATTGATCTTCTTCATCGCTGTCAGGGTTGCGGCGTTGTCAGAAGAATTATTTTAGTAAACTTTATCTTTTTGTTAAATAGTTACAAGTAACAAACAAAAGAAAAAAACAACCATGTTTGAGGCTATAACTATTGAAAAAGTTGATTGTTATATTTTGAAAACTTTTTCAAAATACGCGATTTGGTATGATTTACTGGCTTTTTCGTTTCATATAATAAAATTAAATATAGGTTTTAGTTGGGGAAAATTGGTAGAAAAATGACAAAAATATTTTCCTACCTCTATACGTAAAGCGTGCTTAAAATAAAATACTTTCATACTTGGAATACTTTAAAATACTTTAATTTATATACTTAGCTCTGTATAATTTTGAAATATCCTTGCTATATGATTTCTGTTCGACTTATGTTGTAGAAAAAGTTTCAAAATGTGGTTTGTTTGAGACTCGCTGGACTTGGCAACGCACATAAATTAAACAATTAGCTTTGTTTTACTTTCCATTTTCCTCTTTTTTCCAATCCATGTACTACTGTTTGTCGATATTCGTCGACATTCGTTTTGTTTATAGCGACTTTGACATACGCTATGTTTGTTTACAAAAAATCTTAAAAATTAGTCTTTTAAATTAGTAAAAATTAGTCTTTTTACTTTCAAAACGTTAGATCTATCTAACTGCTTTCAACACACTATGATTGCAGGTCGTTTTTGTTATAGACTTTTCTCTCTACTATCGCTGCTACGATTAGTATGAATCTATATATCCGATAGTAAAATGGTAATACCGCTGCGTTACGCAACAACTAAAAGAATGAATGGTGACAAATGTAACGCCCAATGGGTCTGCTTTGCTTTTGCTTAGATGAATAAGCAAATGAAGCATCGAAATTGATATTTTTCCACCCACAAGAATACACCATCACAGCGCCTTCAGACAACAGGCGGTGTGCGAGAGGCGTGCAGAAAATTGGCAAAACTTGAAATGCTGTTTCACGTGCCCAAGACCTCTCTTCGCCTGCGTCCCCAACGCCACTTCACTTAGCAACAAATGCAGAGCGTAATAAATTCTGTCGAGTAGGGCGAGTAGCGAGAAAATAAGCACACAAAACCCACCACCGAGTCGGGGGCTGCATTCTCGGGATGCTTGGTATCGAAAATGCAAAACATACCGCCCGAGCGAAACGCGCAAAGCGGAAGAAGCAAAGCGAACAACAGCAACACACCAAAACAAAACAAAAAATATATGGGAATCGCATTCGCAATTTGTCCATTCGAAATAGTTCCATCGCGAATTCTCCTCGGTCCGGGCCATCCGCGGGTCGGCTTGAACCAGATTCCACCCGGTTTTGGGGGGGGGGTTTTGTCTTGCCCGGACAGAGTGCATGAATCTCGTGCCCCAAGCCGGCTGCAGCCGCATGAAAACGAGGATTGTAGACTTTGTTGTCCGATCTCCACGCCCAAGCCACCGTGACCGGGTTTCCACCGGGTGTGATTGTTATTCTGGTTCAGGTGAGTGGTAAAACATCATTATTTATACATCGGTCGAGTATCGATTTTACACAAGCATCTTCTGCCCGGGCTTTGGGTGTGGGTTCGGATGCCCGGACATGGTTGCGAGGAATGCCGGGCAGGTCAAGAAGCTGACTCACCGGGAATGTCCCACCAGTTTAAGAGGGTGGAACGTCCCAATCGGTGTTTTCTCGTGGGAACGAGAGTGGATGGATATTAAAGCGTTTTATTCGAGATTCAGCACCAACATCGTCCGCTCGGTGGATCGATTTTGTGTGATTGAATTTTGATAGGGGTCAACAGGGATCGGAACATCGGGAAGTTTGAGCTTGGGATTAGCAAGGTGGTTCCACCAGGGACGAGCTACAAATCTTGGGACCCGGGGACGTCGTTAGGATATTGAAAAACTTTGCACCAGCAACCGACGACGGTGCCGACGAGCGAAAACGCTTGAACGCGCACCATCAGCGCGTTGTAATCGAGCCGGCCATTTTAACCGCCATTGACGTTTGATTTCATCAACCGCCCGGAATCGCGCTACACATTATGCAGTTTAAACCGTCCTGTTCCAAGGACAGGCAACTCAATCCGGTACTCCGATCGGACGCTGCCGGCTGAGCATGCATAAATAATGCAGCCGACTTTGTGCAGCTTCCGTGCCACAGCGGCACAACCACAAATAACGTTACATGCTGTCCCGGGCACCCACGCCCGATAAGAGCGGTGTTCCGAATGTTTCGAGATGATCCAAGTTTTATCGCAGCTTGCCCGGGTACGGTGCGCATACTTTAACGTTTTTAAGCGCCCTGACAGGAGTAAACTATCAGAACACGTACTCCCCGGCCGTCGATACATAAACCGTAATGTTGCTGCCAGAACTTTCTTCGTCCTTTCGCAGCGTTTATTGTGCAACCGGCGAGCGATACGAGCGCCCGAACGAATGTTCGCCCTGTCGTAAGTGCATCGATGCAATAAAGAAGAGATAACACGTGGAGTGCATCATGCTGCTGCAGCTGCCTGATGTCGGGCGCCTTCGTCCAGAGTCCGAACACGTTTCGGAGGGGGCCAGGGATGCTTCGAACCGCAGTCATCGACGACCGGCTGGGTCAGCAGCTGGACGTACGTGTGCGTGGATGTGTCTGTGCGAGTGCGAGTGAGCGCCCGCAGACTGAAGTGCAATTATTTGCGACATGAAGTGACTGTCACTAGTCCGCATGTTGGGTCCCGAATGGCGAACGGCGAACGGCTAACGTGTCGGAATTAAGGAAATGTTCCAGCTCGACATTTATCGGTCGGGGTCGGGAACAAATGAAAAATCTCTCCTCCCTCATTTAGTCCCTTTCGGTCGGTGCTGCTCGCTCGTTAGCACCGACACGTTGGCTGTCAGGGTCGCTAGAGAAAATAGGGTGGAAAGCAGCGGCACTTTGATCACTTCCCTGGTAGAAGACGTCCGGTTTGGTACACGTTCGCGATTAGTATCTGTCCGGGTGGCGTGGGGGAGGCGAAATTCTTATGCTGCAGTCGCAGATTCTCATCTTCATCATCATCATCATCAGCAGCAGCAAAGCGCCAGCGGCACAATATTTTGTGTAAAATTATGTGATAAATTCATCACCTTTTTTCACCTACCGGTTCGGGGCTGTTGCGCAAGGGACACGTCGCTTGAGATTAATCGTAACGGTAGGCATCACCGGTTGATCCGTATCGGGTGGGATACATTTTAGCAATTCGGTGCACGTCCTGGGGAAAGCCTGGTACCACACACCTCCACACCACCCGGGAAGGATATCATAAATTAGGCTTAGCAGTGTTCGCTCGTCAGCAGCACCACTTTTCTTGGATTATCACTCACGGTGACAAATACTGCGCTAGTGTAGCGTAATAACCGGTATAAGAGTGTCACAATTTAATGTTCATTTTATCTCACCAGAGCGTTGGGAGTATTTTTGTTTATTGGACGAAGGAAACGTTTCCACTGGTTGACAGACTTTTTTTTTTGGCGTTATTAGCTCTCCAACGAGAAACTGTGCGAGAAGCTTCTAACGGGTCAATGGAAAGAAAATTTATTAAAACTAAATGCATGACGAACTGAGGGCAGTTATACATACAATACATAAATCATTTGGGAAGAAGAAACAAAAACTTGAATGTTTTAAAATACATACTGCAATATGTACAGAATATAAGAGAGAATTCAAGTGCATAATTTACTATCGTTTAAAATCAAATATAATTTCAACACAATAGAGAAGAGCATACTTAAGCATTATCTTACTTCAAATCACCAAGAGTAAGAAATAGATTGAAAATATTAAGCACAATGTCACAGAAAGTAAAGTAATTGAATTGGTTTATATAAATAAAATGAGTGCGCACATTTTATAGACTGAAGAATGGGAAATCTGCATAAAATCATCAAGCGGTTCGTCATGCAGCAAAACGTAAAATAAATACCAGTTCACGCAACAGTACTTATGATTTTATTTACAAACCTTTGCTAAACTTAACATTTAAAATTTGATTTTAAACTTTTCAGCTTTTGTGAACTTTTTAATATGAATCTCAATAAAGCAAGCTAAGGATAGTCTTGGAATATTTGATTATTTTATTGATTTAAACGAGAGTTAGGCTAATCATAACCTTGATTTTAATCATTGTTTATGGCTTATGGCCTGATCAAATTGATGCACCATTGTTCAGTTCACCCTCGCCCACGCTCATCAGTTACAGTGAAATATGCTCTGCGATTACCTTCGGCCCGTTTGATTGTCAATTTTATCAAATTTATCTACCGTAGCACTCGAGAACGATGAAACACATTGCGGTACAAATGAGGCGCGTGGCGGGATGTAATAATGTAAAGCAGGGTGTGAAAGTTGACACGCGTCTGGCTGCTCATCCAGCCACCTGTCCGGCAATGATTACACACATATTATCAGCACTCTACCTCTGGTCAGATTTCCCCACAGGGAAAATGCGGATTTGAATGTTAATCCAATAATGCTGTGAATAGAAGAAAAAAAATCAATTACAGTTCCAGCAGGTGGCGTGCGTTATAATGACGACTAATAGATTGGACATATGTTTATGTTTCCAACGATTATCTACCATCCGGAAGGAAAACAGTTTTGAAAATGATGAAAAAAAACAATCTTTTCATAAATCTATCATGGTTTTCGCGCGAAAATATTATCGCTCATCATATTTACGTAAAAGATAAATCGATACCTTTGTTGATATTAATTGTGTTAAACGCATTATACATGTAATAGAAGAAAATCTGCTCCTTTGATGATTTGAAAAATACACACACACATACGAACATAAGCCAACACAAACAGTCGCTCCCGCTCAATAGCGCGCGTTCGTGCTTCGATCGTTTGTCATGAACGATATATTTTTCATCTTCTTAAATGCATGCTTAAATTTCGCTTTTCATGCTGTTTTGTATTTTCCCCTATTTCCTCGCACGCAGTCTATTTGATTCCGCGCACACAATTGTACCTGTCAGATGGTCCGATGGTTCGCCGCCTCGCCATGGTTTGATTGCCATGGTTACCGCGAGCGGTTCCACCGGCTTGCTTTTCCCGTAAGTGCAGCGTAATGCCGCATAATCCATTCTCGCCCGGGCGGTTGCTGCCACCCGAGCGATCATACTCAAGGTGACGTATCGTGACATTCAAACTGACACAAACCATCAATCATGAGACCCACGTAAACATATGCTCCCGTCTTTCGTGCCGCATCGTTGCAGCTTCCCAAAATGGCCCCCCCGACCGGTCGCGGAAGCTGGCAGCACTCGTGGTGGGGAAAAATGTGCCACCGGAATTTTCGTTTTCCAAACCGGTAGGGTGTGTGTGCGTTTTTTTTTTCATGTGTAGCAGGATGAAAGAAGTGTTCCTTCCGCTTTATAGTCCCACTCTTCCTCCTGTAGAGTGGAGTGATGCGAGACCGTTACATGGTTGCCGTTGGCATTATGGACGATCGCACGCAGCCGACGGTACGATGGCAATACATGGCGTAAATGTGCTCTAGATGACAAAGCATAAATCATAAAATGATGTACGCCCCTGACATCAACGGCGACAAAATAATCACGATCACGGGCTTTATCACCGGTGTAGCAGCAATAACGTCAATGCCAGCGACTCTGGGTGCTGGGTGAAACCGTTTGATGCTCGGCAGAACGGCGAACCGATCCGTGGAGAAAATTCGCTGAGTCCTCGCGGCCCTCCGGTCGACCGTCGGGACTGATGTTATAGCTTCTCGGGACGTGGTGCCGTGGTGCCGTGGTGCCGTGGTAATATAGTCACCTTTCGGTCGTGTTTGGATTCCCGTTACTGGGTTAGCGGTTCATCACGGAAAGGCCCGGCCTAGCGAAGAGGGCTATCGTCGAAGATATTAGGCCGAAAATGGAGGAAAACTGTTTGCGAAAATTGCCGCTTCGAGGCATGAAGGCTGGATTAGGATGGGATTTTTTTTATCGACAGTCTTCGCGCCTTCGTAGGTGGCTTCGTATCCGGGGTGAACGAAGCATTATTTCATGGCTGTGACATTGATGCCGATGAGAAGGTGTGTTACACGAGAAAAAAGGATACGGGATCGCAAGCTTTTCGGGGTTATATATGTATATTTGGGTTCTAGGAAACATTCACGCACTTAAAGTACCTGTGAAAAGCGTGGATGTATTAAAAAAGCTTTTTAACAAATTTTCTGTAATGTTTTGACTACATATTCAGACGGTTATAAAAATATGTTTAGAAATATTTTTACTAATTTTATATCAAACTAACGAGAGTATATTCGTGATGTAAAGTAAATATTAAGGTATATTTCTATAAAAGAGTGTTAGCTCATAATAATATTTCCACACATTCATCACGTAATAGCCAATGGAATGTAGGCAATGCTTCAAGTTTATTAGTTTTTATTCTACCAACCATCGTGAGCATCTTATATATACAACTATTCTAATTTCACAGCAGCGTGTGATTTATCCTGCATTCCGTGGCTTAAATCGACTCAAAACCACGATGCTTTACCTTCACAAAATCAGGATGTTATCGTTTGGCAAGTGTGTTAACACGAAAGCCAATCTCGATCATATTAATAACGTTCATCACCCCTATTATTGCAGTTTCAATCACACGTCGCGCGAAAAGGCGTCCCCGGGATTGACTGTACAGCGAAACGAAGTGCTCAAAATTCGTCTGGTCTGGGCTTATGGTCGGGCGTCGCAGATGGAAAATGACAGCTCATTAGCAGCTAGTCGAGCTTCCTTCGCATCACCGTACGCTCGTCGATGCCTACTCTAACCGTCGGTTTACGTTTCGCGTGCGAGCGACACCGAGAAAAAGGCTTGTAATAATGCACGCGTGCTCAAACCTCTCGCGCCCTTTTCGGGAGGAAAAGCGCGCACAAAATCGAGACAGGAACAGGAAGGACCAATTGATATCCTTTATCATCGCCTGTATCACATCACAGCAACGTGCGCTCTCGCATGTATTGGGTGGTGTTCGCGAACGAAGCCCTTGATGATGACGCCCACCGTGCGCTTCTTGACAGTCTGTCAACTCAACCCTTACGATGACTTGACTCAATTTCACTCGTCGACGGTGCGACCTGCACCCCCGGGGAGAGAGGGCGAGTGTAAGTGAAATCCTATCACTTTTCGCGGGAATAACTTTCTACGCTTTCGCGGTGCTTGTTTCAGGGACATCCCCGACTCGCGCTTGTATCGTGTTACCGCGCCGTGGCGTTACCGTTTCAGGCGTCAGGATCGCCTTGGGTTTTGAGATTGGGTTTTGTAATTGAATCGCTCGTGTCGCTCGCCAGTTCTCGCTCGGAAGAAGGATATAAAAACGGCCTATGAATGGTGGTGGGACCGGAACACGATACAGCCAGCGCCGCCGGTATGCATTTCAGGTTTGTTAATTAGTGCGATATAACGGTGTGTCGGGTTCCGCGAGTGTCTTCGCACAAGACTTTCCACGCTGTCGGCGGTGCTCTTTTGTTTCCGTGGCCGATTAGGGTGTTTAAAACCAATCGGGAGAGTTTCTAGAGCGCGGGCAAATTAATGTCGAACGATTTATATCCACTTGGTGGGCTCCGTTCGCAAGGCGCTTTGGTGATGAGAGATGATGATGGAAAACTCCGGCACTCCCAGCAGCAGGAGCCTTTTGTTTTGGTGGGACTGTTTTTTCGGAGAACTCCGATGATAATTTGGAGGTTGTGGACAGTGAATCAATACTGCATTGAATTTGTGCTCCAAAGTAGTAAATCTTCGAGCACAACTTTTATGTAATTTTTTTAGATAAGTGCAAGCAGATGAACCATGAACCTAACTCCCTATTTTTAATAATTTAGAAAATGAAGTTATAAAACACCGCTATCAAATTAGATAGCCTAATAGGTTTTAGAGTATTCTACCATGTTTAAAATCCGTAAAAAAAAGTTATTTTAAATTGGTCTCATAAGGAAACAAGTTGCTTTTTAGTGAGGACCCCCGGCAAAGAGCAACAATGTTGGAACTTATAAATCCACAGATGTAGTGAATTTTGATTCTAGCTATCAATCTTCTTCTTCTTCTTCTTCTTCTTCTTAATTAGCT
The DNA here is from genome assembly GCF_943737925.1 of Anopheles nili. Taxonomy (NCBI): domain Eukaryota; kingdom Metazoa; phylum Arthropoda; class Insecta; order Diptera; family Culicidae; genus Anopheles; species Anopheles nili. The sequence goes on from NC_071292.1 coordinate 42,401,001, forward strand.
TGATAACCGCGGTACGGTCAAGGCCTGCCTTGACCTAAGCTAAGCGAAGGCTATCACGGCTTGGAATTTTCACGTAGCTGAATAGTCAGTCCTGCGTACGAGTGATTATAGGCTCAGACGAGATTCGAACCCGATACTATCGTGTGTTTGTGCCGCACTCTAACGCTTCGGCTATTTAGGAGGCACTAGTCTCCCAAAGCGACATTCAATCAGCAAACAAATATTGTCTTTAGTTATCGTGTTTTGCACATGCTTAGAAATGGGTTTGAACCTTTTTCTCACTCGTACATCGATAACGTGATTGCAATGTGCTCGATGCGTAATGAAAAAAAAGTAGAGCTCTACCAAAACGGTTACACGAACAGGGACAACCCCCAGCAGTGGCATCTTTTCACACCGCTCGTGTAATATTGTGACGCTACTTAAGCTCTTTGTTGCCGCACAAAGTTTGGGCTCCATTTTTTTTTTTTACAAACACCCCCCTTTCGCCAATGGACTTTGCCACCCTTCGTTCGAGTCCCTTTATGCCAAACTTGTTGTTTCACTTCCCATCCACTATCGCCATCCGGCATCAACCGGACCTATCAAATCAAACTTGTCCAAAAATATCAAAATCCTGCCCACGGGGGCTCTCCTTCCGCGTGCCCACATCGCCCCCCCCCCCCCCCACGAAGCTTCCGGTCGCATATCGGGCGCAGGATGAGGAAGCTGAAAGTTTTTGCGTCTTTTGTCCAAACAAGCCCCGTTTCGGAAAGTTGGCTCCAGGAGCACCCCCACCTCGGCCCCCTCGTTTTTTGGCCCAACCACCCCCCCCCAACCCCGGGAGGGCCAAAGTGCCTCAGGATATGCAGCTTTGGGTGGCGAAAAACGGTGGAAGAAAAAGAGTTTCTCGGGGGGGCGCCACTGGCGGCTTCGCTTGGTTGGCAATTCTTGGGCTGCCTTCATGCTTTCACCTCCCCACCCAAGCCACCCAACCATCCTAATGATGGCACACAAGATGATGATGATAGCGATGATACCCGGTCGGCACGGTTGGCGGTCGGGCGACTCCCGACGCTGCTCCTGATGATTATGATGATGAAGAACAATCTAATTAAGCCTGCCTCATTTTGCGTTCCAGGAAGAGTGGGGAGGGGGGGGGGGGATGTAGGGTTCCGCGGGAGACCTTCCCAGCCCATATTCTTTATCCTTCTCCCCCTTGAGGGTGGGATTGTGGCGAGAGAGGTTTGCAAAAATTGGGTTACTTCAGCCGAGTTTTATGTTAAGTGCTTCTTTTGAAGTGAACCGAACTCGAAGCCAACCATTTTTCTCTCTCTCTCTCTTTCTTGGCTCCTTGGGCTGTTGTTACCCAGCGGGGCAGCTTCCTTGGACTGCGGTGTGAGGTGTGAACCGTTTTTCTCCGGTCGGCAATGTCGTCGGTGGGAAAAGTTCTTAAATGAAGTGCAAAATGAAGAGTATTAATTTTAACCCACGCACAAATGGCCAGCTGGGGGAGGGGATGCCGACTCGGGGTGGGGCGTTATTTCCTTTTGTTTGGTTTTTTTTTCTTTCGTTGTTGTATAAACACATTTTTGGCTTTGATTTGATTCCGTGTTGTAACGGAGACGCCGCATCGCTTGTCTGGCGCTATCTCGAATTACGTGCCTGTTGATAATTGACCAATTGAATCGGAGGCGCTGTTCTTAGGCGCTGATTAACGCCACCGATACGAAAGTTCGCCAGTGTCGCAGTGCAAAAAAGGCGCCCCGTAACGAGCTTGCGGTTTCTGTTTGCTTTCAAACCGGAAGTGGGGGACACCACACCATGCCACCCACTCCTACGCTACTTCGGAGCAGCGTGAAAAAGTGTTCTTTCAACATTTCGCAATCGGAACGTGCCGGTCGTGCGTATGGTGCGCATTCCGGACGAGGCCGTTTTCGAACACGTTCGAAGATTATGGGCATTTTCCTTCGCACCGCCGTGATATCCGCGCGATGCGATACGTGCGTATCATGCGTAACGGCAACGCGCAACGGAAATCGATGGTGCAATTTTTCGCGGAAACACTCAAACAACGTTGCGTTCCACGGGCGGGAGATGGTTTTGATGGACTTTGAAACTGTTCGGCGTTTGAAACCGCGCAAATAGCGCTTTTTTACACGAGGCACGAAAGGGTTGAGCCGGTGGAAAGTCTTGGGTTTGATACCCACGAGGTATTGATGTGTAGAACACGCAGTGGAAACCGATACTGCACTAAATATGTTTACGAATCGGCAGCAGCAAAACATTGTCAGCTGGAATAGAGATATTGGTCCTAAGCGCATTACATCAACGGAGTATGGGTGGGAAACGGTATGCAAGGAAAATGCAAGAAAAATAGGTTTTTTTTTATAAATTGTATAGATTCATAGGTAGCTATTGATATCGCTTTAAAGTAGCATATGAGCTGGACGGTTAAATAATCTGTTAGTAATCGGCAAGCCTCTCTGCTATTACATGTGAAATTCAAATTTGAAAATTTTAAATGACCCAAAACTTTTACAACAAGTTTTTTATGCGTTTTATGTTGTCAATTCAAATTTAATTCAATTCAAATATGTATTATTCAAATGACATAATTTTAAAACAATGCTGAAAATTGATAATAGCATATAAAGCATAATTTTAACGTGAAAAGGTAAAGTTTATATTGACAGATGTCAATTTGAAAGCATAGGAAATCATTTATACACGTTTAGACGATTTATTATTGCCCGTTGGATGGAGGTAAGTTAATATAATATAAGCAAATAAATAATATACCCACCATGATGAGCAGTTGTTCAATCTCTCAGACTTGTTAAAACAGTGCTAATCGTCTTCGTTTACAAGTAAGGTGTTTGAAATCGGTATCCGTAGCTTGTAATTACAAAATTTACCATCTCTTTCATGAGAGCTGCCTGAGGTCCTAGTTAAATACCTAAAGTAGTTCAAAATGCTTGAAAATGCCTGCAAGAATGCCACCCGATTGCAGAATTGCTGCATAAATCAGTAAAGCTGTTCGGTGTACAGATTAATTTTGCTTCAACCGGGGAGCTAAGCTGTAACTCTAAAAACGACAGAAAATTACTTCTTCACCGTTGCACTGTCAGCTCGCCTAATGCTGGATTGTCTCGGGCAAATAGAAAGCGCCGGTTAGAGATTTTTTGGTTTGCTTACTTACCACACACACTGCACCTTCGCCGGAAAGGTGCCTTCGGTGGAGCTTACCTCTCTCTTATTTTTTTTTTTGCAAGAGCAAAACGAAACACGTGAAAAATTGAATTTTCAACATAAAGTACGTAAAGTGTTTCCCCGTTCTCAGGAAAGATAGGGACTGGAGCAGAACTACAAAAAAAAAAATAGCACCCGCTTGCATCTTGGATACTTCGCAAAGCGGTGCTTAGTTCAGGCGTTTTCATAGCCTTTTCCTTTTGGCATTGTTGTGCTGGTTTTTTTTCCTTTGCTCTCTTCTCTTTCCGTTACTTACTTCATGTCTCTTCGGCAACCAAGCATCATTTCGATCGGTTCGGACAATCGGAACGGGAAAACTCTTTCGATCCCGTTTTTATTCTCTCTTTAAACTTCGCCCCGAAGCTCCCGATAGTCACCGGAACCCAGGCGGGGGAGTGGCGGTTTTCTCAAATTGAATCGAGCGCATTTTAGACGCGTAGCAGAAAGTATTGTGTTTGAGTTTTATTTCACGGAGTCGGTCGAATGAAGACGCGCAGATTTGATCACCGCAAACTTATTCGATTGCGAAGCACTTAGTTACGCGCACTTGGAAAGGTGAAGGGCATATTCTGTGCGTTGCAATTGTTGGGGTCTAATTTTCTGTTGAATGTTTGTTGAATCAGCCCACTCGCTGTAAAGTTGCGCTCTTTGGTGTCGTTGTTTTGTGACACGAGTCATCAGAGTGGTAGGAGGGTAGTTGGGAAAAGTACAAAGAAAAAATCCAAACACAGTGATTAATTGTCAACTAAAATAAAGTAAAAATGAAATTGAAAAAAATGTTATAGCTGCGATTAAAATAAACCAAAAACCCTCAAAGAAAATATTTATTTCGTATTGCGGCATAACAAAAATATATTGAAAAAAATTACGGTGTCAAAGCTTCTGAAATAAAATTAATTTAATTTTATTATCATGTCTGTCGAAGAAATATTTTTTTTTTATATTTCAAATGACGACATAGCAGTTAATGCAAAAATTTACTAAAAGAATGTCAAAGCTCTCAAAAAAAATATTTTTTTTTCATTCGTTATCACTTAATTGTCATATCTGTATTTTTGTTACATAAAGAACGATGATCGAAAATAGAAACCAATAAAGAGTATAATTATTTGTTTTTAAAAATTCAAATTTGCTGACATTGAAATCCTTTTTTTTACTTTTCTTGTAACGTTAAAAGCAGCCTCCATCCCATTGGTTTGGTTCCATGCATTTCATTCGGACACTCGCAGACAAGTTTTGCTTCGGTTTTGAGCTGCTGGAAAAATCCCCCTTATAACGGACAATGAAGAGACGACGCAGAACATCCTGCTTTAGCAACGGCTTTAGAACATCCGTACCCACATCCCGAGCTTGTTCACTAATCCAGGACGAGCGTGACTCTCGTGGATGAACCTTCCCCAGCCAGCGTGGGGCTGAGTTCCAACCGTGAACGGATCATTCCCGCTAAATGAACCGCAGTTCACCTCGGTACGAAAAGGACGCCGAAACTCGCCCTCGTTCTCGTACGCCTGCGCCACGGATGCTGCGATAGATTCTTCCCCAACAAGCCATCCGAGCCGGTGGCGAATACTCGCATCGTCAACCACGACGCTTTTCCCGCCGTTGGCCAGTTTTTCCTTTTCCTTTCCAAAATGCCCCGATGTTTCCCCTGCCCGAGCAGACAAGGATTCCGACGACCGTGCGAAGCCGACACTACGAACGTGGCGAAGAATGTGACCCAAAAAAGGTCCCCCGAATCGGTGGCGGCATCGTTGTTCGGTTTCTCCGAAGCTGTTCCACGATCGAAACCATGCACCCACTATCTGTCTACGTCGGTACGTTGGCATCGAGACGATCCGAGCGACCGCACGCTGGCTGTTGGTAAATAGCTATCGTTCGCCGGATTACTTCAGTCGTTTCGAAACTCGCGCCATCGCCGGGAATGTGCTTCTTGGCGGGTCGGGACGGTTAACGCGTCCTTCTGTGACTCGTGATCGTGACCATTCGGACGGTTTTTCGGTGCATCTCACAGCTGCACAGCACTCGTGACATTACGCGCGGTTAGTCAAACACCTCGGCACCTTCACCATTTTGCACTCAATTTTCCGGTGCTGCAGCGTTTGCAACAAAAACGCCTCCGTGTGTGTGTGTGGAAGTGTGTGTGTGATTGGGGTGCTTTTTCGTCGAACCTTTTTTTTGTGCAGTTGCATTTTGGAAACCATCATCATTTGCATCCGCGCGGGGATGCTTTCGCTTGCTCGATTCTTCTCTCTCTTTCGCGCCGGCGTTCTCTCTCTCTCTCTCCAGCCGCCACGGTGTGTGGTGGATTTAACGCTGCAAACTTTCCAACGCAGCAAAAAGTGCATCCTCATCGGGCGCCACCCATCACCGTTGCATCGTGCGCGCATAAACAGCTCGCGTTCGGGAGTCGTTTGCTGGGTGGGTGTAGTTTACCCTGATGACGCCGTGATTTGTTGCTGCCGTTAGCCGCCTGCCATGCATGCGTCCTTTTGTCGATGGGATTTTAACGTTTCGATGCTTTTTGCCGCTGTTCGCTAAAGGGGGGCGAGCTTTTTTTTGTTTCGTTTTTTTTTTTGCGTTATGTTGTCCATTTTGTTTGCGCTTACTATTATTTATTTAATGTTTCGTTCTTCTTTCTTTTTTTGCACTTTGTTTTTTCGTTTTGTTTTGCGTTTCCATTACGCGGACTTTCCATTTTTCCGTTTTTAAATGCACCCTCCACCGTCGGTTCAGCGTCAGCAATCCATACGACTCGTGGGAGCGGAAAAAACCACCTCGTATACCGAGGGCAAGAGTAAAAGTTTCCTCCCTCTGTGAAGCGCGAAGAAGATGAATGGAAATGTGCAAATTAATTTGAAAAAAAAAAAACAGACGCACACCCACACACACAAACAAATCGAATGGCAATACGTGCATGTGCCGGACGGTGCCACGATGCACCACGCTCAACTCAAAGCCCGGAAGCGTGACATCTCAAAGCGAAATGGGCGCGCGAGCAAGAACTGGACACCGGAAGGAAGCAACGAACCGCCAATCATAATTGTTTCCGGAACAGCCGCCCGATTGGGTGGGTGGGAAGTGCCCCGGAACGAACTCGGAAGAGTTTCCCGGTTAGTTCTTCTTCCACCGTCTCGGCCTGTGTGTGTGTGTGGGTGTGTTTTTCCGTGCCGGGTGTGCGTGTGTGTGTGTGGGTGTTTGCATGCTGAAAGTTTTCCTGTGCCGGGAACCAGAGGTTTCGGGCGGCCAGAGCAGAGGGAAAATTAATTACAACCCTGCAGGAACAGGGCGAAATGGCATGGAATCAGTGCGCGCGTTAGTGTGTATGTGTGCCTGCGTGCGTGGGTGGGTGGGTGTGATTCAAAGTAAAACAAAAACAAACAAAGCGCATCACATCCGCGCCTCAGTGGTCTCGGCCCATTGGACGGGATGTTTGATCGAACAGCGTCGTTTGTTTGCCCGATGGATGGCTGCAGTTCGATCCTCCGCGGCAAAGTTATCCGGCATATGCAATGCGCAATCCGGGAAGCGTCCGGGAGCTGAGTTTTTCGGGGTGCTTGGTGCTCGTAAATCGGAAAAACGTGGAAAATTCGGAAAAGCAACGGAAAACAACGACCGAGCGACATTCGGTGGCGCACGCTGCAAAACGGGCTGTGGGGATGTTTGCTTAATTTTGCTTGTTGTTTGTTTTTCTAGAAGTGATACACTTAACGGTGGTAGCGTGAGCGCTTGGTGGAAGAAAAAAGGGGAAAGCTAAACGGAACCGAATGCTCTGCGTTGAGGATGTTTTGTTTTTGGTCCGCCAGTGGTGAAAATTGTCCCGTGCAATGTGAGCGCGACGATGAGCTGAAAATGTGTGTCGGAAGATAATTGAAGCAGAGTATTGAACGCGTGATTGAACACTTACACAACGAGTTGGCACGCGCAACCTACAACAAGGTAAAATAATAACGCGAGAAATGTTTGAGAATTTTTGACGAGAATTTTACATGTAGCACGGTAGCTCATTCTGTTGTGCAAAATAGCAGTTAGCAAACCAGGAAGTGTTTGGAGCATTTTCTCGAAGGTGGATGGCTGGAAAGAAATGTTGCATATCATTTCGTTATCAACGATACGATTAGTTAAAATATTCCTATCTCAACAAACTGCACTTACTTTAAGTTGTTGAAAATTATCACATGAGTCAGTAAACCCACCAATGCAAGATCATAACATGCTGATGGCAACAAAACACTAGAGAAAGATCACATTTTTCAACCACATGCGTATTATAAGGAAGAGTTTTCGTTCGGTCTTATTATAAGAAAATGTTTTATGTACTTGTAATGAACTAAAAATTGTCAAACTTTTCGTTTTTGCAATAATGGAAGTTCTCAGAATGATGAATAATTGATGAACAATAGCTCAAAATGCTCATCTAATTCATCATTTAAAAATATTTTACATGCGTTTAAATATGGTTTTTTATTCTATTTTCAAATTCATAATTGAAATATTAAATTCAATGAAATATATGTAGCAAATCACAAGGATTAAAAAACAACTAAACGCTAACTATCGGAGGCATTTGACAGGATTTTCGTGGAAAAACTAGTTTGTGATTAGTAGCAGGATTTTGATGATGCTTGTTCATGATACGATAACGTGGTACAAAGTACATCAAATGATCGTTTATTAACTTTGTTCGAAAGCTGCAAAATGTAGGCTGATGAATGAAACTAATTTTCGCACAATAGCCACGACGGCACTTTAGCTCGTGCTGATATAATCCTATCAAGCATTAGCCTTTCTGTTCCACAAATCCTCAAAACGGTAGTGCTCTCAGCTTCGCTCGTAGCACGATGGAAAAGCAGATTAAAAAATACACACACCAACACACACACACACAGAAATATTTCCCACTAACGGTGGGTGATAGCTTGCGATCGCTTTTCAATATCATAAAACAGTGTACGGTGCCGCTGCCGCAAGCACCACCGGGGAACACTTTTCGAACGCGTTCCGGACGGTTGCGGCCACGTTGCTAGACAATTAAATAGGAGTTGTTTGCTCTCTGCCCCCACGTCTGCAAATGCACGGGAGCTGTTGTTTATTCAGTTATTAGTGGCGGTAAAACCAAATATTTCCGATTATGGTTCGACTACATTCGAACGTTTATTGCAACCGGTTCGGAACGGGCTTCGGGCACATATCGGCAGTTCCGGGCTCTTCGAAACTAAACCGTGCAACCTCGAGCCGTGCCACGAAAATGGGATTCGATAATTTGAGTTACGTTTTTTTTCTTCTTCTTCTTCTTCTTCTCGGCCTCCCGGCGGTACGCTTTTACGGGACCGCTCAATATCGCCACCGGATGTCACCGGATGTTTGTTTGGCCCCCCCCCCGCGGGTGGTAGGCCGAGGCCGAGTTTTATTGTTTTATCTCTCCTCAATTATGGAAATAAATGTAAATAAAAGTTCAGCACAAAGCTGCACCGGATGGAAGTGCTCGTGTTTCGTCCCGGTGCGGGACGATGACCTCCGAATTTGCACGCGAGTACCAAAAATCCGTTCCCGGGGGTTTGTTTTACGGGGCTTTGGCAGGCAATAAAACCGGTCGTTTTCGATTTCGCATGCTCGCGTAAAAAGATTCGCGCGAAAAGATCGATTTGTGGCCAGAAAACGTGGTGCCCCTTCAGGTGACCGCTGCAACGTGGCCTTTGGTTGGTCGGTTTTGGTGGTCTAGGATGATGTGGGCTAGGTTATCGGAATTCGAACAAATTGCCGGTGGTGGTTTCGATCGCATCGGAACGTAACATTCGACAAACAATGTCGCGGCAGAACGCTGAATGGCTTCGTTCGGAAACGAGCGACAAGAAACTGACCAACTTTTACACCCCAAAAACAAGGCATCGAAACAGATTGGTCACGGTTCGAGCTAGAGAAATCCTTTTTTTTACGGCATCCAGCTTTCCGTTGGCCGGTTCGGTACGATGCCGTTTGTTGATTATTCTGCGTTGAGGCTTCCACGGGGTTATCTCGTACCATCGTGCACGAACGGTGGCGCTTGGTCGAAGGGCGCGATGAAAAAGTGCGCGCTTTGGGGCTACGAGCGCCGTGTGCACATGGTATGAATAATTTAAATTTAATGCATCAAATATCGATTCCGAGCTCGACCAGCTCGACACACTCGATCGGCCGATTGGGGTCGGTTCGAAGTGATGATTGCGCTGAAAGGGTTTCGCTCGTCCCGCCAGGCACGAGCAGATTCACTTTCGTTTGGTGACGCGAGCCACATCTTGAAGTGAGTTAGTTTTAAGCGGGTTTTTCTTCCAGCAAATCCCTTTATTATTTGTCAGTCAGATATGTCATATGGTATTGAATATTTATGCGCTTTGAGATTTTAATTCCGGTTTAATTTGCAGCAGCTTGATCGTTTATACGATGTTTTGGCAATGTTTGAAATTTACTTATATAAGTAAGGAACTTTTTAATGATTTAAAGTTATACGATGCTATTTATTTTTATTCACACATACGGGTTGATAATTATAAATTGTTGGATTGAAGTTAGTTGATCGTTCGTCGAGCAAACTCGCTAGACAGATCCTCGCTGGTGAAAGAGAATCCTTCGCAATAACTGCGGCAAAGTGAGAACAAACAAAAAAAAACTAGCTGGCATTTTTTAATTAGTTTTCCTTTGCATTCTATGCTTTACCGCGGTGATATGAGTAACGTCGATATTGCTCATATGCACACCGCTGCGGTGCGTGGAATAAAGCAAGTTGAAACATTCTTCGGCCGAGTGAAGAAAAATTAATTAAATGCGCCTATTGGCATTTGTTTACCCACCGCTTTCCGATAATGCACGAAGTCTTTCAATACCTGCCGGAGAGAAGAATTTGCTCATATTTTCGATAAATATTACCGCCAGCAATCAACCGGACTGGGCACGATTAAAGCTCGATCGCTATTTGCTAGCGTTTATCGGGCAAACCACCCACGGGGGCGTTTTTCCCCACGATCCCCATTGTGTCGGGTCCATCTTAAAGTGATTTGATTAAAAACATCTCCCCATCGATCGGATTCGGATTCGCAAAAAAAGGGGAAAGCGCCATTTGCGCCGGAAGCCATTTCACGCTTCGCATCATCCCCGGCACTGCGTCACCTCCGGGAGTAAAACTACGGGCTAAGCTGCTGCGCCACGCCATGCGATTTATGAAATATTCATAAACTCTCCGGCTGGGATTCCTTCGCAACCGAGCACGTACGGTGGCCGGAGGCTGCCTTTCTCGCAGCTGCTGCCGCTTTCTGCTTCTGGCCACCGCCGGAAGATATTTAAACCTGCACATTTACATATGTAAGCGTACGAAACCGATGTTCTTCGAATTGTGTTTTCATGTCTCTCTTGGATTTTTGTTTCTTCTGCTGCTAACTTTCCCAGCAACGGAAAAACGGTGAGGCAGGATATTCACTTTCTCTCTGTTTTAGCAAAAACCCTTTGGAGAAATCGATTTCGATTCGATCCGTTTTCGCAAGGCAAATGTTTGCAATCAAATTCATTGGCAAACGGTTCGGGTTTTTTGGTAAAAGCGCTGCGGATGAGTTTGGTTCGATTTTCACGGCGATCGTCCGGAATAAATGAATATATTGTATGCTGTTACCAACCCGGTCGAATAAATCAGTTTAACGGGTGGAGTTGTGCTCACGTTTTGCTCAAATTAACTGAGTGTTCATGGAGGGGTGACAATTTTTGAGCAGAACTTTATTCGCTTTTAAATTGTATGACAAATTGTTTGTTTTTTGGAGGGGAGAATAGATTTTTTTCGAAATGTTTGAAGCGGTAGTAGGCTGAGTAGGCTGAGAGATTCGTGATGCTATTCATTTGTAATATGATCTAATGTATGTAATAGCAACCACAAAATTCATACAAAATTAGGGATAAAAAAAATTGAAGGATAAATCATTAATCATTGTCAAATAATTGTACATACATGTTAAAGTTTCATTTTATCTTTCAAAATGCATTCATCTAAAGTGAAACTACTCGTAGGTTTTCATTCCACAGTATTTTTACAAAAACTTTACTTTATCTTTGTTCATTCCAGCATACCAGTTCGTTCGAGTTACCGGTTACATCGACGCTCCGTAATTAGACATGACATTGGGAAACGACTTCGAGACCGAAGGAACGTGATCGCTGACTCCCAGTGCATGGTTCAGATGAGAACCGGTGACGTTGTGTAACATTCGTACATGTGACTTAGTGACTGAGCGATCGCAAAATGTTAATCCTGCAGACAATTAAGCTAATTGTGCTCGCCCTTAAGCTGCTACCGAAGCGATTCACGCATAGGAATGTGCTGTTTATGATATACTTGGTCACTCTCGTCACACATGGTAAGTTCGTAAAGGTCGCACTCGCAGCGAACTGTCTTCTTTTCCGAACTCCTGCTAAACCCAAAACGCCCCTGCCCGGTTGTTTAATGCGTGTGGGAAAGCACCCAGCTCACTGACCCGTGACGTGAAATCTTCCGTAGCGCGATTTTACCGAAGTGAATGTTCTGTTAAGTCCAATTATTCTGCTGCTGCTGTAATGAATTCAGCACTCTTCAAACCATCTGTTGGAGTTCCGAGTAGCGTTGGTCGTCTTTTGGCCGACGTCACAGCGAGCGAATCAGTGGCAAAAGTTTGTCCGAATTTTGCCCAGTCTACAAAGTTCCATATCGGGCACCATATCTTCGTGCAGACTGACCAAAGCGGTCGAAATCATTTGGCATGGAAGAATTGCGCTTAATGGAACTTCGAGACGGATGGATTTAATTAGATTCTTCCAACATGGTCCTGTTTCTGCGCTGGCCGAGATTATAATCATCCACCTAGCCATCATCATCATTCTCGAGGTCATCACCATTATGGTCAACTTTTGTACCGAGAACATTATGACTGGTTGATTTGGTGTGGTTTTAAATAGAACGATTGAAACATATTTTTTTCTCAATCTTATCAGTTTCTCTGCTAGGGTACTGCCTTAAGATATTTGCTCAAACAATTGTTTCAAAATTGTTATTCTTTTGAGCCAGCTCATAAAGTATACTTCCTTATTGATATATCAATGTTTTATGTAGCACTTTATGAAAGTTCACAACATTCATACACCTTTGAGACAAGGGCCTGTAGGGCATAGATTTTATTCTATCAGCCAAACTTCTACCTCAAGTCTTAAACATGTGATTAAAAATAATTAAGAATCTCATTACGAGGTGCTGTGATGTGAGCGGTGCTGTGCTTACAAACCTAAACACGCGAAAAACTTTGATCTTCAAACAGTGGGAGACTTGAAGAGCATGATTATAAGAAATAAAAAAAACAATTCCAACCCCCAACTAGTACAAGAAAAAGATCCGCAACCAGCGTTCTAAGACAGTAATGAGTTTTGTAAAATTGAAATATCCAAAGCAGTTAGGGTGATTTTTGAAGGACATCATTTAACATCATTTAAGAATATATAACAGAAGTTCATTGAGAATGGTATATATCAAAGATATTATTTATGAAAATAGTTCAGTTGTTATTGTGCAACGTAAAATAGTTGGTTTTTGTTTTTAGAAGAAAAAAAAACAGTTGCTTTTGAACCACCAGTATCAGCTACAGTAGCAACTCTGAGGCTGTGTATTGTTGTGTACAAAAATTCTAAAATAAGCTTACGGTAGGATCAATTGTTGCGCAAACTGACCGAGTTCCTTGGAACGTGCTCGCCTCGAATGCATTGCTTTATCAACTTAATTGCAGTGCAAACTAATGCACTCATTAGCACGACAGGCTCGAGTGGATGGCAGCAGCGAATGGAAAAATGGTAGCAAGCAAAGAGGCACACACCCACACATTCACAAACGAGTGACTCCGAAAACGAAAAGGTGGTAAAAAAAAACGCACAGAAAGCAGCTGGAGGAACCTGGTGGCGAGATGTCTATGAATTACCACTTTTCCGCTTTACGAAACAAAAGCATGTAGGACGTGCAAAACCGATGCCATTGCCGCTGAAGAATGGCAACATTTATTCGCCCTAACGAACCAGCGTACCAAGCGGACGATCTGGGGCTTTTTGCACTCGCAGGTCCTTTCGTGACGAGAGAGAGATAGAGAGAGAGCGGCCCAAAGTGTTCTCACCCGGCGATGGTGGAGGCGCCCGGTGATGGAGGCGCCCGGTGATGGAGGCGCCCAGTGTCCGTCCCAGTGTGGTGTGCGCCACCAAAACGAGCTCGATGCACACGGTCCGAGTCGAGCGAGATAGTGGGAAATATATGAATTCTGGTCGAATGCAAATGCAGAGAGCATAATTTATCTTCCACCGAAGCTGCAAGGTGAAATATGTTTGCCGAAGGACACCGCATCCGAAAAACCCCCGGACGCACTTGTTGGCCGAACGGGTCACCGGTGTTTGCAGCGAGGTTGGCAGATCCGACGTCAAGATCAACGATTAAATCGTTCAAAGGGTGCCCTTCGGTGTGTCTAGGTCTAGGCCGAACGATGGGACTCGATGGGACCGCTTCTATTGGCGCCATCTATCGCATCCATCGCCGGCGTCATCAGGACAGCACGGCGAAGCGAGTGCCGGCGTTTGTGAGGTGAAAATTTTAAGGTAAACACCCCGACCGATCTCTGCCGGGCGCTTTTCCGGTCGTTCGTGTTTCACCGGCGACAAGACACTCCCGGGCGATGTCTGTGTTCTGGCAGCAGTGGCACTGTGGCCGTTGGCAGACTGCCGAACTTTCCGTTCCGGAACTTCCGAGCTGAGAGCCGTCGCTGGAAAACCTGTTTGCTATCACCGCCACAATGATGAAGAGAATATTTAGTATGTACATAAATGCGGCACACAGCACAGCTCCGACATCGGCCATATGTACATGGGCTCCTCTCGGCATCGCTGGTGCAGCCGCTTGTGGTGGTAGTGCCGTTGATTGCAGAATCACTTTTGCCGTTGGAAAGCTTTCGCTTCTGCTCATGCTCGTCCCGCTGTTTTTTGGCAAACTACGACGGCAACCGCGAAACCGTTCACTTTCCCACTTGCGAGGCTGAGGTTTGGCGTGCCGAACGGTTCGCAAAAATTATCACCTCCGTCTTGACGGTGCTGGGCAGGTTCGGGTAGTTTCTTCACCGTGGCATGGCTTTTGACAATTATGAAACTTTCGCCCGAGCGACATGACGGAACGCCGGAATCTTTCGTTTGAAGTGGCTGGACCGCGCTGAAGCGCGTTCGGCACTTCATTAGCGCGATGGCTGTGATCGTTGTGGCGGAAAACGACACCACCGCCCGAAAACAACCCGTTTGTGTGCAAAAAACACCTCCCGGAAGCGTGGGCTGAACATTTATATATTCATGGCAACTGCTTCCGCCGGGCGTCGTGAAGCTTGTGCAGCGTAAATGCAATGCGATAAATACTGCAGTCAACTTTTACAGCTGCCCTTTTGTTGGGTTTCCAGCTTTTCCGGATCGAGATTTTGCCCGCTTTGAAGCAGGGATTTGATGTCCAACTCCGGAATGTCCAAACGACCGATGGCAACCGGAAGCATGTATTCGGTGAATTTCCACAATATTATGCGCCATTTTTCTCCACTTATTTCCGCGCTCAACATTAAAGGATTTTGGGTTCCGAGTACAGCCCGGTCCTGTCGCCGGGAAATGGAACCCATTGCTTGGAAATTTATTTCGGACCAAAGCCTCACGCGACAATCCGTGCGACTCGCAGTGGACGCGCTCCCGAGAATCAATCCCCACGGGGAAGATTAATGTATCGATGGTTAGATTAAATCCATCAATTTAAATGCCAATTAGTCGTGCGCTGGATCCAATTTCAAAGCAACCATTCACTGGTGGGGCCGTGCAAATGGTAACAAGAATTGAAATTCCACCTTAAATGGCAGCTGATTGATATGTGAATTAATTTCGCGATCGGGAAAGAAGCGCATCGTGATCATGGCTAAAATTGGTTTCACCAGGGTGACAGCAGCGAACATCGTTTTGCCGGAAAGCACAATTATTGTACACGCTTTCTAGCTTTCTGTGCAAACGAAATGCAAGATCACGATGCATTTTATTCTTGTTCTGCGAAACGGCGATGCTGAGCGGCCTACTGTGTGTGAATGCGTTGTGTTTCTCTTATGCTCGTAGTAGGCTAATGCAAACAAACAATGGTGCCATAAGCTTCTTTCCTGACGTTTTCTCTCTCTCACTCTTTCACGATCTCATCTCTCTCAATCTCACACACATACACTATTATCAGCCCATTGCGAGAGTATCTTTTTGTGCGTTCTTTTGTTTACTGTTGAATATCTTTCAAGAGCCCGATTGTTTAGCCACCACAATGGCACACTTCAGCGTAACAAGCGACAAAGCGAGAAATAACAGTTGTGGCTTCCACCAGCTTTTCCACCCGTCTGGTTCTTCCCAGCGTAGCAGTAGCGCGAAACTGGAGCCCATTGTTCTTAAGTTTCAGCCGTTTCGAGCGCGCCCCAACGAGACGCGCCGCAAGGACGGTGATGTTTGCGTTTGTTCCCTGTTCCGGTTCGTTCCTGAAGTGTGCCACACAAAAAAGGGCCATCTTCTGTGGAATGTTCATTTTGATGTGCCACGTGCAAGCAAGGTTGAAGCAAGAGGAAGAGAAAAAAAACGCTCAGAAAAGCTCCACCATGGAGGGGTTTCAAGTGCAGCGCTTCAGCTCGTTGCAGTTGCTGCTAATAGGCGTGCGTTTTACGTGGAATCTTTCGCTTGGGTTTCGTCACGTGCTTCCGTTTTTCTTTCACGGGCCTATTTGGAAGCGTGTTTTGTAGCTCACGCTCGCCCATTTGTTGCTTGGAGCGATGTGAAGTATTGATTTCATCGCCCGTGGACTGCTCTAGCATTCAATTTAGAGCTGACGGACGGAACTCGCCGACATCCGGGACGCATGTTTATGCACCGTAAAAGCAATATCAATATTTGGGCTCGACTGGCACTCGTGTACGGTGTACCGACATTCGACACCTCGAACCTGCCAGCCGAGCAGAACAACCCCGAGGCGCCAGGATCTTATCGCAGTGCATAAATCATGCGAGTTTCCACTTTACGAGATGCAATATATTTCCGGCAATCTGACACATCGTGTGTTGTTTATCGGCAGCCTCGGTAAGCCAGCCTTCGGTAATGGAACATTTCTGTCCAATACACACACGCTTTCCTCTCGTTCTCTTTGCCTCTCGCTCTCAAGCTCCGCATCATCTTCGGTTCACAAATTGCGATTCCGCGGCTTAAGCGCATTCGAATAGCCGCCAGTCAATAATCGATTACTTTTGCATAGACATCTGACCTCGTTGCGGCCGTTGCTCGAGCCTTCAATCACCAAACAACAGCGTGCGGGAGCTTTCAAATTCAAAGTCCATCCTAACCAACCCCAGTGACCCAGATTACCATCCCCTTTTTTATTATCATTGAGTGCCTGTCGACATTCCGTGGGCCCTTTCGCGTCGGCATCCGTCTCGGTTCAGGCTCAATCAGCCTCCTTTTGGGGCGCCATCTTTACCGACTCCAGCGAACACCACCACGATGCTTGTGCTTATCTTCGTTCCCATAAATAAGCGCCCAACAATCCGTACACCGTCCCGAGTCCGTCCCAACCGTGCGGCACCTTTGATAATCATTTAAATGTGTAATCCATGTGCGACATGCTCCCGCTCATAATAATGCCCACCGGCAGCAAGCGCCGACAATAATGCATGATTCTCACGTACGGCCCATAAAGAGCAGCTGTTACCGGATTCGCTTTTCGCGCGCATGGAAGCTAAGGAAGCCCAGGACGTGTGAGATAATGCGAGAACCGGATGTCAGATGTATCCCAGGTTCAGACGGTACGGTGGGTACGATTATGATGTTTCGGGAAGGTTAAATGCGCTGGTGAAATTTGGCCAAAATTTCACAATAGGGGTTAAGGAGCTGCTGCGCGAAAGTTAGGCGATTTATCATGCGAACGGGGGCCCAGAAAGTTTTGCGTCCAAAAACTTCGCACGGAACGCAAGGAACGGAAGGATCACCTTGCCGGGTTTGCGCAAGTGGTAGTAATTTGCATGCAGGCCACACGCAATTTTATGCAACCCGCTTTTGTGTGCAAGCTTTAATTTCAGCCTGCCCGCGCTTGGCTCTAAATGTATCCCGCCCGGAGCAATGCATAAATAGATAACAAGCGGATCAAGGCTGGAACTAATTAAAATGAAGCTCGCACCAAAGCCCGCGCCTGGATGCATCGTTGTGCCACAAAGATGTGCACCCAATTATAAGCCTAAGCTATGCTAATGCTCAAGACTCACAGCCAAAGGTTGTGAAAGGCGATCGAAAAACCCTCGGCATGCGCCTTTTATCGGACCGTTTCGTTTCGCCGGTTCGTTTTTCTTCTCTTTTCTACCCGTGTTCACACAAAAAGATTATTTTCATCACGCTGCCGTTGTCGCAAGAGTGAGGCAATAAATTTCAAATCATCCGTGAATGATTCAGCAACGGCTCGTATGAACCACGCACGCAAGTCGTTGCTTTTACGCACGATTTATGTGGCTTTGTTTGGATGCACCGAGAACACGGATTAGCAGCAGGATCTAATTTGAATCTTATCCTGCCGTCGCCAATAAACAAACGCCCGAGGAGAGGCATATTGTTTGAAAGATTAAATTAGCGGCAACATCGGTCCAGTCCGGATCGGCCCAAATATTCAGAAGTACAGAAACAAACGAAAAATAAGTGCCAACTCCCCAGCTCCAGCAGATGAAGTAAAGGGTCGACAGATGGAAAATTGAGCGGGACAGTTGGAACTGCAACGTGAAAATGGGAAAACGCGAAAGAGAAAAAGGAACGCTTGCGAACCCGCCTGTCGGTTTCGGGAGGTGCTGGCGCTTTCGTGGATTTCGTGGGCTTGTCACTGACAGACAGACGAAATGTAGACGGAACGTAATAAAGTAAAAAAAAAAAACCAGACCGGTGTCTCGGTGTGATGGAAAACGGAGCCGAAATGTGTCACGCTTGCCTCATCGGGAACCAACCCCGAGAGTGGATGGATGGGATCCCCGTAGCGAGCTAAAAAGGGATAAAATTATCCTGCAGCATCATGCATTCGTGCTCGAGCTGCAGCCGTTGTTGTGCCCGCCATTTCGGCTGTCTGTTTGCATCGTTTTGTTCGCAGCGTTTCGGTTCCGGGCGAGATAAATGGCGCTCCGTTCGGTGTTCGGTGTCTGATCTGGGGTTGTGCGCGTTTCGGTTGCAATTTCGAATGCAGCCAGTGCTCGCATGGGTCGAGTGGAACCCTCTCGTTCCTGGGGACAGGTGGGCTGTGGGTGTAATATCCCACCACGGGTTTTCTGGAAGGGAACGTCGAGCTGCCCGGTGTTGGGAATCGGAAGCGACAAGAGTGAGGCCAACAAAAAATTACTTTAAATAAATCATTCCCAAAACAGTTGCACTAGTTCGTCTGTCCGTCAGCCGGTCAAGTCGGGTGTGTGTGTGTGGGTGTGTGTGAGTGTGCTCGTACGGAGTTTTCAAACTAGTGCAGTAAACGCTCGATTTCAGCAGTGCCGGGTCGTGCTCTTGAGGCGTAGAAAAAGACATCTTTCGATGCTCCGCTTGACTGCGAAAAAAAAAACGCCCTCCCATTGGTACCCATCGTGGAAAAAGCGGGGAAAGCGAGCAATTTTTATACGCTTTATATCCACGATGCCGGCGTGCACCATCTGCCTGATGGGTAATCTTTTATCGTGTACCCTTCGCATGCCTCACCGATATGTACCTTTCGGTCGGTGGAAGGAAGCATTTTGCGCTCCCTTCGAAGAAAACACACTCGAAAGCGGACCGCAGCTGGTAGGATAGCCAGGACCAAGCGTTATTTTACTGTGTGGAGAAAAAAAAATCAAACAAAACAACACCCAAAGAAAGGAAAAAACAAATGGTGGCCCCTTTCGCCGGTGTTGCCATATAAATATCGATTGGTCCTTTGGGGTGTACGGCGAATGGAATAATTTGGAAACGATCGGTGACCTTCGGCAGATGATGCTGGTTTTTGTGCGATTGTTCGGTGTTTCATCGTTTGATTTTGTTCTCTCTTCTCGTCTGCCTTTGTCTCGACAGTGATGATGGATGAACCGAGATTCGCTCAACCCATTCCGAACGTCACGGTAGCGGTAGGACGCGATGCAAACCTACCCTGTGTTGTGGAGCATCTGGGCACGTACAAGGTAAGTTTATTGATGCGATAACCAGCCGAATGCGATACTTATCCGAGGTGTATCCCTCCGTTCGGTGGAAATATTTACGCCTAAAAACCATACGCGACTGGAAACACGTATATATTCGAATGACGGTGCAGACGACGGGCAAATAAACTAATAGTAAATTCAACTGAAAGCTAAAGCATTATGCGCTTTGCTAAAAGCGAGGTATTACACAAATCAACATCTGTACGGTTTCGGATAAAATCGAACGTTGAAAAGCGCGTTCAAAGAATAGTTGTGTTATAGTATAGTTGTGCTAACAAAAAAAGGGCATCGATACAGCGCGATAGCTCACACTATGGACCGTTGGGGATAGAGCTTATATGCTTAATTACCTGTACCCACAAGCAGGTGAAGTACGTCGAAAACACACTACTCCTACGCAATGCAGAACGATGCACCACAAAACATCGCCCAATCAGCACATCCATTATACTCCCGTTGACTGCGATGGTCCTTTATGATGCGTTCCGTTGAGTTTTTTTGCCCTCTTCTCCGTTGCTTTAATCTACTCTCGCTCTCTCTCTCTCTCAACAGGTCGCGTGGATACACATCGATCGGCAGATGATTTTGACGATACACCGGCACGTAATTTCGCGCATCCCGCGGTACAGCGTGACGTACGATAATTCCAACACCTGGTTGCTGCACGTCAGCCAGGCCCAGCAGGACGATCGGGGCTACTACATGTGCCAAGTGAACACGAACCCCATGATTAGCCAGGTCGGGTACCTGCAAGTAGTCGGTAAGTGTTGTGCCGGAATTTTACGTGCACCACCGTTCGATGCCACCATTCATAATCTAATCCGATTGGGCTTCCGAAAGTGGGGAAAACTTTATCGTACCGCATTCTGGCACCGAGCTCACATCCGGAACCGGGATTGGGCGATGTTTGCTCGATGCGCCAAATACGTCGGCGTGCCGATTACATCTTCCGCAGGATGCTGCCGTTGGTTCTTGCAGCGGGTTTTCCATCGCTTGCACCTGCTGCTGGTGCTTTGGGAAGGGAGAAATTGTATCGTGCAGCTAGCTTTTTGATCGAACTCGAGTGCACTTTAACAGTGGATGGCTTCTTGCAGGGCACTTGTCGATGCACCGATGCAGGCGTATTGCCCAGGGGTAGCGAACGGGAAAATATTGGTTTTGGGTGGAGTGTTGTTCGCTTGCAAACTTCTTTAATAAATTTCAAGTTCACAGGAAAGGAGG
Source organism: Anopheles nili (assembly GCF_943737925.1). Taxonomy (NCBI): domain Eukaryota; kingdom Metazoa; phylum Arthropoda; class Insecta; order Diptera; family Culicidae; genus Anopheles; species Anopheles nili. The sequence goes on from NC_071292.1 coordinate 42,421,694, forward strand.
AGGAGAAGGAACCAAGCTTGATTCTAGTTTAATATTCATCCCGATTGTGTGTTCACTGAACAGATAATCATTATAATACTTTGTCTGCTTGTACGACGCTTGGGTGTATTGGATTAAGAGCTCAGTGTGTGCTTTGTAACTATAGTCGTAACAAGCGCACAACGATAATATTAATTTTCCTGGTTGTTTAACAATCGTTACAACTTTCTTTCAAGTTTCTTGTTCCTTTACGAGAAATGTTTAGCTTTTCAACAAAATTTTGGTACCTTTTAAAACATGGCAATGACTAATGGAATCGAATTAAAAGCACAAAATAAGAACAGCGAACCGACTATTGCTTTGAGATGTCAGATGATACTACTTTTTTTTCGTAGAATCCACCAGCATCAGCAGCATATCAATTCGAAAAACAAATTCTCCTCGAAAAATTCTCCCGCGAGCCAGAACAAAAACATCTGCCTTTTTTCTTTTTGGTAAAACGTCAAATTTTCAATTGCTTGCTGCTGCCCGTGAAGCATGATCGAATGCCGGAAGCCGGCAAAATGGCTTAACATAATACTGAGTGGCTTTTTTTCTCGCATGCTTTCCCATCCCCTGGTCGTGCCAGTGCCTCCCAACATTCTGGACATCGAGAGCACTCCGTCGTCGGTGGCCGTGCGAGAAAATCAAAATATCAACATGACATGTCGTGCCGATGGATTCCCCACGCCCAAGATCATCTGGCGACGCGAAGACGGCCAAAGCATCACCGTCGAGCGGAAGAAGAAAGGTAAGCCGTCGCTTGTGCGGGTTCTGACGTGGTCCTGTGACCGTGGTGCTTCTGTCTGTCGAATGCAGAGAATCCTTCCCTAAGCCGCTTATCCACCGTACGGAGCGAACATCAAAGCGAACCGCGCCGTGGGAGCAAGATAAATGGGTTTTTGATTGTTTTTACAAGCAGTTTCTGGTGGGGTGACCTTAATCGAACGCCACCGGCAGCCGGCTGCCGGGAATGCGGAGATCGTTTAGCTTTCACGGTCGTGGACAAGGGGACACTCTCGAATCGAACCGGCGAGATCTGAAGCCCGCTTGACGGATAATTTACGCGCGATTGGGTACGTTTACACGTGCCGATCGAGCGATTACTGCGTGGTTTGGGAGTTATCTTGCACCGTTGCACGGGGGAGTTTGTGCGAGTAATGCGAGAAATTCCGTACCATTTTCCACCCACTGTCAGCGTGTTCGCCTCCGTGTGGGTTCCGTGCATGGAAAGGACCGAGAAATGTGCCCTAATCTCTAAATAACTTAATTTCTCTCTCGTCCCGTACTTACGCATCGCACCGGCACAGTGATGGTGTACGACGGTGAAGTCCTTCATCTGACGAAAGTAAGCCGCAACGAAATGGGCGCTTATCTCTGCATCGCCACTAATGGCGTGCCACCGTCGGTGTCTAAGCGGATTATCCTTGATGTGGAGTGTAAGTATGCTTTTATTTATTCATAAGTGTATTAGCAAATTAAATTCATACGCCAAACTTAGGCCATCCTGCCGGCACTGGCAAATGTTTCCGGCGGCTATCGCAGACGGACAAACCGTACGCCTGTGGGCTGACTGTCTCACGTTACAGCGCCATTTTGAGGTGGGACTGGAACTCGCCCATTATCCCAGCGCAGGGACGTAGTGATGTCTTGCTGTAAATGGTTTCACTTAATGCACGCACCGTTGTGTTTGGCGGAAAATTGCATTACCTTTTTGCTTTCACTCCGTCAAGCGTAGCATAGCGTTTTTTCTGTACACGACTGTTGGCAAGATATATAGAAGTGTTTGAAGCAAAAAGTGTAAGCTTTTTTTAACGACGAAATTGAGTGAAATTTTTTGGGCATTATCGTTTCAGTTTCACCGATGATATGGGTACCGAATCAGCTGGTGGGTGCCCCTCTATCGACCGATGTGACCATCGACTGCCACACGGAAGCGCATCCAAGGTGGGTATCGTTCTATGAATCATCTGAAACAAAAAAACTACAATTTTCAATGATCAGCGTAAATACGCACAATTGCATGATAATATTGGATTCAACTCTCGTCTGAGCCTCTCCTTTTCGCCGAATTGACTTGACTGTTCAGTTTAGAACAAAAAATCGAATCAAAGAATGCCTTGACAAAGCAGGCCTTAGACCGTGTACAACAGTTGTTTCGCCACTTGAGATAAGAAAAAGAAGCCTAATTTTAGGAATCGATGATTTCATTCAATTTAGGAGCTATTAACGCTTAGTGGAAAAAAATAAGGTTATCTTACGCATTCAGTTTAACGATTTTCAAGATGAGATTTTACAAATTTCAACGCTTTTTTGACAAATTTGTGAATTTGTTTTTCGAATAATAAAGCACTTTTAAACGCAATCTTTTCTTATATCAATCATTTTATGTTTCCCTATGATCTTAATACGAACAAAAGAGTTCTGAAACACAACTTTTAATTTATATGATTGTGTCATTTCAAACGAAGGGACATTAAATGATATTTAAATTTACCTGTCATGGGTTGTTTTAGGAATAGTATGTATTTAAACACAAAAAAGTATCACATTATTTAATCCTTCAGCACCCTACAACGGCTATCAACAGTTCCATATTCTACCATAAAATTATCTTATCAGTCTTTAAAACACAACACAGATTCAATGAACGATTGACACCGTTTATCGTTGTGCTCGTTGGTTTGAATGTATTCCTCTTTTTTTTTCGATTCCCACAGAGCCATCATCTACTGGGTGTACAACACGGTGATGGTGCTGCCGAGCAAAAAGTACATCATAGATTACAACGAAAACTCCTACCGGTAAGCTCGCCTCCACCGGCAACAGGACACAGCTCCCACCTCCCACTTCCTGGGCGTCGGGCGTTATAATAGGATAATCACTGACTAGCGTAATCGCTGTTGCTTCTCTCGCACACAGGGCGCACATGAAGCTCACCATCAAAGGCTTATCGATGGGCGATTTCGGCAACTATCGCTGCATTTCGAAGAATTCCCTGGGCGAAACGGAGGGCTCCATTCGCGTTTACGGTAGGTCACGTTTGGGTTGAAAAGCGGGGCCTTGAGCAGCCTTGCCGCGGGTAATGTGGCTTTAATGGGGGTTTGGGAACGCTTTAATCACCGATCGAAGTCTTTAGCAGGTAATTTTGAATATTCCCTCGAAGGGTCGAACCATCAGGGGGTCGTTGCGTCGTTTCTGCGGCCTTTCGATCGAAAGCAGCTGCACTTCGGTGGCTGTGGCTTTCTTATTTATGGCGCTGTAGTTTACATTAATTTTTTTCCCCCATCTCTCTCTCGCTATCTCACTCCCTCTCTGTTTCTTTTGCTCATTTTTTCTCAGAAATTCCGCTGCCGTCAACGCCGTCGAAACAAATTACTCACGTGGTGGAACCCAAGGAACGTAAGTAGATTGAATTAAGTGCTTGGTGGTAGTTGGGATAAGACGCACCCCGGCACCACCAGGACCTTCTCGCGGTGCTCACACCTTCCCCACCCCCACTTGCATTAGCCGCTGCGCTGAAGTACAATCAATTTTTTATGCACACTTCGTTTGATTTCGTTTCGTGTATTTTTCAACACCCTTGGCAGCCAGCGAAAAAAGGACCTCTTTTTTCTTGCGCTCGTTCCCTCGTTCCTGACAGAAGTGTGTGTTTCTCCCTCGTCCCCCCATTTTTCCATCTCTCTATCTCTCGCCCTATTCAACAACCACTAGCTCCAGGTTCATCACCCACCAGCAATGGGGGTGTATTAATTTGGGCGCACTTTCAACTCGGAGTTTTTCGTTTCTTTTTTCCTTTCGCTGTGTTTCGCCTGTCCCTTCATATTCTTCTCCGTTCTTCTCGCACGTTCGCAGCGGTCCCGGCCGTCGTGTCACGTAATGAAACCATTAAGGTCGCCAGCCAACCTGAGGTCCTGTTTCCGATGAAGAACGACGAAGGCTACGCGCAGCGCTCACCGAACGGGATCCCTTTCGAGCGCAAGGGTTCGCTTGCCATCGGCCAAAGTTTCTCCTACACCGACATGCCACCGAAGGAGTTCGGTGTATCTAATGGTAAAGTGTTTGTTGACTTGACGCTGCCAACTTTCCCGCCCCCGACTGTATGTGTGTCTGCGTGTGTGTGTGTGTGTGTGTGTGGGGGTGTGCAGTTTTTCGTCCTTTCGTTCCCACGGCGCGGTCGAGCGTTTCTTTTTTTGCGTTCATGTTCCTTGTTCCAGCGCACGCTCTTGGTTTGGCTCTTTTTTCCACCTACCCTACGGCAAGGATCGCGTTTGTTTTTCTAGGGTCCTTGTGGACGGTTCAAGTTTTTCGTTGGTTTATTAGTTTTTTATAATTTTGCTTCCACTTTTCTTTTTTTTTTGGCGTGTGTTTGCTTTTGTTCTTTAAAACATAAAATGAGCCGCTCGTATGCTCCCGCTTCAGACACCGAACCGTGATAAAAACCCTCTCACCCACACACACACGGACAAAAGCTCCCTCTTACCTTGATCCTCGGTTCTGCGAAATGGCCAACGGTTGCATCCCACTGATGGTGACTCGTTCCCTTGATTGCAGATGCGCGCAGTAGCTTCGAACGCGTGTCGCTGCTATCGCTAACGACGAGTGCGGTTCCATCGACGCTGCTGATAGTGCTGTATCGTCGTGGTGCCGCAAGCTGGCTGGTTTTGTAATTTGCATCTCCCGTGCCACCGCCATCATCATCATCAGCATTCTCCTCCCAAAAACTCCACCCACACAATCGCCCACGGTGGCGAGTAGGGTGGAACGGTGCTGTCGCGCCATATCATATGTTGGTTGCTCATATCACTCCGCCCGCGGAGCACACATATCCTTCGGTGCACAGGCGAGTTTCGGGACGGCACCGGGGCATTCGGCTTTTGTACCATAAAATGCAATCCAAAATGTGCTGCTTTGAGGTTGAGCGGGTGCTGGTCAGCTAAAACAATAATACTCAGCTCCGAATGGTTCGGGATCGTGCGTTACGTTTCGATTAGTTTCGATTGTTCTGTTCTGTCGGCGAAGGAAACATGAAAACCTAAACGAAGCAACACACAGAAAAGGCTAGCGTTTGTTAGGCGCAACGTGTCGCTAGAATTGAAACGCTTCCGTTACGAATCATCTCTTCGCTTCACGCAGTTTTGTAAACTATTTCCGAGCCCCGTTTCTGTTGTGTTGACGAAGGTGCTGCTGCCCTTTACGCTGCAGAGTACCGTTCCAGGCAATAGTAAATAATGTAGGAGTACGTTGTATCATAGCGAAATGGCTTAACTCTTGGTCGAGTTTGTTAACTAGAGCGCTGGAAAAGCGCGTGCGAAGGTAGTAGCGAGAAGCCGGGCGTTGGAAGCGCGAACGAGAAGCGTCGAAGAAAGTATGCTGCAAAACCACAAAACACAACAACAAAAAAAATCCGTAATACAAACATAATACGATTATTAAAGTGAGTGCGTTATCGCTGAGGAGAAGTAAATCGAGGATTGAGGAACGCCTGCGGAAAGTAAGTAAAACAAAGGCACGGAAAAGATCAAACCAGAAGGAAAATCGCGCGGGCGTATGCGTGTGTGGGTGTGTATGCGTGTATGTACATATTTTAGCCTCACTAAATAGCTGTGCGTGGGTCCATGGAGCAAAACTCCAACGGGTCCATGTCGAATTGAAACACAAATCCACTAGCGAAACACAATACAAAAAGAAGAAAAAAAAAACCCTTCTAGATTCGAGCGAGACTAGCACCGTGTAATTATCTGCTGCATAGGCGTATTGCGTATTGTTAGGTTATTTGTTGTTTTAACATTTTCGGTCAACTTAGCTGAAGCACTCACCAGACAGAACGACGGACGCGCGAAGCGATTGCGGATTACTTAGAAATATATTTGACATAATAAAATACTCCTGTTTTGTTGGTGCATTTTTTTATCGGCGAGCATACATTTTATTTATCTTTTTTTTTTCTGCTGCGATATCGAGACACTCCCTCCCATATCACGTTCGTTGCGTTCGTTATGGTAAGTAAACCACGCCGAGAAAGGATCCGGCTGACGTCCTTTTCGTATGCTGTGGCGCAAAATGCAATCAATGGCATTCGCTTAAAGCGCTGATGCTACAAATATTAAATGCTGATCACCCGCCGGCAAATGATTGCTGCAGCGGGCGCACTTCAGATGCAAATTAATAACATAAAAATTGATAAAAAGCAAGCGCAAACCGGAGCGCAATCGCCACCCAAGCACCTAAAGGAAACAATGCAACGGGTCGGAAAATTGAATGGAAAGCGGACCGGCGAAAAGAACGGCCCGGCGACACCCGGGAGCATTGGAAAGGATGCCAGGATCGCTCCAAGAAACAGGTGCGAAGTGAAACGAGTTTTTCAAGGTTCGTTTCATCTCAAGTGAAAGTTTTCCTTCGCAAAATGGAACCACATCGGGCGCCCGTTCTTTCGGTTCGCAGTCGCAAAAGGTTTGCCTCGTGTGGGAAACCAACCATGAACGAATGCGAGTGTCTTGTATTTTTGTGCTAGTGCTGTTTTCTTTTGTTGGTGTATCTTTTCGGTGGCAGTTTGCATGGGAAGAGCATTTGCAAAAAGCATTTTCGTGTCGTTTTCGCCTTCACCTTCAGGCGGCTTCACGCGAGTGGCGTTAGATGCCGAACGATACGTATCGATGAGGTTGCAAGCTTTAATGCTGTCTAGGCCGGTCCCAAAATGTAAGCATCAGATGCACTTTGATTGCTTATTGATTGGTTATTGATTGCCGCACTCGGTTACATGCTAATGCCCGAGAATGTGCACATTTTAGCCTCTCAAGTGGTGGGAATTGTCCACACTTAAGCCTGACGAAAAAATCAATAACCATCAGCACATTATGAGATTTTAATTGCCTAAACCTTACCCTTTTGCGAACCGACGAAAAGCGTTCCCCGTAGCGGAAACTGTTCGCAAAAGATATGTGGCGATTTTATCTTCCCACCCATTTGCAGGTAAAACTTAAAATTAAATGTTTGCCCGGTATCAACATCAGTCTGGGGCGTGTGCTTTAGTGTGGAAAGTTAGGTGGAAAACATTTTTATTCTCTTCTCTATTTTTTTTTTGTTTTGGCAAAAAACTTTCACACAGCCTCCCATTCAGCCCCACCCAGTGTCAGTTCTTTTCCCACCCCCAAACGAGCTGCGGTGGTAAAGTGCTTCTCATCCATTCCAGGCCAAAACGAAAACTTTACTTTACTAAAGGTGAATAATTAAGTAGTCGAACGGTGCCTGTTTTCCGGCCAGATCCTTGCTCTCAAATTCCTTCGGTATCCCCGTTCCTTTCCTGTATGTGGCGTTGTGCATTAACACCCTTCGTCGTGTGTTTGTTTGGGGTCCGGAGTGGCGTATTGTGCTTTCCGGTGCGCTACCCAATGGTTCGCCTAAAAGCAGCCCGGCTTCTACGTTATCGTGTTTCATGCAGCACGCGCTTGAAAGGTTCATTCTTTTCCAGTTGCAACCGTCTTCGCGTTCGCTTGCTTGGCGTTTTGCACGCAAACGGCAACCGATCGCACCGACTCGGAGACCACCACAGGAGCTGGCACGGAGAGCCGGTCGCGCGAGGTGGAAGAAAAAATGAAGCTTTTATCCGAGCACAGTCAGTCGAACGAAGTGAAGAGTTCATTAATCTAAATCTCTTAAACCACAGTACATAAATAAAACATTAATTCAGCGCGTGGCAGTAGTTGGCAGCACGGTTCGGAATTGAGTTTGGGATTGGTTTTGGGGTAGTGGAAAAAGCAAATTGGGCGAGCGAGAGAATTGAGGATTTTGGCCTCCCTCGTTCGGCCACCGTTTTCAAAGCGCAACGGACCACCGACTTGTTGGCGTGAAGGAGAAAATGGTAGGTCTTTCGTGTGTTGCGAGGCGCACCAGTGAGTGTTTGCTTTGCCGTGCTCCTTGAACTCGCGCTGGGATGAGGATATTTATGGCTCTCAAGATCACCACAACCACTTACTGATTGTTTGTTTCTTTTTCTGCTCCTGGATACGACGCAGAAAACTGATGACTTGCGAGCGAGATATTTTGAGATTGCGCTTCGCGATCAAGCTAAAAAGCCACGTGAAAATGGTTGCATTTTGTTTTCTTGCTTCGAGAGTGTTTACCTTGCAACGTTTTGGATACATTGTCGGTAACCTACAGTTGATGACGTGAAATCAAGCGAGGGTATACCGAAGAAAAACACCCTGCCACAAGGGCTGCTCTATTGTGTGAGATTGGAATGCAAAATTGTGTTAGAAGAAAATGAGTCGTAAACGCATCTAATGAATGTAAATTGAACATACATTACTACACACATTAACCATTTCCACAACTTGCAGCCTTCAGAGCATAGAATGAGTTTCTATTATAAGATGTTCAAGTCTAGATTCCACGGAGAATATCGCATAATATTTTCTTTTTGAGATAAATCATACATGTGCTCACATAGAGGACGAAAAATAAAGAAAAATATGTAAATATTTAAAAAGTTCTTATTACACAGGTACCATGCACTAGGCGTCTCCATTGAAATAATGTTTATATTGCTGTACAAAATACTGGGCGTCTCCATTGGAATTATTTTTATAGTACCCTTCTATTGCGATGTTTGGTTTTTGGTAATGGGACTGGAAAAAATATATTGTATAGGTTTTTCATTAGGTAAGTAAGCAATCTTGATAGCATTCTTTATTCGAATTTCAGGTTTAAACATAAAAAATTATGGCATCGTGTAGTGAATAACGAATTATAGTGTGGAAATGTTTGTCCTGCGGTACAATCATATTGATTTCTTATTAATTTTTTATGGCATATCGATTTTACTCAATCATATTATTGCTTTGACATTATCATATCATAAGAAAGAACTGTTTCAATATAATGCAAAGCTTCAGTGAATGTCCAAGATATTTAGGCAGGACTTAATTGTCATGCATTAATTTCACCATGTATTGTAATTGTGTATAGAAAATATATATATTTTAAGATTAATTCATATAAAAATAAAACATAGAGATATATTTTAGGTACATTTTTTAATACAATAAGTTACTAGTATACATTTTTGCTTTGATTTCACAATGTAATATATTTCTCTTTGTCCATCTTGAGATTGAACTGATCGATTTTAAATTCCTTTGTTCGAAAACACCTTGCTAAAACTCAAACATGTTCTTGCCGAAGCAGATGGCATATATATGTGCCAATGGTACTGTCACTGTATGCACTCAGGTTACCCTAGTGAAGGGTTCTTATAACTCGTCAAGCACGACCCAAGCGGCCGTTAAACGTTCTAGTGCCGTTGGTGTGCGTGTTTATTATTGAGTTTTCAATTCCGAACCGAAGCCACCATCTGACCCATAAACGCAATCGGTGATCTCCCAAATATGACGGCCCAAATGGACATCGAAACAATCAACTAAAACATGCATCAAATGCGGGCTTGCTCCGACCACACAAAGCAGCCCGGGGATCGGTGCACCTTTCGGCCGTCCAAACCAGCTAGCTGCACTTCACGTTGACGCCTTTCATGATGACGTCCTCGTGCTATTTGTTTCCGGACCGAAGCCGAAGCGGGTATCCCATCGGCAAGGCCAAGGTGTGTATGTGTAATTCAAACACAAAAACCCCAACTACAGCGCCCTCTCCGACAGCCAGGTCGGGCAGGTAGATTCGGGACGATAACGAAGAGTAATGTTCTCGGTGCGAATTCTCCCGTACTGAACCCTTACGAGCTTTGCAGCCTGCACTTGACAGGCTGTGCAGACCGTGGACCGTGTAACACACGAGCCACGGAAAATAAACCGGTTCGCCTTCGGGCGCTGGGTCGGCAGGCTACTGACCGGCAGGGCGATCTGCCACGATGACATGTGAAGTGCAGTGTGAAGTGCTGAGCGAGTACAAAGTTTAAATAGGATTTAGGAGATGATTTTCAGACGATGAAATTATCCCCCGGATCCGCATCTGCTACCGCGACTCCAGGCGCGCGAAACCAGGACACGAGGCACGGGACAAATCTTGAGCCCCGGCGCTGTAAAGCGATGGCCGACCCGGACCCAATGGGTGGTTCGGCTCTCGAGGGGTGGCCTTTGTGCTTTTGTTTCATCCACACCCGATGAGGGATTGCGGGTCTCTGCCACCGTGCGGCCCGGGGCATTGTTAGGCGACGAGCATAATCGAATGTCGCTGGTGATAAATGCCAGCTGCATGCATATACGTGTCTTCAAGGAATTGCGAAGCACTCCCATGCGCCGTTTTGATGAATGGCACTTGAACAGTGGTGGATTGAGTGCTGGGAAATAATTGTTCCTACAACGTCAATATCAGTATCCGGGACGCTATAGCGGCTAAGCCTGCAGCCGTGGCTGAATGGACGATCTAACGAGGACATTTGGTGATGCATAATGCTTCCTGCTTGCTGGCTGGTGGTTCGATTGGGTTCCTTTTATTCCACTTATGTCGTGAATGAAGTACTGTATGAGGTAGGATTTACGATGTGTTGTGTAAATTTATCATAAGATTTTATATGAGTGAAAGTTTTATTTGCCATCGACGTGGATAGTAAATGGTCTGTAAGCCGTTTGTATCATGTGGGAAATTAATGTATACAAACGGAATAAAAGTAAATAGCGGACAACTATTTTGCTTATAAACTTTTGATTAACATTATTCTTTTAGTCAATTTGACCAAAAACTAATAGTTTTGTTTAAAAATATATGGTTTTGAAAAATACATTCAATGATTCATATACATGAATTATACATTCAATACAATGATTCATTAGCTTATGTACAATAGCAAAAACTTCATCTGAAATTCATCTGAAAATCTAAAAAAAGGTATGGGACAAGCTTTTCGATTAATGAGATCTCGATGAATGAAAGATATCTTATTATTGGTTCATCAATCCTCGTATCTATTACATTCCTTATAACTTCACTGAAAAACAGCAGGCGCCTCCATTTAGCGTTTGTTGAATGTTTTCAATTACATTTACAGACCATATTGCTACACTGGTATAAAATTAAATATGTACAAAGCATGACAATAGATGGTTCATTGTTCCTGGATCATTGTAAAGAGTATTTGTTTGATCTCTTCCTACTATAGCGAAACAGTTTGTTTGAACAGCCCCACGAATCGCATCGATCGCCTCACGCATTCAGGCTGGAAAAGGCGTTTATGCATGAAATTTATGAGACACACATTTTATGATGATTTCATACTACATTAGCATCCCAAGGTATCGAGCTCGTTTTTCATGTTTCGCATATGTCGAGAAATATTTATGTTTGTTTCTAATTTACGCACAGTGCGCCAATGTCACACGAATGTTGCTATATTATTTCACCCCCCGCAGAAGGGTGGGTCAGTTTTTTTTGCGCTCCTTCTCCGCACTGCGATAAATCATGTAAGAGTGTAATAAAGTCATTCAATAACCGTTTTCCTCCCACAATCCAGCGTGACGGTGTTTGGCACCCATTCGTAGGCTGGTTTTGGCTGGTGGGAAGCGACGAACGATCGGTACGCCACCGGTATCCCCTTAGCGCTGACGATGGCTTTTGATTTAAGCCGTTTGGGCAAAAACTCCCACAAAAAACTGGCGAACTCACCCAAGGGCCGGGCCAACTCGAGGCGCGTTCTGTGACCAGCGCTGGGTCCGCCACCAGGACAGTAGGTTGAAAGGGTTAATAAAATAAATGGATGACGTATAACTATGTTAATAAATGGATTTTTGCGCCTTTTTACAACCTGCGCGAAACCGAACCGGGCCATATTTCATACGTACCCGAGCAGAGTGCGGCTTGCGCGGTGGAGCGTGTGAAAAGAAGAAACTCAAAAAATGCACATCGACCGTGCGAGGCTTCCAAACGTAATGTTAATTCACGTGCCAATTATTCCATAAATCTTCGAATGGATGAATTGAGTTTGGTTGCCACCGTTCGCGCGAGTGCCCGGTATGATTGTATCAGCTGTGCGCTGGGTGTTTGACTGCTGTTGCGGTGTGTTATGAGGTCATGCGGCTGAGAATTGATAGTCAATCATGTCACACAGACCAGAATATGGGCTGCAATATTTATACATTTTTTTATTGATTTGTTGTTTACGTGTGTCCATTTCTTCAAATGTTTATTTCTTCTTGTTTGTTTGCACAAATTGCACGAATTATGGTTCTTGTGGATTGTTTGTTTGTCATTTTATAATGGAATAGCTGTTTCAAGTTCCATGTTTACTGTAATATGGTTCAGTTTGGTTAATCTCCACTGAACATCCCCTGGCGCAATATATAGGTCTCGCAACATATATCGGAAAATGGCGCAATATATAGGTTTGAGTTTGAGGAAAACAAATTTCAGCTTAGAAATAAGCCTTCTCTAAAGGGTATATGGTAAGCTGTTTATTTGAACTTGAACATGTATTCGTCATTTCTTATTTGCTTACACGTGGAAAGCATCCTTTTGCAGTGTAAATTCTCAAGAAAAAAAAACACTAATAATAGCTTCTGCGCACATAAATTACAATGCCCTTTTCGGCGAAATGCCTCGGCACTCGCAACACAACAACAACAAACAACACCTCATACAGTGTCTTCTGGCGCAGCGTAAGAAACCTCACAATCCCGGCACGTTTCCAATCACCTGCAAGCTCGAGCGAACCTTTATGTGCCACCAGCATCCGGGTAACGCTTCAATTAGCAAATATTGCATAAACATCTCCTCCGAGCCGGCAGCAAACGCAAATGGAGTGAAAGAAGTGCATCTGACAGTGAAAGGCAAATAAATTTCCTGTAAACGATGAAGATACACTTTTCAAAACATGGCCAGCCCTTTCAGGCGCGACCGGGCGATGCGGAACCCATCCAGCCAGCCAGCCAGCCAGCCACCCAGGCCAAGCCGGTTCTCCGATAAGGATCTAGCGATGCTGGTGGTATTTTTCTCTCCGCATCGTCCGGGGGCGATGCTGCAGTTTACTGCACCCCAACTCCTGCATCGGTGCCTGCATTTGTGGCGTAACCGAGCTTCACCCGGTTGGTCGTTTGCAGAAAGTTGTTGATGATGTTGCTTTTACGGATTCTTTTTTTTTCTCGCTCTCCACTGAGCTTCCATTTTACCGGCTTTCAAAGAAAACGGAACCATCTTGCAGGAAGCATTTGTGCATCTTTTTACACAGGCATGGTGCCGCGCCAGCCACATTCAACGTGCCCCTTAGTAACCGAGATCGTTTCAATCGGTTTATCCAAGTACAGGGTTCCGCACGGTCGACTGCTGTGTAATCGAGTGGGGCATTTAAAATATTTATCGAAATGCATCCCACCACCCGAGCCGTTGTGCCCGTCTTCGCAGCCACCTGAAACGTGCTGGAGCAACTCACGTGCAAAAGGAGCAAGAAAACGAAACGAAATCGAGAGAGCAAAAGATAAATTTTAATCTATCAGATCTGTTGCAGTCGTCTCGCTGCGTCCCGTACCGTAGCTGGGGTTTTGCAAAGACGCAAAAGCTAAATAAAACACGCAAGCATGCACGCTGCCGGTGAGGCAATGGCGGTGCCCTAGGCCGCTGCACCTTTATGCGCGTTGGAGTATTTGCAGAGCCCTGCTGTATTATTGCGCTGACAGGTGAAAACATGATTTATCGCATTGCATGGCGCTAATTTTTATCTTCCTGTACCATAACGACGCCCGTGAGCTTTCAGCGACCTTCCCCGGAAATTGAAAGTTAGAATGATTGAGAATCTTCTCTCGTTTGGTGTGTCAGGAAAAAGGGTCTTACGGATGAAATACGCTTTGTTGACTTTCATAATTAACCCATCCGTGCTGACTCGCGGGACGGCATTCATTCTACGATGTTATAGCGTTTCTTCTAACGCCTTGCTTTTGGTGAACTAAACATCCAAATTCCGTTCTGCGATCACACGAGAATTGAACGCAATCGAGAGCGGTGTTGGGTTTGCCAGGAAACCAGCAGCTGGCAAAATGGCAGCACGCTGCAACGACACAATGTAAATATTCGCACCAATCACCATCCGGCTGGCAGGTTGGAGCCGGAAATCGCTATCACTTTCCACTGCCGTCATAACTGAACGATCCAGACCGACCAGAGCGTCTCCGGCGATAATCCGGTGACGAGCGGGAAAGCTGTTCGGTTTCCGTGCGTTTTCACGGCATTTCTCCCGCAGCTCGAAAACACCCTGCTTGTGACACACGGAAATGCCCGGAAATGGGATGGTGCATACACATCCCGCATCCTCGTCGCTTCTTGCTCGTTTACACCCACACCATGCTGCTGCGCTTTGATTGACAAAGAACTTTTGCACGCTTTGCCCGGCGACGGTGGCGACCGATTGATGCGCAAATATGGGCGTCCACATCCCGTCGCGAGTGGGAAAATGTTGGAAAAGTGCACTTCTAAACGCTTTCCTGCGTTACCGCATTATGCCTACGTTATTTCCGCACGCGGTATGCTGGTTCCCTTCGGGAGGGAAAGTTTATCGCCTGCATAATGGTGCGTAAAGTGGGAAATATTTACTCCACTCAACTTCAACCAGGGCTGCAGTTGGCTGTAGAAGTGCTCCGGGAAGATGCAGCAAATGGGTTTTTATTGGCATTTTGCGTGCCCAACTTTACACGTTTGCAAGAGCACGTTTTAAGCGATGTGACAAAACGTTTTTCCGCGTGAGTGTTCGGAAAATTGGTGAAATTTTCCATCTCAACACCTGCCAATCGCGCGGTGGGTACGAAGGCTTTCATTAGCTTGCATTCAGCTTGGTCTATGGCATCCTGTTGAATTGTGCAGCTAAAATTTCGACTACGACCGGTTGCGTTCCTGCGAGAGGTCCTGTCGCTTCGTCTAATATGAGCGTAATCAGAGTAGGCCTGTCAAACAGCAGCCGCGCGCGTACAAAAGAGAACGACCTAAGAAACGGACCCGTTCGCTTTCGCGCTTTCAGTCACGCATTCACGCGATGCCTAGGCGTATGCTTATACATTATTCATAACAGATAAACCCAATTGCTAGTTCGCCCGGTCGCGCATAGCGATCGAAACCAACCCGGTGAGCGGCGTTTTTTGCCCACGCCACACTCACGCAAAATCATATTCTGCGCGGGCTCGCACGGTTGAATTATTTTCACGGGTCGTCAAACAACCGTTCGACGGAAAACAAAGCCGCCTGCGATTCGCTCCCGGGACGCGCCATGAAACGCAAATGCTTGCTTAGATTGTGTTTCTTCCTTCCCGCAGTCGCGGATCCGTAATGGCCTTTCTGTCAAAATTCTTAATTGAAAGCGCCACTGGCAGGCGGTATGAAATTGTCTTCCCCCGGCGTAGCGCGTGCATCTGAAATCCTTTTACAAAGCCCCGCCAAAGCTTTCGGCGTGGAAATGCTTTTTCCAATAATAACGGCCGCAATAAAGACGTCTTGTAAGAGCGCGAAGCGAACCGAGTCGCCCCTGAAATGTCGCCGGTCACTTTGGTTTTTGAAATGTGTCCACCATTTTCTACGCTAATGAATTTTAATTACTTGGAACGTTTCAATTATACAAATTGCTTATTATTCCGTCCAGGTCCCGGGTACCCACGTTGTTCGCGATGAAGCCGCCCAGTCGCCCATTGACTTTTGTCGCATTCATCCCTCTCGGTCGGTTTGCGTCCCGAAAGGGCGGAATGGTGGAATCCGTTGCGAACGAAATGAATCGAGTGCGTGCCTGGTTGGTGGACGACCGAAAAGGACCTTCAGCAAATCGTTTTACCATCAAGCATCATTGTTATGGTTGTTATTATGCATTTTTGCCGGCCACCGTCGTACGGAACTCGCGTGGGCACGATGAGGCGCTGCTTTGGCACGTTATTGAATTCGGCGAATGCCACGCTGCTGCTTTTGGGGGGCGTGGGAAAATCAATCGATTAATTTTTATTAAACCGTTCCGTCCCGATCGGCCCAACGGGGCGTAATTACTTTTCTGGATGAGTTTTGTCGTTCCTCGGTGTATTTTGGGCAAATATTAGTCGACGATGGGGCTGTTAATTCAGATGCCAGTTTGTAGCATAAAATATTTGTGTTTATTAACGTTTTCGCATCGTTTAGAATTTGTTTCGCCAACGAAACGAAATCGATAGCGAAGTGAAAGTTTATTTCACAAAAAGCTTTACTTTTGGTTTTGCATCGGGACGCTTGGCTCGCTGATCACATTTATTAAGCATATTTCCTCATCGTGAACGTCGTTAAATATTCTTGATGTCATATTTGCAAAGCATGCGAACTTAGAAAAACAGTTCTTTTTTTGCTTAAAGCTCATAGGTAAGCTACAAAGTCCATATTATCTAGCCAAATGCCACCGAAACGAGCCAAATCGATTGCAGCATTGGTTTCGCCTACGTTAATCGTTGCAATCTCCTGCAAATCTATCGCTGATCCGTTCCATTTTAATGCCCATCGATAAAGCTAACGAGTACCAATAGGACGAGAATTTCCGGCCTCACGCTTCGGGCAACGGATGGAAATCTAACGCCAGCTTCCCGAGCTCGTCAATGATAGCAGTAACACCGCCATTATGCCACGACCGGGTACAGCGAGTAAAGTAGAGACTATTACGGTTTGGCAGGATGTAAATTATTGTCCCAACCACCCCCAGATACCGGTGCGTGTGGGGTGTGTTGCGACCGAACCTCGGCTGTGTGGCGATGATATGATTCGGTAAATGTAAAATTTAATTAGATTGATCATCTGATAATGGCAAAGGATGTGGCAAAGGATTATGAGCTAAAACGCCGGTTGATTGCGGTTTGTGGCGCTGTGTGGCTGTTGGAGCGGAAGGCACGGGGTTTTGGTTTAGATTTACATTCTCTCATAACCATCGCGGCAAATGGCCTGTAGGGCGCACGGTAGTTGCCACCGATCGGTTTATCAATCGATTTTATAAGTGCATCAGCCGTGCTGCGGCATTGTGACTGATTGTTAGGGCACCAGGATAATTTCGTTCAAAGCAACAAATAGTATTCGCTTAGACCCATCATGGGCGGTAATGGGCTTGGTAAATTAGCGTTGCTGCACGTAATCCGGCACCATCACAGGTGGAACTGATGAACACTGTGCTGCTTGTGCTGCTAAATTAACGCGAGGGTTTTTCAATAGTGCTCTTCAAAGAACCATTCAATTTAGCTGCCACAGATTGAGAAACATTGTAATTTATTGTGTTTGCGAAGTCCTGCAGCTTTCCGTTTCAAAATAGGCTCATGCATTCCACGAATGACTTAATTTCAATTGTTAGAAAAGAATGCAAACCGTTGATGCAGAAGGAAAAGAATTTAGCTTTGAAAATTAACTACCACAAATAGTTAAGGAATGCTTTTATTCATTATTAAAAGAGCTGCATGAAATATTAAACCATTTTCACGGTAAGTAAAGTGGTTTAATGATTCATTGCATTCAATACGAACGGAAACTCGTGAGCAACATGGAAATGAAACATGTAAATGATTTGTAGAGCGTGCTTTCCTAGCCATCCAACCATAACACAATGTGTGTAATGATGTTTTATGGTTTTAAATCATCATCAAGCCCTGGCTACGGAAATTGGGTTCCGCGCCCGAGAAAAATGTCGCATAAAATCACACCGCTCACAAGCCGAAAAAAGTCATCAGCTGGTGCTAATAGTAGCCGAGATTGAACTTTTTACGAGCGTGACAATGTTTACCGTAAAAAAATACGACTGCCTGATATCATAAATGATGCTTACTTTGGGCAATGATGTGCCGATGGATGCTCCAGATTGATTGCACGTGCCCGTAATGCCTAGGGCATTACACGCACTTGTAATGGATACGCACTGAAGTTCACTCATAACCTGCAAAAGTTAGTTCCCATATCGTTAGGGCTTTGATTCCCCTATTTTTGAGATTGTAATGACTAATTGTAGATACTGTATCGAAGTTTCGGTGTGGTTCACACCAAACATGATTAAGCGCAGTTATAAATCAAATATAATCACGATAACTTTAAAAAACATTTACAAACTTGACCAGCAGTTCTTCTAAACTAACAAGTACTAGTAACTAAAGCACTAACATAACCACGATTGTAATGAAAATCACAACCCAACAGTTGAAAAAAGTAGTATAAAACGGATTGCTTACTCATCTTTTACTTCATAGCAATTACAAAAACAGAGAGTACTTTTTTCCCCAATATTTTGGTTGCTTTCCATCATATATCAGTTGAGTGGTTTATTAAATGGGTTTTCCCTTCTACTAGCAGCACTTGGTTATGTTTATTTTTCACCCAGATTTATCGACGAATAGTAACAACTCCACTAACCAATTAGTCCCACAATTATGGTCTTACGTGGAAGTAAATTAGTCACGATCGTGTGATGGCTTGCTGGTTTTGTCGTTACTAGTTTGACTGTGCGACCGGTGACGTGATATCGAACAGATCGTTGATGGTGAAATATGATTTAACCAGAATGCGCCACATCCATGCCGAGCGGAATTTAAAGGCAGCAATAACGAGGTTGCGTTGTGAGTGTTGATTGAATTCGTTCAGCGCATTGACAGCCATTGACCAATCAGTGTCGGGCAATGGTAAAGCGATTAGTTGTTTGATCAGGAAACCACATCAACCGTCCACGCTCGAGCGGGGCAATTGCGCTCGTATCAAATTTGTAATCAGTTCATGGCGGCCAGGAACCAGGAGGTCGGAATCGTCGGTTTTCCCTGCGATGCCCTCGTCGACGCCCGGGTCGACAGCCACGGTCTGACCCGTCCGATTGACGGCATCGTTGGTGGCCGGTGCGTTGTGGCTCGGCACGAACAAATTAATTAATTGCAGCATTAGCATACAAACGCCGACCGTGCGAACGATATTCGCAACCGGCTGCGTGATTCATATTTGATTGTCGCATTTTCTCGAATCATTAGTTTGATGGTATCTGTTCATTTGGGCGTTTGAATCTGAATCTCGTGCGTCTTCCGGCCGTTTGCAACAAGCGATACGGCCCTTCTTATGGATCTTTAATCAGTCGTTGAACAGCAGCAACGTGCGATTAATATATGCAACAGAAGTGGCTTGCTTGCATCAATGTTTTGATTCATTTGATGTGAACAAGAATCTGGTCTCTCTCAAACGCACACACGCTTTCACACATTTCTGCACATGTGCAAACGTTCGATATAACGTTGTGTTGCGTAAAATCTCAAGATTTGATGTATAATTACTAAATGTTAAGTCAAAGAACAAGCAATAGGTCAGATTACAATGGGGAACATTGTGATTTAAGTTTAAAATTTCCAATTGCTCTATATTCAGTCCAAAAAGTATCAAAATTCCACTTGTATAGCATTGATCCTTTAATTGAATTTGTTCCTGAATTAGTTGGTTGCCCTTTAATAACTCAGCAGCTAAGATTTTTTGTAAACAGCCTCTTATTTTCTGGTTGTAAAGCATTACTAGAAAGGAATTTTGGCAAACTGCTTTTGTTGCAAAACATCTTTAATACCATCTATGCGTAGGAGATCAAATCGTTTCTTCTTTGCACTATATTAGTTACTGCATATTTTTTTTTCGATACTGATCGCAAACCAAAACTCTATAACAGAGCCCCATTCATATGAATTTAAACAAAAAATGTCATAAAACTGCCAACCTTATTTCCTTCACCAGCTCCTTGGCGCGTACCAAAGTGGTCTGCACGGGGATCCGCAGCTATCAGCTTCCGAGAAGCTTCCACAAGCGCATCAACTTTATCTGCTGCTTGCGTTTCGAGCACGGCATCAGCTCGGTGGAAACGCAAACGGAGCACCGATGAGGCACCGGTCCGGCTAACCCGAAAGCCGTTGAAAGTTATTCGCAGCAAAAGGCTACAACTCAACAAGACGGCGATGATGTTGCGGGTTTGCTCCTGGTTGCCCATTTATTGATTCCCATCCAACCAGGCGATGCGGTTCGAAGTAAATTAGCGTCAGAAGATTAGGTTCCATTATCCTTCGCTTAAGGGGGATTTACTTTTGGTGAGTTTTGGCCCCGGGAGCTGCCAAGCGGCCCCGCTATGCGGAGGATTAAGCCAAGCTAGACACCGGAACCAGCCGGGCAGGGAATGGCAATTCAATTCGGTTGTTCATTCTGCGGATGGCGAAAACCGGGCATTTTGCTTTTTGTCTCCTCGGTGTGCCTCGGTGTTGCTGCTGCATTGGAGGCTATTGGTATGCGGGTTTGTCTGATTGGATTCGGATTCGGATTTGACATTAAGCGTAGCTGAACGCTCTGCTAGTGGGGCGGCGTTGCAGTGAAAACGAGAACAAAATGGACGGAAATGATCCAACCAAAGTGCAATTTTTCAACATTTTATTTGGGTGACAGCGGTGTGACGGAAAACCCTTTTCGTTGTGCAATTCAAACAGTGAACCGCACGAGATATGTTTAAACACATATTTACTCACCGCTTTACTTTGCCGCTGTTTTAGGCAAGCGAATTAACATTACACATGGAAACATTTGCATTGGTTAAAATAGCTGAAAAAAAGCGTTTTTATTTAACCGCAAAATATTTACATAAAACAAGATTTCAAGCAGCACAACATTGCACATCGTCGTGGTCGGCGTCATTCCAAAGGATGATTCCAGGGACTTTGCAGCAATCCCTTTCCAAAACCACTCGGGCAGTGTAAAAATTGGAAAAAAAAGAGCTGTCCCGATGCCTGGCACTAAGTAGGTTAATAGCGCGATGGAAACGTTGGCCAAAAAAAGACGAAAAACGAACGAAAATACCAAAGACCAAACCCTCGCCCCAGTGGAATGTGGCATCTGGGAATAAAAGCTCCATTAATCAACAGCAACCATGCGGTATCGTAACGAGTCCAGCCTCCATAAGCTCCCCGGATCGTCGAGGTCGTCGCTTTGCCGCCCTATCGAGTAGCTTAGCTCGTGGGGAGAGGGTAGTTTTTCTTTTTCTTTATTTTTTAGCGCCTTTAGTTCTTGCCTTCTAAAGCTCCCGGTGAGCGTCTTCGAGACGATGCGGAAAGCATTGGCGGCGTTTTTGCATTTTCGCCAAGAACCGAGGCAAAGCGGCCATGGCCAATTTGGAGCGCGAGTTTCTGAGCTTGGCAAAACCCATCGACACTGCGTTTTGGCCGGTGCCGTACAGCTTCATACACTCGGCCGCTACACGAGCGGGCACGAGTTACTTTCGATGCATTTTTTATAAGCACAAGCACATAAAAGATATTACCCGATATAACTCTTTTTCCGCCGCGATGGTGTGTATTTTCTTTTCCCGCACGTGTGCATGTGGAAGCCCGGAAGCCTTCCACAAACGCCACGTGGCGGATGGAGAGAGAGAGAGAGAGAGAGAGAGAGAGGCGCAAATCTCAAGTCCTGCATGTGTGTATACATGACCAATGCCCGGAACATGAAATCGGAATCGACCAGCTGAGCCGCACGCTGGGCTGGGCTGGGCGCAGTTAGCAGCAAATGCCCGGGAAGCTGCCCCGGTTCTGGGCCTCATAATTCACCTTTTTCGCTCTGGCTTTCTCACGAGGAATTTATATTCAGTAGTAGTTCCGCTTTTATTACCTTCTTTAGCTTTTTTTTTTCGCTCTCCTTTCAGCTCGTTCCAAAGCGGAGTGGGAAATTGCGGAAGCGCGCGCGCGCCAGACGTTTAAAGAAACGACCCGAAAGGTAGGGGAAATGAGAAAATCGCCCGAAAAAAAAACCCCAAACCATACGGGTTTCGTGGGCAGGTTGGTTTGTTTTTCGTTTGCAATTTAAACATCCCACCGCATCGCCGCAAACCGAACCGAAAACCCCTCTGAAGCCAAGCAGTGCCGGCTGATTAACCATCCGTTTCAAGGGCTCCGAGCTGAGGGGCGCTTGCGGAGATGCAAAAAAGGGGTTACAACTTGTTCACGTGATGTATCGGTTGTTTTTTGCGATGGATCACACATCCCAACCCATCAATCACGCTTAATACGGTCCGTTTCGGTGCCGGTGGGCTGACATTTTCGAGCATCGAGGAATCGGCCCGCCGGGTGTGCCTCACTTATGCGGCTCAATCTATCATATATTTACGAAAAACCGACGTTTGAAAGCAGAAGAAGAAGAAAAAAAAACACCCACACAACCGACGCACGTTTTGATTCCGTTCCCTTTTCCAATTCGCACGAATCCAATTGGAATAGATCCATCAAGACAATGAGAGTGTGTTTCGTTTGAGAAGGTGGTAAAAAAATAATCACCATAGCACCAGCTGGGTGCATCAAGATGGGGGGAAACATTTGATCGGTCCGGTTCAAAGCTGTACAATCGATCAATTTTAGGCCAGCATTTTCGATGGCTTTTGTGGGTAATGATGGCAAAAAAAACCCAGCTTGATGCATTGTTTGATGGTTTGACAGAAATCGATGTGCGTTGCAATTGAGAAGCGAATTTTGCATTTACAAATGAAATGAAAGCGATGTCGTGAGGTCAACAAGAATACAATTTTGAAAGTAAACGATACTTTCATGATAAAGGGGGACGCATTTAACTGCTTGAGTGCCGCGTCACCTTAAAAAGTGGGTGACGGCAAAAAGGCTTGATTTTAAAATGCAACTATTGAATACTTATAATAGCTATTATCCCCACTTATCACATTTGTGACCAAACAGAAATACGAATTAACGTAAAGAAAGCCAAAAAATCATCACAAACGCAGAACGTGAAAAATTAGAGCCGGTGCAACCGTGGCTATGACGTATGAGCAAGAAACGCTTGAATCGTGGAATTCTGTGTTTAATTGTTTCAATCAACCTAATTTGCTACTGTATTTTAAGTTTTTTATATATTGAAAAAAAAGTGAATTTGCCGAAAATCAATCACCAAACCTGAGCGCTTTATAATGCTTCAAATGAGTTTAAAAAAATACATTTTGTTAGTATGGAGACCCTAATTTCTTGAAGCTGTTTAAGATGCTTGTACCGTTTGATTATTTCCAAGGGCAGATTGATTTAAAAAATACATTGTTTAATCCACTTACACCGCATTGAGCGACGAGAAACATTTACAGAGTGCAACTGCTCTTTCTATACATTGCGCATTTTGCAGCCCGAACGAAAGCTTAATGATTAGCCAAAAAGGTCGCTAACTGTGTGTCCAGCGTTCATTTAGATTCCATTTTCTTAAATGCCATTTATCCGCCCGTCAGATGGCCATTTGCGGATCAAACCGCGATGCAATTACAAGCGCGAATGAACGATTCATGTAGGCTTATCTAGTAGCAGCGTGTTTGTGGGTCGCTCCCAAAAAAAAAGCATCAAACCTGTGTACCCGCGTGGTTTGTCGTGCCGAGAATCGCATTCGATGTATCCTGCCAGCCATCGGGCCTTTTAAATATCCCGTAACGAAGTAGCATACACATCACGGCAAGCACTTCTTCTGCATCCTTACACCGCGCCAAATCAATGCCGTTTTGTATCGGTGCATCGTGCTTGCATAATTGCACGTTGCATAATCGAGCGCGCGGCTCGACAGACGGGAAAATTTATTCACACCACACCGACACCGAGTGTGGCCGGCAAAAGCACAAAACGATGGTAAATCGGTGTCGGCATGGTAGACGATTCGAAAGTGTTTATCCATATATTTTTTTTAATTGATTAAATGCACCGTACTGACCTGAGCGCGGCTGTCGGTTAATTTGCATCGGAAAGGACAAATTTAGCCTGTGACTGATTCACCGGTATGGAGTGTTTAAACAGTGTTAGAAGTGCGAATAATGGCTTTGAGCGTAACAGCAAAGAGCTATTGCACCGCATATGTTTGAGATTGAAGTATTTTTTAACTACTTTTTTTGACAAAAATGATGCAGTATACTATTCTGTAGGAGTATGCTCTACTTTACTTCTTCAACTGCTTCAACTTCTTCAGCTAAGTTTGGTCGAATCTTGTGTCCTTCAATGTAAGAACTTGATGGCTTGGAATGAAATGATTTAGAAATATTTTTTTGTTACAATCGCACTGAACTACAACTTGTTTCACGCTATTTTTTAATCAGATTACGATTTCTAGACTGATGATGCATAGACAGATGTTTCTGTTTTCAATCAAGCAAATATCAACATGTAGCATTGTACTTATTTGGCGATAAAAAATTAAAAAACGTCATAAAAATACTCTGCAACAAACGATTCAAGAACATCTGCATTCTTTTAGTTGGGCGAAAAATAAGTTTAGTTAAGAATACATCAACATTGTTCGAGTTCTGTAATGTCAGAATAAATTAAAAAATAATAAATAATAGTGAACTTATTACGACTATCATCGCGCAGATGAACAAAAAAATGTGCCTGGCCGCGTTTGCTGTCACTGCTGAAAGAAAACACAGTTTACTATCTTTCTCTCGCTTTCTTTTCCTCCCTCCGAGCGATTCTAAAGCACGACAACACTGTACTTGTGTTTGTTTTTTGTGTTTTCATCCACCCACGGCACGCGGGCGGTATCGCAAAAGACGGCCGTCGATTAACATAAATGAACACCGAAAGTAGCGAGTCGTGTTGCGAAAGGAAGCAATCATTTGCACAGCTTTCGCATCGCCATCGCCGCCCCACGAAACAGGCATTACCGACTGCTCATTTTTCTCCCACGAATCTGGAGATGGCCACTTGCCGGCGTGGAAAGATTTCTTGTAGCCGGTTCGTTTGCTTCCGCAGCGCTCGATCGCCGCCTCGCACCATAAATAAACTGCGCCTGGCGCTGGTGCCATGAAAAATAAGCTTTTATTTTGCTCCCCAACCGGCAGAGGAAGGAACGTAGAAAAATCAAAAAAAGGGTAATGAGAAAGTCGTCGTCGTCGTCCTCCCCTGAGAAACGAGGAGTCAGCGAGCTGAAGTTACGGCGGCCGTTAGCGGGACAGCGAGAAATGATACAAAACGGCACAACGCGCAAATGCAATGTTGTTCAAGTTTTGCGCCGCCATTTCCGTGTGCGGGTGAATTTCGTAAATGGCCAGGCGCGGCAAAGGTGTCGGTTCGCTATTTCATTTTCGGCCGCTATTATTAGCCCGGAGCATAAATTTACCCGCTATCATTATGCAGTCACGCCGGATTGTTTCGCTGGCCAAATGCTGGAGCATGGAGCTGACGGTTTTCGGACGAACCGAGCGAGTGTTTAGCATAATGAGCGACCGGAGTGGTGTGTTTCTTCGTCCCATTGAGCAAACTTTACCACCTAAACCACCGTGCACAATAACTTACCGATCGGTCGAGGTCGAACGGCTTGTTGAGTGTGTCATAGTCGCGGGCTCCGAGTGTTTTAGCTTCCATCGATCCATCGTTGGTCTAAAAAACCCGTTAAGGGAACCGGCCATTGGTTGCACCTTGCGCGTATAACCGAAAACACATTGTTTCAACGGCTGGGCAGGGCTATTTGTGCCCCGATGAAAAGTCCGCCCTTTGAGCGGGCTCAGGTACTTTTTTCCATTCCATTCTCACCAGTGAAGGGGTGTGGAATTTCACACAACCGTACTAGCGAATGTATCGCAAGTGACAGACGGTGGTGACCCTTGGAAACACTCGCCACCCAATAGGTGCCTAACGATGGGCTTAAAGTTTTGCCTTTACTTTGCATAAGTCGACAGTAAGTCTTGCGCGCTGGATTCGCACTGCGGTACGAGACGTGGCCAAACGTGGCTAGCGCGAGATAATATTCTTAGCGAAAGTTTGTGAGTATGAATAATGGGGTTTCTTGCAGATATTTTCTGCCACACACACACACTCTGCGGTGGCGATGCTGGTTTATGCGCGACGAGGAACTAATTTAGAAAGCAGTTTGCAACAGTGCGAACAGTTCGTATCATTCTTTCGGATGCCTTTTTTTTCCTTGCGCGCAAAATTCATCTCTTGGAATTTGTTGAATCCTTGTTGCAACCGGCACCCTGGTCGCAGTGGGGCATTGGATATGGATTTAATCGCTTGGCCCGTGGGATTGGAATTCTTGCGCTCAAAAATCTAGTTCCACTAGAAGCTAGGAACAAAATATTGGCTAGACATCATCAAATTTTGCACAACATTTGCTGCACATATATCACGCTTTTTCATGTTTATTTCTCATTCGTTATCATTTCGGTCTTGCATTTACAACCCTTGAAATTTGGTTCGCAAATGAACTGCTGCTGATAGAGTGCTGTGTCGTCACCACGAAATAGCTTCCACGAGTCTCACCAGACGCAATCATCACCAAAATCTTCATAATTGGCTCGACTTCCCGCACTGTTTCCGGTAGCAGCACCAGCCGCAGCAGCAACAAGTCGATAAGTACCACAAAAATGTACACCCTGCTCACGACCTCGTGCCTCGATGCAGGTTGGCTTTGGCCGGAGTCCAAGAAATTTTGTTCGCATGTTTCACGGCCAGCAGTGGAACCCACCATGAGACCAATGCGGTGACCTCAGCCCACGGAAAGATGAGGCAGAAGGGTCCAAAGAATTCCGCACCGTCTCGGGTACATTCTTTATCGCTCTTGTTGACGCCCGAGCTCGTTTCTAAAGCGCCCCCAGCTGGCCGACGACGACCAGTGAAACATTAAACATCGCGTGCTGGACGAAAACTTGGACCTCGCATTGACTGCTCGGTGGACCGACCAGAAACGGGAGATAAATATTTAAGCGTCAATAATGTTTTAACGTATGTTTTGGAGTCGCTTGAGAACGAAAGTTTGTGAAGTAAAAGAAATATAAAAAAAAGTGCTTGCTGTTCGCCTCGTTTGTAGGAAGTCTGCTTTTTTTGTTCACCTTCTCGGTGCCGCGTGTCTTGATTCCGGTTTTGTGCGGGTATCATACAAACGACAAAAAGGCACCAAGCAAGAAAGGATAGCCAGAAGCAAGTAGCACTAGCATTCCTGCCTTGGGCTCACACCGACGCACCAAAGCGCAGGAAGCAAACCTCTAGACGTAAAATGATTGTGACGGGTGTTTTAAAAACAGAGGTGACAAGGCAACAAATTGTCCGGGAGAATAAAAGTAAACCATCAAGTGCTGCTGTTGCTGCTGCGACGACCCCCGGACGACCTAAGTGCCGGCCGCTCTGTTCGGGTGGTGGGCGAAAATTAAGAGAAATTAATTTAACTAAATGAAAAAGCTGAACTGTCACATCCAGTTGACGCAGGTCCCGAACCTGGCGTGCCGGCTGTGACACAATAAATCCCGGGGGGCAATCAATTAAGCATGTTTTCTTGCGTGTAATGATGCCGCTGCTGCAGACGCTTCTCCCGAAGGGCACAAAGATTCGTTTGCCGTTTTTGTACCACAGCGTACCCGCGTCAGTCGTCTGGGGTCACCTTTCCAGCCACGCACCAGCTGAAGCCAGTGTGAGTTAAAAGTTAATAAATGAAGACTGTCGTTTGCACCGTGCCACGAGTTGCTCGGCTAAGAAAGTGCTCGAAATTGGCATCCAACCCGTGCCGAACGCCGTACAATCACGTGACTCATCACGTTAATGACGGGGGCAGAGAGAAACTCACTCACGGGATGAAGTCCATGCGTAACGTTTCGGTTTTGTCTATTTTGATATTTGTTCCGACTGGTCATGAAACAAAAAAAGGGTTACCAACAATCTATTACTCTTAAAATCTGCGACGTATGCATCGGATGATGTCCACATTTCAATAGGAAGCTAATGCGCGGGTGTTCTATTTTAATCATTAGTGCATACGTCACAAGCAACGCCTACTTTGCTAAAATCGTTGACGAACGCTTTACAAATTTTTTATTGCGATGGTTGATGTGTTTGGGATTTGTGTAGGTATTTATGACATTTTCTTAAAATTGGCTGAGCACAAGTTAGTGTACATTTGTTTCAACTTTGACTTAATTTGAGTACATTGGTGATTATTATTGCACATCTATTTCGTGCCTATTGTATTGAAACTCTTGACAAATGGGATGCTCTGAGGAGGTAATCAAAAGAATCCGTTCCAACACGCATTAGTTATCAAAGTAACCTGTTCAAATAAAATAGAGTATTATTACAATCGCTTAATCGTTTAATCACATTTGATCAACAGTTATGCAATAAAGACTCTTGAACGTTCGCGTAAGTTTCGGATCACTTAATTAACAATTTCGCTGCTTGTGGTGTCGAAAGGCAAAGATAGCAAAGAGAGCTCATTCCTTTAATTTTCTTAGTTTTTATACAATTTTTGAGTGCCACTCACGGGAGTGGCAACTCACTATTCACTCAAATTATCACTCGCTGGACTGTCAAACAAATAACTACTTAACGAAACCAATTGTTCGTTAAGGTTGAACATCTTGGGCGAACATACTCCCCCCCATGACAATACGTCATAATAAAGCCAAAACAGGATGCACGTACTACTAAGCTGATGGCTTCGTAACGGGGAGTAAACATATTTTGGTAATTGGACGCGTTACTATTCCTTTTGTAGGCACAGTGAGATGCAATTTTGTTTTGTTGTTGCTCGTTCTGAAACATTTCAAACAGTTCATTAAGTTCGTTTGCAGCACCTTCAAAGTTTTTTCCGTTATCGGAATGTATATCCGATGGTAATCCGCGACGGGATGAGAAACGATGTAATGCGGCTAAGAATCCGGCAGTGGTGAGATCGCCAACAAGCTCCAGATGAACTGCCTTGGTTGCAAAACATACGAACACACACAAGTAACATTTAGCGGCAGCAGCTCTCTTGTGAGTTGGTTTAAGATAAAATGGGCCGGCGTAATCTACTCCACATATCGAAAACGGTCGGCTCGGAGTGATCCGTTCATACGGGAGTTGACCAGTTTGTTGTTGCATCACTGGCGGGTCCTGCCGTATGCAACGAAAGCAATTCCTCACGATTCTCTTTACCAAACGTCGCCCATCGAGTGGCCAATATTCTTCTCGAATCTGGGAAAGTAGTAGTCTTCCTCCGCCATGCATAAGCTTTTCATGAAAGTGCAGCGCGACGAGATGAGCTAGCTTATGGTTCTTGGGGAGCACGATGGGATGTTTAAATTGATAGGGAAGCTGCGCAAGTTTCAAACGCCCTCCTACTCGCACTATACCGTTTTCGTCGAGAAATGGATTCAATCGTCGTAGAGGTGAATGTTTTCCCACGACTTCTCCCCTTTCAAGTAGCCGGATCTCCGATGAAAATTCGTCTTGCTGCGCCAGTTTACATAGTACGATTTTAGCAGCTTCCATAAACATGGGAGTAATCGACAATGTAGCGGGGGCAAATTGTGTTGACTGTTGTGTACGTGTTTTGTGTCTTGTGTTGTGTATAAACCGGGTGCAATATGCAACTATGTGTAAAAGCTTGGTGTATGACGATGTTAATTCGAACCAAGAGTGAGTGATCTGTACATTAGTGATCACAGCGCTTATCTGACGAGTTTCCATATCAGTTTCCGCAGCCAGTGTTGGATTCGATGCAGGCCATTGGGACGGAGCTGATGCTAACCAATCAGGACCGCAACTCCACATAGAACTCTTTAGCATTTCAGCTGCTGATATCCCTCGAGACACCAGGTCGGCAGGATTTGATGAGCCGGGGACGTGTCTCCACTGACGGGGATGTGAATAATTCTGGATCTCTGCAACGCGATTCGCCACGAATGTTTTCCAGGTGTTCGGGGGAGACGCAATCCAGTTCAAAGTCACCGTAGAATCTGACCAGAAAAACGATTCGGTTTCGTCGATCCTCATGGCTCGTCTAACACGATGATGGAGATGTGCTCCTAATACAGCAGCGCAAAGTTCTAATCTCGGCAATGTGATACGTTTCAGTGGGGCTACCCGGGATTTCGACGCGAGCAGAGTGACTCGTACTTGCCCCTGCTGGTCTTCGCAACGCGCGTAAATGCAGGCACCATATGCATTCTCCGATGCGTCTGCAAACGTATGAAATTGTACTTTGGAGTTAGATAAGAGCACATACCTATCGCTTTGGAAGTCAGCCAGATCTTGCCAGTCGTCAGTAACCGATTTCCATTTGCTACAGATTTGTGCTGGTACCGGATCATCCCATCCAATTTTCTGAAGCCACAACTCCTGCATCAGCAATTTCGCGCGTATGATTACTGGAGCGATCAATCCAAGGGGGTCAAACATTCGAGCAATGTTTGACAATATGTACCGCATGGTGAGGTGGGTGTTATTAATTGTCGGCGTCGACTCGAAACACAGAGTATCCATTTCGGGCTTCCAAGCGATGCCAAGTGCCTTCACTGTTTCGTTCGGAACAAACTGCAGGGAAGATTGTGTACCGATATGTTCCGCTGGTAGGCCGGTAAGCACGTCCAAACAGTTAGATGTCCACTTTCGAAGTTCGAATCCTCCTTTGGAGAGCAACTCGGTTAATTGTTGGCGAAGCATACGGGCTTCCTCTACGCTGTTCGCACCACCGATGAAATCGTCAACATAGAAGTTATTTTTTAGAGCGGGTGTAGCGAGTGGATAATCTACACCTTCATCGTCTGCAAGCTGCAATAATGTGCGGGTGGCCAAGAACGAGGATGGAGCCAAACCATATGTTACCGTATTCAGCTCGTACAATCTAATCGACGATTGTGGTGAGAAACGGAAGAAGATGCGAACTAATCGTCGATCGTCTGGATGCAATACAATTTGTCTATACATTTTTGCGATATCAGCTACGACAGCGATCTTATAAGTTCGAAAACGCAAAATGATGTCGATGAGTTCATCTTGAACTATAGGTCCAACTCGTAATGTTTCATTCAGCGAGAAACCAGTCGACGTTTTAGCCGAACCATCAAATACAACTCTAACCTTCGTTGTGGAACTTGATGCCTTAAAAACTGTATGATGAGGTAGATAATAAGCAGCTGTATCGTCACATTCAGTGCTTATAGGAGACATGTGCCCCAGTTCCAAATACTCCTTCATGAATGCTTGGTACGCCTCTCGAAGTGCTGAATCGCGTTCCAATCTACGCTCAAGCAGCTCAAAGCGACGAATAGCTTGAGATCTAGACATACCGAGCTTTTCGTCGAAGTCTGGCTGTTTTGGGAGGCGAACAATATATCTACCGGTGTCGTCACGTTCCGTGGTGGCCTTGTAATAGGTTTCGCAATATCGTTCATCCGGTGAGTATGTATCATTTACGGTAAGTTCCTCTAAATTCCAAAATCGTTGTAACGACTCCTCCAAGGAGGTCATACAGACGGTTGTATACGACGTGGTAGAATCTGGTTGAGATACAGAGTGATCAACGGCAGTTGTGCCGGTCATTACCCAGCCAAACACACTGTTCATCATGACGGGTAGATGAGGTGCTGGACGGACCTGCGTTGTATTCTCAAAAAATGTGTGGTAATGGCGTGCGCCCAGAATGATGTCTATGGGAGCAGCTTTATAAAACAAGGGATCCGCTAAAGGCAAACTAGATGGTATATTCCAATCATTGGTGTTTATATCGCGCGTTGGGAGATTCATCATCAAATTGTCAACCATCAACAAATCGGTGTTTACTGCAAACGAACTGCATCGGGAGACAATTTGGGCATGC
This sequence comes from Anopheles nili, assembly GCF_943737925.1. Lineage (NCBI taxonomy): Eukaryota > Metazoa > Arthropoda > Insecta > Diptera > Culicidae > Anopheles > Anopheles nili. The sequence continues at coordinate 42,453,209 of NC_071292.1, forward strand.
ACAGATTCCCGTACGGTTTTTGCAGATTGGCCTGCTCCAACGATAGTAACGTTCACTTTTCGTTTCTTCAGCCGCAGTCGGTGAGCGAGCCGATCGCTAATTAGATTAGGCTGAGATGCGCTGTCCAAGAGAGCTCGCGCAGGATGAGCGATTCCGAACTCATCAATTATATGTATTAACGCAGTTTGGAGCAAGACCTGCTTGGATGCTTGCTGTAGTGCTGCCGCAAACGTGCGTTGTGTGTTGTTTATGGCCGTGGGATCGCTAGTGGCATCGGGTGTGTGGTGTGGTGGTGAGGTGTAACTTGTATTAGTGTGTGTGAAGTGCAATTTAGTGTGGTGTGTAGCATTACAGTAACGACATTTGTACTGTGATGGGCAATCACGAGCCATGTGATTTTCCCGCAGACAATTCAAACACAAATGCGCGGTCATGGCAAATCGATGACGCTCCTTCGGTTCCATCCCTTCGAAACGCGGGCATTTAACAAGATGGTGCGCAGAATTACATAACTTACATTTTTGCGCATCATGCGATGTAGCAGCAAAACTGGCATGGCGAGGAAAGTTTATTCGCCGTGAGTTCCTCGGGTCATTGTCCTGCGACGTCTGACGGTTGTTTACTAGTAAAGTCTCCAATACACGCATACGACGATGTAGGAACGAAATTAAACCGTCGTACTTCGGGTTAGTATCACTCGATGCGTGTTCCTCCCAATCGCGTAATGTAATTATGGGCAGCTTAGTACAAAGTAGATGTTCGAGAATGCTACCCCAAGTGCCCGTTTCTTCTCCTAAATGCTGCAATATCTTTTTGTGTCGCTCAAATTCATCTACAAGATGGTGCAGTGATGCTACGCTTTCCTTCTGTGCAGCAGGAATGGCAAACATGGCTTGTAAATGGCGTTTTTTAAGCAGATATTCATTGGAGTATCGCTCAGTTAATGTGTTCCACGCTAAATCATAATTAGCCGCGCTTATGGTGATTGACTCTATCACTTGAGCCGCCTCTCCTTTCACAGCGGCGCGCAAATAGTGGAATTTTTGTATCGCCGGTAAGTCTCCGTTTGCATGTATGAGGCACTCAAACGTATCGCGGAATGTCAACCATTGCATATAATCTCCACTGAATTCAGGCAGTGCAATGGTGGGAAGCTTAATACCCTTGAGCGGATTCGATCCGGTGGTCGTTTGGGCATAAGATGTTTGCACTAACCGTAAATGCGCCTGCAATTTCGATTGCACCTGTATTGTTCTGCTTTCGAAATTCTCCCTCAAAGCCGCATTTTGCGATATTTCTTCGGCAGTGGAAGCGGAATCTTCCAACCCTTGCTGGATATCTTCAAGATCTTGGCATAATCGTTCAAACTTCCTAAGTCGGGTTTCTACCTCTATTTGGTCCCGTTCAGCAACGAAATCCTCTAGAAATTTTTCATATCGCGAAATGGACACTAGCAAAATTGTCCGCCGGGATGCTAACACCGTGGGCTTCATTGGCACTATGTGAATGCTTAGCACTATGTGAATGCACTATATGCTTGTGAATGTATGCGTTTGACAGTGTTTTGCGTGATGCGGCAAAAACAGCTGTATGCTTAACGATAATTCAACTACAAGCGGTAACACAATATCGATCGAAACTCGCGATTTTATAACCAGATACTCACACGATCCTGGTCACGGCACCATGAACGGTCGCGTAAGTTTCGGATCACTTAATTAACAATTTCGCTGCTTGTGGTGTCGAAAGGCAAAGATAGCAAAGAGAGCTCATTCCTTTAATTTTCTTAGTTTTTATACAATTTTTGAGTGCCACTCACGGGAGTGGCAACTCACTATTCACTCAAATTATCACTCGCTGGACTGTCAAACAAATAACTACTTAACGAAACCAATTGTTCGTTAAGGTTGAACATCTTGGGCGAACAACTCTATATTTTATAGAGACACTGGGTAGTCTATAGACCGAGATGTCCTTCAACTATTCAAGGCTAGCAAGCATACCAATGATAATTAGAAGGCTAATTTTTATCCACTTTGGGTCCACAGTAGATAAAGTTTATTGAGCACAATAGCTGGATCTCTGGTCGGACGTCGGAAGGATTGTTCTTGAATTTAATTCTAGGTCACAAACCTACCCATGCACAACAAACAACATCGCACGTTGGCGCAGTAGCTCGTAAACTATCAACTCCTGTGTTTGCACCCCACAATACCTCGGCAACTTCTCCGCTGCCCTCAAAAGCAAAGTCACACAAGATGGGAAATTGTTTTCTTACTGCATGCCGAGCTGCTATGCCGAGAGAAAATATTAAGGCGCTCTGAAAAGTGAGCCCCATGCATTATGCATACGAACGGTCGCATCCGTTCGGTGTCCCTGCTGCGATGTGTAGCATACGCGGTTCGCTTGCTGCAGTACTTGCTGTCACTCTCCGGTGATGCTTGTGCCACTGACAGGGATTGTTTGCAACTGTCTGCATTGTGATAAGAAAATGAGAAATGGGCACGAGGATTTTCTGTGAATGCGAAATTGATGTAATATTCCCGCCCGGCCTAGGAAGCGGCAGGCGATCACATGGTCGTAGACACGGACGCAGTCTGGACGTGCCCTCGGCAGAATCGGTACCCGGGTCTGCCTACCGGAGATATCGAGTCGAAAGATGCAGTAGCAACACTGCAACCGTTTTTGCAACAGCACAATCCGTTACACGAACTAATCGACCAATATTACGCTACGGATCTCAGAAACAATCGATTGCGGGGAAAATGCTTTGCCCTTTGGCAGTTAGGTTGGGTTAAAATAAAACCATATACCAAAAGTTGTGTAACAAGGGTATTATTAGAGACGTTATGGAACATTGCCGAACGGCCATGTTGTCCTGGAGCATGTTTAAATAGTTGAAAAAAAATTGTCCCACATGTGTTGAAGCCTCATGTGTGATCCGATTACATCGAGGAAAGGTTCAGCTGCTTCTGGTTGTAGAAACCGTTCCCATCAAAGGCCACAGGTAATAAATTTAACTCGCGCAACGATTATTGTGTTTTATGCGGAATTGTAATATTAACGTAAATTAATCGCCAATCAACAGTCCATCAGCAGCAAATTCAATCCCAACCGGTCCCTTTTCGGGTGGGCGGTGAATCTCGACTGCCTAAACCTAATCAAAATCTAATTTAGAGATACGTTTGAAGTCGCCTCCCCGGAACCGTTCGGCCTTCCAGCGTGCGCACGTCCGAATATCCTCCGATATCTCATCACTAGCCAACGAGGGGCTCTATTTTATTTTGCTTTATTTATTTTTTTTTTGCTGCTATGCTCCTCCAAAGGTACGGGCCGGTTCCTTTCCATCCGACAATCACGGCACTCATCACCTCGCGCCGGTTCGCTTCAGATATTTAGGACAGATGTCAGCGAGTCTGACGAGTGTCTGATTGGTAGCAGCTGTTGCTTCTGTTATCATTCAAAGCTGTCATGTATTGGGACGGATAAGACGCCGCTTGATGGAGTGGCGGGTTGGCGTGGTCGTTGGGCAACTCCGTTTGCCGAAATTTTTTGCGGGAGAACCGTAATCGAATCAAGCACCGCTCGAAACCGACCCACCGGGAAGTGATAATTCGCGCTGATAACGGCCCGACAATGTGGCAGCGTTCGGATTATGCTGCGTCCTTTCCGGAATGCCGAGGTTTTCGCTTCTTTTTTTTTTATCGCAACAACACTTTGCCGTTTCGATCATCAACGTCTCACGTGGTGATGCTCGGAAGTGACGTGAGCAAAAAATAAAACAATATTGCCGGAGAGCACAGCATCGGGAGTGAGCAAATTGACTGTGCACATGTAAGTGACCGCGCAAGTACCGTTTGTTCACTAGACAAATCGATTTCGATGAATGGCTAATGAGAATGGAAGCTCATTACTGGTGCAGCATAAACATCAGACAGCGTACGGTAAAAAAGGACCACACTTGACGGACTTGCTATGTGACACCATTAATTTCGGATTTGTTCAGCACCGAAAGGTGATGAATTTTAAATAAACTCCAGGGAATTTTTGTTTAAAAAAAAAGTACTATGTGGAGAAGCTATATTTATTGCTATACGCATGATCAAACTATGGTTTGTAGGAAAATTAAACATTAGATGTTCTAAAACTACCGTTTGAAATGAATAGTTAAACTGAAAGCTGTACAACTTTGATACAATCAACAATTTTATAACAAAAATGTATGATGAAAATAGTCAAGATTATTTAGCTTTCTATAATCAAATCATGGCACCTTTTTTTGCGGTCTGGAACTGCCAAACTAACGATTTAGCTACAGGTTAAACAAACGAATGTATATACCTCGATCCGAGCTTCGGCATACATACGTCCTGAGACTGGGCTGGACTCCCTGATTCAATTTTCCAGTTTGCATTGGTTTGCATTTGGTTCACCCACTACGTTGTTGAACGCCGTGTTCTATTTTTTTTTTTGCTTGCCAAAGAGTGTAGCATCGCTTTCTTTTTAGCATTTTTGGATTGGATTTGATCATTCTCTCGGGAATCATCTGTTTGCACATTCACGTAACTGATTCGAGGGAACTCGGTCACGATCATCGCCGGCTGCCATTGGCTTCGTAGTTCAAACAGACGAGTTTCATCCAATATATTGACACAAGAAATTGGAATTTTTCTCAACGGCTCGTAGTTTGGAGCCAATGTTCAATAGTTTGACCGAGAATTTGTCGGGCGGAAGTAGCAAACCCGTAGAGCGTAAACTTTTACAAAGTAGTTTATCAGTGTAGACATCTGACAATGGATGGTACAAAATACTCTTTCCCAATGAAATATTTGGTTTTTATGCAAACGAATAGAACCGTAATATAAAGTTTAAGCATTCCGCAATGTTATCGGCTGGGCATTTTGTCTCCACAGAAGGCAAGGATCATGGGAGGCATATTTGAATTATAGAAACAGTTTTTATGCGATTATGCCGTATAAAATACCTTCATTTGGTACCTGTTGCTTGGTATTATTCTCATATATTCCTGTTGTTTACGGGTTTCGAATACCCCCAATCCAAAAAGCAACGAAACGGAAGATGCTCTTGAATCACGTTCTTCACATATTGACGGGACAATCTCAACATGTTTCGATGAGAGATTCAGCACCACACAAGAGCTCTCAGAAGCGGAAGTGGAACGCTTTAAAACAGCTGTTTGCTTTTTGTACTCAAATAACCCCTTAAAGCGCACACAGCGTCTACGCACATAAGTACACGTCTGCATGTCGTTAAGCTATGCTGCTCTCAAATCAGCTCTCGAAAAATATCATGAACCATACTCTTGTTGTTGTTTGTCCGATATTTTCTCACTTCACACAAAAAAGGATAAAGCAAGGGTTGTCCTGTTCAATCGATCGTCGTACGACACTGCCTTACCTTGCTTTTCGATGAACTTACGTTAGTTTTTTATACAAATGGTGCAACTGAGTTATAGACATTAATTTAGTATCAAAAATTTAATGTATCCAATCTAGTATAGCATTGTTATGATCTTTGTGTGACGATTTTCACCAACTGGGTATTAATTTTAAAGCTTTACTCAAACTTTAATTAGAATCGATGGTTAATTTTAATAAATCTTTTTAAGCCATCCAAAACTCAGGCTAAAAAATACCATTGTTCAATATTTCATGATATATTAAAAAACGGTAACGGTGTCAAATGTGTCAATTTTGAGGTGAAAGTAACAGCAAAAAAAACACAAATCCATGGTTTACCCTGCTATATTCAAAACAGCAAACTTTTTAAAGGGCAAAAGTCGAGGCTTCTGGTGGATGGTAGGAATAGGAGGGAAATTATTTAATTCCTAAACAGCTGCGCTTTGCAAGAAATTAAGATATTCCAACCACCACTTTAGTACGGAAAGCCACACTGAAGATCCAACGAGTGTAGAAATATGCAAATATGCAAAGGTTATAGGTTACCTCGAAAGAAGAAAATAAACGTATCGTGAAGCGCGAAGCGAAATCGTTTACGCGTACCCTTGAGCTTTGGAAAATTTTGCGCTCTCACGAGTACACTCGCTTCGGGGTGGAAAACAATCTCAAAAAATCCCATGGAACAGTAAAAGTATGGATAGCGCTGAACAGCATTCGTAATTAAAACCATCGCGCACATTACTGTTGGTTCACTTCAAATTATCCAATGTTAAGATTATGTGACCCACGCACAGCTACTCGTCCTTGTAGCCCAACATGTTTGATTTTCTTTCGCTTGCAGTGTTCATGGAAATGTTTGACATCGGCCAAGATTGGAACGTGTTCAATGCATTTATTAATTTAAGAGTTGTGTGCTGATGTGAGATACACTAAATATTATTTTTTATTTCAGTTGTAAACTCTGTAACTTGATAAAAGGTAGATTTAAAAACGCTTTGCACCGGATGTCACAGTTATAGTAAACTATTTGGGTCTAATCATCATTTTTGAGGATTTCAACGAATAGTAAAGCCAACGAAATGAATACCGGACCATACTTACACCTAATTCTTTAGTAACGCCTCGCAAGTATTGGTCGTTGAGATTGCTGCAATTCGTGCAAGAATGAGATGTATTGATATAACTGCAATGTGCATAAGCGTACCAGAATCACATATCTTGAATGACAATTGCTGTATCACCACGCTGCCGTATATAAGACTGCGCAGCTTGCATTCCATTTAACGTTATCGGCAACGCAAGTTGAAAACTTCATTAGTTTAGCATCTTTCAAGGAGACACCAGCCGTTCCGGAATAGACCTGAATTTTTCTGAGGGCGTACTTCTCGTTCACGTCTGTGATCTCAAAATGATCGTACTTTGCATACGTCTTGTTTCCATCGAAATTCCCCAACAGTACCACCAACTCGTGTGACCTTGCTGCCGTTAACTGATAGATGCGATCCAGCCCAACCATCTAAATTTACAAAATCATTCTTATACTCCTGCCAGTTGTGATAGAAGTTCATCGATCTATCAAAACGATGCTGAATCACAATCTAACCGCCGTTGACGTATTCTTGATCACATTTCACAACTTCACAGCACAGTTCCTTAACTGGCCTCTTTGGTTGAATTTTGTACATTCCTCTCCTTGAATTTGTACGTTGAAGCTGGCAAATGATCACAAGATGTATACACATGATCGCTATTCTCATTACGCCTACTTACGCCAATATCATCTTGTAGTATTTGCAGTTTAGTCATTATCATCTCAGACGCAAAATCATACTGCATTGCTAAGTCACAGGGGCTAAACACAAGCAACAAATATTTCCGCTGCATGTTCATTGCATCACCGTATAATATGTATTGCTGCGAGGATTGTATATGTGTCAGAAACACGTATTTATCAGACGCTACAACCACTTAAGAGTCTTATTCTATTCCAAGAAAACTGTTACGCTTATCCCGGTCGTTTTGGTAGCCACATCACTAGCACCACTCAATATGAATTTGAGACTAAAACCCTTCCAGAGTTCCCCCTTCATCTCAAACATCTGTGTTTTTAAACTTAAAAGTGTTTTTATTTTTTTACACACGTTGTTGCTCGTTCTTTTTTCTTTTTGTATTTAAATTTATGATTACAAGCCATCAATCTGCCATCTTAATATTCAACAGTAAAACGATTCAGATGCTATTTTATTTATTTGAAAATTTTCGTGATTTATCGAACATTTTTTTATTTACAATTTATTTTAATTTTGGCAAACATAATTCTTGAGGATCATGCGTATCACAAAATAAAGCAAGAAGATTAAAAAATAATAACGAGTTAAGTTTGCATTGTCCTGTTGTCTCATACAAGATTTATTATATTAAAATCATCCATGTGACATAAGAACAAGTTATCCACACAAAAGAAAAGAAGACAAAGTTACTTTTAATGCTTCATTTCTATACTTTTGCGCATCGCATTTTTCATTCTGTTAATATCGCATTTATTTGTTGCATAAAAAGATAATAAATTCGTAATTGCAGGCATCAGCGTTTAATCATTCAGCAATGTGTGAGCAATGAACTATTTGGGTTTGATCATCATTTTTGTTGATTTCAATGCATAGTCATAACCACGAAAAGAATACCACACCATTCCAGATGCATATTCTTTCGTCTCGCCTCGTAAGTAAAGTCCATTTAGATTGCTACGTAAGAAAACAAAATAATTATCGACTGTACAACAATGGAGCTAGTTGGTAAAACTAAAACAAATACCTTTGATGACATGCACCATACCACCATGCACCAGAAAAACGCGTCGCACAATTTTCATTAAAACTATCATTATCGGAGTCCATCGTAGTCCACATAAATCCTTTTAAGCCGTCCATAGAATCACCAGCCGTTCCCGAGTATCCCTCGATATACTTGATTACATACTTCGAAGCTTCGTCGCCGATCTCAAAACGATCGTACTTTGCGTACGTCTTGTTTCCGTCGAAATCCTCCAGCAGTATCACCAACTCGTGTGGCCTCGACACCGTCAACTGATAGATGCGATCCAGGCCCAACCAGAACTCTCCATCCAGATTTCCGAAGCCATTCTTGTACTCTTGCCAATTACGGTAGAAGTTCGTTGATCCATCAAAACGATGCTGAATCACAACCCAACCGCCGTTGTCGTACTCTTGATCACAATTCACAGCTATTGGTTCTTTAAAAGGTCTCTCTGGTTGAATTTTGTACATTCCTGACACTAAAGCTGGCACATTGTCACAAGATGTGTACACTTTTTCCCTATTCTCATTACGCTTTATTACACCAATATCATCTTGTAGTATTTGCAGTTTAGTCATTATCATCTCGAACGCAAAATCATGCTTTATATCACCAGAAGCAAGAGATCTGCTTTCATACTGCGTTGCTAAGCCACAGATGCTAAAAACAAGCAGCCAATATTTCGGCTGCATGTTCATTGCGTCACTGTATAACATGTACTGCTGCGATGGTTTTACTGAGGATTGTATATGTGTCAGAAACATTTATTTATCAGACGCTACAACCACTTAAGAGTCTTATTCTATTACAAGAAAACTGATACGCTTATCCCGGTCTTTTTGGTGGCCACATCACTAGCACCACTTAATTTTAATTTGAAACTAAAATCCTTCCAGAGTTCTCCTTTCATCTCAAACATCTGTGTTTTTAAATTTAATGGTGTTTTTAATTTTTTACACACTCTATTGCTCGTTCTTTTTTCTTTTTGTATTTAAATTTGTGATTACAAGCCATCAATCTGCCATCCCATTATTCAACAGTAGAATGATTCAGATGCTATTTTATTTATTTGAAAATTTTCGTGATTTATCATACATTATATTATTCACAGTTTATTATAACTTTGGCAGTAAAAATAATGCTTCTCTAAGAAAATATCACTCTACAGGTCATGGTACTCTCCGATTTTAAGGTTTTCTTCTTTTGACAGTCATTTACTTAGCAATGATTTCTAGAGGTGTTCTTCAATTTTTTGAAGAGTTAATCAATTTATTTCTGTCTTTATACACTATATTCTTAAGAAAAATATTCCTGAACGTAAATGCAATAAGTTTTTTCACGAAGACTAGTAGTGCTCAAGAATCAGATCAAGAATCTAGGCCTTTGGTCTGATCATCATTTTCGTGGTTTTCATATAATAATAGTATACTCGAAATGTTGTCCAAATCATGCCAGTCCCAAAATTATGTGTGTCTCCTCGCAACCAATTCCTATTATGATTGCTGTAAAATACTGTAATGAGTATGTCATTAGCGAAGATTAATGATTTTAACCATTCTGTTCATGATGTGCCACAAAGGCTATACATTCGTAAGTCATCGATCAAAACAGCTCAAATATTAACATGGCATATTTTTATGTTAGAGTTAGCTCGTATTGTAGCTAATTTGATAATTACAGAAGAGTTTTCTAAGATCTCTGGTCGGATACTTTAAAAAATAATCTATGAGAGTAAAGTACTGAATTGTTTTTGTAAATATATTATAGTAGATACAATTGCTCCATGTAACACAGACCATGCATTTTTTCTGCCGATCTAGCCTCAACACAGTTATTGGCACGAGGTTTCTGGTTGAATTTTGTATACCTCAGGTACAGCAAGTGGCATGAACACTCATATGCATGCTACGCAAATGACATACTTTCATTGCGTGTTGAAAGATTTTCACTGTAGATCCAAAATCTTTAAGCAGAGATTGATAATATTTTGTTGCATTTCGGCATTTTTGTCTGGGAAATCACTTTCAAACAATCATTATCGCAGAATCAATAGATCAAATGCTATCTACCTTTTTATCTATTTACGCACAGATCTATTTATCTCTTGTTATAATTATCTATTTACGCACAGTGCCGTAATGAAACCATATGGAGCAGATAAATTTCCAACTCAAGGAGACAACACAGATAATATCTGCTTGCTGGATTGTATTATTTTGCTAAGAAAGTCACAAAACATATCAGGCATTATATTTAATTTCAACATTTCTTAACCTACTTCATAAATTATAAATAATTGATTAAAATTTTTTCATATTTGGAAAACATTGAGAAAACTCTATAACATAACTTTTCTATGTGTTTAGATGAGTTATTTTCGTAATACGTACAACGCTTATGCAACACTAGAGATGCAGCAGATTTTGCTACAACTAAACTACTATTAAAAAGAGGGATAAAGTGATGATGTAACTTTTATCTTTGATTGCGATAAAACAAGGTTTGGACTTTTATTAATGCATGTTTTGGTGATACTGAATGGTAGGTTTTTATACGATTTTAAAACGAATTTTTGAAAACAACACGATTAGTTCGAATTGCTGTTCTAGCAATGCTAATTATTTTCGCACATTATAATGATCAACATGAGCAAAATGTTGATCACTCCAATCTTTTGTTGTTATGATAAAATTACAACCGGGAAAATAGCTACGACGTAAAAGCATATGTTCCTGGCCATGTTGATAACACTATCTTGGGTAGGAAGCTGACGCGTTTTATTCAAAATCATTCATACAAGTACGCCATCTCACGCAGATCTTGGTAGTCACGTAGAGGCCAATACCCACTTTCCACATCACATCAGTGCCGAGCATGCTCATTTGAGTTCGGTGCTTCTCTAGTGCTACCTCATTGCGAGTTAACCCCGGACCCTTCATCACACGAGTTCAATATCTTTTACCAGAATGTGCGTGGCCTGCGGACCAAATGTTCGGAGTTTCGTATGTGAGTATCCGAGTCGAACTGACTCCTGTATACCATCGAAAATGCTGCTTGATCCCGAGGATTACGTAGTGTATCATTGTGATCGTTCGCTAGAGAATAGTACTTGACAGTAAGGTGGTATATTACTCTTAAAATGTCCGGCGATAATAAATTGATTCTTCTTGGTGATTTCAATTAACCTTCTATTGCTTGGATTCCCCATGTATCAGGTCATCAAGAAAATCTAAGATCCTATTGAGTTGATGAAGTTATTTGACTTCCGCCAATTCAACCATGTTAATAATCCCAGCGATAGGATTTTACATCTCATCTTTGTCAAAACATGTTCCGTTACTTCGTGCGTAATCATGCCGGCAAGTTTTCCTTTAGTTGGTGTTGATACTCACCATCCACTACTGAATGTCATTATTGGATTTATTACTCATTGCTTTCCGGCTATACCTCCAGCTCGTATACATTCTCGTAACATTGAATGTTGTCAAACAGATTATGATAGATTAAATGTAATTTTGTTAAACATAGACTGATCATTCATAGATTCCTCCCGTTCAGTTGACGAAGCTGTAGCCTAATTCAACGATGTTTTCTCCGCCCTTTATTCCTGTTCCCCACTAACAATTCCACCCCCCCCCCCCCCCTAAACCATCTTGGTCCAATCGATTGCTTCGTAACTTGCGCTGTGACTACGTTAGAGCTCAAAAAGTCTATCGCCACAATCGATCATACTATCAAAACGCGTGTTTAAAAATATGCTGCATCTGCATATCGATTGTTTAATAGACCTCGTTATCAAGGCTACATCAAAAGACTGCAGTTCCGTTTCCACTCCAATCCCCGCTCTTTTTGGCGTTTCGTTGATTCGGGAAAGGGGTTCTAATTCTTTGTCAAACGAAATGTTCTTGAACAATACCAAAGCCGTGGGTCCTGAAGATATCTTCTCTCTTTATGTGGACCATTTTTCGAGTGTATTCGTCGAGCCTTGTGCGAGCAACTCTAGCTTAGAACCAGGTCTGGCATACGCACTGGAGAATGTTGTTCTACTCTAACACTCTCTAATATCGGTAGTAAGATTTTGGAAATGGTGATTCACTCAGTAGCAGTGTCCAGTGTGAATACGTGGATCAGTCCCTCGCAAAGTGGATTTATGCAATAGAGATATACAGTTACCAACTTTATGCAATTTGTGTCCTCCACGCTTACTTGTTTGGATAATAAATTGCAGGTAGACGCGATATTCACTGATTTCAAGGAAGCCTTTAATTCGGTTTCACATTCGTTACTGCTAGCAAAACTCCTAAAAATAGGGTTTTCGACTCAGTTGGTTACTTGGTTGAAGTCATTTCTTTGCTTTCGTTCTTGTCAAGTTAAGCTTGGTTCTATCCTTTCTAGAGAATTTCGCTGTCCGTCCGGTGTGCCCCAAGGAAGTGTTTTCTCTCCACTTCTTTTTCTGTTACTTACTAATGATGTTTGTATTGTTTTGCCTGAGTTCGGTCATCTACTTTTTGCTGATGATTTGAAAATTTTTCTTCCTGTTTCCGGCTATAACGATAGCGTTATCCTTCAAAACTACCTGGATGCCTTTACCAAGTGGTGTTCGGCAAATTATCTCTTGCTTCGCGTAGAGAAATGCGTTGTTTTGTCCTTCTGAAGGTCAGCTAAGAAAATCTCTATTTTTAACTGTGGAATCAATTCGATGGTTCTAAATCGTGTTGTCTCGTTTAAAGACCTAGGTGTATTTTTGGACGAAAAACTAACCTTTAACGAGCATATAATTTCAGCGATCAGTCGTGCAAATAAAGCTATGGGACTGATCCGTAGCCTTACTCAAGTAATTTCTGATCCTTTTTGTCTCAGAGCACTGTTTTGTTGTTTAGTTCGATCTACCCTTGAGTACGCTAGCGTAATTTGGAGCCCGTCGGGTGGAATAATGAATGCAAAAATTGAGCGAGTTCAGCGTTATTTCACTAGGTTGGCTATGCATCGTTTCCTAGGTCGTACTGGATCAGCTCTGCCGTCTTATCGGCTCCGGTACCGTTTTTCCGAGTTTTGTGTCACTCGAGGATCGGCGCAGTTTGGCAAAGGCGAATTTTGTCGCATGATTGCTTTCGGGTAGTATTGACGCGCCATTTCTCCTGTCACATGTTCCCCTATACATTTCCTGACATTCCTTGCGTCCTCGTTCCCTCTTAGCGATTCCGTCTCGTCGTACTCGCTGTGGTTCTCTTGACCCTTTTCTGTTGCTGTCTTCGTAGCTTTAATGATAATTATGTTCACTTTGATTTCAACACTCCTCTATTAAACTTTCGTCGCGTAAAATTTCCACCTCTCGTCCTGACCACTCTCTGTTGTTAGTTTATTTATTTACTTAATGTTTTTTTATCTTTGTCTTATTTTTTCCATTAAACTATCTTGTTCGTATTACATGTCGTGTTATCGTTATCTGTTACGTTAGGAAATTTTGATGCGTTTAAATTGTATGGCTTGGTCTATGTATAGCCTATATGGCGAACATGTTGTGAATTAATACTAATACAAATAACAATAAGATATTTATTTCTCTGTTAATTATTTGTACTATATCGAATGCTGATGATAGATTCAAAATATGAGTTACTTATGATTATTTGTTTACCTGTTTAGAGAACATGAGAGACTGATGGGTATAATGAAATAAAGAAGAGTAAATAACGATTGATCAAAAACAGATCCGCAATCAAGCTTTAAATTAAAAGAATGATGATTTTCAAATTACATCCAATTGAAAATCAATTATCACTGAATAACGGAGAATGTAATACATTAAAACATTTATGAGAAAGAAACCGAGTAAATCAGCTAGTAACATAATGAATGAAATTGAAAATTTTAAACAATGTATGGTTCAATATTTTATCTATCATAGATATAGCTGCTACCTAATCGACAAAATGTTTCGAACTTTTTTCTAGTCTATTTACTATATTTATGTTGCAAAATTTTGTTAATGATCTGATCATATCTGATTTATCACTTTGCATTTAGTGCTTAGCAAATCTTGTTAAAAATTTTTCTGCTTAGCTATCTGTTCAAAACAGAATAATGAACGTTTTGAACATTGTAATAAAGCAATAGGAAAAATTAATTTAATTCCACGTTTTAGAAACTACACTGCAAAAAAATGTAATTGTAATAAAACAATGAAAACAAAATGATTCTAAACCTGAATTGACGTTGTATGTTCAACGAAAAAAAAAATCAAATGCAACTCCCCCATTGAATAATTCAAGTAAAACTTAATCTACTTTCACTTCATTTAAGGTGAACTAACCAATAGATCGAAGTTTATATATTTTCTACGAGAAGATCGCTTTTTTATAGTTTTATTACATTCGAAAAAAATTAAAAATAGTATTTTGTATTTTAAAAATATTTTATCAATAACATGAACAGTTTTTTTATTCATAAGTTTCTGTTTCATGTTAGGTTCTGTTTCTGAATGTAGATAAAACAACTTTCTTGCTGTGAATAATGGGGGTTCTTGCTGTAGATAATGCACTGCTATTTGATCAAAAGTTGTTTTGTTTTTGGTACGAATCATAAAATGTAACTGAGCTTATAAGACATTAAGATAAATATTATACTCATTTGAAGCTATGATAAACAGTGTTATCGTAGTTTCACCGAATTTCTTATTATACATGAACGTTATTATAATTTATTTAGTGAAAAAGTTGACAAAATAGAAATCTGCTTTCTGTTACTAGAAGCTTTCATTTCACAAAAGCGTTCAGTTTCACATGCGCCGTTCTATAAAACCCGCACAATCATTATTGCATTAAAATTTGTTTAATCAGTAAGTTTCACATACAGATTATGTTAAACAAAATTCTTGAGCATCAGCGCGTGCCAAAAAATTAATATTCATTGCTAATATCAAACCTGATCGCATTATCCGCCTGCATCATACTATATTTATTAATTAACGTTACAAAATATCACAATCATCCATGTGGCATAAGAACAAGTTATCCACACAAACAACACACTCAACCAACAGTAAAATAGAACTCCAGATTTCATCAATCGACATATACATTACCACTTTTATGAAAGAAGACAAAGTTACTTTTACTGCTTCATTTCAATATTTTTGCCCATCCCTGTACAAAATAACGTATACAAACTTTTTAAAGAAAATTTTAATGTTGAATAATGTCGCATTTATTTGTTGCATAATAAACATAATAAACTCGTAACCATAGGCATGAGCATTTAATCATTCAGCAATGTCGGAACTATTTGGGTTTGATCATCATTTTTGTTGATTTCAATGCATAGTGATGCCCACGAAAAGTATACCACACCATTCCAGTTGCATATTCTTTCGTCTCACCTCGTAAGTAAAGTCCATTTAGATTGCTATGTAAGAATAAAATAATTATCGACTGTACAACAATGGAGCTAGTTGGTAAAACTATAACAAATACCTTTTATGACATGCACCATACCACCATGCACCAGAATAAAGCGTTGCACAATTTTCACTATAACTATCATTATCGGAGTCCATCGTAGTCCACTTAAATCCTTTTAAGCCGTCCATAGAATCACCAGCCGTTCCCGAGTATCCCTCGATATGCTTGATTACATACTTCGAAGCTTCGTCGCCGATCTCAAAACGATCGTACTTTGCGTACGTCTTGTTTCCGTCGAAATCCTCCAGCAGTATCACCAACTCGTGAGGCCCCGACACCGTTAACTGATAGATGCGATCCAGGCCCAACCAGAACTCTCCATCCAGATTTCCGAAGCCATTCTTGTACTCCTGCCAATTACGGTAGAAGTTCATCGATCCATCAAAACGATGCTGAATCACAACCCAACCGCCGTTGTCGTACTCTTGATCACAAAACACAGTTATCGGCTCCTTGAAAGGCTTCTCGGGTCGTATGTGGTACACACCAGATACCGGTATCGGTACCTTATTGCAAGAAGCATACAATCGAGAACGAGATTCACTCAGATCCATGCTCGTCGAGTTGCATCCTTTCAGATGAAGGTATTCCCTGAGCTGATGACCTGTCACCAGGAGTTTCTGCTCGGCTAACACATTCGTGAGATCGCGCTGTATCACGCTGAGATTCTGCCCGATGTGCTTTCCATTCAAGCCCAGTTGGTTCACCGTTTCAGCAGTTTGCTGCGCAATCCAGGCCAAATGTTCGATGGACTTTATCATGCTATCGATTCGGGAGCTGAGAATGGCGATTTTCTCATCAGTTTCAAGGTGCTTCTCTATGAAATGATGCTCCATCATGTTCAGTTTTGTCATGATCAACTCGAATGTAAAACCACTATGAAGCGATACATTCGTAGTTGATAATTCAGATTCACAATTCACTTGAAATACGGCAAGAAAGAAAGCCATCACAAATAGAGCGCTCTTTCCAGACATGTTTATCACGGTAACAGTATTCTGGAACTAAATTCAAAGATTTGATGTTGACCTTTTTCATTCTTTTGGCGATAGTATGAAATGCGCGAAAATCCCCTCCCGGTATCAATTGCGCACTGTGCAAAATGTTTAATTTGAATTTTGTACAAGGCATGTTTTTAATACAATAATATAAAAATTATGTTTGTCTCTTAGGTTAAAATTGTAATTGCCATCAACGAATTGAAGCAAGTTCGTTGATGTCCCTACACTGAAAAAAAATTAAACCATCAGACACACCCTCGGATATAAACTTGTCCTATTATACGCGAAATACACAATGTGCGCTCTTATCAAACACCATAATGCTTGCTCTTTTAGTTTTCACAGTCATCTTGTACACCACCTACTCGTGATCTGGAAATTTTAGAAGAAACTTGAATTGTTTATCTAGCATTTCTACGACACTGACTGTACCGGATTTGGTCAACATAAGTATATAATTAGTTGGCAACACCGAGATCGTGAAGTGATCTATATCGAAACCGGTACAAGACACTTCAGACTAGACAGTTTCCCTTCAGCAATATTGAATTCAAGAGAGTCAAGATCGTGTGCACCCCAACGGCAGACGACGAGACTGTCTCATCAGCAACGTACGCACCCCACGGATGTTAGGGCTATCGCGAGCGGAAATTCTAAGAACAGACAGGATCGAACGCGATCAAACCTTATCAAGACTTCCATATCAACGAAAATCAGAGACAGGCCGAATTGAGTTCGATAGTGAGATTCAGCTAGGACGGACGTGTTGTCCAAACCGAGAAAAATAAATAAAATTATTTTTTATCTGAATCGAGCTATCGTTTTCCATAACTAATTGTTGTTACATAGGTATAATTGTATTATTGAACTAAGAAAATGTTAATTTTTTGAGACGTTTCTGACACTAACTGAAAATCAACAAGGACGTTTCCTGTTGCTATGAAAGAGACCTATTGCGTACACAACACGTGCGTGTTTCTTTATTTCTTCGCTTCTAGCAAAAAGCCACACAAGACGCTCGCTCTGCTTTTCCATGCGCAATTATCGTTTTCGGTTCGAAAGCTTAGAAACGCCGAGCCAGTTACAAATGTCGTTTGTAGCAAACTTATTTACTTACTTACTTATTAAGCGTTGCAATCGTTTCCTAATAGGTCTTACACGCATATTGGGCCAGCATATTCTTTTGAGCATGTTCCTCTCAAACGCAGCTATGAGAGTTATTTCTGCTTTGGATAGAGGCCATGGCTCAGAGGCGCATGTGCGTACTGAAACTTTAAATGTTTGATATCGCTCCAGCTTAAATTTTTAGCCTTGGATAGCTTGTTTTAAAACATGTTTCACTACTTTTTTACCTTTATTTTTGTATCACCATCGATGGATGAACTTTTGAGATTTAAGGAGATAGATAAATTCTATCAGTGTTTATCGGTTCTATACTGATAGAGAGAAATAATTATTACAACCATCATAATCATATCACCTCACGTTTCAATCATATTATAATCACAACGCAAATACATGTAGAATTTTTCAAGCAGGATAGTAGTTTTAAAGAAACAGATGCTCAATTTAGGTCGTTGACCTGATCATCATTCTTACGCTTTTCAAGAAATTCAAGCTTTGAACATTAATCCGCACTATGCCATTCTTGTCTAAGAATTAGTCTGACTCATCTCGCCAATATTTCCCATTGAGGTTGCTGAAAACTAATGTAATTAATATCGATCAACAGCGAGGCATGGATATAAACATTCTGTACATGATGTGCTACATAGAATATGCAATTGTTGAATATGCAATAGAATATGCCGAACTAAGCAGCTCAATCATTAACTTGCTAAATTTATTTGCCAGCAATAAACCATATATTGGATAAATTGATAATGGCAGAAGAGAATGTTAAATGCTCTGGACTGAATCTTTTGAAAAAAAACTCATGAACATGGTACACACCAGATATCGGTATCAGTACCTTACTGCAGGAAGCATATACTCGAATGTGAGATTCACTCAGATCCATGCTCGTCGAGTTGCATCCTTTCAAATGCTCGTTTTTCGATTTTACGAGCTTTACCAGATCATCGATTCTTGAGCTGAGATTGGTGATTTTCTCATCAATTTCGAGGTGCTTCTCTATAAAATGATGCTCCATCATGCTCAGTTTTGTCATGATCATATCGAATGCAAAATCACTTACAAGAATATTTTTCGTTCCCACAGCGGATATATTCGGTTCACAATTTGATTTATAAATACTGCAACAAAGTGCAAACAGTACTAATAATATTGACTTCATTTCGAACATATGTTTTCCGCCCGCTGAACTGCTTAACTAGTTGCGTTCACACATCAGATATTTTTATATCCAGCACAGTTTCTCAGCTGGGAAATATAATGAATATAATGGATCAACTGTAGTACTTCTATGCCTGAAACTCTCTATCGCCAGTAATCAACGAAGCCAGTCCACTAGAAAGCTCAACCTTCACTGGCTGAAGTATGCAGAAGTGACGAAGAGGCTCATAACAGTGGCCGGGAAAGCACTACCGGACGACAACATCATCACTACAATGCACTGGCATATGATGTAACGAACCTTCAACATCCCATCAAGCTGAAGATCGGTCGTGTAACAAATAACCAGACGAAAGAATGCAACCGTGAGGCGGATTGCAATGATTTTAAAGTCATTCGACAATATCATGATGATTGAGAGAATTTTGAAAGTTTAAATTTTGAAAACATCTTTAAACTGAGATATAAAGAACGAAAATCAATAAAGTTGCTCAAAAAGCTTCACGAACTTCGTTCTGATGTAATATTTTTGATACCGAGAACAGCATCAATTTTCATCAAACATATATGTTTTATACATCGTTTTAAAGGATTTTATTATGATTATTCTTGTTTTGCTGTTGGTAGCACAAAACCACAATTGGTACCACAATTTTCAATCAAGTACAGATAAACAAGCCTTTGAAAAAACTAACTAGTTTAAGCTATAGAACTTCGAAGCATTCGAAGTCATTCGCCTCTGTTATTCTTTTTTCCATTGAAATTCGCCTTAGATTTGCGGCGAAACCAGTTGACATTTTCAATCGCAAATGTTGTGTTCTTATCACACGTTTTGCTTTATTGAAACAACTATAAACGATTACATGACACTTTTAACGACACTGTGAAACGCGGGAATAAAAGTTCGTCCGCTGTCCCCGATAGCCGAGCTAGGAGAGAGAAAGAGGGCTACTAGCGAGCTCTACTCAACAACCCCAATCGTCTGTTGACCGATCGGCCAACCAGGCGTCGTGCAGGCGTATCACACCCCCATTCGACATGCCTGATCAACCGGCTGCGTCCGTTGATCCGGATGTTGGCTGCGTGCCCTTAACAACAAACATTTCTTATATTAGTATGAATTATATTCTTATGGTATTATATTGGCAACAAATCGTAGACACTGCAAAATTAAAGGATTATTGTCGTACTACGTACAAACTATGTTTGGAGAGCTGCAGCCGGTGTACTACAGTACACAAGGTATTAGCATATGCGGGATGTATAATGTTACTTTCTCCTGCTTTGATTGATTGTTTGGGCAGAAGAAGCATTAAAATCACGCCATAGTTGTTTTAGGACTGACAGTGCTGGTCATTCACGAAAATCATCTATTGAAATCAAATTGCATAACACTTTCATGTGTATTGTACATTGCACTGATCCTCTGTGACTCTACACTGAGGATACGTTCGAATTCGTTGCGACTTAAATTTAGATGCATAAAATACTGTTTTGAGCGTAATTCTATTTCTACACAAATTTATCACATCGTATGTAGAGTAATTGCCACGAAAAAAGTCAAAAAACAGTTTCGAGATTTTAAAAAAGTGTATAATTATATTTTTAAACATAGTTAGAAAAATGTAAATAAAATTCTTAAACTTAGTCAACACCACATTATTATGTATCTAAATTCCATATTCTCGTAGCTACGACCTATTTTTTAAGACCTATTTTTTAAGATTTCATCATCAAAAAATGTGAAAGCATGAAAAACGCGTGTATAATTATGTATTTTTTGTAACACTTAATTTTTCTTTCATAAATCTTCAAAAGTCTTTAATAAATGGCATGATACAGGTTGTAGAACAACAATTATTCTTCCATTATATTACAAAACGTTGTGCGAACTCGACCGCGAGATCATGATTTTTTTGTTTATTGCTACAGGGCTGAACTAAAAAAAACTCGATGTTCTTGAGCTGGTGGAATGGAATGAGAATTGGAACTTCTGAAGACATTTTATACAAAATTTATTTGAATAAGGTGAAATACTATTGATATTCGTCTCAGTTGGTTTTCATTACAGATTGATGGTGTTCAATTACAGAGATAGAACAAGTTTTGTGCAATTATCTCAAAGACGATAATATGGTAAATGGCAAAATATGTCCCCTTCCGAGTGTGTAGTTTTATAAATCAAGTAGTATTTTCATGTATCACAAAGGTTTTCCATCCTATCTCCCATTTTTTTGTTTAAAATTTTGTTTCATTTTGAGGATCAATTGTGATCGTGTTTGCAAAAGAGACAAAATAAAGAATTTTACTTTAGGTTCAGGTAATTGAGGCAGATACGCCAACCATACTTTAAATGAAAATTATACCAAAAGTAGATTAAAACCTAAGATTATTTTTTTTAAATAAAATTTTAACAATTCTACTGTTGACTTATCTTTGCAGTTTTGGTTTATAATAAAAATATTATATCGATGAAAAATGTTGTTATTCAAACTATCACTGGTTATTAAGGAAAAGATCGTGTTCTTTACCTGATCCTGTTGTCCAGGAAGTGATCATACTTAGAAGTGTTCAAGAGCTTTTAGCATGAGAGATGTTTTCATGGAAGGAATTTATTCTTCGGATTCTTTTATAAGTGCTATGTCATGAGATAAGCACATGAAGGCAAAGAAACAAACAAGATCTTCTTATGATGTTACTGTCATTTTTGTCTTCTTCTTCTTCTTCTTTACTGGCCCGCTCACAGTTGAGCACGTCGTGCAGACATGGGCTGGCCATTAATCGTTCTCCAGGTAGCGCAGGTTCCGCTCCACTTGGTCCATCCATCGAGCACGCTGAGCTCCTCGCCATCTTGTGCCGGACGCACCTTCTTGGCAGGGCATGAGTCCGGCATCCTTATGACATGCCCCAACCACCGAATCCTGCCGAACTTCGCCACCGTCAGGATATCCGGCTCACCATAAAGCTCAGCTAGCTTGTGGTTCATTCTTCTTCTCCACACGCCCTGTTCACACACACACACCGCCAAAGATAGACCGGAGCATGCGCCGCTCGAAGACTGCGAGGGCGTTGACGTTCTCCGTGCGGAGAGTCCAGGATTCATGCCCATAGAGAACGACCGGTCTTATTAGCGTGCAGTATATGGCACACTTTCTGCGTGGAAGAAGCCATCTAGATCTCAGGAGTTTGTGCTTCCAGTAAACCGCTATCGTTTGTTGCTCCCAGATTTTCCCAATTAGCTGGTGCATATTGACGGCAAGCTCTACCGAACCCACCTAGAATAGTTCTTCCACCAGACCATCGCTGCCAGCTGCTTTGTTTTGTTTCAACTGCTTGATGGTGCTAGTGACTTCATCCAAGGATGGTGAGAGCACATAGCCATCTACTTCCCGGCTAATGTGCTGCTCGATTCAGCCTGCACCGCTGCTGGACTACCCTAGTTCCGCTCCGTTCAGGTGCCCGTTGAAGTAGCCCTCATAATCATATCGCCTCATGTTCCAATGTCATGAATAACCATCATGACCATCATCAACGCCTCATGTTTCAATCTTATTATAATCACAACGCAAATACATATAGATTTTTCAAGCAGAATACTAGTTATAAAGAAGCAGATGTTCAATCTAGGCCGTTGACCTAATCATCATTTTCACGCTTTTGAGGCGTATGAGGCCTTGAACGTTTCTCCACATTACGCCAGTCGCGACTTCGTTTGTATCTCGCAAATATTTCCCATTGAGGTTGCTGTAAAATAATGTAATTCATATCGATTAACAGCGAGGAATGGATATAAACATTCTGTACATGATGTGCTACATAGAATATGCAATTGTAAGACACCGAACTGAGCAGCTCATTTACTAACTTGCTTAATTTATTTGCCAGCAATAAATCGTATATTGGATAATTTGATATTGGCAAAAGAGTATGTTACATGATCTAGACTAAATCTTTAGAAATTATCTCATGAACATAGAACACTGCATTGTTTTTGAAAATTTCTATACCGGTGTGTATACAATAGCTGCAATGTAGAACATCGATGAGCTTTTTCGTCTTATATAGGTTCAAATTATCATAAAGAAATATATATGACTAATATACAAACCATCCATTCAAATGAATCTTCCACCATCCTTGGTCAGACTCTACGTCAAATTCACTATAATTAGTATCCCAAGTAATAAACTTCCTTCCTTTAGCCATTTGCAAAGAGTCACCAGCCGTTCCAGAATATCCATTGATTCTTCTGATCGCGTAGTGCTTGTTTTCGTCTGCGATTTCGAAATGATCGTACTTAGCGTACGTCGTGTCGCCATTGAAATTCTTCAACAGTATCACCAACTCGTGAGGTCTAGACACCGTTAACTGATAGATTTTCGCTAACCCCAACCAGAACTCTTCTTTAAGATTTCCGAAGCCATTCTTGTACTCCTGCCAGGTACGGGAGAAGTCCGTCGATCCATCGTAACGATTCTGTATCACAACCCAACCGCCGTTGTCGTACTCTTGATTACAAAACACAGTTATCGGCTCCGTGATATGCTCCTCTGGTTGTATGAGGTACACACCAGATACCGGTATCGGTACCTTACTGCAGGCAGCATATATTCGAATGTTAGATTCACTCAGATCCATGCTAGTCGAGTTGCATCCTTTCAAATGCTCGTTTTCCGATTTCACGAGCATTACCAGATCATCGATTCTAGAGCTGAGATTGGTGATTTTCTCATCAATTTCGAGGTGCTTCTCTATGAAATGATGCTCCATCATGTTCAGTTTTGTCATGATCATCTCGAATGCAAAACCACTTACAAGAATATTATTACTCGTTCCCATAGTGGTTATGTTAGGTTCACTTTTTGATTTATAAACACTGCAACAAAGTGCAAACAGTACTAATAATATTGACTTCATTTCGAACATATGTTTTCCGCCCGCTGAACTTCTTGACTAGCAGTGATCTGCACACATCAGATGTTTATATATTCAGCACAGTTTCTCAGTTAGTAAATATCACTGAATCACTGTAAACCACAATCGTTTCCTTTTCTCATTGCTGTGGTTACTTCAGATAACATGCTGTTATTCTCCTATGCTGCTTACCCCTATTATAACTCATAATCGCTCACTATTCTTCTTATCACTCAAAATATACATCTTAAATAAAATTTACTTCTCCCTGTTACAACAAAAAATCGCTCTCTAATCTTTGTAAGTTTACTTTTGCCATTTCAGTCATTTTACGATTACAATTATCTCTAACATGGAGCTGTCTTATTTAATTTACGCTACAACTATACTAAACGCAATCCACATTCATCGTTACTTGTTCTATGTTCTTGTTCTAATATAATGCAATCGGTGGAGTTATCACGGATATGATCGTCCAGGCGATCTTTGGAAACCTAGAAGAGTTTTCCCATACTGGAATGTTGGAGACTTTGAGGCCTTACCTTGGGTAGGGGGACACTCAAAGCTCTTGAATAGAAACACGAAACGTTGGGTTTGTTTAACGGACAGTGAGTCTCTACTTATGTCCAGATTTTCTTTATTTATACTCAGTCACTGTTTTCTCATATATCCGGGTTTATCATAGTTGATATAAATGTTTCTACTGTAAGCTAAGCCTAACATTCTTTGCATTGACCACGAAGCGTTTTTTAACATTTGCTGACCACGCTAGAACCAATACCGCGTGAGAACTGAATTAGCTTATGCGACTGTTACACTTATTCAGCAGTAATACAATCTGCTTACCGATCGTCTTACGATCGGCCGGGTTAAGAGCAAACACGTTCTCCATTCATATAATGTCCATGTATATGGCTGACGTGGTTTTGGCAAACCACCTTTCAAATAAGTTATCGTGAGAATAGACGAGCAGTCTTAAGTCAGCAGTCACCTGTGAACATTCTTTCAACAGTGTCAGTGATCCGAACTTGCCACATGGCAATCTGCCACATGGTGACCGGCCACACTAGGTTGATAGTTTGGATGGTTTGATGTATCCAACTTATTTAATAATTTAGTAAACTCTGTATCAAAATAATATTAATTTTTTTCGGCCGATGGTTCCGTGACGGGCGCGATGATCCACTTTTGCTTTGCTTAAATAAATGCTTGTTTGGCTGTCTGTTTGATTTGTTATTTTGGTTTTTGCGGATATGTGGTGTCGCTTTACATTTGTGCATAGGTCATCTATTTTTGCATTCTTTGCTTGAATGTAGGACCCGGTGTGTTCGCAAAGTGATTCAAGCTCAATGTGCTTCAGTAGTGTAACAGTCTTCATCAAGGTAGGGTGTTTAGCAAGCATGCTACATATGAGCCGATTAGATCCTCACTAAATTAAATTTGGTATTCAACCGCATATTCTTCAAATGTTTCGTCATTACCTAATTAGGCACAGACTTATTGCCGAATCGACCACGTTCTCAGCGACCGAAGACACTTCTCAGATATAATCGACGACAAAACACATAAACGCACAAACGTCAACTTGATCATTTCTTGATTGTGCTAGTTCCGAAACTCTTCTTCGCCAGCGAACTACGATGCAAGTTCACGACAAAACTCATCTTGCACCGGCTGAAGTATGCAGAATCTCGATACTGGCCCGTGAGTTCATTGTACTCGATCTCTACGTATATCAGTGAACGGCAATTTCAGCGAACAGGTGATCACTAGTACAAAAGTTTTGATGCTTCGCTGGCGAGACTGATCTCTACGCAAGTCGATACGATCAGAAATACTAACTTTGGCTCCTCAATCGTTAGCTTGGACGATAGATCTCCTGCGTTCTGGCAAGTAACAAAAGTCCTCGGCAAAAGATTAAAGCCATTGATCTCTTGAGGTGAATCCTGGATCACCGCAGTGAGAAAAATGAAAACTCTTGCTGATCAGTTCGGCTGTTTGCAACAAATTGGAGCTTATTTAAGCAGTAGTCACGATTCGAAAGTTTATCACAGTCTGCTATTCGGCTGACTGCGTCCGTGAAGAGCAGGAACAGATGCGAAATATGAAGGCTCCAGGTTATGATGGAATTCTTAACATCTTGCTGAAGCATTTTCATGACAAGGCCATACATTTGATGGACGAAATTTCACTTCCCTAGTGCTTGGAAAAGTGCTAGGGTAGCTCCTGTTTTAAAACCAAAAAAAATATCACATTCTCCCTGCGAGCTATCACGCTATAAGCCTTCTCCCTGCAATGGGAAAGTTCTTCGAGAGGTGAATCCTGGATCTCATGCAGAATGTGTTTCGTGAGCTGAACATGTTTCCATCGCAGCAGTTTGGTGTCTCATCTGGATAATCCTCTGTCCATCAACGGCTTAGACTGATGGACACTGTTTCACGGAACAAAGCAATGGTTAGGTCAACTGTTATCGCTTTGTTGGATGTCGTAAAGGCATTTGACAATGCCTGGTAAGGTGGGCTAATACATAAACTTTTAGGTTTCTGCCTTCCCATACACATTGTGAAGATGCTAAGTAGTCGTTTGAGACAGAGGATGTTTAGAGTAATGCTACACTTGGTTCTATCTGATCCAGTAACGATATCAGCCGGAGTTCCTCAGGGAAGTCTACTAGATCCGATGCTATATATCTTATATACAGCGAATATACCTCTCCTACACTGTGATGCTCAGCTATTATTCCTCTAAGCGGATGATACTGTCTTCGCAAGTGAGGGGTACATCACTACTCGACCTGAGGAGCAGGGTTTAGTGCTGCATTGTTGTCTTCCTCAAATATCCTGCAGTCTGGAAGGACAAAACAGTGATAAGTTTTCCACTATTGATAAGTTTTCCTCATAGCCAGCTTTTGATCTTCCAACTGTGCATTGTAGGTGGGTGGTTTAAAGATCCCACATCAATATGTAGTGAAATATCTAAGGCTTGTTTTGGATCAGCATATACTTTTCCGTGCACATGATGACATTATTATTAGTAGGCACATTATACTCCTGCTCTACCTGTATACCTTAGTATTCCGACGATCCAGACTGTCTTTGGCGAAAAAACTCGCTATATTTAATCATACAGTTCTACCAGCAGTGCTATAAGCCTCCTCAGCTTCCGCATCAGCTGCATTCAACCGGAAATCATTGGTTGTCCATGATCCGTAGTGGTGATGGCTACACTCGAAACACCGAACTGTTTTCGATTTACAATCCACGGCTCCTTGAAGAGCTAGTCGTTAGAATATGTATGAATAATGTTACATAAGATGTGAGACATTTCCTCATCTCATCATAAAAAATCTTGATTTGGACTGCGAATAACAGCTTTTTCATTTGTAAAAAGTGCACTTATATCATAAATAGGAAATAAATTAGGGTAATATCATTAATGGTAAGTAGTAGGTTAGATAATTTGAAGTAGCAGTTGAGTTATTAATATTTAGTCATGGGTCACTGGCCCAACATTACGCTAAACATTTTACTTAAAAGTTCTGCCGTTTCCTACGGGCTCTGTATATCTCCACAAGCCTTACACCAAAAAAGCTAAGAAAGCTGTATCCTGTGTTTTTTTCAATAACGATTGTACCTGCGTGTAAGAACAATTCCTTCAAATATAAACTATTAACATTATGAAATCTCTATATTCTCCACTACCCTCGCTCGTTCTCGGTATAGAACAGGTTCGGCTGTATTATTATTTGTCGTCCTGCTATCTTTCACGATGACCCGAATTCGGTTTGTAATTATTCCTATAAACGTCCGAAACAGTAAGATACTTTATATGAAAGGACCCCGTAATTCCTATGAAATCCACGAAGGATACTTTATAGTTCTATGACCGTCACCCTGAACCAGGCCCCCGAACCGGAAGCAGCTAATTGTTCTTTTTGACGACATCCCGAAGAAGTGAGACATGAAAAGTGAGAAATGAAAAATGAGAGACGGCAAAAAGGTATTCACGGAGAGGAAATCCAGGCTTGGCTATGCAACAACTTTCAATAAAACTGAAAAGTAAATCCATATTTGATTTCTGATATGGACACCTGAACGTAGCAAAAACAAGAAAGATTACTGTCGGCGCAAGTGAGAGCGTAGATCATCAGCAACATCAACAGCAACAGGAGCAGTAGCAGCAGTTACAAAACAGCAATCGTACAGACGAAGAAGTACCCCTACCGCCACTGAATGGTAGCCAATGCTATCAGACAACTGAAGAGTGAGCTGGTAGTAGAACTCGTCAGTATGGGCCCAGTGAGGTTTGTCGCCGTGATGCGCATCTCGATCATCAAGATCTTGGCGCGGGAAGAACTTCGTGAGGAAAAGAAACTGCTTCCGGTATATTGGATGGTGGTTGCAGAGATGGAGAGAGAGAGAGAGAGAGAGAGAGAGATTACGCGAATTTTCATGTTCTCTTTATCTCAGTCAATTGCCTGTTTTTTGAAAATGCATTATAAAGTCTTGTCAATTTTTGACAGGACCCTTAGACGAAGCGATAAAACACAGCCTTAACTTCCAATGTTTTCGAGGTATATTTCAGGATTTGGTTTATCTCAAATGCATCCTGTTTACTAGATAAAGTTGTCTATTGGTGAACTTATTAAGTTATCTTTCGTTAATAGCATGCTGACGACAATGCTACACAGGTCTTATCATCATTTTTGACGATTTCAATGAATAGTGATATCCTCGAAAGCTTTTCCAAACCATACTTGTGGCAAACTCTTTAGTTTCGCCTCGTAAGTATTTTCCATTGAGATTGCTGTAATTATACACGAAAGTAAGAAATATCACATTTTACTTTTAATGCCATATGCATTGAAAATGAGTTACATACCTTGAATGGCATCCCGCGTACCACCACGCTCCCGCGAATTTTACGGCGCAATTATCGTTCCATGTATCGTTGTCGGCATCGAAGGTTGAAAATTTCATCCCCTTCAAATCCGCCATAGAGTCACCAGCCGTTCCCGAGTAGCCACCAATACTGGTGAGAGAATATTTCACGCTTTCATCTCCTATCGAAAATTCACTATATCGCGCATACGTCGTGTTTCCGTCAAAATCCTCCAACAGTATCACCAACTCGTGAGGCCCCGACACCGTTAACTGATAGATGCGATCCAGCCCCAACCAGAACTCTCCATTCAGATTTCCGAAGCCATTCTTGTACTCCTGCCAATTACGGTAGAAGTTCGTCGATCCATCAAAACGATGCTGAATCACAACCCAACCACCGTTGTCGTACTCTTGATCACAAAACACAGTTATCGGCTCCTTGAAAGGTTTCTCGGGTCGTATGTGGTACACACCAGACACCGGTATCGGTACCTTATTGCAAGAAGCATACAATCGAGAACGAGATTCACTCAGATCCATGCTCGTCGAGTTGCATCCTTTCAGATGAAGGTATTCCCTGAGCTGATGACCTGTGACAAGGAGTTTCTGCTCGGCTAGTACATTCGTGAGATCGCGCTGTATCACGCTGAGATTCTGCCCGATGTGCTTTCCATTCAAGCCAAGTTGGTTCACCGTTTCACCAGTTTGCTGCGCAATCCATGCCAAATGTTCGATAGACTTTACCATGCTATCGATTCTGGAACTGAGAATGGCGATTTTCTCATCAGTTTCGAAATCCTTCTCTACGAAATGATGCTCCATCATGTTCAGTTTTGTCATGATCAACTCGAATGTAAAACCACTACCAAGAATATTACTCGTTCCCATAGCGGTTATGTTAGGTTCACTTTTTGATTTATAAACACTGCAACAAAGTGCAAACAGTACTAAAAATATTGACTTCATTTCGACCATATGTTTTCCGCCCGTTCAACTTCTTAACTAGCAGCGTTCTGCACACATCAGATTTTTATATTTCTTGAACACATTCTCAGCTGGCAAAAATCACACTGAAAACCACAAAAACTGTTGCGCACTAGTTCTCATTGCTGTGGTTAATGCAGATAACACCAGGATGCTTTAAGATAATTATTAGCAAATGAAACACAATTCAGTGTTAACCGTTCTGATCGGGACTTCAATTTCTTCTCTCGATCAATTCTATTCCAGCCAAATTGGGCTAAGCTAGTTTAGCTACTACGTTACTTTTACTAAATTATAGTGTTATTTTTATACATTTGTATTTAATTTTCGTAATAATGGTTCTATGGAAGCAATGGGAAAAACAAACTATTCCGCTATTTATATAGTCCTCAATTTTATAAGTTATATAAATTGCTATAGTTTAATATATTTCTAAATATTGTTTGCGGTTTGACCCCTCCTATTAACATTGTGACAAATAACGTCGATCGAGATGAAACGAGTAGATGTTACACCATTCTTGCGCCAAACGGAGTAATCAAAAACATAGTAGAGCCAAACAGAGTAATCAAGAATAGAGTATTGCAAGAAGAATTTACAACTTCCTACTTATAGCTGCAGTGATGGATTTTACGACTAATAACCGTCGTGTTGTGTGATCCATGGCTTAGCAATCGTCATAGCTAAAGTTGAGATATTACTTTTATATTCTACGATATGCAACACCTTCTTTTGTAAGTTGGAATGCTCAAACAAAAGCTTAATGTTCTCGAAACTTAATGTTCACCGCATTAGTTTGGGATTCCCATTGTGATATGAAATACGAACCTCGTGGTGTAGCGGTGATCTTTAACCGCAAGATGTTTTTGCTTATATCGAAACGTAAAGACTCAGACGCAGATTGTACGTATTTTCAACGAGATCAGTTCGACGAACAGTTTGAAGTGTTGAAATTCGAAGATTAAAAAAAAAGAGGCGAATTAACGATGCACTCGACGGACTATCGGAAGATCGCTGGAAGCAGCAAAATAAATTGTACAGGAATCTGCCCGAGTAAGGTCTCGCACTGTTGATCTCCAAGGAGTTTCAAACAATGCCACAGAAGGGAGAAATTTGATGTTAGACAGTTCGGATATGGCGCAGACAGAAACCCGACTTGAGAAACAACCGCGTACTGTAAATGAGGAAGGCGTTTCAACAAATGAAGAATACCTCCTCGCATTGATTCTGATTCCTTCATTGATTCTGATTTATTTTCTACATGTTTGAGCTCATATACTAATAGTCAGGCAGGTCTTGCCCAGGGTTTGTTTGGGTTCTTTCGCAGCGAAAAAAAAACATAGTGTTGATTGTTTGGTTCAGTAGTATGATTTGGCCGGTCAGCGATTGGAACATCGTCCCAGTGAGCTGCTTCGTCGATTGCTGTCACCCGTGCACTAAGGGGCAGCTTGGAACAAACCACGGTCATAATTATAGTAAGTTTTCATAACAAATCTAAGCATTTTTTTATGCTTTGGATATCCAGAGGGCGCCACTGTGCACAGTTTTTTCATGTTTCAGGTGCATTTTATATCAATCCCTATTAGTAACAGTGTTATTTACAACGATTTTTGCTATGAATTTGAATTCTAAACCTGTTGAACGCTTTAATCGTCCCAAAAATACAAAATAAAAGTTTCCTGACAAAAGATTAGCTTGAGATTATTTATATGTCATGGTATATTCGCTCGTTTTTGGTATTTAAATTTATTTTTGTACTTAATATACAAATTTCAATAAAGTAAAAGTGTGCATAGATATAGGTATAGGTGCATATTATGTACTTCGTCAATGCATTGTATCTGACTGAAGTTTAAGTATTAGATAAATGCACATTCACCTTACAATCGCAATTGTCGTTAAGCGCATGTTATTTTACCACATTTTTACTTATAATCACGGTTAAGCTAAAGTCAGTTTTAGGGAGCAAAAACCAGTTTATAAGAAATGGTTTAAAGCTCGTCCTTCTGAGCATCTTCCTCTCGAACAAGGTCCATGCCTCAGAGGCGTATGTGAGTACTGGAACTATCAATGCCTTATATAGTTCCAGCTTCAGCCGTCGCGACAGGTATTTTGAGTGGAGAAGTTTCCTCAGACTGTAGTATGACCCTTGGTGCTGACTTTTGACCCCAGATAGGTGAAGTTTTGAACGACTTCAAAGGTTCGCTCACCTATCTGTACATCACCCCTGCGTAGACTCGCATTAGTATTTATTAGCGGGGTCGCTGACAGTGCCACCATCATTTTGGATTTTGCCACGTTAATCTCCAGCCCGATGTTCTCAGCCGCCTGCTCAATCCGTTTGTAAGCTTCTGCTACACAGGAGAGCCGCAAACCAATGATGTCTATGTCATCAGCCGCCATTTTCTCCAAGATCTGCCGCATGGTGAAGATCTGGTCAGCGGTTGATTTTCCGTGTTGGAATCCTCTCATTCGTCGTCGAACCAGCCAGATTTGATGTTGCCTCGACGTGGTGGCAGTGTGGATTTTGCACAGTTCACTATCTTGGTTTTTAGAGCGTTCCACCCTCATCTCCTTTGGCACGGGGATGGGCGATTCTGCAACGTACCACTAAGTCAACCAGATAATTATCGGAATCGATGTTGGCTTCTCTATATGTTCTGACGTTGAACAGGCTCCACTGTCGTCTGCGGCTTATCAACACGTTTGGTAAATCTGGTTCGGAGTGGTTCCATCTGGGAACACCCAAGTGACTTTGTGGATGTCCCGATGCGCAAACTTGGGACTTCCCAAAACCAGATTGCTTATCACGACTGTGCTCATGTAGACTGTGGTCACCAATGTATTGGAGGTACATTGCTTCCCTACCGACTTTTACCGACCGTGTCCTCTGCGCTTACTTGTTCGGATAAGAGATTGCAGGTGAACGCAATATTCACCAATTTCAGGGTAGCTTTTGGTACAGTTTCACATTCGTTACTCGTAACAAAGCTCCTCAAAATAGGGTTATCAGCTCAATGGGTTTCTTGGTCGTTTCTTTGTTTTCGAGCATGTCAAGTTAAGCTTAGTTCTATCCTGTCTAGAGAATTTCATTGTCCTTCCGTTGTGCCCCAAGGGAGTGATTTTTCTCCACTACTTTTTCTGTTATTTATAAATTATGTTTGTACTGTTTTGCCTGAGTTCGGTCATCTACTTTTTGCTGCTGACCTAAAACTTTTTCATCCTGTTTTTGGGTAAAACGATAGTGTAATCCTTCAAAACTGCCTTGATTCCTTGATCTTGTTGCCTCGACCTAGGTGTAATTTTGGATGGTAAACGAACCTTCAACGAGCACATAATTTAAGTGATCTTCCGCGCGAATAAAGCTAAGGAACCGATCCGTAGCCACAAGATATTTTGGATCCACTTTGCCACAGAGCATTGTATTGCTGGTTGGTCCGATCTACCCATGAGTATGCTAGCGTTATTTGGAGATCCTCGGGTGGAAAACTGAATGCAAAAATTGAGAGAGTTCAGCGGTACTTCACAAGTTTGGCTATGCGTCGTTTCTTTGGCCGTACTGAATCAGCTCTGCCGTCATAGCTGCTCCGGTGCCCCTTTTTGTGAGCTGAGTGTTACAAAAGGCGCATTTTTTCGTAAGATTGCTTTTGGGGAGAGTTGACGCGAGCTAAGGGGTTCGGATTTGTGGATAATTAATTGTGGATTATTATGTGGTCGTTTTTATTTTACAAATACTCGCTTTTTACTAATCTTTCCTAACATGCATATGTATAGTCCAGTTAACAAAGATGTAGAGTTGATCGAAGATGTAGATCGAGCATTTGTAATCATACCTTGTATGTATGCATGCAGAAGTAACCATACCTAGTGTACAGTATGTGAATTTCAACTCGCACCATATCTCCTGCCTCGTGCTCCCTTTTACATTCCTTCATTGTGCATTGACATTCCTCGTTCCCAACTAACGATTCCGACACGTCGTACTCGCTTTGGATCTCGTGACGCTTTTTATGTTTCCTTCGTAGCGTTAATAAAAACTATGAGTACTTTGATATAAACACTTCTTTATTAAACTTTCTACGAGCAATGCTAGATGTTGCTAGCAATGCTTGTGTTATCTGGATTTGTGCATGAAAAACTATAGTCTTTATGACAAAACAAATAAATATACAAATACAATACAATTACAGCATCCATCCAACGGTTCACTACCTACTGATCCAGATTATTAACCGACATTTAATGGCTACATTTTGCAAATTATAAATTTGATCGGAAGCTCTAGTTTTCATTACAGTTAACAGTTTGGTATCAATATACCAATCGCAAATTTCAATCACCTTCTCTAACAAATATATCCGATCTTTTTCTATGAACTTCTTTCCTTGAGGAACAGTTTCAATACTGTTTACGAGTTCGTAAAGCAAATCGAAACTTTGAAGGTACTTTCGCACAGTATCATGATCGAGCTTTTCCAAGCACAATTCACGTATCTTGTCGATAATTTGTCCATTCTTTTCAACGCCACAGTGTCTTATAAGTGTTCCTGCATATCGGGGAAGCCGAGCTAAAATATAATTTTCAATGTGTGGGCTGGGGTGCTTTTCGCAGTACGAAACAATCCAGTCGAACACAACTGGAAACGGTTTTCTTATTGCCACCTCAAGGGCATCTTCCTCCGTCGATTCCGTTTCAAACAGCATACGTTTCAAAAGACTCTCATCACAATATCCTTTTTCTTCATCACTTTTGGAATCTAGCAGACTGATCTCGTCGCTAGCAGACTGATCGTAATCACTCTCGCTAGCAGACTGATCGTAATCTGATTGGCTGGCTTTGTCGCTTTCATTAAGCGCTTCAAGCAGAAGAATCAATTGCCTTTCTCCAAGTCGTTTCAGATTGATTTCGTTCGGGGCGGAGGAGACATAACTCATATTTTCCATGGATTGCGTAGCTCCGAAACGAAAACATAAATTGTTCAATCGCGATTTTGGAGAGATCGACAGCAACAACTTCAACGTATTAAACGTCGCATTGTTCAACGTTATTCTTATACACGTGGCGAGATGATTTGGAATGTTGAGCAAATACGATTGGATGATTTGTTTTTTATTGCACTTAAGGCAATTAGCATCGGCCAAAAAGAAATCGATAAACTTGTCAGCAATGTTTACACGTGACACGCAAAAATAACGTTCCAGGAACGCAAAGAAGTTTTCATCAGCGATATCATCCAGCATACAACAGCGAACTAGAAAATACTCCATTACAGTACGATGTGTAAAAAGAATGCTATCCGATGAGTCAATCTGAACCATGATTAATCCAAAGGGTGTAAAATTCTCGTAAGGCAGCAATTGTTTGTACGTGTAGTATTCCAGTTCGTACGCTAATTGCATATGTTTGGCGTAAAATTCGGCCTTCAATAGCTCTTTTGCCAACGCTACTAGTTTGTCCGTATCGTCGAACCTGCCACGCACCGTATTTTCAAACTGGCTCTGCACGAACGTGTCATAGATAGATCCAATTGCATAGTTGGTGTGCAACTGAATGTTGGGTTGTGCTATACGCTCCTGATATATGCTGCCCATGATTTTACAAAGCTGAGGTACTTCAAGAAACGATTTGCAACCGGCACTTTTTAGCAAAACATCAAAGCTGCTAAGAAAAATGTGCACATTCGCGATCAGCTCCGATGAGGGATTCACTTTTTCGTTCAGCCACAAACGTTTGAAATACGCCACGTAAGAAAACTTGCCCAAATGATATAAGCTGGCAGTTTTGAACGCATTCGTTAGTACTGGTTTCGATTCGGTTCTTGTTGCTATCAAAATCGACCAATTAGTTTCATTCATGATTTCTTGCAGAAAGACAATGACGAGATGCTGATATTTTTCAACTATTTCATCAAAACCGTCCACCAAAAGGCACACACGTACGTGTTTAAAGCAAAGCATAACGATATTATCTACCAAAGCGCTTCTTGGGGTAATGTGCAACAAGTTTAACAGCGTGTTTGGAACGCCTGTATGCTCATTTTGTGACAGTTTGGTAGCAATAGTCCTGGCTCTGAAGTACAAGCATACGGTGTTCGGCACAGCGCACGTTTCTTTAGCTATCCGCAGAAGCTCGATAGTTTTTCCTTGCCCTGCTGTATCACAGATGACTGACACCGTTGGTGTTGAATCGATGAACTGCAGCCTAGTAGACACCTCGTTACCACTCTCGTCAATAAGTTGTCGTTCGATGTAATGTTCTTCATCATACGCATACGTATCGGATTTTACTGTAATACCTTTAAGAAGACTCAATTCGACTACCTGCTCAACGCAATCCAACAAATTCGCACTTTGTAAATTGGTTATTGCTATGTTCTTTGCATCTATAGTCAAATGTTTGACTTCAAGTTGGTCGTAATCCACGGATACGTCGTCAAACTTTACATCATCTTCAATGTAATTGTTTAGCATGCCGCCAGTGTTTGGTATTATTGATATCACTTTTGCATTATTTGGAAGTTGTTCTAAAATTTGCTTCGAGTGTAGTGGCATATTTTCTATTCCTGTTAGAACGACAATCTGTACCACATCATCGATGAGACTTTCACCAAGCTCTATGGACCGAAGCTCTGTTAACATCCTCAGAAAATTGTTGAAATCCACCGAATTGCTAATTAAAATTGAACTTTTGTTCAATTTTGCGATGCGAGCCACAGTCCATTCGACTTTCGGTTTTGCAATTATGCATAAATCCCACACGTTGTCATGAAGTGCTGATTGAATCAGCTCATCTAAGTGGTTGAGACTTTGTTGTTTGAATTCCACACATTTAAGTGATGGAGCAGTCAAGCTACGTTGCAGATGTATCATTTCGAGTAGCGCATTAACGAATGGTTTCGTAATAAAAATGTCTGGTTGCTGTTTTCCTTGCCTAGCAGATTGCGCAACGCTTTGAGGTTTCTTTAGCAAATACTTTTCGAACAGTTTTTCATTGAACTGTCCATTAAACACATCGTTTATAGCTTCAAGCATTGGCTCACCTTTTGGTACGTTGACATAGAATATAAAATGATCGAAAAACCAATTCAATTCATCTTCACCAAGCCCGTTATACTGTAAACCGGATTGCGACTGTTGTGAAGCATTGTCCGCCCAGTTCAGATCAATTATGTCGGTAGTGAATACATCTGATGGCAAGTCTGTGAAGTGGCACATCTGGCAGGCTATTTGAAAACTTTTCCGAAACGCGGTTGCATTTTTTGATAGGCTTTCAGCGCCCGATAGAAATTGTTCCCGAAATCTTACAGTGGATTTTTTTTCAAGATCTACGGGGTCCGTTTGATTTGCTACTTCCAGTATTTCATGCATGATTTGCTGTACTACTGCTGAACATAAATATGTGTGCTTTGGTGTTTCTTTTTTGGGTGTCGGCTTTGACGTACATTGTTGTGCTAAATTCTGGGCTGTATCGAACATGAACAGAGCTTTCCAATGAGAAATTTTATACTTCTTTATCTCTGTGATGTTTAAATCTAGGTGAGGCTCTTTGCTGAAATGTTCTTCTATAAATGCTTTACTCGTCTTGTGAAAATCGTATGAGGTCCAGTATATCATTTCGGTAGGCAATTCGTTTCCATTACGTGCTTTCGATTCCTTAAATGTTTTATATGAATCAATGTACTTTGTGACGTTTACTTTGTAATGTAATAAATCTTGTATGGACATCGTAAATGTGTTGTCGATGGTTTGCTTTGCTTGAAACAAGTAGAATCCTTCGTTGATTTTGCTTTTAACCTCTGGATGAATTCTTAATATCACGTCGTCTAACGCTCCGTAAAATTTGTCGTTTCCTTCATACAATATCGAGTAGTTATATCTGTTGTGGTTCAACCCAATTATGTAGTAAAATAGATGCTGCTGGAAGTCAACTCCATCCTTTCGAGCTTTATTCGCCATGCTTCACTAGCGAACCGCAAAGGGAAAATAAAATTTATATCACGTTAGTGACACAAAGTGTGCTATTGCACGTCAAATTGCTATATCTCACATGTTTTCACAAATTCAACTCTTCCAGATCATTTGAATAAGGCACTTAATGAATGGGATATAGCCTTCTGTATTTGAATGTCCCAAGAGGTCACTTCTAATAGATTCTAATAGATTGACCACTTCTATATAGATTCAACTATCTAGAATCATATGTTGGGTTTAGTAGATTGACTCATGATTCATTTTTTGTTGATACTATGTTTTGAAGTTCCTCTTTTGCAGAGTGCAGGCAGGTGGTAATGTTATTATTTACATTCAACAACTCAACTGTCAAAACGCAGATTATGGACTTCGTACACGTCTGTGTAAAAGCATCGATTGGAATTGCTCACGTTGCCACTAGAAATTACAAACAATTATATATTGGAACACATAAAAGTCGGAACGATTGCATGGTAATTATACTATTTATTTCACTAGATGTAACACACTTCTACATCATTACAAAAACTATCCTAATCAGCCCGGGATAAGGCTCTATGCGGCTGTTGGGAGGAAATGCCTTTCAGCTCACAAATGATTATTCAAATCTAAATACGGCCGTTCTTAAAAAAATAACAATAACAATAACATACTTACACAAAATAATGCCACAAATTGGAATAATAACTACTTATCATAGTAGCTATCTGCAGAAAGAGTTTCGTTTAGTTATCCAGAATAATCAATCTAATATTTTAGATCGTTAACTGCAATGAACTCTTTGTCTTGCAATATCTTTTAAAGACATTTTTTTATTTTAAAGAGAGTTTTTGATTTGAGAGAGAGTTTTTGAGAGATTTAACGAGAGTTTTTGATTTGAGGAATTAAATTACAAAGGCATGCATTGAATTCATTGCAGTTTTTTTTTTTTTTTTTTTTTTTTTTTTTTTTGTATTTTTATAGAGACTTTGAGCCGAATTCATTGCAGTGACATCTACTGCATTTTTCAAAAAGCTTTTAAAAAAATCTAATCTTGACCGTTTGAGCATAGGCTTATAAACGCATCTGATTGACAGTACAAGTTCCTTGAAAGCACGCTTGCTAGCTGTCAATTGCGACCTGTTCTTTTTCAGCATATTGTCCACGAGGTAAGTCGCGAAATTCATATCTCGTCAGGTTTTTGATCACAAAACTATATGTAAGATGTGTTTTCAGAAACATTCCTAAGCTTTAATTACTACGTTGTTCCTTGTACTCTGTTATTCACACTTTTCGTTTCCTTTTTGCAGGTTTGTATTTGCTTTGTCATCACACAATTTCCGGCTATGCGCAGCTACCGTGAGCCGCCTCCGGGCCGCGGTAGGATAGACCGATGATGTGACTTCTGATCAAAACATGTTTGATTTCGTTACTAGGGTCTATCCTCGATCGTTTTAAGCATGGGTGCATACAGATACGTGCAAGAGCTGTATCGCAAGAAGCAGAGCGATGTTATGCGCTACCTGCTGCGTATTCGCGTGTGGCAGTACCGTCAAATGACTCGGTTCCACCGTGCTCCGCGTCCGTCGCGCCCGGATAAGGCCCGCCGTCTTGGATACAAAGCCAAGCAGGGCTTCTCCATCTTCCGCATCCGCGTGCGCCGCGGTGGTCGCAAACGTCCGGTTCCCAAGGGTTGCACGTACGGTAAGCCCAAGAGCCACGGTGTCAACCAGCTCAAGCCGTACCGTTGTCTGCAATCCGTGGCCGAGGTAAGTATTAGTTCTCAAGTAATAACGCATGTCTAGCTACAGTTATTGATTTAAGCTGTAAAGTTGTTTTTTTAATGATGATAAAAATTTCGATGATAAATATAGTGATTATATTTACCTATCATAATCTTCCTTGGATGTCTGACAAAGGCAACTTAACCTCACAATTGAACACTGATGCTAGACTTGACATTTCTATGGAGCAAACAATAATATTTATCTCACTCTTCTTTCATGCAATGTTGTGTTTAGGAGCGTGTGGGTCGTCGTCTTGGAGGTCTCCGCGTACTGAACTCGTACTGGGTGGCCCAGGATGCCTCGCACAAATACTTCGAGGTCATTATGGTCGACCCGGCTCACAATGCAATTCGTCGTGATGCAAACGTGAACTGGATTTGCAATGCCGTGCACAAGCACCGTGAGCTTCGTGGTCTTACATCCGCTGGAAAGAGTTCTCGTGGTTTGGGCAAGGGATACCGCTACTCCCAGACTATCGGTGGATCCCGTCGTGCCTGCTGGCGTCGCCGTAACCGTCTGCACATGCGACGATACCGTTAAAAAGTATCATCACTTGCTGTGGTGTCATGTATGGTGGCCTTTTCTAAGGCAATTTAAAACTTGGATCCATACAATAAAAAAACTTCTATGAAACAAGCTATGTTCTATTATACATGTTGATTGAGAAAAGAACATCGAAGTAACATTGACACCCTAAGCTTCTCTACTTAAATAACATTTTGCGACAGTTAAAGCTGGAATCAAGAATTAACAAACGGTGCCTGAGCACGAGCGGTTCCGTTTATTACTGGAATACGCCAAGAGCGCTAAGCAGTTGTCTCACCGGATAAGCATGCAATATATCTACGTTTACCCATGCTTTAATTTTGTTCACGTTCGCAAGAAGATAAAACTTTAACTTATTTGCATACTGTTTAGTTTTAATTTTTATTAAAAATTTATACAACTTTATTTTAATACACCTATTCCTCGCTCAGTATTGCACCACTAATAAGCCATTCTTACCAAAATGCTCAATATCGCTAAATATAATATTTTAAAAAACAAACCAGGCCATAACTCGAAGAATAGAGATGCAGAGTAATCTTACCTTACACATCTCGAATCCATAGCTTGTAAATTTTGAATCTTTCATATATATTCGGTAAATCAAAGCTTGTCTGTTTTGAATACAAATCACTTTGATACAATTTTTCCTAACATGTTTTTCTATTTGAGATTTAGAAAGAATTTTGCCTTATTATATTGTACCACAAACATCGTCACAAAAACACTGCTTAAAGATGGCCTGCTCTACGTACACCTTCTATCCGGCTAGCCTCTACGCAAAAGTAGTGCAAAATCAAACATCAGCTGTTGGTAGCAACGACCATCAGGAAGCCACACTAAAACGAATGAACACCATGGGCGAACATCAGTTCACTGATAAACGTAACTCAATTCCCCGCAAGAAAAACCTGTTCATCCCAAAATGAACCCGGCTCAAGTGCAACTCCAAACGGGGAAGAATACCTTCGTGGCGCCTGCTCAAATGATGCTGTTCACAAAGGAGAATCCGTGTGGTATCCATGCAAACGACATCGGAGAAGCAGGCGTCGGGTTTTGGCTCAAGATAGCTCGTTCGTGAACCAAACTGCCGGCAGCCACGAATTCTCACTGATAGGCTTCGTCCTGAACTTTCCACCACCAGTCGCATCCTAGCGTGCGTGGAGCCTGGAAGGGATAAGATGAAATGATCGTAATCCCGATTCCCGAGCTTGGCAATCCTTGCTGGGGGACGTGATAATATGGTACAGGCTTTGGTTTTCGGTACACGATCGTCAACCTTCCACGGTCTTAGATTTCACGTTGAAAGGAACCAGAAAACCAAAAAACTCCCCGATTTTGTCCGATGAATGTTAGAAAAGCTGATGCCCTTTTTCATTGCAGATCAATTCCGCATGTTGTAGACCTTCACTTACAGCTTATCATCAGCATAAAAAACGAGCTGGAGGAAATTTTTGCATGACATGTTTTAGCTACGCTGCCGGTTAGCCGGTTTGGTTTTAATTAAACATGCGAAAAGATGCAACAACACTAACCGACCGGATCGCAGCCGTGCTTGGGCAGTGAACGAGAAATAACTTGTTCACAATCAGCCCCTCCGTGGTCACCGGTCGGACCAGCTGAAGTAGCAGCATTAACAGGTGCAAAGTGAAACGAGCATTTTCAGGGTTCGTTTACTTCTAATGAAAGCTCGCCCGGCCATCCTCCTCCACGGTAAATAGGAATAATCCAACCGAGCAGGTGGTGAGAGCGAAGAGCAACTCCTACACCAAAACGGAAGCACCGTTTCCTATTTCCAACGCCAATGGTTGGTGGAATTGTATGCGGCTGCGATGTTTTTTTTCTTCTCTTTCTTCTTTTGCTTTTCTGTTCAGCTTTCTCCACGGCAATGGCTTCACCCAATGAATTTGGGTTCATATTGGCCGGGCGCATCCGGTGCACTCCGGTTGCAGTTTTCTTTGCCCACGGACAATGGCCATTGCATTGGTATCGGTGTATGTGGACGAAGCGCGTGCACACGAAGATGTGCCAAAGACACGACACCGTGCTGTCTGTTGGTTGTGTAAAGCGAAATAATTTAATTGGAGCGAAATCGCTGCACTTTAATTAAATGCAAACAAGGTTGTGATTGCCTCCGCAGATAGCATAATCGATTCTGCTTAAACAGGTGACTGTTGGAAATTGGTGTTCCGCGTGGTGGCTACCAAGCCACGGAATGCGATACAGCATGCCCGACTTCGAATGAGCCCCACACTAAACGAAACAAAAAATAATATGCCGGAATATTTTTCATAAGAACCTAATTTTTTTAAAACACACAAACGCTCATCTAACTGCGGGCAAGTTGTGCATACACTAAAGAACAGCAATTATCGAAACACATTATTGAAGATGATCGAAACGTGTGGCAACAAACGAGACTCTGATTTAATGATCCTGACCAGCCGAACTATGATGGACACAAAAATGGACACCCGGAAAAGTCTAGCAGTTGCTAAAGTGGGGGGGTAGCTTTTTTTTTCTGCAATCATTTCTCGATAGCTGCCATTGACGTTGATGAGGATAAAAACGGTTCCCTTAGTCTTTGGCGCCCCAAAAGTTGAGTCATTGATGACAAAAAGCCGTCAACAAACATCGCCCGATGCCTGTTTCAGGCCTGTTTGGCAGACAGCTTTGAACTTACAATCCTCAATCATTAATCACAATGTTGCTGTTCGATTTGTTAGTTTCCGTTTTTTCACACAAGTATCACTCTTTCTATCGAAAGTTAGTAAGTTTGTTCGTTTTTTTTTCTGGAAGCTATTTAAAATATCGAGAATCATTTTGCCTGTTTTTTATGTAAAAAGTTGCTCGTTTAATAAACGTCCCTAAAGCTTGACGCTTATGACCCGAAAACGGAGTCCATCAACAGCGCTTCATTTAGTACAAAACCCCTCGAGTCAAATGCTAATTACTCCTTAACAGTTTGGGATGGCAATATGTAGCTAAGGATAAAAACGCTCCTTACCGAGTGCCTGTACTTTTCGTTGTGGCAAGTCGGCTTTGATGTTTTAGAACCTCGAAGACAATAAAATGGAAAAGCACACTCGAGCGACCCTTTTCCCGCACAATCAGGGAAAACACTTTCCTCAGGGTTAGACTGTTTTTTTCTCATCTCTTCACCCAACCATCCGCCAATCTACGGTTGTTTTCCGTGCGACCTAGCTTGTATCTTTACGCCATAATTTAAACTTGTAATGTGGTGGATTCTGTGAACAGCATCCGGTTGAAAGGAACATTATCATTAAATCCTAACCACCACTCAAACAACTCGCTCCCATCGAGGGACATTTTTGCGGCCATCGGTTATCGCTCGGTTAGTTCCGGGAACGCATCATGAAGGCTCAAGATATCGCCACAAAACAGCCATCAATCGAACCGAATAACTAATTCAATCGTTTTCCCAGGACCCAACCGATGACGGCGCTGGCAGGCCTGATCTCTTTGATCGCCTGTGGTTTATTTACGCGTAATTGAGCAAAGTTCCCTCGAAAGCGACATTAACTACACGTGTAGTAAACTCATTATCGGGAACGCATCTCTCGACAGATATGTTAATTATTCCCTTTGCACTTGGGTCGCAAGCTGATCTCGAAGCTGATTGAAGTCCCGCAGCCTAACCACTGTTCGGCTGAAGCGAAGCATAAACCCGTTCACGTTGACATTATCGGTGAAAGAAAGGCGAATTTCACCAGCTTCATAATCTAATTCCCGAGCCCGTGGTTATTGCCGCGCGAAAGATTCCCCATCTACGTGGTCATTGCCATGCAACGGTGCATTTCCGATTGCACTTGTGCACCGTAAGTGCCGCACAAAAGGCTTCCTCATTTACCGTCACCCCGTAATGGTACCGGTTGAGTGAGTTAATATGATTTTATCTCGGCGTCTGTTGATCTGTCGGCTTGCGAAAGGCATGATAAGATTCACAAAGCTCTTCGTTGTACATCGCTTTAAAGCCTGCATCGTGTTATCAACTATGAATGCAGAGGCTTTCTTATTTCGTTTAATGATAAAGAACGAATTCCTATGCTTCTAGATCGCTTCCGATCACCTTATTGCCAACACTAATAAACGTGTAATGTTTTTAAGGTCATAAAAAAATGAGCCCTTGTAAATTTATTAGCGCGTTGGTTCGTGTTGTTGGTCACTATTTTTTACCTTAACCCATTATGTAACCGTTGTTCGTTGCCCATCGTGTCACAAATTGATTGCACGAAATTAGCTTCAGTATCGTTTTATTTTCCCCGTTGCCACTGTGAAATGATTACACACATTTTCGGCCCTCCCTAAACACGCGGCGGGTCATCCAACCGTAACAGTGTATCGCGTATCTCGCCAACTTCGCCAATGACCGTCGGGATCGTACTTTCGATATAATTCCCAGCACACCCACACACCCACCCACACACACTGGATCGACGCCAGGAGGCTTCGACGGGAAGTGCAATCTTGCATTTTATCATGAATTAATTAGTTTCGTTGCAGTTCGCAAACCGGGAATAATGCGCCCGCGAGTGCATCCCGTTGGGTCGGCAAACGGACGGGGCCTTAAAATTCGGTTTCGCCGTTCGAATGTTCGGTCGTTCAGAGCTCGTGCAGCTTGTGCGGTTTGTGCATTGGTGCAACAATTTAGCGGCGCTACCGTGCGCGCATTTCCGGTGCTCGAATATAAATAGGCATTTGTATGCTGGCCTCAAAGATTGCAGCCGGTCGCCGAAAATTAATGGTAGAGATTCCTGCCCGCTGTACGCTTTTCTTCCAGCCCCGGAAAATCACGAACGCACGAAGAAGTCATCTCCATCATCAGTTGATCTGCTTTTAATTAT
This sequence comes from Anopheles nili, assembly GCF_943737925.1. Taxonomy (NCBI): domain Eukaryota; kingdom Metazoa; phylum Arthropoda; class Insecta; order Diptera; family Culicidae; genus Anopheles; species Anopheles nili. Next base: position 42,498,130 of record NC_071292.1, read on the forward strand.
ATCACTAGCAGCGCGATGCGTTCGAGTTGGCCTTAAAATATGCAAATTTGCGCAAAGCAAAGCCGGCAGATCGAACCATACGCATTTGCCCTCAACGATTGTTGCCTCGACATTGTATCGACAATCTGTGGCAATTGTGCTGTGTGCGGGAACTAACAAGGGCAGGCACAATAGGGGACAATAAGCGGATAGAGCAATCACGCTACAGCGGTGTTCGCAGAAACAGCTTTTGAGAAGGCAAACGCTCTCGTATCTCATCGTGTTGCTCCATTTTTGGTCTATCTTTTTGTAGTCCTTTCGTGGAGTTCCTATCGTCAAGGTACGAGTGTACGTTCCCCGGCTACTGCTGTTGAAATATTCAACCGTTTATCCATCTAATGAGCCGACGTTTCATCGACAGGGACGAGCAGGTTTCAAAACTCCCCCCGGAAGGTCAGACTCACTCATGGATTTTCTCGGCGTTGGTGAAGAAAAATCGCAATGTCACTTCACGTGCCACTCGATGCGAATGTGGATTTGAAGTATTAATAGCGCTGACACTCACGGCTCAAGTGGCTAGTTCTTGAGAACGATTTGTCGGTTTGGTCAGTCCCCACATCCAGGTTTTCTTTTTTTCCTCGCTTGTACCAACCACGTAGGACATTTTCCGGAACCAATTGACAAGGTATTGAATTTCCAAAGCAACGCTTAATGGCTCGTCAAATGCCAATAACGTTGAAGTGGATATGTTTGATCGTTCAATTGCTTCTAATTACCGTGTGGCAGGGGGAATTGTTTTTTTTTTAAGTCATTTTATCTCTAATGTAAGCTAAGAAAAAAAACCAGCGGTGGGAAAATGTAAATTTCAGCAGGTCTAATCGACGATTTTAGTGACAATCATTTATACTCAAAGCGCCATGCACTCGTCATCGGTGATGCTTTACATGATGGATGACGGGATGCAACCCGTAATGCAGCAACACTTTCTTCTGGTTTCAAGCAATTCTCTTTATTCTTTTAGTAAACCAGTACAAAATAAGGAACCAAAACTAACTAATGCAAAGCTTTTAGCCGAGTGATGGGTAGAGCTTATTTAAAGCTTTTTTCTTTTTAAAGTTTCTGAACATTCAGACTAAAATGCACAATAAAAATATGCGTCACTGTGAATGAGAGCTATGTAATATGTTGTAATATTACATTTATACTACACAAAAGCTGCAATAATCCGCCATAAGAATGCGACAGAAGCATAGGGAAAAAGGAAAACGAATAACACGCTAAAATGTTACCATTAAAAAGCTCTCTCAGCAATAGTTTCCAGCGAATATCTTCAAAGTTTTCAATCAAATTTTTCCCCCATCAAAGCCATAATAGAGCCGGGGCATCGAGCAACGACAGATCAAACGAAGAAGTTCACTGTATGGCACAACTCCCCAAAAACCCATCGCCCTACCCGAGGGACGTTCGGCTCGAGGCCGTAGCAAACCAACCGCAACGCGTTGCTAAAAACGCCAGCACCGATTGAAAAGAAGAAGAAGAGAAAAAAAGGCGCTCGGTCCGTACGGTGGGGCTTCCAGTGGGTTACAAACATTTGAATATTATGATGCTGGGGCACAAATAAATCAGAAACATTCGCAGATTTATGGTGCTCGCGGAGTCGGCAAACGCGGCACACAGAAACAGCACCAACCGGCGCTGGTCGGATCGGTTCCTGGGAGTTTCAAAGACGCCGGCGCGCTGGTTGTCAATTTTCGAAGATTATTTTCTCAGCCACCCGCCTCGCTTTCCGGGCGCGCACAGTTGCCGGAACCGGATTTGCGGTCCGGACGCATTGTTAGCGGGCGCAGCGTGTTGAACCCATTTCAAAGCCCGAAGGGGCCGCCGAGCTTTTCGGTCGGTTTTGTGGGACAGTTTTGTGGCCGCATCCAATTTGAGCGAGCTGGAAAATGATCCCGGCTAATGCCACTTTTGTTACGCATTCGTGCGACGGACCCCGGGGTTTGGTTCAGGTTGCATTTTGCCGAATGTTTTTGCCTCTCGTTCGGGAGCCAAAAACCCGGATGGTTGGAATCGGTCACTTTGTTATCGCGTTCGATTGTGTTGCGATTTAGGTTTTGTGATGTGATCCTGCGAGGTTTGCGTGACAAAAAAAAAAACAACCTTTCTCACGAGGAAAATATAATTATCCCGATAAGCTTACAAACAAAATAAAACTATCCTGATTAGCTTCGGGGGAGCTCGATAGCCGAAGCATTAGCGTGCGGCACAAACACACGATAGTATCGGGATCGAATCTCGTCTGGGGACCCCTACCGTACGCAGGACTGACTATCCAGCCTACTACGAGTAATTAAAAAGTCATGAAAGCCTTGGCTAAGCACCGTGGTTGCCACGGTCGAAAGGAGGCATTAGATGATAAGTTGTCTGGTTCGTCGATAGTGTTAATAAGGAAACCGGTCAATAGATGGCGCTAGAACTGGTAAGCCCATGAGGCTTGGGCCTAAGTCAGTGAGGGAGAAACGGCACGGAGGTCGTTGGCCCGATCCGGAGGACGAGTGGACCAAAAAAAAAGAACACAATTTTTTTTCGAGCTACCAAATTGAGAATAAAAGCAGCAGCTGCCAGAAAGTGAAATTACGGTTCAAATATTTTATTCCGATAATAAAGAGAAAGCTTTGCGAACACATACATAGCAAGGTAGGGCATGTCATTACAACGTGCTTAATTGTGAGCGGGTTAGTAAAAAAGAAGAAAAAGCTTACGAACAGCATGCCGATCAGAGACAGGACGAGAGAATCAAATGTGTCGATTTTTGGTACTCTTTCTCTCTCTCTCTCTTTGGCACAAAATTAACCATTCCCTCATCGTATCCGGACGATAAATCACAACTCACAAGCGGGATCAATCGCCTCTCCGGTAACTTATGCTATCATTACGCAACACCCAATTGCGTTCAAATCGTGCGTGGTTATTCCGCAATCACGTTACGCCGCTCAATTCCGTTCCAACTCCTCGGAGCACATAACAATTGGTCGGCTTAATAGGGCCACCACCATTATCATTTCACTCCCGCCGTGTAATTACCCCTTTTTTAGGGGAGGGAGGCAAAAAGCGAAATAAAAAAAAAGGCCAACGTATCGGTGAGTCCCTTTTTTTTTCGCTGACACTGATTTCGTCACCGATTTGCGCCCGCAACACGTCGATCGGACAGGACGCGATCGAAACTCCTTGGCCATCTGCGCCTTTCCCTCCACCCAAACTGTAATGGTGGCCATAACAATTTCTCTCAAACGCTGCCGGTCAGTTTGCTTTCACGTGCGAAATAAATACGACACTCGGTGACAGCGGTCCCGACGGGGGGGTTTTCGACGGATTTCCACCTACGGCGAAGGACTTCTTTTTTCGCGACGTCATGCACTTCCGGTGGACAAACGGCAAACGGCTCCCGTTTTAATGTTCCACCTGACAGGGTTGCTGATCCAGCGTACGCACTCCTCCGGGAGCGTGGGGGTGGTCGATAAGAGCCGGGGTGTGTTTTGTTTCACGGCAAAAGGGTCTCCGAGGCTGCGGACATTCCCATAATCGGTGAACGTGATCGGCATTGGCATTGGCGCAGCGTGTGCTAGAACGGGGCGCTTGGATGGCCATCTTTTTGTGTGCCTTGCGATTTCGCTTATCAAATAAATGCGTACACTCTCTCCTAAACAATGGAAATGGGTGGCCTCAGTGGGGGAGGGCGTCTTTTCTTGCGGGTGTGTGGGAGTTGGAGGCGTCAACGAACGAACGCCCTTACAGTTACGCTCCGGGGTAATTGTTATCACTTAATAGTTCCTCTAATCTACGCAATGTGGCTGTTTGCGGCACTCGTTTTTTGGCTGTGAATGCACAACACTCACTGGTTATTAGGTTTAGTTAATTATGATGCTATCGCTCTAGGCCAGGCGTGTGTTGACCTAAGGGCAGCAATGAAACAGTAAATAATTGGCGAAATAATCGTAATGGCAAGTAAAAAGAATTTCTCTGTTAAAAACACATAATCTGAATTTTTGGTTGGTAATTATAGTTCATTAACACCTTGAGTACCGCGTCACTCAAAAGGTGGGTGACGGTAAATTCTATATAACGCCATGTCACCCATTTTTGAGTGACAGCAAAAACACTTGAATTTAAAATGCAATTTTTTAACATTTGGCAAACAGCTATTATTCCCACATATCAAACATATGACCAAACTGAAATGCAAATGAACGTAAAAAAAGCCAAAAATTCATCACAAATGTAGAACGGGAAGAATTACAGCCGATGCAACCGTGGCTATGACATATGAGCAAAAAATGCTTGAATCGTGGAATTTCCTAAAAAAACGCTTTACACTCAAGGTAAAAGATACCTACCAGCGATTCGGCATGCTTCTTTAGATATGGAAACAAAAATTTCTTACCATGACTAGCCCAAGCATTCGAAATATTCCTAATCAGGATACGAAAAGGATACACGATCGCAAAAAGACGCAAGAAAAATAACTTTAAATACTCCTCACTATCCATTTGATATGTATTTTGTGCGTGGTAAAAATAATTTATTGGATTAGTCGAAGCGTCATTCAAGCCGTACGCAAAAGGATCTTATTAAAGTAAGGATCAAATAATAAAATAATAATAAAAAGAACAAATAGTGAAGGAGAATAATTTCAAGTTGGTCTCTTTTCGACTATTGCCACTATTGAAACAGTCCTCTTTCATGGCAGGTGATAGTGAAATGCTTTGAAAATCCCTTCCACCAAACCAGTGTGTCCAAAATCTCCACTCTGGTGTGCATTTCAACGCGAAAAGTACATTCTGTTGTGCGTTTTTCCCAAAAATAGTGCATTTGAATAATGACTATCGAACGAGAGCAGCTCAAGCTAAGCGCTCGCAATGAACGGTGCAATTGAATGCTGGCAGCACTCGTTAAAATGCTTATTTACACACCCGCGTTTCATTGTCTTGCAGAGATCAAACGGGCCTCGGCTCTCATTTACAGCGGCATTATTTGACATAATGGCATTCGTTTCACTTTTTGCTTCCCGTTTTCGTGTTTTTACTGGCTCGTTTTTTTTGTTTTGCTTGCTCTCATGCAAAAGCTTTTATATTTCCTGCTTCTTTCGTGTGTCGCACGAACTCACCGCTCCAGCAACCTGTGGGAAATACTAAACTCCAGACAGTGCTGCCAGCGCCAAACTCCGGCCACCGGGAGCCGCAACTGACCTACGCGAACGCCGACAGGGAAGTGACGGTAAAGTTCAAACCCCACCGAGCACCGAAGCAGCAAGTATCGGATATCGCAGAGCAAAGATCTTAACAGCCAATAAATTTATTTCCTGGCTCGGTTTCGTTGCTTCCTTTGTGCGGTCGTCGCCGAAGCCGGTCGCTTGGTGCCGTTGCTCCTTGCCACTGTTTCGAGCGGGCGCTTATTTTAGTGGCTCTCTTTCGAGCCGTCGTACGGTGAAGGTCTCCTGGTATCCCTCTGAGGAGCCGCTGTGGGTTTTCCCGGTGGAAACTTTATGCCGGCGAAAGTTTTGCCACCCGCTCGGTATCCAAATCGAAGCGCTTCTAAAATGGTACGGTCTAATTATGCCTTAGCTCGTAATGAGCTTAATTTTTTTTATAAAGAACAACGCTTGGACCCCTTAAAGTCACAGGGTAGATAGATAAATTGGGTATGCTCAGCCATAAATTCCCCTGGGCAGCTGAGCCGGTGCTAATGCGCTGGGTGTGTGTGTGTGTTTTTTTGGATTATGCTCTTTAAAAGGGTATGTGAAGCTCGTGCTACTGCCAAATCAAAGCGAAATACGTTCAATTAGCATTTCTTTCCTGTGAATGGAAACACACACACACACACACACACACAGTACGAATGAGCTTTTCGTTTCATTAACGTGAATGCACACATTTTAATAGGCTTTACAATGGAATGCTTCTGGGACAAATGAAACCGTTTTTAAAACGAACATACACCGGGTATCGTACGAAGAGATACATTACAATGTCATTAGACTAACGATAGGCAATAACTACCATATTTTATTTTTATCGTTTAGTATCGGTCCGAGGCCCATTAAACTACAAATTTTAACGAGAATTCAATACACATGGCACGGTACCTAAATACGCTTAAAGGGTAAATTTCGAGCGAAATACATACATTTTAAACGAAAGGTTTATAGCAGTTTAAGTGGTGTGGAAACTCGTACATATGTTGCTCCGCACTTCGTTTGAAGTCTATTTCATAAACATGTTTAAGCATTGTTGTCGTTATAGATCACTAAAACATTACATGATATGGCATGATTTTGCAAACACCAATCAATTATGAAAACTATCTGTTCATTAAATTTCTAAACAGTTATGTTTACATTAGGTATGCAACAAATTAACAAAAGCATAAATTTGAAAAACTGTTGCCTCATTATTGAGCGAATGTTATACCAGGGGTCGGCAATGTCCGGCCCGCAGGCCAAATCCGGCCCGCTAGCTGATTTGATACGGCCCGAGAGAAAATTTGTGTACGCCTTATGAAGAACACAAAAACCAATTATAACGATATCAGATTATTTTCTCTATCAATTTTAATTGCTGGTTGTACGCTTGGTATGACTAGATAATTTCGAAGCAGAAATAAAAACCACATTTTGTTGAAATAAAAACCAGTCAAAGTGTTCATTTGTAGTTGTGCTGTATCATTCATTCTGCCTCACATGTTAAAAGATTTGTTTCATATGGCCCGCAGTTTCAGGCTAATTGCTACTGCGTAAATAAAATTAAAAATATGGCAGAGACAAAAAGTAGATAAAAAAATAAATTTTTGCCTGTTACACACCTGGAGATAAGAGATAGTATTAAAGGCATAACTCCGTAACGAGAATCAAAAAAGGCTTTTTCTATACGTATACGAGAGTATGTATCGTCTCAAGATGAAACTGAATCAAATAACGTTTGTTTGTTGTTATTCATAAGATACTATAGAACATCAAAACAACTTGCAATATTATTACATAACAATAACATGTCTCTTGTCAAGGAATGTCAAAGCACATTAAATGAAATCTTATACGAATCTCAATTAAATTTAAATATACTGTTCAAGTGTCTGTAGACAATTAAGGCCCATCCATTGATTCAACTTTTACTCTGTATAAGCAGTTGGGGTTAAATAAAAAAATAATGAATCATCTGTTTCTGACAGGAGGCCTTTACAGCATTAAAAAAAACTTCATATTTGCCTTCATGTTTGCATTGAAAATTAAATTCAATTCGAAACATCTCGCAATTGACTTAGCTAACCGACAAAAAACCTACTTCCAACGCCACATAAAGTAGAATGTGGAACGTATCACTCATTAATTATACCAACGCTACCTAAAAGCCGTTGGTAGCCCGTTTCGTTTATCTTCGCCACGAGATTTCGCCAAATCGCTAGCAAACTCATGGCGCTCACATCATCGCTGCTTTCCGCGAAAAGTTACTCCACAAGCTCAACCATTTCGCCCACCAGCCTTCCATCACGCGATGAGATTTGTAAATACTCATTTCGCTCGCACCCGTTCACCTGGCCAGACCATGGTGCCGGTTTTGCCGAATTTTCATCTATACAAATCTTTCCCAAACCTTGAAGGGCACACAAAAGACACAAGGATGCCTGCTGCTTTCTAGCACCTCTCACGGATCCTCAGCAGCTAACGCTGTTTCGGTGCGATTGTGTTCATCCTCCAGTGTGTGAGAATGTGACTTCTTCCCACGACGCTTGTCCCACTGTCGAACAAAAAGCCAACCACGAAAAGGTAGCGAATCGAAGAGATTGAATTGCTAACTTCACCGTATGCACGAGCAGCAGCAGGATGGGACTAACCCCCCCAAGAACTGCATGCATAAATATACTCGTTGACATCACAAGTCACGGTGCACTATGAGTGGTCTTGTTGATGGAGACGCCTGGTCGTTCGTACCCTTTTTCACTCAGGTCGGATTTGAGCTAAACGGCCCCAACCCAGAAGGTCCTGTGCTGTGTCCCATTTTGTCCACCCCAATGACGACACATGGCACACTGTGCGACGGCAATAACTTCGTCATTCGACGTCGGTTCGCATCGTGGTGGAATCATTCCAGGGTGATGCCGTTGCCGTTGGTGCTGCTGCTGCCGAAATCATTAGCAATGCATTAAATTTTATCAAAGTATTACGATCGTCTAACGAAGTTGGCGATAAGTTTTGCGGTTTGTGTTACTGCACTGCACTCCGAGCTTCTCGCAGGATGCTCATATGCTGCTGCCCTGGGTTTTGCCGAGGCCTTCCCGGTTCGGTTCGGTTGCTCATTTCGATGGCGGGGGGCGAAACCGAAAGTAAATGAGATTGCAACCCGACCAGAGCGGGAACCGGGTTACGGGTTGGGAAGAGAGGCGATTTTGATTTTATTATGTTGCTCTTCACATTTGCGCAGTGGTGCGCAAAAGTTTCGATGAGGACGATCGAGTGCTGGTTCGGGAACCTCGGGCCAAGAAAAAAAAGAAACAACCGAACTATGCCTCGCAAAAGTCGCACCTCGCACCAGCCAAGCGAATGAGTACGGTTTTATTTGCACACTTCGATTTCGAACATAAATATTTATGCATCTTTTGTGTGCTTAGTTTCCATTTTTTTTTCTTCTGATGTCCTCTCACACTTTTTTTTTGTTTGAACTCCAACATGCATTGAGAGCCAAAGTGGCCACCTTCGGGTACCAGCTTGCTGTCTTGGAAGATGATTTTAAAGCAGGAAATAGGCTCACGACAGGCTCCCATTGAGGGCAGGACACAACTCGAGTGCCTTTTAGCAGCAGCAGCACATGTGTGGGTGTCTGGGTGTTTGGTGTGGCCCGTTGTTAATATGATTATGCGAAGTAATTACTTTGTCATAACCTTTTTTTTCTTCTTCTTTTCTTCCCGGAACGTTGGCAATTATTTTCAAGAAGCACTTCACGAAAGCAGTGGCGCAAACTTCACACAGGGCGCTCCCGGAGAGCCAGTGGTACGTTGGGCCCTTCTTCGGCTCCAGCACCGGAAAGAAGGATGCAAGTAAGTAACTTCCTGTGTTTTATTTTATTAACCGTGCTGCCGTGCCAGTCTACTGCCGCGCGAACGGATATTTGCCGGAGATGGCGGCGCACGGCCGTATGCGAGGTGGGATATCTTTGGAGAATTCATCATTTATGCACGACGTGATTGCTTCGTAAACGATGTTTCGTATACATTCAGGGGGTTTCCTTTTTTCTTTCTGGTGTGCTTGTTTTCGGTTTGTTTGCACCTTTAACACGGTACGACGCACGAACCTGGCAAAAATCGCCTGATGAAAAGCAAAGTTTAATAGCTTTTCGTCGTGTTTTGCAAACTTTAAAAGTCGTTCAATTTCGGCACAAGCCGCTGCACTAAGTTACACTTTGGTGTACCGTGTCGGTGCGCGAGTGGTTGGAATTCGTTGCTCGTTGCTGTTTCTCATGAAAATGGCCTTACAACAGAGGAGCCTTCCAGGAGCCTGAGTAGCATTATTAGGTACCTATTTCATGAAATGAAACGAATATGATCGTTCACAATATTTGCAGCTATCCTTTTTTTTTTGGTTTCGGGAAGGCCTTCAAAACCGTTGAAGCATTTGATGGCTTTTTCGAAACCAAAAAACTTATTCAATAAATCGCATCCTTCGCATGTACATGATGGAAACAAGAGCAAATGCTGGAAAGCCGACATAAATACGGTTTATTTTTTCTCTCTATTGGATGATACCAACATGATACCTAAAAAGCCTTAATTCACCCAAAACAAGAAAAAAAAGGTCCCACCCTTGGGTTAATTTAACACAACACAAACTAACACAATGCGTAAGGAACCATCCGTTAGCTTCCCTTTCGCTTCGGCCCATAATCCCTTTTACTTTGCCGACAAAAGCCGTGATGAGCAAAAGGCGAGTGGGCAAATGGGAGAAAGGTACACAACAAAAAAAATCCCACCCTCCGATCTCCAATGAAAGACCGGCTTGGGGTGATGGTCAGCGAAGTAGAATTTAATATTCAAGGGTTATTAATTTTCCAATCCTTCTGTCCATCACCGTTGGGGCGTAATTTGTCGTGCAGCTTGCAGCTGATCCTTCCTCGAAAGTGCGCCCTTTTCTTGTGTTCACGTTTTTTTCTCTCTCTCTCTCTCTCCTGCCCCGAACGCAAATTAGCCGACCGTGTCCGGCGGGTTCGCTGCGTTATTAGCGTTGCTGGAGGGAAATTATTGAAATAGAACAAACTTTGATTGATTATTGCCCGGCCCGGTTGTCAGCCTCCAGAGACCCGGAAGACCGTGGGAATAAAGCCGCTTGTGGTGGCTGAATTTGTCACTTTGTGCGATACGTCCTTTACGGCTTCCCATTGGGTTTACTTCCGGTAGCAAAACCGCACACACACACACACACACACACACATTTGGCGACGTCCATTTCCTGTACGCAGGCAACCGCGAAGATTAACATTAGATTTCTCCCAGCGCTGACGTCAAAGTGTAATCATAACGTCTTACGTTTGACATTTAATAATGTGGCACGAGTTTCTTATCTACCGACTCTCTCTCTCTCTCTCTCTCTCTCTTTGCTCAGCATCCAGCGGCACTTCAAAGACCACCCCGGTTGGTGGCTGGATTCGGTGTAATCAAAACTGCACTCGAGCAAAATGAATGCGAAAAAATCATCATCATCAGCATCGAGCAAAGCAAAAGGGAGCGAAAACAATATCCCGCGAATATTGCTTTATGATAATCTCGAGTGCAAACGATGGGCGCGCGATGGCCGCGAAAGAAAAACAATGCTATGCCGCTAGATGGGGCCAGCTCCCGGGAATGCTTTTTCCGGCATCAGAGGAATGTCCGCAGAGCACTTGACCGCATTCGTCCCGGCGATGGTGGCCACGCGAAAGCATTCCAGGAATGGGACACGAGAAGCATCAAGAGGCGCGTTTCTTCGCGTTTTCTGTTGGCTTTCTCTCTCTCTCGCTCTCTCTCTTTCTCTTGGGCACTTCATTCCGCACTCGAAAGTAGCGAAACGGCATCGCACCATTAGAATGCTTTCTGCTGATTTTTATTAACATCTTTTATGTATCTTCATGCTCGCCGATAAAATCTTAAGCCCGTCCTGACCAAGTCGAGATGGCATGATGATGGAGTACCAGCACGGAGGGAGATTCCTAAAATCCCACAATAATCTCGAGGCTTGCGAGCTGCGTCTCGAGCCATATTTGCGTACTCGCCGGCGTGATTACTTACCGCGCCTTGTAGGGTTTTCTCTCAAAACCGGCACGATGACGTGGCTCCCTTTTCGTGGCTCACGATCATCCCCTCATCATGTTCAGCTTCGCTCGCCAAACTGACCGACTCGTCCGCAACCTCGTGCTGTCAAATTGTCGCCAGGATTATGTCTCATTATTCACCGATTAAGCGTGGCTGTGCGTTCCTTTCCACATGGTCATTCGAGCCATTCGAGCCATCTTCAAGCGCTCGCTCTAATCAACTTCGGTTCGGTCACCTTTTAAGGGGAGGCGGGTCTTTTTGCACATGAGCCGCAGTTAATAATTTCATCTTTTGGCCCCTTTCCCCAAAGGTCACTGCGGATCCGTGGCTTCCCACGTGTCGTGAGTTTCCACTTCACGACGACGACGACGACGACCCAAGCGCACCTGGAGACGCTTCCGGAGACACCAGATGTGATGGTTTATGTGTCCGTTTTGCGGTAAGCTGCCGCTTCGTTATGTTTTCCTCGGCGTTCCTCGGGGGGGTTTGATAAATGTGTGTTTTGGCCGCGTGTGTTTGGCCGGCAAAGGAACCAATTCCATTTGAATACCTCACGGGGTTGCGATGATTCATGGTAAAAGCCCCATAACCCAAGCCCAGTCACATCCCTCGGTCCGGTTCGCTCCCGAGGGACCCAGCGGACGTTCCGGGGGTTCTGGTGTTGCGCCCTGGGGCCCGGAAAATCCTCCCCCCCCCCAGAAAGCCCTGGTCCTTGGTCAGCCCGGCATATTTCACTTCGTACCTTTTTATGTCATCCTCGGGATTATTGGAAAACGTTTTATGACAAAGGAATCCCCCAATCTAATTTATATCCGACTACACACATGTGCCCCGGCCGGTCGGAAACGGCTGACAGAAGCAATAAGCGACCATTTTCTGGTCCGGCATCTTCGCCGGACGAGACGAGTGCCAGCGATAAACGGGTGCGCTAGGGAACCGGCGAGATGGGACCGTTTTCCATCGATTAGGATGATTAAGACGAACCGGAGCATCAGCAAACGTACCCACACACACACGTGGCTGTTACAAGGATATCTCACTGACATCAGATTCAGATGGCTGACGGTTGTTTTGATGCTAATTTGTTATTGTTTTTTTGGCACAAACGAATGCAGTTGTTTGTAAATAGCCGAAACAAAAACATCACGTGGTTTCTTTTGTGATTTATGCAATGTGTTCGGAGTGCGTTAACCGAAAAATCTGGCGCATTTTTATAAGCTTTTTTGGGCGTGACTCAAAGTTGACCAGATGCTTGTTAGAGAGCAGTCAAATTTACGTATAATTCTAAGCATACCCAAAGTCAATAATATGAGTCAAATCGCACAAAATGGCCAGTGGCTGAATAATAGTGTATTAAGTTTTGTAATCAAATTGGATTTGAGTTTTTGTATTACTTTAGGCTAAATTAACACGCCAATTTGCTTAGAGCCCTCCATTAAATTGTTCTTAATGAGACGCCTGAAAATGTACTTTTTGTACTTTATTTTTGCAATTGCAAAGTACAGGAAGAAGAAAAGGAAAGTTAATAAAAATAGCTGCAATTTTACTATAAACTGAATATTCATAATTGTGAAAGTATTGCAAAAAGCGTTCACGAACGATTCTTTAACAAGCTTAAGTGCTAGGGTTTATGATTGAAACAAAAGAGCAATCGCATTTAACACATAAATGGAATTCGGCAAAACAAAGCTTATCTCTAAAGATGGAGATGTATTTTCGTTGAAATTGAATAATTTGTATAGGTAGTTAAATTGATTTGTCGTAGTCTTTGCTTATATTGTCATGTGATAAAAATAATTACGAATGTCGTTGCGCAAATTTTTATACTTCTTTTAAGAAATCTCATTATGTACATGACATACGGCATGTTAATACATACAGATTTATCAATAAATATGGGTTACAAAACATCAATTGTTCAAATAAATAGATGCTGTGTTTCTAAAACTAAACAGAGCAAGCGAAAAGAGGAAAGAACACGTTTCTCTTCATGGTGCGGATTATTTTCCGAAACAGAAGTGTCTGTCAAATAAGATGGTGTTTTTAGATAAAATTGAAACCACCAAACACAACTTCCAAATTTCAAGTAGCATATCACGTTTCGCAACACTCATAATTCGAAGCACTACGGCGCTGCACGGAATGTAACTCCTTTCTGCCATTTCCGAAACATAATTTAAGCCCCTGATAGCGGACAAAATTCGACGCCTCCCCCAAAACTGCCTGCCGGCATCATCGAGCTCATCAATTTTTAAGCTCATTTAAGTTTTCACCAGCTTTAAACGCGACCGACAAAACACTCGCTCACCCCCCACTGCTTCCGAGATGCTTACGCGACATAATCACCACCACTGGTTAATGCTGCAGAAGAGATATTTGAATCCTCGTGCAAAACCCCCGGTGAAACCGATAAGATCTTGACCCGACTGAAAGAACATAAACAAGCCATAAAACGGCAGTCCGGAACCGATTCGACGGCGAAACACACCCAGCGCACTCTGGCACCCGTTTCATTGGCTTCGCTCGCAATGTGTTTAGGAATTTCCGGCTTTCCATCCTCGGTGTCTTCTCACACTGCTCCCCGGGAAAGCCCGGAGAGGTTGACGAGCCCGCCAACATCTTCCTTACGTTCGTTATCGGGACAACCGCGTGGAGAATGGCGATGATGATGATGATGATGGCGATGATCATCGTGACGGGCCGGGCTGGCATGAAATGGAGTCGACTGGTGTCGTCAGTAGGGCATTGGCATACACTCCTTCCCATCGAGTGAGTGACTCCCGAAAAATCTTTTGTAAACTCCACCAACCGCGTTCCCTCGATTCACGGGAAAGCTCGGGAAATGGCAACCGGCAGCGAACGCCACCACCGGGTTCATAAAATCTAATCGGAAAACGCCGGAAGGTAGGCTAAAGTGAAGCAGCAACAGCAGCAGCATCCGTGGCAAAACGCCGGAAGGAAGCACAGGGATGTGTTTTGAAATCGACAAACGCGCCGTTGGAGGGAAAGTTGATGCCCACCCTCGCTTTGCTGGGAGTGTTTCCCATCGCGACGGCATTCCGGCGAGCAGTGGGTGGGCTCATTTTTTCCGCTTCATCGCACGATAACTGGCGACATGATAATGGGGTCGTCGGGGTTTTCGGCGTACGCTCGAGATTAGCGAAAAACCACAATCCGTTGCTGTTAAGGCTTGCGCGGGCGGAAAACTTTATCTTTCGCGCCATCCGGCCATCGGGCTCGAGGGTCGAAATAATCAATTACGGTCATGATTTATAACTTCATCCTGCTGCCGATGCCGAAAGGGAAGCATTTTTCCCGTTGTCCAGATGCCTCGAACATCGAACAACGTGGCTCCGGTGGTCGAGCTGTCCGACCTAATTGGAATAGTGTGAGGGAAGAAGCGTGAGCAGGCAGAGGATGAAAACAAAAAAATGCCCCCTCAGCGTCTGGAATGGAAGCGAGGCGAGAAAATGAACTAAAACAATCGGTGCTTGACTGGCGCGAGCGTCTTGGGGCGGTCGTTTGGTCAACCTTTTGCCCCGATAGGGTCGCCCATCGCAGCGGAATGAATCTATGGCAGATAGAATCAAAACGTATGGCTCATAAATCATGCTTTGCGGGAGGGAAATTTATTCACCACCCACCGAAACCGGCTTCATTCCGCACCTGCCGCAAAGACAAACGCTCGATCAAAAGAAAACGCCAGCGTTTGCTCGTCACACATACACCAGCCGGCAACATAATTCATGCGAAATGGGTTTTCGTGGGTAGAATTGATTTTCCTATTCATCTCAGCACCACCCGCGTCGCGTGTACGTGCGTGCGCTTATTGGGCCTGGCTGGGTGTAATGGGAATTATTATTAATTTCCACCGGGGGGAATAATCATTTCTGTGTTATTAAAAATCGTTGTCGCATGCGCAAAAAATTCCATGCGTACCATAAAGATGGCTGGGAAATGAGCTAGAATGAGGCTCACCTCAACCGAAGGTGGGCACAAACAACGACGATTGAATCATTTGAATGCCATATGTAATAAAGCGGCGCGCATATATTCATGAGCCGTGCACGTGAATATCTTCATTTGTGTCAATTTTTATGGCGATTGATTTTTGCTGGAACATTTTCTCTATTGTCGCTACTGTCGTATGCAATTTATTATAATACATTTAATGTTCGCTTCTGTATAATTTGCTACATTTATTTGAATATATGTTTATGCTTGCTCATTTCATGAACGGTGATGTAGTCTGTTTATACATATCAAAATAAAACGAACAACAAAGCACGTGGAATGCTAAGGAACAAACATTTGATGCGACTTTTTGTCCAGTATATTAACTTTGCTTTTGTTGACTTTTTTTTTCTACTTCTGTTAAACGGTACTGCGAAAACAATTCTATTGTAATAAGCTGTAAAACGCATGCATATCATAAACCTGTATAATATAATTATATCATAAACATGTATAATCTTTACCTTGCTAAATATACATTTCTTGACATATTTTTAAAAACAAATGAAATCAAACAAATATCTTTATTAAGCTTGAATAGAGTACATTTAAAATGGTTAACATAAGATTCAATATTTCAAAATCAGTCTGCTTATCAAGATGATGCTTTTTTATTTCTGTTCAATCAAATTTTATTTCATATATTCATGTGAGATTGTTATGAAGCTCGTAATTGGTTATTTATTTATTTATGAGCACTAAGTCTTCCAGCTCAAGGGGCCTACAAGAATGTTTGAACAAAATACGCCTTACATAATGACGCTTTACAATACTGACGCTAAGTAAACAAACACAATCAATGAGGCACATAATTCATAAACCATAAAGGGCACGAAGACGCATTTTGACTCTGAACATGGAGAGGTTAAAGTCGATCGGATGACACATTCCGTTAAAGTCCTTAGCCATTTGAATCATGAGGTCAAACGTGCCGTACTCTCTACACCGGAAGTCAACCGATAGCAACTGTCTGAGTCTCAGTGATCTGCTTGGAGCCGAAAGATTGATTTTACTTAATATAGAAGGTGCAACCAAAATGGCTGTTTGATAACTCAAACACAAACATACATTTGGCCTTTTACTTTCTATGCTCAAGCGATTCAATACCAAAAAGTAAGCATCTCATTCGGTAGTTAGCCTTAACCCTGCTAGCCCAAGCCATTCAGTTGTAAATACGTCAAACGTTCAGTTTGTCAAACGGTTTTGGGTAAGCTCTAACCTGGCAATACGTTGTTGGTGAATTGAAGACCAGACAACACTAGCATACTCCAGTATGGGTCTCACAAGAGTGCAGTACATCCTTTTTAGTGTAAATGGGTTATTTGAAACCAGTCTGAAGACTCTCAATATGAAGCCTTGTGAACGAAGAGCCTTGAAAATCGAAAGTTGGAAGTTGAAATGATTCATTTAAACTAGTCTCTGGTCTCTTGGACAGCACGAGAAATTGAAATCCCTGGCAGAAAGTAGTGAGACACACGTGATACAAGACTTTTTTCGTGAAAAAGACACAACAAAACATTCAATTTTCGTAAAAAAGACACACGTTCCCAAACATTGATGGTCATTATAATAGAGCGGCAGATTTGTTTTTTTCAACTTCACTAATTATTATTTTCAACAAACTATCAATATTGACAGGATTTTATTTTTTATTTTTGTACAACAAATTTTGAAATACAATTTTATTGTACGGCAGAAAATTGTACAACAGACTAAAACTATTTTAGACCTGAAAGTTCCAATTGTACTCTTCTTTTAATGAATAAGTTCTGATGACGCACGACTCACTATTCTACTTCGACAACAAATGTCAAGACAAGTAAAACTTAACTAAGCAGGCTTTGACCGAGTGACCGTTTGATGCGCCACCAAAAAAAAAAAAGAATACGGCTCTAAATAAGATGTCGTTCTTCCATTTGTCACCTATAAAATCGTTAAACCGTTGTCTGATCGATTTACGAAATATCGAAGAAAAGGAGCCATCAGCTCGAGTGCAAATGAGTAGTATTTGGAACAATCTTAATACGACACCCACCACACCCAAAATCAGTTCAACTGCGACGCAAACAGCACTGCACTCCAATCAACCACCAAAGAGTGTTGCAATTTAGCGCTCCAAAAGCTAAATGTACGTGTCGCCTTTCCCTCGGGCGGTTGGTAACGCGAACATTTTCGACTACCTACAATGGGCGCCATTGATTTTGTATGCCGCTAACTGACTCAGGCAAGGCGTTATCGTTGTGTTTTTTCTTTGTTGTACGTTGTGTTCTTTTCTGCTTCACCCCATTACAACCACACCACTCGGAAGCCGTCTTGTATCGCTTCGTTGGGGCACGTTTTGAACAGAAGCACCTGGCAGTTTGCGTGAAAATCGCAATCCTGCCTCCAATCCCGTTCCGCGAACACAAACAACAAAATAAAATATGAACATTCGCGGCGGGCGCACGTACGGGAAAAAGGGAAACCCCCGTCACCATTCAAATAGGCTTTAGGCCACATTACACACTTTCCGAATGGGTGTTGTGGTTTTTCCCGGTGCCTTCTTCCGCAATGGAATGGTGGTGCAAAAATCGTAGCGTGAAGAAAAAATAAAAAAAGAACCAGCAACGGGAGAACATCTCGAGAGGCGAATCAAACGAAGAAAGCACACAACCCGCGGACCCACAGGACCAACGCCCGCAAGGAAGGTTGGCGAATGTTTGCTGACGGAAAGTGTCAAAGGTACCGATTGTGTGTGTGCGTGTGTGTCATACCCACCCACTGCGCGCCTGTAGCTTCATTGCCGTCGATGCCGCGGGCGAACACTTATGTGCGAAGGTGAAAGCACATATTCACCTCATGATTGTGCCTCATTTACGGCGCTTCCCATCGTCGGATGATGGGCACACGTAAAAGTAAACGATGGAGGAGCTTTAACCGTTCCGCGACTCCCACGCACGTGGCTGTGTGTGTACATGCGCAAGTAACTCCCACGCACACTCCCGGAGGCTGCAACGCTGAAAGACGAGTGTTTATGTTGCTCCCTAGGCACTCGAGAAGTGCTGCTCCGTGGGGGAAATCGCAACACGAGTGGGGGTGGGGGTGTTCTTTTTCCTTTCCCCCCCCCCCCCTTTCCAACGGCCTCGTTTCGCCAACCCTTCGAGCCGGTTTGTTGCTATTTACACTGCCCCACCGCTGTAATCCGGTAGGCTACGGTACGCTGAAGCTCGAAAGAAATAACAAATATGGAAATTCACCTACGCGACCTAGACGCTCCTCCTCGCTCCTCGCTCGGTTACTTCCATCACCCACCCACACCCCGCCCGGCACAACGGGTTCCCAAGCCGCAAGCCACCGACGGTACCGAAGTCAGACCGAAATCATCATCCGAAATCTAATTCAAAGTTTACATTATCTCCCACATCGCAAACGCATTAACGCGGGCAAAGAGGGAATCGGCAGTGGCACGATTTATGTTTATCATGTGGTGATTTCTGGGAACGTGATGAATATGTTTGTGTGCGGGGTTTTTCCCCGCTTCCCGATTCGCTACCCGTTTTTCTGTCCGCCTTTTTGTTTCGCCATTTCAAACGATATTCTCTCCATCACCGATGCCGATGCCACTGCGCGAGAATGTTGACGCAGAAACGCCAAAAAGGCTTACTCGTGGGGCAGGGATCGCTTTGGGTGTTGATTTATCACTTCATCGACCTCATCGACGGTTGTGATTGTGCTTTATCTCGCACAAGGTTTATGGGCTGACTGCACCAGAACAGATAGCGCACCATAAACTATGCCGGCTATGCAAACGTGTCATAAATGCATGCTTTGAAATCATCAAATCGCATCGAACAACGGCCAGGTAACCATGGCAGAAGATGTCATTAGCCGCAGCGAAAGATTCGCTGTAAATAGATTGCCACCCGGGTCGCTATTGTTCGGAGAGTTTGAGCAAAAAAAACTAATGATGCTAATTGACAGCGAGTGTGCAGCGGTCGGCTTTAGCCTGATTTATCATCGCGCACTGTGTTCAAGGGTTTTGTGTAATTACCTGGTGATGACATTTGGAGTGAGGCGTATTTTTTTCCACTCTTGCAAATTATCTCCATTCCCTGGTGAGGATCCTCAGAGACCTATTCAAAATCCACTTTTTTTGGTCGAAACTGTGACTTATCGCAGTACAACAAGCCGATCGATTCGATGGGTTGACGTTATCCAAATTTCAAGACAATTGACCCATTCACCTCTCACTCGCTCTCTCTCACTCTCTCACTCTGTTTATCCTTCGAAAATTAATCGCCCCACCGGGGACGTCAGTGCGTTCAACAGCGCCTACTTTGATTTATCAGTTGGGAATGCCAAATTACTCTTCACCGTAGCAAAAGAGTAATCGTCGTTCAACGGGCGTGCCGTTTTTGATGGGAACGACGATCCCAGCGACGGTTCCAAATTGTTGTACCTCAGCTCATGTCCAGTCCGGACACTATTGATACAATCGCTGCTATAACTATGCTCACGGTTATTTATTGCTTTTGCGGCAAATCCCGAAGCTCGCACGGCTAGAGCTCCGTCGGCTGTTTGTGGAAACATTGGATGACAATTTATGTGGAAAAACAAATACATATACAAATAAATATAAATAAGCTAGTCATTTTCGCTGCGGAAATATTTACTGCATCCAATATCGAAGCTAATGGGGCGTTTTTTTTCGGAGTTTGAGGTTATTTCACTATTGTCTCACAAAAGCTCGTTATTGTCGACTAAATTTCGTTACACTGTTCCATTGAGGATTTTCTCAGGCAGATCGCCGCTGAAAGTATATGGATGTTAATAACTAAATGCCAGCCGAATATCGAGAAAGATTTTTGAAATAAGCAAACCATTTACGAACATTTAAAAACTTTTTTGGTCTTTATTAACTGTTTTCGGGAAACAAAAAAATGCAAAATTCTAATTGTAACACAATTACAATCCCACATGTGTTCATGTGTTGATTCAAAAACCTGTTAACAAAGATCATAAAGTTATTGAGATTAAAAAACGATGTTTACAGTACATGAATCATCTTCCACACTGCTAACTTTTGATGACGTAAGGTTGATTGCTTATTATAACTAGATAACGAACACTATTGAAACATGTGTTTCCTTTTGCAGCCTTCCACTCAAGTGTATCATATTTGTGATAAGCAACGACAACTCCTCGTCATGCAGATATGGCTATACAACTCAAAGCAACCAGCCGGTAGTTTCAATCGAACGCTTTCACCGGAAACATCTTACCGATAAATCTAAGAAATGGATATCCCAGACGATAACAGCCATGTAATGTATGTAACTGCATTTGTAATGAGTTATGTATGTGCTAATATTAGACCGACCTTTCCTCCAGGTTACAGGGCTCGAACGACAACGACACACTCTTTGAACCGGAAGTTCAACGCGTCCAGCTCGTGGATGACGCTCATTACGATATGAGACATGAGCGCCGTGGTGTAGCGGTGATTTTCAGCCATAAGAAGTTTTTACACCTTCCAGAACGTAAAGGCACCGACGAAGATTGTGCCAATTTACGACGCGTTCTGCTCGAGCTGCAGTTTGAAGTGCGAGTGTACAAGGATTTGGAAAAAAGGCAAATTAAAGATGTACTCGACGAACTATCAGAAGAGGATCACAAGAACCGTGACTGTTTGCTAGTGGCAATTATGACTCATGGTGATGACGACATGCTGCACGCAAAAGACGCTTCCTTTCACGTGGATCGGCTGTGGGAGAATTTCGTGGGCAACCGATGTTCCTCGCTGTTGGGCAAACCGAAGCTGTTCTTCATACAAGCCTGCCGTGGTGATGGATTAGATGCAGGTGTTCAGCTTCATCAACCCACAAGACCAAGTGCAAGTGCAACAGGAGCGACCGCACGAGAGTTACCTCAACCAGCGATCGTGCCGGGACGAGCGAAGTCCCTGCAGTATGCGATTCCTTCGATGGCTGATTTACTTGTCATGTACTCCACCTACAAGGGTCATTACTCATGGCGCAACCCCGTCAAGGGTTCCTGGTTTATTGAGTCTCTCTGTGAGGAGCTGAGAGCGAACGGCAATCGCATGGAATTGTTGCAACTTTTGACCGCTGTTTCCCGTAGGGTTGCCTTTGAATTTCAATCCAATAACCCGGCTCATACTGCTCAGAAGCAAATGCCGTGCATAGTGTCAATGTTAACAAAATTGGTGTATTTTCCCAAAAAGTGAGCGTTATCGGATATAGCAGTCATTTTTTTCTTGGGAAGAACCAGCGAGATAGTTGATGCGTTTGGATAGCGTGAAACAGAAGGTTTTTTATTCAACCTTTATGCTTGTGTTACAACCTTTTAACATCAATTTTAATAAAGTACAAGTTGTTCTCGTCAAAAAAGCCTACATATATATGCGATTATTACTATTATTTCCTGGGAAAATAAAGCAGCTTCGTGAGCATTGAAACGACACAAGGCATCTGTTTCGACGCGTGCATGATGCTGTGTTGAGGAACATTCGATTGATAATCGTATGCCACCCGTCGTGATACAGCGGTCAACAACTGTAGTAACTCCATGCAGCTTCCATTGATATCCAACTCCGCACAGAGCGCTTGAATGAACCAGGAACCCTCAAGAGTATTTCGCCACGAGGAATGACCCTGGTAGGTTGAATACATCACCAGCAAATCAGCCGTTGTGGGGATGATATATCTTTGAGGCATGTTGTCATCGTTGGCGGCATCCATCTGGAGCAGCTTCACGCCTTTGTCGAATTCCTTTCCACGGCAGGCTTGCACAAAGAAGAGCTTTGGCTTCCCGAGCAACGTGCGACACCGATTTCCCAGAAAATTGTCCCATAACCTGTCGATTCTGTACGCATCGTCATATGCGTACAGCACGTTCTCATCACCATGCGTCATAACCATCACCAACAGGCAGTCACTATTCGAGTGGTCTTCACCGGCGAGCTTTTCTAGCTCAGCGAATAGATCCTCACATTTCAGATCATCGTACACTCGTACATCAAACTGTAGGCGAGTCAGCACAGCAACAGCTATCTCGCGATCTCTTCTGGTTCCGTCGCGTTTTTTCATTGACTCAAAATTCTCATGGCTCAGGATTATAGCCATTCCACGGCGTGCGTGGCTTGTGTCGTATACCTCCGAAAGTCCCAGTCTAGCGGTTTGCGTAGACATTTGTGTTTGTACCACTGAGTTACTCCTGCAAAACATATTTTTTCAGCCCTGTAGTGTAGAACAAACCAGTGTTCCGCTAATATACTCAAATTTTATCAACTCACTCTCTGTTTCCGTCCACAAGGCATCCATCGCTTGAATCCATAACTGGTTGAATCTACAAATCGATTCGGACGAGCACGATATGCGGTACTTTCTATACTAAGCGAATGCACTTGGTGTAACGAATCACTGGTGAAAATTGTTATCATTAGTGTATGATGTCATGAAAGATAACGTGGTGTAAACAAAGTGGTTTCATTCACACTTTATGGAAAGTAAAGTAGTACTGAACAATAATTGAAGTGTGTGTATTAGGGCACCTTGTTTTGTTCCTTGATTCCTGATAGCATATGAAAAACATAGTTTTCAACCGGAAGACAGTGCACTATGCGCACAGTGGTATGATATCGGCCATAATCAAACGTTTTTGTTCTATAATCACAGGTAATTTAAAGTGGTTAGTTTAGAAAGGCAGTATAGTTTTTGATGTATCAAATGAAACTATTTTCTAATCGCCGGCTTTAAGCATATACTAGAGTGTTTATCAAAATGCTATCAAGCAAGTTTACTTATTGTGCCATAAATTGATTAAACAACTTTAACTATACGAAACACTTTGGATTGTACGCTCGTAAACAGTTATGCTAAAATTAAAAAATATTTACACGAATAAAGTGTTGAATTTAGCTTGCTTGAAAATATATTGTAGACGGAAAATTATTATTTTTTACAACTCATCAAAACTTCAACCAATTTTAAGCGAATCTATTTCTCAACATCATAAACTTAAAGGTGGTTCTTCGATTCCTTGCATGTGCTTTGTATTGATTCCCTGCTTGAAAAAAATGAATGTATTTGTCTCAGTTAGGTCGCGTTGTAATATTCATCAAACACCAGTTCCATTAGTCGCGCAAGTGAATCTGTTTTGAAAAACTGACGCAGTCTGGAAACCTCCAACCCTCACGGATGCGGCCAGACAGGTTCTAGCCAGTTACTTCACTTGCAACATTTCTAATTCCAATGCTCTCAGGTTGAATCTCCGCCAAACTCATCAACAAATCGCTGAGCAGCTGGATGGCAGCAAATAAATCCGTGCCCAACGGTAAAAAGCATCCCACCGCGGCTGTTGCTTAGAAATGTTCGTACCGATCGCAGTAGAAGCTAGCTTTGCCAACCAGGAAACGACGAACGCCAAACAGACGAACGCAAAAGCGCACCCGTCTCGACGCACGCCCCAAAACGTCCCCGATTCCCGGTGAGCACTTCCCACGTCAGCTCAATCCTTTTGGAAATATTTCAAGAACGTCGCTTTCTATTCCACGCAGCACGTCACACTGCAAGCGGAACGCCCATGCATCGGCACCCAGCTGCCATCGCGTCCGACGTTCCGACAGTGTTGGCTCGATCTCGATTCTGTGCCGAAAGCGGTTTGGAAAGCCCAACGCGCGGCACCGGAGCCATCTGTCGAAAGAAACACCATTCCCACCGGTCGAGGGCGTAATGCTCCCCCGTGGAAAGCGGGCTCGAGAATCGCTGGAAAGTGAAATATTGTTTCAGGGATTGGACTAGAATGCAAGGCCGGTCGAAAGTGTTCTTCCTCCGAGTCCTTCCGAGAGATTTTTTTGCTGTCGCTTATTCATCGCAAAACGGCGGGAATTAAAGCGCCGGGCGAAGACAAATCCGGAAATCGATTTCGCCCAAGGCCCCCCTTTGCTGGAGAAATCCATTCCCGGCTATGGGATGACTGGCAGGAAAAATGGACCTTCATGATCCGCATGAAATGTGTGACGAAAACGAGAAAAAAAATTGGCGAAAGAGAACCGGAGCTCGGAGTACACGTAACACACGGTTGCTTTACGGAAGTGCGAAAAAATTGAACTTCTAGGTAGGAAAACTTCACTGGTACACTGTCCTCTACCAGAGTCCATTATGCAATAGGAGAAAAACGGGTGGGCTTCATTTACGGAAGTGCCTGTTTGTCTCAACTGCCGCAGATTTCGCCGACGTCAGCGTAAGATGGAGCCCAAACCATGGACCTAACCCATTCGGTTACACGCGGCAAGAAGTCGAGATCATCGGCGCGCGAAGAACTTCATTATGTGACACTAATTAATCCCAAGCCGCCCGTTTCGGGCTATACGGAAGAACATTATCATAATTTTATTGCGTCGTTAACGAATCCTCACGATACGGGCGCCTCAGATTCCGCACTTTGGCATCGTCGTCGTCATCGTCGGTGGCGGATCCGGTGCATGTCGGACTCGAACCGCCAGGTGGAGCAACCTGGCAACTCGTCCTTCATTAGGACGGACTCGGATCGGGCGGAGAAATCTTCATCCAACACCTTCGCATTCGTACTGCTGACCCACGGCGAAACTGGCGCAGAAAGTAATCCGTGTCCGACGATGGTGTGCTAATGCGCTACGAAGGTGGGGTTTAATGTTTGTACATTAAACACACTAATTATGCTTGCGCCCTGCCGTCGGTTGCGCCCTGGCGTGGTCGCCTAATGGTACCGCGATAGGTGGGGCCATAATTTTTTTTTTCCCACCCGAAATCCCATTTGGCGTGTTAGCGATCTCGTATGGCAGGCAGCGTACCATTTCGCTAGCGGCCAGAAGGATTAATTTATGCTCGTGAGACTCAATCAAGGGTGGAACGATTGGCAAGAATGCTGAACGCGTTGGAATAAATAAACTTCTTAGCGTAAAGTGGGGTTCGATGGCTATTTTTGTGCAATATTATTCATTGTTAAAGGTTTTAGTAAGCAGCACATGCAATGGAAATTCTAGGCAATAAAAATTGTGAAAAGTTGGATAACTGAAAGAGATAAAAATATACAGAAATTAGAAAACATAAGTTTAAAACTATATTTATTCTAACATAAGTTTAAAACTATATCTATATGTATATTTCAATTTCTATGGAAAATATTCTAATAATTCTTAAGCTATATATTCTAATTAAAAACTATTTCAATATTTTTCTATTAAACTAAATTCCATTGATATTTGTACTCAAATCTAGCTCAATTAAGAAGTAAAGTTTAGAGAACCTAAAACACAAATTATTCTAATCAAACAAGTAAAACATAATGTTAATCAGTGTTTGTCAAAAGCAAAACATTTTGTGGAAGATGTTAATAACAGCAGAAAGTAAATTGGTAGAAAACCACACACATTGAATCAAATGAAACAAATGTTTGCATTTATCACTTTTTTTTTGAAAAATAATTTGTTTTTACGTAATATTCTTTGGCGATAGTTTGTTAACGGCTCATATGGCTAAGATATATTCGAAATATCAAAATCGTGCTGCCTAATCCCAGAAATAATTTTACCTAAAGACAGCGACATAAAGTATTGTCATAAAATGCCCCATATTTTAAACGTGGACGCTTTCAAAGATGATTTTCAGAATCAAAAGCTAACCGTAGGCATTTTGCTTACGCCAACAAGTTAACACTTGACATCGTACGAGCACTCGAATCGATTTACGGAGTTGAAACTTCTAAACCTGATTGTTACGACAGTCGAGGACTTCTGTCGCCGTCGGGTGGCTTTGCACGTCGTTCTGGATCGCTAAACCTCCACCAAAATAGGAGCTTCTGTCCCGAACGTTCAACCCGTACGATCGAGCAACGGGGGTTTATCATCATCCATCAGACGAGCCATCGTCTAGCATCGTGTGCATCCAATATAGGCGACTTCAGATGCCAAATAAAACATCATAACATCAATCAAAGCCGTAACGTCGGCAGGCTATCTTCGTCTACCGCGGGTCCTTGGCGTATCGTGGCCGAAAACCGACGCACTAGGGAACGCTGGAATTTCCGTCCCCATGCAGTGGGACGTTTATAGAGACACCGTATGCCGAGTCAGTGGATACATTTGATGCACCCTTCCGGAGCTAATCAAACGAAACGGTGAGGCTTTTCCCGGTGATGACGGGATGCGCATCGCCTCAGTCGTGTGCGAACGGCCAAACAAAAGCGTATGCAAGGGAAAGGTACCGTACGAAACGTCAGCTTTCATTAGATGGGAAATAATCGAAAAATGTAAGGATTCGCAACTGGCACCGTTCGATTTGGCGATAACTGAATTGTGGCTTCATCGTATGTGACTGTAGGGCTTCTATCGTGTATTTAGCCTCTATGAAGCATCACTGCACTTGATTTATAACCCATTCGCAGCATTTAAAAGCCGTTTTAATCACAGAAAAGCTTGAAAAATGTTATTAAAAAATCTCCAGAGTGTGATGGATCGAATATTAATTACAAAACATGAGAGGAACACATTTGATTTTCCAATTTTAAGGTGTAATCTTAACTCTGTTATAGTAAAAAGAGTAACTTTTTTCCAATTTTAAGGTTACTCTTTTTACTATATTTTGAATGTTTTTGTAAAGTTGAGTAACATCAAAATACATATGGAATGCTGGTTCATACAACATCTGATGCAACATTCATGCTCATTTGGCTCAAAAATCGATGCTAACCCTCGCAACAGCAGATGGATATAAATGTGATCATAAAACAAACACACCAGCTGGGCGTGGGACTATCCCACCGTTGTTGCTGTTATTTTATCGTTGACTACCCCCTTGGGATAGTGGGGCATATCGTTTGACCGATGCAAACGAAAAAAAAACACAAACAAACGAATAAAAAGAAACTCTACACAATAACCCATAAACTATATCAAATCATCTGTAACAAAACAGCCAATTTAAAGCACACACAAAAGCGATACCCTAGTATTCGTTTTATCAGTAACACTCTATTGAGCTATAAAAGTAATAAAAAGATGCCAGGTGTTTGATACATCGAACACATTTGCAAGGTTCATTAGTTCAAAATGTGAGATTTCGTACTTGGAATTTGCCATAACTACGCATAAACCATAGAATGAACTCTTTGCATGAGTAAAATAAATGAACAGAAAATATGTTTTGGATAAAAATTGTACTTCAGTTGGTATTTTAAATATTTGGAAAAAATACACCGGCTTAGCTACGCTCCACCTTTTTTTTTGCTAATGATCTTCAAAACGAAAGCTTTTATATGAATATTAAACATTTGTTACACTAATTATGCATTCATTTTCTGACCACTTCTTATTGGCAAATGAAAAAGCGCTCTATAATTCATGCATTCTTCCTATCGAAGCGAAACTTTAAATTGATTTTTAATACACCCGTCAATTTTTGCGCTCCCTCACGCCCCATTCCAGTGAGCTATAGCATTGGTGCCGAGGAAAATGACAACAACGCGGTGCGCTACCAGCAAAGGCCCCCAAAAAAGGGCAAAAAAAACCGCAAAAGGTGCACCGGAAGCAGGATGCTGCGCCGTACACGCTCAGTCTCGGTTGCTCAGTCGAGATAGTCGCCGCCTAATCCTGGCTTTACAATTTTCCCTCCATATCAGGAGCGTATTTCAGCGTATAATGTAGCCCGGAAACTGTCATGGGAAAATGCTGGAATGCCGTGGAGAAAGTTTGCGCAACATTCTTTACCCGTAACCTGACCTGACATTAAGCTTCTTTGCAAAGTTTATCACCTCGTGGCATGCAGCTACGGAAGCGAAGGAAAATATACATAAACCTTCGCAGCCCACGGGCGCCCGGGCGCACCGGTAAGCGGCACTTAGAGCGAAACAAATGATAAAATAAGCTCACGAGGTGAAAGTTTCGGTTAGGGTTCGGAACCACCTTGTCACGGAACCGATTTGACGTAATGGACTAGATGCAAACCTCTAAATGCTTAATCTTGCTCGGGGTTTTTTGGAGGAGTCGTACCGTTCGAGTCGTCCCACCGCGCGTGGCAAGCAGTAAAGGGAAGTTAACGCGGAGTGCTTAACGATAATGCTATCAATAGCGAACATTTCGTTGGTGGGAGTGATTTATATTGGGAATAACTAATTTCTATATTATCTGGAAATGCTTGTATAACTTAAATCAGTTTCTTTCACCTCATCTACACCGTGAAAATCAAATATCAAACCTGATCTTATACATTTTGTCACCCTCGATAACTATGTAGCTTTATTCTAAAGCTTTTGTTTGATATTTTCACTAGACGTGCTTTAGCAAAACTCCATTAACATAGATTCGTGTCATTCGAAAGCTTATGCACTCAATATAAAGATTCGGATTGAAATTAAAATAAGAGCATTTTTCACGACCATTTAAAATCAAACAAAGCAAAGATTCTAAAATTATTAAGATATTTTTTTTAACAAACCATATCTCGTTGGATATTTTCTTTTTTGTACAAAGTGTAGCAAAGCATAGCGCAGCAAATCCAGCGCCACTTTCTTTCAACTAATGGCTTCGAAGTGAACGCGCAAAACAGCAGATGTCGAAGCCGCGTGTTACAGTGAATGGCTCCGTGATAGTGATTGCATTCGACGCTCGATCGAAGGACACGGTGGGATACCATGTGGGAATAAGATCAAATTTCCATCTGCATAGCATTACGGTTTCCGATCCGGTCAATGCCAAAACCGATTTCGATTTTTTCGCTCCATTTTTGCACCACCCGCGATACATAGCCGCGAGTGAACCTAGAGCCTACTGGTCGAAAGGCGGCAAAAGGAATGAAGCAAGAAGCACAAGAAGTCCTCCCCCAATAGACCAACCAAACGGCGATGATGATGATGGCGAAGATGATGATGATGATGATGATGATGCCTTCAAGAGTGCATTTTAAATAATGTATTCTTCATTATCATATGTTTCGCAGCTTTTCCATCTCGGTTCAGTGGCGCTGCTAGTTGACTGGCTAGAATCGGTCTCCGCACCCAGATTGGGCAAGTACAATGCTTGGAGACAGCTATTGTAACGATGAATATTTCATCGTTCAGCCAAGCGCCCCTCGGTGCGTACACAAATACGTACATCGCGTGGCACTTGCCGGTTCAGCATGGCCACATAAATCACATATGAACATCTACATCGCTGAGCGTATGTATATGCGCGCTCCCAAGCAGCTGGAACGTTTCGCAGCTGCCAGAACTTCATGGAAATGATTCACGAATGGCGCAATTCTCGTGTTGCTTTTTTTTCTTCCTTTCTTTTGTTATCGCTTAACTCCGATGGCTCACCACGTGAGGTGAGTTCGTCGTACACGAGGGTGGGTTTGCTTTCTCCCCCCCATTCGTGCCGAAATCGGATGGTTCATGTTTATGAAGCAGGTCATGAATGTTAACACTCGCCACGCGTACTCGTTCGCGTACTCGAGGTGAAGAATCTGTCGTGCTTTTCTCAAGCCCAACATTATCCGCTAAGGCGCTGCTGAGCTGCAGGCTTGTGGCTCCGTAAAGAAGCGTGTCAAGTGTTTCTTTTGTTGCGCTAGGCTCGTGGTGGGTACGTTCACTTACTGCCGGGCGAATGCCTACACCCTCCTGGTAACCGCGGTGATCGGTAGTGATAATCACTGAAGGTACCGTTTGTGAATTATGTTCAATAAGTGAATGTTTTATGCTCCTTCAGGAATCTTCTTCCAGTGAACATACGCACACGAGATCCATTCATGTAGAGATTATAGCCAAAGAACTATGTTAAGATGAACAAATGTCAGAAACAAATCGAATAAGAATTATAATTAAAAGATGTAAAAAAAATAAAGCTAGTTTTGGACTATATAAGTATGGCAGATCGGCAAATGCTTGTTAACTATAATCAAACGATATTTATATTCAAATACACCAAACCTAGCAAGCTAGATTGTTGAAGAGAACCAGAAGAGAACCGTTCTAACTGAAAAATTGTATAATAAAAGTTGGATATTGTTTGCCATAAACAAAACGTATTTAGTGACCTTATTCACTGCTGCATAATTTGGTAGACAATAAGCCAAACTAAAAATATATTTACATTTACTAAATTTGATTTTTATAAAAATAGTGTAAGCTATTGTTGTGTGATAACATTCCTTAAACAAACTAACCAAATGATCACACGGCTAAGTCGTATAACTCCTTAACGAACTGTATTAAAATTTGTTTTTCAAATGTACAAACCATTATGCTTAAAGACAGCGTTAGCTCTAAGCCATTGAAGCTACTCGAATTAAGTACATGTTTGTCATAAAATACTCCATATTTTTAATATATGAGCTCCAAAGATGGTTTTCTGAATCAAATGCTAACCGATCAGTAGATTTAATGGGTTTAAAAGGAAATTGCTTAAGCTTTAATGTATTTCACCAAAGTAAACCCCAAAGCCCTTTTGATTAGTTGATCTCGTGACGGCTGGATAAGTAACGAAAGAATCAATTCAAACCTATCATATCTTAGTTCTTTGCTAGTGCAAAAACAGCACATTATAAAAAATAAGTCATTGTTCAACATTCCATTCGTCAACATTCGTAAACGTTACACAACTTACATCAACTGTAGCATGCACAGTAGTGTTTATTAGGAATATTGGCACCATTTGCTCGTGTTGATTCTGACCGTGAAAAACAAGCTTCAGTATGAAATTTTTGGGCGCTATTTGGCGCATGTTTTTTTATCACCAACCATTCACACAGCCACCGAAAGATCCTCTCGTAAGCTGTACCCATTGCGTAGCCGGGCTCGGTGGGCCAATGTTGACGAGTAACTTCCATTTTTATACCCCTTTATTGGGTTACTGGGTGGCCAGTCTAGTGTAAAATTGAAGTCTTTCATAGCTCTCCCGCTAAACGCTTTGCGGTAGCATCCAAACTGGTGCCTTCCGTGATTGGATCCCGAGACTGTCCCAGTCGATGGCACCGTCGATGCTCCATCCCATAGAATTGATGACATCTTACGGTCAGAAGCTAACGAAATCGATCCCCAACCGCCATCGGTAGCGGGTACCGCATGTGCGCCAGGCCCTTTTGACTGGTTCATCCTTTGATAAAATGTGATTTTCTCCGAGCAAATATTTGCTCCATCGGAAGAAAATTGACATTCTCTATTCATTCGTCTCGATTCGTCGACGATGCACGCTGGCCTCTCGGAACGTCTGTCAATGCGATCGGCACCCGGGCATCCGGCGTTTCATGTGCGTTCAGTTTCTCACGACCGCACGATCGTAAAACTGATGCTTCCGTGATGGAATTTCTGCCACACACTTCCTGGCTGCCGTATCGTAGCACTGAACAAACTGCCGTTCGTTCGTTTGCCGTTCCACATCCTGCCAACTCGTTGTTACATGTTTCTTAAACACCCACTCACGAGGCACGGATTGAGAATGTTTCGATCTTTTAAAATTACCACCACTATCTATCCGATTCAGCCGGATGCAAAAACAAAGACTCATCCATCGACTCGTCTAATATCTTCTTTGTTTTTCATGCGTTCTTTTCTCCGTGCATGCCCCAAAACAAGTGCCGTAAAGCCATCAAAAGTTTGGAAAACCAGCAGGGAAACCTTTTCCCGGAACTCGGGGCAAACCCCCTTGGCAGCACGCTTGTTTGAGGAACTCTCCGAGACGACCGGCAGTAAGTAGTCTACCCCAAGGTTTGCCCAGTGATCCGCAGGGAACGTAAAGTATACAAAAGTGCTCCCAGACACCGAAGTTGCTGTTTCGTTAGAATGCCCAGCTGAGTTTCATCAAGACGTCCGTGCTGTAATGAACTCGGCCCGCCCTTGTACTTAGGTGTTGGGTTTGTAAACATACTCACACACCCACACACACACGCAGCAACAGCGCTTTGTTTGTTTTGTGCCATTGCTGGGATGAAACACCATGCGTCTCCATGTGCAAGCAAAAAGTTCGGCTCAAACGAACGGTGCGCGTTTGCGTTGTTTCAAAGTTGTTAGCTACAAAAATCAAAACTTTTTGCAGTTTTGGTATGTGCTTGTTGTAAATTAAAAATATCATCCATCCGAATTAAAAAAAATGAACCTAATCGAATCAAATTCCTATAATTCAACGAGTTGATGTTGAATTATTTACAATTTTTAACAATAATTCACGATCTCAATCATACCGATTGATTCACTTATGAATACTGGAATGAAACACCATACGTTGCCATGTGCAAGCAAAGAGTTACAAACAAACGAACGGTGCGCTTATTGCTTCAAAGTTTTCAGCTACAAAAATCAAAACTTTTGCAGTTTTGGTATGTGCTTGTTGTGAATAAAAAAATATCATCCAATGGCCTTTTAATCATACAAATAAACCTAATCGACACAAGTTCTTATAATCTCATGAATTGATTTTGAATTTTTCTTATTCTTTTACAATTTTAAACGATGCAAATCATAACAACTGATTAAATTTACGAATACTGTGATAAAACACCATGCGTCTCCATGTGCAAGTAAAAAGTTCGAAACAAACGAACGCTTGTGTGCTTGTTACTTCAAAGTTGTTAACTACAAAAATCAAAACTTTCGCAGTTTTAGTATGCTCTTGTTCTAAATTAAAAATATCATCCAACAGCCTTTCAATCACAACAATTAACCTTATCAAATCAAAGTCTAATAATCCAGTGAATTGATGTTGAATTATTTTTATTATTTTTACAATTATTATATTGAAGTCAATCATATCAATTGATTTTATTTATGTCATTGTATTTGATTATAATTTAAAGCAAAATCTTCAAAATTCTTCTATTGTGTAAAGGATTTTATTCCTCCTCGTAATTAATAGCCTGAATTCATGCCCCTGCTTCTCCTGCTTCTTCGATGTAGAAAATGATATTATTTTCTATTAAATGATCTAAAAGCATGCAAAATGATCATTTAATCTTTCGATAAAAATTATTGAACTTATGTTGTATGAAAAAAGTAAAAAAATATTGTTACGTAGTAGAAAAATTGCTTTATAAAATATGTTCCCTCAATATCAATGCTTCGAAAGAACGAATTCTTTCATTAGGACGGTTTTATATCGTGCATTGGCATATAATGTACGCCTGTGAAACAAGATTTGGGAAAATTAACGATCCTTCAAATAAGCTTTAGGTCAAAGGCTGAAATAACATTTTCTAGCCTCACTCACTCACGAAGGGCTAAAATGGATGGCTTAAAAAAGCGTGGTCTCAATCTCGATTAATCCCTAATTACCTATGATGGTGCTAACAGGGCAGCTGCCCGCTCAAAACGGCAATCCCACACCGTCCCAAAGTGCACACGATGTGGCCATGCA
Source organism: Anopheles nili (assembly GCF_943737925.1). NCBI lineage: Eukaryota > Metazoa > Arthropoda > Insecta > Diptera > Culicidae > Anopheles > Anopheles nili. The sequence goes on from NC_071292.1 coordinate 42,531,815, forward strand.
AAAGTTCTGGTCCAACCTTGCACAGAAACTTCACCACCGGTGTCCCAACAGTCCCATTTCTTACCATCACGCTGGCCGGTCTCGACGGGCACACGAAAGTTGCCTGCACCGCCTGCCAGACGCGCGTTGGGACACTCTTTCAAGCCCGGACATTTAGCAACAAACGGGGACGGGGCCACACACCAAAAAAGACAAAAAAAAAGTCCTCCTCGTCCTGTATGGAGATTTATCGTGTCGATAGGAGGAGATCCACAGCGCCAAAGCGGAAGCACCAACCTGGGACCTGCCGTATGCAGCGTTTGGCCGAACGGCTTAATTACAGCCACCGTTCTTTGGCCGTCCGTCGGCGGGCTTAATACGGTCACCATAAATCTTCCGGTGTGTCGAATGCGCTTTGAATAAATGTCTCCTTTGAACCGTGAACGAATGTCAAACTACAAACGGGCCCCTCCGAAACTCCGAGATCCCCGGCGCTGTCCTACAGCCCGGTGCAGCCCGTCAGCGTGTTTGGTTTTCGTTTATCACTTGGCAGCCATTACGGCAGCCAATGCTTCGTGCTTTGCGGCCGAGGTTATCTCCGTCTGCGAGCCGGTTTCTCCCGGGGGCCATCCCCATCGGCAATGACGGCTACGGCTACCTACTGGCCGGACGATTTACGATCGGTCCCGAAGCGCACGTGAACCCATGGCTTCCCCGGGTGCCGCTGGGCCGGAAGTACCGCGCGGAAAAACCACTTCGCAAATCCGTTGTGACATCACTATCTCTTCGCTCAATCTCGCAAACCGCAATAAAATGAAGGCGAATCGGAAAACCGACCGGCGGCAGACAACAACCGAGTTCCGCGGTTCCGGCCCGGGCGTCGATTGATGGTATTTGCTTTCCATACGTAGAATGAATTACGGGATTACGCCCGGGCGACGAACGATTGATATTAAACACCAAATAAAACACTTTAATATCAATTTCCTTGATCCCCACAACAGGCAGGCACAGCGGTCGATAAGACGAACGGTACGTGCAACAGGCTGTAAACCGTCGAAATGGAGCTGTAAAGAACCACTCGATGCAGGAGCTGCCTTTGGGCAAACGAATCGATACACATTTTAACGCGTCCCGTGCGGTAAAGTGTGCGATGGAACAAAACCGACCCGAAGGTTGTCTTAAAGCTCGCGTGGTTTCAAATTAATTTATTACCTTACTGAAGGCAAGCAAGCGAGATCTGTTCACTGAGCTTCAACTTGCAATAGAGCTTTTTGTACGATCGGTAAATTTATTCCATGAATCAACCATATTTTCTCACCAAAAAGTTCTTTATCAATTGCTTCAGGTACTTAAACACCTTCTGTACCTTTTGTGAATGAGTTTTTATTTTTATCGATATAAATCTATCAAACTGAGAAAAAACCCGTGCTTCCTTTAGACAAGAGATGCTTCTTTTTTTTTTGCAGCGACAATATGTTTTAGCCATATTACTGTGGTACATTTGCAAACCAAATTCCGCCATGCAATTGCACCATGCTCCCCGACGGTTGATTACAGTGGAATGTCTTGTTTTGTCTATGCCACACCAGTGTTTTGATGCATTCGCAATCCTCTCCCAAGTCGCACAGAACGGTAACAACCATCGTGCAAAAAGTCTGCGCAGCGAAGATGACTAAAACGTAGCGAGTTTCGTCTTTTGCATAAAACTTCGCTCCGTATATTATGCCCCTGACATTAGCTGCAACCTAATCTGGGTAAACAAAAGCAAAAACCCACCACACACCATGCACCACCGACCAGCAATCCGGCCACATTGTTCCAGCGTTCCAATTTGCTAGACGTGCGCGCCCTTTTGCCCGGGAAAACGATGGACTGTGGCTTCGAGCCGAAGATAAGTTATTACAACCGTCCCAGATGAGCCCCGTTTAATATGGACTCAATTTCTGCATTGCAGCTTTTTTCAGAAGCACAATCCACACATCATATGCGCTTTCGTAAATAATGCAAACCAACGGCCCTTTGTTCGGTGCTTTTGCGGCTGTGTGAGTGCTGTGGCGGGCTTCATCGCTTTCGATGATAGAACGGAGCGTCGGAGATTTTGAGATTGCTTCATGCGGCAGCAGCTCCGTTTTTCCGACTGCTTCATCGATCCACCGCTGGCGAAGAAAACGATCTTAGACTTACCGGGACTACCCGTGCGGGAGAAGTGGCTGAGAACGATGTAATGGTTTGTAAACCTTCAGAGGAACTAGCCATCCACACGCAACCATCCCGTATGTCACGTGCAGGTTCCGTTGGCAGGACCCGTTTATGGCCATTGTATCGCCTTTGTCATCAAGCGCTTTTGCAAGCGCATGCAGAAAAGAGCCGAGAAGCGATCATCTACAGCAAACTTTTGTGGCATTTTTTCTTCGAGCGGAAAAATTGAGTTGTCAGTTAATTGTGTTGAACTCCCTTTTTTTCTACTTCAACTAACAAAGCTTTGATGCACGAAGAGTAACATCTTAGGAACTGCAAGGGAGCTACGTACCTAACAGAATAGCTGCATAAAGAGCGAAAACACAGCTTCATGTGCGAAAATAATAAACATAAAGTCTAACGTTTAAATGACACGAAATTTGCATGCAGCTGCTATGAGTAGCGAAGTCATAGTGAAATAAACGCACCTAGCATAAATAACCTCTATGAGTGTTCTTGCTCCTTCCAGCAAAACAGCAGATCGAGGATGGCTCACCTGTTTATGCTCTAAAAAATAAGCAAAATAGAACGGCAGCATGGAGGCACATAATTACATTCACGAGCCGCTGTGCTATTTATGAAACGGTGAGATCTTTTACAAAGTCGCTGACGCTTACCGAATCTAAACTATGCAGAATTATTGCACCGAACATTGTCGGCTGGCAACTTCGGGATAGTTACGCGATCGTACTTGCACTATGGCGGAATTTCGATGCAGAAAAAAACTTCTTTTTTTAATAATGCTTACGTGATTTTCATCGAAAGTAAATATATTTCATGGTGACTCTATGTTTTTCTTTTTATTTTCTATCCTCATACACTTATAGGTTTGAAGGAAAAAATGTCCGCTCACGTGGGCAGCAGCATCTTTCCACTGTGCACACGTGGCATGAAGGGCGTACGAAAAAAAATGGAAGGCAAAATGACTATCCACCGACGAACTTTCTGCCAACTCTCCGTGCAGCGGCCCACATTCTACCTTTGAAAAATTAAATCCTTACATCCTTCACCCGGACGAACCCGGGGTCGGAAATATTCCCTGCCATAAGCATAAACGATGATAGTATCACTTACAGCATCCTGACTCCGAGAGCACCCTCGAGACGATTCCCCCCACGAAACGCTGCTGCTAAGAGCACTAGACACAGCTGAGTGAAGAAGAAAAAGAAGAAGGTGAAGAAGGAAAAAACACACACACACACAGGCAGCCAGCAATCGCAAGCCGTTCGTTCCTGTGGTTGCTGCGATGACCGTGCTCACGCAAAACGTAACCCAAGCGATTCCATTAAAATCATGCCAAAGCAAGCGGTGACCATCGTCATCGTCCTCGTCATCGGACCGCCGGATCTCGTATCGGGGAGGGGGTAGCATCAGAAAAACAGGGCTCCGGTGATGTTTGTGCTCGTATTTTCTTCCAGCTCATTTTTTTCTTCTTCCTGGTTTTGCCCACGACCGTGACTCGGCCGAATCCGGCGAAGATCATAAAACGTAAGCCCGGTGCAATGTCGCTTTAATCCTGCTCCGAACTGTAGCCATTCCTTGTGTGTGGCCATGCCGGGCGTCTTCCTATTTCATTTAGCCCGTTTAATACGAGCATACACACGAAACGGGACGAAACGGGACGAATCGGGGGCGCCGGGTGCGATGGCTTTGAATGCGCCAAGTAGTGCCTCTTCTGAAGCGTTTATTTTCACCCACCCTGTTGCTCGTGGCGTGCTCGCGGCTGTAAGCCACGTGTGCAGCGTTCTGCAAGCATCAGAAGGCCCCATTGCAGGTGATGCGTAAGCAAGACTCATGAGTGCTCGTATATATGTGCTGGAAACTGCAGGATGAAATGCGCTCTCGAGTAAAGCGTAGGATAACTTTGCAGCCGAGAACGAATGTTAATCACCTTACGACTGTGGATGGAGCAACACGAATGTTTATCGGGGTAAAGCCTTGTTTGTTAGCGAGAAAGTAAGCAGCTTTTTTCACGAACCAACAACTGAGGATGAAAAATCCTTAGCTGACTCAAACAGTTGTCACTTTTTTATGAATTATTTGACTATTGTCGAAGCTTTTTTTTTCGAATGATATCTACAGAATTACAGTTTTTTATTCTACATAGTATGTCTTCAACACAATCATCTCAGTTTAAGATATTCTATGAGTGCAGCTGAAGGTGTATTGATGATTTTTTTTTCCAGAACTCCTATTAAATTTTGTTTTGAGATGGTTTTGCTCGGACAAGATCCTTCCGATATATCAACCTTCGTTCGCTTTATTTGCTGTACGTTCTCAATAATGTATATTCGTGACACATAAAGCGGATTGACTGTTTGACCTCGTTTGTTTTTTCTTTTTTCACCCCTCCAAATCCAGACCTGAGCCACATAAGCGCACACAACCCACTGCCGATGCAAAGGCCGATCGATGGCATATAAAATCGAGTGCCGTCAGATTTTTAACGATCGTTGAACAAACCAATTGCAATTTTACGAGTGCTCATTAAACTGGCCAAACTCGGTCAACGCGATGACCGACCTCGAGGACGTACCTGGTTTGATTCGAACTCGAGATAATCTTATTTATCATTCGTTGTCGCCACATTTATCTCCCACCGGGTGTGCGGCCACTGCCAGCAGCCGAAGAAGCGAAAAGAAAAGTTCCGCGTGACGAAGGTTCAACTATCGTTGTTCCACCCCTAATGGGGGAATGGGTTGGAAAAACAAACCCTCTGACGGAACTTCCCACAGGACGGGCCGCAATGTTGCAAACACCTCGGTAATAATTCATTGACCCGCCGAAATTGCGTGCAATTTCGTTCAGGTTTTTGGGGGCCCGGTTCTCGCGCGCATGCCGCTGCCATTAATTAATCACGAAATCGCCACTCGGAGGGAGAAAACTTTTCCCAAACATCACTCTTCTTTTCGAGGCCCGGTAATTCATTCTATCCCCTCGGTTCTGCGGTCAAGCAACCCATCTCCAGCGGGTTCAGGGCCGGTGACCTTATAATATTGATAAAGTTTCCACTTGTTTTCGTGTTTCGTGTGCACCAAAGGCCCGCAGATGGGCGGGAAGGAATTTGTCTTAGTTTTTTTTTGCAATATATTATCCCACTTGTCAACCGCCGTGAGGCTCGCAGCTAATTTATTTTGCCAGTGAAGTGGCCAGAATTCCTTGACCATGGGATCGTGAAAAACAAAAACGTGAAACAACTGTACTCGCAATCACGGCATAAGAGAGCCTTTCACGCCACCAGCCCACAGGGTCAGAGGTCAGCAGATCAAATTCAAAACAAATTACCCATTTGTCACTCAAAAGCTTCTTTTCCCAGGTGAACTTCCACTGAACTCCCACTGACTTGATGGGGTGATTTTGTACCGTAAAAGTGATCGAAGGGACGAAAACAAAAGCTCCCCTTTTCATTCTTTTCGCATCAGAAAACGCCGTTCCGTTATTGATATGTTTATCTTTCGAATGATGCTGTTCCGCCACCCGGTTTACCCGGCTTTTCCGGGCTCGCCGGGTGAAAGATAAGGGTTGAACGGGTAAACATTTGCCTATCAAGATCCGCTGCAGCGTCCCAAAAAGGCATCCCACCTTCTCTTACGTCAACAACCACCTCCTGATCCGTTTGCGTTTGTTACACACCACATTAATTAAATATTCATTAAAGGCCACAGACACGGACAACCCGGACAGCTCGGACAATCGACATGGGGCGAAACTAATGAGAATTTTCTCCCATCTCTCCAATCCCTCACCGAACGGGTCGAGGGAAGCTGAAGACAACGCTCCGTTAATCTCTTAATTCGATTTTATACACCCCATCCACAACCGCTCGGAACGCCCGGTTCGGGCATCGGCATTTGCAAAATCCGTAAGTGCTGGTCCACACTTTTCCACCAAATTTTTGTCCCATTTAATCGGAATCGATTCGCACTCAATCACTCGACCCGGGCGAGCAAACCCGTCAGAAACATGCCGTCGCCGGTTGGCCGAAACCGTTTCCAATCGGCGCCCGGTGCTGCCCACTTCTTTCGCCCGTTAATGGGATTTTTCGTCACACATTCCGTGGGCCCCTGCACCGAACAGGTACTTCAATGCCAACAAATGTCAACCTCGATCGAGGGGAGGGTTGATGCGTGAAGAAGAAAAAAAAAACCCATTGCTACATTAAATTAATTTTACTTAGCCTCAAATCCGACGAACGCAGTCGGGACGATGTGTAAAATGGTGCACTTTTTGTTGCACTATTGGTGTGTTTGTGTGTGTGTATGTGGGAGCGGATTGCAATTTAAATTTATTTTAAATGGAGCGAAATGGAAATCACAGGAGGCTCTGAACGGTGCTGATGTCATTCCTACTTTGTGCCAAGCATGTTGTTTAATGTGTTCTAGCGGGTTTTCTACTTTCGATTAAACAAAACAATGGTTATAGAAAGAGAATGTAAATTAGAGAGAGAAAAGGAGAGAGAGAGAATAGAAAAAGGGATGAAAAAACGAATAAAAATCGATTGAGGAAAATTCACAATCCGCTTCGTAAAAGCAACGTGATGGGTAAACGTAAATTTTGCAAACAATATATAATTTTCACAAATCAATGCTTTATCTTAATTTCTACGCAATTTTTCCAGACGCTATATGCCATAAATCACACGTTCTTTGCTGTTTTAGCTTCGTTCGTAAGCAGAATTTTATATCAAACATGCAATCGAATCTGCCCATTGACACGATTCATCATCTATTTTACTTATCGCCAGTCTCGTTTAGAACCTGCGCGCACGTCACCATTTCCATCAGATCAAACACATTCGTTGGGCACATTTCCCGCTGAATCTCAATTTTCCCGAAATAGACAAGAAGCCGAATCAACTCCAACCGAGCAGCATCTTGCCGCAAACTTGTGCCTCGTTTTCTGTTGATAGTTTTTTTTTCTTCTATTCTATCTCCGTACCCCCGTTCCCATTGTTGGGGTGGAAAACTCTGATAGGGGTGGTTATTTCACGGAAAAAGAGATCAAAAATCATCCACTCCAACCCGGGAGCCACTCTTACGGCGTCTCTCTCTCTCTCTCTTACAAACGTGCTGCTTTCAATCGACACTACAGTGGCCTTCGTCGAGATGCTCTCGAATCATTGGGCGACCAGCGGAAATGGTCGTCGCCTCCATCAACCGTGCCACATGCTTTTGCACCCCCCCTCCTTGGTGGGAGTTCGTTAAAAATGGAAAATAACGCCTGCCATGCTTAAGTTTGCAAATACCATGCTACCATGCTACCTGCCCGGGTATCACCCGACGGCTTAGCAGTGGAAATTCTGGTCCCACTGGCAAGGGTCGCCAGAGCGAAGCTTTCGTTGCAGCGCCATGCCACCTACGCCACAGCACAGAATTGGCCGGGGGTTCAGTTCGCCGGTTCGCTACGTGCGGATTACACCGGAAATCCAGATGTCGAACAACCCTAACGAACCTGACAAAGCTTCTCCGCAGTCGCTTTGCATACGCTCGGCGCTCGGTATGTACGAATATTTCACCCCAAAAAACCCGGAACAGACTCACATCGGCCAGCCCGGGCGAAAGGTGGAAAGGACACTCGTCGATGCCGGTGGAATCTGCCGCGCTGCCAACCTCATTTCGCTCTCCGAAACGACCCACGGAGAGTTGGCTCGCGCGAAAGATCACCACAGCATCGACCCGTGAAAATGCAAGGACGAAACCTCAGCCCCAAAAGGCCCAAAATGCCTGTGCACCCTCGCAGGACGTCGCAGATCCCCAAAAGCCAGCACTCGAACACCTACGAACACCATCGAGCTATCGAGTTTGGTGTTGGGATCGGATCGGGATCGGTCCTTTATTGCACACTCAGTGGCGCAGTGGCTAGGGTTCACGTTCAAGGATGCCCCCTAGCTTCCCTCAGCGAACCGTGTACAATATTTCTTTTTTATTGCCACCATGCATCTTAGCGCATCGGTTCCTACCACCACGATAACAAGTACCACCAACACCACCACCACCATCGCTGCTAATGCAACGGTTTCAGCTTCAGGACACGGCATCGAGTTCAAAAGATGCAACCTGCTTGCGTGCAGCCTCGGTCTGCACTTTACGAGCAACCGTTACGACCGTTGCCGATGCGCTTTTTTTTTCTCTCTCTTTTGCACCAAGCAGCCTTCCTAAGAAGCCCATTCTAAGAAGCTCAACCGGGCCGTTTGCGCTTTCAAGGGGCACTCTTACACGGCCGTCGATTGAACTTGGTGGTGTTTGCACATTTGATGGTTGCATTTCGTTCGGATGCAGCTGCAGCTGGTCGCTTCACTCGGCCGGTTTATGCGGGCGAACGTTTGCGGGATAAATATTTAATGCATACATTCTTCGGGTGCCTTTTTTTCTATATTCCTCCTTTTTTCTCTCTCTCTCTCTCTCTCTCTCTCTCTCGTTCTTTTTTCGACGTCTTTCACTCACTCTCTCTCTCTATTTTGTTGGGGTTCTAATTCCACCGGTAAATACGGCGGCATCGGTAAAGCTTCGAAGCGTTACAAGAGATCTCATTACATATTTATCAGCCCGGCTGGCTTCATAGTTTATGATGTATGCATTCTACTGTATCATTCCGTGCTTATCACAACCCGTACCGAGCGAGCCGAAGGTATCCCTGGTGCAGCTTCTGCTGCAGTAGCTGCACCGTTAATGGAAGCGCTTACATTGGCTGCTGTTTATTCTACACAAATAGCGAGCCGAATAGTTTTGAATTAAATTGCTCGACAGCTTTTTGAAATTGAAACTAAACTTGTATCATTTCAGCTGGTTGTGTGGACTGGATCAATTTCCCGTTCAGTCAGTGTTAAATTCATGCCATTTTAGGCAAGTTTTATAATATCAATTTTATTGTGATATATTTCTTTTTCATCACAGTTGAGAAAATGTTTGTAATACAATTTTGAAAGCACAAAATAATTTGAAATCATTAGAATACTGTTCAAAAAGGGCTTTTTGGGTACTTCTAAAGAATTGTTCAACACGAATCTTAAAACAAACACCAGCATCTCTGGTCGCCGTCGATCATGGCATGGCTTAATTCCCTGCCTTTGGTACAGCTCTTGAGCTCCCATAATCCACCACCAACGGTGGCACAAAAATGTGCCTACAGTTAAATGCCCGCGAGAGAAGCACCTTCCCGTGCGCGGATAATTTTAAGCCCGCGAGATCGGCCCATTTCCTAACTGAATAAAACATTCGATTAGTTGTCATACATCAATCCTTCATATCCGACATCCGGACGCGGTGCCGCAGTTCCAGCAATTCTAATTCGGGTGCAGCGAAAAGTTCCTAGCTGAACCAGATCGTGGTAGACGTGGCCACCCCAACTATTTCCAATCGAAAATTCAATTAAATTTATTTCAAACAGGTTCCGGTGTTCCGGATATGAGGCTGCAGGGCTATCACCCAAGCGCACGGTTGCACATCCCATCGGCACAATCGTCATGCAGCACGCGCTCGATCCGGCGCTCCTGTCGATGCATCGACAATGCACGTAAAGCGCAACTACAATGCACCGCCTGGCCGAGAGAGGGAGGGGGGAGGGGGGGAGGTGTGGGTGGAGGACGAAAAAAAAATCCAATATCCATTTTCCGTCAAACGGTGGGGCTTAGAATCGATTCAATTTTCGTCGGACGCTGAAGAACGCCCGCCCAACTTAGGCCGTCGGAATTTAGTCAAGCGCACAAATCCACTCCGAACGGGCACTGACACTCTCTAAATCCACTCTCCTGGTCCGGGACACCGGGTCCGGTGCATTCGAAGCCCCCTCGTGCTTGCAGGCTGTAACAAACTGTTCCCCGGGTTTTGGACTCGCTAGCCTTTCGAGGGCTACCATTTTCGGGTGGGTGGAGATAAACTTGTCAAATGGAAAGGGCTTTAAGAGACGTATGCTGTTTGCTGGAGATAGTTTCCTAGCGGCTTTGGGTTGAGGCAGCCGGTGGGTGGGTGGTGTGTTCACGTGCTTACGAGATGTTCCTCATTTGACGCATGGTAAAGCAAGCACGCTGGCAGCTCTCTCGTTGGTACATCTACTGTAAGCGCTGTCTTTTGTTACGCTGTCTTCCATCGAATGGACAGTAGAATCTTCAGCGTTTGCGAGCAGTTCTTTCGGATTTTTTTTGTTTTTTTAATTTTCCCACAAAGAGTAGCGACAGATTCGAGTTTTTGCAAATTAAATGCATCGTGTTGCACGTGTTTCTGCGGCACGTTTCAAGCTCTTGCATAGGTAATAGTTTCCCTTCTATTGGTGTATTAATTATTTTGCGTTAGTTGACCATTTGTTACTAATTCAAAAATAAAAAGTTCTATGACAAGCGTGTTTCAGCTTTTTTACAATTACAGTACAGCTGATTTTTTATGATTTTTAAAGAAATAAGTACTTATTATCGATCACATCAGATAGGAGATAAGAGTTTCTTCGAAAAACAAGTGAGCTGTGTGCTAAACAGCTAGCATTACACATTTTTGTTGAATATCAATTAATACCATTCAAGCCGGTAAAACCACACACAAACAAAAAAAAAAGGAAAAGTAAGGGAATTTTGATAAAAATGTTCAAAACAACGAAGAGCAATAACAAAAAACGTGGAATTATCATGAATGCATGAATGATAATATAACAAATGAGTATTGACTATCCAGATACGTGACAATTTAAAGTAAAAAATAGCCTCAACAAAGTAGGCCTTTCCTTAAATGACTCAACAGCCGGTATGGCACTTGAACCATTAACGACGAAGAGATATATGATAAAAAAATAATAATATCCACCCAAGGCTAGCACATTCATATCTAATTTACAGATTATTTAATTCAGCTATCAAACAACATTTTTGTCATTCGAAATAAATGTTTTAAGTCGCGCTTGTGTAAAAGTGAAACATCTAAAAAGCTAAAATTTCATTTGATTGCTTATAGTCGCGTGTTCATAAATTCGTTATAATCAAATTTCTTCTCCTTAATTCTTAATTCCTAAAAATACTACGATATATACTCATGCCATGAAATGCTTTAACATATTTTTAAGGTAGCCTGTGTGCAATGTTGGCCTGTTGCCGTGTTTTATGCTTTACCTGTGTGTGTTTTTTTTTTGTTTGCTTAATATTCAGCAACATCAGCGTTTTTGCGATGCCTAATATTTCATTTTGTCAACTGCCCAAACGGAGGCAACATTCTGCTAATACCAACGGCTAAAAGATTCAGCATCGATTTGAGATCAACCCTACCCAAAGCGCGGCACATTTGACCGAGATCGATTCCGCCCGGCCGTCCACTACTCAACGTAGTACTGCTTCATTCCGTCCTGTGCGATTCCACCGCCCAAGCCACGCCGGTTCGCCGTCATTACGAAACGATTCCGCTTCTTCCGCTCTCGGTGGCGACATTCGATCCGATGGCAGAGGATTTCCAGGACCAGCACACCGATAGCCAGGGCGGCTCCGGTAAGCAGCAGGACGAACGCCGACACTACCGCGTCCAGGCCGACTATCAAATCGGTCGGGGCAATCTGGCGGACGCATTTCGGTTTCGGCTCCTGCCAGACGTGCCTCTGCCGCTGCATTAATCCCGCTTCATTCAACCGGCGTAATCTGTGAGTTTAGTCCGGAGGATTTAGTGGCCCGGCCGAAGGGCCATAGGACACGCGGGATAATCCATCCAGGCATGGGGCGAAAGGAAACAGAACCAAAACCAGAACAAACATCAGCACCGACCGGGACGATACTTGAATGGTCGTGCTACGAGCCGTGAGTGCGATAGAGAGAGGGAGCGAGAGAGAGAGTGCAAAAAAAGCGCATTTTCCATTCCAACTCCCGGACGCGGTTGCATGCTGACGAATGAAGCGCAACAAAAAATAAAACGAACCTCCCCAACTGTGGCTCGATATGGGAGGGAGCGTGAAAGTGCAGCCAGTAAAAAAAAACAACACAAACGATCTACTACGATCGAGCCCGGCTCGATGACCAACGGCAGAAAAAAAAAACAATTGGCAACAGTCTATCGCCAACAAAGGATGGCAACGAAGCAAAGCGGCGAAAAAAAAGCACGCAGCCAGGCTCGGTAGCAAGTCACTTTACGCTTGCTGCGACGACGACGAAAGCCAGGTGAGGCGTTATTGAAACTATGATTGAAATCGAGCGCAAAAATCGCCATCCCCCTCAAGCCTGCGGTGTGTGTGTGTGTGTATGTGGGGGCGTCAAGCGTTAAGAAACGATGCCCGGTAGCCAACATCGCTATGTTGTGGCGATGTGGTGACCATAAAAAAGTGGACCGAAAAAAAACCCCACTATTCCGGTATTCAGGGTGGGTGCAGCGAAACGGAAACCAAGTCTTGAACGGTCGGTGCGTAATTTAAAGCATTCCGTTGGAGCTTTGTGTGGGGTTTTTTTGAGACTTTTGAATAGCAAAACTTTTTTCAGCCAAACGTAAGCAAGCGAAAATGAGCTACACGAAATGTCTGTTCCTTCTTGTGAACAGTTGTGCCAATTTGATGCATTTTGAGACGTTTTTTGGCGCCATGACCTTCAAATGACCTTCGACCCTACCCAACTAACGTCACGGCACGCTCGTCAAGCCCTCGGCACTCGAAAGTTAGCCCTCGAAAAACTCACGACGTGACCTTCTCAAATCTCTCTTATGCGATACGGGGAAAAACAGCAAACACCAAATAAGCCAGCTGACGAAAATCGCCAGGTAACGCAACGATCCACCCACACCGCGACCAGGACTAAAGAGAAGCAAATGGAAACCACCACCATCACCCAACACCGATGGTTGCATTTGAGTGCGCGTTAATAGGCGAACTAGAGCGCGCTAGTCGCGATGGCCACACTTACCCGTACGTTATGACATCACGGTAGGGTGAGTTTTTCTGCACGATCGCCACCATCCACTGCGACCAGACGGGAAACATATCAATTTCGCTCAGCTCGCAAATTTCGCGCTCACCGAACGTCCGCCGGATGATGCGGTAGGCGGCCGAAATGGCCACGTGAAACGCGTATCCACCCTCCCGGACCAGCTGCAATCCGTCGGCGGCCGGCAGAAAGTGTGACTCGTTCCGTCCCGTTCGCGGCTCATAGTACTCGATCCGGGTCCGGTGCAGTTCCAGCGAGTCGGCATCTGTCGTGCGCTTGGATCCCGTCCACGGGATTCACGCGTGATAAGGGCGTGCGAAAGGTTGGCGTTTTAGTACGGGTTTCCTTTTTTTCCCCTTGTGTTTTATTTTTTCTCTGCTCGCCGCGCTTTCGAACGGGAACGGTTTTGTGGGAACGGAAATTCAACGAAATAAAGCAAAGCGCACGGCAGCAGCAGCACCGAAAAAGGAACAATCACAAGCGATAGCATCGCAGCAAGCTTGGACTAAAAGGGGAAAAAAAAAACGAAAAACACCAGCGCACCTACCACGCTCGTCGGCCATTGTTTTTCCCTACCAAACGGTGGTTGCCGAAAAAATGCATCACGTGTTCGACGGGTGAGCATGTGTATGTGTTTGCGTGTGTATTCTGGGAGTTGGATGGGTGCTATTTGAGCTTCACATCTAATCTATTTGCGTACACGCTCGTCTAATCTATTTGCGCGGCCACAGCTGGACTGGTGGAGGGTGCGATGTAGCGTGAATGGTGCGCAGCAATGGCACGATGCAACCGAAAATATTTGCATTTTCTCGGCACAAACCGTCCGTTTTGTGGAGTTCTTTTTTTTCCACACCATTTTCGGTGCTCGGTGCCACTATTGTTCGCCCTTTTTTCCCAAACATCTTGCCCTGCAGGACACAACGGACATGGCAAATGACAAAACACAACCTACACAAAGCGGGTCGGTTAGGTTGCTTGGGTATAATTGTGAGCCTCGAAGCCTCGATCTCTCTCCGCTCACAAAGGTCACGAATGCGCCCGATCGAACCAACGCACCCGAAAGATGGCATAAATTTCAATCAAACACTAACCACAAAGTAATCTCTGGAATAGGGAATATCCTCGATCCCGAGCGTCAGCCGGCTATCAATCAAGCCACGGAGCGTTTTTATGGTCTTCGGTTGCTCCATTAGCAGCGTGCCGACGATGCTGGCCGAGTAGTACTGGTACATGAGGTAGCCGAAGAGCAGGATGAAAAATGACGTACATCTGCCGGATGATAGGTGCGGTATCTCGGATAATCCTGTTAAATGGAACGAAAATAATGCGAGAAGAAAAAAAACGAACAAGCACTTCCTATGGCCTGCGGGAAGCATGGAAAGTCACGGCCGTCCGATGGTTTCACGTGGTTCCACTGATATCGTGGTTTCGCACCGCGAGCCATGTGCCTTTGGGGTGAGTTGCGTTTGCGATACGATTTTTCCCAACCCCAAACTGATTGAAAGTGGCATGGCGCCCGTTGTGGGCATATACATTTTTTCGTTGATGCCTAAAGCTATTAGCGGCGTAAGTCAGCTTGCGTTAATCGCATCCCGCTGCACCGGTTACCATGGTGATGCAACCAGTCGCTCGATTTCTATATCGATGCAAAATTTAAGGGCCACTCCCAGATACATTTGAGCGGCTTAAGCTACATTCTACAAAAATCCTTCCATTTTCCTCCAGCGCTCAGTACTCGTACTCAAAGGAACGAACTAATGGGGCGAAAATCGATAAACATTTCTCACAATACACAATTTCTCTGCCCTACAGGCGCAGCCTACTCGATTACTGCGTAGCAGCATCCTTTCTGACAGCGTCGTGGAAGACAGCGTGCAGCCGCTTCTGGCCAGCCCGACGGGTCCGAATGATTGATATTCGCCGTGTCAAGAAATGTTGCTTGTCAGTTTCAGCTTCACGGGCGAAACACAAAACGAACTGACAGCGGAAGAATGCCGCGAACCCGTGCCACTTTGGGATGGTTAAACTTTTCAAATCATACATATGGCTGACCCACGTGGCTTGCGTGTGAGCTTATGGCTATTTTTTTTTCTTTGACCGTCGCTTATCCTCCGCACGGGTTCGCAGCGAAGTAAGGTTAAGTATGATATACCTGAATCAATCATTACGATTCAATTTTATATGACGCGTTTGGGCGATCGGAATCTTATTCTTCTGCTAGGGTGAGATTTATGCCCCCAAGAAGCATTTCTCTACACTTGCGGGCAACTTCACTAACATCGATTTATTGCGGGAAGAATCACATGATCTTGTTCGTGGAAGTACGTCAATGTTAAGAACAGGTGTTACATTTAAATGGGGCTCTACCTGAAACGCTGATAAGGGCTACTAACTTCTTGCACAACCTTTGGCTGGATTTAGATAATACTTCACATAAAGGGGAGAGTTGATTTCATGTGATTTTCGGCAAACATGAACAAAATGGCACAGCCATAAGTACTGAAGCTTTACTATTAACATTTTTTCACTTTTTTCACTATTATCGATCGAAGTCAAGGGAGCATATTCTTTTTATATTTTTTAAGACATGCGTTGCCCCACATAAACAAAATACAATAACTGAATCAATCACTTTCTGCATCAACTTGAAAACAGTTTCTAGTAAATGTCGCTATGAGGGATGTAAATTTTTACCCCCATGTTGTTCGCAAAAAAAAACATTGAGCAAAAAGGGATACAGAAACAAAAATCTCACGAGAACATTTCATTACAGGCATCATGATGGAAAGTAACACGGTTAGTAACAAACTCGGCTAAGCAAAAGCATGTACACCAAGTTTAAACGTAATAGGAAAGCCCACGGAGGATTGACAAAGCGCACCGGAGCTGCTGTACCATCGGATCGCATCCTGCCCACAGGATAAACAAACCAAGCCAACTTTTTCCACCCAAAACCCACGAACGAGCGAATGGAAACGACACAAAATGGAATCCCCCCCTCTTTACTACGTTACCTTGTTGACATACACCGCCGACGAAGAGTAAAATGCTTTTCGATACCTTTTCCGCTTTATAATTGCATTTGGCGCCAGCGTTTCCGTCCGCCGGGTGGGATCGATGCGTCGTCGATATGTTTGCCCGGGTATCCTTGTTATGGCAATTGTTCGCCGTAGCATCAACAGCTCCACCGGCAGCGGCTGCAGCATTGTCGTAAGGATCGGGCTGACGACAATCCGCCGGATATAGCCGGGGGCATATTTTCCAACGTCGTCGCGATGAGCCGGCCGTACCCGTGCAGCTGGGTGTTTCGTTCCGAAAAACGGAGGGACCGTGTAAAAAGGAAAAATAGAAACCAACCGTTATGTGACATGCTTAGCTAGAGTAAGGAGAGAAGAAAAAAAAGGGTCGACAAAAAAACCTGGCAACAATAGGGCACGCAAATGGGGAAAGAGGATCGCAACAGCAACAACAAAAAAAGAGTATCCTCAAACTAGAAACTATTTTGATCATCGTTAGTTTCTTCAGCAATGGAGAGATGCCATTAAAAAGATGCATCAGTTCGATACGACAAACTTTGCATTTGCTGATTGAAATGAAAAATGTTACTCGTAATAATGATTTTCTTCCGGTGAGCGGGCATAGCAATCGCTACATCGCTTCATTCACCGTCGAATGGCGGCCGTCGTCGTCTCCACGTGTCGTACAGCTGCACCGCGCAGAACAGTGGTCGTTTTAGCAAAAAAAGAACAGAGTGAGCAAGCCATCGCATCGAGAAACCGCCCGCTAACAATATTTTGTTCCGCATGTTGGCTCACGAAACGAATGCGCTTTCCACACAATAGGTGAATCTCATTCCACTAATGATGCAGCCCATAAATGGAAACCGATCAGGCAGCGGCAAGCGAGAACATAAGCACATGCTGGGGATGCTGCAAAACGCGAAACGGCATAGCCGATCGTTTTACGAGCTGATAACTCACACGAAGCTCATGCAAATTAACGGAATTCGAACAGAAGCTATACATCTTCTTTTTTTTTTTTTGAACCATCAATGCGCGAACGTGTAATGCATTAATGTAGCATTAAGAAATTAATTTTAGGCTGTCAAACTGGCCTCGTTTACGGGTATCATCTCCTCAGATCATCTCGTATTTGGATGTAATTAAAAAAATGAGCATCCTTTAAAGATTGTGGCGCATTTAAAACAATACTTTTCTCGAGCATCACATCGGATTGTGACGTTATTTTATGGCACTTCGCCATGGTGTCAGCACGATTTCAAAACATGTGATTTCAGCTGTTTCCTCCTTGCGTTGCATCAACATAACAAACATGGACCACTGCATCCTAGCGCCTACCTTACATGCCGAGTTGCATTAGAACCGCCCCGATGTTCCGGCGCATCATCATCGTCGTAAGCGATGCCTGTCGTCCGTTGCTTCCAGTGGTGGTGCGGCTTAGGGTGGCTTAAAAAGGATTCATCCAGGCACGTTTCCGGCGACACGTTCCTTACCGACACGGTGCGGATCTGGCGTAAGGTTGCCTTCACTTTTGCCAATATTGTCCTGCACACGCTGGCAGCAACATCGGCAATATTGCATCCTTGCGAGCGTGTTACACCGTTTGATGTTGCCGTTCCGAGCGATTGGAGACCGGGTGGGAACCTTCTTCCGGTCACTGTGGAGCAAAGTGATTGAATTGGATTTTAACATTTCAATACACACCAGCAGCGTGTACGGCTGTCTTGCAAACCATTTGTTTTGTATGCTACGTGTGACAAAATTATAACTTAAGAAAAATGACCCCTTTCACTGAGCTCTTTTTAACGCATTAGTGACACAATCTAAGCCTAAGAACAACTTTTAAGAAACAATAGAAACAACATTTTCAACAATTACTCTCACGAATTCAGCTTAATTATTTTGAAATGAATTTTTTTATTTAAATTGATAATTTTTCGTTTCGAATTAGCAAAGCAAGTGAGCTCATTTTTATCAACAACAATAGAAACAGGGTTTTCAAAACAACTGTTTCTCGCATTAAGATTAAGCATTTTCAAATGAATTTATTATTTTTGATTAATATCTTTTATAGAAACAACCTTTTAATAGAAACAACCTTTTCAAACAGCATCCTTCCCGAATTCTACCAATGTATTTCGAAACTAAGTCATTATTTAATTTAATAGCATATTTCATATTGGTTGCTTACAACAACGGGTTTTGTTATTCTAAATTATGCGTCTTCAAAACGACACGACAAATGATACGATTGGAAAAGAATGACATTCCTCAATATATATCACCGTTGAAAAAGCCAATAGAACCGCTATTTTTTCCCCCATTCAAAGGCAATAAAAAACTAGCGCATTCGATGAATCCTTCTGAACTCAACTTTATACTCGGCTGTCGTACTCCCATCACTGTGACCTACCTGCATCCTCGACGAAAAAACTGCAGCACAATGCTAGCGTCAGGATGGAACCGCAAGCGACCATCAAGTACCAGACGATTATTTCGAACGGGAGCAGAAATGGATTCTTTACCGCTTCGTTCCTTGGCGGATGGCGAAAGATGAAGCACGGCCTGCCGATGCGGAGGTGTTTGAGAAAGGACTCCAAGAAGAAGAGAAGCAACCAAAATACCAAGCAAAAAAAACACTACGAAACACATCTTCCCAAACGCTTCCACCTACCGTTCGATGAAGGAGCGAGTCGTGTAGCTTACGACGCGATGGCGCTCCTGGCGGAAGTACATTGGCGAACCGCCGAGGTCAACCTCTCGCCGGGACAGGGCACCGATCATGCCATCGAACTTGCCGTTCCGCAGATAGCCCCAGCTTTTCGTGCGCCGGTTGACAAACCTGCCCACGGGTGAAGCACAAGTTTGATGACTTTAGTGCGGAAGTTGCGATAAATTTCCCGGGAGTTTCTACCCGGTACTCCCAGAATGGATGGATGGACGGTTGTTGGAAAAAAAGTTTCACTGTGTGCGCGGCCAACACCCAACCCAAACACCCTTCGGTTCGTCGGTCACGCGTGGCCATCCGTGGCTGGACATCGTCCCAAGAATCGGCCTCGTCTGACCCTCGTCGTCCTGCTTCATCATCGACAAACATCATCATCCGAACATATTTGCCCATCACCTCGCCACCGGGCGTCATAATGATCATCAATCATGTGTGAAAAGTTAAACCGTGGCACTAGCAGTGGCAGCAGTGGCCCGAAAATCCGCCCCGTCCGTTAAAGTTCCTTCGTCCCGAGGACCTACGCTCGCCAGGACTTACGTAAAGTTGTAGAAATCCCTCAGCATGCTCATCAGGCCGTAGTTGTAGCGGTGGACGGAATCGAGATGGGTGTTCTGTGGTGTCGTAAGATACCGCTCGAACGGTTGGTGTGGTTTCTGTATCACCACGGTCATTATCTTTAGCTTCAGCCCGTCCATGTTCCGCCGGCGGACGACGGTCGTTTCGCGTCTTCCAATCACTAGCCCGTCGGCGGGCGAGTATCTGCCCAGTAGTTCCACTTTCAATTTGCCACCGCTGATGAAGCCCGGATTCCTGGTTTATTGGCGTGCGGTGGTGGCGATCGATGGTGGGAAGAGAACGAGTTTGCGAGTGCGATATTACGATGGCTAAGCAATTTTTCTACCACTTCGGCACTTGCCGGCCGGTGGTATGCAGTGTTTGCGGGAGGAATCGAAAGAGTGAAGTGTATTACCCAGCCGAAGAGTGCTCTTATTTAATCAAGCATCGAACAGATATAAAATTAAGCTGTAAGAGATCGCAATCTAGCATTTGAAATGCATCAACTCGATTAAATCTTGCGGTGGGATGCAGAAACGTTGCCGCTGTCGTTGTAGTGTGGGGTGTAAAACAAAAAATGACATACATTTGAGCGAAAGAGTTACAAAGGTAGCTAAATGTGTCAATACTCTTTAACAAACTTCAAGTAATGTAGTACACACTCTAGACAAAAACAATCTAGCGTAATCTATCGAGTATAATGCATACCTAAATTTTACAACAAACTTTTGGGAGAAAAACTATTCGAAAAAATTCTATCAACAAAAATCAAAATGAATAAAGTTTAATCATCATAAAATTCTTTGAATTCTTCATCATCGCTGTCGGTCTCATCAAGCTTCAGATCAGCTACATCTTCAAGGCATGAATCGTCATCTTTGTAGAGAAACATGGTAAAGAAAACCAAGCCAAAAATCATCGTTCAATATACTGTTTCTCCCGGTAAATCATTTTCTGCACAAAATTATTCAGCTAATCCCACTCGCTCCTTTGGTGATAACGGTCGAGTACTATTTTCTATTATTTTGAGTAAAGGTAAATTTGTCCTGATGATCATTGAAATGTTAACGTTAAAGTCAGCTCCACTCACAAAAAAAACTAGTCCACCCACCAGCGTTTCCGTAGTGTAGCGGTTATCACGTCTGCTTCACACGCAGAAGGTCCCCGGTTCGAACCCGGGCGGAAACATAGGAAAGACGAACAAAAGCAGCACAAAGGTCTTTCTAATCTAGTAGGCGCGCCTGTCTGTTGTGTTGCTGTTATTTTTTTTAACACATATCCTTTTTTTTTTGTTTTCTCTCCCACTCGTGAAACAGGCTTTAATTGCTCTATGTGATGGTGTGTTAAATGCATTGTACACCAGGTGATGCACTAAAGCACGTGCACAGCTACTTCCACACGTCGATAGTACCTAATCACATACACGTGAGGAGCAAAGGGAGCAAGATTAGGGGCGCCCTACTGGCGTTTGTCTTCGGATCAGCCGAGTGCAGATGGAGAAACCAAGCGAAGGCGTGCTGACAACTGTGTGACGTGCGTGCGAGCTTCAACCTATCCGTATCAAATACCGTCCACACAACAATGCAACAATGAAAACGGATGATTACCAGAGATCATAGAGTGTGAATCCTCGATAGGACGCGTCCGTGGGCCTGGCAACGGTTAGTTCTGCGTTGATGCTGACGTTCATTGTTGCGAGTAGATCGAAGGTAGTAGTCGCAAGCGTGCCGTTACAATCATCCGTCCATCCACCGTCGATCGAACCATCTGCTCCGGGGCCATAGTCGACGGGTTCGGCTAGTCGATGGAACGTATTCTCGGACGATGTGTTACCCTTGGTCGTAGCAGGCCATGCCAGGGATCCATCAGTTGCCGTTTCATCGCTGTCCACGATGCGATTGTAATTTTTATCAATTATCAGCCAATGGAACGATGCGTTGAAGAGCTCATATCTCGACGCCTGCAGCCGGAGAAAGCGAACGCACATTGTAACGTCCATCGGATTCCAAATCGTTTCGAAGGATTATTATGAAGCGAAATAGGAACGAATGCGATAGAAGCGAACCAGGAACAGGGAGTATCACAAACTCGCACATTGTCATAGGACCAACAATTAATTCTTAAAATGAAAATTGTTAATTATTCAAAAACATTTTTTTATCAAAAAACACATGCAAAGTTCCACTAACACGCATTTTGTCATAAGACCAAAAATTAATTATTTAAAAAATAAAAATTATTAAGAATATTTCGAAAATGTTCCTTAAAGTAATCATTACAAAAACCTTATCATACTATTTTCGCCATATTTCCCATTCATCCATGTCTATACAATTGCTGTGGAAAATGGATAGTATTTCGATTTCGAAACATACTAATTATTACGACATTATGCTCATCAATAAAATGGTATCATGTTCGATAAATTAGTAACAGCGTGCCACCGTAAGCTACACCCCGTTTATGATGGCATCAGTTACGATTGAGCCGTCCACTCGGCTCCAGAACAAAACGCACTATCTTCACTCATAAGTTCAGCTTAAGCATGGCTTTGTTTCAACGACAGTACGCTTCGGGGTTCCAGCTTCCAACAAAGGTGCCTGATGTGGTGCAGACCATACGCATCACGTTCGGCACACCTTCGGAACGAGTTTTGTTCCTGCGGTCACATTCTACACAACGGTAGTAATACACCAACCAGCAGACGCGCTTACCTTAGTGCCCACCATTATGCGCCCACGTAAACAGCCCAGCTCACCTGCTCCAGGACATCCGGTGCGTTCTCGCAGGCCATGTCGAGCAGCACAAATTGATGGAATTCGAGCGACTGTCGAAGAGTGCTCGAATACCGTTCGTGCCTAGGTTCGCCCACGCGGTCAATGTGTACGCTCCGTGTCAGAACGCCTCCGGTGGCCAGTTGCGATAAAACCTTGTAAATGAGCAATAACTTCTGATCACACCCGAACACGACGCCCAGCTTTAAGCCTTTATGGTCGCGTATAAAGCGAAACACAAACGTAGCAACTGTTTCGCTGTAATCGTCACTTTTAACGGTGCTGCCGTTGGCCAGAACCACCACTGCAGCTAGCAGAATTACCACCCACAGGCACCGAGGAACCGCTTGCAGCAGGTGCATCCTTGCCATGCCAGATGCATCCACGATGCACAAGCTCACTCGCCAACCCGCCGGCCGGTCGCAAAGCTGATTGGGTGATTGGAGCCCCCAATTTATAGTCGAACGTTAACGGAAAATACGAGCGAAATTATTCCATCACCAGTCAGTCGTAATCGGTCCGTGTCGTACATGAATGATGAGCGTTACTACGAATAATAACGCCCAACCGGCTTTGGCTTCGGACACGGAATATGACCATTTCAATTAGCAATTACCTTCCACCGATATTTGCCAGCCGCATGTGGGCCATCCCGCCGTGACAACGATTGTCCTAGGTTCGATGTTTCGAGGTATGGCGGGTTTTTTTATTCTTTCAATTTTTCCCCCAGCAAAAAACGGCTGGCGTACTGCCAGGCTAACGATCTGCGTACGTGAATTATGTTAGAGCAAGCGAATATAAACCTTCGTTTGAGTGACATGCCGATTGAACGGTAGTAACTTATTCAATTGAGCACTTAAAAGGTTACGCCCATCTAGTGAAGTGCGTTAATAGAATCTTCAATATCAATAAACAATTTATCTGTCGCATACATGCCGCTAAAGCCGATCAAATGCCGCTCGGCACGAAATGGCGCAATGTTGAAATTTATGCTAATGATTATTGACGATGGTTGATTGAAACTGAGCGTTATGCTTTTGTTCAAAATTGAAACAATTCCGTATATTACGCATTACTATTCAGACAACTATTCAATAAAGATTTAATATGTGGTAATGCAACAATTTATTTTAGGATGCTATTTACACACAAAGCATGATGGCGGAGTGTCGAAGGACAAAAAAGTAAACGAGACGCTACTAAGATCTGATCAAATGAAATAAAAAATAGCTGTTAAAAGCAAAGAAGAAAGATGTTGACTTGTCTGATCTCCTAAGAACAACTTCATCGGACATAGCTATTTTTTGCCCATGTCTTATATTTTGCCCATATATCCAAACATCATATGCCAATCTATCAAAACATCATATATCAATCTATATATATCAACCATAAATCATACATCAATCTGTTAATCAATCGGGGCAAAATACCAGGGCGCCACATTCAAAGAATGCTCAAGGAGGATCTAAAATCAAATGACGAATTGATGCAGTAAAGAGAGAGCACCAAAGCGGAAAGGTAGTGCGAAACAACGCAATCCTTTGTAACTCTATTTAAGTTCAATTTATATATTACTCCTGTCCCTATGGAAATGCACAGAAAAGTCTCTTGACGGTTTAAGACAGCGATTAACAACGTTCAAGTCTAAGTCCAACAGTGAGTCATAAACGCTAGGATCTTTTCCACACACCACTCGGCGCAGATCAAGGCGAATTAAAGGCTTAAGGACACGCTATCATTTCATCTGAGAATCTCAAGTGTCTAGTAGTCAAGAGGAAGGCTCGTAATACATAGAACGGTGCACGTTGTCGAGTTAGATATAACTATCATTGAGAAACAGCGCTACAGATGGCGAGCGCCTTCCAAATGACACAAAAATGAGCACGAGATGATCAGTTTTTTTCCGTTACTATCTTCCTTATGGCACCATATGGCAGCTGCTTTTTCGGAAATGCATACTTCAAGTATTGTAAAGTCTATCCAGTTAGTTCTAATGCTATCAAACACGTCGAAAAAGTCCCGTTCCATCGCAATTTTCATCCCATAGTAGGACATAATTTCACATGAAGAATCTGGTTTTGAGGATTGCATCAGTAAAACAGGGGAATTACTTGAGAGAATGGAATTGATCTTTCCAAATATAACTATTGATGAACTGTTTAATAGCAGCTAGTGATATTAAAGTACTATCAATTTCGCTCGTCTTGGCTACATCACATCCACTATGTGCCGGCTTCAAAACAGTAAAACGGATCTAGTACAAAATAGTGTAATCGCCATACGAAATATTTGCCCAATGCTTGATTCGCTCGGTTGGTTACTTAACAATCAGAACCAAGCTAGGTAGAATATATTATTCCGATATAATAGTATTTGTTTGGGATCATCTGTTTAAACGGTTTGAACTATTTCGCTCAGTTTAAAATTTATTAAGGAGATTCTGAAGGTCCATTTCAGTTCACTGGGAATATTATGAGGTCGTCCTAGAAGTTCTATCCTGTGGAACGATCCAAGTTTTAATAAGTAGATCGTTTTCGTATAAGTCATACTAAAGATGTGTTGAATGCAGCTCTGATGACCGGCTACACATCGTCGTCCTCACAACCGAAAATATAATAAACTATGCAATACGAAACAAATGCGTTAAAGCGAATTATATAGCTCGAATATGAAGCAACATACCATGTAGGTGCAGCGGTATTTTGATAATAAGAGGAAAAGTAAAAAAACAAAAAAAATGTAGAGAGAATAATCAATTCAAAAATTTTGGAGATATTCCGCGGTAGTTGGATATGATTGTACAATCTTCTTATTTCTGAGTAGAGAGGCAAAAAGATTAAATAATAATAAATGATTTGATTTAATACGCTCTGAAAAATATTCATCGCTGCCGGAGGATTAAGCTATTACTACGAATGTGATGCTGTGGAGACACGTCAAGGAACGAACACGATTGCAAGAAGATTGCAAAATTATCAAATATAGAAGAATGGTAATTATCGATAAAACATGAAAGAAGTAATGCGTTCACTATTTGTTATTAGTTTACAAAGTGCCTAAATATATCTTGAGCTAGCATGCAAGATTGACATTGCAAATATCGCTCGTTTCAAATTCTGCTATCTTATAACAATTCTTTAAACTAGAATGGCAGCAACTGGAATTATCTTGTATAGATGTAGATTCCACTAGGTTTTCCAAAATATTTAGTTTGGAGACCCTTGATCTATAACATGTGCCATAATCTACCACAAGCGGAGAGAGCTAATAAGAATGTATCTATATATATACAAAAGTTTATATTTCAAGTTTTACACTTAGTTACAATTCCTTTATATTTGGATTACTAAAACGGGATGCAGCTTAGTTTGCTTTTCAGGTGTAAGGCTATCGAATTATGCAATGCCCGTGAGCGACTGCAAAAGTTTTGAGTAGAAAGAATAACAATAACGTGATATGTAGATTGTAAAACCATGACTACTTATTGACAACTTAATTACTACTTCAAACTAACTAGCCTACTTAACATTAATGATGCTTCCCTAACTTATTCCCTACTGTTATTATTGAGATCCTTTTTTAAATGAAAAAGGAGGCGCTAACAATTCAGAACGAGATTCTTTATGATGAGATGAGGAGATGCCTCGCATCTTTTATAAAATGTATACAAGATGCTAGCTAACATCTCTTCTAGGGGCCGCGTATTGGAAATAGAAAGCCAGTTCCGATTTTCGTTAGAAGCGATCAACGTTAGCGATCATGCGCAACCAACGATTGAGCATAACCTGCAGTCGGTGACGAAGGGTTAAGACATTTGTTCCCCAAATTGGCGAGGCATATAGCAATGCCGGCAAGATAATTTGCCTAAATATGGCGAGTTTGTTTGTAAAGGACAGTTTAGACTTTGTTGATAATACAGTCAACATGGGCTCGGAAAAGCAAACGTTGGTCAAATACAAGCCCTAGGTATTTTGCTACTGGCGACTAATTAATGGGGAGCTCTTGAACTACCAGCCTACTATGTAGAGTCGTACGAAGAGACCAACGTTGATTATGGGGAAAGATAATCGCCTAAGTTTTGGAAGTATTGATTTTGATCTTCCAGACTGCAGCATATCTGAGGAAGACTTGCAGGCAGCGCTGAGCCCTGCTCCTTAGTTCGACTAGTGACCAATCCGAAGATGAAGCTAAAGAAACGGGTACAGCTGAAGATGAAGTCGTCGTTGGCTTAGTGTTGGGCTAGTTAACGGCAGGATACTACTGGCACGTCTGTAGGTACCGGATGCGAGAAGGGCAGGTCGGATCATTAACCCGGTCGATCAGTTTCGGTCTTCATGCCCGAACCTTTGGCAGCGCAGGAATTGTGTTATTGAACGTGCTCCTCCACGGTACGGCTCTCAGGTAACCAGGATGTCACAAAGTTTCCGAACTACTTTTAGGCCGGCAGCTCTTTACGAACGATGTTGACATGAGGCTGCATAACGGTGATCGGCGGTGGGCGACATCTGGACGCCGATCCAGAGGAGAAATTGGTCGACTCTAGTATTAGGTGCCTTAAAAGAGACAGCTGAGGATAACATGGAGGATCGGCGACGAGAGCGAACCCCTCGAAATTCACCCAGACTCTTAATGTCGCTATCACTGAAGCTAAGGTCAAGCGAAGACTCGCACATCTTCGGATCGGTTATTGACCCTTGAATACCGTTAACAGCCTCACATGGCTGTTCAGAAGAGCCCTCTGATGCTTTTCCTACCTTTCTAGTACTTTTACGTTTTCTCTTCCCCATAGTGGGAGAGAGATAGCACTGGAACCCTTAGAATGGAATCGGAAAACGATCCTAATCGCTTCGTGATCAGAGGTGAACTGATAAGAATGTATCCGAACACCCTGTGTTGTATATTCGACTAGAGACTCAAACAAAGCAGCACTGTTCTTGAAAAATTACTCACCATCAATAATCACCATCAATTAACGCAAAATCTGGCTGAGTGAAAATTCATGTCAAAGAAAGTCCTCAAATTACAGGCTCTGAACAACAACAGTTGTGCCGCTAAAAATATCAAATGTATCACAGCTTGTTATCTTCCAAAACTCAAACCAATATTATAAACCAAAAAAGGAATTAATTCTTTAAACATTCC
The DNA here is from genome assembly GCF_943737925.1 of Anopheles nili. Classification (NCBI taxonomy): domain Eukaryota; kingdom Metazoa; phylum Arthropoda; class Insecta; order Diptera; family Culicidae; genus Anopheles; species Anopheles nili. The sequence goes on from NC_071292.1 coordinate 42,559,130, forward strand.
TTTGAATAATTTGATTTGAACATGTTGATTAATTCCTGACTCCATTTACTCACATTTAATCATATTTTCAGCAAATTGCCGCATTCCTTTCTTCTTTTTTCTAAACGAATCTATCAATAGCAAAACGGTTGTAAAAGACATGTAACTGTTTGCCACAATCTGTCTGTGCATCTCACACGTTACATTTTCAACTAATTTTCAGAAAGTAAGCATTGCCATCTTATACTAATTTTAAATGGAGTATCAACAACAGGCTATGATAAAGCCGCAAAGTACAAAGTTTTAATCAGTTCAATACTTTCAAGCCTCCGATGGGATGTTGATTCGAATTGCGTCATGCTTAAAAATCGCCAATCTAAATCTAAACGAAAACAATTCATTCTTTTCAAATGTTAAAACATGTTCTAAAAAACACTAATAGCACATGGTTAGCTACTTTCAACCCTCGTTTGTATGAACGTTTGTTTCCTACTCATTTCACACGTTATAATACGTGGACCTAATTCCGGTGCAACATGGGTTTTTATGAAGGTGATCTTTTTTATTTCATCTATTGGCGATGCCATTGTATTATATCATTGTTCAGGTGATATGAAATCATTAGATATTATTAAATAAGAAATCTATACACATGATTATTTTTAATACGTTAATATCATTTCGGTTTATTAGACGGGTTTTGTCCTAGCGTGAGATTCTTATGTGGATTGAGTTGAACGTAGAACAACATAAAGCAAACATTCAACGACTTTTCTCTCTCGCAGCATTTCCAACCAAACATGGCCAACGTACATGGCACATCCCTATCGCGTTCCATATCTAGCATTTATAATCAAACAAATAATGCAATATTAGTACTCCGTATATGAGGATAATGTGGACAACGTTTGCGTACAAAACGGGATTTGCTTTAGGCTACAACCAATTACCAAACCACCCTTTCGATTTTTAACGACGCTCCTGTCATATTAATTATATCAGTAAAAAACGTAGAGAAACGAGCAGTAGTAGATAGTCAACAAAATTTCAACTATTGATGAGAGGTGGATGGGAAAATTAACAAACATGCCTTACACGTTATATATATTAACCACATCCTAAGGTTTTGCGTTACATACACACATACAATTGTAAAATTTCGAAGTGCATCAACGAACAGTCGTAAAAAGCGTTCTCGACTTGTTCGAACAAAATCGGGCATGATTTAATCACCACCTCGTTAAGTATTGATTCGTTCGGCTGTTCCTGACTTTAACCAACCGTTGCTGTTACTGAGTGAAAATTCTGGATGCACCAGCCACGGATAGCTGCAGTACGAGAACACAATAGAACACCAATAGTCTGTTCGAAGCATGTTGGACTTGGAATTGTTAAGCACACACATACGGTACAATCTCACTTCATTTCGTCATCCCCTATGTTTCCTGTTTCCTCCCTACCTTCGGCCTCCTAATCTCTTCCCTCTATATTCCTCCCAGCTTCTCCACCTGAACCTCGTCGCATCATAATACACGACGCGTGTGTACTGCCGTAGCTAATGCTACTGGTCAAACTTCGAAATTCTTGATGGAACTTCGAAATTGAAAATTTGGATATCGTCGCTTATCGTCGATGCCGTCCCAGGTAGGCTTTACAACGGGGACACGTATGGTGCACATCCATACATTCGTCAATGCAGCACGGTATTAAGCAGCATCCGTAGAAACATCTAAAATTGCAAACAAAAATCATATTAAAACCTCATCACATCCGCGTTATATCAACAACAGGTAATATTTCCAAGCTAAGCTTTAAATTTAATCAAATATAGATCACATCATTGGACACCATATCCAAGATGCAACAGGTGTATAATTCGCAACATATGTAAACTATTTTTTCAAATCAACTGTTTCAGCTTTTGCTTGAAAATGAGATCCTCGTACTCACCCGAACAATGCGATCAGGAAGCCAGAAACGTAAGCGATCATACCCGGTGACGTCGTTGTCTGCGTGTTAACTTCTGCATGGCAGGTAGGACAGATCATGTGTGTGGACTGTGCTCCGATCGGCACGACAGTGGTGACGATCTGTGCCCCGGTCAGCACCGGTTGTTGCGGTGTAAACGGGCTGGACGGTGGAACACCTCCGACAGCCTGCGCATAGCTTGGGGGTGCCGATTGCGGTGGCACAAACCCATACGGTGGTGGGCCATCCTTCGTCATCTGCAAAGCAAACGATCGTTAAGATTAAAAAGTTAACGCAATTGAACGCACGATCGTTCGCGATCTTGCGCTGAGTTGATAGATGGTTGGCGGCGTTACGAATGAATTAATTTTAGCAACGACGTGAATCATCACCGCTACCTAAACAGCTGATTTGTACGATCAATAAGCTGACGTCACGAGGCGTATTAGTGAGGGGGGAACACGCGACGCCTAATTCGTCGTTCAGCAAACGTGCAACCTTCAGCAACATGTGGCTGTTGTTGCGTTTGAGGGGGTGGAGTTACCGTTTTCCACCACACAACACTGTTGCTTTTTCGTCAACCGCACCGTGGTATGATTTGAAGCATGTGTTTGCCCATTGCGATATGGTGTTAGTGGGGCGCTGGAAGGACATTTGTATTTTCATCCACAAGCTGATGTAGGAAAACCCTTTGTTTGCGTGTACCAAAATGGACCGTGCATGATTTGTTCAGTTGGTTGCATATTGAAACCTGCTAAAACAGGGAAGAAAATTAACAAAATTACAACAAATTTGCTGTAACCTGATACCTCTTAAACAAAACATGTGTTCTTCGTCAGCCAATTCGCAGCAAATCGCAACTCGTATTTGAAATAAGAGAGAAAATAAAACTGCTATATAAATCGAGATCCTCATCATTCGAGCATCGCCGCGAGAGAATTTTCAGCAGCCGATGTGTAAATTATCAACAAAATTTCGACACAACTCCCACCTACACGTGTACAAGGCCATTGCCGTCCGTCCGCCCTACAGACCTTTGCTTCTCGTCCCGTTCTTCTCCTGTATCTGTTTCAGTTCGCCCGAAGGTCTCAGTCCCGCTCCGCTTCTAGAACTTCATGGAACTGACTCCCAAGAACGTCACATTTTTCTCCAACGTTCCACGCGGCTCGCGAAGATCGAGACCTGCACTTTTCTCTTACAACCATCGGGCACGGTAATTAGCGTTTAGCGTTTGCATATTTTTCTACCACCCGTGCGTGTTGTTTTATTCAATAAGCGCAGGTGAGCTTGACATGGCCCACACAGAGCGAGCGACGCAAGCCCATGATATATAAAAAAAAATCATAGACATTTGATTCTCGACACGGTTTACTTTGGCTGGTTGACGTAATTCTCGGGAGCAATGCCATCACCCCGCAACGACGATTCCCTGCCTACCTATCTGCCTATCATCCTACTGAATGTGAGTAATCAAACAAACCAATCGCCTCCTGACATTGTAGCTCAGTCAGCTTCATCGTCGGATTTGGTCGAAAAATGGCCAATTGCACAATAATTTATACCATCGGGTGTCGGACGCAGCGTGTGTATTGCATGTTTTGCGCAGTTTTCCCTTTTTCATTACCTTGCTAGTGAAGTCGCCCTATGCGGCCTGCTGCGTTCGTTCCGTCCTGTGGTGTTGATGCCAGTTATGCGTGTTTCACGGCACTGTTTTGTTGTTTCTCGCCAGCGAAATGCTCCACAAATTGATCGATTCGACACTAAGCACCACGAAAAATCGCCCTCTGCCACTTTACTTCAACGCACTCTTTCGATGTTTCTGGCTCTGTGTCTACACTGGTTTTACATATGTCTTCCTTGCTTGTATTTTTAGCGCTATGTTTCGCGTTTTTTGTTGCTCTTCTGTTCGCTCTTCCCTAGATGAGAGGAAGGGATGTTCCGGCTGGTAGTCTCGTTGTCAAGTTGTAAGTCCACCAACCGTACTCACCGTTCGCAAAATGATATGCACTGTCAAAAAGCCAGAATACGTTACACCAGCTAGCAATTTTGTTTTGATATTTTAAACCCACGCACTTTGCTCTATCTCTTTCTCTTGCTTTTTATTTTGCTAATATAGATGATCTTACTGCCTGATCTGCAGCACTTGTCGTCCATGAATGATTGCTATATTTTCATTCTGAAATTGTTACACATTTTACGATAAAAATTTGTAGATGAAACAATGAGATACATTTGATTATTTTTACTAAAATCATTAAAAAAAGGTAAACATGAATGGCCTATTAAAACAATAGAGTAACGTATCAATTTACAATGTTACAACTTTATGTTATGAAGTAATAACGGTTCATTCCTTTCCATGCGTGTTGTTTTCAAATATTTTTCTCATAAAAAGCTATAAATATTCCAAACACGTCTCAGTACTTTTTACAAATCTAATGAATGAAATTTTTTAGTTTAAATATTTTATTCAATTATGTTTTCAATTCAAAATATTCGTAAAACAATATGTACCCTATGCACGTAAACAATACGTAAACCCTTGATATCCGAGAATGTTTTCTTTTTTGTGACAGCTGACCTCGTTGACAGCTACGGCCAAAACGTTGCGCATTCTCAATCCCCCTTTTCAATTGTTTTGGAAATTTGCCGAAAGCAAGAAAATGTGCACGATTGAAAATACAAAGCGCATCGCCGCTTTTCTAGATGTACCCCTCGGAAAAGTAGGATATAACTCTGAAAAGGTAATTTTGTATATTATTTTTCCATATTATTTGTAGCAGCAGGACTCATTGTGTTTGTTACATTGCAGATACTTACCAGAACAAAATCCGACAAAGAGCCGAGCATCTCCGGCTTTTCCTGTATTATCCAGTCTCTGGTAAGAGATTCAAAAAAATCGTCAGTCCAACAGCTTCGAGATGATTTTGAAACCGAATGCCAAGTAATGCAGTGGCTAGATTACGCAGTTTTGTTTGTCGCCCCTTCAAACAAGGATAAGCACACTGCCAAAACTTTGCTAGAAGTAAGTTGCATCATTAACTTATTTGAAATATCAGTAACAGCGCTCTTCTCGCAGGAACTCAATTTCTACCTGCGAAGCCGATCATATTTGGTAAATGATGCCCTTAGCGTAGCCGATGTTGTCGTATTTCATACAATTTACGAAACTATGGTAAAGATTTACACTCTGCATTAAAATGATGATCATTCGACTACTGTCAATTTCATCATACTATTATTGGTACTATTTTTTTATTTTAGGCTAACCTGCAGCCTCTCGAAAAAGAGAACTATCTAAATGTATCCCGATGGTTTCACCATCTTCAACAACTGAAGGAAGTATCTCAAGGCAAACTACTGTTAAATTTCTCCACACTGCAGTTACTAGAATGGGCAACTGGTACCCATACCTAAATCTTTCTCATGCAATATAAGCATATAAAAAATAAACTGCATCAGAATATTTATATTTTGATCATCTTCAATCTGAAATGTTTCATGTCCAACTGGCAAAGCTAATAAATAAATTTTAAAAATAAATAAGCATATATAATTTCATTTTTGTTTTCACATAAAAAAACGTTAAACATTTTAACGTACGTATATTTAAACATCTTACGACATTAACTTTATACTTATGCTGATATTTTTTGGAACTGCTATGCAGCGTACATTCCTATTTTGGTTAGTCTCACAGGAAATTCTATATTAAAGTTGTTTGGTTTCAATAAAATCTAATGAAAATGTTTGCTTACAGTAGCACAAAGCGTATTGTAACAAAATATTCAATATACCCTATATAAATCATCTACTCTGTTCCACGCTTCGTTAGTATATCAAGAAGGGAAAAGTTTGAAAAAAAACATGTATTCAGAGAATGTGTTAATCAAGCGGATATTGTGTTGCACCGTGTCTATCATTCTTTGATTGCGATCGCATCTTTTTTATGTATCAAACTTTCTTTCTAACTCGCCGACTCTGTTCATGTCGAATAGGGCTTTACCGTAATGAAATTCATCCCTCAAAAATACAATTGATGATGCATTGGTGCTTGTACCAGTGAACGCAGTTTAACCTAACTTCACAAGTTGAATCATCTAGCGATAAAAAGGGGTTCACCTGAGATGTTGGTATTGATATGCTAATTCGATATTCCCATTAAATCAATACATGATTTGTTATCAATAAACAACTGACAACAAATCTTCAGTGAGCAATTTCCTAGAAAACTGATAATACATGAAAAATGCGTCATGAATATTGCCTTTGCTTTAAGAAGTATTATTCATCCACTATTCGGTGTAATTAAAATAAAATAAATTGAAAATATCATCATTTACAGAAAAAGAACATTCTATTTTACTAAACAAACCGGTCAAAACAGATGAAGTTAATAATTTCGATTTTGTGTAGCATTGATCAAAATTACCCAAACAAATTAATGATCAAAAAATAATGTTTTAAAATAAGTCTCATTAGACAAAACTGCTTAATATATCAACATCATAAAGACCTTTTGTGAACTCTCTAGAAGTAGATATTCTTGATTATGTTATTAAAATACTAGCTAAGCATAATGCCTGAGAACAAGTAATTTTTATTATTTTAAATTAGATAAGGTTTACACCGGCTGCGAAGCTTCTATAAGTTTATCTATTTGCACTCCCACAAACAGCAAACATTTCCTCGTAGCTACATAAAATCTCCTTATAAATGAAGAATATCCCAAAACATCTTCCTGTATGCATGCACTACGGCATGATGCGCTTAATAACGCATAAAGTGCCCCCATAGCTATATGTTTTATTGCAGCCAAGCATAACAGGCGGCTCACAAATCGACCGTTTTCGTTGAAATCTCAAGAGCGTCACCGTGAAACAAACCAAATGGTGGTGAATTACTTCGATTCATGCTCATGCCGACCCGACTCCAGGCGACTCCTTTCCCGGGCGGCTGTTGGGTGGGGGCGTGAGACAAGCGCTGATTTTCCACCCGCCTTCGATAGCTGCACTCTCCCCCCGATAGATCAGCTCGCAGGGCTTCCGGAGCAGGAAGGAACAAAAACATCTGCATTCCGGGTGTTTGCGTTCTTTTTGCCCACGGATTTTCCTCCTCTTACGGCCATCTCAGCGCCATTTGCTCAGCTGCTTGTGGTGGCTCTTGTACGTCCCGTCCCTCGGCAAACATTGCGACCCATGCGTCCAGCAGGCGTGCATCTGCCTCTGAGCATTTCCACCACTACCGCGTGTTTGCTTGCTGTGTGTTGTGGGGTCGTGGCGGTTTCGCGCGAGCACACAAGCGTTCTCCACGCGTCCGTTCAACGCGTCAGCGCCAGCGTCGACTTATCTTCCCGCCCGAGAGGGCATATGTGTAGGGGACGAGATCCGCACCAGCTTAATAATCTCGCTCGCCTCTCGCGCCCGATCGCGGGTCGTGCCATACTTTTCCCGCGCATTGGTCTTAAGAACCTTTTTTCCCCAACCCACTGGGCTGGGCTGTGGTCTGCTCGCGGCTGTAGTGGCGCGTCTTTCGCGTTCATATTTATCACTCTCACTTTCGCAGGCCCAGATGCTGCAGGGCCGTTGCACCGCATCGTGTTCGTGTGTTCTGTCTAAATCCGCTCATCTGGAAGGGGCCGATAAAAAACAAACTCTAACCTGCCACCCAACCAAGCGATCCTGACGGAAGGATCCGAGAAGTGTGAACCGTGTTTTAGCCATTTAATGAACATTGCGCGCCCGGGTGCTTAATCGATTCCATTCGCCCACGAAATTAGGCCGACAGCATTGCGCTTTGAGTGGTCCGATAGTGAGTGTCCAAGGTATACAAGTGTATTGTGCAAGGCGCTTCTTGGTGGGCCTTAATCTAGTGCGTTTTTTTTTCTTTTGCCGCGTTCGATAAAGCCCTATCATTATGCTAGTGGTGCATGCGTTGCAGTAAATCGGTGCATGTGAGATCGATCCAACTTCGAGATGAGCAACTACACGCTGGGAAATCTCAACGAGGATGGTGTGTTCTGCTCCAGCGAGATATCGATCGTGGCCGCTTCCAGCGCCACCTTTATCGCCGTGCTTGGAACAATCGGTTTGTTTGTAGTCTATTTTTATCGAACCACTTTTGCCGTGGTGGCGATCGGTTTCAAAAGCCGCTTCCCTTTCGAGATCCCTCTCGCTATCTCTCATTCTCGCTCTCTTTCTCATTCAACCGGATGCTTAACACGACGGGAATGGATTGCGTCCGCAGGAAATGTGACGACGCTGCTGGCACTGGGCCGCAATCAGCCTGTACGCCATCGACGTCGTCAACCTACAACGGCGTTCGTCCTTTCGTTGGCCACAGCCGATCTACTGTTCTGTGTGGCCGTGATGCCGTTGATGGGCCTTCGATATGGTCGACGAAGTTGGCCCTTTGCTTACGACAGCTTATGGTGTCGTTTATTTCCGGTGGTCCTGTACGGGACGGTTGCAACATCCGTGTTAAGCCTGGTAGCGTTGACCGTGAACCGGTACGTCCTTATCGTACACCCCAGCTGGTACGGATCGATCTACAGGACGGCTGGTATGGTTCCGTTGCAGCTCGTATTTTGCTGGGCCATTCCGTATGGTTTAATGGTGAGCATAAATTACGCCACATGGAGCTAGCCATTCGGTGGCGTTAACAAAATCAAATTTATCCCTCCATTCTGCAGGCTTTGCCACTGTTTGAGCTCTGGGGCCGACTAGGATTCGATCCGCGGACGTTCTCCTGCACAGTGTTACCCTCGATCAGTTCGTCGGGCCATTTTTCTGCCAGTCCGAAGAAGTTCATCTTCATCGTTGGCTTCGCGCTACCCTTCTGTGCGATCGTCCTGTGTTATACGGCGATCATTGGTGCTGTACGGCGGCAACGACGTAACATGCAGCGGTATGCCGTTAAACCGACGATATCACCTACGGCCACTCCGGGCAGTCCCGTGGCAGCCACCCCGAGCAATGATGACGATGAGCGACATTTGACGCGCACAACGGCCGCCATATTTGGGTGCTTTATGCTCTGCTTTCTACCACTTACGATCGCCAACGTGATCCTCGAGGGTGCCGGTTCCGCCGGAGAGGCCGGTGATGTGCATGTGTTGGCATCGATACTCACATGGCATTCGGCTGTACTTAATCCTTTCATTTACGCGCTGGGAAGCCGGCACTATCGGTTAGTTGATCAACTGTACCCTGAGTACCGGAAGAACCAAGTTGTAGCAATCTGCATGTTCATTATTTTGGTTTATTATTTTCTTACAGTAACGCGTATTGGGCTGTATTGCGATGCACTGATTGCAAAAAATCTGAAAACCGGCGAAGAATAACGTTCCACAGACATCAGGCTACAACGACGCCAGGAACTGTGGAAGCATCAAAATCTGTTATCTCTACTCCAGATAATACAGGAAGTGGATCTCGAAATAATTCGGATGTGTGACTTTCACCATAAAAAAAGACGTACCGTTAAATACTTGTAGAATACGCCAAATTACTGGTAGCTATGGGGAACAAAACTAACAAAACTAGTTCATAATAACTGCTACTAGAGATTTGATTTTATGTATGTGCTAATTTTTTAAATTAAATCCTACTTAAAATATTGTTTTTAATTTGCTAGAAATACATATTTTATGCAAAGCTATTTCGTGTTGTTTGTTTTTGTTTCAGTTAGTTTTACATTAGCTTGCATTGAATTTGGTACATCTTCTTCTTAAATGGCTCAACAACCAGTGTACGGTCACGGCCCGCTTTACAAACCTGAGCTAAAACTTTCTATGACTATCCCCTAGCTGGATAGTCAGTCCTATCTATGGGGGAGACTTAGTTGAGATTCCCAGTACTGGATATATACAGTTTAAAAAAAATGATAAATATATTATGAAACAACGTGTATGAAAGAAACACATGTGTGAATTGAATTTTAATTTGGCAATAAATTGTATTCGAATTTGGGAAAAAGCTGCAGTAGAAAATGTCTGAGCTAATCTTGTTGATAACGACGTATAAACGAAATTTGAAGGTTGAATTACGTGTGACGAATTATAACGTACCACGAACTTGTTGCGAAGTTTGGTGGAACGGAGATCCCTACGGTTGAAAACCCCCAATGGATTCAATGGCTAGAACATATAAAGAGTATGCTGGACTCGTACCCAATCTTGATAGTTCATTCGTGTCCTGTTCGAGGCGGAATCTTGGATACTTGGAGATCGATTGGTAACATAAGTTTTCTTTTTCAAGTGGCTCATAGGATTTCTATGTCCTAAAATTATTCTCGATGCCAAGTAGTCAGTCTTGCGTAGTTCAATTTGATCTTATAAACATTCGTGTGTTTGTGCCGCTAGCACACGCTTTCATCTATCGAGTCCTTCACCTCATTAAAATAAAATATAATAATAATGAAAAAAATCATTCAACTTTTAAAATTTCAATAAACATCAATATAACAGTTTCTTTCAAACCGGATCGGATTGAATGAATTCCTTCTTCTTCCGAAGGTACATCACTACCGCATAGCGTAATGTTTGACATTTGACGTGAACTACTTCTGACAGCGGCTACGTAAACAAACTTAGTTTTGCAAACAAATTTTTTGATTTTGCTCTGGTTTAGCTAAAATGTCGAAGCAATTTGTCGGTTTTTCGGATGATGACATCTTTAAAATTACCCGCCAAACAAATGGCAAAGATACGGGTAAGTGTATTTGTTCCCGTCAGTGCATGGTTGTGTGTCAAAAATGATTGCACTTCCTTTCGTACATTTTAGCAAAGGAACCGTCGCGTCCTCACAATAGATTGCCAAAAGCACCACCGGGTGCTGTTAAGTTTGTTCCTCCACCGATTCCTGTAGATAACGGCAATCTGAGTACAGTCAGCTGTGTCGATTCAAGTATTTATCCGAATCATCCTATACAACAAGCCGTTGCTTTTAAACCACTGCCTGTAATGATGAATGCACCTTCGGATGAATCCATTCTGGTACTTCCCAATCAGCCGATAGCTAGCAGGCATGCTGAGCATGTTATTGCTACTAGCACTCCTGGGGTGATCAATACTCACCCTATGGATACGGTCACTCCATTTAAAGGAATGTCCCTTAAAGATTTTGAACATCAGCGAAAGTTGATGGAGGAGCAAAACCGTCAAAAACGCGAAATTTTGCATAAAGCTATAGAGCAACAGTAAGATATTAAATTGCACATAAATCCCATTCATATTGCTCATTAATGCTTATCTTAATAGCGCCCAAAAAACAGCTGCCGAAGCGAGCAAGATTCAGGAGATAAAATCTGAGCTCACCAAACTAGATTCCGAGCTGGCATCGGATGTTGCGATTTTACGGAAACAGATTGATGCTGCAAGCCTTCACTTTTCAAACGTCGAGTAAGCTAGTAACTTCTACTAATGACATGCATAATTTTACAAATGTGCACCTTCTTTTTCAGGAAAAACTATCTTAATATTGAAAATCTATTTCTTAAAGCCAAAGTAGAGCTACACCAAGCTCTGGAAAAGAAAGAGATGCTCACCGAACACTTGTGTGCTATCATTTCGCATAATGAAGAAAGGAAAGCGAAACGTTTATCCGAGCTGATGGAAAAGGTAGGCATCGCGGTTAATGGGGATTTTGACGATACATTCAATGGGAACAATACGTGTCCTGCCGATGTTATACCTGGGCAGGGCAGCAACACACCGACCAACAATTGAGAATATGTTAAATGACCGTTGCGCGCATAGTTTACGTTGTGATATAGCCGGCAAGTTCGATTGTGGCAACACAAAGCAACCAAATCAGGAAAACATCTCTATGAAATAATGGTCAGCCGTAGACCGTGTGCTAGTACTTCCATAAAAAGACTTTTCGAATAATCCTGGAACAAACTCTTGCCTTTAACGCATTTTTAACTGTAACTCTATTCCTGTGCGTTTTTAAACACTTATTTCTTACTACGAAGTATAAAAAAGCAATGTTAGTGTTAAGTTTGTTTTGTACTCACGAGCGCACACTAAAGTATTGTAGGGTAAAAAGCTATTGCAATTTTGAACCATTTTTACCGACTATGCGGCAGAGTTCTAAACCGACAATAAAGGATATTATGCATATTTCCAATTATAATGTTATTGAAACAGATAACCTTTTATTTCTTTATGTAGAAAAGAAGACACTAAGTGTAACAAATCAAGAAGGAAGTGTTCTTTGTTAGAATTTAACGTAACAGAAAGCATAAAACATGGCCACCTAGCCTAAGGGAAAAGAAAAACATATTTATATTAATATTTACAACATTGTTCAACGAAACTAAAAGATTGTATGGTACTCTTCATGCATGTGTAATTTTGCATTCAAATATACAACTATTTTCTAATGAACAAAATTAAACTTGTAGTACGTTATTATTATTATTGAAATTAAATATCTCACTTGAATGTTAGAAATCATATTTTATTCAATTTTTTGGTGGGCTTAATTTCACAAAGCAATGAAAGAAATGCAATGTTAGAAGTCATCAAGATGTAATAATTTTCTTATGGCAGCATAACGCAGAAAGAAAAGCAGACGAAAATTAAGTTATATTTATTTACCCATACATTGATGACATATTTTATTTATTGCTGATATTAATAATGACGATGATTTTTTCTATTACATTTACATCATTTATGAATTTTAGTATTGCTACTTGCTTTTACAGTTCTTTATAAATTACGAACAACTTTGCTATATGTATCACAATTTTATATATCTATTTTAAAGATTTTTTGTACTTTTTGTTTACTTGTTTTTTTTTTCAATTCCATTGTTTTCACGAGTTTTCTATATTTTTGAGTTTTCTAGTTACCGTTAAACTCTTATTAGTAACTCCACTTACTCCTAGTGGTCTTTTCTTGTTGATGTTTCATTCGACTGTGTAAGTGTGTAAGTTACATTCTTGGTCCATATTGTGAATGTTTATAAACACTTAGCATTAAACAAACTATTTGATTTTGAAAATCTTTCATCCTTATGTAACATTTGTAATAAACCCTCACGATAGCTTTGGTGATTCAATCTGAAAACGTGATTTAAACAATTACATTCATTCCCAGGACAAAAAAAAAACAATATACGAATGCTACAGTGATATCGCTACGGTGATTTAACAAGAAAAAGTAATTCAAACAATTACACTCATGACATGTTTGATAACAATAAATAAATTCCCCAGTCTACCGTGATATCACTATGGTGGGATAAGATGCACTTATCCCATTTCTTCCGGGAAACTAAGAGAAAAAAACGTTGGAACTTCTGCAAGGTATTTCTTTTCAACCACTTCAACATCCCTTCATGGAAAAGAAATCATTGATATCGATGTTTATAGGTACATTTATGAGTAGATAGACAGGTGGAACGAGCAATGATCGCAATGCAGAAAATCTTAGCGAAAGAGCGAAAGCGAAATTGAAAGTGAACCATCCCAGCCAGTTGTTGGGTGTTCAGCGTGAGCAATGCACGCTAGAGATGGTTGCTACGTCGTTTGGTAGCATTAGCAGAAATCGACAAATGCACCTAATGAACGGTTGACGTCGCTGCAATGGGGCAGTCTAGGCTACTTTACTGGATCGACGCAACTCTTTCTTTCTTTCTTTCTATCTTCTCCTGCGTAATGGCCTACCGGACGGCCAGTAGATCAAACGCCGATTCCCTATGCACATCCAAGCTGGTACATGTAGTAGGGTACTTGCAGTTCCAGTTTCGCTACCGACAAATCGCCATCGTTGTGGCGGGTGACATGCGACGCCGACATCATTAAAACTGCATTCGATCGAGAATGAGAGTATGCGTATGCGTGGCTTCCCTAACGTTTATCATTAGCCGCTGAATTGCTGCAAGGAATCAACATCGTGATGCAGGTGAATCATAAGTTGCGTAAAATCAGTGCACGATTCCCCTCGTACGCTATCATCATGGAAGAAGATCGCTTGTTTGTTCGTTGATAATATTTACTGGTCGTATTCGTCGGCTAAGTATTCATAGTATCTTTTTATAGATTGCTCATTATTATCAATGTTACTTCTCAATGGTTTATTTAAAATTCAAACGCCTTTGTAAACCATTATTTGCGAGTGCAAAAAAGAACAGGATCTACAGAGTTTGTTTCAAATTTATAATATGTTTTGAAAATACAATATAAGTTATAACAGTAACAAACAATAACACACATTTCCCATTTTCAAAAATGTTAATTAGATATTTAGAATGATATTTCGAATCAACTGAAAAGCTTGCTTCAATCGAAATAAGAAAAGACATAACGGATGGTTCATTTTATTTTAATAACTTCAAGTTCTTTATATACACTAATAACTGTAAGCTTTGAGCTTATAAAACAATTAAATAAATAGCGTCAACACAGTGGTGTACATTTAAAATGAAATAGCCATTCATTTTCTCTTCTTCTTTCGATCAAATTTTAAATGATTGAAACTTTTTGATATTTGCTAATTTTATTGTTTACTATTCATTGACCAAATTTAGTAGCAAAAACATCTATATTAAGAGTTTAAACACTCTTATCCCAATTGCGTTTATGATTATTTTAAAGCACTGTTGGATAACAATAGTTCTACAATCCTTGTCTCATTTTTATATGTTTGTATCAGTATTCGCATATCTAATTCAAGCTTATTCGGAATAAGTGATGAAGTATTCGCAGTAACTTGACTGATTTCAGTTATATAATCATACTTTCAACAGCAAATATTGCCAATTTTTCCTTTACAATTTTCAGATTTTTACTGCCTACGACAAATTATGACCGTCCATGCTTCATCGTGCACCTGACTCGATGCAGACAATCACTATGGGATAAAGAGAACACATTAAGGACGTAATTTGTGGACACCATTTTTAAAATGTAATTAGGTCATATGTCGTTTTGCAATATAATATATTATAATCTACGTTATAATAAGTTGTCTCATAAAAAGCTTGCAGTTTTAACTGAATTTTATATTTCTAGTTTCCTCGCTTCAAATTATTGCCCTTGAATTTATAATAAACATATGCATTATATAAAAAAATAGCACACAGGTAAAAATGCTGTTTTTCTGCGTAGTTTTTAGTCCAAAATAATTTGTGTATCAATATATAATTTTATTATGAGCTCGATGCACGGTAATGTGCACACCGTTTGCTGAATTATAGTTATATGTCCGCTAGTTCGCACTACGCGCAACCGCTGTGCAGCAGTGGGAGAAACGAACATTTCGAAAGAAATAAACATTTCCATTCGAATCGCGTGCCCTGCCGGTCGTGTTTCGTCGTCGGTGCTCGGCGTGTGTCCTTCGCAAGTGCCGCGGTTTTCTCGTCGCAGCGAACCAAAACAACTGCGTCCGGATAAAAAGATACCACACATTATCCGTCTTCTTACGCCACCTGAGTGTAAGTGTAGCCGGCGTTGAGCCTCGGTTCTGCGGCTGTTTCGTTTACTTCTCCGGGTGTTTTTTCTTAGTGGCGCAAACCCACCCTTAAAGGATGTGTTCCTTTGCTGACAGATTTTAACGTGCAGTGCCGCTTTTCGTTCTCCTCCAGTGGTGTTTTTTTGTCCTTCCCGCACTTTACAACGGAATCGTTCTTGGCAAGTGTTTTTTTGCGTGAGCTGCGGTGCAAAAAAAAAATAAACGGTCGCAAACCGAAACGTGCTTTGCGTGTTGCGCTTATCGCCCGCGCGCGTGCATGTGTGCGTGTGTGTGTGTGATTGTGGGTCGTAACAATTTCCAGCGTCGAGTGGTAGATTTTACTTCTTCAAACCGCAGGCTCTTGAAGCGAAAGAGGAGAGTGCGCCATTTGGCGGTAAAACTTTGTTGCCCTGCAGCCCCATCACACGGCCTGCTCAGGTTTTGGGCTCCAAATGGCTCCGTTCTATCGCTGCCGCAGCGCAACGAAACCAGCACAGAACACTGCTCGGACGATAATTGCGTGCCTGTCCAAGCAAGCGTTTTTTTTTGTTTGTTGCTGTTGTCATAGCTAAGATTGGAGGATAGTGGCGAATGTAAACGGGCCCACTGATAATTGTGGCCAACGCAGCAGCAGCAGATTGATGTGTGAGGAAATAGTTTTTTTGTTGTGTGTCTCGAGTAGAAAAACAAGAAAACAACAGCTACCACTGAAAATGTACTACCAATGTGATGGGAATTGTGTGCGTGCAGCTGATCAAATAGTAGCTAACGATAAAACACGTGTGTTTCAAACTCGCGCGGCTCAACCTGTTCTACATTGGCCTGTGTGAGGCCTGTGTCCTTGTTAAAGTCGGTCTCTGGTCCGTGTAAACTTATGCACTTTTTGGGAACAGTCCGCGCGGTAAAGGAAGAGTTTTGTCGTTTCTCCTAGTGGTCGTGACAGGTTGTCGGGCGCCGCCATTATCGGGCACTTTTGAGAGCAAAAAACCTTCACCATTCGATTGCCAATACGTTAGAAGTGGCTGAGGGCCCCTAACTAACAAGTCGGGAAACACATCCGTCCCAGCGGGCTTTTTTTTTGCTCTCTATCGCCGCTTGCCAACGCGCTACCACTTTAACGAGCGTGTGTGCGATGAAGCAGTGGATGAAACAACACCAACAAAAGTAGCCAACCAATTCCAACGGACAAAATCCACGGTGGCTCGGCGGATGCTTCTTACGACGTGGAAAACCAATTTCTTCACCTTTTTTTTCAGTGCCCGTGATGGTTGGTAAACGGGTGCCCCTCTTCCCAGGAGCTGAGGTGCTTTAAATCGAGTAGCTGAGGCCGCCTCCCATTTTGTATCTAATGATCCACACGGCATCCTCGGCAGCGGTTGACCGGTTCTTTCACTGGACACCACGAGCCATCCATCTCTCGATCGAGGCGGCGAAAAGTTTACGATCGATCCACACGAGTGTGTGCGGGTTTTTTTTTCTTTCGCTTCTGATGGCCGCTGGAATTGACGTTTGATGATTTTAGTCTTCTGTGCAATGGTGCACTTGCTGGTTGGAAACAAAAAAGCCCACAAAAGCCCCACTCCACGTGGTGGTCGTGTGAATTTTTACGCACAGCCTGTAAATGTCGCAATTAAATTGATCGCACATTTCGATGGCCCCACGATAATACTCGTATCGCACCAGCAGCAGCAGCAGTTGCAGTTTGATGGAATGATTACAGGTGAGTTTACAAGCGTTTCTTGCTCAAGTTTATTTTTTCTAACAATCGTATGCATCTTTAGGGAATTTGTTACACCGTCTGCTAGTGGGATTTATGAACAATTTAGAAAAAAAGAATTTTTCTTTAAATTGGCATTTTGAAGGCCATGACTTCGTGCCCAGTGTTATTTCAAAAGGATGCACCTTTTTTTTGTTGAACAAAACTTCAATATCCTTCCCGGAAGATTACGCGAGAGAATCGAATAAAAAATGCAACCCATCATCCACGTTGATTACCGCATTTTGGGGAAGGCTAGTGTGGTGGCGACGCGTATTATTGTAAAATGATGATTCCATGCTAGAATAGAGAAACGGCAAAAGAGACCGAGTATAAAACACGAAAACAGGCACAAAAAAATACCAGCCTGCCGGCCAATTTGTGCCTCACATCTTGTTTTCTTACCGACCTGTAACGATTCCTTCTTGTCCGTTTGGTGTGATTAAGGGAGTTTTGAGCGGAGGAAAAAGAAATATACAGAGCAGTAGGAAGATGTGTTTAAATCGACCCTGTTTCGGAGGAAACAGCATCCATCCTTGAACTGGTTTTCTTACCATCATCAACGCGGATGGAAAATATTGCACCCTAAATGGAACCCTTTCATCATCGTAATAAGATTAGGCGGTTTTCTCGCGTTTGCCCTAAAGCCCCCGTGTTAAGAATGCACCCCGTTTGCTGTGGCTAGAGCTCTGTGTGTGTGTGTGTGCGTGGGCATTATGCGCTTTTGGGTTAGGGTTTTTCTCTCTCACTCTCGCTTTAAAATATGCGCTTTTTATACCTGTGGGAAATTCGTTTGAGTTGGTCAAACAATCAAGCTGCGTTCTGGGGCGAAGATTCAAAACCATTGTTCATTCAGCACCACAACACGCGCTTTTGAGATAGATTTGTAGTGATTCTCACCTGTTGAGATAAAACGGGAGGTTTTTTTCTTGTAAACTAGCCATGTTTTTGATAAGCCGCACAAAACCTGATTCGATTGCAATTACTGTGTCATGTAGGAACATGTTCAAAGGCCTAAAACTACGTTTCGAATCATTTCTTATGCACAAATGAATTCCAAGCATATGTTCTTGGCTACCTACACTTTGAAGAGAAAAAAAACCATAATAAAACAACCAGTAAAAGTGCAAACGGTTGTATTTTTTTCCACCTTCACGCTCTTTCTCTTTCCGTTTGTAATCTTCTTTTACTTGTAAAGTGCCAGGAGCACCGGGAAGTGTTGGAAAAAAAATCTTCCCATTTATTCCCGGACGCTCGGAAGGAAACGAACTCGGTCAGCAGGTGATCGCCGCCTGTGAAGCCCTTGCCCAAAAACCGATCCTCAAAAGCAAAGGGCAGAAGACCCTCACGTCGTGTCCTACAAGCTGTCCGGTGCCGGTCATTCGACGGGTCTCGAGACAAGAGGACCTTCAACGTTACGGATTGCAGAACAGTTCAGTACTTCTCCCTGCTCTCCTTATGTGTGCGGGGTCCGTACGCCTTCTTTGGGACTTTTTCGAGGTTTCTTTGCGCTTCGGTTCGTTACCAAGCTGGTCGTGGCTTCCTTCAGGGCGCCACCGACCCGTGGGATGTGATGCGTGAACGCATGGAGTAATTATGAATTATTCAACGACGGGGTTCTACTGGGACGGTGGCCCTCGCAATACGTTCCCAGCTCCCTCTGGCTACTTTCAAACGGCAACACAACCAAAAAGCGAACCCAACTGAAGCTCGCCAAGCCGTTGTCGAACGAAAACTGTTTGCTGAAGCTCGGCGGGAAGTTTGAGAAAGATAAACACCACTCCGATGGCGATGGCCAACTGCGAACGTAGCATGAAGAAAAAAAAGACACTTTGCTGGAGGTTCTTGGTTTGCTTGACTCACTTCCGGTTTATCAACAACTCACCCACGCACAGGTGCATCTCACATATAACCGGAAACACTCCCTCCAATTCCGTTTCCAGAGACGCATTCAGGTGCAACGCAGCAAGTTATCCGGTGGACTGGCGTTGAATTGAAATCAAAATTCAATTCCCTCCGCCGGACGCCGGGCGTGCTTCGTTTTTTTTTAGGAAAAAGGTCGCTCTTTCGTCACTCGTCGTCGAACCTAAAATCACCCTCACGGGGAACACTCCCATTCCCAGCCCAGTAGGGGTAGGCTCGATGACAATCCAATTTGTAACCTTCGCTCTCGAGCTCAACTGATTTTTGTGGGGCGCCCTTTCGGACGTTCCGATCCGGTCGGTCTGGCGGTCGTTCCGGTTTCATATTTTATGTGAATATTGATTCGCATGATCAGCACGTATTTTATCGCCAAAAAGTGGAGCGTGAATTTTTATGGACCATCTCGGGCAGAGCAATCGTGAGTGTTTGTTTTGCGTAACAGACAAACACACACACAAACACACCCAAAGAGGGCTAAAAAGGCAAATGCAATAAAGCAGTGAAATGAATATTGCACAGAATGGATTCAATCGTCAATGGTTTATCAAAGCGGCGAAATTTGATCTACCAAAGTGAAATGAAATTGGAAATGTGAAAAAAAACCCCGCATTTCTTTTCAGCTCTTTCTTTTGTTGCTGTAAGGAGAAATTCCTGCCAATGAATCGCGTCCACAAAGTTCTATTACCCGGGCTAGGTCGAATGCTCGAGAAACAACCGCCGTAGGTATTCGAAACGATCAGCGGCCGTCCTAATTTTCGTCCTCGCAATGTTCGCGTAGAAAGCAACCGAAAAAGGGATGGGGCTTTCGAGGGGACAAATAAGGCAACAACCGCACATGATGTGCATAGTTTATTGCCGTAATGGGATCAGGAAGCCCGTCATATGTTTGTGCCGTTGCCTCAAACAAAACCCAACCCCAAAAATACTATCCGCCGGGTTTATCCTCTGGCGAATTTTGTGGTACGATCGTTTTACCGATCAATTGGGAGACGACTCCTCCGTGCAGTTAGTTCCGTGTGGTGTCGAATTTCTTTCCAACAGTCCCGGCCGGCTTACACGCATTACAACACACAAAAAGGTCATGGCTTTTGATTCGGTGCGGTTTTGGTCGTTGAAAGGTTTTGATAAAAAAAACACTTGGGGATTTTCCTGTGTCCTTGCGTTACAACATTTGATGCGAGCTCATTTGCTTAGAGCTGTGTGGTTTTGATTACGCACAGAAGCGAGAACTCGCTAAACTGGCGGGTTCATTAGTACATCTTTAGAGAAGGTATATTGAATTACACGGTCCGCTAAGAAGCGATGGCGGGCCAACGGCCGATCCGAGAACGTGCTTTGGCACCAAACCACAAATTCGCTCCGGTCATCATACTTATAAACCAATTAATTCCCAGCTGACGGTGAACCGGGCGAGCGCGCGCGCAAGAAGTACGGAGCTATTCACGATCGAGGCAAACCACCGGAACGAAGATGAGTCGCCCCTTTAAGCAGCACCGGGTGTGTGTGTGCTTTTTTTGTGTGAGAACTTGAACCTCACCTCACCGCAGGACACAGCCGGAAAGAGGGCTAGAAGCGATCGAACGACGGTTAAAATGCGTCTCCTCAGTCAGCAAGTAGGTGTGCAAGTTCACGGACCCTTTTCGGATGGTGTGGCTGCCCATGGCGAAGGTTTGCAAAGTCCGGAGACAATCGGAAGTGTGCGCGGAATTGGCGATCTGAATGTTAATTACTTTGTGGCCCCGCGGTTGTGTGAAGCCATTAACATACAAACGGGGCAAAAACAACCGCTGCAAGTGCATTCCGTTTGGATAGGAGGGACGAATCGAGATGATTCACTCCTAGCGGCATCCTGACGAATCATTCCGATCGATTGGCGTGTCGAAGATGATGTCGAACGTGATCAATTCCCTCACATCGTTTTACAATTTTGCGGTCAGCCAATTCGATCGAGCACAATCGTGCGAATCGGTGTCATCGACTCGGTGGAAGGTTATGCGGAACTGAAACCATCCATCCATCCATCCATTCCCCAACATGGACTTGGCTGGCCAATGCTCTGTAGGGGTGGAAAATGACGGTTCTTTTTTTTTTCGGAAATACCCTCTACCGTGCTGTCTTTCCAACCCGTCCCTTGCGGAATGTAGATCCTCGCGATGTCGTCGATCGCCGTCGATAGTCAGCGCGTTTGTGAGGAGAATATATTAGCGCGCAAAATAAAATCCCTATGAGTTAGTGTTCGTCACCCGGGTCTATTGCTTTCCAACATCGACACGTTGCACACGCGGATAATTGCCGTGCTTACGCGACGGGTGATTTATTGCCCCGTTTTCCCCCAGAGGGAACGCTTAATCGCTGGATCGTTGTAAAGTGATTGAGCCGCTTTTTTTTTTGTTTCATTTTTGCAAGCCGCCAATCCAATTTCCCATGAAGCCAAAGCGGCGGTCTGGCGATCGCGAATCTATTCCTGGGTGCGCGTGGGTACGCGTGTGCTACCGTGGAAAAAGGGAGGAAAATTTCCGCGGAACGATGAACGACAACAAAAACGGCTGCGTTCCATCGGGGACTGGCTGGTTGGGAGATTTAACGAGAACTCGCAGAATGACCGGTTGCGAAGTATGATATTAGGCTGTGTGGTGCTTACGTAAGCATTTTGCTGGAATAAAAGAGGGCAAAATCGCTCCACGGAGCCAAACCGGAGCTTGGCAGCGAGCTAATGATAAAGCATGCCTTGGGTGGAATTTCTTACGCTATCATTTACCCAACCCACCAAGCGATCTTGCCAGCAGCGGCCTTTTTTCGATGAGCTCAACAGTGTGGATGATTTGCGGCTAGTTATATTTTTTTTCGCAACAATATTTCCATATCTTTTGCTCGCCACACTTTCCATGAGGCAGAAAATAGCTCCCATCTTCAGTCGGTGGCTCTTTCTTCAAGCCAATGTATCGCTCCCTTAGCAGCGACATAATGAACCGAGCGAGCGTGTGTTTTATGATTCACCCACAGAATTAATAACTTACCTTCTGCGCGCACCTTTTTTTTGGACAACAACACCGCCAAAAAGACACCAGAACTTGCTCACCCGCACGGGTGAGGCGACCTCTAACGAGCGAATAATGCAAGGACGACGAAACGCGCCGGTGGAAGATTAATTTAATTAGGAAACTTTCCCGCAAGGTCACCACCTCGCGAAGGACCACCGTTGGGTGGGTTGGAAAATCCCACGCACAAGAAAACCACCGCAACCACCCACCAAGAAGCTGTGGGTGTGTGTGTGTGCGTACGTTTCCATAAATCAGTCCCGTTTTATTGGCAGAAATTGTCCCTCCCTCCAGCCCCCCACGGGAGCGTGTGTGGGCTTCTTTTTTTTTCACGGAGCGGGGCAAGTTTTTGATAAAACTTTCGCAAACAAATCACCGAGGGTGGCGATGGGAAAATCAAACCCAACCCCTCCTGTGGACGGCTGTTTTGGCCGCGTAACAGAGTGCGAGACTTGTTAATTTGTTTTCGGCATGAATCAACTCCAGACCGAAGTTTGGACACCAAGGACGAATGTTGTCGTTCGCTTTTATGTGTGTGTGTGTGTGTGTGTGTGTGTGCTGTCTTTTGATTTTTTTTTCTCTCTCTCTCTCTCGCTCGTTCGTGCGCTGCCGCCGGAGAAATAATAACATCGTTGGTGACTACACCGAGGTGCGTAATTTGGCGCTAACGGTGAATTCATAATTTATAATCACCACTTCCCCAGCCGCCAGCTTGTGTTAGGGAGCGTCCCAACCCCCCTTTTCCAATAAATACCATCCGATCTCCAGCAAAACAGACATCCGACGCTTCGATCGACCAAAAGCTCCCACCCAAGCGGCGTGTTGTTGTGTTGGGCATGAGACCAGCAAACGCATGAAAAAAAAAGAAGCAAAACAACCCCCCGAACGAGCGCGCGTGCAATGTTGTTGTTGTCGTCGCGGCATTGACTCTCAGTGTTGTGCTCACTGAGCCGACCATCGCAAGTCGACCACCCTTAGAAAGAAGGGATGGTTGGGAAGCTGACGTGAGACGAGGCCAAAGCTTACCACCTGCCTTGTGACCACCTCACGCGGGACTCGCGTAATGAGCGTAACTCATCATTTGACGTGAGCCGAAAGGGGGTGGAGAATAATCGTCCATTTTGCGCGTACAAACGCAAACACACGCACCACACGGGTCACGGTATTCTGATGGGCAGTGCGTTTGGACCGTTGTTTATTTGTGTTTTCTCTCTCACTCTCTCTCTCTCTCTCTTTCTCTCGCGTGACCAAACAGAACGCAAGCACGAAGCATTTTCATCTCGCGATCGCGAAAAAGGGGGTAGCGCTGGGAAAAGAGGGCCTCCCAAAAGCTCCATTGTCGGTCGGCCCTGTGCCAAAAGATGGAACTAACCCAAAATTGTTCACCCTTTCCACTTGCCCACTCGCCCTCCCACCCCCCACCCCCCCGTTGGAAGGGTAAAGTACACGCAAACCGTTCATGTGAGCATGGGAAATAATTGAATCGGCTGGGGGGATTTTTTTTTTGTTGCATTTATTTTTATTTCATCGTTTGGAGGATATCTTCTCGCGGCGCTCAAAGGTTGCCGGGTTGCGGTGAGAAGTGTGAGAAATGCAACCCATGTCCTAAAGGTGTGTGTGTGTGAGTGTTGCCAAATTTTTAATTAAACTGTGTGCAACCACCCCAAGGGGCGTGATGTTTTTTTTACCTATAACCAGCCAGCCAGCCAGCCACTCTTTTCAATCCGATAAGATGGTGCTGGTGCTTTTAAGCTCGTGTCGCGATACACGATCGCGAACAAGTGTTTCCATTTACGGGGCTCGTTTTCGGGCGTGCGATTGCTAGCGTTTTCGGGGGTAAAATATCGCCAACGAGTTGCTGATGGATATGGCTTGTTGCTGTTGTTGACTCAAAAGCATCGAGCAAAAAATCCCCATGTTACCGACGACTCATCATGCGCTCCGTTTGCGGTTGCACGCGAATAAAGACATTCACAATGTTTTGCTCCATCAATCAAGTGCCACGCCGAGCGCTTCTCAATCTACTGCTTCCTCGTTTGCGGCAAAACCCGATCGGTGGTGTGATTTATCGCAAATGCTTTATTCATTTTTTACCAGGGGTGCTGTTGAAAACTGAACTTTATCACCACTCTGTTTCGGTTTGGTTGCATCGTTTCGTTCTTTGGGGCGTTCATGTGAAGCGAATAAACCTACAGGATTGGGTGCCAATCTGTACCGCGGTTCCGGAATCAAATTGTTCTATCTTCGGCAAGGGTATCTTTCGTAGATCCATAAGCCAAACATCGCTCATCTTGTAGTGCAAATTTAAGTGTGAATATTTCATTTTCCCCTTTACAAACGGTATTCTTAGAAATTTTATTATTGATTACACACTTCTAATTCCATTTTTCCTAATTTTTGATTACTTATGACAAATACTTACTATTTTGATTACTTATGACATTTAGGATAGATGTGTTTTAAAATCGAATAACGTACTTTTTCTCCACTTCCAAAAGCAATATATTTAACGTCATTGCCATCAATTGATTCGCTCTTTTCCTCCTTCAAAGCCTTATGCGATGAAAAAGGATCCCACTTTTTTATCGGAAACAAGGGAACCGATCAGCTCCCATACATTTTGCGCCCCCACCAATACAGCGGTCAATTCTCGAGTAAAATCAACTCCACCCCAAGTGCGCGTGTTGCCAATATGCTCTGTTGTTGGGAAATAATCCCAACCCCAGCGGCATCATCTCACGGGCAAAGTTGCCTTGACGGTTGCTCGGTGTCGCGTGCACCTGCAAATTGCAACAACACGCCACCCCCTCCCCAATCGCAGCATCTCTTTCTCTCTCTCTCTCTCTCTCTCTCTCTCTCCTGGGTGCTGTCATTAAATATGGAACACCACTGACGCCAGTCGGTAAATATGCATCATCGCTGGCAGGCTGGGTTTTTTTTCCAAACCAACAATAAAAACCGGGTCGCGGATCGAAAGGGGAAGTGATTCCAGCCAGCGAAAGGAAAACAGGGAAACAGGTCCTAGAGGCGATACGCACACACACGCACGCGCACACGCACACTCATTGACACACTTGTCGCCGATTGCACGCTTTGCAAATGACGCTAACGATTTCCCACTTCACACCAGCGTGGAGCAACTCGCACGCGGAATCAAACCTTCCTCCCTGAGTATGAGGTGAAATCGGCCAATCATCCACAACCTGCTGTCCCCCACCTGTTGGTTTGTGACCAGGGCAGGGGCCGTGAATGAAGCCTGCAAGGTCAACTGGGACACGGCGGCAATGGCGAATGCATTCCATCGATTGCACACACCAACACGATCGTCGGTGAGTGCCACTCGACGAGTTTTATCGATGGCGATCATCTTCCGGTTTTGCAGGTGCGGCAGCAGGTGCACAATGCAAGGTGCCGTGAAACTGATCGTCGCGCTTTTTTTTTCCAGCGTAGCGTGTCGAGCCGTTTCCGGTTGCGAGGCCAACGCTGGGTGTTGTAGAATCGTCTCTCATCCGGGGCATGTCCGATAAGCTGTCGATCGAACATCATCGGACCGTTTGAAGTGGATGCTACCAGAATTGGCTCACCGGAAGGCCGGAAAACGGAGATGCACGGAGCTGTCGAGTGCACCGAATATCTCCGCGCTGAGAAAGACTGAGGAGATTGAGATCACAGTGTCACTGGGCTAATGATCGCCTTTTCACTTCCGATCGACGCCCAGTTTCGCTTACCCAGCTTCACCGCTCTGACCCAAAGGGGTGGAATATCCTCCCCCCTCCACTGGTCAGAAAAGCTCTCCAAAACCCACCCACGAACGATGGGTGATGGCGGGTTTTTGCTTTCATTTCCAACCGAGCGCGAGAGGAGGGTGGGTGGGTTGTGCTTCCGGTTGGGGAGTCGACTGATCACCTCCCGGCTGAGTGGGGCTGGTGGTGGGTGGGAGCTGTGCGTGATTCTGTAATTTTTGCTGCAAGCGCGCAGAGTCCATATTTCATTTTACTGGCCCATTGTTTCCACGTGCGGTCGGTTTCCGTGAGGCTCGAAGTAGAAATGAAGCGTGCTAAAATACATGACCGCGATTGCCGTACGATGCCGATAGAGAGCAGGAAAGAGAGAGAAAGAGAGAGCTACAACTCACGCTGGCTCATCATGAGGTTCTCGTTCCGTAAGTTGTCACCTCGCATCAAATCGAGCACTCAGAAGGTTGATGATCACGATCATGGCCGCGGAATTGCTTATATTTCCATCGCGTGAATAACAACAGTAGATGAACGGCTAAAAAAAGGCTTTATTTGTAATCGATTGATGATTAGACACAAAGTCCAAACATCGCGTTCTGATAGTTTCTCGACGCTTTGCGGACATTACGGACACAATAAACGGCGGGTCCCTGAAGGCAAACATTAAACCTTATAACCACAGCAGTACATGCAAGTTCTGGCCTACAGGTCTCTGTGGTGTGTTGCTATCATGTGGTGTGGGTTTTTTTTTGTTTGTTACCGTCAGATATTCCAACCGTAAACCTGCGAAATGAAGTTGACATTGAATAGAGCGTTACGCACATACGCCTGTTGACGCGAACGTCACGTTTTAGGTCTCCGATTCTGGCTTCAACGCCAATGCACCGTTTGCCTCGTTTGGACTTGAGCGCGTATTCCCCTTTCGAATGAAGAAGAGAAAAAAACAAAAGAAACACACTAGTCGCAGGCGTAAGGAAAGCTCACCACCTGCAAAATCCACCACCGGCGGTCGTTTGAATGTAGTTCGATTGTAAGTAAAGCAACACACCACCACACACACAGTAGGCGCTGTTTTTGCTCATCGATCCCTGTGGACCGTTTCCTGGATTGCTTCTTCGTTTGCAAAAGCAAAGAAAAAAAGCCAACAACACCCCTCTTAGCTGTTTTTGTTATTTCTTTTTTGTGTTATAGGGGAGACACATGAAAAAAGCTCGATAAAAAAGCTCCCCCTTTTGGGTGCGTAATCTAATCACACGAATATACACTCCAACATCCCCTGCAGCAGCAGCAGGAGGTTCGTCCGTAACTCTTCATTACGAGCCACAGGGTGGTTTTTTTTCGTTGTTGCAATTGCCGGGTCCCCGGCCATCGCTTGGCTTTTCCGTATTTTCGCCTTTTTCGCAAAGCTCTCGATTCGGTTCGGTTCGGAAAGCAAAACGAGCTTCCGGTTTGGGGTGTTGTTATATTTGCTTTGTTATTTGCGTACCACATCGCACCGTACTTACCTGTTTGTTTTGTTTTTTTTTTCCTCTTCTTCTACTCTTTCTTTGCAGTTCTCATCCCCCCGGCCACCGGCGAAAAAAAAGGTGCAGCATTCGATCCCGAGCCTGTCCTAGCTTCCGCATCCGGTTGTTTTTTTTCTCTCGTTTCGCGTTGCAACACAAGTCGAGAAAATAGTTATAATAATAGCCCACGCGGAAGGCGCATCCACAACGGAACACAACGGCCAGCTCGAACGCTGGTTTGGCTAAACAATCAAGTGCATCTTCGTCGTTATTGTTTATCCGATGGCCCGAGGGGTTGGTTGATCGACCTGTTGTTGGACCGGTAGTGGGTGTGGGTTTTGCAGTTTCTTTTATTTTCCAATGCCCCCAGCCCTCCGAAGCAAAGTGCATCCGTGTATCTCGACATAATTGAGTTATCCGCAGCGCAATCGTGGCGTTATTGTGCGTTGCCGTGGTGTGTAAAAGGGCAGCCGCCGGGAAGGGTTATGACATCATCAGCCGCGGGTCGATTGTGTTTTATGTTCACACGTGATGTTTTGCCATGTTAGCGAATCACTCGACCGGCTTTGGCAGAGGAGCGTAGAAGGGAGACAGAGACAACAACGAAAAAAAAGGCATTGGGAAAATTAGGAAATGGCGTACAAATCGAAGGAACACTCGGTTTACAATATGTGATGTGTTCTCTCTGACAGGGTCCGGTAGCGTTCTTGAGCCGGTTGGGTGTGAAGATTGATTTTCTGTTCCAAATTTACCGGCAATCTTTTGTTTTATTGCCAAGGTACCAAGCTAAAGGTGAAGTCTTACTTTATGTCACCCTTTTTTTTTTTGTTTGATGTAGGGCTCACAAAGCCCGAGATGGACATGGTTCTCGTTCGAATGGCGGCCAAAAGCTTCACCGTGGGAGTGTAAAAATTTAATGCACCAACACCCTGGCGGGTTGCCTCGAAAGAAGGGAGAGCATATTCCCAACTTGCAGCATGAGAATGCCTTTTTTGTGTGTGCCTTTTTTTGTTGTTGTTGCCGTGCCATTCCTAGCGTTTTCCCGCACCTTCTCGTGGCACATTTTTATAGTGAGCATTTATAGACGTTGAATTAATCATGCAATGGGTTGTGAATGGAACTGGCCAAAGAGGTGGGGGGGGGGGTAGGGTTTCCGCCCCCTCCCCGGTCCACTTTCCTTCCATCGCTTGTGCTGTGTTCTGAACCTTACGTATTTATATATATGTGCCAGCCGGTGCTGCTATTGTTTAGAGAAACCTCCCCGCGTAAGACAAAGGCGACGGAAAATCGCCTCCAAACATCCCTCTTGGGCCTTTTCTTTACTCGCACCGGGTGGTGTGAGGGCGCTTTTGGGGGAGTGTAAAGAAAAAAAAATAAACAAAGACAAAATGAAGCCCAAAACAGATCTCGTGTGGGACTTTGCTTCGCTTCGTTGTCAACGGAAAAGCTTCCACAAAAAAAAAAGAACTATTACCAAACCTGCTGGCGTTTTGTTGCGTCAAACGGACAGTTTTACCAACGGCTCCCAATAATGCCTACTTCGATTTTCCAGGAATCGCGCCCGTGGTTTTTTTTAGTTGTTGTTTTTATTTGCGCAACCAACGATGTGTGAGTGCGGGCTAAGTGTTGTGATCGTTTGTGACCGGTGAGATAGGGGTGCATAGGTGGCATTATTTCGTGTGTCCTTGCGCGTGTGTGTGTGTGTGTACGTAAATTTGTGATCAGAAAAGTGTTACCAGCAAAGCTCTCCCAACATTGTGCTAATTTTGACAAAGTTTTTCGAAGCAGTTGCTCTTTCCAGCTCGGAGGAAAAAAAAAAGAAACAAAACCACCCCCCCTTCTCGAAGGTGGTGGTGTAAAAGTTTAAAATTAAATTCCCCATTCGATGTGAGAGAGTGTGTGGTGCGCGCGCCTCACCAATCGGTGCCGGATACATTCACAAGAGCGAATCCACCGGAGGCTCCAGTTCCCGCGTGACCTTCGAACGAGTGGGCAATCATGAAATGGAAAAATAAGCAGCCAAAACAGTCGGTAAGTGGGCTGGCGCCGTGGTGGCCTGATTATGCCAGCGAAAAAGAAAAAGGTTATGCGTTATGCAAGGGAGCGTCGGTCCAAATTCTGGTGAAAACTCGCCAACCCTTCGGCGAAGCGTGGCACTGCACACGGATTTTCCCAACCCCCGCGCACGGGTATTGATC
The DNA here is from genome assembly GCF_943737925.1 of Anopheles nili. Lineage (NCBI taxonomy): Eukaryota > Metazoa > Arthropoda > Insecta > Diptera > Culicidae > Anopheles > Anopheles nili. The sequence goes on from NC_071292.1 coordinate 42,588,696, forward strand.
GTTCGATGTGACATGATTTCCATGCCGGTGCTATCCACCCACCCTTGGGCCTTGGGTCGGAGCCAGGAGCTGTCTTTGTGTATGCATACACCGGATCGGCAAATGCCAACGTTCACCTTCACCTTGGGAAGGTCACCACCCGAGTTTGATTGTTGTTGAGGTTGTCCCGTGGCCCGTTTTGGGGGGTGGTATTTCAAATTTCGTACTGCAACGATTGACGACGCCATTCGCAAATGCAGACGCAGGCTGAGACTCGCTCGAAAGGTGCTCATAAAGGTATACGACGTATTTTTTTTTTTGGGGGGTGTGTACCCCAAACGACAAACGACTCCGCTGTGCTTTCGCTATTTTCGTGCAACACTGCAACATCATTTTTCAATTAAACTACCGCGCCATGTTTTGCCGTGTGTAGTGCATTGCGTTTATCTTTCTGCCTAGCTGACATTTTACCTTCTCTATCGCACTTGAGGCGGTCACATTCGTGCGGCTGTACTGTTGTTGATAAGACTTCGGTTGTCATAATGGCGCAATTAGTGAAGGAAATTCGAGAAGGGCCGATGGTGTACCATTTCCCCGATGGTATCGTGTGGGATTGGAATGTTGGAAAGCTCAATAACAGATGCTTTCGTGTTCTTTTCGTCGAATCACATCGCGACAGGTCGAAAAATTCTGATCAAAAAATGGAAGCCATTCCTATTCCATCATCCTGAACGATTGTAAGGGAGCAATGAAGCTGTGTTTTCCTGCCTCTGAAGGGTAGTTTTCTTTGCGTTAGGTTGCATGTGAATACCGCAGCAGCTAACACGATCTCGATGAGACGCTGCTGAGACCTGCGATTGACTAACAATGGCCGTTGAACAACCTTCTCGCATGCGAATGGGACCATCACACCCTGTCTGAGGCTTATCACTCTCGCCGATGTTGTTCGCTTGTGCGCTTCACCTCGTAACACCGACGGATGTTTCTGGCTTCATTAAACCGCCGCTTCCGAAATGGCTTCATTTCGCTTTCTACCGGTACGATCGCGGCTAGTAACGCCTTTCAGTAGGAGCTGGATTTCGAACACGGCTGTTACAAGCGGTAGAAACATTGCAGCAAACAAAAAATTAAACACCCAACTAAAGCCACTCGAATGAATGCGGATGGTGAGTTGAACAGTTTGCGAGAACATTTGCTCGATCGATCGGTGTTGCAGGTGAAACCGATCCACTCGTAGATGATCACGTTTGGATCGAGCGCTTTGATAAGAGGGCTTTTTTTTTGTGCTTCTCACGACTTAATTTGCACCCATGATCAGCTCCGCATGATTGCTGATGTCCAAAAGCAACAAAAAAATTGATTGAATGGGAAACGTGCTGCGTATGATTTATTTTTCAAGTGCAATGCCTCACGATGAGGCACTCGCAATCGCGTCCACCTTCCAAAGGATGGCAACCTGTGGTCGAGGGTGGTCGAGCGAGCAAAATCCGTTGTCGACTTGATTTGTACACGCCGATTACACGTGCGCATGGTCGATTAAGTGAGCATTTTCCAGTCTGGCACACTCGCGAGCCGGATTAAGGATCGCTGGATGCCGATTGAAACCAAACAACCAATCGACCGTTCAAACAATGGCTACAGAGAAGCAACGACGAGAGAGAGAGAAAAAAATAAAAACCACGCAAAATAAGCACTCGAAAAAAAGTGAAATTTCCCTACACGATGTTACGGTTCATCCGGCACACGAGGGGAAAACATCGACACGTCAGGTGACTGTCCTTCGGAGGGCAGAAACCTTGCACACCCTTGGAATGCGGAGCCGCCGGATGGTGTTTGCGATGGCTCTCGGATGTGTCCGTATTTGTTGTGTTTGAAATCCGGTCCCTTGCCCTTGTTCCCGGAAGCGACACCTGCCCCGGGAGGAATGTGAGCGATCTGTTGATATCCTTGTTTTTTTTGTTGTTTTGCTTGAGCACAATGTTTTTTTTTTTTTCACACGCATTTTTGTTGTCGTATCGTGTGCTTTTTTTTTCACCGTTGTTCAGCGACTCACCGTCGTGTTAGGATGTGCTCCACGTGATATTGATTTTGGATTTCACTTTTCCGCGTGTACCTTTGCAACCCTCCCCCGTCATGAAGGCCGGCAGACAGGCAACAGAAAGCATCTTAAGGCAATTGAACGAGAACGCAAACGTGTAGACGACACGGAAGCCCTGCTTGTGCAAGCTACCAGCTGGCCGTGGTATGCTTTTTTTTTTCTCCTTCGCTACTATTCCCCCTTTTGAGCCCAAACCCTAAGTAGGCTCGTTTTTCCGATCGATGGTTTCGTGTTCCTTCTGAAAGGGGAGGAACAAACATGCGATGCAGGGCACACGAACGGGGAAATGGGCTCAGTTTTGGCCGCGCGTAACGACCACATGCCAGCACGTGGGGTCGAAAGTGAATTTCCTTCACGGATGTTACATGATTGTGGCTCGAGAAAATGGAAAACAAAATTAGTTTCTTCCGCTGCGGCCCTGAGCTGGAGCCCTAGAACTGATGGTTTGTTGAGAACATGAACAGTTTATCCAGCTTAAAGATAAGCGTATCGTGTGTTCGCTCGAGCAAAAGGTGAGCTCGTGTTCTAGATGAGCAAGTTTGAGGAGCCAATTATGGAATGCATTGTGCTGCACATTCATTGATTTATCCAGAGAAACTTATTCTTCTCTCAAAGGTCAGTTCTCGTACAGAACCGATCAAACCCTGCACGAGGCTGTCCCAGTTCGTGTGGCAATTAAAATTCAATTTCCGTCTGTGTCGCATCCGAAGCTCGATCGATCGTTCCGAACTCCAGTTGCATCCTTTTAGCAGCTCGGGTAGAATCCTTAGAACCGGTGTTCCTCTTGCTTGCATCGAATCTCACGTTGCACGCCACGGCTATCCGGCTCTGCGGGAAAGGATCTGCAGTGTGCGGAAAATGATAGTGTACTCGAAGTGGCACACTCTTGCCTTTCTGCCTTATGCATCTAGACCGTGAGGTGCATGAGGAAGTCGGCGCCCACACAACCTCACACACGGAAAAGCGAGGAAAGCTCGCACGGAAAAGGGCTTTTTCTTTTGCTAGAAGGGCTCGGAAAGGAAGGAAAAACCCCATGCTTCGAACTGGGGAAGTAGGATAAAACTCGTGTCGGGGTTGTGTTTTCGTTTTTTTCTCCTGCAAGCGGCCACAAACGCAGGCAATGAATATTCAGAGCACCCTTAAACTGCACTATCCTATTACGCGGGTGTGTGTGTTACCGAGTTGTTGGCCTTCTTCGGCGGAACGAGTTTTCTTCCGCCTGGATGGCTCCGCAAGGTGATCGATTTGCCGCACTGCCAGCGAACGTGCGTGCGGTGCTTCCTTTGGGCGCGAGAAGTTCGGTTCTGCAGGCTCAGAGTGTTGCTCCTAATCTAATATGTGCCGACAGGGCAGGTAATTTACACACGCCACGCTGTTATGATGCGTGATGCGTATGGAAGCGTCTTGTTCGTTGATCAATGCCGCAGAAAATTAAGGACACTTGCTCGACACCGTGCACGGGCCGTAACGCGTACGCTCGATCTCGATCTCGAGAAATGATTGATCAAGGATGGGTTTTTGTGGGGCAAAAAGCTCCAATCCGTGGTGGATTTCTTTCTTACACCACGTGTACTGTGTGCATCGAACGAGCGCATATAATCGATCAATTGGACATAAATACCTTTTCGATGAAAAATGGAATTTCTTCCACAACCTCTTCGTGCAGTTAGAAAGTGTTGTGTTATTGCTTTGAAATTAAATTTGCTCTTCGAAAATGAACGAATGAATTAAGAGCAAACCGGTGCGAATGTTTTTCTTTTACATTGGATGCTGATAAATAATTTCGTTGGATATTCATTTGTAATATTTTACTCTCTGAAATAGTACCTCATTTTTGTTAGAGAAATAATTTCTTGAAATCCACAATAAAGCATCCAAAATACAGCCCCAAATCAATTTAAACTATCCTTCGCATAGGGAAAAAATGAGCGCAATAAACCAACGCTGACACTTTCGTCCTTTTTCTTTCCTCTCGACAGATATCCAGCGTCACGTCGATGTCCTTCCTGTCCGACGAAAATCTCACCTTTCATCGCTTCTCCGATGGGACAATCTCGTTCACATCCGAGCGTAAAAAATCGATGCAAAACGTACTAGACACCAACGGAGGTAACAACAGTGCCCAAGCAATGACGATGGCCGGTCATGGAGTAACAAAACCACCCGGTTCAGCCACAACAGCATCCGGTGGTGCAAACCACACGATCGAGCGTACTCGCAAGCACTCCTACACCCAAGCAACGACGGGTTCATCCCCAATTTGGACAACGAACGCATCCTTCAACAATTACACAACCAACACCATCACAAACAGCAACCGCCGGCATGCCGGAAATCGGCCACGAAATGTCACACCAGGCGATGCCAACGACGTGGAAGGACACGCCGCAGGACCTACAACGACGGCAGGTGTTCCAACGCTCGGTGACCTGCGTTACCTATCGTCACCTTCAGCTAACCCGAACGACTCGAGCGTTATCCAGAACGGTTCCACCGTGAAGCTCATCTCCACCAAAGCCGGCGCCAACAACACCGTCGCAGCAAGCGATGATCAGTCAAACAAGCAGGTAGGTGTACGTTCTCCACAGCCTACTGTCGTGGCTTGAGCTGATTTGATACGCTTGTCGGAGGAGGTCCGTTCTTGGGTGCATTGCAACGGTTCTTGAACGACGTCCGCGTTGTGATGAATGCGTTACGCTGTCCGGGTGTTCTGCACAAGTGACACACTGCCCGTGGCGGTTGGGGTTGCTTTCGACCATTTTGTGCCGCCAAAGGTTCCGTTACCGATGGGCGAATCTACACTCCCTGTGCTGGACCATCTTTTATTCATAGAACTTTAGCGAAATGCTGGCCGTTCCGCGAGTTTGCGCCCGAGAAACGCGGTTGCGGTGAAATATTAATGCCGGAACCGACGAAGCCTTTACGCCGAAGCGTTTTACGGGTGGACGGTTCATTTTCCCGCGGCTTTTGCCGGTTCTCGATCACAACCGGCAGCAGAATGCTTCGGAACATTGCCGAATTTGGCGAGCTGTGTGAGAATCATCCGGCACACAACACCGGGAGGTAACGGTCGTCTCATCATCATCACCGTACACGCGTTTCGTTGTTTCACGGTTTCTTTTTCCGCGACGTTTACAACCCAGAATTGACGTGTAACGGGCGCCTATTACCGTTTCGGGGAGTGGGGTGAAAAATAAAACCAATTTTCCATCGTTTCCTTCGCCGAACGCGGTGGTCCATCGAAGAGAGTGTCCTCACCACGGATAATGGCAATGGGTGGCGAAACGTGGCGATCTTCCCCAATTAGATCGCTACAAAGCGAGCGTTTAATCTCAATACTAATGAGTGTAAACGCAACGCCCGAACCAGCCCGCTCCGAAAAGCTGCACTAATCGCGTTCGCTTCGATTGCATACATGCCAATTAAGAGACGCTGGGCGAATATAAATATACTTCAATTAAAAGCCCAACGGATCCAAAAACCGGTGAGGTGCAACGGTCCGTTGCCCCGGAAATGGCAAGAATGTTTCAAACCTCGCATGAATTGTTTTGCCATCGGTGATAACGGTTGACCGTTGTGGGTTAGAATTAGAGGGCGTATCGGGTTTTGGGGCGGGCATGTGGGTGTGCAGTTTACGAAAGCTTTATTTCGTATGCTTTTAATCAATCTGGCGCTCATTAGGGCTGAAGTTGTTTTGAAACTTATGATACCATTAGTCCAAGGTGTAGACATATTGCTCATAGCAGATTGACCAGAGCATTAGGTTAGAGCTCGTAGAAGACATCAAAACCCATATGCAATCCTCGAGTTGATGTCCTCAAATAGGTCTTCAGTTCGAAGATTTAATACAGGTCCAGATGAATGTTAATAATAGCGAAAAGTTCATGTGTGGCGACAATTTCCGCGACACTAGTGCTCTTGAAAGATGCTTTCTACGACAATTAATTTGCGACATCGCGATTGAATTCAGTATAATCATGCTAATTAGTGATCTTTCGCAATTCTTACAGTGGATAAAGATCAACTAGAATCCACACATCGCATGGAACAAACACTGTCGAGTCTCAAATATTGTCCCAACGAATCCTTAAAATCCAACCCACCTATTACCAGATTGACCTGAAGACGCTAGAAGCGATCTGTTTGTGTATAAAAGTGTTACGTTGCGACACATAAGCGTTACAATCCCACCGCGAGATTGTGCATTCTCGACGGAACGGCAAAATGCAGTCACCGTTCCAGCTCAACGAGCCTAGAACGTGTCCAAAGTGCCTCCGTGGCTGATAAGAAACTATGTCACACAAAGGGTGCGTGCCCTATGGCACAACAATCGCAAACCATGAAGGCAGCAGCAGGCAGCCCGTTGAATTCTCCCAATGCGCTCAGATCGCATCAGGTGGCAGGGAATTCGCTGAAGAATAGGCCTGTCTGATGTGAATTGATGCCTGAAACATCGTCTGCTCAGCAAGCAATATCGAGGACGGTTTGTGGTTTGGTTTGTTTAGCCTGACGCACCGATCAATCAGGTCTGATCGAAAAGAAATGCGAGTGTCGGTTACCGATGGGCCACGCAGGTTTGATTCGCACGCTCTGATTTGCGTTCGCATAAATTATGCGCCGCGCTTATTTGGCTTACTCGACGGGGGGCGGGGGGGGAGCAAACCCACCCTCAATTAATCGAACACGTCGACTGGACGCGATGCGGACGACTGATGGCAGATTGTTGCGCTGTGTGGAAAGCGCTTTTTAACAAAACATCCTTTTCCAAGCATCTTCTCGAAGCGTCGGACAGCGTTTGTTTGGTGACTCGCGCGCGTGTATGAATTATGATGGAAACCGTTGGTGGGGCCACACCACGCCAGTAGCCATTATGCCGCACTCGACGCACCCTACTTCGGTGTGGAAAAATGACTCGCGTCGCAACGCAACGCGCTCTTGGGAGGTGTCAATTTACAGTGCACAGTAATTTTCCGCCCCATGACGCTCAAACCTGCGGTCAAAAGTGAACCGACGCGAAAGGGAGAGTACCACCGGTTGTGGGAGATTTTCCTGTGGGTGGAGAGGTGGGAGGGGGAGGGGTTACGATGAAACAGAAACCCACCCCCATTTGTTAGCCTCGTTTTTTTTTTGTTCGTGATAATTTTCATATCACCACTTTCCTCACCGATTCCCAGCGATTAATGGGAGCTCTCTCATTCGTTCGAGATGGATGGGTGGTGGTCAGAAGAAAAGCCTACCACCCACCCACCCCACGGGTGCGGCATTATTCTAGGCCAGATGGCGAGGGTGGCCTTTTTTTCGTGGTGTGGATGTGGGTGAGAGGGTGTTTTTTTTTGGTGTGTTGCCCAGCTACCAAGCTTCCAAGCCGACCGGGCCCGGTCTTCGATTGCTCACTTGACCTAAACACTGGGGGCGAGGGGGGGAAATTATCACCCCCACGGAAAAGAAAAGCGGGCCGACGGACGCCTCACACACACACACACACACACACACAAAGGGCACAATCCACCCGCTCGCGTGGAAATCTGAGGAGAAAAATAGAAATGCGCAAAGTGAAATCGGAAAAACGTTCTCCTCTCATCTCATCCTTTCGCGGAACGTGGAAAGTGTCGAACCAGGTTTCGCGCCCGGAAAGGGTGGCTATTAATGCAATCGATTGACCTTCCCCCACTCCTGGACGAATTAGGGGGTGTTTTCTTCGCGCGCCGTTCTACACGGCACCTTGGCTTTTGATCGATTGTGATTTACAATATTTAATCCATTAAGGCGTTGTAGCACACCACCGACCGAGAGAAAAGCGGGATGGAATGTGGTGGTGGTGGTGGTCCTCTAAAGCGAGTTGCGAGAAATCAACATGCCGTAAATAATAAACCACCGGAACCAGCGATATGGAAAGGCAGCTGAAGCAAAAATCACTCGCACACCTCCTCTAGGATGCTTCAAACACCATGCTCAACATGCTTTCTTCTCTCACGAGGGAGCGATCGAACAAAGAATTCATTTTGCATTCCATTCGCCATTCCGATGCGTCCAGCGCATCGAAACGTTCTTCTTCTCTGCCCCCGCAGGCAATCGAGCTGTTGCGTGGCTATGCTGCGCGTTATCTGCGAGAAAAAAAGGGAACTACAAACAAGATAAAAATACAGTGAACCTCCCGGCTAAGGTGACGGTTTGGAAATTCAACCGTCCGCCAGAGCTTGCTCGTCACAAAACCCATCGCAACCACTTGAACTGGTGACTTATTTTTACCTGTGGGCCTGTTTTTTTATTTTTTGCTTCTTTCTTTCCCCACATTGCGATCGATTGCAGACAATAAATTGCATTCGTCTGTCGCGAGAGATAGCCAATTAATGCAAGCGAACATCCGCTCGGTTAGCATCCGGTTTGTGGTGGTGTGGAAACACAGGAAAAACATGGCGTGACGTCATTGTCGCATTGTCGGGACAATTATGAGTCATCCGCAATGGCGGGTCTTGCGATAATTTAAATGATGATGCAGCTTTACGACTGCTTTAAATTGCTTAGGTGTTGAACTCGTGCTGCAATCATTACATCCCCCAACACGTCTAAGGCTTTTTCGTGGGCGAGCGGGCGTGAGTGGGTTGTTTCTCATCTCATCTCAGCCGCCTATCAACCGGTCGATTGTATTACCAAACCAAACTGACCGATTGTTGGGACAGATGCGAGCTGCAGTAATTTTTTTTTTTTTTTGCTTTCGATCGATCGTGTACGGTGGTATTTGGTTTAAATTCAACCAACCCAATTGCAAACAAGCGCCCGATTACGCACGCAAATAACGCGCGATCTTCGACGAATGCTGAATTTTTGGTTTTCTCGTCTCAAAATCTCATTCCACGAGATCTGCTCACCACCTCAAGTAGAGCGTCTCGTGGCTGATTACACTCGCAATCGCCTCGCTTGCGTAAAGCGATTATTGCGTTCCATTATTTTCGGTGCGCCACGATCGATAGCGCATCCCACCCAGATGCAGCTGCAACAACATGCAAGTGTGTGGGCGGGAGGCAAATGAGAAGCACAAAAAAATTGGCACAAAAACAAACAAAAAATGTTGGTCTTTCCTCCGCATTTGGGGAACACTCGTGGTTTTCTAATTACCAATGTGTATTTCACTTTCCAGCCCACTCACGCGCGTGTTAACTTACTTGCGCTTACGCATGGCCGGTATCACCGCGTGCGCGTAAATAAGAACCCCTCCGGAGTTTGCGGTTGCACTTGGGAGAGATAGAGAGGAGATAGAGGAGGAGGAAGAGGCTTCTGTGTGGCCCCTTCCAGCCGCGGTCATCTCGTTGGAGTGGCGGAGGTTCCATTACGAGGCGTGTATGAGGCAACCCTGCGCTGCGCATTATACTGCTGCTGCTGATGTTGCTGTTGCTGTTGCTATTGCCCTGGAATTGTTTCATATTTCACTCCAACTTCGCCTGGGTTCCGTGGGTTTGTTTTCATTATCCTCGTTTTTCCAGCCCCCGGATGGGTGGGTGGTGTCAAATGGTGCGAGCGTGTTGTGGCGGAAAACTGGTGAGCCTGGGCTTCTTTTTTTTTCTTCTGCGTTGCACTCTCCCATCACTATTTCCTCACTTTCTATGGCTTTTCGGGCGGTTGTGGCTTTGGCTTTGCGGGTCGCATATGCGCACAATTTGCATTCGATAGAAAGCACCCCACAGCCATCGCCCAAAACCACCGACCGACCGACCGACCGGCCGTTATGATTTGATCTAGTTTGATTGATGGAAAAATTGGACGGCCTTCTTTTTTTTCTCTTTGTTTTGCTTTCGTTCGACGTGCCATGTGCCAGATGAAACGGCAAAATCAGACCAGAGGGACATGCGAGCCGGCTGGGTTGGCCTTTTTTTTATTTGACATGAAACGGAATCGAAGTGACACTTTACAGCGAATCACACGGTTGGGCTTTGTGGGATGGCTTTTTAGATGATTACGCCATGATGACCCGGGTCCGTGATGAGCGGCTTTTTTTTCCGCAGAAAACTACGCTTGATTAAATATTTGTGTGCCTGTGATTGAAACAGCCGGCAAAACCGACAGGTTAACGAGAAATATGAAACAGTGCTTTTCTCGCTACGATGCGGTTTTAATGCATATGTACCCGGGGATGTTATCCTTTTTTTTTCGTTCGTCCTTGAGCCCTCTCCGAAGCGTGTCCAAATAAATCATATCATCATGCATGCGCTGCTGCTTGCCTTGTGCCGGCGGGTTTATTTTTCTTGGAACAATTTCAAAAACACACACACACACACTCGTCCTATCCGCCAGGGATGCTGGAGGCTTTCGTAGGATTCTCTACCAGCGCCCACGTAATTTGTGCAAGGCCAGTGAAATTATACCGAAGCCTCCGTTGCTAGGTTGCCGGCTTAGCAACGGGGTTTTCTCTCTCACTCACTCTCTCTCTCTCTCTTTAGGGCTTTTGCAAAATATTCGCATAACAAAAAAAATGAGAAACATAAACCCAGGATCAATAGTCAACCACCCGCAGCCCTAGTTTGGTGCCGGCTCCGAGGAAAAAGCTCGCCAAACCCCCGGGGCTATCCGTCAGACACGGGAGCCTGATGGGAGCCGTTTTTTTTTATTTTGCGCTTTCCCGAAAGAAAAAAAATGTGGAAAAACGACCAGATCCATCCACGCTCGAACGCTCGCTGGAACATTGTCCGCTTTCTCGGTGGCTCAATACCCAACGGGCGGGCGGTGTTCTAAGTTTGCATTCCAGACCACGCGTTTCGAGTTCGCGATGGAAAGTTTATCTCGCGCGCGTGTTAGACAAATTAATAATCCCCCGCCCGGACTCTATTTCAGGTGAGCGATATCCTTTTTTTTGCGCGCGCCCGAATTTCGGCGTATCCATTTATTGACGCGCGTCCCTGCCAGGACACATCCATTATGGATGAAGCGAGTGCGTGGTACGGAGCGAAAAGCATCGTTGAAAGCAAAATTATGAAGCCATTATTAGTGCCGGTTTCCGTTGTTTGACGATGAAACTTTTCCTCGAATAAATGTTTTTCCAAGCGCGGTTTAAATAGCACCACTGGCGGGCAGCAGTAGAACAAAACGGGCCACGAGAACGCAACCGAAATCGGCCTACGGGTTGTTTGGCCGTTGGCTCATTATCGTTGCCCTTCGACGGCGACGCCGGTGATTACCGGTTGGGTTGGTTTATTTTCAATTAGGTAATTACTTATCGGAGGCCTTTATGTGCGCCCGTCTGCCTTTTGTTGCCTTTAGCCAGCCAGCCAGCTTTGCGTGCGTATAAAGCTAAACCCGCTTCGCTTCCAATCGAGAATCAGAGCGCGGTTGTATACCTTGCGCTATATGCGCGCAGAATATAGCGCAATTAAGTTTATTTGCATTGGAAGATGTGATAAAGTGTGTGGGGTCGTGTCTTTGATCGCGCGATCAAACGGCGCTTCCAAGCGAGCTTAGACATTCCGCATTTTATGCCCATCGTGATGTCTTTCGTCCTGGCCTTGAGCCCCCAACCAACCCTGAAGCAGGACGAAAAATAAACCCATCGTACTTCTACGCAGTCACAGCCGCAGTGACGTCATGCCGTTAAAGGGATGGCGGCATCATTTAAGGGTCGTTCGGAGTGAATGATTTATCGTGTTTCAAGCGCGTGATCCTGAAGCTATCAGGCATACAGTCACGATCGAAACCCAGCCGGGCTGAAGATGACGACACTGAGACAAAACAACACTGGAAACATACACACGCGCACACACACACACACACACCGATACCATCCAAAAGGGAAACGCAAATTCCTCGCGATGGTCGCATCGTCGAGTCATCGGTCAGGGCGTTTATGTTTCGTTACATCACGACGTTTTGGGAGGAAAACTGGAATTTCGGGCTGTTCCGAGAAGCGCGCCACGTAATGCGGAATCGAGGAATTGGGTGCCGCAAATCAGCCACCACCAGCAGCAGCAGCAGCAGCATGCGGAACTAAAAACAACATCCCGTCGATCCGTTGCCGATCGCTGTGACGTTGCCGTTAGCTTTCGATAAATCGCGCGAGCAGCATGATTCGAAGCATGTATCGATAATCTTTTCTCACCTGACTTTTTGACCGCCAGCAATTATCGTTTCGGCTGCTCAGCGTATCATTTGAAATGGGGTTTTCCAAAGGGCCGCAAATGAGCAAAGACCTCATCTTAGTAGAGTCCGCCCTAGGGTGGGTGGACGCCGAAAATACAATGGTAGAAATATGCTGAAATAATTGCCACGAGAGTGACACTTTCGTGTGATGGTGGATACAGATGTCTACAGAAGCGCTAAACAAGCGTTCGCTTTTGTTTTACGTTTGTGTGGTCACTAAAATGCCATTAGCCGGTGCCACCGGTGATGGGTGCCTTAATGTAGCTGGGTTGCAAAAGCTGGTTTGCTGTTGTTTGTAAAAGAAACTGAAAACGTATCTATCTCTCACAGCCCGGAACAAAAGAACTCCATTGATGGTGTTGAATAATTGTCACATTCCGGTCAATGATGCAAGTGTTACAGGGCATGCTTTATGTTATCAGCTAGTTAAATGTCATCGTAAATGTAACCTAATTTTGCGAACAAGGAAGATCTGAGATTGAACTGAAATCATGCGACCCGGAATTGGTACGAGTCGCTACGCCGCAAACCGAGCTTATCGCTTGGATCCTTCAGACAATCATTTCTTATGGTGTGCTGGATATAGATTTCAGTATGATGTTATAGACAGAAAGGGAAAATTACAACCCATAAATGATGCTTCTAAAACTAATCATTGTAAAAAGAAACTATAGCCAATGTTCCGCGCGCAATTTCAACTTCAGTTGCTGCTAGCGCCATCTAGCGTTCAGTAGGTGAAGCTTTCGGTAACATTTACTTTTTTGGATTTCCAATGACCGTAAATCATTTCAATCCAAAGTCAAGAATAACCATTAATAATTTTACATTTCAGTTTACATGATTTAAAGAAATCGAACTGTAAGTTATGTGCAAGCCTTGTATGTTGTTGCAATAGCATTTGTTGAGCTCATGACGTTGAGGGTTAATATCCAAATAAACGCCTACGTGTATGCAATCCGTGTAGCATGCATTCATGTCGAGCATCATGTGTTGCGAGCAGTGCCGTATATGCATTTTGCTTTGATACATTTAAAATGTTATTGCTTTCACGGTCACAACTCATCGATTTACATTTGTGAATTGTAATGGATAATAGACATTTCAGTCATATAACTGGATACGCACGTTAATTTGAATTAGGATTCCTTTATCTGAGTTATACATCATTTTTATTTATTTTATCTCTAGTTATGATTACTTCCGTTGCGTTGGACATTTCGTTGAGGATTTTTTTCGCCATATTTGTTCGTTATTCCGTGCATCAGATGCTGCTAAAGCTCTGATGCGATTTCGAAAGTATTTACTGTAACTTTAGCAAAGCTGACAACTTAATTTGTTAGTGTAAGATCTCCTGTTTGATTCTTTTTACATTGTTTGCTAATGGTCGAAAGTCGTGATTGGAACCAAATTAACACACAAAACACACTGGGTGTTCCTGCAATTGCTTCTCTCCGCCCGCAATCAAGTGAAAAAGGTATAAATGAAGTGGGACAGGCACGCAACTTGCTACGACGCACATGTCCACACCGATTAAAGGCTAAATGGCACGGGTGGGTTGGGGGATAAATAAGATTAAAAATGAATTAACATTTGACACGCGATCGGGGGGTTTAGGTGCGCACGACCTTTGTCGACAGAGACAGGGGCCGGAGAAACTTTCGTTCCATGCGTCGTCGAGAGAGTGTGGAATCATGGGAATTTGTGGGCTCCGTAAGCTCGCTCTAAACCTCTAACAACAGCTAAAAAAGGGGGGGCTATGAACCGGTTGAAAGCTGAACGAGGCAAAGCGAAAATAGTTGACGATGCCCGGAACGGAACTGAGGCTCAGAATCGCATCCTCTCCCGTGCCTGGTATGCGAAATTCCATGCTTCCGTTTTCAGAACCGAGCGCGTGAAGAACGAATGCAGCAAGAGCGCGATAGCGATAGTGAGGAGATCCACAAAAATTAACCACCGAACGGGTGAAGTGGGTCAATGTAATTTCAGGCCGCAACGAGCAGGGACCGGCTGCATTCTTGGTCGAGATTCAGCAGACCGGCTGGCCCTCCTTGGGGCTATGTTCTACTAGTTTTTAATGATTCTAGTTACGCCGGCTTCATTATCGTACCATCGGCTTTCGCGCCTTATTCGCGCGAAGCTCGTTCAGATTTTTGCCTCCCGGGCTTACAGGGCAAACAAATGGCAAAATAGAAGCAAAAAAGACAAGAAGAAAGAAGCTAAAGACATTGAGATCAGGAGTGGGAAGAACGGAGCGAAAAATAGGAACCACCACGCAGGATAATTACGTTTTAATGGGCATCGCTTGGTCCCAGACCGTTTGGTAGAGGGATTTATTTTCCCTGGGGCAGTTTCCAACATTCTAACGCTCACCGGCGAACGTTTGCCGCATTTTGGGGTGGTTTTAACTGCATTTCTCGCATCGCAATCGTTAACGAAAAAGGTTCGACCAAAAAAAAAGCATTACTCCCATACGTTACACACTGTGCATGAGAACTTTGCTGCCTGTCCGCAATCGCATAATTTCGGAACTTTAAACGTCTCTTCCCGCCAGAGATGCGGCTGTTGCTAATGAGAAAACGTGCGATGCAACAACTCGTCGCACAAATTGAGCAATGGCGTTGAACATGAATGCGCCGTTACGGATGGTGAATAATAAACGATTTGGTGACGAGTTTAGCACCAGGAATAAATATTTTAATTGCATTTACCTTTACGTCTCGAAGATGAGCCTGGCTCTCTTCAACTTCATCAATCTCGTTCTCCCTCATCCGCCACAATGTGTTTGGAATTCGTAATCATTTTTTTTTCACTTTTCATCCCGCCATGTCACCTTTTATCCACCTCATCATTCTACCTGGCCGGGGCTAAACAAAACTTTCCCGGATATGCAAATCGCCCGTGATGCTGAAGATTTGTGTTTTCACTTAAGAGCTGGCGCTCCCCAAACACGAATCGCTCGCGTCATCAGACGAAATCCTCACCGAAATCGGTGGCACTTTACGTAACGTCGCGCGTTGTGTTTATAAAACGGTTTTTGTTGTTGTTATTTCCTTTTTTTCGAGTGAATTCCGCGAGGCTTAAACCCCTGCTCTCGATCTCGGTTAACCTGCATTCTCACCGAACGTACCGATCATGTTGCGCCAGTGTAACAAATGACCAACCAACCTAGCTCTCTCCCATCGTAATCGCTCCCGTTCCGGCAGGTTTAGGTTTTGATGCTGAAACACACACCCACCCCAACACGTTACGGCTGATTGGGGGCTGATGTCGATCGATCGAACATCGTCGGTGTGGGCAACACCAAGGATGTCCCAATCCAGCCACCCAAATGCAGGTGTGGTGGAGCTTCTTTCTTCGTTTCGCGTTCAAGGAAAGCCCCGACGAAGCGTGTTACTCAAACAGCTTGAGCTTGTTTTTTTTTTTGCTTTGGTTTGGGCTGTTTGCACTTTTCCGCACGGTTCCATTGCAGGGTGCGCGGAAAAATTGCCAAACTCATTTGAGCAAAACCTCGTTAAAGAACGAAAGTGTGAAACACCGACCGAGCCCCGTTTGTTTTGGGTGGACTTTTGGTTTTGTCTTTTTTCTTTCTCAACTTCGTTATCTTGTTTTTGTTTTTGCTTTTTTTGCTATCATTATTAATTTTCCATCTCCGCCCGGCTGACGGCGGCGCCATTATCAGCATGCACCAAACCGGATGTCGGTGGGTGGGAGTGAAAAAAGAAAAGGAAACCCTCCCTCCCTCCTTCCTTCTCCGCTACCACGAGTCCATATATCGGGGTGGGTTGATCTTCGCCGGTGCAACGATCGCTTAGTGTCGATTGTTCGGAATGGATGGAAAACGAGCCGTTTTCTAAATTAAATTAATGCTTCGATTTTTTTTTCTTCTCTCTCCACCCCGTCTGCCTCATCTTCGCGCGGGTGCATTTTCTCCCTGCGTTGGGTTCGCTCGCGTGTGAGGAAGCTGAGGAAGAGCCGTGCACTCACTTTTACCCACACGCGAAACCCAACCCGTCCGCCCCAGGTTGTTCAATGGTGATGCAAACAATGCTCCGAAGATTCACCATCAGGAAAATGGGAATCGATGCATCGAAGCGGCGATGTTTGGGCGATCGTTTATAGTAGGCGCATAATTCTCGCTTCCGGTTATGCAAGCTCCTTCTCCTGCTGTCCATTTGGCTTTCTATCGTTTAGGATGATCGTTCCCTAAAAGGGTCCCATAAAGTCTCGATATCTTTCGTTGTAACGCTGCACACCCCATGGCGGGAGAGTCAGCTAAGCTGCTTCTTTGTGGAGTCCCGTGTGTTGTCACACGACCGAAGAGCTTTTTCGCCCACGATTGGCAGCAGAATCTCTCCCTGTCCTGTGGTACCAGCAGCAGCAGGTTGGTTCCCTGACCCATTCCACTTCATAATCGCGGTGAAAGAACCGCCAGAGACCACATGCAAAAGTACACAGTGTAACAGTGAAAATGCATCCCATGAAGTGAGAGTGAGAGAGAGAGAGAGAGAGAGAGAGAGAGAGAGAATGGAGATGGAGAGTCACAGAAAGCCAACAACGATCGTGGGATTCGGGACGCACGCGATGCGTTTGTTTCAAAGGGAAGTAAAAGGTCGTGTCCTTCACCAGACGCCGGTTCCGACGAAGCTCTCTCTTTCTCTCGTACACGAACAAAAAAAAATTAATAAAAAACCGAGAGCCACATGGGGATGCCGGCGTATTCATGCCGCGTCGCCTAATGGGTGGATTATACAAATTTCCTCATCACAACTATTCGAGGACAGCGCGCGAACAAGCCGATTGGAGAAAGTTTTTTTTTTCTGCCGCCCAACCAAAAGCCCAGCCAGTTTCGAAAGATTCGATTGATTATTTTTTTCCTCCGTTTTGTTTTGCTCCAATCCACAACCCTACAGAAAAAAAGCTTTTTCTTCCAATTCGGCTTGCTCCCTTTCGACTGCGCCAGTTTCAATCGTCCACTGCGGGAGCAGGAAGTGCGTTACGAAACACCAACAAAATCGAGCAGAAGGAACGTTGACAAACCCCTTGAAGGGGCCGGTGTGATATAATATTTTTTTTCGGGTGCTGGAAACATGAAAAACACACCACCTAATGGGTTTATGGCACAAAAATGTGCCCTCGAGAAAGCGAACCCTGCCGCCATTAGTAAATACCATCCCGTCGAGATGTTTATCATGCGAGATCGAGCGCTTGGATCGAGCGTTAAACAGCTCAATTGACTAATTGATGAGCGGCCGTCGTTGGTGGGTTTTTGGGTGCACTGCACTGCCAATGTGTGTTTTGGAAATCCTAAAACCCTCAAGCGATGTTGCACACTGTACACTAGCAGCAGTTCGCACCTGCAAGGCGCATTGCAGGCCGTTTTACAGCTCTTCTGTGGCAAGAAGAAGCTTGTCGTTCTGCGGCCCCCGAAAAAACGGACTCGTGCGCGTGTTGCCAATGCACCACACACGCCGGCACCGGGTGTAAGTCACGATTTACCAACGCGATCGCTAATTGCCGTGTGGCCTACTCCAGCCGTTTTGGTCTCGGCTTTGGTCTCTATCGGCGGCTCCCGGGGCTTTCTGGGCTGGGTGTGTTTTAATCCGGAGAACCCTTTTGCAAGGGCGAGAAGCGCGAGTGGTAAGTACGTAAGTCTCGCGCCGTATCGAAATGGCATTCGCAAGTGCACGCATACGCAAACGGTTCTGTTAGCTCACGAATCGAAGCGGAAAAGGGCACAAAAAAAAGAACGAAGGCAGGCACTTGCGACGCGTTGGGTGGAAAGCCTCGGTTCGTTCTCTTCACGGGCCCTTTTTTCTCGCACAAAATGCATCCCCCAGTTCCTGCGTCCCATGGTGTGGGTGACTTTGGGTGTAGGTGTTTGAGAGGAATGCACCGGAGAGGATTGTAGACCTGCCCACCACGATTGGATGCTGCTGGCAGTGAAATAAGACACCTTGACGCGTCGGATTGTTCATTTTTTGATGCGTTGGACAAACCGCTTGGCACGGGCCTTGGGTGGCAGGCGTTATGGTAGTGTTTCGGTCGTGTTGTGTGTGGGTGAGCGTGTTGATTACTCCCCGGCACTAAGACGCGTGTCCGTGCGGTTGGTCATCGGTGGTTTTGGTTGAGACAACGAACCTTTGATGTTCCAAGAAATGTGGTTTTTCGTAGCCTTTTGTGCGAAAGTGTGGAGAATATTTGAACACCATCTAATGAAACCAGTTTCGTTGTAACGCCGGTATCACAAAGTGTTCATTAATGCGAATAAAATCATAGAAAAATGTCTTTTCGATCAATAGCTACTTAAACAACTACTTAATTAAATGCCTAAGGTGACCATTTGATGCTTGAAATCCCCTGCGGTTCTCATTATACAACAAATCCCTACAGCAGTACTCTAAATCCTGTATTGTGATACAAAATATAACAACGATCTAAGACTGTTTCTAAATTTGGGTTTGGAAAAATGTTTGACAATTAGGGTCCCTTAATACTTTCAGATGAAAAATTCAGAAAATAATTTAAATTATTTTTTTTTATTTTCTATCAATCAATTCTTTGGAAGCTTTTATTGTAAGCTTTTCGTAGAGCACTCTAATAATGTTTGCTTTTATGATGTGTGTCTCTATCATAAGATTCCAGTGAGATGCTTAATCAAACGGCAATTGAAATTTAACGATAAACGTCTTTGTTTGAATATTGCAGTAATGCCCATTTCACATAGCTTTAGTAAAACGGGTTTCCTAAGAATTAATAAGAATTTGATCGTGTAAAAATCAACACGAAAGCAGTAAAACCAAGAAAAACAAACAGAAAAAATATAGTAACAATATATTACAGCACATGATTGGCTAAAGAAAGCATCCCCAAATAGACTCAAAAACGCTCTTCTTCCAGTGCATATTTGGTGCTTATTAATGGCAAACGTTTTATTACCACCATTCATAAAATGCATCCATTAACCAGGCAATTGGCCACATAATGGACTACCGCGTGCTTCTCCTCATTGACAATTAACTAAATCCCACGGCAAAAAGCGAAATGGAATTAAATCTCTCTCTCTCTCTCTCTCTCTCTCTCATGCTCTCTCTCTTTCTCTCTCTCCCCATACGCGTGGCGCTTGCCGGCCGAAATAAACACACCTAATTATGATAAATCCATAAGCGCGCGCCCTTCGCTCAACCAAACCAACCGGAAGCTTGCGAAACGTGACTCGCAAATAGCGGTTCGAGGGAGGAAAAAAGCGCAACAATAAACGCATCCAAACCTCTGACCCACTTGTTGCGCCCCTGGGAAGTAGGTTCTTTCCCCGGTCGGTCCGATTTCCCTTTCTCGAGTTTGTTGATTTTCTGCCCTCGCAGCGCACGTTGACATTGATGTGTCGTGTCTGCGTTGTGCGTAAGCTTTCGCACCCGGCAATTTGGAGTGTCAAGTGAACCTGGGGCTGTTCGAACGGTCAGCATCGACAGATCTTGCATCGTGCGTCCTTCCCGTGCAAAATGCGTGTGTCGCCATGCGCGAAAGTTAACCCGTGCTCCAACCGTTGAATTTCACGCAAACCCCAACCCACGGAGATGGCTGGCAAAAAAATGCTGAGCTCGCGTATTCTCAACCCTCCCAGAAAACGCCACCACGCGAGAGAGAGAGAGAGAGAGAGAGAGCGAGCGGGAAAAAAGGTGTTCTTTTCCACCCGTTGGGTGGTGGGTTTTCTCTTGCTCTCACTCTCTTTGTTGCAAGAGCCCAACAGCAGGTGGGAAGCCTTCTCGAGTCGCGTTTCGTGGCTTTGGGCCCGGTGCCGGCCTTCGATGGTTCAGTTCACACTCTATTCCGGACGGTGCCACATCGCGTGATCTGTTTGGGGTTTTTTGAGCGCGGGTGTGTGTCTGTGTGCGCGTGATCCTTTGCGTGGCCACCGCAAACAAAGTGAGAATCGTCCGTGCGTGCGCGGAACGTTTGGTGACGCGTAACGAACGCCACGCCAAAGGGGTTGCCCTAAAGTTTGGGTCAGTTAAACCACCCCGAAAGTGGTTCAAGGGCGAGTTTTGTTATTTTATTTTCGAGGTGAAAAAGAGAGACTTTCCACTCTACCATGGCGCATGGAGGAGCTGTTGTGATCGAGGGAAAAGTGGGAAAAATGAAAACAAAAAAAGAACAACACACAACAAAAGGTCAGCCGATCTTTCGGGCATGAGGTTGGCGACCAAAAAAAATGCACCACCGAGTGCAATTGTGCAAGTGCATTCGATAATGGGAGAGTGTGTGTGTGGTGCATTGAGACAAAAAAAGCAAGGAACGTTTATTTACAAGTGCACATACCTGTTGAAGCGGTTTAAAACCCCACCCAAACGTCATTCCATTCCCGTGTGCCACGATGGGGGATGAACAAAAAAAAATCAACCCTTTCGTACCTCGCGAGGGCCCACGACAGGAGCCTCCCATGAAGGAAGCCTAAAAAGAAAGCCTCCAAAAGGCACACGCCACGGCCTTGCCGAAAAAAAAAAACCCAACCACATAATTAAACCCACACGAAGCCCCAGTCACTGGCCAGACAGGTGTTGACATGGAGGGGTTTTTTTTTGCTCGTGGTGGTTCGGCTTTTGGCCACAAACAAATTCCGTGCCAAAAATCGTAACGAGCTACGGGTGAAGCAATTAAGCCGGATGGAATGTTCCGTTCGGAAGCTGTTCGCTTTCGAGTCAATTAATCCTGCCCTGCCAGGAAAAGGAACTTTTCTCCCGAGTGCTGCGCGGGAAGCGATCGTCCCACTTTACCGGACGATCGACCGATCGTTTGCGTTTGGTAGCGTGGGATGCATTTTCCCGCCGCCGTCGCCGCTGGTGGCCTGCTGAAAGAAGTCGCCGCTCTTTTGCGGTGTTTCAGAGGCGTCGTTAAGTGTGCGGGAGGCCTTCATTGCGCCAGCAAAGTCGCGGGGTGCGATTATTGAAGCTTTTTTTTTCTCGAACTCTCGACTGCTTCGTTCATTTCATGATGGAGCGTTTCTTCAATGATGCGGCGTGGAAACAAAAAGAAACCCACCCACCCTCTGCCAGGGAGTTGTGGTTCTTCCTAATTACGGTGGAGTATATTTTTTCGGGACGGCCTTTTTTTTGTAGTTCTTTTTTCGACTATCACGATCACGGTGCGATCGGTGGCCTGAGCTGGCAAAAAGGTGCACTTTCCATCGTGCGGTGGGTGGCGTTTGGTGCCGTGTTCAAAATTAAGGTACAACCGCTGGAAAGTGGACACAAACAACTGGTACAATTCTCATCGATTCGTCGCTTTTGGTCGCGTCTGTCTGCCTATCCGTCTGGGCGTTCGGGTTGACTGTCGCAGGCACGGGCTAAAATTAGCCCACCCGAATATTGGGGGCTGTTTTGCTTTATTGCCTTTTTGTGGGCTTTCATTTTTTTTCTCGTTTTGCGCTTATTGCACGATCACCTGGAACAAATGCGAAACCTTTTTTTTTTAGTTTTTTTTTGGAGGCCGAGTCTCGTGACTTTTTCCCATCGGGGGTATGAGTTTTTTGGGCAATTTTTTAGACCATCAGCAAGCTAGTCGTCTTATCGAGCGCTCTCGAGCCACAACAGGATGTCAATGAACCACAGCATCTGGAGCTGCTGCCTTTTGCCGCTTGCCGCCAGCCAGGCCAGGGAAAGCTCGACGAGTGTTTTCTCCATCCACCGCCGTCGATGGTGTACCTCGTGCATGTTTTATGTGCCACAAGTGGACAATGGGTGGCGTGCATTATTTTCTACCGTCCCGGTGGAGGCTCTATTGTTCGTTGCAAGAGCGTGCTGCAGTGTGCAATAAATCTGGACTGCCTGGGTTTAAAGTGACCCATACCGGGCGAGTTGCCGTTCTCATAAATATAGCACACGGCGAAATATGCTCCGGTTTGAGAACACTCGGCAAGAAATTGCGCCACACACATACACACGACACATAACGAGCTTTCATGCATCGAACCAACCAAAAAACGAGCGGAATTGCATTCGACAATGACGTGCGCGATGACGCAATCCCAGTGTCCCGGTCAATCGAACGTTTGAAGAACCAGTTTACTGATCAAAGTAGCATTCCTTTCGAGCTCCGCTCACGAGGAGAGCTTTCTAAAGCCACTGCACCCACGCCCAAGGCCTAAAAGTTCAAGTTCTCGTCCACACACACATCCACCCACCCACCCACACGTGCTCGACGTTTGGCAAGGCAATTATTACAACTCAATTCCCTGCGCCGTTTCTTCGATGGAAAGCGTCCTCCACGCGACCGTGGGTGATGGAAGACGGAAATAAAAACTCACCACGTGGGAGAACATCGATCCCGAAAAAGGGGATGGCTTCTTTACGGGAAGGGAGATTCGTTAATGCGGAACTATACATGTTCCCGCCTTCAACGCCCAATCGTGTGGCCGATGGCCTTTGCGATATTCCAAGCCGTCCAATGTGTCACCGAAAGCGCGTAGGAGCTTTTGGGGTGGAAAAAAAACTAGCTATTAGCTTTCGATTGGCGGGGGAAGCTCATTTCCATGAACCACCGATTGGCGGGATCTCGGGGTTTTTTTGTGTGTTACTATTTCTGCATTGCAACAAGCGAATCAATCGAGCAAAAAAGGCAAACGAGCTGAGCGACCTGTTGTGGGCGATCTTTTGCAGCCACACTTCCCTGGTGCGCTTGAACAAATCTCTCGACCTCCTCGAGCTCCTCAAGCACTTCCCAGGTGTGACGGCAGGCTCAAGAAGCCCAGAGGGAAGGAAAAGTACCACGACGACGACAATTTGTTGCCGTTGGTGTAACATTTTTCATGCACCGGCGGGTTTGATCTCGATATGCTGTAAATGCCCGGGAGTAGGAGCACTCCGCGGGTCTCCAGCAGCTGATGCATGAAGTAAAGTTGGTCTGGCCTTCTCCAGTAGGTCGGCATGCTTCGAGAAAGCTTCCTCCAAGCCCGCTGTCGACAGCACACCATTTTTACCGCGGTTAGCGTTGGCAAATGGCACTGTCATCAGTTCCTCCACTAATGGAAGTCGACCTGACAGGAAGCACAGGAGCGACGAGAAGTAGGCTGTTTGTAGGTTTTTTTTCCATCATCACAGCCTCCTTGGATGCTGCGCTAAACGTCACTGACGCGATGCATCAATTTTACTCTCTCCAAAAAGTGAACAATGCACGCGCTCTGCTATAACAGACCCGCTGATGATCTAACAAACTATCTCCTGTGCGAAGATCCGTGATCCGTGGGGAAATGGTGTGATTTTATAATGACCAATTTGTGCCGCTTCTTCAGCGTCGAATCCGTGTGTGTGTCCGATGAGGCGAACACACCTAAATGCAGTTGCACCTGCAGTTGGATCTTCAGGTCCATCGATTCGTGCAGATCAATTTCGTGCGGCAAAATCGTCACGGGGATTGGAATGCGTTTATGGTTTCTTCCGTCCGCTTTAACATCGGTTATGCTTGCACCAAACCCCCTTTCGTTTATAGTGCAGTTTTCGCAATGGCACACCCAACCACACGCCGAGTGGTGTGATGATTGTGAGCGGCGTGTGAAAAAGTGATTAGTGCCATTGAGGAACCCCGTCACAAATGCGCTTGCTTTGGGGCAAGAAAAGAGAAGAAAACCCCGCGGTGCCCTCGTTATGGACCGGAATCGCTAATTATGCATCGCCTGCACCCGCGCCGATGGTCATAATCGGGGACTAAAGGTCCCTTTGCAGCAGTAGCATCAGCGTCGTCGTTGTCGTCGTCGTCGTTCCCCGGGCCGTTTCCGGGAGAAATGCGCTCCTTCTTCGTCATTGTCAAGCTACGGGACACAGCTTGGCGACCTATTCGTGGCAGGCCCGTAACCGACGGGCGTGAAGCATCCATCCGCTACGAGGCAGGCTAACATCGTGTCTAGCGAAGCTACAGGAAACCACAATGAGATGATGATGGGCCGTACCTTGCCAGTGGCGATGGGTGTGCGGTTGGGCGCGAGAGGGAAAGTGTGGAAAACGCGCTCACACACTAAGGACTCTCGCTGAGTGTTTTGTGTCTCAACAACAAGAAAAAAAAAAGAAAAACCGCGAACCCCCACGACGAGTTGATAAATAGAGCAATATTTAATCAAAAAAAAAAAGAAACAAACACACACACGTTCGTGAATTCGTTAATGTGAAGAGTGGAAAAAAAAACACCCCCACCCATAGGGGAGGCTACCCTGGTTGGGACAGCAAATAAAACAAACAGAAAACCCCCCGAAAAAAATCAACCAAAAACCCGTAGAGAGTGTCAACAAAATCGGTGCGGCAGCAAGACGGTAACGCGCGGTCGATTCGGAACCCGGAAACCGTGTACCATGAAGCAAAACTTTGGCCGCAAATAAAACACTTAACTGAACGATTAGCGCGGAAGCGAACCGTGT
Source organism: Anopheles nili (assembly GCF_943737925.1). Taxonomy (NCBI): domain Eukaryota; kingdom Metazoa; phylum Arthropoda; class Insecta; order Diptera; family Culicidae; genus Anopheles; species Anopheles nili. Next base: position 42,613,298 of record NC_071292.1, read on the forward strand.
GCATCGTGGGAGGATCGTGAGCGAGCCGCGGGGTGTAAAATATTTATGTGCCAATGTTGGGAATAGTTTTACGATTTTAAGTCAACCACCGCTTGTTGTTGTTGTTGTGTGGGGCGGGGGTGGTTGGGAAACAAAGAAGACGGCGCTGGTGGTCAGTTGTAGCGCCAAGAAACGCGCCAATTAAGCTCACCCTCCCTTCCAAAGGGTGAAACCGAGCCAGAATGAGGAAAATGGATGGCAACAATGCGAAGTACCTGCTCGATTATCTCTACTACACGCGAGATGACGAGCAGTTTCGTTTCTACAAGAAGGTAAGCGCTCTCGAAGAAGCGTGTGAAAAATGCGTGCCTGATTAATTTTCGACAGCGTGCAATATGCGTGCGGGAGTGAGACGAAAACAAACAAAAAATGCATCATTCTAGCAAACAAACGGGGCACGCAGCAGCAGCAACTGCCTTTTCACGCGTGGAAAGGGTTAATTGAAAGACAATCGTAGATTGCTTCGCCTGACGTAGCAATATCGCGTCGGGTGTGTTTACGCTTCACGGATCGAGCACTCGAGCAATCGATACGAGCGTTTGTTCTGGGGCTGAGCAGAGAACGGGAGAAACTTTGAGCCCCGTTTAGCGCCTTTAGGAGGGGGGGTTTCGTTTAAAATGCGGACTGAGCATTCTTTACATCGTGTTTCGTTTTTTGCCCCCCTTTTTTTCCGAACATTTCCATCACACGGGGGTTCGTGCCTTTTCGCATAGTTCGCGCATTGAAGTCTTTCGTTCTGTTTTCGCCCCACCGTTTTCTTCCACAGTCAAGATCATCCATATTTCGCGGTGTGATACTATGCCTCTGCCTGAACCTCACCTTCGCCAACGTGGTCCGGTTCCCGCGGGAACTGCAACTCCACGGGTCCGCCTTCCTGGTACCGTACGTCATCCTGCTCCTTCTAGTCGGCCTACCGGTGGTTCTGCTCGAGGTCTCGCTGGGGCAGTTCCTTGGCCAAGGTTCGGCTCACATGTGGCGTGCAGCTCCCTTCCTAAAGGGTAAGTTCGAACGTCTTTATTGGGCGTTAGCATCTTCGTTTGTTGAACGTCCGGCTGTTCGCGTGGAGTTGCGCAACTTCTCCACCAATTCGAATGTGAAAGAATAATCCCCAGTTTTGTGCGCTTCTCACGACAGGTGCCAGCCTGGTGGGACGTATTGCTTCGTGGCTGGCGGCGATATGGACGTCGATGCAATCCGTGATTGCGTTGCTCTACATCGGTATGCTAGCCTTCAAATCTGTGCCATTGCGGGAGTGCTCTAAATCAGTTACAATCAACCCGCAAGCCATCTACGTAAGTACGGGAGGCTCGCTTGTCGTTCGGCCCTGCTCAAAGTGTGAATTAACTTTCTTTCTCTCCCTTCTTGCTGCTGCCTCACGCGACATGTCTACAGAATGGCTACGATGTACAGCAAAGCAGTGGACAGGAATGTTTGAAGTAAGTGTTCTTCTGCCCCACCGCTCGCAGCGTACTTTGTATTCACTGCACACGTCTGACACCATTTTACCCGGTTGCCCTCGATGGTCGATTCTTATGTGAGCCCTTTTCTCCCTGTTGCCACCCACAGATTAACGTTTCTCCGTCCCGTGTGGAGAAGTTCGCTGTACTTCGGGTTGCTAGCGCTGAGCCTGATACTGCTGTGGGTCATCTCGATGGTCTGGTGAGTATCCCTGGATTTCTGGCAAGCCTGACAACAGCTCGCTCACTCTCGGTTTCGCTTTCCACAGCACGCACAGCGGCAAAATTAACCGCCGATCGGTGTACCTGTTCGGGTTTGCGGCACTAGCCCTGCTCGTCTTCGAGACCGGCTGGGAGGTGACGAAATCGATCAACGAGCAGTACTTCCCCGAACTTTGGCCCTTCCATCCGGAATCGTTCGCCGACAGTACGGTCTGGTTTAACGCGCTCGTCCAGGTGATCTACTCGCTGAACATTGGCTTCGGTGCCGTACCGGTGCTGACCGGCAAGTTCCTCTACAAGGGTGACGCGATCAAGTGAGTTCCCAGCGTCTAGGTTGAAGAACCTGCTCTTGTGGCCCAAAAAAAAAGTGTGACACCATACTTTTGCTTCCCACCAGGACCTCGTTCGTGTACATCCTGTTCAACGTGCTTGTCACCTCGATCGCGGGCGTGTTCTACGTGTTCCAGTTCCACAACACCTTCACGGAGGCGCACCCGTTCTATCCGGAGCTGAGCACGCTTACCGTCATCTACGATCGCGCCATCACGGTGCAGGAATCGGATCCGGCCATCCAGCGGCTCATACCGGCGCTCTCGTACGCGATGATCTTCATCTCATCGCTTGTCTCGATCGCGATCTACGTGTACACCTCGACGCGGATGATCCGGAAGCACCCGAACTACACGGTCTGTCTGGCCGGGTTGGTGGTTGCGATCGCGGGTCTACTCTGCCCGAACTACATCTTCCCGCGCATACTGGACACGCGCATCGTCGGTGCGTTGGCCGTGTGCGCCATGATCTTCGAGATCATCCTCATCATCTGGGTGTACGGATCGAAGAACCTGTACACCGATCTAGAGTTTTCGCTTGGCCGACCAGTGCTGAAGGCGTGGCTGTTCATCTGGGGCTTAATCCCGGTGCTGCTGATGGCGCTGCTCTGCTGGTGGGCGATCACGTACTACGACAACGATCTGCTGATCGATTACTTCCCCAAGTGGCTGCCGGTCGTGTTCAGTTTGACTGTCATTGTGCTGCTGGCGTGTGTCGAGATCAGCAAGCAGGTGGATTACAACGTGTTCAGCATGATCCACGGTGCGACGAAACCCTCCAAGGATTGGGGTCCGGCCGATCCGCTTGTCCGGCACGCCTGGAAGCAATGGAAATCGGTGTGTGAGGATACGGGTGAGCGTGATTTTACGCTGCGACGACGTGGCACTAAGGACTACACGAACTCGATCAAGAAGGGCCAGTATTCGCACTCACACAAGTACGGTGCGTCCTCGAATCGGAACCTCTCGACGGCGGGCAGCAATTCGCCCAACTACAGTGGATCCGTGTTTGGTGATTCCGCCATCGAGGAGGACATGAGCGTGGAGAAGTACCCGCACTATGGCAAACATTCGCCTCAGCAGTCCCAACAGCAGCAGCAGCAACAGCAACATCAGCAACATCAGCAAACCTCACAGCAACACACCGTGCTCGGAATCGGAGCGTACGGGATGGACACACCACCACCATTGCCACCACCCCACGGGGACACCATCGACGACTGTTCGCCCCGTATCTCGGCCAGTTCGCGGAAGTCCTCCAGGGCAACGAATCACGCCAAGCGAACGCCAAGTGAACGCAGCCAAACCGATCTGCTTCCGCCAAACTCGCGGAAGTCCTCCGACAACAGCTTCGAGGAAGCAGGTGCATTCGCTCGGGGCCATGCTAACGTCCGCAATCCGCTTGCCAAGGGTGGCCACCACAACCATAACCACCTGCCAAGGCACTACCACCCACACCACCATCATCACCACCAGCAGCAGGGCAATGGATCGATGGTTCCGGTGCACGGTGGCAAGCAGCAATCCGGTGTGTCGTACCACCAGGACGGAGGAACCCGAAACGATGGTTACAATCGGGACATTTTCATCAGCAACGGACACGCGGCACCATCCGGTGGAGCCGATCACATCTGCTGGCGAAAGTTCTCGATCAACTCGGAGGAATACTCGACGGAGCTGTAGACGTGTTCATGTTACTTCGTTACAACCCATTTTGTTTCGTTTCGTGGGCATTCCATTTTTGTACATATTAGACAAGTGTTGGGCCACAATTTGGGCGCCTCGCCTCGACCCAGGTGTGGACAAGGGACTGATTTCATAGGGATACCCAGCGTGCCGGGGGCGAGCCAGCGGTGGTTTATGTCTTATTTATTCGAATAGCGGAAAATCCCCTCCTTCTCATTCGAATGTCCGAATGTCCGTAGAGTAGTTGTTTGTGTTAGCATGTGTGCATGTGCTGTAGGTGTTGTTTTGTAAGTTCACCTTGATGGGGAAGGATCCCTCTTTACGCTTAACCCTGTTACGTGTTGGAGTGTTGATTTAGCGGAGGAAGTTGCACCCGAACTGAACGAACTAATGGAGCGGATCCTGATGTTCACTGTAAGGCGTAAGGATACCAAAAACAAAATCGAGTAACAGAAAAAAAAAGAATAAAAATCATTGTCTACCACCAAATGAACATGCGCTTGTTAGAAGTGCACCCCACCCGGGTTCGAGACATTTGTTGCATGGTGGATAGATAGAGCGTACTTTTGCGGCTTTTGCGGACGGGCGAGTTATCGACCGTGTTGAATACGAATATATCGAAACGGAAATGTTACATCGTCTACCAGCAATAGTCAACTTAAAAAAAACTCATTTGTAAATTGCCAAGTTTCGTTTGTGTCTGATTTTTTTTTATTCGCCAGCACGGAAAGGTCCCTGTACATATGATTAGCCCACACCTTCCGGATGGCATAGCGGTAATAATAAAATGGTTACTTTTGAAATGACAACCGATCGGGTGTACCATTTTTCAGTTTTTTTGTTGTTTTAGAATTGTTATAGAGTTATAATTTGAGAAAAGGTCACAAGTAAGAAACCAACATAATATGGTCTGGCCGTTCCTACGTTAATAAAAAAATGAATGAAATAGAAAGATACCTACTTGTCTTTTTTTTAAAGAAACTTATGTGTTCGTTGCGTGTCAATCGTTTATTGCAATCGTATTTTGCCATTTGTAGGTAATTCGTTAACATGGCACATGCCGAAGTCTATTGTTAAAAAATCCCGGCCCAAAAAAAATGTTGCTCAGCAGATTGAAGTAAAAAGCCGGCAAATAAAAACACTCAAATAATATCCAGTACTAGGGAAAATACGTTAATTTGGGCATTTTATTTGATCGATCATTCCATTTGAAAATGCGCGTCATTTCCGTGTTTGACGATGAATGTGTTGCTCATTAAATGATCAAGCGTTTTATCCGTTGAAAAATTTCATGAGATGCTATAAATTGAGAAAAAAGGAATAACAAACCGAACGTTTTTTAAAAAAACGAAACCAAGATGTTTTTTTTAACTTCTAAAGAGTCACTGCGTTAATGAATTGTAATACAAAGAAGACAAATCTGATTTAAATTCCCTCTTATTTCAAAACGGACTTCCCGGATATATAAGAGCTTCCTCAAGGCCGTCTTTTGCTCTATTCTTAGGGAGAGTGTGATACACAGTCGGGAAATTCGATCAGAAAAGATATTAAACCAAGTGCTATTGATCTCGCCCGATGTGATTCAGGCTGGCAGAAGAACGACCTTCGGGGTATATGCCAAAAAAAGACGCTCCAACCAAAGACAACACTCCTTCCCCGGTAGTTATCCTTGTTCCCAAGCTTTAACGATCAGTAGGTGCATGATGCCGGAAGGACCATCTGGTTCCATCTTTGCTGCCTGCTGATTTGTTGCTCTTCAGCTGTAAGATAGCATTAGATACCTCGTTAAAGTTTGGCGGGGGCAGCTCGTCTTCTGCTCTAAGGCTTATATGCCACTCGATTTTGCATTCCGCTGCCATATCAGGATGTCATGGCTGTTATCTGGATCTGTTCAACATCCTTTTGACGTCAATGATGTCCGAGAAGTGTCGTCCTTCGATCAGAACGTATTCTATTTGGGAGTATGTGTATGTGGTGATATCCAGCGAAGTTTGTGCAGGAAGTAGGTGATGCAGATGCCCATGCGTTTTGAGAAGGCCAATTTTGCAAAATGCTGCCCATTGTCGTTTTTTAGCTGGTGAGCGCTGAATCTTCCTATCGTTAATTTGTACTCCTTCTCCCGTCCAGCTCGAGTATTCGGGTCTCCAATTTATGTCGATGGATGTCAGCCGAATCCATTCATTGATCGGTCACCAACCGATCACACGTTTTCGCATGTCGCCTATCGCCAGGAACACTGTATCGAACACGTGCTTATGACCACCATTCTGGAAAATCATGCAATCGCTATGGAACGGATGCTCTATCGCTCCCTTCCAGTGTCATTTCTTGAAGTGCTACTATCTAGAGGCATCGGATCCTGACCTGTTCCAGAGGTGCATTGCTACTTCGCTGTCCACAGAGCAGCAGCAATGCAAAACAAGCCGATAATTGAAGCAGACAATAAAAACCCACTTTTTGATAATGCTACAAGCGTCTCAGAACCGATTTATATTTGAACTAGCGTACTTCACAAGTACTTGAACTAGCGAAGCAAACTGACTGAACGCATGCCTGGCTCACGTTTCGGAACGCAAGATAAATATTTTGCAAACATATGCGAAAGCACAAAAAGAAATCAACAGCACCAGTCACATGGCTTAATATCGTTCGATAACTGGAATCACCATTTGGAGAATGATTTTTTTTATATATTGAGAAAGCCATTACGATAATAAAACTTCATTTTCTCATTCTACGATCAAAACACTTATCCCAAACTATCGTTAACAATTATTTATTTGTTTTATTTTAACAAACGCGAGAGTACGTCATCAAATTTCCCTTCAGCAGCGGGTTCAAGTGGATGAATCGGTTGTTTGAACGCACGTAAGAAATGCATATTCACTATCTCGATACATCAAACTCCCCCGCGTTTCACTATAAAAAGACCAAGCATCTTCTCGGAACCAAGTCAGTTAGCCTCAACATTTCAAAAACCATCATCTAACGCCAGGTGAAGTGCATACGCTAAAAGTAATAAGTGCCCTCCATCCAACACGACAAAACAAAAATGGCAAAAGCTGCACTCTTTCTGCTCATTGCCCTAACGTGCTCCTTAGCTGTGTTAGCAAAACCATACGAAAATGAGGGAAACAATAGGGAGATCCTGAAGCATAACAGGGAGATATTTGATTCAGATCGTTTGGCGGAATCGTATTTGCTCGAGTTGTACGAAAGACTGCTGAAAGTGCGTCCTGCCGTGCGTCCTGAAGCAAGCGAGCATCAACCAGCGGAGAAACCCCAAGAAGACATTCTACCGGAATGGATTGATTCGGACGATCAAGCGCTAGATGACGACAAGCCAGAGAAAGATGAAGTTGACGTCAAAAATGCTACCTCTGCTAAACCTGCCATCGATGGGGAAGTTGACCGAGAGAAGGAAGAACAAATTCCGGATGAAATGCCGAGCAAGGATTCGGAAGGAAAGCATGAAGAAGCCCCGAAGGAAGACGAAAATGCAAAGAAATCTGACGAAAAGCAACTCGATGCACAAAAACCGGAAGAACAACGTCAACCACCAAAACGTGATAATGCTCAAAAGCGACCAGGAAAGGAGGAAAGTCAACGTGGAAAGCCAAAGTTGGGAGACAAACGGCCAGGAGACAGGATTAACAGGCCAGCATTGCCAGAACCACAGCAGGGAGATCAACCGATCAAACCGGATCAAAAACCTGACGGTCGTTCGGCGAGTCCTTTGGTACAGATCAACGTGAACCTTGCGTCCAAGTAAAGAAATGTTTTGACTTTCAATTTTTTGAGTTTATTGCACAAATGTTGAATAGAAAATAAAAGAGATAACTGAAATGAAACTATAAAAAAAGTTTTTTTTAACAAGTTGCAATATTCAAAGGCCTAGATAAATAGAAAAGTTGTGCGCTAGTTTTCTGGAAACTTTTCTTGTTTTCAGGAAGACGTCGCATGTCGCCAGATTAAATCTACATGCAATGGTTAGTGCTCTGCAGTACAATATATCAAGCAAAAATACTGTTTCGTGTTTATTATTAACAATTGATCAGTGTTAAACCAACCTTTTATCAAAAAAAAAAAAACAACATGAAGTTACAGTTAAATATCAACATTGAACACCCTATCTTAAATGAGCAGACGTTTGTACATACGATTCGCAAAATCCTTTAAAATGAAACCAAGTCACATCGCAGAAAAACCAAAATATGAAAGTTAAACCACGACACTCTAGTGTTAACCCATTTTTCTCTTATATAGTAGTATGTTTTTTAACACGAGGTATTAAGAAATAGTTAACAAGCAAATACCAAAATTGTATGGTTCTATCTTTAGTAGTTTCTGAGATATACTATGGTAAATTTGAAAAAGTGCAAAAAAAGATTAAATTTCTGTACATTAGGAATTTACATTCAAAACGATGTTTTGCGTACTTTTTAAATACCAATATGAAATTGTTTTTGATTTTTAATTGTAGAAAATTTATTTTTAAAAGTATAAAATCATTATTTTGAAAACAAATGTTTTGGAAAAATCATTGATTTAAAATTTAGTAATGAATTAACAAAATGTTTTCAATAGTTTCTCTTCGAAAATTACAGGAAACATTTGTTTATTCTTTTAACTAACATTACTTTTAGCAGGTACTTTTAGCTTCACATATTTGCAGCTTATCACATTTTTAGTATATATATGTACAGATATTTTTAATAATTGTGGAGACGCATGGTATTTTGTAGTACATGCATTAAAATATGATTGCAAAGAAACATGATCAATAAAACAAAATTTATTTTACGCTCAAATTTTGAAAATTCAATTTTCAATAAAACAAACAACGCTAACTGAACGAGTTTAAATGTCGCTCTTACAAGTTTGAGCTTAAAAATATCAATTAAAAAAAAATAATGTGTTTGTTTTCTTTTCCCATTGAACTTTTCCCATTTGAAAACTTTTCCCATTGAACAATAATAATCTTTAATAATTTCCGGAACATTTTTACTGCGACCATTATGCGGTACTTCTACCATACCATGGCTATATATTGTGGAATGCATAGTCTTGTCTTGCTTATCTTTTCATTTCAGTTTACATATTTTACCTTTGCGGTAGGCAACAGTCTCAACTTTCTTCAATTTTGGCTGTTGCAAGTTTTTAGGCAATCCTATCTTATTTATTCTCGTAGTTTCAAATTGATCTGTTTTATTTTACAATAAAATTTTTGCAATCCTTGGAGAAGCATAAAAATTTACCGTTGTAAATTTTGATCTGATTGATCACTCCATTTGAAAATGCGCGTCATTTCCGTGTTTGACGATAAATGTGTTACTCATTAAATGCTCAAGCGTTTTATCCGTTGAAATATTTCATGAGATGCCATAAATTGAGAAAAAGAAATGCCAAACCGAACAGTTTTCTTTTTTCAAATGAAGCCAAGATGCGTTTAAATGTCTTTTTAAATTCCCATTTATTTATTTTTTAAGTGTATCGCATTTTATAGAGAACTTGTTGGATAACATTTACATTAAACATATGTTTCACTTGCTGTACTTGCTTTGAGGCAATCAGGCAAAATGGTATTTAAAATCGTCCTTCTCTAAAAATGGATTTGCAGCCGTTTCACGACCTTTAAACTTATTGTCTTTGGTTGGAACGTCTATTGGTGGCATAAACCCCGAAGGTCGTTCTTCTGTCGATCCAAATCACATTGGGCGAGATCAGCAACCTTAGGTTTCGAGGAAAAGTTTTGATTTTCAACATTGATCTGACCGAAATTCCCGACTGTGTATCGTACTGTCTCTAAGGATCGAGCAACAGATGGTCCTCAGGAAGTTCGTAAAGCTCGCCCGTTAAATCGAGGAATGAAGCAAATTTTGCTGCAGTTACTGTCTAGGAAACTGGATCCATAGTCACCGATCTCCATCATCTGTGGCAGCCGATCTCTTTTAGCTTCTGCTCCACCAGAGCGAACAGGCACTTTGTTTTAGCTTCATTGATGATCAGCACAATCCAGCTTCCACTTCTCTGATAGTAGTTCTTGTTTCCAAACTTTCACAATTTCAGTTGGTGCATGGTGATGGTAAGCCTCTTCTGGGCCATCTTGAAGAGCTGAGTAGCTAGGGCACCGCTGCTTGCTGATTTGTTGCTCTACAGATATAGTTCTACAGATATAGTTGCTCTATAGATATAGTTTCCCCAGGCTAAAGTTCCGTCGATTCTGTCACCTGCTCCCAAAGCTGGATCTCTTCTCTATGCACTACCACCTGTAGATCATAATCTCGTCTCTTTGTCAGAATGCTTCCCTCTGCTTTGCGACACATTATTATTACACATTATGTGCCGTGTTCAACATCCTGCAGAACTTATAAGTTTTCTAAGTGTGATAAAGCCGCTCCATCTGCTGCTCCTCCGACTCCTTCAGAAAACGTTTCTTCTCCGTGAACAATTGGGTAGGTTGCATTTTTAGCTTTATTGTAATTCTCCTCTACCTGAGGAGTTTCCCGCTCCATCATGCAGTTTTGTGCTGCATTTTTCACGGCTAGTACCCATCTACATTCATCGTCGAAACACTCATTTTTCTGTATAAGCGTCACGTAGCTGACATGATAAACGACTGCTTTGCACGTTTTTTGTTTCACCATACGCCAGTGGAAGTCTGTGAGTATCGTCGCCATGATACTTGTCCATCTGGTAGTCCATCTGGTCTACAAGTGCTGGTGCGAAATCCCCTACCAGTTTTAGACTTAGCTTAATCATAAGTAGGAATTGATCCGAGCCAACGTTTGCCTCCCTGACAGTTTTGATGAAGATGATGACCGAGAATTGTCGTCCATCGATCAGAACGTGGTCTACTTGGGAGTAGATGTTTTGCGTTGATCTTCAGGTGTAGGTAAAGCGAGATTTATGCTGCAAGTAAGTGCTGTGAATGACCAGCGTTATGGTACGGATGCTCTATCGCTCTCTTCCAGTTCTTGAAGTGCTACTATCTAGAGGCATCGGATCCTGACCTGTTCCAGAGGTGCATTGCTACTTCGCCGTCCACAGAGCAGCAGCAATGCAAAACAAGCCGATAATTGAAGCAGACAATAAAAACCCACTTTTTGATAATGCAACAAGCGTCTCAGAGCTGATTTATATTTGAACTAGCGTACTTCACAAGTACTTGAACTAGCGAAGCAAGCTGACTGAACGCATGTCTGGCTCACGTTTCGGAACGCAAGATAAATATTTTGCAAACATATGCGAAAGCACAAAAAGAAATCAACAGCATCAGTCACATGGCTTAATATCGTTCGATAACTGGAATCACCTTTTGGAGAATTTCTTTTTAATATTGAGAAAGTCATTACGATAATAAAACTTCATTTTATCATTCTGGTGATTGATGAAGTCTCATTCTACGATCAAAAAACTTATCCCAAACTATCGTTAACAATTATTTATTTGTTTTATTTGAACAAACGCGAGAATACGTCATCAAATTTCCCTTCAGCAGCGGGTTCAAGTGGATGAATCGGTTGTTTGATCGCACGTAAGAAATGCATATTCACTATCTCGATACATCAAACTGCCTCGCGTTTCACTATAAAAAGACCAAGCTTCTTCTCGGAACCAAGTCAGTTAGCCTCAACATTTCAAAAACCATCATCTAACGCCAGGTGAAGTGCATACGCTAAAAGTAATAAGTGCCCTCCATCCAACACAACAAAACAAAAATGGCAAAAGCTGCACTCTTTCTGCTCATTGCCCTAACGTGCTCGTTGGCTGTGTTAGCAAAACCATACGAAAATGAGGGAAACAACAGAGAGATCCTGAAGCATAACTGGGAGATATTTGATTCAGATCGTTTGGCGGAATCGTATTTGCTCGAGTTGTACGAAAGACTGCTGAAAGTGCGTCCTGCCGAGCGTCCTGAAGCAAGCGAGCATCAACCAGCGGAGAAACCCCAAGAACACATTCTACCGGAATGGATTGATTCGGACGATCAAGCGCCAGATGACGACAAGCCAGAGAAAGATGAAGTTGACGTCAAAAATGCCACCTCTGCTAAACCTGCCATCGATGGGGAAGTTGACCGAGAGAAGGAAGAACAAATTCCGGATGAAATGCCGAGCAAGGATTCGGAAGGAAAGCATGAAGAAGCCCCGAAGGAAGACGAAAATGCAAAGAAATCTGACGAAAAGCAACTCGATGCACAAAAACCGGAAGAACAACGTCAACCACCAAAACGTGATAATGCTCAAAAGCGACCAGGAAAGGAGGAAAGTCAACGTGGAAAGCCAAAGTTGGGAGACAAACGGCCAGGAGACAGGATTAACAGGCCAGCATTGCCAGAACCACAGCAGGGAGATCAACCGATCAAACCGGATCAAAAACCTGACGGTCGTTCGGCGAGTCCTTTGGTACAGATCAACGTGAACCTTGCGTCCAAGTAAAGAAATGTTTTGACTTTCAATTTTTTGAGTTTATTGCACAAATGTTGAATAGAAAATAAAAGAGATAACTGAAATGAAACTATAAAAAAAGTTTTTTTTAACAAGTTGCAATATTCAAAGGCCTAGATAAATAGAAAAGTTGTGCGCTAGTTTTCTGGAAACTTTTCTTGTTTTCAGGAAGACGTCGCATGTCGCCAGATTAAATCTACATGCAATGGTTAGTGCTCTGCAGTACAATATATCAAGCAAAAATACTGTTTCGTGTTTATTATTAACAATTGATCAGTGTTAAACCAACCTTTTATCAAAAAAAAAACAACATGAAGTTACAGTTAAATATCAACATTGAACACCCTATTTTAAATGAGCAGACGTTTGTACATACGATTCGCAAAATCCTTTAAAATGAAACCAAGTCACATCGCAGAAAAACCAAAATATGAAAGTTAAACCACGACACTCTAGTGTTAACCCATTTTTCTCTTATATAGTAGTATGTTTTTTAACACGAGGTGTTAAGAAATAGTTAACAAGCAAATACCAAAATTGTATGGTTCTATCTTTAGTAGTTTCTGAGATATACTATGGAAAATTTGAAAAAGTGCAAAAAAAGATTAAATTTTTGTACATTACGAATTTACATTCGAAACGATGTTTTGCGTACTTTTTAAATACCAATATGAAATTGTTTTTGATTTTTAATTGTAGAAAATTCATTTTTAAAAGTATAAAATCATTATTTTCAAAACAAATGTTTTGGAAAAATCATTGATTTAAAATTTTTTAATGAATTAACAAAATGTTTTCAATAGTTTCTCTTCGAAAATTTCAGGAAACATTTGTTTATTCTTTTAACTAACATTACTTTTAGCAGGTACTTTTAGCTTCACATATTTGCAGCTTATCACATTTTTAGTATATATATGTACAGATATTTTTAATAATTGTGGAGACGCATGGTATTTTGTAGTACATGCATTAAAATATGATTGCAAAGAAACATGATCAATAAAACAAAATTTATTTTACGCTCAAATTTTGAAAATTCAATTTTCAATAAAACAAACAACGCTAACTGAACGAGTTTAAATGTCGCTCTTACAAGTTTGAGCTTAAAAATATCAATTAAAAAAAAATAATGTGTTTGTTTTCTTTTCTCATTGAACTTTTCCCATTTGAAAACTTTTCCCATTGAACAATAATAATCTTTAATAATTTCCGGAACATTTTTACTGCGACCATTACGCGGTACTTCTACCATACCATGGCTATATATTGTGGAATGCATAGTCTTGTCTTGCTTATCTTTTCATTTCAGTTTACATATTTTACCTTTGCGGTAGGCAACAGTCTCAACTTTCTTCAATTTTGGCTGTTGCAAGTTTTTAGGCAATCCTATCTTATTTATTCTCGTAGTTTCAAATTGATCTGTTTTATTTTACAATAAAATTTTTGCAATCCTTGGAGAAGCATAAAAATTTACCGTTGTAAATTTTGATCTGATTGATCACTCCATTTGAAAATGCGCGTCATTTCCGTGTTTGACGATAAATGTGTTACTCATTAAATGCTCAAGCGTTTTATCCGTTGAAATATTTCATGAGATGCCATAAATTGAGAAAAAGAAATGCCAAACCGAACAGTTTTCTTTTTTCAAATGAAGCCAAGATGCGTTTAAATGTCTTTTTAAATTCCCATTTATTTATTTTTTAAGTGTATCGCATTTTATAGAGAACTTGTTGGATAACATTTACATTAAACATATGTTTCACTTGCTGTACTTGCTTTGAGGCAATCAGGCAAAATGGTATTTAAAATCGTCCTTCTCTAAAAATGGATTTGCAGCCGTTTCACGACCTTTAAACTTATTGTCTTTGGTTGGAACGTCTATTGGTGCCATAAACCCCGAAGGTCGTTCTTCTGTCGATCCAAATCACATTGGCGCGCGAGATCAGCAACCTTAGGTTTCGAGGAAAAGTTTTGATTTTCAACATTGATCTGACCGAAATTCCCGACTGTGTATCGTACTGTCTCTAAGGATCGAGCAACAGATGGTCCTCAGGAAGTTCGTAAAGCTCGCCCGTTAAATCGAGGAATGAAGCAAATTTTGCTGCAGTTACTGTCTAGGAAACTGGATCCATAGTCACCGATCTCCATCATCTGTGGCAGCCGATCTCTTTTAGCTTCTGCTCCACCAGAGCGAACAGGCACTTTGTTTTAGCTTCATTGATGATCAGCACAATCCAGCTTCCACTTCTCTGATAGTAGTTCTTGTTTCCAAACTTTCACAATTTCAGTTGGTGCATGGTGATGGTAAGCCTCTTCTGGGCCATCTTGAAGAGCTGAGTAGCTAGGGCACCGCTGCTTGCTGATTTGTTGCTCTACAGATATAGTTCTACAGATATAGTTGCTCTATAGATATAGTTTCCCCAGGCTAAAGTTCCGTCGATTCTGTCACCTGCTCCCAAAGCTGGATCTCTTCTCTATGCACTACCACCTGTAGATCATAATCTCGTCTCTTTGTCAGAATGCTTCCCTCTGCTTTGCGACACATTATTATTACACATTATGTGCCGTGTTCAACATCCTGCAGAACTTATAAGTTTTCTAAGTGTGATAAAGCCGCTCCATCTGCTGCTCCTCCGACTCCTTCAGAAAACGTTTCTTCTCCGTGAACAATTGGGTAGGTTGCATTTTTAGCTTTATTGTAATTCTCCTCTACCTGAGGAGTTTCCCGCTCCATCATGCAGTTTTGTGCTGCATTTTTCACGGCTAGTACCCATCTACATTCATCGTCGAAACACTCATTTTTCTGTATAAGCGTCACGTAGCTGACATGATAAACGACTGCTTTGCACGTTTTTTGTTTCACCATACGCCAGTGGAAGTCTGTGAGTATCGTCGCCATGATACTTGTCCATCTGGTAGTCCATCTGGTCTACAAGTGCTGGTGCGAAATCCCCTACCAGTTTTAGACTTAGCTTAATCATAAGTAGGAATTGATCCGAGCCAACGTTTGCCTCCCTGACAGTTTTGATGAAGATGATGACCGAGAATTGTCGTCCATCGATCAGAACGTGGTCTACTTGGGAGTAGATGTTTTGCGTTGATCTTCAGGTGTAGGTAAAGCGAGATTTATGCTGCAAGTAAGTGCTGTGAATGACCAGCGTTATGGTACGGATGCTCTATCGCTCTCTTCCAGTTCTTGAAGTGCTACTATCTAGAGGCATCGGATCCTGACCTGTTCCAGAGGTGCATTGCTACTTCACCGTCCACAGAGCAGCAGCAATGCAAAACAAACCAATAATTGAAGCAGACAATAAAAACCCACTTTTTGATAATGCAACATTTGAACGAAATTTTATATTTGAACTAGCGTACTTCACAAGTACTTGAACTAGCGAAGCAAACTGACTGAACGCATGTCTGGCTCACGTTTCGGAACGCAAGATAAATATTTTGCAAACATATGCGAAAGCACAAAAAGAAATCAACAGCACCAGTCACATGGCTTAATATCGTTCGATAACTGGAATCACCATTTGGAGAATTTCTTTTTAATATTGAGAAAGTCATTACGATAATAAAACTTCATTTTATCATTCTGGTGATTGATGAAGTCTCATTCTACGATCAAAAAACTTATCCCAAACTATCGTTAACAATTATTTATTTGTTTTATTTGAACAAACGCGAAAGTGCGTCATCAAATTTCCCTTCAGCAGCGGGTTCAAGTGGATGAATCGGTTGTTTGATCGCACGTAAGAAATGCATATTCACTATCTCGATACATCAAACTGCCTCGCGTTTCAATATAAAAAGACCAAGCATCTTCTCGGAACCAAGTCAGTTAGCCTCAACATTTCAAAAACCATCATCTAACGCCAGGTGAAGTGCCCTCCATCCAACACAACAAAACAAAAATGGCAAAAGCTGCACTCTTTCTGCTCATTGCCCTAACGTGCTCCTTAGCTGTGTTAGCAAAACCATACGAAAATGAGGGAAACAACAGGGAGATCCTGAGGCATAACAGAGAGATATTTGATTCAGATCGTTTGGCGGAATCGTATTTGCTCGAGTTGTACGAAAGACTGCTGAAAGTGCGTCCTGCCGTGCGTCCTGAAGCAAGCGAGCATCAACCAGCGGAGAAACCCCAAGAAGACATTCTACCGGAATGGATTGATTCGGACGATCAAGCGCCAGATGACGACAAGCCAGAGAAAGATGAAGTTGACGTCAAAAATGCCACCTCTGCTAAACCTGCCATCGATGGGGAAGTTGACCGAGAGAAGCATGAACAAATTCCGGATGAAATACCGAGCAAGGATTCGGAAGGAAAGCATGACGAAGCCCCGAAAGAAGACGAAAATGCAAAGAAATCTAACGAAAAGCAACCCGACGCACAAAAACCGGAACAACAACGTCAACCACCAAAACGTGATAATGCTCAAAAGCGACCAGGAAAGGAGGAAAGTCAACGTGGAAAGCCAAAGTTGGGAGACAAACGGCCAGGAGACAGGATTAACAGGCCAGAACCACAGCAAGGAGATCAACCGATCAAACCAGATCAAAAACCTGACGGTCGTTCGGCGAGTCCTTTGGTACAGATCAACGTGAACCTTGCGTCCAAGTAAAGAAATGTTTTGATTTTCAATTTTTTGAGTTTATTGCACAAATGTCGAATAGCAAATAAAAGAGATAACTGAAATGATTGCTTTTTTTAACGAATTACGATTTTCAAAGTCCTAGGAGAAATCCAAAGGTGTTACACTAGTTTTCTGGAAACTTTTCTTATTTTCAGGAAGAGGCGACGCCATATTAAATGTGCATGCAATGGTTAGTGCTCTGCAGTACAATATATTAAGCAAAAATACTGTTTCGTGTGAATCATTAACAACTGATCAGTGTTAAACGAACCTTTTAGTAGACAAAAAACAACATAAAGTAATAGTTGAATATCAACATTGAACACCCTTTCCTAAATGACCCATCGTTTGTACATACAATTCACAACGCTTAGAACGAAGTCAGGTTGCATTTGTGAAAAAAAATGTGAAGATTGAATGATGGAGCTACAAAGCATGAAATGGAACGGAGGATGCTTAGTAGTTGGCACGTTAGAGAAAAGGCGACCATAAGACCCATTTGTCCCTTATATAGTAGAAAGTTTTGGAACACGGTTATTAAGAAGTAATTGATTAACAAAAGGCTTAAGCTTCATGGCTTTATCGATATTAATGTCTGAAACATGCTATGGCAATGTTGAAAAAGTGAAAAAAAAAACAATGAAATTTATGTACATTAATAGTTAACCTTGGAAACGATGGTTTGCATACTTCTTTAACTTTAGCTGTAATAAATTTTAGC
Source organism: Anopheles nili (assembly GCF_943737925.1). NCBI lineage: Eukaryota > Metazoa > Arthropoda > Insecta > Diptera > Culicidae > Anopheles > Anopheles nili. Next base: position 42,630,839 of record NC_071292.1, read on the forward strand.
TGTAAAATATTTATTTTAATAATAATAAATTTTTAAAAAAATCATAATTTCAGAAAAAAAAACTTTCAGAGAAATAAACGCTGGTTTGAACTTAAGTAATGAATTATTAAATTTATCATTTTTACAAAAGTTCCTCTAAAAAAAATGGGGAAAGGTTGGTTTACTGTTATAACTACCATTTTAGGGTATTTTAAGCTGCACATATTTGTAGCTTAACACATGGAAGTGGTTTTTGTACAAACTTTTTTTTATAATTGTGGAGACGCATGGTACCTTGTACATAGATTGTACATGATTGCAGTGACATAAAACATAAAACACAATTTAATTTCACGCTTAAATTTTGAAAATTGATTTTCAATAAACCAAACAACATTTACTGAACGAGTTTTCTTGATTGCCAGAGTTTTTCTCACACGTTTGAGCTTTAAAGCCTAGACGTTTGTCTAACTTCTGCACAGTCGTCCGATTTTAAACGAAAGGGTAAAAAAATTGACCCCCTTTTTTGTTTTTAATAAAACATCATGATCTGAAAATAATAACATATATAGCTATTTTAATTTTAATCAAGTTCTATGGTAAAATAAATGTTTTTTGGATCAGTTTATCAGAAAAAGTACAAGAATCTTTGATTGAAATAGTTGTTTTCAATATCAACAAATTCTATTTCTATAAAAACTATCTAACATAATTTCACTTACATCATAATCTTCGAAACATACTATGCAAAATCCCACATTACATTCTGACTCTTGCTCTTGCGCAAACAACACACTTTGCACTATCGTATTACTCTAGGTCTGGTTTCTTTTGAGGTAATAATTTTTAAAAATGTAAATAAAATATCTTCCAACCAGTCGAAGTGATGCTGAAAATATTGGTCATTGTTGAGGCTGGCTTACGCCATATTTAATTAAAATTTATTGGATTAAATCCAATCGAATGCAAATTAGATTTCATACAAGTTTTCTGGCAATCCTTGCTTATTTATTCTTATAGTTTCAAATAGATCAGTTTTGTTTTGCAATAAAATTTCTAAAATCCTAGAAGAAGTATAAAAAATTATCCACTGTTAAGCAATAACCCTTATTTAATAAGCGGTTTCATCAGGCATTACATTCATTCATTACAACCTGCGCTCCCAAACGTTTATTTTTGTTTTGCGTATTGGGTATTGTAATAGTGAACGACCAAACGTACTCAGAGGATGATTCACAAAGCATCAAAGATTTGATTTCATATCTTGCTTTTTTTATTGGGACGTACTGTGAGTAGCTCAATCTCCCTTTATAGAGGATAAGACATTCAGCGACGATGGCATCACGTGACGATGGCATCATCATAAGCGGTTTCATCAGGCATTACATTCATTCATTACAACCTGCGCTCCCAAACGTTTATTTTTGTTTTGCGTATTGGGTATTGTAATAGTGAACGACCAAACGTACTCAGAGGATGATTCACAAAGCATCAAAGATTTGATTTCAAATCTTGCTTTTTTTATTGGGACGTACTGTGAGTAGCTCAATCTCCCTTTATAGAGGATAAGACATTCAGCGACGATGGCATCACGTTCAGGTGTGATAGCTGTAGAAAGTTTCAGGTTTGTAAGTTGTGTTATAAAAGCCAAACTTTATGAAGCTTTGGTTGTAGACAGTCTTGTGAGTTTTATGTAGCATTATCTATAAAGTGAGGATATCTTTCCTGTAATGTAAAGCGTCTGTAGGACATGTGTGTTGAAAAAAGTGGCGTTGATATTATGTCCATTTTTGACCTATATATTTAAACTAAGAGCTGTTTTAGTAGGCCTTGAAGTATATGTACAGCAAAGAACATGAAAAATTCACTACGCTTCAACTTCTACTAAACAGCAAGTATAATCATGTCTTCTTCCCCTTCTTAGATGACTCCAGACCCCGATGACCGTTAACGGTCAGGGCCTGCCTTGGTAAGGGTTTTTGACTTGAAATTTACACGTGACCGGATAGTGTAAGCATGTCACTAGAGTCAAAAAATTTTAACAATTGATAACATTATTAGGAATTATCCAAGAAATAGAAATTCTAGCACATTTATTTACCCAAGCTGGTAGAGAAAATCTAGTTTAGATTAATAACAACAACGCAAAGTTGAAGATTTTGTAGTTCTTCTTCTTCTGCTTTACTAAGGTTTTAACACGGTGCGATGCAGAAGTCCAGCTACCTGGGCCCTCCTGTATTAATCCGTGTTTTGACTCCACTCAACCTTAGTAGTAAATAGGAACGGCAACTAATGGCCATATGTCCATTTTGTAGTTCAATTTCAATAATTTGTAGGAAGTAGAACTGGAAACAAAAAGTGAAACTGAAAAATAACTTTAAAATTAGGCAACATCGCGAATGTTTATAAATAAAGTTAAATGTGTAATTTTGAAGTTGCAATTTGTTGTAGCAATAATAGTTGGAAAAGTGCATGTGTTTCAGTAGATTGTACTACGTTATTCACACTTACCAATAATATAGCCATGCTACAAACTGATTAATATAGTTCGATGAGCAACAGCAACAACTTCCTCATTCATATGAATTAAGCCAGTTCTATACGCACTAAGCTATGTTATTGAATACTACAGCAGTGTCATTGAAAGCCACACTAAAACAAGTAATTCATCATTAAAGTAGCTACGAGCACGATTTGTTTATGGCTTCTCCCTCTGTGGTGGGGTTTTTAGTTGCAAAAATCACCAAAAAACTCACGAAACGTGACGTATATTAAATACTCCAATGGTAAAACTGATACGAAGTTCATCGGTGAAACGAACATCTTTCGCTTTATGGACACATTCCGATCGGAACCAATAACAGACATATTGTTGTACATGACATCGATCAACTGGCCACCGATCTAGTACATTACTAACGTACTGAAAGGCTCTGTATCAAGAAGTATATTACCTTAGCCTGCTTAGAGCAGTCCTGCGTGATTATGCTTGTGATTATGCATCAGCGACATACATGAATGGAAGTAGAAATTCTGATATTATCTCTGAAATTCGTTCGCATGCAGCCATATCTCTCCTCATACGTCGATTGTGAAAATTTTCGGAATATTCGATCGCTTGTTTTAGTCTTGTACCAGTTAGCCTGTTTATTAGCCGCTTGTTTCGTGCACGTGCTACCTACCAGCCAGCCCATTCACATCATCATTGACACTCAACACGGATATTGTAGTTACGATTCACATGCAACATCGATAAAGATGGATAGCGATCTATTCCACCGGATCACCGGGGCTCCGGGGACACATTAACACAAATTGTCAGACATCTAATAATGGGCCCTTTCGCCCATCCCCTTGCCATTGCGTCCTTCCAGCACCAGTTTAGCCTGCGACAAGCTTCTGGAGCTGCTCGCTAATTTCCGTCGAGTCGATTGGCTTCGCGGCAGGGCTTGGCACCTCTCCGGTCGCACCCGTCGGCCGGCTGCAGACCTTTTTGTGCGTGAACCAGTGTAACCGCTGGCACTGGCGATCGCAGTACTGCACCTCCCGGCACTTGGAGCACTTTTTGTCCGGTTTTTCCTCACCACAGGAGCTGCAGAATGTGATGGTATCCTGAAAGCCGCGCTGCCCATTAATCGCCGTTCGGACCACGTCAAGCGCGGGGGCCACACTTTCTTTGCTGACGAGCTGGGTTACCATCTGCCGGAAAATGGTGCATTCGCGGAACGGAAACTCTCGGACGCATTCGCGCACGAGCGCCTCCAGGTACTCGAGCGTACCATCCTTGTTTGGCTTGAGCACGCGCTTGGCGAACAGCTCCACGAAGTCACTCTTGACGTCCTGTTGCGCATCGCGCCTCGAGATGGTATAGTCCCGGTGCTTCAGGATTTCTCCCGTCACAAACCCAAGGTAGTGATATTTGAATGCCATCACCTCGTTCACCTCCCCACGACGCTTCATTTCCCGCTCCATCAGCTCCGATAGGACGGCGCGCACATTTTTCACGTCCGGCGCAAGCAAACCGTACTTTTGCAGGTTCAGCAGTATCCGCACCGGATGGATGTTCACCTGCATGATGAAGCTATGGAATGGCTCCAGCAGCACCACCGGTAGCAGCGCTTCCTTCTGTCCCTGGTCGACGGTGAAACACTCGACGTCTTTTAGCGGTACGAAGTTGTTAATTGTACCCACCGCCTCGTGGTTGGCAACGAACGCACCCATCTGGGCAGGCGTCCGACCGACGGAATTGACCGCTTTGGCATCGGCACCGGCTAACAGCAGCTTAAGGCACACCTCTGCGCAACCGGAAAGGGCACCGAAATGCAGCGCTGTGTAGTTGAACTCGTGCTTGCTCGAATTCACATCCGCGCCCTGGTCGAGCAGCAGCTGCACCACTTCCTTGTTGCCCTTGTAGGCGGCATGCTGCAACGGCGTCATGCCGTTTTCGTCCACAAAGTCTACGCTGGATTTGTACTGCGACAGCAACAACCGAAGTTCGCTGTTTTCGTTCTTCGCAATACGGTTGAATATTGCCTGCTGGTCTTCGGTCAGCACTACCTTCGGTGTGGTGGTGGTGTCAGCTGGACCTTTTCCGGATGCAGAAGCATCCTTCGACGCGGGCGATTCTTCGGACTGCATTTCGTCAGATAATGCTGCAAGTAGCAAAACAATGTGGAGCTAATTACAGGCCCTTTTTCTCACGCCAGGTTAAGCTAAAGCACGATCCGAGTTTCAAATTACTAAACCAAGGGGCGACGTGCGAGTACGGGAGCCCTTAAATCGTTAACTGAACTAAATTCCATGCGTCCATGTTGTTGCGCTTTAATGCTTCCCAATTTGCCAGCAAAAAAACACACACTTTTATTACCTTTCTCGCGTAAGTTAACTTTTTAACTTTTGCAATGTGCAAGCACTTTGTTAATCAACTTTAGGCTGACAGAAGAAGCTGTCAAAATGTGCGCGGAGATTGTGGAGATGGTACACACACCCACGGTGTGTCTTGCAATGGACAAAATTTTTAGTAATGTTTTGGATGACACAAAAAAATTGCTCGCAAAACTGCTAAAAAATCGGTTGACTAAATTTGATTTAAATTTGAAAGGAAAAGCATTGAGGAATGAAAAAAAATGGCACAATCCATTTAAGCTAAAGCCAATTTATTTTTAAACAGTAAGCGGGCATGGGGAATCCGTATGGTTACACGTTCATTTACAACGAGATTATGTTTCTTGATTAGCATGAGAATAGTTATAGCATCTATTTAGCTGTAGATCCGTTATCCGTTTATCACTTTGTTCAATCGTAAAAACCAGTCACATTCACGCAGTTCCAGTTGGCCTGTAGAAAGTAGAAAACCCGTGTTACATTTTCATCGAAGCCATCGTGTCGTGCATTGGCGAGTTTACCTGTATTCCAAGTATCCATCCTGTGCCAGCGGGATTCAACGCCGTAATACCGCTACGTTTGCAAACGTAGCCCGATTGCGCGACGGCAAACACATGCTCCCCCACGGACACGTGCTTGAATCCACTGTTGCCCTCGTAGTGCGGCGGATCGTTCAGCACATTAGGCATAAGCTGCCAGTGGCTGCCCTCCGGGAACGTGCTGTTGATTTCCTTGCGCACCGAAAGCCGCCCGACCGTATCCAGCGCCCAAATGCCACTTTTGCCGACCGAAATCTGCTTGAAATTAACGCCACCCGGCGGTTCAATCAACTGCCACTTGCTGCCGAGGGGAGTTTCCACCGTAATACCGCATCGCAGGAATGCGGAGCCATTCTTTCCCACCACCCACACTTTGTTTTCGTAAATACTGATACTTGTTAGCGGTTGATCGCAGGGAACGTGCTCCCAGCCGGTACCCTAAAATAGAGGAGAAAAAAACCAAAACGACGTCACCATCGTTCTTGTTCGCGAATTTTGAATTCTACCGCAACTTACCGCCGGCTGAGATTGTGAAACACCGCGCCGGTACAACACGTCCCCGTTGGCGGCGATCGCCCAAACCGTGATTGTGCAATCCGCCTCCGCGCCGTCCGGTTGCAGCGAAACATCCACGATTTTCGTGTTTCCAATTTCCTGCCACGGTCCGCTCGTCGTAAGCCGACACTTGCGGTACCACCTGCGCCGTCGAACATAATCCGTAAACTGTTTCTTCGCGTGGTACGAAGCGGGAAAGTCAACCGCGTACTGCCACCCATCCCGATCGACACCGCCCGGATTGTGGAAGTCAACCATCCAATCGCTAATCCACTGCCAGTGCATGGACAGCAGTTTGGCGTGCTCCTTGCTGCGTTTATGCTTGCCCGTCACGTCGCTCCACATGTGCCGGTCGGTGGGCAATCCGGTGGACGAAAACCCAGACAGTGGGTTCCAGCGCTGGTTCTCGTAGATGTAATAATTTTGCGTATCCGTCATCACGTTGATTCCTTGGCTGCTCGTTTCCAGACCCTTCAAGAATGCACCACCCCACCCTCCAGTGTACACCCAAGCCGTATTGTCGTAGCCCACGCCCCACACGACACCCGTCTTGCAGGATACGATTCGCTTCATGTGGCCTCCGATCTGCCGCCAGTATGCGTCCCGCAGGGGTATAATAATCTTTGGACTGTCGTACACGATCTGTAGGATCTTGACCCGTCCGCTGCTGTACAGACTGCACACCGTGTCCGGTGCGAGCCCGTTGCGATAGTGGAACTTTTGGTGTTCCTTTCCGTTAACCTTCACCCGAAACCCGTCGGTGTCGGTGTAGACTTCCAGTTTAAACTCCGCACCCGGTGCAAACGACACCATGCGGTCACGGATTTCGTCCTCGTTCCACGCGGACGCAGCCATCGAGTTGAAAACGGTCAAATTTTCGTTGAACCGGGGATTTATGTGCAGCGGAATGTTGCGCTGCGTTTCCATCTTGTGCCGCATCCGCACCGTCGGGTGACCCTGCAGATCGAACCGCACCTGGTCGGCGTCGTCGTAAATGAATCCCGAGATTTCCAACCGCGAACCGATTAGCATCCTTTAGAAAAAAAAAAAACGAACAAACAAAACCGGTTAGCCAGAAACGATCTTGGTGAATAGTAGCAGCCAGTCTTACCCGTTATGTAGCGCTGTTAAGTAGGGCGTTTCAGCTGCCTTAAGATCGATCTGTTGCCGGAAACTCTTAGCATCTTCGTGCCACTGCTGCGACTCCAGGTTGATCGGGTCAAACACAAACACGTCCCCCATGCCGGACGTGATCCAAACCGAGCGTGCCGACGGACGTCCTTGTACCTCGTTTATCTGGCAGCACACGGACGTGAGATGGGAGATCCAGTCCTCGAGGTCCGTATCGCCGCTAAACTGCAGCTTCAATGGCGATGATCCCGTCGGTAAGCGCGGGGCATGAATGGCAAGCCGTGGAGAACCGGGCTCGCTGCAGCACATGATGCACGTAATCTCGGAGAGGGAAAACTGCATTTTCGTCGTGATACCGTCCGAGTTGAGCACGGTCAGCGTACCGGAGTCGGGTCCCGTACCCTGGTTGTTCACCCACTCCAGCTCGATCAGGCAGTCTTCGAACGGGTGGCCCGATTTGGCGCATCGAGCCTCACCCGATTTTACCCACGAGCTCATCTCGATGGCTTTCTCGTAGTGCGCGAACGTATCCCCTTCCGAATCGCGCGCTGGCAGACGCTTTTTGAGGTCATCGAGAAGCCTCAACCGCCACGATTGGCTCAGCTCTTCCGAAGCGTGCTGGGAGAAGCTGTCGTTGAACCAGCTGGGAAGCATACACGGGTCAACCGTGACGGCACCGGCGGAACAGCCCACCCACAGTACCTCACAATCGGTCCAGTTTTGTGAGCCACCGTGATCTTCGCATTCGCCGAATACGCCGGAATCACGCGAAGTCTCACCTTCGAATACACTCGAATCCGTCTCGGGGTGTGCCTCAGTCCCTACGACGGATCCAACCGAACGGACCGGACTCCAGGCACGAGAGTTTTTCAGCTGCTTGCCGGAGATCTCGTACACGTCGTTGCTAACGGGCATGCTCGTTCCAGCCACGCTTTCCAGCGATACCTTCTGCGTGAGTTTGCACTCCACCAGACTGCCTACGTGCTGGGGTTTTCCCGGTCCTTGCTCCAGCTGGTTCGCTAGCGCGTCAGGCGACAGTTCCGGTTTGTGCCATAGCTCGGGCCGATTCTTTACGTTGGCGGTTGGTGCTGAACGGGACGTTTCCTCGATGCCAGCGGTGCTGTTCGATCCTCCGGAATGTCCGGCACCGGCGAGACCGGCCTCCTGCTGCAACCGCTCCTTGTAGAGGCTGTTTAGGCTGCGGTGCTTCGTGGTGGTCGGCGAGCTGTTGCCACTTTGGCGACTGGAGAAGGAAAAGTTGCTCGACGTGCGGCTGAGCTGCATCGGAAGCTGTATTAGGCGCCACTTTTTTCCGGTCAGATCGGAAGCGCACACACCGGATCGAAAGTAAAGAGCACGATCCTCCGAACCCACGGCGAACACTTGATCATTAGCGGCAACGGAAACGTACGAAATGTTACCGACCATCTCCACCCAGCCACTTCCGATCGCGGCATCCTCGCTAACGCCCGATGCTTCACCGTGCACGCCCCGCCGGAACCACACGTGATTGTCGTTCGTGACGCACCACACGGAATTGGTACCGACGGCGACTTGGGAAATTTTCAAATTCGTCCCTGGAGGCTTCACTTCCAACCAGCTGCTACCGGTGAGTGTGTCCCGCGTGACACCGGAGCGTACGATCGCTCTGCCGTTGTACAGCACCGCCCAAACGAGTCCTGTTGCGCCGACAGAGATTTGAGACACCTCACAACCGGATGGTGTAGTTACGGCCGTCCAACGAAGTCCTTCTGGGGCGGTTGTGCCAACACCAGATCGAAACATTACCCGTCCGTGTGCCGTTACGGCCCACACGAGCAGCAACCCGGGAGATGCTCCGGGTACGCTGGCTCCACCGATCGACACGTCTATGAAGGGTTCTTGCGTGGGATCCTTGTGCAAGGGTGCGACGGCACACCATGAGTTGAGTGCGCAGTAACGCCTAAAACGGATCCACTTGCGGCGCCGAACACACGACTTCCAGTTCTTCTGCGGATGGTACGTGGCGGGAAAATCGACCGCATACGTCCAGCCATCGTGATCGAGCGGTTGTCCGTCGAGCGTGAGATCAAGCTGCCATTCGCCCTCCCACTGCCAGGCCATCGACGGGAGGCGTACTTTTTCAATGTTTCTGTCTACGGTTCCGTCCACGTTGGAGAAGTGATAGCGATCCGTTGGGAGCAGCCGATTAGAGAATCCCTCGATCGGAAGCCAGCGTTCGTTCTCATACGCTTCCTCTTTGATGCGTATCGGAACATCGAGGCCGTGGACGTGCACGTACACCTGCCGGTCACCACCGATGGCCCACATGAAGTGCGGCACGACGCAGATTTTCTTAAACTCCAGCCCCAGGTAGAGAAACTCGCGCCATGCAGCACCCGTCGTGGAGAGCGCGTAGACGCGCCCTTCATTGCTGTTTGCGAATAGGAGCGTGCTTGGCATAGCGAATGCGACGGTTGAACGACTACCCTTCGGTGATGCTTCTGGTGAAGGACGTGTGGTATATCCTTGTCGCGACTAATCGATAAACCTAGAACGATCGTAAGTTGTTCACGGTGGTCACTAAACGAGGCGATTTTCACAGCTCGCGGCCATTACTTACGATTATCACATTCGTTAGCTTAAGGTGCTAGGTCACAGCCACTAATAAAACTAGTAAGTAATCATCGTTCTTTATTTAGTCACCACACAATTATCCACCCAACACAGGAGCGCTGCAGTAGAGCGAAAATTTTGTCGTCTGACAGCTCGCAAACAATACTACTACTGCCCTGCGGGAAACAGCGTTGCATTTAAACGTAAACAAATTGTAAACGTCAAACCGAATGCACCATCATGTCAGAGCTTTCAAAACAATAACATATATAGCCAAATTTCGATGGAGTTTTAGGAACAAATGCATCTCTTGCGATCTCTTCTCTCTTGCATACATAAATTGAGAATTTTTTGCTTGCTCTTTTATAGTAGATTACCACCATAACTACGTTCATTTCACCATGAATCGTTTTTTGACGTGAGTCATCTCACTATGCCTAATGAAGTGCATGCGTATGAGCAGCTTCACCGGTACGTGTGGAATCACGGTAAGACCGTTAGTGTCCGTTAGTGTCATTAGATGGTGCAATTGTATGTCCATTGCGATATACGATGCAATGGTTTCAATATAAAACCACCCCCCAGGGGAACGTCGACAAACAGTTGTCAAAGCTAATCTTTAGCAGTGTGTTGTGCAAGGCTTTTTCCAGTCATGGATAGGCGAAGATTCGCTAAAAACAAATTTCAAAAAGATCCTTTGCATTGGACAGCCGCCAACGATTGGCCAAAGGAGATCAAAAAATGCCTACAGAAAGGTGCCAATCCGTATCGCCCAAACGACGATGGACTTACGCCGTTACACGCAGCAATCGCAAACAACGCAATGCACGGGGTAAGCCTCCTGCTCGACCAATACTCGTCCGACGTCGCGATCGTACGCGAGCACATGGAGAAACGATTCCTATGGAAACCCGAAATCAACTGCTGGAAAAAGCGACCCATCCTGATCGCCTGCTCCGAGGCTGAATGTGCACAAGTGCAGCTGGTTGCGAGCTCCTGCCCATCAGCTATTCCGTTTAACATTCAAATTTTCGTACTGCTGCGGTCGTTATCCGAAGGAAATCGGCTCGTTGCGCTTGACGTCTGCTCGGAGTCGAAACGCACCGCGGTGTTTGCGTGCATTCGGCAGCTTCTGAACAACGGAGTCCTTTCGCTCGATAAAAGCGACTTGCGAAAGGATTGCATGACCTACCTACAAACGGCCTGCATGTATGGTAACGAGAAAATGATCGCACTGTTAATATCGCACGGAGCGCAACTATCGATCACGGGTGAAAATGGTGCCATTCCGCTCCTGTCGGTGTGTAACATACTGAAACAGGACACCATGAAACTGCTGCTTACAAAATACGTCAATCGGTACGATCCCACCGTCTGCGATAGCCAGGGAAGAAATGCGTTTCATATCGTTTTACAAAAGAATAATCCTGCGCAAGCTGATTACGTGCTGAAGGCACTGATAAAATACCGAATGGCACAATTTTCTGAAACAGAATCGCAAGCATTCAACCGGATATTCCCTTACGAATACGAAGAGCTCGATTGCATACCCACGTGGAGCTTCGTGCGACCGAATGTAAAGAATTTGGTCACCGAATATGTAGTGCAATACCGGCTCGATTTGACGTACAAATGGGGCGGCAATTTGCACGTGCTCGATCTGCTGTCTCGCAAAATAGCGCTTGATTATTGCTTTGAAGAAATTCGAGCTAATCACGACATTTTGAGGCTGGATGCGCATCGCGAAATGAACGTACTGCATCGTTTGCTCGACAACGATCTGCTGGCGTTCGTCGAGGAACTGTATGCGGAAAATCCTGCCGTGAGGAAAATTTTCGAAACCAAGGGTGCATTTGAAATCCTTCAGGGTGCGTTGCACAAACAAGACATGAACTTATTAACTTTCATACTGCAACACCATACCGAGTTTTTACGATCACGCCCAGACGAACTGATAGAATTCGCTCTTGGTGCAACTTGGTTTGGGAAATGTACGTACCAGAAACCTTTTGCACTGCTCGCGGAATCATTTCCAGAGATGCAACACAAAATCAACGAAACTATTGCGTTAGCGACCAAAGTGCAAAAAATGCAATGTAAGTATGATGAGAGATCTTTTGAAGCTTTTTTGTTTTTCTAATTTCTAATTTTCATCCACTTAGCTTTCAGAGATGTGTACAGCGATTTAACAAAGAATTTTGAACGGACAATAGAGACGTTAACAGCGGACGCTAAACACCTGCAGGACATATTAGACGATCAACAGAGAAATGTTCTCCATCAAGCGGTAGAATGGAATGAACCTCTGTTAATAAGAAAACTGCTGGATTACGATGGCGATCTGATGAACTGTCAAGATGAGATGGGAAATTTGCCTATTTTTCTCGTACGAAGTATGGAAGCGTTAGAGATGCTGTACGAAAAAACGCCCGTCGGTCCAACCGACACCAACACCAACGGATACAACCTGCTGCATCACAGCTGTAAATTTGGACATTATAATAGCGAAAAAGTGCTGTCCAAACTGGTGTCTTGGGGCTACGACGTGAACCAAGCCACCAACGATGGTAGTGTTCCTTTATCGCTTGCATCGTGCTGTTCGACGGTTAAATTTCTACTTCAGAACGGTGCAAAGCTTGAGCTGATCAATGGGACCGCTCTGGGCAGTACATTAAACGATAAGCAACGGTGTGCCGCCTGGGCACTGATTCCCAAAATTGCCCACTTCGATTGGTTCGAAGGAATGGCCCACAAGTACCTGCCCTGGATGTTAGGAGGCCAAAATCGCGACTTTTTCATGTGCAGCACAGGATATCACCTGGAGGAGTATCCCGAGCTACGGAAAACGCTGTTCGACAGCCTCTACAAGCACACCCCAGACGAAGCAGCAGAGTTTTTTCGCAAAGTGTGTCACCGAGCGATCAATAGTTGTGCACGTTGGTTTTTGGATTACGGATATGAGATAGATTTCGACCTGCGCGATCAGGACGACTACACTCCTCTCAATGGACTGCTTTCGTACATGGAAGAAGAAAACCTGGATGTTGTGGAGCGGTTGCTTAAAAAAGGCGTAAATCCGAACATTAAAAATCAATGGGGACGCAACGCCTTGCTGGCCATTGTCTGCCATTTTCGGTCTGCGCAATGGTACGGACATTCACTGGCAACTATCGAGCTGCTGCTTGACTATGGTGCGGAAATAGATGCCCAGGACACGGATGGTAACACTGCGTTGCATCACGCATTCATGGAAGGGCAGTTGGAGCTGGTTGAACTGTTAATCAAACGGGGAGCTAACAGAAAGCTCCGAAACAACCAAAATAAGCTACCGTATGAGAAAGGTGATAAACACACGCAAACTTTGTACGCATTTTTATGCTAAAATTTGTACGAAATTCAATTCAATCCAGCATGCTGCTATTCTCTCTCCTATTGGTTTACGATCAAAGAATTCGTTAAACACTTTGACGAGCAGTGGGTGTGCCTTAAGCCGTTCGAGCGCATTTAATAGCATAAATAACTCGCCGCTATTCTATTTATGCAAGTCAAACATATACCAAAGATATAACTACCACAAAGGATTCCGAACTTGTACGTGCAGTGAATGCTACCAGAGTGAGAAGTGTTGATAAAGGCTTTTTACAATAAATTAAGCAGCATGCTATCAGCACCGTAGCCGCTCGGATTTTTTTTCATTTGCTTTTTTTTCTCCCGCTCCCGGTTTATCGTTGCTGAACCGTGTAACTACTACCATTCTTTATGCTGCACTCACATACACCATGCAGCATGCCGATTTATCAGCATTCCGGAAGCAACGATGTGGCGTGTCTAGCGATCGTGCCTTGGCGTTTGGTTCCATAGCGATCCGCCTGTCACTTCCCACGCCTTAAGTAAAGACAGGACAATCTAGTTCCCCCTTAGCTAGTATTTACGTTTCAGACCCTTATCAATCTGGCTCTAGCGCTCTTATCGGTCCATTTCGTCATTTTCGTCTTATTGTCGCTCTTCCTGCAGGCTTCTCGCTTTTTCCCTCATAAGCGTACCGCGCATGGTTCAGGCGTGATGGAAAGAGAAAACACACCCACAAACCGAGCCCAATGCACTCTGTCCAGTGCCAACGACAGCATCACTAACAGCCTCACGAACTAGTAATAATGCTCTGGTCTGACCCCCTGGTCAGTCGCTCAACAACCGCAGCTCAGTTCGCACGGAACGTTATCGACTCGAAACGGAGAGTGTTGAATGAAGCACCTGTGCTGGATAGATTGACCGCACTATAGGAACAGAAAGCTCATATTTCCTGCCACGTTTTCTAGCAAGCATCGCCTGGAAAATTCAAAAGTGGACAGTGATCTATTTACGGGAGTTGGTCTCAGCGGCAACAGTGGCCACGGCGAGCGATGATAAAACTTCATCTTACAAGTTTCGGTGCTCTTCTGTGCGTGACTGCACTAGGTAATGCTCTTGGTGTGTTGTGGAGGTGCCAATGGTTTTGTGATGAATCGTGAAAGGGTTCAAATTTAAAACAGTTGCAACAACTAACAGTACAACGTTATGTCAGGCACGGATAGTGCACCGGAATGCCTGAAACAAATGTAGAATTGGCCAACGAATACAATTGCTACGATTCTATCGAGCGATTAAACTCGAAGAATGCAAGCCATTTAAAAATTGAACCGCCTCATCGGTTGATTCCTCGCTAGATATTAAGCCTACAATAATCATCAATGTTAATATTTGCTTTGTTCACTTGATTCATATGCTGCTTCTCGTAATATGGGCTCATTAATCGGTTCGTTTGTAAAACGGGATCGTTCTTAGAACAACTCGCTCAACTTGTGCTGCCTGCTTGAAAGCCTTCCCGTCGCAGCATGCTGTGAACAATTATCTCGCTTATCAGTCTAACGGCCAGTTTCCTGTTTCTGTTCTGGGTACAACTGCTCTCACAACAGTGGTGCTTATCAGGTCGACGCAGGGCTGTGATCTGGACCAAACGCAGCAAGGATGCCGGATAGATAATGGTCAGTGCACTTGTGCGTTCGGTTGCAAATCGGAGTTTCGCTACGCCACACGGAAAGAGTGTCAGGATGCGCTAAAGGTTTGAGTGCAGCAACCGCCTACTGTGAGGAGTGTGTTGATGATGATTTGAGTTTATCTTCGTTTGCTCATTGCAGGGCCGCACCAACGATATCTGTAACCGGCAGCCGTGCATGAATGGAGGAACATGTACGCAGGTCTTGGCCATGCCGCAATACAAATGTCGTTGCGAAGGAACAGGATACTGGGGCAACCGCTGTCATCGATGTAAGAGAAAAGGATGTTGATGATAATCCTTATCAACGATTTAATTCCTTCACTTCCTCATCTGTTGCTTTACAGTATGCCCCAAACCCGACCAGATCCAGGCAGGCAGCAAATTTCCCTACGAATGCGTCGTTATTTGAATGTCATCAAACGCGGAAATAAAAGGCGCTCTACTACTTTAGTTACACCAGCAGTTAATCAATGAGTTAATAATTTTCTTGCAAACCTATTGTTCATAGAATCGGCACGTCAAAATCAATTGTCACAGGAGAGAATCAAGTACAGCCAAACTTCATCAACTGCAAACACTAGGAACAATCATTCTGAAAATGAAACACCCAACGAACATCGAAAAAGGAAACAATTGTTAGGAAATTGACCACAACTAACAACTTACGGCTAGCTTTAATACGATATCCCAAACGACTATAAATACTCCACACCAAATAGATAAGGTTGGCTTCGAAAAGCCATCGGCGGCATCGGCGACAAGATTCATGGACAAGGCAATGTCCAAAACCGGTACAAAACCGACACCTGAAACGGGAAGCTCGTTCATCGAATGTGGATTTATCAGTAAGCTTAAATGATATGTGTAGTTTAAGATGGTTACGCCACTAGATGCACTGTGCGAAATTCAGTGATTGTTTGTTAACAATGCGCTCACAATCGAAGACAGTGGTAATAGTTAAAGGTTTGAATCAAACTACCAGTTATTAGACATTTTTTACAATTGATAATGATAATTTACCACATGACCGTTGAGATGGTTCGACATGTAGCGTAACAGTACAGTTACAAGTCCATAAACAACGTATACTTACGCTTGAATAAAGCTATAATACGTTTTCTATATGTGCTCAGAGAAAAATAAACATTTCCAAACTGCAACCATCTATGTTTAGTGTAATGCTTGCTTTGCTGTTGTTTTCTTTTGTTTGCTTTGCTTGTTTTTATTGGTTACATCAGATTTTTGTGTTTTTACTTTGTTCAGTTACAATGTTGTATTGATTTCACTGTTTTTATATCTTTTTATATCTTTTTCATTTTTTTATGTTTTTTTTGTTCGTTTTTCAGCTCACTTGTGGAATTATGCCTATGCTCGTTCATAGGATACTGTTTTTTTATGTTTCCTTTATCTTCATTTTTTCATATTTCTCGTATGTTTGCCCTTCGTTTTACGTTCTCTATTTCTTCACCTTACTTATTTTGCCTGTTTAGCATTGAAAAGGTGACGATCAACCGAGCGATCGAAGGATCTATCCGTTTGCCGTCAACGAAAGAACGAAAAATGAATCAACTTCAAGTCATGCTCGATGTGAGGTGTCGTGTAATCGACTACATCGACCACTCCAATGCTATAGGGTAATGCTATGATACCATCCGCCTGTAGTTGACTTCAAACATACTCTATCGGGCGTTACTTGATGCTGATTGATTTTTCTGTCTTCTATCAGTTCAATCACCATGGTGACGGTAGGTATGTTTATGACGGTTCATTCCATCCTTCATTTACTCTCCTCGGTCTGCGGTACAATTTAGACCACCAGGAGCTAAAGCGAATTATACACTACCCAATACGCGCCGTTACAATGCAATACACGATATAATAGGTTCTAGATGTTCTCCTCAGTTAGATGATTCGTTGCGATAATCCAAACGGAAAAGAAAACACAAAACCAACAAAATGTAATATGAGGGCACTGCTCTGCTATGGCAGCATGATTGCATTACTAAGCATTTTTGTTTGTTTAAGTTGACTTCTGCTTCAACTGCGTTTCATTTGATCCCGAAATGTTCATAACTGTTATAATAGTTTATGCTTGTTTTGTGTGTGTGTGTTTAGCTTAAAGTTTTACTTTAAAGCCACCTTTATAATACGTCTTCATTTATTGAATGATAGTTGTTTTGTTTCCGTATTTATTTAATAATCCCATACTTGTCTATTCTCAACAAGAATCCCGATCGTTCCGTTTTCTTCCAAGCGCCCACCTTCGCTTCTAGCTTTGAACGCCCGTGTTCTGTTCGTTGTTGCTGACAACAGATTACGACTTAAATTCTTTGCATGTTCTTCTGTTGGCATTTTCTTTCCAATTACTATTTGGGTCTTTGTTGTCGACCAGCGTGTGAAATGCAGATTGCATGCTTCCTGTGCTTGACACACGTCTTTATGTCTATGCATGCGTCATTTATTGACTTGTAAAAATTAATATATATAAGCCTATACGAGCGTTTACCTTAGCTGGTATCCAATGTTTTTATTTGTGTATGCATAGTTGAATATGTCTGTGTATGAATCGTTTTGTGTGTGTGTGTGTGTGTGTATGTGTGTCTGTATAGTTTTATTTTCGAATTGCTGCTGGCCATCGTTTGTTACTGTTCGTTCGCAGTGTGGCAATGGTAGTGTCGTGGTCCATCTTACACAAGCGCTCCGTGTAGACGCTCAAAATTTCCTGTTTTCTTAAACGGTTACGGTTACATTTTTTACATTGCTGAGCATATCATGTTTCTTTGTCAGATGAAAACCATTTCAACATTTCTGCAACATTTAATGTTTTATCTTCTCTACGTGTTCACCTTTACGACCTCTTACGACCACTTGCGCGCCAATAACTTTTTTTTGCATTGTTTCAATTTGTTGCGAAGACTAGATCATGTTTATCAGAGGAAATATGCGTTGGGATACGTGTTTCATTCAAAAGCCTTTTTGTTCTGCTTAAGCATGACATAGTTATGTTTTCCGATTCTGTTAGTTTTGTTCAGTTACACGCGATTTCTTGTTACAATGCTTTCACTAACATAAACATAATCAGGCTTAGAGCATAGCACAGTTCGTTTAGCTGATTTCCTTGCGTTTGTTCTAGTTAACATAATCAAGCGAGCCATTGTTCAACTGAATGATTCTTTTTACTCACATTTTACTAAACATAATCAAGAAGTATTTGAATAGTACGATTCGTTCCGTTTCATGTATACAAGTTTTTTTACAATTCTGTGAAAGCCTTTTCCAATTGTTCACTCAATATCTCGTTTGCTGCTTTTAGATACCCTGTGTTCCCCCTTCGCCCAGACGTTTGGATGATACATGGAAATTCTCAATTAACAGCGAGGTTGCCTTTTCATTTCGCATGAACATTGAATCATTTTCGTATTAACTCAAATGAAATATTCTAGCATTCTTAAGGTTTCGTAGTGTTCTCCACCGATGTATAGTGGAATCTTCAATAAGAAGAGACAAAACGACTTGTTTCAAACTCTCTGCTTACTCAATGGCAAACGGGTCGTTCGCCATCGAATGTTTACCGAGAGCAAACTTACACAAATAATGAGCGCATAATTTGGTATTAGTAGTAAATAGAGTAACACGATGAAACGAAAGAATAGACTCAATTTATCGATAAACAGCTAGATCATATGAATCATATTCATACTTGCTATTTCGTACATTCCTAACAAAGTCTATATGCACTGATGTTTCTGCGTAGTATTATTGTATCTTAATCATCAAATAGACTCCTAGTGTGACAAGTCTCTCATCAGAATTCAAATAGCTGCTTATCCTTACAATTTCAACACTAAATACACCGTTCGTCAAATAATGCGCGCGAACAGCTTTACATCGCTTGGTGATTTTTACGCAATTCATCGTATGTTCTGGTATATCTACACTCCCCTCGTATTACCAGTGCATAAACCAATCAATAACTTTTGATAACCGAAATCTAACCATCGTGACAACAAAGGATTTACAATTGTGTTAAAAACTTTTGTTACAACATTACGACATAGGAAACAAAAGAAAACATTGGATATCGTGACAACAAAGAGTTTACAAATGTGTTAAAAACATATAATAGGACACACGGTTTGATACATTATAATTAATTTCAATCATATGCATTTCATGTTGAAAACCAACAAACGAAAGATTTTTGATGTAAAAACATCATTTTTTTCAGGTCAATTACTTTTGCAACAGCCAGTATAGATTTCTAATGCCATTTGATTAATTTATGCAACATCGAACGGGTGAGAGCAAGATATTCTAAAACAAAACAATATGCAATTTTTTCATATATTGTAACATACTGATAGTATGAGAAATAAAATTCGGACACAAAACACGCGCGTACTCCTCAGCTCAGTGGAGCTAAGTAACAACTAATCAGTAGTTCAATGACGATAAGGATATAGTAAATACATTATAATCTTCGGGCACATTCGTTTTCAAATAAGGTATCCTGTTGTATTTTTGTATGAATGTTAAAATTAGTCTTCGCTGTAACTTAAATTGAATCTACATTTTTCTACAATTCATTTCAATTGGATGTTTAATTTTCTCGTTTTTAATTCACACATTTTTGGCAGTGCGAAAGGATTAACGCAACAATAAGCGTAGTATTTTGCTTCGTTTCGCTAGCAATAACCAGAAAACAAGATTTTGGATCCATCATCACATGCCATAATATTTCAATTGATGATATTGTTTTCATTTAAACCGCTCAATCAAATTATTAGTTTAGTTAAAAAACGCTTGGGCTCGATTTTTTACCTAAAAAAATACAATACAATGTTGCTTCTATTTGCTTCCAGCTGTTATGGGACTTAAATTTCAATAAAATGATAAAATAGAAGCAATTGCTGTAGTATGTATTAGAAATATCAAATTTTGTATTTTTCATTTTACTTATTACTCATTCACCAGACATTTACCTGTAATTCAGATATAAAATTCAACTAATGAATGAGTTCGTGCCTGCAACATATCTCTGCAGCACTACTTACCAACCAAACGAGGAGATCTGGCAGATGCTTGGAAGCCTTTAGTACCATCAGGTCCTTTAGGCGCACGAATGACAGTCAGACGTGGTCCGCTTTCGTCAACGGAGTTTAACTTGATACGAGAAATCAATCGCTCTGGACGTGGTCCATTGGCATCATTTAGTTTAACAACGTTGCACGCAGAAGTTTTCCCATTTCGCTGTTCAAAAACAAACAAAAAAATATTTACACATGTTATAATAAGATTTATAAACATATCACCAGTGCATCTACAAACAACAAGAGCGATAAATCTTTCTACCCCTGGTACGAGTACTATACACTTGCCTGGTTAGTAACGATTGAAAACTCTACCGTATCGCCGAGATAGAGATTGGCGTTGCCTTGAACATCAGACATATGGAAAAACAGTTTTTTCCCTTCATCTACCTCGAAGTCTAAGAATCCAAACTGCCCCTTGATGGAATCTACCTTAGCTTGCTTTTTGGTTCGAACGGGAGCAATCTGTGAAAGAAACACAACACCATCCAAATTAACCTGATGTACTTGGTGCTTCATGTTGCTAACATACCTCCATTGCACGATTTAGTTCGTCGATTTTGAATGTCACCACATCGTCTTTTTGCAAAAGATCACGATGATTTTTCAAACTAGTAATACCAAACTCATGGGTCGAAAGTGTGTCTCCATTATCGTTCTTCACCTGCACCAAACCACTATACTCAACTTGGTCTGGATTAATACAGCGCAACGGACGCAACACAGACCCATTGAAGCTTGCCGGAAGAACTTTCGGCTGCTGAATAGTTCCCTTCGGTAGCACTTTTACATTCTCCGCCGGAATGCAATTGCCCGCATTAATGGCATTACGAGTGGAGAGCGTATATTCCACTTCCTGACCCAATTCCAGCGAGTTGCTATTGCCAACAAAATTGCTGAAGTGGAAAAACACTTCCTGATCATGCTCAACAGTTTCGATGAAACCAAAATTTTCCTGAAATATTTTTTGCGACGTTAGTTTATCAAAAGAGAGCAGAAAATAAGCTTTTTCCAATAAATATTACCTTCAATACTGCGATGAATCCATGATGAATTTTTCCCGGTTTTATATTTCCATTGGTGTAGTTAGATTTCAAAACGGAATTGCCGTTCGTTCTGGTGCCATTGCTAAGTCCTGCTGTAGGCGATTGCATAGATTGAACGGAAGCAATCGAAGAAAGCTGCGTATCAATTGAAATAGAAGATTGTTGCAGTTGTTGCTGCAATGGTTGTTGTTGTTGTAGTTGTTGCAATTGCTGAGCCTGATGCGTATTAGAACTGATCTCCACAATGTTTGTCGCGATCAATTCTTTGTTACGTTTCACCTGTGTTTAGAAACAGCCCAAAATGGGTATATTAAATGCTTACGTGAATTGGGTACTCGACACGGCTTACCTGACAAATATTGAATCTGACTTTATCACCCACGCGCGGTGGCTTATCACAATCTTTCAAGAAATACATAATAGTCTTTTTAATAGACCCTTGAACGTAGGTAATAACTCCACCCTCGGTGCGTTCCTGTGATTTGATGGGACTTTTGGGTGCCTCTCTTGACACAATGCCTTCGACATTGTTCTCAATCAACGTCTCGAACTTTACCGTCCCAACGGGTAAGTGCTTAATTCGTATTGCGCTCTGGCGATTGTTGGCGAAACTTGAACCAGGGTCTTGTATGACAGTAAATTCTACCTCGTCGTCAATGCTAATTTCGCGGCTCTAAAAAAGGAACGATGTATAAAAATATCCATCTAGCTTCTACAACAGTCGATCGATGTAAAACATCATGGAAAATGGCACGTACCGTGTCTAGCACCTCAGTAAAGTGGAAAAACAACCGAACATTGCGTTCGACGCAGCGTAAAAATCCAAAACCTTCCTTTAGCGACGCCACAACGCCTTGCTCGCGTTTCTCGCCGCTCACTTGGAATGTTTCATCCAGCAGGGAAATCGATGTGGCCCGTTGCAACTGATCACGACGATCGGTAGCTAGCAGAAACTGTACCCAATCACCGTGGCGAAGCGTGTAATCGCCTTTCTGGTCCTTGTCTCCAAATGGCACTTCTACCTCCGAATGATCGGCAGCACGATATCGAATGCGTCCTGGCAGCGGATCGTTCGTTTGCTGACGTGTCGGATTATTACGATCTAATGGTTTCAGTACCTGCCCTTTGTAGATGGTGGTGTCAACATCCTCAAATATTACCGATCCGGGGGGCAAGCGAGCAATATTGCAAGCTACCTCTTTGCCCTGAAAAGCAAATATGACAATGCGTAATTAGTAGACGTATGTTACTTTTGCATGAGGTATTGAGAGCGCCTTACATTTCTGGTTTGGATGATAAATTCCACATCATCACCAGGACGAAGTTCGATAGTGTTATCCGCCTCGGAAAAATGGAAGAAGATCTCCTTTACCACATCCGCCCGTTCGATGAATCCAAACGTGTCCTTCATCGAACAAACTACACCACGGTATTTGACTGGGTGAGCCGGATTTTCCAAGCGAATGTGACATGCTCCCAAGTTACCTCTGTGTGAATAAAATAGAAAAAAACGCACCCATTTCATTGTTGCGTTCATACTTTTGTCAACTGTACAATGGCATACCTTTGATTCGTCGCTATCTGAAAGCTAACTTTATCACCCGAACGCAGGGACACGTTTCCTTCGACGTCATCTTTGGTATAGGGTAGGAAGAAGCACTCGCCACGATTTTCGTAGCTAATACGCCCGGTCGTTGTGTCGCTCGAAGTGGAAGAGCTAGTGTTCCCGGGTGTAGCCGAGTCACTCTTCAACTCAGTCGTAACGGTGCCGGTCACGCGTTCCTCCGACAGTACCACCTCCGGAGCGATTTTCGTGACCTGGCTGGCGATTGGTTTTCCGGTTCGCCTGTCGTACGTCATCTCAAACTCAACCGGATCGCCAATCTTCAGATGTTCGATGTTGCCTCCAAATTGCGAAAAGTGGAAGAAGAGTCGAGCCTGTCGTTCGCAGCATTGGATAAACCCGTACGAATGCTGAAAAAAATGAAATATTCCTTGTGAAAATTGTGCTAATCGGCGTTGGAATCAATCGATTGCGACCACCAATACGTACCAGCAATTTTTCAATAATACCGGTCTCGCGCGTTCCCTGGCTTGTATCAACGCCGTTGCTGTTTTGGGCATTGGAGTAAGAATTGTTCGCGTTACCCATGTTATTTGGAACGTTCATGATGGCGTTGGCATTGAACACCCCGATCGAGCCAGTAGTACCAGAGGTACCCAGCACACCCATGGCGTCATTGCCACCGAAAACGCCCTGAGTGGGGGCGGCCATCGTGGTTGATTCGAGACTGAAGGTACCGATCGGTGGGAATACATTCGATGGGTTTATAGACTGCCGCGGAGCAGCCGGTTGATTCGTTTGGCCACTAAAGAAAACGTCACTTCTCTGCCCGTATGCGACGTAATCCATAAACGACGCTGAAAATAAAAAAAAAACAAAACACAAAGCAAACAAATTAACTTTCAAAATGTTGATCACATTTTTCGCTTCGATACAAACTTTGCCTCAAAATCATTGCTATTCTAGAGATGGCTTAAATTTGGTTCACAAACTATAATACAGATATTTGTAGTCCTAACAGAATGGTACACATCCATCGTTTTCTAATAGTGCTAAATTGTTAATAATACATCCTAAATTGATACGAATTCGATTGATAAAGCCAACTATGATTCTTCTTCTTAAAATGGCTTAACAACTGGCGTACGATCAAGGCCTACCTTGCTAAGCTAAGCTAAGGCTTTCAATGATGTAGAATTTTCACGTAGCCGGATAGTCATTCCTGCGTACGGGGGAGACTTTGTCGAGATTCGAACCCGATACTATCGTGTGTTTGTACCACACGCTAACGCTTTTGCTATCGAGATTACATTCTGTTATAATTGCGAGTGATTTTTGTGTTCTTTTGCTCGATTTTTTCAATATTGTTACATTTTAGAGATTGATAATATGCTGAGGACGATTCAAAATATTGCCCTACATCCTATGCCTCTTTCCCTTTCTATTAACGCATTGAACAAATGCTTGAAAATGAAATTGTCAACGCGCTAGGAATTGAAATTAAAATCAAACGTGATGATTTACTTACCATCAGCAGAGCGGAAAGGTTTCGTTTGGCTTCCCATAACGGTGATCGAAGACAAGAAAATGTTGCTTTTTTTCAAACACAGTAATTACTGGGTGAATGAAAAGACCACAGGGCACTGATATCAAGGATAATCACTCGCGAAGGATATCAAGCGGGAAAACAAGCTGCTCCACAATATGCTTGTTATCGCAAAAATTACTTCCCCTGAATCGCGGGTGCAGCGAGTGACGCAAAAAAAATGTAGAATTCTATTTTTCACTTGTTCCAGAGTTCCGAAGGATCGACTCTTCTTCCACTTTATCGTTCACAAGGCGAATGATGAACCTATTGTTGAAGCAGTTGTTTCATGCGGATCACTTCCAATTGCCCGATCGTTTGGAACTTCTCTCTTTTAACTTTGGCTGTTGATTTTGTTGCTTCAGCTTAGATATTCCGATCGCCGTCGTCAGTTTCTGATTGTTTTCAACTCACTCGTTTTTTTTTAATCTAATATCGAATAGTTTCACAATTTACAAGCTTGTGGGATTTGTTTTCCGGTCGGGACATGCAGATGCACTTGTTGCTAATTTTGTTGGTAATGTTTGTATAATTTCATGCCTCTCGTTCACACACGCCTTTGAGTAAGCTTGTTTCGAGGAGTTTTCACATTCAGTTTAACACTTTTGCGTCGCTTTCCCGCTAGTTTGTCGCTTGTTTGGTTTCTGTTGTATTCACAAATCAGCCTTATATCAGTGAGAGTGTTATGTTTAAGGGTGTGATTTAGCTATAACAAAATGTATGCTTTCGTCACTTGTCGTCGTTGCGTATTCGCGTCCCGAAATTTCACCCAAATGCTTATGTATCACCGGCGTAGTGGTTGCATGAACGGGAGAGAAACGATTTTCGCAGCTTTTGCCGATAATCTGGCCGCTTTGCTATCGTCGCGCACAAGTCAATAGAAAAACAAAACCAAACCGGCGATAGTAATTAGGTCGTGATTGCAATGAAAGGTAACGCATAAGAACTGCCCCGTTTAGAACTTAGAAGCACGCGTGTCCTTTTGCTTGTACACCTCGTTTTGTCGACGACGCACAGGGACGTGGTATATCCCGAGTGCTGCAGTTAAGGCAATTTTTACAACTTAATTCAGAAACTTAGGGATTGCGGGTATGGATTTAGCTCACAGGAACAGATCACACTTCGATTTCGTTTTACTACTCTATGTATGTTTTGCTTGCTTAGTACCGATTGTGTTTTCCTCTCGTCTCGTGTTGTGTGTGTTTCTTGCAAGCCCAACACGCTCGGCTTTACTTCTCCACGATATTATTTTTAGACACAGCTCACAGGATGTTTGAAATCCGGAGATTCAACGCGACGGACGATGTGACTTCGACCAATTCGCGCTGGTCACACAACAAGGACGCTTTGTCCCACAGGAACAAGACGTGGTTGCTGTCCCTGCTGATGGAATTTGCAGAGTTTAGGTGAATCTTGAAAGCGCAAAAAATAACAAAAATGCGTTTGCCACCGCACCCCACCGCTGTTTGTTTTTTTTTGCTACCTTTTGTCTATTATTTTGTGTCCACAAGAACGTTCACTTGAAAAAATTTCCGGCGTTTCGTAAAAATGCGTTGGTTTAGTTGATTGTTTGTTCTGCTTTCGCTGTTGGCCAAGTCCCTTGTCTGTTGTTGTTTTTTTTGTTTTTGTTTGTTATTATACCGCTGGTTCACTTTTGGAGGCGCACCGTTCAAAATTTAACGTCTCTCTTGCACACACTGTGATTCTTGCTGTTGTTTACGTTTTTGTTTGTTTCCTTCTGTATCGCCTTGTATGTTTTGGTTACGGTAAGCCTAACTTAGTTTCACGTTAATAAACATATGCTTATTTTGTTATATTTTTTAAATTTTTATCACAGAATGGTTTTATTTGTATTTTTATCTCTCTTTCTCTCTTTCGCTCTCAGTTTCGCACTTCCAATATTTAAATTTGCATGTTTTCCCACTGCGACTCGTTCAGACTGTTCCCTTTCCAGTGGTTGGGGTTTTTTTTTAAATACAGTCTTACTATTTTCGTTCCACTACCACCGCAGCCCGCAACTCTTCACCCACGGCAGCTGCTTTGTGTATGATCACTTTCACTATCAGCGAGCGTTACACACTTTATCAGTCCTTTATTGCAACATCGACGCTCCGCTCAGCTGCTTGTGAACTTGTTTTATGTAGCACTTTTCACCTCACTTCACTGCACACTCGTCGATCTGCGATCTGCGGAAGCAATCTGGCAGAGGTTCTACCAATCTACCCTCCTCCTGCTCCTCCTCCTACGCACACTGACTGTCCGCCTTTACGTGGAGCCCCCTGCTGACGATTATTTAATTCAATGCGAGAGTGACTACCAACTATAAAGATGACTTTGCTTATCTGTTTCGTGTTTCGTTTCGGGGTTCGCTTGCGTTTGTGGCTGCAGCAGGGGAAGGTATACTCATGTGCGTTGGTTTTCTTCTTTTCGGCAAGCCGACACTGGGGCTGGCTCCCCTCCTGCCAAAAGGATGGCAGCCAAGTGCAAACTAAAGTTTGCAAAGCGACAAAATATTGCTGTACGTTGATTTACAATTAGTAGTTACTACTAGTTTCTCTCAAAATGCATCCGAATTTAGGCAAGCATCGTACGATACCCACGCACACTGTGTCTATGACGATGCAGCAAACGATCCTGCCGCTGGCTCGCCGATTGGCAACGTTTAAAGCCGCCAGAATGTGAATGCCTCGGAACTGTGGATTTTGTTGTTGTTGTTTGTGACCTGATGCAGTGCCCGCAGTTTGTACTTCGGTATTTGACGATTTTTGCTTCAGTCTGAATCAACTCCGCGAACGTGCACTGCAACCCCAACTAAGAGACTACACTCGCGATCACTCGCACACAGATACCGCCGCTCTGCGCGAACTTATGCTTTGTCAGTCATTCACAGCAGAGATCCAGGGGCCCCCCTGTGGTGTTGGTATCGTGTCTATTGTGCACTCTACACTAACATGCGGCACCACGGCGCAGAGAGAAGATAAACTCTGCTGCTACTTGCGGGATGGAACAGCCAACTCTACTATGCACTATTAACGTCGACGATAATGATCTTGATGATGATGGTGATTTTAGTTGGTTTGTTTACTGTTGCTTACGTGTACATAAAACTTCAAAAATATAACTAACCGAAATTGATAACTAGCCTGCGATCCGCTGCCGTTCGAGTGGAACAAAATAATCAATACAAACACTACACCAGCTGCTGCCGTCCGCTGCAAGAGCACAATCCACGGTGCAAGAGTTTGCGTTACACGGTGAGTGATGCAAAAATCGCTTCGAATGAATTTAAATTTGCTTTTGGTGTTGATTCTCTACTGCTTCAGTATCCCGGCGTGGTGTATTTTGGTCGTCTAGCAGAAATGACGCTGCTATGATAGTTTTCAATCGGTACCTTTCTTCCGGCCTGGTAAATGTCGCTAAGGATTTTGTTGTTTTTGTTGTTGTATGACAGCTGATCTTCGGTTCCGCCTTTCGATCTTCCAAGGTATTGCGCAAGTTCAAAATTTACCTTAGCTGTGGGGTTAATCGCCGTGCGAACGTCGCGGCAGGTTCCGGATAGGGAGGTGACGTCTTCGCTATCCGGTTGACTGCTTGGTTTGCTTGCGTACGGAACCAGAATGTCGTAAATGCGTGCTAAGTTGTTCTTTGTGTTTACAATTTAGGGGACTTGGGTGGCAATGCTGCACAAATGCTCTATTGTAGACGCGCACTCCACCAAACTCTACAACGCTCTCTCTCTCTCTCGCTTTCCTTTTCTACCGTCGTGGACACATCAGTTTATGAAGCAATCCGTTTCAACTCTTTGTTCGCTTTTCCTCTGGCCACCATTCACTTTGGGTTATGCTCCAGCCCAGAGTAAGTTCTGTTTCGTCCAATGCAAGAACCGTTGTTTTAGCCGTAATTAGAGCACTCGTGCCTATGTGTTTCTTTTCGTTTATGTTCCGTTTTAGCTCGTTTCGACGAAAATAAGAAGAAAATTGGAGATCACAATTTTTTACGGTTCATAAGGCTTTCGCTAGTGTTTTGTTGTTGTTGTTGATGCTGTTGTTGCTCTCTCGTCCTTTTTGTTTTACTTATTTTTAAAGATTGCTGCTGTTCCTTCGTTTACCTTCGTTCGCACACGCATCCCTACGCATTCCACACGGGTAGAAAAATGCGATTACGATTGCTCGTGCATCGTTTTTTTTCTGTGAGGATGCTACAGCCTCCTGCTTGGTTTGCTTTATTTCGTATTCGCTTTCCTTGGGTAATTGTTTTTTTTTTGGTAAAAATTGTTGAGTATTTTTTCAGTTACAGTTTTGTGAAGAAACAATATTGATGAGTTGTTTGATTTTTTTTGCAGCTGCTTTGTTGGTTTGGAGTTGTTGGTAGATGTAGATTCGATTATACTGCTCTTTAGTCTAAAATAGCGGTTTAGTTACACAAGCTGCAGAAGAACAAAAGAAAGAAGTTAAATTCCGAATGAGAGTGACAGGCTTGTTGAGTATTTAGCGTAATTGTTAGATGAATTAAAGATTAAATGGCGCTGTAGCAGGAGGAAGTAAGTTTTTACATAAAAAAGAAACTTGTGCATGTGAAAGCTTTGTCACGACGTTCAATTTCTCCATTTTTTACTAATCAGACACTCTATCTCACTCATACCGAGAAGGATCCGACATAATCTCTACCGTTCTTTTTCACTCCACCGCGAGGTTCCGCTAACCGTCATGCTTGCGCACTCTTCACTCGTTCTACGCAGACATCACGAAGATGGTTTCATACATCTAACTTTTCGGAGCTAGCGACAGGGAGGATGGATTTCACTTTTTTTCAATCACAGATATTGATGCGAAATCTTAATGAAACGGAATTGTAACTATTTTCCACGAAAGTGCACACACTTATCTTTGTTTGGAAAGTGATTTTAGCCGTGGAAACGCATTTTTGCACGGAATATTTTTAAGACGAAAAAACTTACCACGACCAAGCACACACTAACGACACAGTGTTGTCAGCCATGTCATTCCAGGTGTTAGGATGCTTTCAGATGGTTTGAGATGGTGCTTCTTGAACTGTTAGGGCTCTTGTACACTCGAAGTGTCATGTGTTTAGTTTTGAAAATGTTTCTCATAGACCTAGAAGGAGTTTTTCCCAACATTGTAAAAAACTGGATATTAAATTTATTTTCGGATCAGCATTCAAAAATTTCAATATTCGCACGTTGCTGAAAATATTATAAAGGTGCTTTTAGGCGGCATGGAGTTGATGACAGAAACGTCAATTTCAAAATTTTGAACGTTAATTCGTTAAGCGAAAACTAGTAGAAGGCAAGAATTAGAAAAATCAAGCCTATCGATACTAATTGAAATCATAGAGCTGAAGTTTTGAAAGGATTCAGTATAAAATAAGAGCATAGAGTTATTAAACAGTTTTTCGAGGAATTTCTTTGACCGGTAGTAATTTCTTTCATAGCTGATGAAGCAGAGTGGTAAAAACCAAGGTTCATAAACTGAACCTTATAGTTTCATATAAATATATGAGATTAGTTTGAGCGGAATGAGAAAGAATTTTGGGAGTAACATTGATAGAAGCGTTAGAGCCAACATAGAAAATAAATTTCTCGTTAGTTTTTCAACTTATATATCGTAACACTCTGAAAACATGCTATTACGATAAAACATAACAACGACACGTGTCCTAAAGAGAAAGGCATTTTATTTCTCAATACTACAAATTCAACATACACCATAATCCGCAAAACGACTATCGACAAAAAGGCTTTTTGTACACTGTCTGCGCAACTTTTTTTACAATACCTACAAACACATTTCTACGCACCTCGTCGTTGAAGTCATTTTCTCTTTTCAGCGTTCAGTCTGTATGCACGGTTATCACCATTGTCTATTACTAAACCTTATTGTGATTAAAAAATCTTCACCTCGCAAGTCGTGTAATCGTATCGAATGTTTTAACAGCGATCACGATCGATGCAAGCAGATGTACTTAGAAATGATTGAAAAATGGCAATGCTGAACAGTACTATCATGCATTACTGGAATGGTGAATAAATGCTTATTGGTGGACGCAAAACTATCCTTATCACAACGGATAGCAACGTAGAAAAACTGGCGGTAGAGTTTCTGTTCTATCTTAAAATGCAATATTTATGACTTATTCGTAAATCACTAACGTATTTGTTACAAACGAAAAGCTTTACTGGTTTGTTCGTAAGTGAGTGAATGTTTTTTTGTTTTATGAAAAACTATACACTTCCCATTCACCAACGACCGATGGCGCACGCAAAATGAAGGCATCACGAATTAAGTGGCGATGTTAAAACACGCGCGTTTTGAAAGTCTTCACCGTTCATACTGCTGTCTATGGACTGTTGGGGGTTGTCTTCCCGCGGCTTTATGATTTTAAATTAAAAAAAACAAATCTTACTCTACTCTATAAGTATTGCTAAGTCGATTGTTATCATCGTACAGTTTGTTTTCGTGGATCAGTGCATTAAATTGCCGTATTCGTTCAAGAATGTGGCTGCCTCAAAGTCGTGCAGGTTTTCCGCTCCGGGACGGTCAGCCTGTTGCTCTCCTCCAAGAAGGGCTTCCGCATCCTCATCGTAACAACGCATAGGATACACTACCCCATCACCCATGCTGGAAAAGAAATGAAATGTTTCATTTATATGTGCGACATTCGCTAATTCGGTATTTTACATAAGTACTCTGCACTACGTAATGAGATCGTAAGAAAATATAATGCAATCAAAATTGCTTTGCATGCAGCACAATGGACCTATGTGCCATTAAACATCACGTTTGAGATGTTGCTTGCCTCTATTACTCATGAATGAATCGTAAACATAAAATAACGCGGTGTAAAAATAAATAAATGACTCTGGAAAGGGAGACTTTTATTGAGTTCTTAAGTTTGTTACGTTTATTTGCCGTTCATCGTTTATTGTATATCAAATACTTTTGTATGATTTGAGTTAAGTCATTCGAAAGCGTTCGCAAACAGCTTTTCCTTTTCACAATTACTGATCCAATCAAGAAGGACGATAATACTATTATTAGCACGTAATTAATAAAGTGTTTCTGCTAATCCCATTTTGTTTCAGTCCACTGTCATTGTCAATCAATTGTGTTGTTTGTACCTTATGTATTAATTTCGCTGGCTTTAAAAAGAAATCTTGAATTCATAAACGAACTGCCGACACAGGGTTGCGATTCGCCAAAAAATGGTAGCAAACCGATGCTTAACGCATAATCAATATTAATTACTGCACTTGCGGGCATACACTAACAAAGAATGGATTGTTGTCCATTAAATACGCTCTCCATTTTCAGATTATCATCCACCACTTTACGCCCACGTTAAGGCCGTCAGAGTAAGGCGACGCTAGCTAATTACGGGTTTAAGAGTGTAACTCATACACCCAATTTTGTGAAATCTACATGGTTCCAATTTCACGTGTAACGCTACAGTTCTACCAGCAACTAAATCAACTACTAGAGGGGATGAGTGGAAACGAAATTCTCTTTGGTTTCCGGTCGCGGCAAGCCATTCGCGCAGAGAGGCATAGCCACATTTGGTTGCTGACCCTGGTAACGGTGCCCCACGCTGTCCTTCGTTTCGTCGAGGTGTTCTAGAACGACAGTTTGAGGGACTGGGTCTAGCGCAACGGTGCCATTTGCAACCGCTCCGTTACTACAAGGATTGCCGCCGGTGGTGGCGGTCAGTGGCGCTACCGGCGACCCAACTTCATGCGGCGAATTCGATGCTAAATGGTGCGACTGGGTGGGAAATAACATCCCATCCCCAAGGCTACAAATGAACGAAAAGGCAAAGAGAGACATTCGTCAAGTGGTTGAGTTTTAGGTGTGGTCTTGCGTTTTTTGAGGTATAGGATAGTAAGGAGCGATAGTTACATAAAAGATTAAGGAAGAAAATAGAACGACG
Source organism: Anopheles nili (assembly GCF_943737925.1). Classification (NCBI taxonomy): domain Eukaryota; kingdom Metazoa; phylum Arthropoda; class Insecta; order Diptera; family Culicidae; genus Anopheles; species Anopheles nili. The sequence goes on from NC_071292.1 coordinate 42,662,786, forward strand.
GAAGTGTTGCAATAAAACGAAAACAAAATGCCAATGGAAAAAGAACATCCTGCTTTTGAAAAGTAATATTTCCATCATTCAGCCAGTAATAGAGGAACATGCATAAGGATGGATCGAAGCAAAGCCCAGAAAAAGATTATATTACAAGGATAAATCAAGGGTTTGAGGCTTTATGCACGAAACAGTCGTAATTGTAAAGAAACGGTAACATCCGTTCGAAGAAACTGTATATTAGTCACGCTAGTATGTTTATCATATTCCACAACCAACTTGCATCCAATCCGATTTTTGAGGGAAAACATTCAAACCAACGTTTTTTCGGTATTTACAAAAATGCATCTTGCAAAACAAATGTAAAATACAGTAACCAAGATAAACCAGTGGCGATTGTTTTGAAATGTTAATTGCTTATCGCCTCCACCACCGTCGATATGAATGGTTTTGAACTAACACTCAAATTAGTACGACTCCTACTTAGTTACATTGTCACGCTTTTTTAGTGCCGAATAAAAAATCAATTATAAACATATTTAAACAACAGAACATGCTCTGTTGCTAACCCAAAATAAAAAAGACTAAACCACAGTAACACGCAAAAACGGATTAAATTAGATAATAATAAAAAATAAAACATTGGGGTAAGCTTACCTGGTATACACCGGAAGAAACCACAATCGCCAATCGTCACCGAACACTTCCTGAAAGTTGTTCAGTTTTCCTAAACTGAAACCGTTTTTATCAGGACCTCCGTATCGGAAGATTGGAGTGCGAAATGATTCTAAAATGAAACAAATTGCGATTAATAAAACTGTAAAGTCCTAGACATAGAATGTCTTTGAGTAACCTTACCCAAAGTTGTTCTATTCAGCAGCACCAAGTAACAGTGGTATCCGAAAAGGCTCACCAAACTAATAGCGAACATGATGGAGACGAAAAAGAGGAACAAAATGTGAAACCGCCCGTCGATTTTTCCCTAAAAGAGAATTATACATAAGATCGCGCCAAAGAAAACTGCATTATCTACTGCAAATGCGTTTACTAACCGTCCATATAAGCTCCATGAAGGGTATGGTGCTGAACGCCACGTACAAACAGTAGAGTAGTGCATAGCCCAGGAAAAGTATGAAATACTTGTAGTTGGTGAAGTTGATGCAGTTGTTTACCCATGGGCAGTGGTGATCAAGTTTGAGCACACAAACACCGCATACACTGCAGTGGTGCGCTCGGTCCGGCTTGATGAGCCGACATTTGTCGCAGAAACGCACGGTAGCATTTAACGTACGCGTTACTACAGGGAGCTCCTTTGCGAACGTTTCCAGAATGTGTTTCTGTTCGTCTTCATTACTGGCGCGTACTATTCGATCCAGTTCGGTTCGTGGTACTCGAAACTAGGAGTTGTATAGGAAGAGAACAACAAAAAACTCTGTTATCTTATCACACTCATCCGAGTATTGCAGGCAAGTTTTGCAACGAGATGTAACAATGATGATTCAAACGGGAACCCACGAAAATAACATCGCAGGATTAAGCCACTTACTCGGGAGGGAACTCGACCAATATCTGTGAATACAGTTTGGTAATATGACCATAGGAACATCACCAGCGCAACATGGTAGAAGAGAAGAAACAGTATTCTTTGCACGATGCTAGAAACGGTGACTGTGGGCAGCGGAAGAAAGCGTAACGTTAGACGGTTCATTTCTTGATCATTGGAGCATAAACATTGTTCGATCGCTCGACGGCGATCATTACTCACAGAACGAAAGCTGTATCACAAAGGCATAGTACGACCATCCAATAACGGAAACTATGAACAACACGGGGAACCATTTCATCGTGCGAACGCAACAGACGCAGCGTTCATTTCGCTCGCCATCGAACGTCGTCCGATGGTAATCGTAGTTATTTCCGTGGGACACCGACATTTTGCCACTTGGTTTATAATTCACCTGAAGCGGTTCTGTTTGTTAATTGTAAGCTCGACGAAGGCAATCGCTACAAGAGGGATTCCATTTACCACACAAAAAACTACCAATTGAGCCGTCTAGGGCGAAAAGGCTTGTGCTGAAGCATCCAGCCCACAAACCAAAAAAACACAAAATAATGATTTACCAGCGATTAAAATATACTTTAATTATCATATTTGGAAACACTATAGTCAGGAACCTTTTTACACCGTTTTTTGACAGCAAATAGAACTTATCGGGTTAGCTCAATTGTAGCGATTTGACAGCTTAAGGCCAGCATACACATAGTGCTGAATTGAACGAATAATGTTTTTAACAGAAAAAATATGGTAACTCATAGCATACGAAAGAAAATCAAAATTTCTTTCTATATTCACGGGCTTCTAGTTAAAATTTACATTTCCTGTTTTGTGTTGTGAAGAAAGAGCATAATTGCGTAAAAATTGCAGAAGCGCTACGGAGCGATAGTGTTTAAATTTTCGCCCGTTCTTCTACTTATTTTTAAAATGCTCCAGTGTTTGCATTAAAATTATTTTATTTGACTAAATATTGGCTAATAACACTGGCTTTAATCCGAACTTTTTATGAAAATAAATTGTCGCGTTTCATTGGACGGAATCTGAAAACTGGCTTTAAACTTTTTTTCGTTTCCGTTACCATACGCTGTTCCTTGTTCAGGATGATTTTGCAAACTACGCAGTAAGCTTTACTTCAAATGACCTGAGCATAGTCTAGTACGTTTGGTTTTCAACCAGTTTTTCAATTCAACATCAGTGTTCGTTTGGTATTTATGCGTTTGATTGTCCAGCAGAAAGTGATCAAGAAGAGGCAACTCGATTGAGAACTTAAGGTATTGTATTTGATATGTAATGCGTGAAATTCAGTTCGTTGGAAACGTTGTGAATAACAAAAACCTATGTTTCGTTTCCTTGAAAAACCAGATTAACCTATACTTTATGTTCGCATTTGGACTAGCGTAAGTGCATCTGGATTGTTTCATGAAAGCTTCATTAAATCCCAGAGAATGCGCTAAGTGAAAACATCAAACTATATAATTTTAGGTTATGTTTCTTCGAATACCGGATGTTCAATCGAACACATCAAGTCAAATCAAGTAATAATTGTAAATGGTGTTGGACAGGCTTGCACCGAAACCAAAAATATATTGAATTATTTGGAGTAAGTTAAGAACAATATTCCAAAACCGGTAGCATTTTAATGGGCGTCTTGCTATGCCTGCTGCGTAAAGATGCCTGCTTGCTGCGAAATGAAATCAAAAGAACTTTGAGGTCGACGAAACGACACCATTACATTGCGCGAATTGTTGAGATTATGGTCTTCCAAAAATGCGTTCAAAAAGTTCGAATAAATTGGAATGCCAATGAAAAATCTTGAGAATTATCGTTGCATTCCGGAATAACTCAAACATGGGTAAGAACGCTAGTGGCCCACACGAACAAAAGACTATTTGGTGAATCGACGCGGTTGGTTTTGAAGCTAGATAAGGACTACGAATACCTATATTAATGCTGTAAACTGGTATGTAAATTCAAAGTTAATAATCATTATCTGAATATTACAGTCACATAGAGCCTTCCAGAATCTTAGATATTTTTGAAATCTCATACATTTTTTTCCTTATTGCAGACATGTTATTCAATATTTTCAATAGTCAATAAAATGGCTTTTCAAGTAGTTGATTTTATCGTAAGTTTCCGAAAATCGAAAATATCTTCCTACAAGTTCATCACCAGATCGGCGCAAACGCATGATGTGATGCGAACGGATGGACATGAGATCAATCTTCTTTTAAGGATAAGTTCATTCAATCCAAATTTATTATATTTACAAACCAAATGAATCAAATTTAGGTAGCCAGTATTTGTTAAGATGAGAACCTATTTTATTTTTCGTATGAAGTTGGTATTTTTTCATTTAGAAATAGCTAATTAACTTTTGCGAGTAAATATGTGCGAATTTCTATGATTTTCTATCTATCGATTATATTTTCACTTGATTCTTACCCATCTGTATACAAGCAGCTTCAAATCTATTCGGTTCAAATGTCTAACGCACTATAATGCACTGCATCAAGTTTCGTTTTGTTTCATACATCGAAATATTCGATCATCTTCAATTATCGATCTTATCTGTAGGTATAAAAATAACTCTTTCTTCATTGCTTTTAGTATTTTCATTGAATGAGTAATTTTGTTAGTTGCTATCGACGCTATTTGAGATACTTCTACATAGTGAAAGTACTTTTTCATGAATGTGCTTTCTAATTCCATCAATATAAAGGATATTTCGTTCGTTTCATAATCATTCGTCCCTGATTGTACTTATGTTAGGCATTTTTGTTCTTATCCATCGCGTTCGGGAACCCAGCTCCCGATCAATATAGCAATATATAGCTAATTGATAGAGGTTGGACCGAAAGCAATTTATACGAATTTGATGATAATCTTTCATGTTTTGGTAGTGGTGATCAAAATGACTTCATTTGCTTTTGCAAAACTTGCTTGCAAACATATCAAATTATGTGAGTGGGAATACCTCGATTGTTTTTAATAATAAACTCGTACACTCAAATCTTTAAGGGAATCGATAAAGGCATTGCTCATAAAAAGGACTTCCTGAATTCCAAATGCTTGATTGCACGTAAAATAATGAATAGCTCAGACTGTGACCGTATGTTATAACATACATCACCACATTGAACTATGATTTGGTAGCTGTGCAAATCCGGAAACATATTCAAGTCTTGGGTTCGAAATGGTATCTCTCTTCTTCTCATCTCTTTTAGGAAACATGACACTGAAAAAGACTGTCGATCGAGGGATAATGGATGGTTTATTCAGTACGTTTCTGCAGGGTGTCTTTTTTTTTTGGATGATTTTTTCTAGAGACTTTGATGTACAGGTTCCAGGATTGAAGTACAAGGCTCCAAAGGATAGGGTTGGCTGCAATGGCGTTAGCTTGTATTCGGTCCTTAACAAAGACCTGGGTTCGATTTGGACGAATGCGTAGAACATCCGTAATAGTTGGGTATAGTTTGTGGAGAGACCTTGAGATTTCCAGAAGATCCAAGTTGCACTTGCCATGCATTATAAACACTATACAATCGCCATTGTGTGTCAAGGGATACTTTCTCGGCCTGTGAACGATTCCCTTATGATCCGAGCTAGAAGTAGATGACGAACTTTTCGACGACCTGTTCACCATTGCGAGTACGGCTTTACGGTTTTTTCAGGTAATTAGTGTAAGTCCGTCATTCAATGAAGACATCTTTTCTTACAATACAATTCACCAAAAGTGAATGGTTCGAAAAAGTGATGCGAATTGGAAGAACAGCACAGAACGAACGAATTGCACTAATATAAATATCGGACAGAACTCTATATTGTATAACTGGGGGACTGAACTCAATTTTATAGTGTAATTGAATTGAACGTACGAAGCGTGAAAATTTTTGCGACTGATACTTGTAAAGAATCAAAGCCTACTGCCTATAAAGAAATGGTCAACCTTTGAATATATTAGAAGTGACTCTTTGGAAAATTCAAATATAGAAGGCTACATCCGATTTCGCAAATAACAAGAAGAAGAAGAAGAGAAATTTGAGGAGTTTAGATTGGTTTCGATCATCCCGAGAAAGCATCTTTTTTAAATCTTTGCTTAGCTTGCAAGAGATTCTGTGATTGGTGAAACCACGGCATTTGGTTAAAATATGTTGCACTGTGATATCCACACCACAATGTTGGCAAAGAGGTAGAGTGGATTTTTGTAACAAATGTTGAAAGTAACTTCTGGTTTAAGTTTGAGTGAGCTTCTGGCCAGGGTAATGTGGAGTACTTACAGTGACGACCTCCCGAGTGGCCAGAAGAATTCGAAGAAACCTTAGGCATCCCGATCCCCCTCCGTGTCTTCGCCGCTTGATGATAGCTTTCGCCTCTCGACAAGACATCGCGTCAATGGTTTCATGTTCAATGCGGGTTCTACTCCACTTTCGCTGTTGGCAAAAGGAATTCACTTCGATCGCTGCAGCAGCCTCTGTCGCGCTTGGAGATTTGTTACTTGATGCTAGACCAGTGCCGCATATCGCACCACCGACGATACGATTTCTGCCAACAATCGCCTTTGGGAGGAATTAGGTCCACTCCTCGCATTCATGGTGAAAACTGCGCATATGAATGTCACGTCAAGTCGTAGATTCTCTCTCGGTTAAAAAAATAGCTAATAGAGTGATTTGGGGATTAACAGTATTTAATCATCGATATGCTGCTGTTGCTTCGGTTGCACTTGTATAAACAGCTTCAGCAAATTTATTGTTACTGCAACGTACTGCAAATACATGGGCTGTCCTTAATTTGCATAAGCAACATCGCTAATTGATCTGCACCATTTCTTCAACGTTCAAATTCATCATTAGGCACTTTTCGGTTGATGCATGATTGGTCGAGGGCCACCCATATTTACTAGGGCAATTACTATCCCTATTCTCATGATGTGTCTATGGCATCAATCTCATCCAGCATGATTGCGTTACTTGAGTGATGTTTGCCTAGAAAAGTGCCGATAGTGTGAACAAACATTTGGAAAGATTGATTCAATACCATTGAAGTTGCAAGCTTTAAAATTTAAAGTAAGTCCGTAACTATTTTTATGTCCAAGCTCGAACTCAAAGGCTGCATTATGCGATTCGATTCTTCTGCCACGTCTGGATTCTAAATCCATGGCAGTAATTCATCGCCTTAGACACCTATGGTGATGTTGATGAAATGAATCAACTACTACTTTTCCGACTCGGATTTTAGCATATAAGCGCGGTCTGGGTATTTCGCAGAGTCGACATTATCTTCTCCATCAATATTTGTCTTTTTCGACTTCTTCATAGTGTAGTTGATCATGATAATTGACGTAAGCTGCAGGAACTACCGAGACCGCGATTGATCGAATATCATCCATTGGAATCTTATCTGGGTCATAAAGTTTGTTTTAAACAATGTCGATTAGTTTGAATGGTTAACTTTGGTCCGAAACAATTTGCTTTGGCTTGCGCATCTATTTACAGGAATTTCGCTTAGTTCTTGATATTGTAACCATGATACTACACGTTTCTTAAACAGCTGCATCGCAGACACAGAGAACCTGCGTTTGATCGGTTAGTTTAACTTACGCAATATCCTCTTTGTCACTATTTGGAGCTCCTTGATCCAATTAACGTTGGCACATTCTGCAATTTCCGTTCAAATTTGTTTACTCCACATGTAACGGACCAGCAGCATGCTCCCTCCTCCCCTATTGTTATTATGAACATCTTAGCACACAATTTCATAAAAAAAATCAATGTAACGGTAGATTCCTTCTAGAAAACCAAAGTTTATTAGTAGTTGCTTGGCTATGATGAGGAATGAGATAAGCACCAATGATTTAGCCTAACAACCGATACCATCATTTATGGGGTGTTACTCGTCGATACAAGGATCAGGCGTTTACCCGGTCGTTCTAGTACATGGTTTTTTTTTATTTGGAGTTTTATGTTCCGACCGCTTATAAGACCGCTCATAATTATGGGGAGGACCGGAAACGTCCATAACAGTTGCTTGTGCAATTCACACAACTGAAAGCTACAGAGGTTCAACAAAGACTACAGCATAACACGCATTGCACAGCCGAGGCGTGAGATCATGATTGAATTATTTTGACACTAAACTGCGCTTAGAAACTTAACTCATTCTCTTCTCATGCATGTTAAAATTTAAAAGTTTAAAATATTTTTTTCCATGTATAGATATTAATAACGCTATGACCTTATTCAGTAAGATTCAATTTTAAATTATGCTCTTCGCACATATTATAGAATTTTATGGAATTAGGACATTTTATTTTATAAAATACCAACTTCACCAGTAAAGAAAGAAACTGAAAAAGAGTCAGAAGCTATTTGCTAAACAATCTACAGTTTATACATCTCTCTACGAGACGTAAAAATGGTTAGGATACCAATATGCATAGTAAGGAAAATGGAATTTAACACGATATATTTTGATGAAGTATAAAAAGGCAGCGTAGGAATGAATGTAAAATGTAACTTAAATGCTGTTTAATTTCAGGCAGATTCTATGGTTCTTAGACAGATAGCAACAATTTATTTCATTATGTTTATAAAAGTAATAATTGATTGGATATTAATAAAACATTATTACATTGTTTTATTATTTTGTAATATTTTTATACCAAAAATAAACCATGTACGTAAAAACTTGATCAATGAATGAAAAATTTATCTTATTTTTTATATCAATTGTTGACATTGGAAAGATGTATTTCATATAAAGGTATGTATGGTATAGTATCAACACACGATGTTCGCTTGCAGTACAAACATTGATGCTTCTCATCGGCCCACTCTTCTGATTGCTATTAGTAACCAATGCACGTAAGGGCAAGGGCGGTCATAAGTCCCATTTTTTATTCGCTTATGCTAAATCTGATATTGCCGACTGAAAGTCAGATAGTTAACTAAGAAAATTCCGAAATTGTAGACTTCTAGCATTTATATCTTCGAAGATACAATGCTCGAAAGTAAAAAAAGCTTGCCAAAAAGCTCGAATGTTAGCTAGTCAGTACATACAATTCTACTGACTATTTTAGTAGTATTAAATAAAAATTAAAATTTTTAATTAATTACATGTTTTTGGGCTATAACCAAATAAAAAACTAAAAAAATCGCGTTTTTCATCTTTGGTAATGAAAAACAAAAATGTTTAAATTGCTTATTTCCCATTTTTTCTTAAAACATACTTTAACATATGATAATGAAATGGTGAAACGCTCCGGACTCACTTCGAACCGCAAATATGTTCAAAATGGATTTGAAATATTTTGGAATATGCACTGTAGTACCAAACATAGCGAACATGACTGTACAATATTGACGAGAAAGAGGCGTACCAACGTAGCACTGAACTATTTTATAAGCATCAATGCCTGAAATGTAAATTATTAAAAAAATCATAAAAAGTATTTTTCAACCATTCTATTGAATATTTTGCAATATTGACATTTACATTTACGCTACGGTTATGCAATGATCTTCAGAGTAGGAGGCAGAAAAATTCAACTTAAAGAGAATATCAACTTGATCGAAAAGTATGATTTTCCTTTGCTTTTTTAGAATAATATTTTCTTTAATGTTTAACGAAGTGTAAATGTATAATTTCATGTTTATCAACAACATAACTTTTTGCATATTCCATTGCTCACACCACTGTATAAATTCATATGATTGATATGATATCCTTGCTGTTTTGTAACCCATCTGGAAATATTCAGATCTAATATACTGCCTTTTTGTTGGAAATGATTATATATTTACTCTGCTGTTACAGACACTAGATATCATTAAGCACAAGAAGGATAAATCAAACTACAAGAAATAGGGCTACAGACTAGTAGTAATCCAATTGGCATACAAAGGAAACAGATATATTGGCAAGGTGAACGCTTCAGAAAAGCAATGATTTTTCCTCTAGCAAACATAAAATGAGAATATGTTATTGTACTATCAAATATTGATTTTACAAAGTAGAAACATAATAATTTGAAATCTAGCTACTAACAGTGAAGCTATCAATATCACTTGATTGATTATTTTTTCTTTATAAACTAACATTTTAATCAATGTTGGTTTTATTTTTGCGTTCAACGACAATTGCGATTGTAAGGTAGATGTGCATTTATCTAATACTTAATCTTTAGTTAGATACAATGCAATGACAAAGTAAATAATATAATTACCTATGCACACCTTTACTTTATTGAGAATTTGTATATTAAGTACAAAAATACAATTAAAATGCCAAAAAAGAGAGAATAACACATGACATAAAAATGACATCAAGCAAATATTTTTATTTGTATTTTTGAGAAGATATTATTTTTGATTTTTGAGTTAGGAAAGTTTATTTATATACTTTTTCATTAATACAAATAATATATTTAATATATATTTCATAAATATTTTATTTATATAATTAAAATATATTATTTATGATCATTACGCAATACATTGTGATGCATCATTCCTGTCATACATACATTTTGACATTTTTAATCAGGGCTGCCGCAATTTCAAACGGATACCGCTTGTAAACAGTTTTTTTTACGGCTCGATTGCTGCGACAGCTCGCAATGAATGATTCAATTCTGATAAATGGAACACTGCTATTTGGTGCCATATGTTCTCAATAAACTTGCACTTCTTTTTAATGCATAATAAAGATATTCTGCACTGCTGTCTGATATTTATTGCATTGATTATTTGATAAACATCCTAAGCTGGCTTGTGTCATTTTGCTACACATGATCTAACCTGTTTGCGGCACATTTTGCTGTCACGAAAAGCTGTAAAAAGAGCTGCAACCCTTCAAATCTCCCCAAGAGTATTTTGCGTTTGCGTGTTTTCGGAAAGTTGGGAAAATAGGGAAAACACTATTTCATGCAACAGAATCGATTGTGGTCGGGGAGGTGTGAAAGAAAACACGCGTGTATTTCGATTAAATTTGACCATTTGCTGCGTAAGAAATTCTAGTGCGTGCGTTTAGGATTTTACCGTTAACGAATATCGGTTGAATCCTGGAAGCTGGAGATTTGGCGGAAAGAAAAACGAAAGCGAGCTTATGGAGTAGGAGTGCATATTTGAGTGAGTGATCAAATTGTACGTAAGCTTGAAGGAGTTATCGCATGGGAACATGTCCGCGGGTATTGTGATCCATTTGTGTTATGCTTGAGAATAGGGGCCACCTTGTGAAGGTTGTTATACTTTTTCGATTTGCCGCCATTGCAGAGCTTTCTGCGACGTTTGAAAACGTGTCTCATCCGTGCAAGGGTCAAGGGTTTCCGTTCATGTTAGGATAAAAATTTAAGTGGCCGGGGATCCGTTAGGATGCTCGCGTGACGAACCGTGATATGGTCCGGCCATAAGGTAGCTTTGCTTAGCCTTCAAGTCAGGTTTTTAAAAAGCGCTTTCAATCCGACGGGCTGCTCGGCTGCCAAGTAGCCAAAAGCTAATATATTGCCCCTGTCGACGGAGGAAGATGATACGGAAAATTATAAAAAAAAAACCTGAAAATCGATTTCGGTGTGATTTCAGATTTTTCCTTTTGGACAGGTGATAGAGGTCGTACCGTCACCCTTCTCCTTGCGTTGCGTTTGCGTTGGTGAAGAAAACCGTTGTCCCGTTACGAGCAGAAGAAAACACAGCGCGACTCTGAAACAACTCCGCGAACGAAAGAAACGACAGAGAAGGTACGTGCGCGAGTGAGAGCGCAACACGTAGAGCCGCACGGGTGCAAAGAGGATAGCGTGCGACAATCGCTGAGCGAACGTGGTTTGAGAGGACGCGAGCGAGCGAGAGAGAAACGAGAGAGAGATAGAGAGAGCACGGCCCGTAGCTGCGAGAGCTCCGGTTGCTGTGATTAGGTGGAAATCACTTTTGACATCAGGTGGGACAGCGCGCGCTGGCATGTGTGAGTGTGCGTGCGTGTCTAGCTATGGATTGAAAAGGTGAGCTCACGGTGGTTGCGTTGCATTGCACGGCTGGTAAACGAGTGTGCGAGAGTGCGGTGGATCACTTTTCTGTGGCTGTGTGGTGTGTCCGTTGTAGGGAGCGGATTGTGGGTGGTGTGTCGTGTCGTGTCGGATTGCCCCCCCCCTCCCTAACCACCGCACACATGTCCACTGCTCGCCGTGTAGTCGACGGTCGACGGTCGAAGTGGTGTTAGTGCACTTGCTGCTGCCCCTGTAGTCTCTTGGCCTGCTCCGTGCGAAAGTTGTTTCGATTGATAATTTTTCCCAAACGAGAGAAGCAAACACGCGCAGTGAGATCGGGAGCAAAGTACAGCAACTTTCCAGGGGATGTGTAACAAGTTGTGAGCAGCCCGTGACTGGTACCGGATATTAACCGGGAAAAACGGCGAACCCGTGTTTTCTGGGGTTTGAGTGAAGGAAAAAAGAAAAACGTGAGCTTGAAGAAAATCCCACTTCAACACATATCCTGCCTGCTGGCAGGCTGTCGAAGTTGTCGTGGTGTGAAGGCTTATTTTTCTTAGCCCAGAAAACCTCTGGACCGGCGAAGGACATTTGTTTCGCGGACGGGAAAAAAAACGCACAGCAGCGAACGCGTGGAGAAAGTGAAATCGGGTTCATTTGGCCCTCTTTTTTTTTGTTGTTTCTTCACCAGCAGGAAAGTGCATCGGCAGCCAGTGGTTCCTGTTTCATTCATCGAACCCCGATAACTCGTGCTCGGTGCTACCCTCTCTGCGCCTGCAAGGCTAGAACGGTGCGTGCGTCAGTGTGTGAGCCCAATCCCGGGAAGTGCGTGAAGTGAGTTGTGGTGGTGGGCTGAAAAACGGTGCTGTTAAACCTCACCCTCGCCGCCCCACCGCTGTTCTGTAATCGACGCCCAAACACAATCCCGAAACGAAAAAAAAAGAAAATCTCACGTACAGCCAGCACAACTGCGGCGGCGGCGATCGAAGGATAGAGCTTGTGGCGTGCCCGCAAAACCACTCGTCTCGCAGCAGACCGAAAGGTAATTAGATGTAACGCGTAATCTCATGTACGAAATGCACGGGTTTGTGGGTTAAAATTTAAACCCACCCTCTCGCGGGGCGCGCGTTTTCTCTCGTGCGATCTCTCAGCACTTTTCCCAACACTAATTGCAAACGTCCGTTTTTGCACACGGCGCGCACACACCACCCTACCAAGAGTTGATGCGTTTATACGACGTGTGCACGACACGAACGGCTCCGTTCGAGGCCACGCACAGACCCCGACCCAAGCTGTCGAAGGATATTGGGAAAATCCTAGTCTCTACCGATTGGACGGGGATTGGAGGGGGAGGGGGGCTGCTCCGCTGCTGATTGAACGGTGATAAAAGCCCGTACCCGGACGTGAATGTGTGTGGATGGTTCACACGGATAGTCCGGCTACGGTTGGTCGGTGTACTAGGACGAAGGAAATTCGTCCTCGTAAACTCCAACGGCCAATAAAAGAGTGAGATAGCAAGACTAAGAGAGAGCGAGAGAGACATTGGAAGAGAGAGAGAGTGAGAGAGAGAGAGGCCAAGGGAGAAGCTCCTGAAGCTCAGGAAACGGTTGGAAAAGGCAGGGGAGAGGAAATTTAAAAAAAAAAATCAAAACCAGCACATTTCAATGGGGGTGTAAAACACGGACATGTTGTACAGGAATCTCGTTCGTTCACGATTCCACAGGCTTGTGGGTGCAAATTATACAAAAAAACACTTACCTTTTAGATTGTTGTTTCGGTATGGTTTGGTACGAATTTTTAAACAGCAAGCTCTTGCAACAGGCTTCCTCGGGCTACTTAAAACTCATCAATGGCGATAGACAAATATCCGTGTTGGTGGTGTTACGCTGCTGGTGTGTTAGTAAAGCACTGAAAGCACTGGTGTAGTAAAATCTAGCAAGGTGTGCGCTTTTCCAGCAGGTTTGCGCTGTGTCTATGTCACCAATACACAGACGGGCGTACGTGGAAATGCCAGCTGCCGAAATAGTCCTGGCGCATCCCAAAAATAAAAGGAAAATGAAATTAAAAATAATACTTCGCAGGAACGGTGCTGCTAAGGGCAGAGGGTAACTTAAATCAAACATTTCCATTTCCGCTGGAGGATGTGGCATCTTTGGATCTTTGAGCTGATGCTGGTTGAAATGAATTATTGCTATAACTTTCTATTATTCGGAACTGTCGTTTCGGCTAGCATTCTAGCTTTTAGCCTAGTCGATGTGTCCGCGATGTCCTGTTCTTTAAAGTCACATGCATATTTTCCTAATGTAATTAACTCTTCGTTTACGATGGCTGATTTTGCATGGCTCTGGAGCTGATTGATAAAGGAATATAGTGAGTAATTATTTTTCTTTTCCTACTGAATTTTCCTCTACCATAGAGCGTACATTTATTGCATCACTTCGGCGGTGACATTGAGACGAGGAAGCCTTTGAAAAAAAAACCCTCTGCCACACTACCTTTATACCTTTGCCCCTTCTAGCCTTCTGGTGTCGGTTTAATGATTCAGCCAGCTCTAGCCAAAGCTATGCTTATTTGCTAATGCGCTTTTTATTTTTCCAAATGCTTCCATTTTGCACATGCATACGCCGTGAAAAACGACGTTGACCTTTCAGCAGCAGCGAACCGTTTCCGCAACTTCCACGGATAGGCAAAAAACCGTGTTCAATATTTTCTGAAAGCTTCTCCGGCACGGCCCGGGAACACAGGACAAGCATAGAGCAAGAACCTTCTCCTGCTCGGGTCTCCGGCAAAACGTGCGCCCGACGTGAAACGGTGTATTGCGGAATTTTCTTATTTCCTGCTGCATTTCCTTTTCAATTTCCCTTTGGTATTTTTGTCTTAGGGCTGTGGTTTTTCCTCCTGCCTCCACGCTTTGCTGGCTTGGGCGAAGGCCGGCCTTCCGTCCTCCGCACCGAAGGGACTTTTGCTGTCACACGGACCTTTTTTTTTCTCCAAAAGATTTGTTGGGGGCCACTTTTCGTTCCATTCCGCCGCCAGGACGCGTCACAAGCTCGTTGGGTGCTTGTGTTTGTGGGGAGAGGATGTGTTTTGCATAACAACACAGGGGCTTGCGCAAGGATATTGATTGTGTATCTCTGTGTGTGTGTAGGTGTGTGGGTGCGTGTATAATTAGGACAAGGTAAAGGTGACCGTGAAGAGCTGGGACCGCGTGTGGCACATCATCAGCCCCCGGAAACGTCGCAAGGGTAGCTCGAAAGCGGTGGAACATAAATCTGCTGCGCATGTCGCTACTGCGGATTGTAATGTTGGGACATTTGTGCTACGAGGGCGGCCTCAAAGACATTCACAGGGCACTTCACAGGGCAGTCGCCTGCAGATTGTTCGTTAACGTGCGCGATCATAAATTTGGTGGAAACACCAGAAACGATCGTATGTGCCAATGCGCATTTAAATATGTGGCTCACCGTCAGCAACGACCAGAAACGCACGAGACGGTGATCAAAACGTCGCACAAACTCGTCGAGAAATGCGACGGGGCATCATCGAACGATTGCTAAACGAAAAGGAAAAATCACGATCTTCACAAATGAAGCACATTGAGCAAAAAAGGGAAAAGAAAGCATCGCGAGCAAAGCAACCGCGACGACCCATCGCCACCGCCGCCGTCGCATGCAATCGTAAACTGCATCTTTCTGTGTTTGTTGCTGTTGTTGTTCGTTGTATTCCAACGGATCCCTTTTTCCGTGTTGCGGGTCATTCATTCAAACTAAAAATAGTTTTTAACAGGCCCTGGGAGGAGGCAAGTCACGCTCTCTAGGGTTTCTGTGCATCCGCAGCAAAAAGGTGGTAGCGAAAATGTCAATCGTGCGCGCTATATGCGTCATGTTACGAAGCAGGTATTTTCTGTCCTATAGAAAAAGGAGTAAATTCACAAAACGACAAACAAACGAACATGGCAGTCCTAGTTAGTTGTGTGGGAGGGTTGCGGGCGTTAGGCGTGAAATAGTGCCCGTGTTTGTGCCCCACCACAGGGGGTGAATTTAAGGGCCGATTCTAGGTACTACAGTTTTGTTGGTTGGCAGAGCAGCTATTGCGTTCTTCTTTTACATTTTAGCTCGCAAAATTAAATTTCTTTTCATTTGAAAGAATAGAGCTGTGAGCAGAAAGTTGTTCCATTGGATGAATGAACTAGGGGGAGAGATTTGTCAATGGCTCCAAAAAGAGCCTAAAACATATGAATCGATCGCGTACGAAGAGATTCCGCGCTTGTTGGTCGTTTTGTTTTTGCTGCTGTTCCTTCCACAGCCCGCTGGAGCCGAATCGTCTACTATCGATCCGTAGTGGACGAGGTTTTCAGGCATGACAAAACAAATTCAAATCCCGCCCTGACGACCACAAAACGGACCGACCCACGCTTCGGCTCCGTTCTATTGCCTCTCGGGAGTTTCGAGGACGCGTTTTTCTATGGTTCGTTGGTGATCGCTTGAATGAGACAAGCTGCGTGTTGCTGCTCGAGAAAAGGATGCCAAAGGATCAGCGGAAAAGACGGGCGTCTCTTAAAGCTTCATTCGACCGCTATGTGGGCCATTGTGGGATGCGCTGGAAGCACCAGGAACATTTGGTGCTACAATTGGTGCTGGCAGAAAGACGCTCTGTTATCGTGTTTTACGAACAAGTTCGCACGCGGTACCATCGTTAATTTGTAACATTTTCATGTCGAACGTTTTGACGAATGCATGAGTTTCTGCTGCGCTACTGTTTCGATTTAATGGGGCCAATTGTGGCCAAAGTTTTACTTCGCTCGAGCAAAGCAACAGTACAAAATTCATCTCTCATCCTGCTTCATCCGGCCACCCTCCCGTTTTGGGGGTAAAAGTAAAAACATGTTATGCTGCATACGTGAAATATTACAATCTCGCCAGCATGGTGTGGGGTTCGTACCATCTTGTTCCATCATTATTCGCTGTATGCTCATTTTCCTGCACCTCTCTTATGGTGACTACAGCAACGATGGCCTCCTGTTGCCCGGAGAAGCTGGTCGGTGAGCTGGAAGAAAAGTGAAGCAAAGCATAAAACGTTAAAATATCTTCACTGTGACACAGCAGCAGCATGTTGTTCGCCCTCCCGTTAGCTGGTTGAGTTGGCAGAGGAAAACCGCGCGTGTTAATATGCGTGTTTTTTTCGGTGTATGTTCCGTATATGCTCATAAGCAGAAATGCGGCATCATGATAGTGGAGCTCGCAAATGAGGCCGCAGCAGCATGTGCCTCTTGAGAGACCGGGACGATGCCAATCAGAAGGCAGAAAAGGGAGAATAAGTACGGCAACATTCAAGGCCATCTCTGGCGGCATGATTTTTGGCTGAAAGTCTGAAAAAGGAAACAAATTGCTGCCTGATGCACGGCGCACGGTTGCAATTTATGTTTCGTGGTTGCATCCTGATGTGCATCGGCTTAAATGTCGGTTTTGTGGGGTTTTTTGGCTTCCTTTTTGAAAAGAAAATCACATTTTTATGCATGCGCGCATGCTTTCAACATGCTGCTGTGATGGTAGTGTGCGCGTTAGCAATAATGGTGTATACCTGTAATGGTCGATGGTGGAAATTTTAGAAGCAATCGATTTTATTACCACCCCGTTCGTGTAGTTCTTTTACTGTGTTTGGTAGTTCGCACAAATTTCAACCCATTTCTGGCACTAGCGGAGATTATATTTTGTTACCGTAAGCATCCACCAAAACGTCTTTGCTGCGCTGTGAGACTAAAATGCCTCACGGTAGGGCTTTTTGTTCTTTTTTCTTGTTTTTGGGGCAATTTCGCATGCGTGGAAGCTGCACAAACAAGACGCATTATTTATTGAATACTCGCGAAACCGCTTCGCCTTTATGCAGCGCACGTTCCGAGGAACCCCAAACGTAAGCCCTAAAGCAGATAAAGGCACACATTGGAATCGTCTATGAAATAGATGGGCACCACCCGAACAGAGCAGGTACGATGTCGGGCTAACGAACGTTGGCCTTGGTTTGCCCTGGCAATGCCGGGATATGATGATAAATTCATTATTAGCAACCGTTCTCCAAGTTCCCCGGCAGCAGGTTCGTTTGGTTTTGTTCAAGAACCCAATCCAAAGGGCAGAGACACGGCCATCTACGAGAGAAAACTACTGTTATAACATCCGCGTGCGATTCCAGGGGGAGTAACGTGCGCTATCCCTGTCCCGGACTTGCTTTTCTCCTCTCCATAAAAGGTACATTTTTCGACGGGTTTGGGACGCTTATAGAGTCGGTTTTTTGTTGGCCTTCGCCCGTTGGTTCAAACAGTGACATTGTCGTCACAACCGTATCGCTTTCCTACAGGTTTTTGGGGACTGTTTTTTGTCCTGCCCGTGCTGGTAAATAATGAAAATTTAGGAAGGTCGAGTAATTTACGACCCCATGCTAGTATTCGCCGCGGAATCTGCGCGTCCCGGTAGTGGCGGTGCTTTAAGGGACAAGAATGTTACAGTGGAAAATGCGAGAAGCACCATTATGTCAGCGTTTTAAGCACTTTCTCCCGAGAATGCTCGGGGTTTTGTGCCGTTCGTTATGTCGCTGGTGAAGTGGCTGAACATTGCCCCGGCTCGAAACGGGGCTGAAACGTTTCCAGCGAACGTGTCATTTGGTGCAATTTTGCAGAAAATCTTCGTTTCGAGCGCTAATTAGCCCGTGCCGTAATGCTGCACTTATTCTGCTGGGTGAGCCGCCATGTTTAGTGGCGGAAACAGCATGTTTGGCATGCCGGAAGTTTTTTTTTTGTTTTCCGTTTACGGAAACCCACTTTGCTCTCTTACATATTGCTTTTAAATGTTCTGTTCACACACAAGAGGCAACATTTACTTTACCCACGGCAGGTCGTAAATTCACGAGGCGTACGTAACCATGTGCGGCTGCATTCAATATTCGAATATCTATTAATTAGTGGTTCTGTCAGTTTTAGCAAGCTTGCTACCAAACATTCCGATTGTCTGTACCAATTAGCTAAATGTTCTTTCGTACAGTAACAATAATGGGGGCTCGTGGATCCTTTCGATTTTAGTTAATTATTTCACATATCGATGGGTTCAACAGAAACTGCTGGCCTTTTGAGTCATAAATTCTTAACCTTTTCAATGTGTTGCAACGATTCTCGTTGGAATGTACCATATATTTCATTACCGTCACATATGTCCTTCTTAAAGCCTCAGTAATAATGAAGAGAATGTTTTTTGTTTTGGTAATTTGGCTTATGTCAAACACTTGTTTTATTACGTTCAATGTGTAGTAGTATGTGTTTATGCTTATGCGGAAGATGAAGAAAAAAATTGTTTTGTTACATTTAATATGTGGAAAGTGTTTATGTTTATGTTTTCTCCATTACTTGTATTTGATGGATATAAGGGCTGATCATAAATTTATCATTGAAATATTTTCTTCTCACAAACAATTATCTGGCAGTGATGGGGAAGGGATTTTATGTTTCTATTTGTCGTCAGCATCGCAACACGATGAGAATGATCTTTTACCCCGGATGGTGTGTTTATTTTCCAGTAAACTTCGCTCCAATTGCGAGCCGGGACACGAGAAACGCTTATCTTTACGCTCTCATTCTTCCTGACAGCGTTACGAAAATAACGAACTCCGTGTAATTTATGGAGCTCCTCAAAAAAAAAAAAAAGAAAACAGTCATAAGAACTCGCGGCACCAACCAATTCCGCAAACGTGCTACAGACAGGGCCACGATGAACGATGGGTACCATCACCGGTACAAGGTACGCATCAGCGAGCTCATCGCAAACGTCTCGTAAGGAAGGTGAATTAACAGCCGACGAACAGCTTCTCACTACTGCGCGCTGTCAGTGGCATTTGGGTGGTTGAAGTGCAACATTTTAAAAATGCCTACATTTATGCTTTTCCCCCCGGACGGGTGGAATCTTTTGCGCCGGCCCAAGGCAAATAAAGTTTAAATAAATGGTGCGCAAAGATTGATTCCTGGCCGTTTGGGGCGTACAGCATGTAAACAGTCCGTGGCGTTACGCACGATGTTCGACCGCCTGGAGGGAGTTTATCTGCGGATACGCAGTGTGGGGCTAGGCAATGAACTTGTTTCTTCTTTGGTAGTTGGGGCTGAGGGGGCTTTTTTTCTGTTTTTGATAAACTAAGTGGAATCCTTAGTGCAATCTCGCGCTCGAAGGGACGGAATCTCATGTAAACATGCCGCGCATACGATCCCTCAATGGGTTGAGCTGAGAATGGAAGACCCTGGCCGGTTTTCCGCAGCACCATCTCTAGCCATATTCCCGCCGTGTCGACGACGCGCTCATGTCTCACGTGCTAATGTGTTCTTATTTGTGACGCAATTATATCACCCCTCTTTGCTCTGCACGCTCGGTGTGAAGCGCGAAAAAGCCGTCCCGCGAGGAAAGTGACACATGGCCGGTGTCGGTGGCGCAGACGTGCCAGCCAAATTAACCCAATTCGACCGTCATGTGATCGCGCTCTAAGAGTTAGTAATGAGTGGCCCTGTGTGTGACCACGTGCGTCCCTTGCTTGGTCTTATCACCGTGATCGAGATTAACGCGCGTGGTGGTGTTGGAAGGCGATAAGAAATTTAATTGACGATACTATTCTGCCCCGCAGCATCGTTGAGTATTTGGAGAATAATTTGGCCGTTTTTTTTTGCTGTCTATTGACTGTTACCGAGCAGTTTTTTTTACCCACCTCGTTCCACTTGGTTGAGGAGAACATTTAGCTGTGATGACGATCGCTCCCTTGGACAGAGGAGAAGAAGCCAAAGCGTGCCCTGCCGTACGTCATGTAATAGCAATATACACCTTTATGCCCACTTCGCAGGGTTGTGTCCCGTAAATAAGGGTTGAAGTTTGAAGTGAAGGGACGACGTGGTGCAGGAGACAGTCTGCTGGGGTTGTTTGGTGCTGGTGTGGGTAATAGTGCCGTGCCGTGCCGTACGTGTCAAGTAGAACGTCAGGTGACTATTGTCACTCAGCGCATTTGGATTTCGTACCCAAGTGATTTCACGACTTTGGTCGCACTTTAGAACGAACACTGGGGGGGTGTTGCAGCATAAAACACCCCCACATCTGTACGAAGAATGTTATGGAAATTAAACAGCGGGCGTTTGCGAAACACCACACAAGAGATCGCAGCAAACGGCGCGACCTCTTCGGACGCATGATGGAGTAGCAAAAGTAGTCGAACAAACACCGCTGCGTCCGCTGGCTGTGGATGTGATCTGTTTTTGTTTTTTTCCTTCCTTTTTTGTCTTTTTGCACCAACGAGAAATGCGCTCGAGAGAGCGAGAGAGAGAAAGAGAGAGAGAGAGAGAGAGCTCCAGCGGTGATGGGCAAAAATAAATAGTCTACGAGCAATAAAACAATTCGATTGTTTACGCAAACATTCTTCCGCCCGATTGTTGGCGCAGGAGGGTTGAGTATTTTGAGAGGAGAGCAGTGATTTTGCATTGACGCTATACCACCAGCCCACCCCCACGCGCACCCCAAGGGCCGAGGGTTTGAGGGAAGGTCATTTCGAGTCTGGCACACCCCCGGTTGGGAGTCGGAAGCGCAAATGCGCCGGGAAGGAAGCGTAATTGTAGCAAACGAAACGTCGGAATCAATGTTATCGACTGTATTTTAACAGCTCTGCTCTGGTGGTTTGGTCCGGTTTCGTAAGAGGGACCGTTTGGCTGCTTCTTCAAAATGGTGTATGGTGTATCGATTATCGAACGCCTCGTGATGTCATGGCACAGAAAATCGAGAACGCCAGCTCCTTCGTACGTGCTTTCAAGCCCTTGCGATGTCTACGGTGTCCGTGGTGGAGATGAATAGTGACTTCGTGATTATAAGACGAGATTACGGGACTCACGGGTGGAGTAGAGCAATTTGGATGGAGAATTTGCCATAACCTTCAATAGCCGGGTCCGGTTGGACGGTCGTGTCTTGCAAACATGCACATTACCGTGTAATTTATGTATCTGCAATAACAGCTTCAATCCGGCTGCGGGGGACGTGCTGTTGTTTGCTGCCCAGATAATGGCCATAGTATTGTAAATTGCTCTTTTATTTTATTACTTGCGATGGTTAAACGGTTTTAGTCTAAGCAGTATTTTGTTATGTTTGCTCATGAAAGTGCTTCATTTATTTTTATTGAGTTATAATTAATTAATTCTCATTGAGCTTTTTCAATGTATAATTTTTCGTCAACACACAATACTCGTCAAATTAATTTTACACGTCTGTGAAAATCATTCAAAACACGATAAATTGTCCAAAAAGTCGCTGTATTTTTGGACATTGACAGAAAAGAACACAGCGTTTACTCGCTATAAAAAAACCAAGCAGCTAATGGCACACCATTCGAGAGGTTGCTAATAAGAGGCTTTCGTTTAGATTATTAACACTACTTAAAGACGATCCACTTACGCGATCTAGTGCGATTTGCTTTGCGAACCATCGCCGTAATCCAATGAGCGAGTATCCTCGGGTACGATCGAAAGCAGCTATTCTTCGACTCCACTTCCCGGGCAATGATTGCGAATTTAATTAAACTCAATTAAACGACTCGGGCTTTTGTTGCGGCGAAGTTGCCTTCCATTCCGCGGCTTCTTGTGCTTCCTTTCGTTCGTTTGTGTCCTATATCGTTATTTTCCTCCATTCGTCTGCTCTCTGCGCGGGAGATAGCCCGACCCTGCGGGCCATGACTTTTCCTCTTAATTGCTCCACTGTGATTTCCTGTTGCATGTCGGACGTGATTTGCTCGTCGTATTAAAGTTATGTATTTTTGTTTTGTCGATGTTGTTTCGATTCCCGATGCACGGCGTATTTGTTATAGAGGCAAGGGGATGAAAACATGCACACTACTTCTTCTATGACGTGATGGGCGGTGCTGTCTTTCAATTTCAAATGATGCATTTATTCTAATTTGTTTCTTCCTGCTTCTTTTCTTCGCATGGCGCACGTTTCGCAGAGCGACAAGACAAACGAACTATGTCGAGTCAACAGAAGCATCGAATTCAGGTTCCGGACGGGCTACGGGATGTGCTGCTGGAGTTCTCGATAGCATATCTGCTGGAGCAGCCCGGCGACGTGATCGATTACGCAGTGACGTTCTTCACAAAGCTACAGGAAGACCGCAAAACAACGATGATCACGTCTGCCGAACCGACCTCGCCAGACGAGAGCATAATGTCGCACGATGAAGGTAAGCTTAAAAGGGTTTTGTGTAGGTTTTTTTTCTCAATTTTTAGCTGCTAAACCTGTTAAAAATTTGGTTGCCAAAGCCTCTCGGGTTATTATCGACCGTCACTTTGGTGCATGATTTTTTCAAACGCCGCTTGAGTTTCTATTTTCTAATGTTCACTTACCCGATGTGGAATGCTTTCGATCCGCCAGATTCATGATTGTTCAATATCCTCGTGTTCAACTGTTTCACAAATCAGACAGATTGCGTGCCGCTCATCACGAGTGTGTTGCTCGTTCCGAATCCCAAGTTCCAAAGCATGCGCGCTCTACCCGATGGCGTGGAAAAACTCGGCCGTATTTCCCAGGGACGCGGCTGTCACCTGACAGGCAGAGACTGGTGGTTCTTCGAGCCTGGTCGATTGTTCTATTGGCAGCTTTAGCACCCAATCTGTGGCCCACTTTGGTCCATGCCAAACGAAATCCCCAGCTCCCAGTGTGTGTCGTCCTGCTGCTGCTGCTGCTACGGTACAGGCATGGCTAGAAATACCATCATCGCCTTTCATCGATCTCTTTCTATGCCACCCTAACGCCCACCACCCCCAGAGGTGGTATGTATATGCGTGGGTCTATTTTTCGCTGAATTTCGAAAATTTATCGATTTCTTCGGACAGCGACGGGCTAGTGGGCTGATGATAATTGTTTAGAAGCACGTCAGTGCAGCCGTATTTGACGTCGTTGTTGCTGGTCGCATACCTGGTAGGCATACCTCAAACTGATCGTCACCGCGCAATGTACCGCGGTAAATCCTCCAAATTTTCCACCACGCAATGTGACCAAGAGGCATTCGCTTCGTTCGTTCCCAAACCGCCGCCAAAGTCAGCACAGGCAGCACAGGCAGCAGTGAGAAAAGAAAATCGTGTACATGCGTCATCAAAACATACGTGCACACACGCTCGTGGTACCATCTGTTCGTGAATGATTGTTTACACCCTGGGCTTTAGGGCAGTTCTCATCTTCGAGCGTCGTGTCGTACCCGTCGAAGTACGGTTTTGTAGCACAAAGTGTTCATTTTGCAATTTATTGCATCCCTCCTTTTGCCATCGCTCTCACGCTAGAAGCGATTAAATTCTGTGGCTTCCCTAATCGTGTTTGATGTGTTCTGAGCCTCACTTTAACCAACGCCCCTTTGTGGAGGAACGCAAAGAAAACCCACCCCAACCATCGTTTCCAACCCACGCAACATCCCACTCTCTTTCTGCTATCACACTATCTCCTAGATGTGTGTCGGTATTGTTTTAAATGCTTCCCTCGCGTTATGATACAATGGTTTACCATTCGCGCTGCTTTTCGCATGCGGGACTGATTACTCAACATCTTCGGCTTGGTAGGTACTTGGCGCCTGGTGCGACTGGTTGGATGGAACTTTTGTTTGTTCAGCAGGCCGCAGCGCGGTTGTGGCGTGCAAATAGCAGGGCGTACTTCCCGGGAATGAAGAAGCTGAGGTCGGGAGGACTCCTTATCTTACAGCCGAGACCCGTCGTTGTCGTATCGGTCGATTGGTGTACATGAAGCCTGGCGCCATTCCTACTCGACACGGAAATGGCACGAGTGGCGCATCTCAGCGTTTATGTAAGCGGTTGGGCTTGGTCATATGTTGCTTATGTTGCGTAGGGTAAATTTCAACCTGACCGTTGTGTGGTTGACTTTTTTTGAGATTTTTAGACTTTCCCGAAACGAAGGAGAACAACCAACATCTCGCTCGAAAGACGCTCAGTTTGCCAAAAGCGACCCACCCTTAGGATTGTCCCTTTTCAACCAATTGCAGCCTATATACATCCAATTTGTATTTTATGATGCCCGCTAGAGCCGTGGAGCATTGGGATTGAGCTAGAAGTGAAATGAAAAATAACTTCATTTTCATCGATTGATTTCATCCCTCTCAACCCCGCTCACCACGACAAACATCACGAGCTTTAAGTGCTTCTCCATTAGGCCGCGAACTAGGCGCAACTCGATTGGGAAAGGGGATTGATAGCCCATCGCAGACAGGGGATTCTCTCTCTCTCTCTTTCTCTCTCTCTCGTTCTGATACCCGCCTGGCGCCCCACCGGAAAGCAGCCAATCAATTGGCGGCCCGGGTTTGCGCACAATCGTTCTGTTGCGCTAAAATATTCAATTAAGAATAGATAAACACAATCAGTGGAAAATGCAGAGCGTGCGGAGGCTCAAGGGCGCCCTCGGAACGGGCAAGGGCAATTAGTGTTATTATTGCTGGCGAGTGCAAGCCCTGCCCGCGAACGGGATGAAGATGTCGTTTAGACGTCAATTGGTCTCGTAATTGTGGTTCGCGATCCTTGCGCTACGGTCACCGACGAGCTAAATTTAAACTCAAAAAAAACCGGCGCTTATGTTTTGAATCGAGTTTACGGCATTGATTTTTTACGTCGCTTGTTTGGATAACGTGTGGCTCAGGGAACAACGTAAAAGTATCTCACTGACGGGGGTAGATTTACACTTGCGATGACTTTTGTCGCGATGGCTATTAATTAGCCACAACCTTCAAGGTAACTGCCCACTGCGCCAAGACAACTGAAGTCTCTCTGTTTCACGTCGGGCGCCTCCATTGCCGCTGCCTCCATTAATCGATAACAAGGTTGTACGGTGGCGAGACTGTGAGATGTGGTGTTGAACATTGCATTTTGCCAGTTGATATGCATCGCACGATTTTCTCAAGCAAGGTAGTGCGTTCTCTGTCCTATGCACCGTCGATCGGTGGCCTGATATATTACCACTGCATCGCCCTGACTACCTGTTGTGACATGCAGTTTGCTGCGTCGACGTACATTCAGGACGCGTACGGTCGAAACTAGCCATGTTCGATCGCCTCGACTACAGGTGCGAGTTGTGCTGCCGATCCGATAGCGATCCGAAAAAAAAAACGCTCACTCGCTTGCCCACTTTGACAGGCTCCAGCAAGGTTTCGTTTAATGATACTTGTGAAGAAGATTGATGAATCTATTTGTTTGCTTTTTGCCATCGATGCAAGCGTCCGAGATGGTGTCTGTCAATAAAAAGCAAGGCGAAGATAGCATGAGCTGTGATGCAATGTCACAAACTGATTTCTTATTGAATTACGTGTTTTTGTTTTACAATTTTTTGTTACTTTTCGGTAGAGTTTCGAAGTAACCGTAACACACGGTGCAGGTTTATGTTTACACGAACATATTTTTACGAAAACAAAATTCCGAATATGAGAGTGTATGAATTTTGTGATGAATCCATAATGCTCCATTGTAATAGTTCAATAACTTTAGATATTTCTATATATGTATCGGTTTTTGTGTGAAGCAAACAGAAAAGTCTTCTTTTAGTGGACTCGTGGAACTCGCTACGTTCAAGTTTGATTGGCATTTCAATGAACGAAATTGAATGGCTAGAAATGCTCCGAAAACAGCGCCCCAGCAGCGAGCCATACTCGCGATGCGTGGGAAAATTGCAAAAAGGTAGACTTTAGCTGCCATAATACTCGAAGATGACCTATATACTCGCTGGCAGTTTGAACGGTAGCGGTTGTCTAACAAAACGAGTTGTTGAAAGTTGTGTTATTCTGTGTGTCAAAAAAGAGTTTGTTGTGCCTGCAGTTGAGATTCGTTTTCTTCGTCGATGAATGTGCGTGAAGGGCATAAAGTTAGTATGAAAAGTTCGCGCAGATACGAAACGACGGGAATTTTGTGGTTCAATTGTGAGCATCTTTGGTTGTCATGTACAATTATTGGTACAGCTGGCTGGATGCGGTGTTTCATTTTCCACACAATTTATTCGTGCTAATGGTATAGCTGGTAAGATAATTTTAATGAAAGATAAAAGCGTACCAATCCTACTCGCTTCCCAGCGGGCACATCTTCTTCGGTTTGCATCGCTCTTTCGCTTATGATCATCGGTGGAAATGTCGCAGATGTGCCTGAACCCCATCCGTTTAGGTCACACGACGACCGTCGAACGGGCGACTCGAACCGAGAGCTCAAGCCAGCTCAAATGCGCCTGGTGTGGCCTGATTTGGTCACGCGATCGTCAGTTCCAATGCCCAACAACGGACGCGGGCGGACGAATGCATAATCGCGTGAACCACAGAGCCACGAGATACCGGTTTGTGCGCATGTGTAGTTGTGAGTGCACTTTGCGACTGCAGGAAAATTGCAAACGGGCGTGAAGTCCGGTTTGAAACGTGCCCGAATTGGGGCGATCGTGCGAACCCAATGCGTTGCATTCGGTGTTGCATTCGAATCAAGATCATGTGCATGCTGCCTGCGCTTTATGGCTTTAACGATCCGGTGGCCGACAGGGGGTTATGTAGATTGTTATCAATCTGTTCGTTGCACAATTTGTCAAACGGGTGGTGTCAACGCAAGCGAAGGACTACAAATCAGCGACAATTATTTATTGCGTGCGCTGGGTTTTACGAAACATTGGTAGCATTTTTATGGCTACTCAACGCCCGCGGCAGCCTGCTGTATGTCCTGTAGAAAAAAAAAACGGGAACTTAATTCCATTTCCGTGGCTTGCGAGGCGTTGACTAATTTTAAACCTACAACCCTTCGCAAACTGTCATGTCGAAGCGATAAAAAGCGCTTCCTATCACATCTCCGTGCGCTTCACCAACAGACAGACAGGTTGTGATACCATCGGTGCTGGTTGGCCAAGAGTGGTTGAATATTTCATACAATCAATAAATGAACGCTTGCTTCACAGGGACCGGGTCTCTTATACCTCTCGCGAACCTCTCGGCAGAGAGATTGATGCGGTGGGATGGTTTTTCCAAATCAGACGATTGAGTTTGATTCGTTGTGAAGCGGGGCATATACGAGGGTGAATTTTATTTCCACTTCGCTCCGGTAAACGACGGTGACGCCGCAGTACGGCGTGAAGAGTGTGTGAATGAAGCCGAAAGAAGGATGCAACTCTCGTCTGAGGGACGGAAAAACCCCATCATCAAAGTGTGATAACGTATCTTTCTCTACACCGGTTACATAATCCGTTTCAAACGCGCCCGGACGTTCGGCGGGTTCTGTCGTTGCTGCGTGAGCTGGAGGTTATTTATGTAAAGATTAGCCTCTCTTCTTTTCCATGCAAATTATATTTCACGATGGAGCCCTTTGAGCTGTTGCTTCGAGGTGTACATTAGGGACACTAGGACACAAAAAAGGACACCCCTCACATTTGTGTTTCCATATCGATTTAAGCAAGCAACCGAGTACTCGCGAATCATCAGCCTCCCAATTCGACGCCTTCACCGACCCAACGCGTCGTGATTGATGATAAAGGAAGAGTAAATTGAAAACGAAAAAAAAAAATAGCGCAAAAGGGAAATAAGCTGTCATGAAGTCTTAGGTCTACTTGTTGCATTTTGAACGTTACGGTACGCGACGATATAGAATATCGTTTGTCACGATGGTATACGGTTGTCATGGACGAACCATCTCGTGGGGCTGTTTCTTGCTCCCGTCATGCCGGTCCTGGCAGGAATTTTGATGACGATGACTTCCAGTTTGTACGTTTCACATGACAGACAGTGTGTTGCCTTCCTGAAATTGACTCACAAGCACTTGCAAATTTTCCACCCACCGGGTTTTCGGGACTTCCTGCAAAACCCATCCATCCATCGTGGCATAGTGAGCGGTAGCAATACTTCAATTCGTTCCATCCGTTCGATCGGAACCATCCCCGAGTAGCTTCAATAAACTTGCTCTCAACTTGCGCTTGGACACGCAATTGGCTCCCCACGCATTGGCTTTATGTCCCACGAAAGCTGGGGTCACCGATTTGGATCCGTCGGTCCAGGGTGGAAAGTTTAATTACTTCCAAAATGAACGGACGGAGGCGCGCGCGTCGTAGTGCCGTTGCTGCCCACGCCCACGCCTTCGATTCGGCCGGACTTCAAACGAACGCCTCAGCTAAAGAAGGCAAACCACTCGATGGTCAGTGGACGCACGGTGGACGAACCGGTGAAGTCAGCCGCTTTCAAAGTTATATATATTTCTATTTCTGCGCTTCACCGGGCGCTTGTCAGCTGGCGAGAAGAGTGATTCGATGTCAAACCAAAAGGCTACCGTCATAATTGGAGTTTATAGGCCTTCTTTTGACCTATTAATATACGTTGATGTTCCTAAGCGGAGCCAAAAAAAATGACGGCGCTTCCACGGCAAATTGAATTCGTTTGAGAACGACGCGCTCAGCACCACCAAATGCGCCAAATTGCGCGTCAGTGTAATTGCTGCGTGTTCTCTAACGTGGGTCCCCACACATCCGACACAGTTTAAATCGGATGAATCCGTTCTGCAGGCGCACTGAATAATCGGTAGATCGCCGGATCGATGGTAGATAAAAAGGATGACGCGTTCTGGGATTGTCGGTGGCATTATTATCATCTCAAGCGGAAGCTTGTGTGCGTGGAAAAGCGTCGGAAAAGTCGTCGTCGTCCTGGCTCTCAAAGGATGGGGCACGCTTTTTTCCGTTCATGTAGGTGGTCGCGGGTGGTCGAAACGGAAAAACCCAGGGTCCCAGGAGAGAAAAGGCGCTCTCAAAGTGCACGTGTGTACGTGTTTCTATACCCATACCGGCAGTGGCAGTGAACCGTGTAAGCAAGAATTTATAGCAACCACCCGCAGCATCATCGTTGGGGGTGGAAACAAAAAAAAACAACGAGGAATCCCCATTTCCCACACCATCCAGCGTGTCCTGCCGAGTCTCGTGAAGTGCCTCGTGAATGGTGCTGTATGCTAAGCCTTTGGAGTCCTTTCAAAAGGAACGCCAAGTGGTCGGTCTGGCGGAACCGGGAGCCTAGGGTAGCAGTGAAGTGAAACGATGAGTTTAATATTTTCCCCTCTCGCTCTCTCGCTCGCTCGCTCTTTCGCTTGTTACAATACACCGAAACCAAAAGTGCTGGATGGGTTGGATGGGATTTTTATTTGTTCCCTTCGCTTGGGACAGGATTTTTCACTCCACTGGCCAGTGGCGGTGCGCGCTTTTCCTCGATGCTGGGCCCATCCTTTGTCCGATGCGAAGCAACAGGCGGACTTCGTATCGGCCCTTTTTGCTGCTGCCCGGCCAGGAGAGACTCCGAGACCAGGAGACAAATATTGATTGGTGCATCATCATACTGCGCCCGTGTTTGCCCGTCGTGTATATCGTGCTCATTCCAGCCATTCCGGCCAGCAATTACCAGCGCGGTTCTCCACACGCCGTTGGATGCAGGATGTCACCGTCACCGTCTCCCTGCAGCAGGAGTCAAAGTTGGCCCTGGAATGATCGGCTTCTTCGCACCAACATCAGTGTCAGTTGTGTGGTGAAGTTGGTAGCGATCGGTCACAAAAGGTTTCACCGTTGTGTGGCTTTCTCGTTTTTTTCTTGCGCAGTTCATTGTGAAGACCCAGCCCAAGTACTACGAGGTTTTCGGTTCAGGGCAGAATTTATACCACACTCGCTTGGCCCACTGATCCTCGATCATTGTAACGCACAACGTGGGCAGATTCGGTCGCTGTGAGCCAAGTGTTTTTTTTGGCGTTGGTGCGAAAATAAAAGTAAACTGGCTTGCGATCGTTCGCGACTGACTAAAAGCACCCGTGTGTGCAACACGTGGGCTTGGTGTGGTCGAGTAGTTTGCAGCCTTCTGTTCGATCCTGTTCTCGGCCATCGATGTGTGTATTTCATTATTCATTGCGTCGCGAAAAAGACGATGCATTGATCCCCTCGTCGATGTGGGTGGACCTGCAAAAAAAAAGCGAGCAAACTTGTCGGAGAGGCCTGACCGAAAAGGTGTTTGTTTCTATTTCCATTCGATTCGCCCGTGGGCGGCGTATGAATGAGTTTGGTGTCTGGAGGTCGCACCGCCAGTGATCTGGGAGTGCATTGTGCACATGAAATAATGGTGTCATTGCAGGTTGTTTGCGTGTTGTTTTTTATTCGATTGTAAAACTAGCGAGAGATGCAGTAAAAAATAAGTAAATCAGTTTGTTTTCCATCGTCGCTGAACGAACACCGCTGCTGGAGTGTGGATTTGTTTTTAGCAAAACCATAGGTTGTTTGTTGGTACCGTTGGTTGTTTGAAAGTTAGTTTGAAAAATGAATCGAACGAAACGGAATTTACTTGGGCGTATATTCTGCAAAATACCCAGAGGTGAGGGCTAATTCTGGAGCTTAATCCGCTCGCAATCCAACACCGAATCTGCTCTGCACCCTTTTGCACATATAGCTTTGGTATATTGTGGGATAAATGATTTTGCGTCATTTAGAGTGGCCTCAATGTGGAGTGAATTCTGCAAGTTGTTTCTTTAAGAAACTCCACCGCCATGGTTGAGGAATGATATGTGATAAACAAAAATGACCCCACGCAGGACATAATTGCATCCGATGGCATAATGATAATGATACAAATGATGCAAGACAAGAGCGAGGATTTTTGAAAATGCCATAAATAGTTTCGAAGCAAAGCTATTATTTACCGATAACAACAACAGGCGTGCCTTTCCAGTGCTTTATGGTGTTAGCTGATGATGATGGTTTGCGCGATTAGTTTATAGCAGTGCCTCGGCTCGACAGAAGGACTTACGGAGCCACTTACGGAGGTGATAAATGTGTTTGTGAGTGTTCGTGCTTTTGTGCCGTTGCGAAGCTAAGCAGCGCTTCGTCCGTCGGACTGTTATCGTTGTGAATTATCGATGGTGTTAAAATTTGTTGTTCTAAAACCAAAACCCACTCGCAGACTTTGTTTTATGGCCGTCTGGAGAGTGCATTGCTCGGATAAAATACTGCGCTTACGATCGTGAGATAATTCTGTCGATCGAAAAAAAAAACCCTCCTTCAGTGGCCAACACTCGTGTGACACCTGGTCTACGTGGACTACGCACTTAGAGCGCACAAAGCAGTAGTGGTGAGGTGAAGCACACCTGCACGGTAGCAAGGAATCATGTCCGTACAGACACAAAATTACGACGTCCTGTCGTCGGTCAACGGTAAGAAAAACCGCCAAAAAGCTCCGCTCTCAATGCCATGTATCCGAGGATAATTGCGGAATCGGTGTTGGTAATCTCATACACGCTCTTTGATAGGTCACTCATGGGGCTATTAAATCAAGCACACATCCGCACTTACCGTGGAGATGATGCTCGTAATGATTTGTGCTCTTTGAACACCGATGGATGGTGGTGGAAATTAATGCGGATGTGTGACGAGTGTTGTTTTTAAGATTAAGGATTTTTTGAAGATTTAGAAAAAGTTAACCTAAATCCCTTGGCACGTGGCAAGATGGATCTTCGAGGTCATCATCGAACTTTGTCACAATTGGTCAAATTCTTTTCGAACCTTATCGAATTAGAGGCATTCTTACACTTGCCGATAGCATGTGGTATTTTCACAGTGTGTTAAGATAGATAGGCCCCCCCAATATTACCCCCAACAGTGCCCGGTGTAGAGGCGTAACGTTGGCCTTTCATTGTCGTCCGGTGTCGTCGCCAAGCTCGGCTCACATTCGAATTGCTGTTGGCCCATTATCAGTAAGGGCGAACACCACCAGCAAGCAAGCTTTTATTATGGTAAATATTTGTGATAACGGGCGCGCGCGGTGTGTACTTTTGGGTGTCTTTGCACCACTACCGGTTTATTGCCGGCCAGGAGAGAAGGGCTAAGGGTGCGTGATGAAGCCGGAAAGCGGGAATTGGGGTGCTGAAAGATTGTTGTAACTAGCAATCAATTTTTATCCGACTTGTTGCTCCTCCTGCAACCCGGCGGAAGGGGACAAAGTGACGTAGGGAGACCGAAAGAACAGAGAAAGTGTATGATGACACTCGATAAGGCCGGTGACAACGTGTAAATATTGATAGAACGAAGCGCAGGAAGAGTTGCCTCCTACTTGTAAAGCGATTTTGTCGAGTGTATCAGATAACTGTATCAGGCGCTTCTGGAGGGGTGTAAGAGATAATGATCCCCAACAGGAAGGGGGAAAATTTTGTCCTCCCATTTGTTTGTACGACCATGAATGTTGTTTCAATTTATGCGAAAAGCGAAACCTTTGCTGTAAAATGTGTGTCCCCTGTGTTGTGCGTTTCTGTTGCGAATTGTGAAACTGTGTTATGCCAAGCTGAATTCAGAATATTCAGAAGTAGCAGACAAAGAAGTAGTTATTATTTTTTTATCGTTTGTAATCAACTGGTGATAGTGAAGAGGGAGACTTCGAGGTGTGAGTCTTGGCTTTTTTTTTGTGAGATGTGGAGATGAAATTTGCATCGCGTCAAAGAAGGTCCTTTTCAGCACACGCTCTGAAGCGGTTTGAACTGGTTAGCTTTAAAAAAAAAACCCCAACAACACGGGACAAAATGAGCGATGGACGTGATGAAAATAGTCTCGCAAAGTGCAACAGGCACGCGGTGCCCGATGATGGTGCTCAGTGAACCGTGCGGATGCGAGCGCTAATCCCAAGAACGATAGATTTTTCATCGACTAGTGAAGACTAGTGTATCCTGGCCCCCTAATATGCCGAGCCAATGGAGCGTTACAATTAGGGCTTACGTATGCAAATGTGTAACGTCCAAAGCGCGCGCGCGAGAGAGAGAGAAAGAGTGTGTGTCGATGTGTGCTGGCTGAAAGCCGAAAGGGTGCTTAGTGCGGCGCGAAATGCGTGCCACTCGTCTGGGTCGATTAGATAAGCTTCTGATGTACACTCTAGCGCACCTATACACGTGTCCCGTTCGCCGATGGATGAAAAAAAGCTACCTCTGTTACCTTGGGGCAGGCGTGGGAATTCAAATAGGCTGGTGTGTTGAAGGGAATTGCGGCTGCAGGTGGCTGCAAATTACGTTCATTCACTTGAATTGATACCAACATTTCAATTATCGCCCCGACTCGCGACTCGGACATGGGCCTTTTGGTGAAGGCAAACAATTGGCAAACGTGGAGGGCTGCTGTAAGCTTATGCTGCATGCATCCGCTGGTGTGTGGCTGCCAAGCCAAAGCCGACTGTCACGAAGGGTTCGGTTTCGGACACGAACACTGCCACCTTGACGATCGGTGTGTGCGCCCGGCTGTGATTTGTGCTTTAATTGTTTTGCATTTTGAGCAGTTAAGAGATTTTAAATTTAGATAGAAGGCCCCTTCGCTTCGCCGAAGCTGCTTGGTTGGTTGGTGTTTGGATATTAAGGGCGAGATCACGTGCCGAACACTCGTTCCCATACACACACACACACTCGTACACTCGCATACGCCCACAGTACCGGAAGGTGTCAGCCTTCGAGTCTAGGCCGCGTGCAATCGTTGCAGTGCATGTAGCTGCATTTGCTTGTTGTGTTAATGGGAATAGTAGACCTGGCCTAGCCGAGTTTAGTGCGTCCCCAGCGTAGGGTGTGTTTTATGATGTGTGGGTGGAAAATTTTGCACGATTTACTTGCACATCCAGACCAGTGGGGGGTCAGATCGGATGCCACTAGGCACACACACACACGCACACGAGACTGATCGGGCAATTGTTTACCGGGCATCCGGTTACAAATGCCAGCAGGCGTGTGAGGGCAGCATTTGCTGATATGATAATTAATGCTGTGGTATTACATATATAACGCTTTATGGCACAACACTGTATGCATCTTAGGTTGGGTGTAAGCGAAAGCTTAAAATCATGTCATGAGATGCTTTGAGGTTATTTATGGATTTTGTTGTGAGCCACTGATTTTGAATTTGCGATCGTTAGTACAACGTTTACTGGACGAGTATTTAACTTCGGAGAAGAAGCAAAACAATAAGAAGATTATGTTATAAAATATGTGATGTCACACTAAAAAGGGTACCAATAATGCACTCCAATATCCAACCATCATCGGGAAGATTTTCTACTGTTTGTCAGACTACGGGTTTCTAAATATCTTCAACAAACGACACCCCACTACTCGCTATGGGTGACTAATTCCACCAGTAGCGACATATCCAGCATCGGGAACACGCTTCAGTCACAGTCAAATGCAAATGCAACTGAGAGCACGAAATGAGAATTAGTTGTGCTCTTCTGGGGCCGCTAAATGGATTTTTCTCACTGGGGAGCTATTCTTGCGCTGGACCATAAACGTCCGCTGTTAGAGTTCGAAAATTGAAGAGGGAAAACCAAGCCAGGCTAAGGTTCGGTGCAGTAGCAAGCACTTGGAGTCGTACTGTCGCGCTAGAGCAGCTTCCGTAGTCGTTTGTTGTGTTGGTAGTTGGGTAGAAGTTTGATTCTGAAAGGAGAAAGCATACAAAGGAACAGCTGGAAGCTTCACGCCGAAACAAAGGCAATAGAAATTTATGCTTCACTTTGCCACAGACTCCGCCATATCGCGTTGCAGTACGATAGCCTCCTGCACATATGCTAGGTTGGGCGGTGGTTAAAGCGTGATTAAGAGAAAAAAGAACCATACCCACCGGCACTCATTTGTGCGAAAGCATCAAGTTGGCGCGGCGGACTGTCATGGACAGCTGTGTGTCATTTGCGCGCCTCCGGATGAGGACAGATAAAAGTATTATGCAATTTGCAAGGCAGTGTTTAATTGCCTGACATACGATGAATCGGTGTTATTACTGGTAATCTCGGTTTGCCGGCAAAGCAGGACATGTATGTGGTGAGTCATAGTCGCCTGACCAGGATTACGAGTGACAACGATCATGGAATGTTACGCGAGATAGTACGATAATCAGTTTCGTTCTATTTGCTAGCTGTCTAGCTGTTTGAGTAATGAGTAATGTTGGGAGACGTTAGTTTCGCTATTAGGTCTGCACAAATTGTATT
Source organism: Anopheles nili (assembly GCF_943737925.1). Taxonomy (NCBI): domain Eukaryota; kingdom Metazoa; phylum Arthropoda; class Insecta; order Diptera; family Culicidae; genus Anopheles; species Anopheles nili. The sequence continues at coordinate 42,698,317 of NC_071292.1, forward strand.
ATTGTATAATGGTTTCAAAATAAAATTATGTCATCATGGTTTAGAAATGGTCCTTGTGCTCGCTTAATTCCAATGATATTTTTCAATCTGTTGCATACGAGATCTTCCATTGACCTTGCATTTGGAATTTATTAATAAACGCCATATTCTTACAAGTTTTCAATTTGGTTTGCTTATTATCCTATAGTTATACACAAATTGTTGTTCTGTTTACTTTTAATGGCCCTGAAAATTAATTTATACTTATTTCTGAATAATTTATTTACTTGGCTGCATTCCTATAAAACTTATTGTATAACGATATTGTAAATTTTAATGTAGCATAGATTGCACCTGTGCTGGATGTCGTTTTATGTTCTCTTATTCAAAATTTGCGTTTGATTGTCTGATATTTTACTTTCAGAACCACTTGTGAATCGGTATGCAACACGCAGGAAATCCGTGTTTGCCGAAACGTACGATCCGGAGAATGATGACGAAGATGAGGGTGCTCGAGCAATATTCCCCAAGACGGATGAACAGCGAGCACGGTTGTGTGATTCCGTTAAAAATATTCTCCTTTTCCGTTCATTGGACAAAGAACAGGTAAGCGTATAATTAGTTTTGTGATTTTATGATAATACTTGACTGCAAAACCTTCTATCGAAAAGACGAAAACTTAAATAAACTTTATGAAAAGATGTTTAAGATGGTTAAATATAATTTGTTTTAAAATGCTGTTATAAAAATTCACCACTTTATATAAAAACGATATTTTATATGAATTAGTTTCAGGGTGTTTAACGCTTTATTTCACAATAATATAAAAATATGCTATTTTATGATGGGTTCAAAGAAACATATATTCAAAAACTTTATCCCTTGAACACTTACCAATAGCATAAAGGTTTGCATTTTGCAATAATCAAAAATTATCATATTATGAAATTTTAATAAATTATACAAGTCGGATGGAACCAAAAACGGTGGATAAGCTTATGCACAAGTTCAATTTGTATGTATCGATTATCATTATTCAGCAAGTTGTGAAGCCTTTGATCTGGTAACTTATTGTAGCTTATGGCGCAGGCAACGATTCAAAGCACACCGCCGATCAGTAGCGCTACCATTCGCGGAAAGTTATCATAGTTTATGTTCCAAACGGTCTTACATTTTCTTCCCGAAACTTTTTCAATTACAATATTTAATACTGCCTTGCTGCAATGGCAGTACGAAGTGAGCCCGGTTGGTTAGTCGATCGAATCTCTGATAACAGCTGTCTGTGCAGCAAAAGCATGCTAGAGATGAAGCTCGTGGCTTGATCTTATGCTTCTGTGGGACGTCTGTGGCGTATTTTTTTGGTCTCTCGTCATGCTGAAGATTGACCAGCTTATAATGTATGCATTTTTAATGGACAAAGTTACCGACTGCTTAATGGAGTTTGTCGTACATCCGGCGGGTTCTAGTTTATTGTGCAATATAAGTTGATTTGAAGTTAAGTTTTTTTTTGTTGGCAAATAGCAGATTGTTTCGATACTATCCGTGTCTAGCGTTGGTGTTCAAATCGTTGGCAGTTAATTTGTTGTTTTTTTTTTAAATTTACAATTCAAAGTGCTGTTAGTGGGCAAGTTATAATTTGTCAATGTTTTATCTCTTTTCCAGATGAACGAAGTGCTAGATGCGATGTTCGAAAAGATTGTTCAATCTAAAGACTACATCATCAAACAGGGAGATGATGGTGACAACTTTTACGTCATTGAGTCGTAAGTATATGAAGGATTGATGCTCTGTAGAGATAGCATATTTTGGCGTGTCTGCTGTACTACATGTCGTCAAATTTATTTCGTGAATTTTTTTAGCGGTACATACTTCGCGTATGTCGGTGAAGAACAGAAGCACATACATACCTACGATAACAGAGGAAGCTTTGGAGAGCTGGCACTACTGTACAACATGCCGAGGTGTGTAAGCAATGTTTGTCACCTTCTGTAATATGAACATCCAATTGATAAAATATATACATACATTTTAGAGCTGCCACAATTCAAGCGGAAACTGATGGTAAATTGTGGGCAATGGATCGCCAAACATTCCGAAGAATTCTGCTAAAGTCTGCGTTTAGGAAACGGAAAATGTACGAAGCCCTTCTGGATGCAGTTCCAATGCTAAAAACACTACAGGTAGGCTCAAACCGCTTAGCAAATAATTAATTACTAGCTGGGATGCCATTATAACGTTTCTTTTCCCGTGTGTCGTGTTTCATCATGTAGAACTATGAACGGATGAATTTGGCAGATGCTCTGATACCTCAAACGTACGCTAAAGGTGATCGTATTATCAAGCAAGGTACGAATTTATATTGTTTGAAGTGTGATACTGGTTGTTATCAGTTAAGTTCAATACAGCGTAAACGCTGCTGAACCTATTGGAAGCCTATATGTAGCACATGCTATACTCATAGGTTCGATGCGTATGATTTTTATGTTATTACATCATGCACGAGAATACGCTTTGAAAGTATGTGTTATTTTAAATAAATTACAATTTTAAACTTCATTTTCAGGTGACGCTGCTGATGGCATGTACTTTATCGAGGATGGCAAAGTATCCATCCGCATCCAGCAGGATGCAGGAGAGGTAGAAATTTCCAATTTAGAAAAGGGAGGATATTTTGGCGAGCTCGCTTTAGTGACACACAGGCCACGAGCCGCTTCCGCTTACGCAGTCGACAATGTGAAAGTGGCATGTGAGTATTTTTTAGAGATTCTGTAACAGCTAGAGTCTGTTTCGCATCTGAACGTATTTGTTAGAAGAGCGATCTCGACAAATTTGTTTGGACGGTCACACCAAATTGGATTGTTGATTGCTGTAGACATCGCTGCTAAAACGGGTGTTAGCATGGGCTTCTGCTTTACCCGTAGTTTTTGGCGTGAATTAATGCTTCATTGAAAGTAGTTTTTTTTATGTTGGCTTTTTTATTTATATATATATTATATTAATACCTTTCTTTCTTTTTCTTCAACGATTTTGCATGATGCGCTTTACTCACATTTCCTGTGTCGGTTAATTTCCATGTGTGATTCGCGTATTCCTTCAACCACCCGGAAATCGGAAAGCGTATGCTTAACACAAACCAAACTTAACACAATCATTCTATACTATGTCACTTGCATCAATTTGTTTATCGATTGTGATACCAAATGCAAATAACATATAATGTTTATCGTGTCCATCCCGTTTATCACATGCGAGAAAAAAAAATATCTCCAATGAATCCGTAGTTTTAGAAACGGATTGTTTTGAACGATTGCTTGGAAATTGTATCGATGTATTGCTTCGCAGCATGCAACACTATCGTTACATAGACGATGCGGTGTATGAAATGATACGCGAAGCTTGCCAAAGAGCCTGAAAATTTGACAATCTGTGCCTTAGTAACTTTAATGGGCATATTTCACATCACTTTACTTTATACTTATAGTTACAATTGTTATTAACATTCACTCATCGTTTAAGTAATCAAAGCTAATATTTTCTAATGAGTTTAAATATTTTCATTTCTTGTTCTTATTTTGTGAAATTGTGTGTATTGTGAAAAAAAAAATCAATTGCATAATCAGTCTCCAGAAGTTGTTGTGAAGGCATATCAACACGGAAATAAAAATAGCAATGGATTCAGATTTACGTTTACGTTTTTATACGTTCTACGTTTGTGATTGATGTTGAAATGGTCATTAGCTTTGAAAAAAAAACTTTGAAAAATTTTTCGATGTTAATATCTAAACGTCTTCTATCACTACTTTCGAAGATCTGAGGTTATTTTTGTTAGACCTTAGGTTTGAAACATTTTATTTTTGTTTTGGAACTACGACTAGATGGGTTCGCTCTGGTTGTTTGGTGCGGGGTGAATATCCTTGCTTGCAAAATATTTCGACACGTTTCTTGCAATAATTCAAAAATCTTCTCACCATACCATACATTGTACTCACTAATATTTTCGACATAATTTACCAAACGAGGTAAGCCATAAGAATTTTTAATTTCTTTACAAGTACGAATCGGTTCAATAATAAGTAAAATTCTTAACTTCATTCTTGATGTTTGTAATTAAAACATATTCAACACTAAATGTATAGCATATGCAAGTAGATTGTAAGAACGCACGGAAGAGTAGTAATTGGTATATTTGTTGTGGTATTCGTTTCTAAATTCAACAGTGCATGCAATATGGATGTTGATTTCTTATAGATATAGTTCCTTTTATTTAGATGATACATGCTGCCTTACAAACGTTAATGCAATATTGCTAAACATTTCAGTTTTGGACGTGGACGCGTTTGAACGTCTTCTTGGACCGTGCATGAATATCATGAAGCGCAACATTGGAGATTACGAAACACAGCTAGTGAAAATTTTCGGCAGCAAAAACAACATCACCGATATCCGATAAAGCGACACCATTGGATGGCCATTAATTTATCGGCTCTATTGACGCGAGGACTATTCTCACGGTAAAGGAACATCCTTGGGAAATGAAAAAAAAAAAACACCGCAACCATGCATAAAGAAAACTCCCTTTGGTTTGGAAGAATAAATTTTTGTAAAGCTAATAAGTCATATTCATGAACTAAAAAAGAGAGCTTCTATGTCGCTTTTAAAACACACACGAAGCGTTAGAAGATACATTCAATGAGAGCCTACCTGCCATTTATTCCAAATTGACATTGCCGTGCGTGCAGCAACAAATAGATATTGTTACTTGATACTTGAAACCAAATTAGCTGCCACTGGTGATTATGAAGCACAAAATCATCCATAGGTCTGAATCGAAAAGGATTGGCGAAATAACGAAAGTAGGATCCAACAATCAGCTATTACTGTGTTTGGATGTAACGAGGGAAGATTAACGCGATGGACTTGAACATGAAATTCACGTAGCGTAGAAGCGAGGTAGTATTTTTTTAAATGAACGGTGGATCGTTCTTTGCTCTGCTGAAAAAATCATTATCGTTGCCCCGCATGCGTCATGGACACGGAAGCTAAACCAATAATTAAAAAGATGCATGCAATTCACCTGGAAGAATCTGATGCGTAAGTAATCTTAAACAAATGTAAAATGGAGTGTTTGAAATTGGTGAGAGTAAAATTACGATTCGTATCAATATTATGGCTGATTAAGCTATAAGCTTAGCTGACGCTGGATGTTGCAGCCGCAACACGTTGATCGAGAAAGTAGCAAGTAAGATGTATCGTGAAACAAATATGTAGGATTTATAACAATATATAAAATAGCTTTTCTTATTGTTTGCATTATATAAATCGATATAACAATCATTGAGTGGTTGAACTATATGGGCGTTGTTGAAAAAGGGATATGTCAGCAATGAGTTGAAATGAAATAACGAATGCGGCAGACTGTAATTGCAAATTAAAATTAGTCTCGTAGAAACCATCCGGGACTTTTAGTATTGTGTTGTATTGTTTTGGTTCGCTATTTATTGATATCGTTTTTATTTTTTTAGTTTTTTTTCCTGTTACGAATGAACACAGCGTTGCTAGATCCGGAAGCTCGGAGCTTAGTTATTTATGTTGAACGAGGTAGTATTATTTAAGGATAATATGAGTAAAATCAGCAAAACATAAAGGATAAAATCAATAACAAAAGCGATGCTGATAATAAAATAGTTTGCTGACAAAAACCAGTGACAGTTTGCGTGAACAAACAAGATTGAAAACTCAGAACAAATAGTAAGAAGAAACGAATCGATAACGCTGACATCGTGCATACTTTCATTCAAACGTATCAAATAACAGCACGAAGGATTAGAACAATGCCATACAAACGAAATGATTTAGATAGTAAGCAGCAGTAAATTGCAGTACGAGGAACAGTATCCAAACAGAAACAAAATGTATGTGAGTGAAAAAAATATCAGGTGCGTAGGTTTGCTTAATAAAACATGAGAAAGAATATATCAGTCTATATAATTTTTCGTTAACCCCGAAGTTAGGCAACAGTACCAGTAAACAGTGGAGTAGGAAAACTGAGTAAAATATTCCACAATACACACAATACATATAAAAAGGTATTTTCAAACAGACGGCGATCAAGTAGACGATTACATTCAGTGTGAAAATATAGTTTAATTTGATATCAACCGAACAGAAAAACCAGTTAAGGCGAATAGTAAAAGAAACTATACTTGTAAAGCTTCGTTTAAGTCATGTCTAAGAATGTATTGCGATGAAAACCATTTGCACCATACGACTGTTGACTGCATGTGCAAAATAACACAAAAGCATTTGCTCATAACAGACATGAGTTTGTAAAACAGAAAACGCACGGAAAAACTGCGTAGAGAAACCCATATATTCCCAAAAAAAAAACGATTATGATGGAGATCTTGATATTAATATTTTTATCGGTCAATGTCCTTAAAGACGCCACCCCAAAATAGAAATGAAATAGTAAAGCTGTATAACTCTGATGGCAACTTGTTCAATATACTCTGAAGCGTCTTCGAAGATGAATCTCTCGTAACATCAATAGCCACCGCATGTTCACACAGTGCTTTGATCATTTCGAACTTTCCGAGCGCTTTGAACGGTTTCACGTAGAAGCAAATCCAACCATAATCCTATTAGACCAAAACATGCATACAAAACTGAAACCGAAACTAGGTTGGAGTTGTCGTAGAGGGTGCGTAAATTCATTGGAGAGCTAAGTTGAATTTTGTATGGTTTTTCACGTTCAACATATCACGGTAGCGCGTTTGTACGATGGATTGTGGCGATGCTGAGTGTAACTTTAACGCAATGGTACTGCTACACCCGGTACACTAGCTTCGTACCAACTCCAAAGCTTCCTAGAGTGGACCGTAGCATTGCTTTACGCTACGGCTACGGACGGTCTCAACGCACTAAAGCCGTAATCGTAGGAATACAAAACGAAGCAGTAGTGTAGTCTCAATAAAAGGGCAACGCACAATCGCTCTTAATTACCTGTTGATGATGGAAGCGCTGTTTAAACGGCTACAGCATGCAGGAAGCCATTCCGAGGGTTTCAATGACCTATCCTAGCACAATCGCATAATGAATGGATCTTTCTGTATCACACCCGCGTCTGTAACTGTCCGCAATACCTCTAGAAAAGAACTAAAAATCAGCCCCAGCCCAGCACTAAAGGAACCAGAGGAGAGAGAAAGGCGTGAAAATAAATATTACAAAAACATAGAAGAGAGAAATGAGGCGTGCAATGAAAATGTAAGAACAAAAGAGAATATGGCGGAGACTAACAAATAATAAGAAAAAAATCGTTGACATCTTAAATGTGCCCTTTTATCCATGAGATGATATACATATAAATGAGATGAAATATCTTTAATCTTACTTAGTCGCACGGCAAGAAATGCTACGCAGGCAGCATAACGCTCATTCAAACTCACCCGATCCCACGCTGGACGTCCTGTGAGACGGCTGAAAACTTCCTGAGACAGGAATGTGCAAAAACAAGTGGCAATTCGGGCACCACCGGGTGCTGAGGGAAAGTCGATAAGTTATGCCACAGGCATTCGTTGAGGAAGGCATTTTCGAACTTCTACACTTGTAGTATTTTTGTTAGGTATATGAAGAGAGCTTATATGAAAATGATGGAGAGGAAAAACAAAAACCAAACAAACCTAAATCAAGCGGTCTGACCAGGAAGCGCCGTGTCCGTGACATTCAAATATGACGACGTACAATATGATTGGAAAATGAAACAAAAATTACATGCGATCACGCGGATACATTCAGTCACGCAGAGGTGTATAAGCGCAGGAAAAACAAACTAAAAAAAACCAGGCATGTAAGGCTTCTACATGCGATGCTTCGCGATCCTTCAGATCCAACAGTCAATAGTGTAAACAATAGTGCAAAATCGCGATCAAGATATCTGAAGATTTGTATTCGTGTGTGCGACAAATCTATCACCAGCAACTTTCTTTGTTGATTAGGCTGATGTATTGGTTTGGTGTTTAGCAGGCCATCCTGAAGAATCAAAATATTGTTTCAAATATTTCAAAACAAATATGATACCCATCGGATCCAATGTGAGAGTGCGTTCAATATTGCAAGTGTGATTTAATTCCCATCCCATGCCCCACATGCCACTGGAAATGCGCAGGCAAATTTAGTTAGTTTATTGATCTAAGGCTTAGCCACTATCTAGCCACTAGATGAGGCATTCGCGCATGTGCAAATTGCGGCACTGGCATTGACTAGTGACGAAACGTCTCGGCTTCCATCCGCAGGGATGTTTCCATCCGCATGCCATCATGTTGCGCCCCACAGAAAATGCTGGCCATTTTCGTTTTAAGCGTTGTTTATTTAATGATAATTTTACCGTACATCGAAGCGTTTAGCCATGCTTAATCGATTAATTAAGACTACACCAACGGTAGATCTTAAAGGCAGCACGTATCAAAACACTATTTGCTTTGTTCTTCTTAGAAATTAGTTCTCTTACGATTTCTTGTTAAATGTTACAATTTTTAAAATAGGAATTCAAGCCACTGAAAACTAGAGAATATTTTTTCGGCCGTTTGGATGCAATTTTGTTTGGCAAACGAAAGTAAAAAATAGCAACAAAATTGTTCGCCTGAAAAATAGTCTGTTGTAATGTGGTAGTAGAAGCATCCACTCCATTGATTCCTTCCATCGACTAACTAACATTGCGTTTTACTAGCAAGGGCAGATAGATGTGAAAAATGTTTGAAATTTCGTTCCTTCACGATTTACTCAAGTTCTTACGCAAGAATTGTATATCCGTGCCCCCAAATAAACCTTATCGGCGAGGTATGATGATGTAACGTACAGGACATTCAAATGATATTGCCAGCTCAATGCTTCCTGACATCACGCGCATTCATAGATGAAGATAAAAATGCGTGCGAAAGTATTAGTTTGGACCTATGTATTGGTATAACCTGCTTACGTGTGGGAAGGCCCTTGTTTTGGAGAGTATCAATATCATCAGTCCAGTGTAGTCTCAGTCTCCGTCTAATTTCGTTCCAAGCGACGGTTCAGTTGGCAGTTTTAAAGAAAACAGGAAATCAATGCAAAACCCAAATAAAAGATCTATGCGTAACAAAACAATTGAAAAAGAAGAAAAAAAGATTTAACAAAACAACATGTTGCTGTCTCGTTAATGAAGGTGTCGTATTTAAAAAATAAAAATGAAAGTAGAAACAAATCATACGCCAATGTGTACAAAAACGTATCGCTGTAGTTAATTTTGTGTCGTTTGTTTAGCTTCGTTGGTGTTGGACAAAACACTATTGAAGACATCAGCATCATCATGATGACATGTTTGTTTCGTTTTCTAGTCGCTCATCAATTACATTTCCTTCCTTTGTTGTTTCAATGTTCTTTTCGTATTTTCGTGTCGCTGGCGTAATTTATCTTTATATACGTTCGGTACGCGATTAACACCTTGCGTGCCAAGCGTTTTTTTAGGAAAGTGCACAAAATGCCACGATTCAAGCGATTCTTGCTCATACGCCAGAGCCTCGGTTGCACCGGCTCTAATTCTACACGTTCTACGTGTGTGATAAATTATTGGCTTTCTTTGCGTTAATTTGTATTTCTGTTTGGTCATAAATGTGATAAGTGAGAATAATAGCTGTTCTAAATACTAAAAAATGGCATTTCAAAATGAAGCGTTTTTGCCGTAACCCAAAAATGGGTGACATGGCGTTTTGTAAAAATTTACATCACCCACTTTTTGGGTAATGTGGCACTCAAGGTGTTAAAAACTCGCTTATTGAATTCTTGTTTATATTGAAAACTCTCGGTGTCACTCACTTGGCCTCACTGGCACTCACGCTCTCAGCTGTCAAACCATTGAGCCAGTGGGACTAAACCAGTGAACATGGTCCGCCTACTGCGTTATTGTTCTACAAAAGTTTTGATGTAGATTTTAGTTTCATTTTGTAAAGTAGCGTCGCTAGATAAATAATGCAAATCTTTCCTTTTTTGTAGGGTTGATATTGTCTAGTGTTCAGATTTAGTGTCGTATAATTATACAGCATTACTATTGTATTTTCCTTAGTCCTTATTCAATCACTGTTTTATTCTTTAATTTTGAAAATAACGAACCATGTAAATTGTTGTTTTCCAACCTTTTGTGGTGATGGTTATGTGCACTCTTTAAAATATTTATACCATAGTTGTGATTATAAATAAAATAAAGATTTGTATGATACATTGTATATTTTTTATCACTATGACCTCTTTTACCTGACTATTATGTTTTATTAATTATCTGATAAGTTTGTTATTTGATTGTGTCAACAATTCTCTCCTTTCACTGTTGATTCTCAATCACTATTCTTTTTCATACCCTTTCAACGAATTCAAGTATCCATTTGATCATATTTCAGAAAATTCATCGGAAAATTCAAATTTCAAAATTTTGAAAGAGAGAACTTTGCTTACAATCTTCCTCTCCAGAGTATCTGAAAAATCGCTTAAAAATAAAAAAAAACAATCATATAGAAATTTGGTTGGGACGCAGTTATTATACGTTCATACTAGTTGCACTTTTGAAGAGTAATGTTGGGCTTAATTACGTTAGGTCACCTAAATTTGCTATGGGGTTATTGTGTCCATCCTCTGAAACTCCACCATTTAACTTTTTAACATCTATTCAAAGTATTAGATAAATGAAATATTACATTGTAAAAAATGAGTATAAAATATTATGATATTTTAAAAAATTATTAAATAAATGGAAAGAGTGTTTTTTTTGTATCACAAAATTTTGTATTACTTGCAGTAATAAAATCTTTACTTGAAACACACGTTTTTTATTTTGGGCATTTGTAACTTTAAAATTGTTTTTGGATTGTTTTATAAATGCTTACATATTGAGTGTTGGAAAAACTATTATCTATGAAAAAGCTAACGTATCTTCATCAGTAACACTCGTTGCATTTTCATTTGCTCTTGGTACCATGCTTTTTTGATTCATTATCCAATCGGTAATTTCTTACACCACTTTCATATTTGTCTCGTAGTAATCTAGTAAAGTTACAGCGTATAACATTTTTTTCTATCGCGTCATTATAATTCATCAAAATTAAACGAAGAGCTCAACCACGGTTGACGCTTTTGATTGCTATCGCTCAACATTGCGTGACCATTTTTTCATGCGCTGCTGAAAAAAAAATTAAAATTTTTTAGTTTTATAACTAGCGCTATTTTTTATCCTTCTTAATTAATATGTTGCTTTCAATGAAATCGAACGCATTTGAAATAATTTGACTAAAGAGCTTATGATTTTCAAATACACGAAATTATAAGTAACATTTGTATTTGAAATGTTGCTTAAAGTTTCGTTTATTTGGAAATCATAAGCTCTTTAGTCACAATATGAGTCAAACAGATAAATTGATAAAATTTAATAATATTACCATAATTAGTCAAACAGATAAATTAACAAAATCACTGATCATTAAATCAAGTAATGCATATTTATACTCTTTCGTTAACCTTCGTTAATTAGTTCAGCCGCTGATACTGGGTTCACGAAAAAGTTTATTCAGAAAAATGGGAAACATTTAGCAGCGTCGTTTTACCAGTCATTGTCTTAGCAACATCACTATATTCCTCTTCGAATCACATATGGAGACGCCCAGTCATTGATACTAGGGCAATGCATTGTTTGATTATTTTTAAATAACTACTATTTCAATAGATTTTGAGTTATAAAACTTTTATTAGCAAAATGAAGCTTAGGTTTTTGGGAAAATGCTGTCATTTTCAAAAAATGATTCACTAACTAACAAATTACAATAGTTTTAAATATAACTCTTTTTATATTGTTTGCTTCATTTTTAGCAAATGTAATTCGTAGGCTTGTATTTCGTAAACTAAACGACTTGCAGATGAAAAATTTCATATTTTTTTTTGTTCAATGCTATGAATTAAAAATACATATTGAATTTATCGAAAACCTGATTTTGGTATTCGTATTTATATTTCCTAATATAAATTTCCTAATATAATTTATTCCCGATTTATATTTCCTAAAATTTAATTAAGTTAGTTAAAATTAATCTATTTGCCATCAGTTATGGCGATGGCTAGGTGCATGTATGTAAAAAAATATGTTATTTATTACCAGCTAATGAACTTCATATCTCGAATTAAACGCAACCGATTCTTTGTTTTATAATTGGTTCTTTACTGATGGTTCAGTTTCTGTTTCCTGATGCATTTGACCGTGAATACAGTCATAATCATACACATCTCCGGTGATGCTGTGAAGTCGTCTACGATGGTGATGCTGGAAGATTTCGAGCTATGTACTGTTCCATCAACATTGACCGGCTTTGGAAGCATCTACGCTGGTGGTTTCATTGTTGCCGATGTCTCAACTCGTGAGTGTGGGGTATTTCGGTGATTCTCGGATATTGTTGCTAAGTTATCTACTAAATCGGCAATTGGAAACAGTTGTGGGGCTAAAGTAAGGTATATCTTTCGTGAATGAAAAAAACACGGTTTTCACAGGTAAAAAACAACGTAGGTGATAGAAAATCACTTAATGCGAAAATTCCATTTCTTATTCAGTAGCAATAGAACCAAACTATACATAACAGTTCAAGATATTATTTCCTCAACCTCATGCGAGAGGATGATGTAACATATAGTATAGTCCCGAATGATATTGCTTCTTTTCCTCAGCTAAATGCGTCCTGATACCACGTGCATTCAGACATTTTAACTTACTTATCAAGCGTTACAGCTGCTTAGCAATTTTGGTCTGCAGGAAGAAAAATGCCGTCTCCAATCGTCTACCAATCTTTGATCCCGACCATCTAGATGTGGGAAGCCTAAACAATTTTTACAGGATGGGTCTTCCGTTGCTAATGCAAAATTTGTGGACTAATGGGATGATTAATCCATTGGATCCTGACGAGCATAATTCGTTGCACGACATTAAAGCTACAGCGAGGCTACAGTGAAGTCTTACAGTTCGTTAGCTTATAATTCCAGCGCTCATGTATAGATGGAGATAAAAATGAGCGCGATAGTGTCGTTTAGTTGCATACTTCGAAGTTAAAAGAAAATCTTGTTGCAGAAAGTATTGTATTTCAAAAAATAAAAATGAACATGAGTGTGTACAAAAACGTATCGTATCGTAATGTAATTTTGTGTCGTTTGTTTGTCTTTGTTGGTGTTGGACAATACACTGTTGAAGACATCAGCATCATCATGATGATATGTTTGTTTCGTTGTCTAGCCGTCTAGGCGTTGTCTAGTGTTTCGTGTCTCTGGATTGTTTTGGAATTTACTCGTGAAATTGGGAAGGATTTCGAATCCAACTGAATTATAGAACCTACTCAAATTGGACATAATAGTTTCATGATGGAACATGAAGCGACTACGCAAAGACTCCTGGATGTAACAGACCACTGTTTCAACCGTCCAGGACGTGCTATCATTTAATTTGGCTCGTGGACTAGCTTTTGTGATAACTAAAGCTACAGTCCGATGTATATTGTTAAAACTTGGTAAGTATCCAAGATCCTTTATAGTTGTGATCAGGTTATCAGTGCGTACGAACGGTGGTTGTAAATAAGACTACCAAAAGAATGATTGTATGTTTGAAGGTTTGATAAAGTAGAAGTCTAGCTTCTTGACTCCATGTTGGCATAATGAAAAGTTACAAATGTCCTGCAATCGAAGAGATGCATTTGAAACATTGACGGTTTATGTTTAAAACAGTATAAAACCCTTTTTCTGAAAAGAGGGCCTCGCAGGACCCCCGTTCTGCCTTTTATATCGAATTATCCATCCCGGTTCAAAAGCTCACGCCTCTGAGCTTCTGAACCGGTTCGCTCTGTAGGCGCGCGAGAGCGTTACAAATGTCATTTGTGACAATTACGGAGCAACATCATTTGGTGGAGGCGCCTGGTGCTTTATGTTATGATGTGCGATTCTGAATGAATGAATAGTTTTTGGTACAGAAGCAATGCCTTTTCGCAAAAATATTTTCGCTTTACAAATGTTCATGACGCGATTTTTAACTCGTTCTTCTGGTTGGCTTTTATTTTGAAACTAGCGGTTAACGGTTAACGGCTAAAAATGTACGCGTCTGCGTTTCGCGGTCTTTTGAGCCGTCGGCTCTCACGTCACTCATTTGGAATCACTGACACTCACGTGCTCAGCTGTCAAAATGTCGAGTCAGTGGGACTAAACCACCCAAGCAGCGGTGGAACTCACGAAATGTATGGGATCCTCAAAATTTCGACTCGTCGAACAGCCTTGTCGAACATCTCATCAGAAATATAACATTTCCGATTCTGGCTTTATAAGTCACTCGGAAATTCTCTCACGTCAGTTGAGCGCTGGCTGTCGAGGTGATCGGATGCACGTCGACCGGTGCAAAAAAAATATGCGTCATAAAATTCGATACTCCGCCTACCGATTTTGAGAGTAGGGGCGTTGCATGGTTCTCTATATGTTCTTTCATTTTCGCTTCCTTCGCACTTTGGGTTCATTCCTCCCGCCGGCGTGTACTGACCCACATGCTTTGTCGATTTCAGCTCAGGTACCGTCCGTTGCCACGTGCGCTGGTGCTAGAGCTATGGAAGGGCAAATTTTATTTTTGTTAGTTTGAAAGGGGGCTGTTGAGACTTGGAAGAATACAGGGAACCGATGTCGATATGGCTGGTCGGGCTGGCGATGGGTCTTCAGCGTCGATGGGTTGAGCAATCTGGCGTCTTCAACCTTAAGGGGTATGCATTGCCTTTTGATGTACGTGTTGGCCAAGACCGATGACGGCGATGCATGCATCATAACGTATGTGAGCACATGATGTACGAATGCTTCCATGCAAGAATCTCACGCATATCTCACGCAGTGATTGTATATCGGGTATAGATTCATATGGTAGATTACATGCATCGTTTGCACCGGTGATAGGAAACAAGGGTGTTATTTTGTTTACTATCGTTTCATTGATACACATCAAGGGAGTTAGATTGAGAATCCCAATGACGATATGGTTTGCGGTTAACATTTCATACGTGTTTTGGTCTATGCCGCTGGTAAAATATCATGCTCGTACCGTAATCATTGTCCACATGCGATCGCTGATCATAAAACATTACCTCACAAACGGAATCGCAGTAGCAATTGCACGGGTACCGTCAACGTGGGCGAAAAAGGTAAGGGCAACCCAATCACAGGTAGTGCGGCCTGCGCGGGTTGAACCCTAAATCAACTAAGGGTTCACCCTATGACGGCGCACAGCCGAATCAAAGAGGGCAACGCAAATGGCTTGCGAGAGTGTTATAAATGTTACATTTCTGATCAGATGTTCGACAAGGCTGTTCGTCGAGTCGAAATTTTGAGTATCCCATACATTTCGTGAGTTCCACTGTTGCTTGGGTCAATGATTTGACAGCTGAGAGCGTGAGTGTCCGTGAGACCAAGTGAGTGACGTGAGAACCGACGGCTCAAAAGACCGCGAAACGCAGACGCTTAAGTTTTTATCCGTTAACCGATAACCGCAAATTTGAAAATAAAAGCCAACCAGAAGAACGAGTTAAAAATCGCGTCGTGAACGTACGTAAAGCGAAAATATTATTCTGAAATAGCGTTGCTTCAGTACAAAAATCGTCATTCAAAATCGCACAACGCAGCATAAAGCACCAGGCGCCCCCACCAAAAGATCTTGCTCCGCAAAAAAACATCAAAAACAAGCCAGCGACACGAAAATACGAGAATAATAATTTGGTACTTCGATCATTTGCTAAAAAGAGTTTTGAAGTAATTCACAACTGCTCAAAATCTATTAAAAAAGTAGCTATTCCCTGTCACTGAAAAACCATACAAATTGTGTATTGGGTATAGTTTCTAACAAAAGTTCTCTTAGATCCTAGAATTCCAGAATATTCTGTAACTATTTGGCTTCAGTTTTATGAAAGATATTGGGGCGACCACCCGCGACAAAGAAAATCATTCAAACTTTAAACAATGCGTTTCCCTAGCGTCAATAACTTTTTTTAATAATGTGCTTTTTATTAATTGTTATAAAAAATAAATAATAAAATATAACAAATAAGCACCCCACTTCTGGTCATATACCCATGAAGGACTTGTGACCAGAAGATCTATTTATCTATAAGACTTATCTTCCGTACTCTCATGTTAGTCAGTAACCTTTTTTAATTTTTACCTCCCTTTCGGTTCCCTATTAACAAACTCCAGTTCAATACCTCCCTCAAATCGATTCTCAGGCCTACTAACGATTGGAAAAGTCAGCTTCAGATGCCGCTGCAATTGACGCAGCAGACCTGATGCCAAGGCTATTCACTTCGTTGTCCTCTTCCAATGACTGGGCGTGTCAATGACTGGGCGTCTCCATGTGTGATTCGAGGAGAGATATAGTGTTTTTCTGCCACGACAGTTACTGGTAAAATGGCATTACTATTTGTTTCAGATTTTTTTTCATGAACTCTTTCCTGAGACGAATCTTAGCCACTGAACTGCTTGGCGAAGGTTGGCGAAAGAGTATAAATGATTTAATTTGATTTCATGATCAGTGATTTCGCCAATTTTCTGCTTGTGAAAATGGCTTATTTTTGCAATAAAAACATTATTCGTGTATTCGAAAATTATAAACTCTCTAGTACAAATATTTCGAATGCTTTTGATTTCCTTGAAAGCGAGATTGAGATAAAGAATGATAAATAAGCGCTAGTTTTAAAGCAAAAAAAACAGCAATTCATTGTAAAGCCAGTATCTTTCTCTGACGTAAAAGAAAAAATACTTTACGCTGTAAGATTACTAGCTTACAACGAAGCAGATTTGAAAATAGTGAAAGAAGTGAATGTGAAAAACAATTTTAAAGTTACAAATTGAAAAAAAGAACAAAAACATGTACTGCAAGTGAATCCAAATTCTGTGATAAACAAATCATTTCATGCTATTTTGTTTATGGAGCATCGATGGTTCAAGTGGTCATAGCCTCTATCATGTTCTTCTTTAATTGGCTCGACAACTGGTGAACGGTTAAGGTTGAGGCCTGCTTTGCTAAGCTAAGCGAAGGCTTTCATGACCTGGAATTTTCACGTAGCAGGATAGTCAGCCCTGCGTACTGGTAATGTGTTGCAAGAAGAATAAAATAAATTGCAAGAAATCATTATCGACCCAGCTTATTTTCGATAATTGTGCAACAATATTCTTTGAGTGGATGGTAAAATTATCAAAGTGCGATAGGGTATAGTATGAAAAAATGCACTGTGTACGATAAGTTTGTTTCAAATGGATTTATCCTATTTCATTCGGAAATTTAAAGCAATAACATAGTTGTCTCATATGTTTTGCCTGATAATAATAACATATCCCCAATAACAATTTCTATCATAATCGTTTGTTCTATTCTCGTTTCGTTTTTCCCATTAGTTAGCCACATCAAGATCGTCAAGTCAGCAACATCGAGATAGTCCGATCAGCAATATCAAATTCAAGTGACTCACGACGGTTGGAAACAGCAAATGACGAAATTGTCACATCAGCAAACATAAACACTATAAAGTAGAATGATCCAGAGCAATTGTCACATCAGCCACATAAACACTCCAAAGTAGAATGATCCAGAAGCTCAGGGACACACCATGTTGAGTTCGATAGTAAGGATCAGCTAGGACGGAAGTGTTGTACAAACCGAGAAAAATAAATAAAATAATTTTTTACCTGGACCGAGCCATCGTTCTCCATAACTCATTGCTTCACATACTTTTCTTATCTTTCCATTATAATTTATAACATTGTGCTTTAGCTCTCGCTCCATTATTTATTATCTGCTCTATAGGTCAACAATACCCTTCTATTCTAACTCAAATTTCCCATCTCATCTTTTGGATATATCATTTGCTACTTCTGTACAATTGCTCGCTCAATCTTCTAATCATCACATCTTTTCTGTTTTGCTTTCATCCTAATCTCAATACAATATACGGTACACAATTTGTTAGGTGATTGGTCGTTGAAACTCTGCATTTCTCATGTTTTTTCCCATTCGCACTTTTCTGCAACCACTGAGGTTGTTCAGACTACTTATGCACACGAAAACATTTAAAACCACTCATACTTAACATTTAAAAATTTATTGTAATGTAATAATAAATTATAAAATTTTTTTTAAAGTATTAGACACAACCTGTACATAACCATCACCACAAACGGATGGAAATAAATCATTCACATGGTTTGTTATTTTCAAAATTAAAGATTAAAGCGGTGATTGAATATGGACTAAGAATGGTGGGATAATAATACTACGTAACTCTACTACACTATTTTTAAACACTAGACAATATCAACGCTTTACAAAATGCTCTGATTTACATTATTTATCAAGCGATGCCACTTTTTTATTATTATTATTATTTTGATCATTTATTTAGTGACGGCGAGGCAGTATTGAGATTTGTATAAATGTTTCTGGAAAGAAAGGGAAATTTCTCCCAACATCTGCTGGGAACCTTTTCCCGGGCTGACTCGGTTAATTTGTCTAGAGGATCTATGTCATTTAATGCTGGTAAGCGTCGGTAGTTTTTGTGTGGGGAAGAAGGTGGTGTGTTTGTAAGCTGAGATTACAGGAATTGTCCTCTCACATAAATCAGGATGTTAAACGGGGATAGCTGCATTCATCTCCTTCTTATGAAATTTCTGAAAAGATAACACAAATTGTTTTCTTTTGAGTGAAAGCGATGGCACTTTGCAAAATGAAACAAAAATCAGCAGCAAAACTTTTGTATAACAATAGTACAGTGGGCAGACCATGTGCACTGGTTTAGCCCCACTGAATCAGTGATTTGACAGCCGAAAGAGTGAATATCAGTGAGGCCAAATGAACCGACGCGACGAGAACCGACGCTAGATCGGCCATTCGGATTAGTGCCAGCTGTAGTCAAAAGACCGCGAAACGCAGGCGCGTAAATTTTTAATCGTTGGTTAGCCGCCAGTTTTGAAAATAATAACTAACCGGAAGAGCGAGTTAAAAATCGCACCAAGAAAGTAAATTCAAAGAGAAAATTAATATCCGAAACACGATGCAAGATCTATTGATGGAGCCGCCTGGTGCTTGATGATTCTGAATGAAATCGAACATTACTATACAAAAATTGATAAACCTGATGTCATTCAAGTTTGTGTTGTTTTATTGAACTACTTGTACGATCATTCATTAGTCATTAAGAATGTGTGAAAAATTTCAGATGTGCACGCTTTGAAGTACTTATATGCTGGTTGTTAAATATTGAAGGAAATATTGATCTATCTGTTCCGCTCTCTTCAATCAAAAAAAAAAATATATATATATATATATATATATATGTATATATATATATATATATATATATATATATATATATATATATATATATATATATATTATATATATATATATATATATATATATATATATATATATATATATATATATATATATATATATATATAATTATATATATATATATATATATATATATATATATATATATATATATATATATATATATATATATATATAAATATATATATATATATATATATATATATATATATATATATATATATATATTTATATATATATATATATATATATATATATATATATATATATACTGAACACTTGATAATAACATAAAAATTGTTCATGCAAACTTATCTACAAAAAAAAGTATATGCCATTGAATAAAAATTCCTTTTTTATGGTATCGTTAATTTGTCTTCACATTGTAAACAATTATGTACATAGCATACTAGCTTAACTCAAATAGAAATGTTCCTAACCGTTTCCTTAAAAAAGGTGCGTGAGCTGGCCGTGAGGTATAAACATTTCATTTCTCAGCAAAATGTCAATGCTCCTTTTGCTTCTCTCTTATGAAAACCAAACCAACGCTGGCAGTGTAAATAAACGCACCAAATCGACATACGCATGCGCACTTCGTTTGAAAATATTCCTGACGTGTAGATCAGAGAGCGTTTGTTTTCGCTTGATACGTCTCTGCTGGTATTTGCAATTTTTTCAATTAAGTTATATTCGCGTGCGCTTGAAAAATGGCTAGCAAAAAACTTCTGGAACGTGCCGAAACAGTACTGGAACTAGTTCAGGGTACTTTGCTCAACGGAGATGATAACATAGAAGAGGAGAATCAAGAAATCGATGACGAGGACGAGGAAACCGAAAATGATCCCGAGGAACCGGAGCCGCAAGCGAAAGATTCCGTCGAGGTAATATACCTGCAATTTGCACGATTTCAAGCGAATACATTGCGTATCTTGGCGTTCACATAGGCTCGAAAAAACAAAAAGGCTCGGGGTATTGCCAAAAAGATGACAAAAATGCTGAACATTGCAATGAAGCACGCAGGTGAGTCATGAAACGCCGAATCAAGCAAGTGGCGTGAGTTCCATGATTCTTATTTGTATGCATTCTTGTACGACGGTTCGACGACTAATTTATGACTCATACTTTGTAGCTCCGAACTGGGGATTTAAAGTCGGCCTAAATTTGGACTTCGATGCGTCTAATTATAAGCAGAGCAGCAAAGAAACTAACGATACGTCGCCGAAGAAAACACAAGCAAACCCTATGCTGGAAGAGGCGGCAAAAATGAAAACCGTTCGTTTTCCATAAGAAATATGGGAGACTTTGCTGGTCGAAAGTACTTACCACCCTTGAACTGTTGTACTTCTTTTCAGCTGGAAGAGGAAAACAAAGATCTAGGCAAGCTTATTAACAAATTAATCAATGGTATGATAAAGACTGCTTCGGCTTTTTATGTGATTTATGCTATATCGATTAATTCTACTTTTAGTATGTGGTCAGAAAAAAGAGATTATCAAACAGGTATAGTAAACTTTCACCAATTTGTCTGCAAATATCTGAATAATATCGATCGACCATTATGGAACTTTTATAGGTGGAAGCGCAACTGGAGACAGTAACGACTGAATGTGATAGAGTTAAGAAAGGTTTGTGTATTCGTGAAGGTGTACTAGCATGCCGTTCTCGACGTATCTAATAACTAAACGATGGAAATGATTTTGCAGAGCTCGAGAAGTCGCAAAAGGTTCATCAACAGTTAACATCGAAGCTGGAGGCTCAATGTGAAGACCACCGCATGGTACTGAGAAGGCTAGATTCTGAGCATCACAAAGCCATCGTGGAGTTAGAGAAGGAAGTGAGTGTGGATTAAAAACACTTGTGATGTTACTTACACTTTTTTGCTCGCTTATACTTTTGTATCTTTCTTGCAGCTTCAAGCAAAGGAAAGAGTCAACGAAGAGGCGATTGAGAACATCAAGAAAGGTAAAACAATATGCAAGCCCTTTTAATTGATTTTTATTTACAATTCCTAAATTCATGATTAATGATTCGACAAATTGTAGAACTGAAGGCACTCGGCACAGAGTGTACGAACTTGAAGGCAGCGATGAACGAAAAGGACGAAAACCATCGCTCTGTCGTTAATGAACTCACCGAAAAGCTACACCATACGCAATCGGAGCAAATACAGCTGAAAACCCATCATCAGAGCACAGAAGCTGAGGTAAGACCTAATTGATCGTAGTTCCAATGAAGCAATACATGTTTGTGTTTCATTTCTGCCATCGATAATTATTGTAGCTCCGAAAAGATTTAGACCAATCAGCTGCTCAAAACAGGGAGCTCGTGGCCGAGAAGCTGAAGCTGGAACATGGATTGAAGAGCGTTGAGCTGGAAAAAAGTGCTGTGCAGTTGAAGCTGGAAGCATCAAATGTTAAAGTGAACGAATTGAAACGAGCGATAGCTGTGTAAGTAGAATCAGTGCAAGCGGAACAAATTTGACTACATTCTTACAACTTGTTTGTTATGCGTTTGTGTTTTAGTCTGGAAGCGAATCCCCATACAAGCACAACGGAAGAGACACAAGGCAATGCAGCGTATACATGTCCGATATGTAGCGGTCCTTTCCACTCCTTAGCAGATATGCAGCTTCACGCAGAAGATTGCGGAACTTAACAAAAAAACAGCTTTTCTACTCCCTCTTCGCTCTAATTGTATTGATATTCATAATCGACCGTTTGATGGGATAACATTTCTTCGATGCTTGAATATTCAAACAAAGCAACGTGAATAGCATTTCATCGTCAATGATAATAACACTGGAAAAGCTCTTGAAAAACTTATCCAGTTTTTGGCATTAGCAATCATTTTGCTTGAGATCAATGTACTCTAGTATTTTTGTTTTTTTATTTCTTGTTTAGGGAAAATTTGCTGAATAATTATCTAATGTTTGAAAGAATTTAGTATATATAAAGTCACCGTTAGGCAATTGAATTTGTTCCAGTTTAAAATTCTATTGACTGTGCTCCAGTGCATGAATTTGTTGATGAAATGGTATTGTAGAAATAAAACTTTGTATCAATTGTGTGCGCACGAATTCTTCGCACAATTCGTTTTTAATTTAAAAAATACAACAACGCAACGAATTGGTTCGACTTTTCGGCAACTGCCACTCTTGTTTTATTAATTTGCTATTAATAAATTATATTGCTGTTGTTATCAAAATTAAAATCCAGAATCGGGAATTCGCATGTCCTGAGCAATCTTTATTTTTATTCGTTAGCTAAAACCATATTTTACTCCTCCGAGGGCTAATTAAAAAAGAAAAACGCCAATCTCGCAGTTTGCTTGTCGGCCTGTTCCTTTTTCGACCTTTGCCCCCTGGTAATCATCTCTCTCGCCTAGTCGCTTCGAAACCGCTCTCACCGAAGCCGAGTCCTTAACAGCGCCCCCTAGCGTCTAGTCCATCTAAGAGGCGACGAATTGTTGTTCCGGGTGTCGAGCCGTCGCTTAAGTGACATGCGTATTTTCACTAGTTTTCTTTACCACTTTAGTTTTCTGACTTACCTCCTTTTTCATGTGCCGCCATCCGTATGCTGATTGTCCCTGTTTGGAGCTAATGACTTCCGCTTCGAAATGTTTGTTAAGGCCACGTGCGTCTAACTAATAACGCCAGTACTCATTGGTACGGCAGCGCCATCTATCGTCCGGTATGTTGACTATTTTTTTATCTAGAGCGATCCAAAGTAACAACACGTTGCAATACCGAATGATCGCATGCCAACTTATTTAAAAAAATGGAATGATTTGAAACAAAAAGTATGTATGTGAGCATTTTATACGATAAACACAGCTCCAAAAGAGGCGAAACATTACAAAAATCATTCTGTAGAAAGGGTTAAGGACTGACAATTTAAACCTAGATGGAGAGTTTACAAGGCTTCAAAAGGCGACAAAAATGGTAAGAAGCAATGCAATGTGTAGACTTTCAATTTGTTTATTGTTGCTGAATGCACTAAATGTTACTGAATGGACTTTTTTTTTGTAAATTTACTGGAATGAAATAACTAAGACGAATCTGCTGCACGGGAGCTGGGGTAAGATTTGGGTGTAAAGTGAAGATACTGGATTCTAACGAGGTGAAAGTGTTCGTTTTCGGATGCGCTACCGATGGAGCAAAACGCTACATTACAGTTCAATTTTTTTTTATTTCCTTCCTTTATTAAGTGCGTTCTTTCCATAGTTCTGTATGTGTTCTTCATTAGATGATGAATTAATGTGATCATTTCTCTTCTGTTCGGCTTAGTTGCTGTATTCGAACGTAACGTAACAATACACAATGATTTGTCTATTTTTGCACGTCTACTACCGCTTGGTTTTCGGTCTTTTTTTTCTGTTTGTTCATTCACCAATCTAGCGACTATGCTTCACAATTCGTACAAAACGGAAGATAAGACTTTTGGCAACACGCAACGACCACGGCCGGCTGCATAAGTACCCTTCTAGCGCTCTACGGTGCCCACCTAACAGCAAATTACATCTCATGGGCACGATAAAGGGCTCTGATGGTCGATGGTTTTAAATGGATCCGCAATATGTTTCGTATATAAAATATAAATGTATATATTTCATATAAACATGCACATATCAGCTGCATGCACAGATCGCGTGCCGTTTGCTCTGGTCCAGTGCAGTCGGCATCTGTGTGTTTGTTGGTTTGTTTGTATTGTACCATTTTGCTATTTTTTTTTACGATTTCTTCACAATTGTGCTGTCCCATAAATGTCCATGCAGTTGTAGCTAAGTAGAGGGGCATGTGCTTTGTTTCTTCAATTTCATCAGCTTACGAAATGTGCTAGCACTCTATGCAACGGTCGCTGTCTCTATCGCTACATGGAATCCTGATTAAAAATGACGCTAATGCAGGTCGAAGCTTGATCTAAGAGGCATTTCTTCAAATACAAAAAAAAAGACTCAAAGGCGTAAACAACAACAACAACAACCATAAATGATTAACTGAACGGTTAGTGGGGAAATAAGTTCAGTGACAGCTAGGATCTAGTGTGACTAGTTGTTTTGTAATCGTATGCATTTTCCGCGTATCTTGTTTAGCTAGCCTAGCCTCATACCTGTCTCTATGTATCACGGATCCACATCTACCATTGCGCATTGGTGTCCTAGATGACAGAACGTTCGCTTTCAAGCAACACCGCTTTGGCCTACTATGCTCTACTACGATGTGGTTGGGCTGCCTGCGTTACTACGATGCATTCTATTGCGCTTTTGTTGTTACGTTACCACACCCGTTGCTAAGCACTGCCTCACGCTTTACCCAATGTGTGCTTTTCAGAATGATCTTTTGCTTTTATTTTTGGTGCCATGCATTGTGTGCATTTTTATTACTTTTTTGCTGGTATTTCTGCCATTTTCTTTTTCTGCAGTTGATTACAACGATTTGTATTAAAAAAGAAGCTCTATTTGTATGATTGCCATGCATTCCTAGGTTCAATTTACGACACTAAGTTTTTCCTTCTGCCTGCCCCCCTTTTTTTTTTGTTTGTGTTGGGAGCAATTTCATAATCTACTCGCTTAATTTGTCATCTACGTGCCGCCCGTACGCGTCCGTGTTCGTGGTCAGTTTGTTGGCCGCTGCGTATCCACTTTTTGCATCCGATTTTCTACACGACACCTCAAGGTGGACGCTAGAGTCCTTACAAAAAGCCTTTGCGATATCAACCACTAGAAGCCAATATTTAGCCATATTGCTACGGTGTTGTTTACTTTTCAGGAGGCAACAGCGAACGTTTTTCTTTTGCGCATGGTGTGGCTTATGCTTTTGGTTTTTGCCTCGTCTTACTGCATTTTGGGCAGGTTTTTTTTTTGTTGTCAGTTTGAAGAGGGGTTTTTTTTTCTCTCGTGAGGTATTACAGCTTTCGTTACATGCTGCAATAGAGTGACGAAAATGACATTTAATAAACGGGCTTAATGCCTTCAACGTTCGTGCGTGAATTAAAATATGTACCAAGCAGTCAGCTGACGGGACCCCTTTTTGCCGACGAGTTCACTCTGTTTTCCGTTCTCATTCGATCATGCTTTTTTTTTAAACGCTATGTGGCTTAAACGGAGGGTGCGCGTATGTGCTCATGTTTAATAGCGAATGTGCCGTGTTGGTGAATGGTGTAAAAAAAGGTGTCCAGTTAACACCGGAAAACCATGCGCGGGGAAAACACACACGCAGCCCACAGCCCAGTATCTTAGTTCTGTTTTTCCTCCCCCCCCCCCACCCCATCCTTCCGGGTGCCCTTAATACGGGTAACATCGTACGAAAGAGATGCAAAAAACACGTACACATATTCGAGTAGCTGATGAAGGTTTCTGAGATTTAAAATTAATTTCAAACGCGCCCTACACTCACCCCCAGGTGATCGAGTCCACCGACGCGTGGCTTACTTCAGAGAATCGTAATGTAACTGTGCTTTTCAACCATTTTTTTTTGTTCGTTTGCGAAAAACTTTGAATGACACATAATAGTATTTGTAATGGTTTTCCTCTGTGCTTCCACGCCGCGGGAGAGTTTGATAGATATGTTATCCTTTATTTAGCGCTTATGTCGGTATAATGGTTATACGTGGGTAATAGTGAATATCTTTATGTTTCCAGCAATAGAAAAAAGTGGGCAAAACTTGGCACAACTTTCACATTGAAAAATTCCTGTATTCCGGTTTATTTTGGTTTGTGTTATATCTGTACGCCACTTCTCTTTACTCCCTTATCCGCTTTATCTATCTTTTTTGTTTGTTTTTTTTTTCTCGCTGTCATTTGCTTCAACGCATCCTGAAGCCTTCCGGTTGTACTGGGGTATGTGTCCCAAGTGGAAGCGGAATGTCGGTGGCGTAAATGAATTGGGCTTTTGTGAATAAATTTCTTCTGGTACGCAAAGCGGTGGCAAATCATTTTTTTTCCTTTGCTTCTGTGTAAGGTTGGTTTTTTTATGTTTTGCTCTGGTTAACAAACCCACACGCACCCAAAAACCCTTCCGCAGTAGTAACATGCGTTCTCTGTTGCATTTTGCCGTTAGTTCGTTCGCCTTTCTGTTGCATACTGTATATATATGTGTATGTGTGTAAGAGTGTGTGTGTTTTGTTTTTTTTTCTTCTTTTTCTTGTAACGCACATCCAACCATACCTTCTCTCGCCTACTATGCTTTGCTATGAATATGTGTATATAAAAAACTACTGCCACTAGTGTGTATGTTTTTTTTTATCATTTGTTGCCCACCTTTGTTTTCTTCCACCAGTTTCGCACCAGTTGTGTGCCACACGCTTATTTTTATGTCTATTTTCTAGTTCCTTCCTCGAATTAACCTAGCGAATGTGTCTTTAATTTCCTTTTATTGTTTCTCTGTAGTTTGCCTTTATTAGCTGTAAACACTTTCTTTTGTTTCACTTTGTCTTTTTTTTCTTCCTTCCTTTCTTTTCTGCACATTTTCTCTTCGGTCTTCTGATGAGAGTTACTTCAATTTCTTCAACATCCCCTTGCCCTCAATCTGCTGAGCAGCTACATCAGGTCTATTTTTTGCATGAATTGCATATATATATATTTACTTTTTATAGATTTGTATATGTGTATATATTCAATTTCTATATATTTAATTTATCATTTTCACTAAACCCCTTCGCCATGGCCACTAGTAGGGACCCGTTTGCCCCTTTTCCTTCATTTGACACCTTCTTCTCCCTTAATTGCCCTAGACTGTATACGATAAGTATAAAACATTTCAATTAAATGTAAAGCTTCATTTCTTTCTCTCCTTTCTGTGTGGTTGCTCTTTTTGTTTTTGTCTTTTATTTGTTGTAAATCATGACGAGACTCAACCATACACGATGACTCAAAATACTGTCTCATTGCGATTTGTTGCTGTGTACATGTGTGTTGCTTTCGTTTTTTTTCTTCTTCTTATTATGTTTCCCCTCGTGTTGATCGGATTTGTACAATTTTCGCTTTTGGTGGCGAAAGTGTACGACCACGCAACGTTTGATTCAACCAAAGATTAACCTGCTCAAGTAGTAACAATGGGAGCACAGCGGTGGAGTGAAATGAAAATATACTCCACGACTTTCAATCGATCCCCGTCCAGCCGAATGGAATCCTGCAAATGGATCATGGAGAGCTTCCCGAGGATCATCGGCGATCGCACTGAGCAAGGAGGCGCAATGTGAATGTTTCATTTGATTCAAAAGTTGAGCGGAAGGAAACAATTAACGAACGTGTGTGATCGGAAGCTGCTGTTAATAGCCTACCCCCAATTGCTTTATACATTGAAACCTTGTGTTCTTCCACCGCGTTCTCCGTTATTTTATGAGTTTTCGAGTCAAGAGCCAAGAGTAAAACGTAGAGCAATCAGTCTGCTTTGCTGATTTGTTTGAAAGCAATTGAAAACGAACAACCCCAACCGACTAAATGATAGAAAAGAAAAAAAACAAACGGTGAAATAGATACGAAGTTTATTCAAATAGAACACAAAAAAATATTATAAAGGATAATGATAACACTACGCTTATATTGTTCATATGTTCTCCGCATTTCGGAGGCTTACTTACACGAAGGAGTAAAATATAATAACACAAGCAAACGAATCATTCTTAAAAAAAAAAACGCTACCGTCGAGTCCACTGAAATAATAAGCGGTAGTTAGCGTCTTGAAACTCGACATGACTGTTCGTTTCTCTACGATAAGGATATGCGATTCACGAGAAGATATTTGCCGTGTTGCTCAAGGTCAAGTGAAGCGAAGTAAAGCACCCCACATCGCATGGTTTTCTCATAGCGGTGGGAGCGAAATTTTGAAATCAATCAGTCTCATTCCCTCGTCGCGGGTGGCTTGTATTACCTTTAGCCTTTTAGTAGTTAAGATCGTTTCGGGGGAGAGAGCGGAATCTACGCGCATTCAGATTACAAATGGAGCGACATGATTTTGGCATACGATTTACCTTGGAAATGGCGTTACACCTAGTTGAATACAAACGTAATCCTAATGCCGAGGATCGAGAGATCGAACATCGGATCCCGAGCATTTTTAATCCGAAAACGTGTTTTTCTTATGCTAAACAAAATCTTCGGATAAAATGAGAGCTTTACTTTTCCACGGTCAATTCGCTCATGTATATATATATATGTATGGATGCTTTATCGATTTTGTTTTGTTTCAGAAGCATCATTTCTTAAACGACGCTTTCCTCTTCGGGATTATAGTATGTGTTTGCAAAAGGTGTCCTAATTAAATTGTATTTAATTTTATAACAAAAGATTTATAAAGAGTAACCTATTAACACAAACACTAAAGGCGTAATGTTTAATTTGGCATACATTTTTGTCACATTTCTGTTCGCTCTTGGTTGTTTTTTTTATTTCTCTTCGTTTCGTCAATGAGCAATTATACTTCTTCTGTTCTATGTGACACCTAACAGCTATAAATGGTCTGGAATGACTGTAACTTCCAATACCGCAAACGGCTCCAATGCTCTTCGACTATCTTCTTTTTTGTCTTCTACCTCCACCCCGGGAACAGTCGTAAATCTCGTCGTAGTGGGAAAGGATGGGCGGGCCAATGTAAGTTCTAAGAACATAATCGAGTCAAGCATTGTCGTTTGATGATTTTTTTTCCTTCTTTCATTCCAAAGCAATCTTACTTCATAAATCAATAAACCGAAGTTTGAAGGGCATGGCAGCTTGATCATGACCCTTGTTTTTTTTTAGCCGCACAAGTGATCGTGCACGTGTTGCTCTAGACTGTTTGGAGGAGCAGATTAGAGTGCTCTCTTGTCTATTCTAACGCGATGTAGTGTATGTAATCGACGTCCTCTCGTCAATGGGTCGCCTAATCTAGAGAGCCTGCGGTTATCATCCTAGCGCCTATATCGACTGCGGGATGATTTCTACACCTAAACTGTATGGCGCGATGTGTGTTTAAATGTGTGTCGGAAAAAACGTTCAAGCAGTTCAAACGGCGCTAACGAAGGCATTCAACAAAACGATCGTGAAAATGAAGCCGCCAAAGGATCGAGTCCTTCAAAAATTAAGCTACAATATTACAACGTTTGGAAACTAGAGCCACACACACACACATACACACGTTTTAAAAAACGATGCTTACGATCGCCTAATGCGATCAAGATTCTGCTAGCGAAAGGGCGCAACCTTTTCGTAAGTGGGTACCACCCACCGCCACGTGGTTGGATCCGCCGCGATCGGGCGTGACAATGGTGGTGAATCAAACAACTAATACACATAAAGGGACGTGGTTTAGATATGCTCGCCTGGTGGTGATTGCGCGTACGAGCCGATGTTTGGTTTTGCTGGCGATTCAGTGTTGCTTGAATGGGCATGTGTTAGGTGTGAATGAGTGTTTTTGTTTTGTTGGTTTGTCCTTGTTTTGTTGTTGTTGTTGTTGTTGGCGAATAGCAATAGTAAGTATTGCTTTGTGAGAACGGTGGATGTTCGCTTGTGTTCATGAGTTTGCTTCGTCTGCTGTTCAGCAACGGAAAGGAAAGATTTATAAGGATGCCAACAGCAGCAACGGAACGTTGTGGAAGTTTGCACATCCCTAATCGATGTACTAGTCTTGGCAAATGGTCGCAACGGGTGCCAAAATTCTGTTGTGTTCATACTAAGATATATTTGAACAACGCGCATGGAAAAAAAGGAGAATAAAAAGCTGGTGTTTTAGCATTAGAAAGCATTAACCGCAATATTAGACAACCCATTATGATGTGAATAATGCGTTTTAAGCACGAAATGCTTTATTTTTGCAAAACGCAACTCACATTTCGGTTCCGGGTTTGTTGGATAGTGTATCATTTTTGTTTTCTTCTCAATTTTAGCTAGCCCAAAACAAGCACGAATTGCCGAGGAAATAGACGCGTTTGCAAAGCGTTTACTGCGTTTGGGAACATGGCAAGAAATGCTCACGCGGCTTCAGGTTTACATTTACGCGGATGTGAAGCACAAGGAAGAGAGGCACAGTTTGATTTAAAACATTTCAAACAATCAAAAGCGATTGGAGGTGACCTGCATTCCAATCTCGTTTTGTTTTTGTTATAACAAACATAATTACCGCGATCGCTTCCAATACGGGGCGTATTCGATCGCAGTACCACCATGTATAGCAAACGTGAGTGAGAAGTTGAATTTTTTGGAACCGTGTGGAACGAAAAATGGTAAAACATTGATCTCCATGCAACATTTGCGGTTATGTACCGAGTGATGGAGGATGAATCTGTGTTGTTCAAGTGCTTTTCTTTTGTGTATCTCCAGTGTCCAGTATTTGTTTGCAACGTAACATATCATTTGCTCCCGTTCTCACGTTCTCTATCATGATTTAGCCTCGTCTCGCCACATTACGGCCACGGTCAAGATTCACACTCACTTCATCGAGATCTTTCCTTGTAAAGCAGCAGCAGCAGCAGCGGCGCTATTCATACACACTCTCTTTACCGTCCGTGTCCCACTAAGCTCTGCTCGTAATGGAGTATTTTTGTTTTATGTTCCAGTTCATCAATTTGACTTCCATCTTGTTCGTTACATCTACCACTAAAATCACAGCCCTTTATGCGTTTTTAGTGAAAAAACGAAATCAATGTAAAAATTCATCACATGTCTCACTTATAATCATCATACTTCATGAGTGTTTTGTTTTGCATCAATTGAGCGTTTTAGTGTATATGTGTTGTATGTGTTGTCTGTTATGTTGTGTCTACGCGTTTTGTTTGCCTGCTGCTCCCGAAAATCCAAAATGCTGTATAGAAATCCCTTTTGCTCTTGTTGCGAATCCTCTCTTTACTGCCCTTGCTACGAAGCACTGCAAATTCACGAACCTAATTTCAAATGCCAAAAGTTATTAACCCTTATTCTTCTACATTCTACGTTGTCTAAGCATCAGAAATAAAAAAAGAAAACAAAACACAACTTAAATTTATAAAAGTCAATAAATTTGACGAAAAACAGCCAACTTAATTGCATTAAAAGTTAAAAATACGTGACATCATTGAGCACAACGGTCCAACCGCAATATCCGCCACAAAACGTGTCTTTAACCTATATATCCCTAACCAAATGTGTTTGCTTTCCAACCCTTGCTGTTGAGGCTTTCGATGGGTTCTGCGCTCTCCGCGGTTCCGAATCGCCTGCAGTGCATTTATGCTGTACGTTTTGGGGTTCGTTTCCCTTCGCTCGCAATGTACGTGTCGAATTTGTGTGCGTGTAAGAGTATGAATGGCTGATGATGATTTTCATGAATTTTTCTTTGGTTATTGATCCCTTTGTCGAGTACCTTAACAATTTATTGTTGTCTCAAGTGTTTGTCTCCGCTTACTGCTTATGTCTGCGCGCCATTTGCTCATCGCCACCAGCAGTCGTGCGTGCTTGCTTTCTTTGCTAGCTTTTTGCCCGGTCCTACACGCTATGTAAATCTTACACGCTAATGAGATGTGTTATTACTTGCGTTAGTTACAAATCAATTCAATTACATACACGGCATGCCACGTGCTCCATTGTACCTCGGTATGCCGCACGTACGTTTGGTAATGTAAACGTTCATTCGTCGTAACAGTTGGATTGTTTGCTATGCTACCGTTTTATATGTGTGTTTGTTTGTCCCCTGTTTTGGACGACTATAGAATATGCTTACTGCAGCGCGGTACGAAATTCGCAACTGTGTTATATCGTTTATATCAATTATTAGCTATCCTGACGACACACGCACACGGACACACACATCTATCAACAGTTGTGATCGTAGAAAAAATAATAATAAAGAACTCGATATGCAAACGGCAATTGTGTCTTTTATCTTACATCATCCCATTCCCCATCCCCCGTGAGCTATTGCTTCAAGTTATACAAATTAGTTACACTATGCTATGCTATACGTATGCTGCAGCCGCAGTGACTTGTGTCTGTGAAATGTGAGATAGTATCCTTACGATTTTTCACCATCAACCGCAGGTCCTCCCGGTTTCATATGCAGTGCGATCGTACTAGCACGATGGCACGGCATGGCGCGAATGCTCTATCTTTTAGCTAAACATCGATATATGTATATTTTAACCGCACATGTACCGGCTTGTACCCAGCATTAAACGTTTGTTCTCCTATGTCAACTGTTCTTTTTTCTTTTTCTCGCAGTTGGGACGCTGCAAAGCTCTTACGATTGATTGACATGATTGGTTCCGTGCAACTTGCAGCCAAACGTGGCTTGTCGAAGAAATGTGGTCGCTAAAACTGCGGCCCTACCGTACTGAATTTCAATCATGGCGCTCACTAGGGCAACATCGTTTGTAGCTATCTTTGTGTTGTTTTTTTGTCATGCTCAATTCGATTAACTATTGCTATTTTTCTTTTAATCTGGATCCGTTGTTTTATTTTTTTGCCTGGTGCATTCACATTCATGGAACAGTAAGTGTGTGAGTGTATGTGTGTGAGTATGGGTATTTTCTCGTAAATAGTGGATTTAAAAACTGGTGCGTATTAAACAACAAATTTGACTGATACTAGCTCGCAACTTTTGTAATAATTTTGTCAAATCGGTGCGCGTGTACGAATTGCCAGAAAAAAACACTCAAGTGTACGTTTGTTATAATTATTGCTTTTCGATTAAATTCTTTCGATAGGATTATCCTGATGCATCTTCTCCACCGTTACCGTTATTTGATTCGGAAGTGGCCGTCGAACACCATGCGTTTGTGGTGCTATACCTGTTATCGCGGATTGTCAGTGTCGTGTCAGTGACCCGGTTTCTTTATTTCCTCGCGTTGCAGCACATTCAACAAAATGGAGAGAAAAAAAGGACACGATGCGAACGGAATCTACCACGTAATCTACCTACGGATTAAGATACGCTAACAATATGGCGTTTCAACTTGAGAACAAAACAGAGAACTCCGAAGCGTGAATTCACAAACGATTGAAACAAGGAAATAGCTAGAGTACAGGCAAGCGTAACAATTACCAAATGTTAACGCCGAAACGCTGCTCGAAATTGTTAAATAACCCACTGACTGATCTAAGGATCACCACAAATCAAGCTTTAAGCTTTCGATATGCTTTTACGAACTGTTCTGAGTCCTTTGCTTTCGCTGTCCTTTTGGCCACGTGATATATAGATAGAGTGTATGTGTGTACGGGAAACGTATGCATATGAGGTTAGAAAGAAAAAAAGAATGCAAAGGAAAAGAAAAAGAAAGAGAGACCGCGTGGAGGATAGCCGAAATCCGTCGGATAAGGTATATGATATGATATTATTTGTGTTTGCTTTCTTCGTGTAAAGTTTTATTAATGTTACTTCGGTTGTGTACAAGAGATTATAAAATAGGTCATTCCGTTCTGCGTGTGGGGACTTGAATCAGTAATCATGGATATGCTATATGTCGTCGGTTTTTGGATGCGACGAAGTTGAATGTTGGCAACGCGCGTTGTGATGGCCCTCTGCTTCCCCATCAATCGAGCCCACGAGTCTACGCGTCTAAATGGTTATATAAATGGTTATTACAAGGCATAAGACTTCTAGTTTTAAGATTACAACATTAAATAAATTCGTTCACTACTCTTGAGCCATTTATCGGGAAAAAGGGGAGGAGGTTTTGGGGGTATAGTGCGTGCAAACACATTAGTATAAATTCATAAATTTCAATCTAATCCAACACTAATATTATATGTATAATATACCATTTCTCTCTCTCTCTCTCTTTCTGGATTGCGTACGCTCACGCGCACATTGCATTGTCACGTTATTTCTATACTTATAGCGTTGTAACCGCCGCAAATATCATGCAGAGCGGGCACGCGTGCTTTGAGAGTAACATCGTAATTTTAACCCTGTTTTCCAGACATCGAAAATTCGACAGGTTCCGGACCTGAATGATTGTTTTCCTTGTAACACTTGATGCCGTTCCGCGCCATACTTCACACTACTTTTTTTTTAATCCGTTTTAGCTTCCTGCGTACCACCCTGAAGCATTCGACAGCAGGACGCAGTGTCCTAGTGAAGGGATTCACAGGATGATGCCCCTTCTCTTTGCTGCCACATCTACATTTAATTTGGCAGACATACCACAAACACACAATAGTATCGAAATCGAATCTCGTCTGAGCGCTCCCCACCGCACGCAGGACTGACTATTCAGCTACGAGTAAATAAAAAAAGTCATGAAAGCCTTGGCTCTAAGCATAGCAAGGTAGGCCATGTCGTTACGACGTGCTCTCAATTGAGTGTGGTGGACATTCCTCATTTTTTGCTATGCTACTACAAGCGGCGTTAACTAAAAACTGAACAGGGTTCACGAAATAGCTAAATAAACTTGTCTTTGTTTATGTCATTTTTCTAAACGAGATACGTTCCAATTCTGCCCTAGCCGAATGTCTCTTCGATTTGTGCTACTTGTCATCAACAAGAACAGGCAAGGTGAAGGGCAAGCTTGGGAGGTTCGGAGGGAGAAAGGGGAGGGGAGTGGGGTGGTCGGTATTTAAATGTGTGGTAGAAGATCTGGACAAAAGAGAGCATCGGGATCGGTATCTCGACAGATCCTCCCCCATACGCAGCCATTGAATGTCATTGAAAGTCTTAGCTTTGCTTAGCAGGCCTTGACCGTACACCGGTTACTGCGCCATTTAAGAAGAAGAAGGAGATCTGTAAGCATCGAGGGGATGAGATCACCGCATCGATGCCAGCAATAGAAAGATGCATGGTGTCATTTATTCTGGCTTGAGAAAATTGCAGAGCTTTCGGCAAGTTTCGCCATTCGGTACACCTCATTGCGAGGCAAGAAATACAAACAAAGCATTACGGTACCAGCTGCTTTGTATCATGAATCCATGAGAAATGTTGATTGCAGAGATAGATGATCTTCTACTATAAATGATCTTCGATCAGTCATATCTATGAAATTGGTGCCTGATCGAGAACATCAAATACCATTGATTTTTCAGAACGTGGTTTACTCAATTTGTGGAGCAAAAGTGGAAATGACCGACCATTCGATAAGAGCCTAAGCCATTGTATTCCACTAAAAAGCATTTCCAAGCAGGACATGGAAATGATCGGTAATGAATGAACCATCATTATTGTTTCAAAAGAAAGAAGAAGTAGTCCAATGCACTGTTCCAATATGCATCGTAGCATTTTGAAATGATATCAAGCTTGCCAAGCTACACAGGTTTTTCTCAGGCTGTACACATGATGATGAAGATCACAGGACAATGCTCAGCTGATAGAGCCATAAGCCCTCTAAGCTCGATGAAGGCATGGTTGAGTAGTGAGAATTGCTCAAAACTGTAGCATCAAGTATGGCAACTGGAGGAAAGCTATGGAGCGGCATATGGGAAAGCCTGTACGAGTGGACCTTTATCCCTATACGCAAACAAGTTCAAGTCTTTTAGCTACAGAACACTCATTTTTACATAATCAACTATTTCCCTTCTCCTTCAGAATGTTTTTTGTTTCTAACATCGTATGCGCGCATCGCTATTATCCTGGCAATTTGCTTCGCTCTAGACTACTGTATATATTTGCGGTGCAGTTCGGCGCAGAGTTTCAGTTGATTCCTCCATCATGGCGGAACGAGCTAGGGAGTTTTAGCTAAGGGATGTTGTAGTTAGTAACGGAGGGAAGGAAACACATATTTGCGCAACTGAATAATACTTCCAGTCGACTGCCGTAACCCCGCTTCCGCTCACTTGTGGCTATTTCTATTTACTTTTAATTATTTTTTGGCACTTACGTTTCATTTAAGTATTTTAAGTTTTTGCGAAAAGTCCCACATCCTCTCTTTCTCTTTCTCGCTCTCTTTTCTCTTTAACATTTCCAAAATACTACTACTCCTCGTCATTCGCACGTACTGTAACACACGTGTCGGGCTTCTCTGTTAGCTACACACCTGCTCTCTTGCAACCACGTCGGGAGCGTGCCGCTGGCCGCACGGATTAGATTGATACTGGGTTGCACAGCAAACCACAAACCGGCGGACGAAGAGATAAATATTAGAAACGTTCGATAAGGCGGCATTTGGTGCCGATAAAACATCATTCGCGATCGCGGGCATTGGAAGCATTCAACACAGAAAGAGAACGCCTTTTGTTTCGTTTGGAAATACTTAGGTGATAACGCATTGGGGAGGCTAATTAATACGAGAGTCGAAGGTCCTGTTTCTTCCCTTGCTAGCTTAGTGCGCCTCGCAATACGCAATAGACGTAACATAATGTTCTCGTTTTCAGGGGAGAAGTGATGTTTACCAACAAAAACTTTAACAATCTCAGAGCATTGCAAATGTCTTTTTTTTTGTCTTACACGTTAAACGCTAACACTATTAGCTCGTTTTGTTTTTGTTTCGTGAATAAAGCATAACAAAGTAAAATCACGAAAGTAAAAATAAAAAAAAAAACCCCTAATTCGTATCCTAATCGAGCAATTTGTTTTTAATTAATTTAATTAGTTGTACTAACAATTCTTGCTTTGCTTTTTTGTTTCAATAAAAAAAGAGAGAGTAAAACGTAAGCCGAATCACGAATAACGTTCACTTTGAACGCTTGGGAACCGTTCGATTTTTTTCGTTTGTGGTGTTTGGCGAACGACGCACAACGTCGAAATGCTCGCATGATGATGCCGGGTTCCCTCTTACGGCTTGGTTGGCTGCGTTCTGCATAAAAATTGCACGGGATATGTTTTTTGTTGTTGCCTTCATCGCGATATGGGTTATTCTTCCAACGTTTTGTTTCTCTTTTCCTTCACCCCCATTCAACAAAACGATTTTAACGATTTTCCTGATTTTTGAGCAACGTTTCAAGTGATTCATCGTATACTGTTGCTTTCGGTTGCAGCACTTGTTTCGCTACACATTTTTTTTATGCGGTAGAGACGTTCCCCTACATCCGAAACGTACGCCACATCGTTTTCTTGACAAGGATTCCCAAACCCCGTCCGCAAGCCAAATATTCACGCGATCACGGATCGAATGAGGATCATCTTTGTACACACACGCGCGCGCGCGCTACTACTACCTACGTAGCATTGCTTTGCATTTCCTAATGATACATATTACAATGTGTGTATGTGTGTGTTTGTGTATTGTTTTATATGTCTTTTCTAAATGCTTCTCGAAGCAACAACAACAAACGAAAAATTACATCACAAAATACAAAACAAAAACCTATCCGTTACTAGCGACAAACTAAAAGAACCACACAGTGAACGCCATGATCTAAAAAGGAAACCTACATAACCGCGTTGCTACTATACTCGTCGTTCCGTGTGTTACGCGCGTGTTCGTTCTCGCTTGATCGAGCATGTTTCCGAATACCGTACTACTTTAAAGCCAGCGTGAGAACCTGGAACTAAATCCCAAAGTGCTACTTTTCTATTTGCATTTGGCCCTAGGTTCAACAGTCTAATGTTTGGGATGTGGACAAAATAAACTAAAAAAGAAAGGGTAAAAAAAACATGTAAGGGAAGGCGAAACAAATCACTAAAAAACCCCTTTCTTCCTTACAATCGATCCTAGAATAATTGAACTACGTGATAGATGTAATGTAAAACTTCGCTCTCTTTTGTTCTCCCATCTCTCGGCGTCGATATGAAGAGCTTGCTTTCTTTTACTGTTCTTTTTCTCTCTCTCTCGTTTTCAACTGTCTTAACGACTGTTTCACATATTCACTAGTGGCTTAGCGCGTACGAATTCTCCTTTTACGAGAATGGGCATGGTTGGTGCGTGATCAATCACTCTTTCTCTCGATCGTACGATTTCTAGCATGCTAGCAGCCTTTTCTCGTTACGCTAATCTTTTTTTTTTGATTTTCTTCCTTAAAACCGCTTAGCTTAACTTTCGCATGTTGCCCTTAACCTGCTGCTCGTAGTAGTAGGGCGTCCAGGTCGACCGCCTGAAGACGATCGGTTCCAATCCTTGCTAGCGTGCCGCCACACAACACCATCCATCTGGTTCCTCGTTGTTGTCGGACCCTGTCCACCTTCGTTCTCCGTTCCGTCCTACGCATCCATCCCGCCGCCCATTGCATTCTCCTCGCGCTTCCCCGGTGGTGGCCGGTGGGTTGCAGCATTACTTCCGGTCCAGGTTCAGGCCGTAACGCAGAAAGGGGAAGGCGACGGTGCCGACGGCCTGCGGCATGCCGTTGTAACCGAGGCTGGCGGCCGAACCGGGTCCAGAGGCGGCTGCCGCTGCTGCTGCTGCCGCTGCCGCCGCCGCTACGGCGTTCCCGTTCCGTACGCCGGCAGCGGCCGCGGCGGCCATGCTGGATGCCGCCGCCATCGGTCGAAGGACACCACCACCGCCGCTGGTACCACCACTGCCATTGCTACCACCATCACCACTTCTAAAGCTGAGAGGGAGAAGAGAGCGAAAGTTTTAATGGATCGGCGCTTTCACGATGTGATTCGGGGTGATGTAGTGATAGCCCGGGATTGGCATTCCGGCTGTTTCCATCGAAATTCTGAAAGTAGAACGTTTAATGGGAACGTACGTGGCGTTTTGCGAAAGTAGATGTTAAGCGTGTGAGTGTGTATTTGTGTGTGTTTGTATGTGGGTGTGTTACAGGGTTTGTTTGAGCGGTTGGAATTGAGAGCGCGACAGATTTTGAATTTGGCGTGATTTGTTTGGTTTTTTTTGTTTGTTTTCGATCGGGTGGGTTTAGAAGAGTAAGAATTGAGGGAAGATATAATCGAGACGCATGTAAATATTTGCAGCAAATTTCAATGCGGGGTATTTTTTTTTTAACATGAGTGCACGTATCGGAACAAGGAAAGAAACGGACAGGTGGGACAGAGGGGACAAAGGTATATAAAAGAGAGATAATAGAAAGAAGAGAAAGAGATAGAAAGAGAGAGAGAGAGAGAAAGAGAGAGAGAAAAAGAGAAAAAATGATATTTATATATTTATATTGGTATTTATAAAATTGAAAATATTGCAAAATGGCAGCGCTCACACACACAGACTGATCACTCTCTGAATGCAAATCAGCATATCTTCGGTAATGAGGAGGTGAAGAAATCGCGAGTACTGGTTTAGCTAAGTCGTGAGGCCAGTTATGTTTCGAGAATCTTGAGGACGCGGTCGTTACGATGCGTTTTATGCGATACTAAAACGCAATTAGTTTGCAGCACGGCATATCGATATTGCTGTATTATGGTCTCTGATTCAATTTCGAGCGGTAAAACAAAAATATGTGTGTACACGAAGAAAGAAAACGCACGATCAATAACACATTTTGGCTCTTTTTCTCATACAACTAATTTGGTTTTGATTTTGGTGTATTTTTTTTTGTTAAGGAAAACGGTGAATTGTGAACGTCTATTCTTGCAAGATCGGAAAATCAAATGGATCGCAAATGGCTGCATCTATATCTATGCCTATATAGCCGTTTCTAAGAATCGAGAAAATGGTTTTAAAAAAGCTCGCTACTACAGAAACATAACAAGGGGGCGGCGCGCGCGCGCTGGCAAACGTAAGAAAAATGAGATCAAAACAAAAATGCACTGAGCACTTTGGAAGAGATTAACGGTTTGCATAGCAAGTAGAGTTTGAGAAAAAAAAAGCTATCGTCTGGGAGAGTGGAGTGGAGCATATTGGAATGCATTGTACAGAGTATTTTTATTTTTGGATTGTGTGTTGTTCCCATTAACGTACCGCTGTTGTAAAACCAAAAAAAAAAACTTCGAAAGCATTGAAACCACGAAACTACCGCGCGGCGTGTGGTACACGCACAGATACGGTACCGTGCGTAAAGAAATGGGATAAAATGTGTTGCGGCACAAAATAAAATCGTATAATAATCACCCCGAAAGTTTAACGAAGTAATAAAGTGGGAGCACCGATTTGGGTAGGTAAGAATTGCTGATATCATTGCGAAGGGGTATAGGGAAACACAAACGACTAAATAAAAGAAAAGGCGCCAAAAATTGTCGCCAGGAGTCAAAAACGCAATGTAAAAGTAAAACGCAAAAGTAAATCAACCCTAAAGGAGCTAATAGAGTGTGCCACCTAGATTTGAGCTAAAAGGAGCTTTTTAAGCACACGTACGCGCGCGCGCGCGAACACATACACACACACACATATTTATATAAATAAGTAGGGGGAAAAAAATTATGGTAGAAACAGCGCGGAAGAATGATATGACGACGACGACTGCGGTGTAAAACACGAAGGCGGGATATTATTACGATGGTTTTTTTTTTGGTATTGGCTTTTAGAGAGCGAGGGCGGGCTAGGTTTGGTCGTGGTGGTGGTCGTGATAATAGCGTTTTGGCACAAATAAACGCCTAAGGAGGACTAAGTAAGAAAAACTGTTAGAGGGTACATAATGAAAAATCAAACACACTACATTTCATACGTACTGTGGGAGGGAAAATTGAAAAAAATAAAACAGCTGAGAGCCATCTAGAAAAAAGAGGAAGTTTGTGTATGTGTGGTGGAAAAAGAACACTAATTAAGGGTATTAGTAGCAGAGAGAAGAAAGAAGGAAAAGGATTATCATAAGCAGTAAGAAAGTACAGGGATAACACAAAACTGCGAGCAGCGATATGTGGTAACAAACTAAAAAAAAAGGGTTTGAAACAAAACGCTATCAAAAATTTAGCAAGTAGGAAAGCGGAAGGAAATACGTACCAAAAAAAAAAAAAACAATAAAATAAAGGAACAACAGAACAGATTGCACATAATTGAGTTCTTACCAGAGAGGAACGGTTCGTGATTACTTTTGGTGGGGTATATCAGAGCGGTTTTTTTTGGTTTGTTGCGTGGTTGTTGGTTTGCAAATTATTGCTTTTTTTATGTCATGGTTGTTGTTTTTTTTTTCGTTTAATTTAGTTTGGCGATCGGTATTTTTGGACGGTTGGACATACGGTGGTTTTGTGGTTATATGGTTGTGGCACATTCATTGTATTGGTTGGTTGGACGAGGGATGCTGTTGGTTGCACGCTGTATAAAAATAGGGAAAAGGAAACGAAACGACACGGTATGCTTTCGCAAACATTTGTCACGTATTTGCGCGCCACACACTTTTTGGTTGCGAATTATGAAGTTAATGATGGTGGCTGGGTAATGATCAAATCATACAAAAAAGGTGTAAAACAGGCAGGTTGGTGGCACAGGACGCGTGAATGGGGCCGCGCCCGATAAGAATTTAATTGGAATATGTTATATTAGCAAAAAAAACCTGCCTTCAGTCGGCGCTTTGTACCCGGGACGATGTTGTTGTTTAAACATGCTTAGTTTCAGTACGAACAATGGCGCGACTTAGTGTTGTTATTTAACGCTAATCTTAATTTATCGACTCATGCTACCAAAAAAAAAAACAAGACCAACTGTTATTAGATAGGCGCTTTGGAACAAATTAGACACGTGATACGAACAATTATTTTACTTTCGTTCTGATGGAGCAAATTTTTCTGAACACCTGAAGCACCCCAACATCGTCGTGTTGGGCTTTTTTTTATTCATCATATAGGTTCATTGTCCATCCTCTGGAGCATAATGGATGTCGTAAGCAACTCGTTTGTTTAATGTAACGTTTGGGGAAGAAGACTATTTAATGACTCCATTCGCGGGGGTTGAGTTTGATGCAAATGTTCAACGACTTTCTCGGTTGTAATGTTGAGCGCTAATGAGGAGGGGTAAAAGGGAGCCGCATGAAAGCAGGACAAACAAACAAAAAAAAATAACAACAATCAAACAAACACACACGGGAAATGATGTTTTGATTTGCTTGCGCGTTACGGCGTTCGGCACAAAATCGGAATGATCCTACTTTTGGTGGGGCCAGCTCCGGGTTTCGGATCGTGTGTGAGGTGAGGTAGTTTTTGCTGGGTGAGAGAAAGGTGCCCCTCTTCTTCTTCTTACACGTTCGGAGTCGTTTTCCGGAGGATGTTAATCGCAGGATGTATGGTTTTTTGGATGCATGGAATTGGCTCTTTTGGTGGCGTACGGATACCGTCGTCTGCCCAGCAAACAACTCATCTCGTGCGGCGAGCTAGCTAGATAATGAAGGAGGTGTTGGTGTTATATAGCGCAGAAATGTAGGAATGTTGCTGTTTTCTGACCATGATGAGCAGGGAGCAGGAGCTTCCGGGTG
The DNA here is from genome assembly GCF_943737925.1 of Anopheles nili. NCBI lineage: Eukaryota > Metazoa > Arthropoda > Insecta > Diptera > Culicidae > Anopheles > Anopheles nili. The sequence continues at coordinate 42,740,813 of NC_071292.1, forward strand.
GTATAGAGTTGGAATTTAGTATGGCACACAAAAGCGGCCGATCGTGAGTGGCTTGCGTGTTGGTTCAAACGAGGAAAGAGGAAAGTAAGCAGGCAAACACGGAAGGGGAGGTCGGTTTTGATGCATTTATGCCCGCTTTGGTGGTCGAATTGGCTTTTCATAGCATGGTGATGAACACGTGGATGGTGTGATGGCGATGGAAAAGGCATAGTGAGTGTTGTATAGCATTAGGTAGTGGTGTCCCTTTTCCAGTGGTGATGGATCGTGGATTAATTCTTTATCACACTACACTCGCACACTAAACACACATACACACACACTCGCGCGCACACACATACACACACGCAGACATAAGGATACGTTTACAATTTGGCCATTGGACATGTAGTAGCACTGGTGTAATATGTTGGATATTTGTCAAAAAAAGGCTTTTTTTATGTGCAAGGAGGCACGGCGGTGTGTTTGGTTGGTGTAGAAGAGGGAGAGAGAGAGAGAAAGAGAGAGTCAGAGAGAGAGAGAGAGAGCGGTTCGGAACGGTCGGAGTAGTGGTGGACTGAATGAGGAGATGACGTTTAGGATATTCCCATTTGGTTCGTTGAAGAAGGCGAATTTGCATTTTTGGTTATCCCACGCTGATGACGCCAAGGAAAAACGATGCACGCTGGACGACGAAGCTTTTGGCTGAAATTGGAGTTACATTAGTGCGCTTTGTTTTCATGTTGCTGTTGTTGTTGTTGTTGCTGTTCTCTGGAGTGATCGATGCACGCACTCGGCGTGGGGGAGAGCGAAAAAAAAAACCCCATCCTGCGAGTTTTAGTGAAGAGAAACACTTTTGTAACCCTGACCAAATAAAAGCGCGTTCGGTTTTACTCGACTTAACTCAAAATCTATCCTTTTATTTGTTATTAATTTCCTTCAGTTTTGTTGCATTTTCCATCGGTTACACATTATTATTGGAAGTCGATATTTGTGGGAGATTGGGGGGTGAAGGAAGGGAAGGGCGGGAGAAAGATGCTCACTTTAAACGTTATACAAATTTGCTTTACCGATGACCTACTTGTCTTGCTGATAGATAAGACAGTGTGAGAGGTGGTACAGCCTCCTGATCTACGCATGGATTGAGTTTACACCACACCACACCACGCATCACAATCCTTTACTGCAACGATACACACATTACATCATTTCGAACCGTAGCGGTTTCGGTTGAAACATTTACGAACTTGAGACTGAGAAAAACAGTAACTGCTGTGTGTAATACAAATACTATATGCTAGATGTCAAGAGTGTGTGATATACTTTTTTTTGGTACGCAAAAGGATAATACGTAAACGTGATCTATTACTTTACTCTAGGACTGTATATGTGTTGGCCTGGCTTAAGGTCATTTGCTTTTACAGCATTCGATTATGCGAATAGTCTTGCTGTTTGGTCAGTTATGACACACTTAGACGTATGTATGTGTTATTTGCTTACATTGGTGTGAACGTGTATGGGAGCTTAAACTGGAGTGATTTGCAAAATCAAGAGTATCGTTTGCTGATAGTTGTTGTAATCATGGACACATCTTTATAAGCTACTACTGAAACGCCTCAATGCTACCGTTTGCGCATAATATGTCCGTCTGCTCATTCTACACACTAATCGAATCTCTTATTAACGGGGGGGAAGAAGTAGAGCTAGCAGAGTAAGCAGTGTGTACTAGAGAACTTGCGAAATAAAATAAAACATTACATTTCTGTTGCTTCTTCATACACATAATGTTAAAAATAATAACGCTGGTTACATTTGTATTCATACGCTAAGTGAATGTTACAAAGTTTTCCGAGCTCATTCCCTTTTTTTTTGCAAACAATCGTGTCCTCTCATCCCTCATTTCGTTGCTAACATTTCCTGAAACATATTCTTGCCCGTACTACCCTGCGTTGCATACTTGAATATTACCTTTGCAAACTACCGCGTGATACATAAAAATATGTATCTCGCCTCATTTTGTATATGTATAGCAAATTTATGGTAGCTTTCATAGACAGCTTTTTGACAATGTATTGCGCCGCATGTCATTGTATGATTTTAACGCTGAAGAAGAAGAGCCAAATTAGCTCAACACAGCTCATCAAACTGAATTGAACGTTAATTTTACCGTAGCTGATGATTTATGCCAACAAAACATGCACTAAAAAATGTAAAAACTAAAAATTTCCATCGTTCTATCATGCAATAAATCAGATACGCAATGTTTGTATCACGGATTAGAATAGAATAAATCACAGAAAATGTTATCAACGAATCGAAATGTTACACGATGAAATGCAAACGATATGTGGTTAAAACAAGTTTGCTATTGTGTCGAGTTCCCAGCATCAATTGCATATTATAGCATCGTAATCTTTATCTTCACGTTGCTCCAATTAACACAACAAAGTTTGATTAGTCCGACGATATTAACACAAGCGCAACCGTATGTGTTCGTTTTGTGACAAGAGAAATTCTGTGGAAATTTGTACTTTTCCTCCGAGTGGTGCACATTTTCCAGATTAAATGATAGTAAGTTTAGAGAAGGGTTTCAAGTAGTATAACAAAAAAATCACGAATGGGTCTGCTCTAGATGCCTGGTAATACATAAACGATAAAGTTAGCGTGATAAAAACCGACTTTATTAGAAGCCGATACGGCAACAGCGGGGTGGCAAAATGAAGTTACGTGTAACTATTTTTTACTTAAATTTTCGTTTGTTACATGCTGCTTTTTCAGATGTCTTGCAATAGCTCGTTTAAAGTATCTAGCACACTTCCGCTGGAAAGCACAATCTGTTGCCAGTGGAACATAATGTTTGAACAACACTTTTCCGGTGCTGGATCATTTCTTATCGTCGAATACGTTCATCATTTGAAGAGAGCATAGCAAGTTACGAAGAAAACATAAGCTACATTAACTGACTATCTAACGCTGCATCGTTTGTCAGCTTAACTTAGCAGAGCGAATTCATTATTCCATCGACAATTGGATGGAGCTTTTCTAAACAAATAAACGATTCCCAAAAGGAAGTACCGTGGTTCCATTTATGCAGGCAAGATGATGATGGTAGTAATTTTGCGCGTTTAGCGTTTTAGAAGAGATTCTAATTTCGGAATTCACTTGGAATCGGTTTGTGCCTGGTAAAACCGCAGTTGATGTAATAATGTCCTCGTTGATCCCGATGGCATGGCAAATCCGAATATTTTGGCTGTGACTACTTATGTACGCCATGAAAAAGCATCGAGAATTCGGTCACTCATCAGTTGAACACGGTTCGAGAACACAGCCAACAAAAAGATGAGTGAAGAGAAATGCCAAAGTGTACCTCCTCGTGGTTTACGCTCGATAATCTCAAGATACCAATGTTGCATGCACATTTTCTGTTCAACTGGGGGAAGCACGAAAATTCCAGGCAGCGCTTAAATTGCGATGGGATACATTAACCCATTTGGCTCTGCACCGCCATGCCGGCATGCCGAATGTGACCATCGGGCCCAATTTATAGCGGATTCTGCCAGCCCAAAATAGGACACGGTATCCCCTCCAAAACGAGAACCAGAAACGCAGTTGCAAATCTAATTCAAATTGCGATCAAGAGCTGAGGCCGACGGCGACGAATGGTCGATGGGATTGGCCGATGGGACCGAATTCTATCTTTTTGCTTCATTTTACTCCCTTTTTCGCAATGCCGCGAGCCTCTGTGATCAGCGATTGTGAGGAGAAGCGAGACACACGAATGTCTTTTTCTCCCGTGCATTTGACAGACTGACTGATTGGGGCTGACTCGCGCGCGTCTTTCGTCGTCGTCGTCGTCAGGAACACTATGTGTGGTGAGTGCAAGAGTGCAAGTGCAAAATAGCTAACGCAAAAACTAACACCACTAAAAATAGCCGCAACAGTAATCTGAAATTAAAATTCGAATCGGTTCCGTGCTCGCGGGGTTTCGCGCGGTCTTGGTGTGATAGAGGGTAGAGGTACAAAAAACCTCCCCATACACGACGCGGTACAACATTGCAGCGAATCCTTCTCGCGGTTCTATGCACATTTTTGATGCTGCATTTCTCCATTCGTCGATAAGGGATGGTGGTGCATTTGGCGATCTGAGAGAGCGATAGAGAGAGCGCGCTGGGTGACATGGCTCGTCTTCGAATGTATTCTACTCCGCCTAGCAATCGTCTTCTATCTATTCATCCATCCATGGATTCCATATCCCCCCCAGGTTTTCCTTTGCTTGCCAATATCTGTGATTAAAAGAAATTACGTTTTCGGGTTCTCGACAAGAAGGTCCTCACCGCTCCGGTACACAACTCCATCAACACCGGAGTTTGTGTTTGGATCCCAGACAGACGACAAGCAGCCTATTTTTAGTGGCCGCAGCTGCTAAACTGCGAGCACGCCAGCCAGGAGAAAAAGTGACGGTACAAAACTAATGACAAATTTGCAGATGGTTTAAAATTAATCCATCGCCACAGAATCGGGTACTGCGCTGAAAAAGGGCATACACAACGCGGTTACAGCATCAATCTACCACCACCGGGATTTTCGCGTCGCTGTCTTTCGTTGAAGCGACGACCGCCGAGAGTGTGCACACACATTCGATGCAACTCTCGATGGTGCCCCGTGCTATTCCCATCCTTCGCTGCTGCTGGTGCTGCTGCTGCAGGCTCAGAGGGAAAGCGTAACCCTTTGTGCGGTTTCTGCCAACCGAGCTCGCTTGAAATATGTTTGTGTTCACGGATTGTGTCGCGTGAGGCATTCGCGAACTTTGTTGGCAATCCGCGCCAACAAGCAGGATATATTCCCTATATGTGACGAAAATAACACGCAAGAGTAAGCCAACGGGAGCCCTTTCTCTTTGCGAGATGTCTGCGATGCTGAGGGAGGCAGGTAGGTTGCAAGAACGACGATGGGAAAAGTTGTTGTTTAAGAGAGTATTGTTAAAATCAAGCTTTTTTAAAATCGTTATCGAATAAGCGCCTAAAAATAAAACATCACCATCTTCACCATTTCGCTGGGCTAGGCAGCAGCGAACGGAGAAGCACGAAATATCCTCGAAACGTTTTGCGGAAACACACATTTTTCTGTCGAAGTAGCTTTCTCTCTTTCTCCAGGCAACCATTGGCACCCGTTTTGCCGTAGGCGGGTGAAACAACGATTGCGTCAAAAATAAAATTAAAAAAAAAACCCCTGGGAAACATTCCAAAAAAGATATTCCATTTGTTTCTAAAATCGAAAGCGTATTAAGCCTGTAGTAAGTGTAGGATACATTTCTGTTGTTGCTGCTAGCATGTTTTAGAGCTTCTTTGCTCTCTTTCGACCCTAACGTAAAATTGGTTTTGATAGCCACTAACTGGGAAAAAAACATTGCGTAAAAAATAAAAAAAAACCTCCTGCCTATGCCTCATTTTGTTTGTTTGTTTGAAATAAAACTAGAATAGACTGTTAAAAAATGTCTCCCCCTTTTCCCTAATGTTGCACGAATTCATTGGACCAAAGCGTTTGGTGTGTACACATTTGCTTAGAATATTGCGGGATGGGGGGAGCGAGGATTGTGTGTAGGTTTGGGGGGGCTGGGTTGTTTTTTTTTGCACGCCACAATTTTTCATACCTTAATTCATAAAACTTAATCATTTACTTCATCATTCCATGTGACTTCAGTTCCCTGCATTAGTGCACGTGACCATAAAATGGATTTTGTGTTCAAAGTTTATATGCCTTACCGAGAGTACCGTGTGTGTGTCTATAAAACTTAATGAAAAATAGAAAAAAAAAAGTAAAAAAAATGAAACCATGCACGGTTTCCAATCGCGAAGTTTCTACAATTTGAATTCTTACGTGCGCACACACGTTTTCAATTAATCGCATTCTATCAGCTTATATCAACTCAGTCACTTACACCTTTTCTACTGCGGTGTATGACTCTACTTCTATTGAATCCTAAGTAGCAGGACTTCCCCAACTTCCCCAGGAGGTTGCGCTTATCGAGCCGTAGTGAGCCGATCTAATCTCTAAGTGAGTGTCCGCGGTGCGAGAGTGCATCCTCTCTCTCTCTCTTTCTCTCTCTTTCGCTTCCTGCACTGCGGGCGTCGTTTTTCATCTTTCCGTCGCTTATACATCATCCTCCTCCTTCACATCATGTCCTTGTGCAAGATGTGGGTAAATTCTGTCATACATTGTCTTATTTGTCAACCTTTCCCTTCCAATTAGTGTCCTGCTTCCTGCTACATGCATCCTGCGCGCGCGCGCGCCCGCACTGCTGCGGACACCCAACACACACCGAGTCTCTTCTGCTGGCCTGAATCTGTTTCCCGCCACGCGGCCCAAGAAGAAGACGATGGATGTTTAGCTTCTAGTAGGGATTGAACTTATTGCGCTCGCTTTTCTTACTGCTGTCGCCGTTCATGCTGTTGTTGGTGTTGGGAGAGCGCATACGCGTGGTCTTGGGCCGGTTAACACCGGTCGTCTGGATCGGCGCCACCGCAGCGGCCCCGCTAGACAGATTGCCAAGCAGATCAGTCAGGCTGCCGAGAGCCGATAGGCTGTTCAGCGCATTAAGTGTACCCGGCTTGGCCAGCAGCTGTGCGAGCGGAATGGCCGTGGCCAGCGGGTTCGAGACCGCAGCAGCGGCCGCATTCGCCCCAGCCGCACCTGTACCGGTGACGCCCGAGTTTGCGGCCGCCGCTGCAGCTGCGGAGGCCGCCGCGGTTAGCGTGGCCGCCGCCGATGACGGCACTATGCCGGCTGTGGCCGGTTGTGCACCGGCCACCTGCGCTGTGGCAGCGGCGGCGGCTGCTGCAGCGGCAGCGGCGCCCGCCTCGTCGCCTAAATTCGCCTTCTGAAGTTCGACGCTGTGGGAGGATAAGGAGGAAGTTTGTTAGGTTTCAGAAGAGAGAGAGAGAGAGATAGAGAGAGATAGAGAGAGAAAGAGTAGAAAGAGAAACGTGTAAAGGATATTTAGAGGCGGCGGACGGACGGACGGACGGAAGGATCAAGAGGTAGAGTTTTCGTTGCAGAAACACAGTGACAGAATGAAAGAGAGGCACAGAAGGACATGAAACCAGGTAAGACGGCGGAGTATTTTTTTTTTGTTTTTTTTTCATGATTGAGAGTAAGGATAGTGCGCATTTTCCGGGAGGATATTTGTTGTATTAGGAATGCATTAAGAAACAATACGGTGGTTATTATGCACGGTATGTGTTTCACCCTCGGATGTTAGTAACGGAGCGGAGTGGAAGGAATTGGTGCCTTTTCAGGATCAGCTCACAGACGAAAAATGCTTGGTACAATGGATGGAAAACATTCACAATCGTGTAATGAAAAATGATAACACGCTCATTGGACAGAGAGAGAGAGAGAGAGAGAGAAAGAAAAAAAAAACGTTGCCATTTCAGACGAAAAACCACTAGACACGTGCAACTGTTTTTCAAATGCGACGCAGCAGCAGCATAAGGTTTCAAACGAATCATTGTGGTTTCAAACCTTGTGTGTTTATTTTGTTAACCATTCCTTATTCGATGACGAGCTTTTAGAACATCAGCAAAAAAACACTTACTCCCTCTGTCGCATTGTGTTGTTGTACAGCACAAGGGCAGCCTAAGCGTTATTAGATGAAATTCTGAACAAATAACAGAAGTCGGATCATGGTGTACGATATAATTGCAAAACGAAAAACGAACGCGCATATGTCATGGACATTTTTGGCCACCTCAAACATGTGATTATGAATGCAATAATCAGATTGAAAACAATACATGTTATACATGTTATACATATATATATTTCAATAACTAAGCTAAAACGCGTGGAGCTGTGAAATAGCCATTCAAGGGGTTAAAAAAAACACGTCTATTATTGATGACAGTAATTATTGCTCAAACATTTTCTGGGTGTGAAAAACGCGAAACGAGCCGTAATTGCTGCATGCATAATATATGCGGAAAAATCAGTAAATAAATTGACACATATTTCACCACTTCATTTCACGTAAGAGCGAGAAAAAAAAACACGCGAAGGTTTATTAATTATTGGCGCTTTTGGTACGCAAATGCCACCAAAAGGAGGGAAATAGCTTTCACCGTACTGAAATATTTAAAACCGTGATGGGGAAACTAAAGCAACAACAAAAAAAAGCACGAGAGCAAAAAAGCTCATGCATCGATGAAAACAATACTTATTGGAAAAATTCGAATAAAAATGGATACGGAAGAATCCGATCAATCCAACATAAAATTGAATACGCGGAATCATACGGGAAGCGATTCGATTTAAATTCAATGAAAATCGTAGAAAATATTGATTATATTCTGATTCGTTACTAAACGTACTTTCAAGCCGTTATTACATCGCTTAGTTGATAGTTGTAAATTTTGTATTTTACAGCGAAATAAAATTAATAACCCCGGACTGTGGCAATTCATTAGTCATACATTTAAAACAAACCGTCTGAATATTATTTGTTAGTATACGTTTGAATGGGCAATGATCAATTACAGATTGCATCTTAAGCAGCAAGAATTGCTTTCGACTCAAAAACATAACTTATACTACACGACGGATGCAATAAAACAACATGTACATAAAATCCAGTAGCTTCCATTTCCGAACGCTACACTGTCCTCAAACCTAATTTTTACAAATGCATAATCACATTAATGAAGCGCGCCTTCACCTTTTGCCGTGATGTTGGACTTGGGATACATGAGGATGGACTTCATCTGCCTGCCATGGTTTTGTGGCAGTTGAGCGGCGGACTGGGAGGATGTATATTTTTTTCTTATCAGCGGGACGATAGTGTAATGACAAATGGGCGTGTGGAGTGTTTTCTGCCTTGGAAAGAGTGAAATTGTTGCGCTCTGGGGGGATTTGCAGCAATTTGGGATGCATTGTTTTTTTTTTCGTCTGTCGGCCCCATTTTGATGGTTTGTGGAAATAGAAGTGCTCTCTCTCTTGCTTCATATGCCGGAAGTACAGGGGAAACTGTATAAGGAAACATCATCTCGGAGGTCGGAGAAGGAAAACGTCAGCATTCAGCATTCAGCATTCAGCAGGAATTGGGAGGATGTGCATACGCGCAACCTGGCTATCGCATTTGCAGCAAGAGTCGTGCGAAGGAGCAGGTCAGCAAATTACACACACGCACGCACACACAACAACAGTAGTATCACACAGAACACGGACGGAGAAACGGACGGATAATGGACGGGCATGGGGTAGAGCATTGATAGGAGAGAAGTAATCAACCTGTAGGACACGCCTGGGCTAATAATGGTGTGGTGGTGGAGTTCAATCGATGTTCGTTCGATGATTTTCAAGAAGGATTCCGGGATTTTGGAAAGAAGTGCGTTGGTTAATGGAGTAACACAGTGGTGGCAGCAGTGTTTGGTGAGATGAAGAGAGTAGTCGTCGTCGGTCATCTTTACATTCGTGGAGTTTAAAGGGTTGGAACAAACGGGACAATTCCTACGCAACACAAGAAAAGATCATCAAGTGACGGAGTGAAATGTACAGAAAAGAAAACTAAAACAATGACTCGGCAGCAGCACACACCGTGTACCGTAAACTGCAACCTCATATTCTGAGTAAACGATGCTGAAAACTCAATGGCCGAGAGGAGAGTCGCAACAAAGCAAAGTGAGAGTTACCATCGGTGTTCGACGAGAGGGAAATCTGCTTGTACAACTAAACAACGGGGTCTGCTGCTGGGTACGTATGGTTTTGGGAGAGGGCTCGTTTAACGTTCAACGCCAAAAGAAAACCGGGACAGAAATGTCGACACAAAAACACAGAGATAACTGCTTAGCACAAGACATATAGAGACAGAGAACGCGCGCACGATGTCAAGACTCGGGAGGATGATCCACTCCTCCAGGGACTCCACTCCCAGGTTGCGGAAGCAACGAGAGTCGACAACCTAACAGCCACTAATCCCCCCCCGGAATATGCAACATCTCGCCGGATATATGTTGATCGGTAGTAACGGTAGCAATATTAGATAGAAAGACCTAAGCACATGAATTAAAAGTATGCCACCTACCTCATGTTGATCAGATACTGGGCAAGGGCCACCGAATCCGGATTGCCGGTGATCGTGATCGTCCGGTCCGTGTTGCCACTGTCCCGCTCTTCGCAGTTGGAAATGCGTATCATGGCGCCAGAAATCTGGCGGATCTCGGCAATCTTGGTGCCGCCTTTTCCGATGATGCAACCTATCAGGTCATTTGGCACGGTCATTTCATGTGATTGAGACTGTACTGGAGCTACGTTGCGGTTGTTGTTGGTTCGCAGTTGAGAACCGGCCAATGCGGCGAGAGCTGCGTAGGGTATATATTGGAAGGCATTAATTTTAGTACTAACAAGGTCGTGGCCCCTTCCCTCGATTTTATTATTCCCTCTATTTTCTGTGGTTTACAGATAAACTAGCTACGAAAGCAGCAGCCTACGTTTGGAGACATTTATGCTCGGAATTATTAACTCCAACCATGGGGCACAAATGGAGAAGTGCGTGGTATGGAACAAATGGGTAAATACTTACCAGTTGGGTTGAGTCCACCGGTGTTGGAGGGAATCGCTCCAGCCAATCCAAGAGCTGCAAGTCCTGCAAGCGGATTTTTAGCGATTCCCGAAACCTAGAATAAGATTTAAAACAACGATATATCGTCAAACGTGTTCCTTCACTCAGCACAATGCCGTTATTTAATACTTCAACGTTACGTATTAAACTCTATTCTGTGCAGATGTTAGTTTTCCATATCAGGTGGGGAAAAGTAAATTTATGAATTATGCTCAAACGCTATTTAACATTCGTTGTTGAAACCAACACCACGTTGATAATACACAGCAAATATCGAACCAATTTCAACCTACACGTTAAACACATGTTAAAGAGCGACGTCATCTGTGTTACTCTACTACTGCTAGTACGACATACATTTTAGAATCATTAACAACCGCTACACTACCATAAACTCGGTAGGGAAACATAATCGCAAATATGCAAAAAAAGGAAATACTCAAAAAACTATAAGCAGAAGCTAACTATTGATGGTGTGTGATATTAAAATTGATCGATCAAAATCTGTCACATGGATTGATGCACGAGGATTGTTTTTAAATTCAAATATTCTAATCTCTGTACAAAATATATTTCGTTGACGAGAATTCATCGTAGCATGAATAGTGCATCCTCAATATTATTACGTCTTTCGATCACTAGTAGTGTGCGCAAAAGAAAAATAAATTTAATTTAGTCATAGAATAATTGAGCTTTGCGGCCACTAACATTGGGCACAAATGCCTAGAAAAGGGAAGCTGAATGCGGTAGAAAAAACAACGAGAGCGTATGGTTGAGGCTTATTTATTTCTTGTTCTAAGCCTGCACGATTATAAGCATTTGCAACACGCTGCTGAGATGCTGTACAATGAAATATTGCAGAAACCATGAAAGCAAACAGTTGAATGAAGCAAAGTTTTCACCGAGAGTAAGTTGCATTGTGCAAACCGCGTGTCTGGTAAAAAAAAACACTATGTATGAATATAACGATACGCTACCGTCGTACAATCATGCATGAAAGTATATATAGACACATGCAAAAGCCAGGAAAAGCATTCTACATATTTCTCACACTCGCGATTACATGCGGGTACAAGCTTTCGCACAAAGTGTGTAGTAAAGTAAGCATTCGCGTAACTGAACAATTTCTAACTCCCAAAATCTTACATAACGTATTTTTACATTGGCTAAATATTACTAAAAAGGACACAATATACAAAGGAGCATAACGATGAGTTCTCAGAATGGTGACACAGTATGAATGTATAAAAAGAGAGCAAGATTGTTGGAAAAAGGGGGGGCCGAATGCAAGGATATATTTTCGCGATTCACAGCAATTCTCAGGATGGTCTAAAGGGGAGGTGGTTTAAGCTGTTCGGTCACAACGGGGAGAAACTAGTACTGCTATAATGTTAACTTCATTATCTAGGAAAATATATATATATTAGAACCCGCTAGGGCAACATAAACAGTCTAAAACAATGACGCTCTACCCGGGGGGTGGGGGCTTTTGGGGTGGACAGGGGGCATATATAATGAAACATTGAAACTCCGCTGCCAGCAATTTCTCATCCACAGCACAATTCAAGGAGCGTCTCTACATATCTACACGCAGGGATCGAATTAGGGGACAACATTCGCAAAGCGCAGGGAACAGTTACCAGTACTATTCTGTTCGATAAGAACAGGATCGCTCGGGATAATTGTTACTCAAAAAGCCAGTGGTGACGAATGAATGGGGGAGGGGGGGAAACTAAGTTTTCAAAGCACGAGTTTTGTTAACGGGCGGGTCGTCATTCGCTGGACAAGGCACGATGGAGGAGAGATAAGAGAAAGAACAGGGGGTGGGGTGGCGGCAGGTTGGTGTGTGGGGGGATTTTGCTTGGGTTTGGGTAGAGTAAGTAACTGCCAGGCAAAATCAGCACCAATCAAAAACGATTAAACTCACATCAGGTATCGGTTGTAGATGATGTGGAGGTATCGCTCCCTGTAGATGTGTTCCTTTTAGTAATGGATCGGCTAAACCGGAGATGCCCGCATGCAAGCCACCGGTAATGGCTAGTGGATATACTGTGCAGGTCTAAACGAACGATTTATGAGATAGTTATGTAGATAGAAAGATAGATAAAGAGAGAGAGAGAGAGATAGAGAGAGATACAAAAAGATAGAAAGACACGGTGTGGAACAAAGTGTGCGCAGATATTCGGAGGATGGAGGATGTTTTGCAATGAGTATTTCTTCCTGTTTCCTTGCTCGAGTTTTTTTTTTTAATTTTTCATTTTTAAGTGAATCTTACAGCGAGAAATAAAAAAAAAAACAAACATTATACTACGATAACAATCTGTTTTCCGATGCTGGGCAATGGTAACACATCCTCAACATTGTCAACAGGGCGGGCTGTGGTCAGTGGAGTGTGACAGATTTAATAAAATGTAAAGGACGAATTGAAATCAGGACAGACAAAGTGACACAGAAGAATGGCGCTATGTTACTGAGTGAAAATTAAGCATTCAAAAACAAAAAAAAAACAGTAGCCACAAGGATTAGCAACGAAATCGAACGAAAGTTCAGATGTTCATCCGTGGTGTGTGTGGTTGGCCTGTTGTTTTTTTTTTTTTCTTTCTTTCTGTCTAGTAAATATGAATTTTGATGGAGGAAAAAAAAAACAAATGAGCACAACAGAGACACGTAAGGAAAATAGCAGCAAAACACAACGGGAGAGCAAAGGAGCACAATGTTTTTTTTTTCGATCGAATCAAATATGCAAAGGCGCGATTCTTGAGCAATAAACTATTTTGTTACAATGTTTGGTGTATTAAAAAAAACCCGAAAGCAGGCGTAGCGGCATATTAAAAGTACGAAACGGTGACAAATAGCAGCAGACAAATGATAAGGCGGCAGTACTAAACGAAAACTGTAGGTACAGATAGAAAATACGATAAATTCTAAAATAAACCTCTGCTTCTGTCGGCATGACATAGAAATGGGCGTGTAAATTGAGAAAAAAGGGCCAGATCAACAACAGAGCTTCTGTGGTGGTAACAGACGAGGAAAGATTTCTACACAAAACGATCAATAATAAACCACCCCATTAAGTACACTATACATACCTCTTGTGCCGGTACGGCGTAGTTGCCCTGGATGGTGTACGCCTGACCGTTGGCCACTATTACCGGTCCATTCACCTGTGGCTTTGGCCGGTACGGAATGGTCGCACCCTTCGGTGGTGACTGCAAGGCAAATGAGGAAAGAATGAATTAGAATTGCCAGTTAGAATGGGTACATGAATCGTTTCCATTGTAGGTACGACGGCGTCCTCACAATGTAAGGAAATGGAATGAATAGAAATCCGATTGAGAAGCTCTCCCTAATGATGGTGACCGCATTCGTTAGAGACTGGCAGAAATGCTGCTGTCATTTGCAGTAAGTTGCGTTCCTATTGTTTCACCCCATTAATGTAACCCAATCGCTCATTCTGCAATGCCACGGTGTTTAGCTGATTATGGAACCGTCAATGATTCCTCCAACCCATTGCTAGGCTAAAAGACTAGGTTTTTGCAAACATATTTATTGCTTTAATTTGATAGAACGTACATTTCTCGCAAAAAAAAAACACCACGATCGAAATGCATGCCTGAAACGTGACATCAAATTATCGATTATGGGAGATTTGATTTCTTCTGCGCTCACGCACATTTGCCACCTCGCAAAGAAAATTACCTACCATTGATAATCAATTTAACAAGCAGCACGTGGTGCCAATTAGTAAAGCACATCGATACCAAAATTCACTCATCCGCCCAACCAAGAGCGCTAATCACGTGCGTTAATGCCCGAGAATATCGATGAAATATGATCGGCAAGTTTTACGCAAGGTCGCGTGATGTAATCCACGCTTGAATGGCCTTTCTTTAGCAGGTTTACTAAAGCGAGAATAAAAAAAAAACCTCCAACAGCAGTATGGCACTCCACCGAGCCGTAGGTCAACGCCAGTGGTAGCAGCTTCAAATTATGCTCGATTGTCGACCCTGCGACGTTTCCGAGAGTGTGTTAAATTTAGTGATTAATTATTCACCGGTTTCATTAGCCCGGTCAAAGGTAGCAGCAATGCACGCGGCGGCGGTGGTGTAGCAGCACCGGCTCAATTTCGAGGCCCGTGTCCTGCTCGTAAAACGTGTCCTGTAATTTTTCCTCCCATTAATTAATGTCGCTTTCCACCTTCCGGGCACAAAATTGTGTCCCGATCCGGGTGTTACCCAAACCGGGCCATTCTCTGCGTTCTGCGCGTTGCTAACGTCGAAATATGTTCGTATAGTTTTGTCCAGCAGTTGTACGACTAAAGGCTAAATTTGGCCCCGCAAAAGAGAGCTGCGCTTAAAACGGATGGATGAATACGTTTGGGGCACACACCGGTACTCCGGCAGGTTTCCACACAGGACGCTGCAGTCCTGTGATTTAAATGGTTTGCTGCTGGTCTAACAAAAGCCGCCACCGATACCAAACGACCTAAACGGTTAGAACGTCGGTAGGGGCAAGTACGAGAGAGAGAGCGCGGTAAGGGCAGATGTTGCGAATAGAATTTAATTATGACGTTTTTTTACGCTTCGCTGTTAGAAGCGAATCCTACTGATCCCAGGGCGCATTGGATAGCGCAGGGATATGAGAAGCAACGGCAGAGCAAACGAGCGGGTTTTGCCTGCTGATGGCGATGTGTAACAGCTGCAAACCACATTAAAGGGCACACGACACCCCTTTTCTGGGTGGTGGTGTTTAACATGGGCAAATGTGGTCAAAAGCTTTCTAATCGGCAAATTGAATAATATTTCTCTGTACCCCAAAATTCCATCACAAGCGCCAAAAATACCTTTCAGCTCAGCGGAGTACGACGAATCCGCTACTCGAATCTGTTTCGGTTAATTAATAAGAATGCCACATAAAAATGTGCTTCCATAATTTCAGTCAGCCTAATTGCACTGTGGTTACAATTCCGTTACGTGACACCTGTAATGTAGGAATAATTCACGAAAATGTGTGGTTTGTTCCACTCCAACATCTGTTATTAGGCATGCAGTCATGCAACTGCCTCAACCCACAAACACAGCCTTATGATAATGACAGAAAAGGGGAATTATCGGTTTAGTGTCAGGTGCAACGAGAAAAAATGCCAAAATTTCACTTGACCTGCAACAATAGTTCTTTTCCTGAAATTACCTCAATCAAACATTCGCTCATACCATCTTATTTGTTATTATATTTACCTAAGAGATTGAAATAAATTATCATACCTTAATCGATGATTTTGATGATGAATAAATCATCTTCATGAATAAACCATCAGCATCCAATACGGTCTGCCTATTAGTTTTGTATAAAAAAAAATCTACATCTCCCACAACGTTCAGCTAGTGCTAATACTTATACACCTATTACTTGATTTTGTCCATTCAGCTTGTCCACCTCGATAAATAAAAAAAAATAATGCTCTGCACTATTTGAATAAGCTGACTCTTACGAAGCCGTCATTGCGACTATTTTCATTGCACACAACATTCCATCTTATCTGGTGCAGCAGAGTTCGATTAGTTGAGACACTCAAACTATCCCTAAATCCCATTTGTTATTATAACTTCATAATCAGCTAGTGCCAGCGAAATGGAATAATTAATGCCGTTTTTTTTTATCCACCACCATTACTTCTTATTGCCAGGTGGATGGGCAAGCACAAAAATGTTCTACCGTGCGAAAAATCTTCTCACTCAAGACTTTTCCAAGGTAGCACAGCGTACCGGATGAAGTTTTTCCCATTTTTATCGGTTATTCTGCAAATAAGCTGCCTGAAATTCGATCCTGGGAGAAATCGGCGCCCAACGTAGAAAAATAACAATTAATTTGTGCGAGGTAGATTGAAACTGGTTCGCCGCTGGAGCAAAACCCAAAAAAAAACTCACCTCCCCCACGCATTGTTGTCCTTCGTCGTTTGCACGGCTATCGCGAAAATCCATCGTTACATTATTAATTATCTACCCGAGAGAGTCAAGGCAGAAGCAAGGGCGAACCGACCGTTTTCTATATACCGCTTACACGCAAAAGATCATTGAAAAGTTTTCCACCCAAGCACTTCTGCTGGATGATGTGGCAAAAGCACCGTGCACAGCAGCTGTAGTCGTAACCCAGCATCATCCCAGTAAAACTTGGAATAATCGTACCGCACCATTCGAAATTACTTCATTAAATAAATTGCGAGTTAACACTAAGCGGATTATTTCTTTCCCATTCGCTGACAAACACCGACTCTTCCTTACTAAAAGCGCTCGCTCTCCGGGAAAAAGCCTTTGCAGCCTCCACATCCCAAAAATAGAGGGAAACTGTTTCTATCCTTCGGATGATGATGGAAGATGCGCAGAATGGTCGATGGGTGATGGGGATGGAGATGCCTGCTGGCAGCGTCTATCCAGGAAATTTCAAATGAAACCAAGTGAAAGAAAGCAGATCGACGGAAAGCACCGTTCGTCTACAAAACGCTCCGGACTGATAAGCTGATGGAGGTGGATGTGAGGGAAAAACCACTCACGAAAATATCGCTGCTCGCGGGTAAAACGACCACCGTCCGTCCAGGAGAAACAATTTCTACAAAATTCGCAGCTCGTTTTTCGACCACTTACTGTTCGTTCTTTGGTCTCAATCGTTTACCGAATTCATTCGGCTTGTAAAAATTTTCTTCTTCAATCTTCAGCCAGTTGAATTGGGGAGTTTTTCGCAATGAAATGACATTTCGAAAGAATTTTACCACACTTCGTGCAAGCTGGTGGGAGGAGAGAGAACTGTATAGTCATTTATATTATCAACCAAACGAGACGAAAACATCGGGCCCTCAAGTGATGATAATACAATAACGAAGCTTAGCCAGAGGAAACGGATTTACGTTTTACAATGGTTTTAAATGGCATGAAAAAATCATATTAAAACCGGACTATGACAGAGAGAGCATTTCTGATTTTTTGCTATCATCTTCTAATAAGTTTCGATTTGTTACAGTTTTTATTAAGAAACCTATATCACATACCACAACACAGATTTCAATATGTTCTGGGAGGAAGTTCTATGATATTATATTGCATAATTTGATCCTAATATATGTTCATTAAACGAATAGAATAGATAGACAACTAATAGAATGAATTTGATCATAAAATTTGTTCATTAAACAAATATAATATAATTTTGTTATTTTAAATGCTATCACTCTAGTAAAGATCACAATCAAAAAGCGATAATGACACAAAAAATACAATTGCGGATGATAGGTTGGACTTAAATGCTCAGCACTAGTATTTTGTAAAAACGTAATAAACCTCAGAAATAAATCTCATTTTTAATTTCAGCTGCACAATATTTTTTTCCCAATTTAATAGATGAATTGCTTGCAAATTCACAAAACTAATTTAAGTATCAAAAATGTATGAAAGGGTATTGCATAAAAACTTAGAAATAACAAGCGTAAAATGAAAATAGTGCCAACATTGTCATGTATGTGGAAGCAGACGCATCTAAGTTCTATCTAAGTTTATTTTAGAAACCACATCAACGAAGATTTTTTCGTCATAGCGTTTCTCGGAAGAAATTAATCTTCTTGACAGTAGCTTGGCTTATTGTGATGCCATGGGACTGTGCGGATTTTACGAATAAACTTACTGTCGCCATACGAAATGACGAAATGCACTCGTTTGGTTGATGAATAATGACAACATCATTTAGTTGAAAAGATCGTAAGGATTACGGCATATAATTTGTCAGAAAATGACATGAAACCAACTCCAGGATTAAATCCAGGAAAAGGGCGTTAATGCATGATAAATAAAAAAGATAAATCCTCAGCTACCTATGATTAAAATAAAAACTATTTACTGTTCTCATGTAAAGCTGTATTGTGAAGTATCAAACAAATAAAAAATTGAACTTTCTCAAAACGGGTTTTTAAAGACAAATAACATAATGTTTCTATAATTATTTTTCAGCTAAAGCAAAATACTTACCTCTAGCATAACGCAGCATATGTGGTAGATACATTGCGTGATAGCTTCGGCAGAACCGCTAAGCGTAACGGCGCGTTCAGTAGAGTTTGGCAACATTTCGCTTGCAACTTGTATCGAACATCCAGTGATCTCTCGAATTTCTTTTATTTTTGAGCCACCCTTTCCTGTTACAAGAGATAGCGATTGAACGGCTCAATTAATGTTAAATTCTTTCTCTACTAAAAAAGGGGAATATTTCAGAAACAATTTAAACCATACTCACCGATGAGAGAGCCACACTGACTAGCTGGAACAATCAAACGAATTGGAATTTGTGGTTTACCCTGTGCATTTGTATTGTCTTGAAACTGTGAACACCACTGTAACAAAAAACGAAAGAGAGAAGAAATAGTTTTTAGTAACGGTACAAAAATGATAAGATTTTTTTCTTTTCAACGTACGAAGGACAAGATGTTTCGATACAAAAATGTCACACTAAGCGTCTACCTACCTCTTCAAACTTCTTCGTAATTAGTGTAAAGGCTTTGTAGATCGCACTTCTGGACCCAGAAACCGTCACGATCCGTTCCGGGCACGAGCAGTCTGATATGTTGATTTTTGCACCGGACTAAGAGATGGAATAGAAAAGTAAGAGAGCATGATGGAAAAAAAATTAGAAAACTTTATTTAATTATGGATGCTTAAAGAGCACGGACAGCGTTGAGCCGATCTTTCACCGAAAACCGAAAAGCGTCTCCAACATCATTCCGCTACTCCAGCCTACGGCAGATTTACGAAGAGCGAGAAGAACACAGAGATGTATGTCCACGGCGGCCAGCAATATCGAAGGGACGAAACTCTAAACAAATTTCGAAACGACAAAACTTTATGATTTGGCGATTTTCGGGTGTGATGGACGCGTGCGTACGGAAAACGCGCCGCCAATGTAGTCCGTGTCCGCGAGTGGTCCTTTTTCGGCGGGAAAACACACTACCACAGGCAGGACGCCCAAAAACGAGGAAACTCACTCGGTAGAAGAAGCGAGAGAAAGCAGGGAAAGAGATAAAGTCGCAGACGACTGGGGAGGTCGAAAATATCCCACAGCAAATCACATGCTTGAGTATAAAAAGGCCAAAAGTTTTCTCGTTTCCACTATGCGGTCCGCTCCCGGGCGTTTTACCCATCACGTCGTTCTTCTCGTTCCGTTCATCGTGCGCCCCGGAAGCGGACTCGGATGTTTATATTCCGGTGAAAAGTTCATGGCCAACGGCGGACTTTCTTCGCTTGAAGCTTAGGGGGCGGGTGGTACCATCCTCATGCTAACGGTGAACTGTTGGTGAATAATTTTTAAAAGATTTCCGCTTTAATTCAAGCACCATTTATTCGCAAAAGCCGCGTTAAGGCGATGAAACGATTGTCTTGAAGCGGACTGCATTAGCAAGCGACATTCACGCCGAGCCGATGGATGGTGTAACAGTTAATAAACAATGTCCTTTGAGGGCTGCAGCTTCACAGGTAAGATGAAGCATTTTCTTCGCAAAAGTTATCGAAAGTAAATCAAATTTATTACAAAAAAAATCATTCCAGTTGAAGATTTGATGATGTATTGAACAATACTCAAACGTATTCATGATTGAAAAAATCTTGAACGAGATACTCGCCATCGTCTTTTGGAGCAGCAGGAATGCCAAAAAAAACTGCAATGACAATTCTGCACCAGGTACGTCATTTCCGTTCGCGATAGGGTTTGTGACAGAGACCGCCATCAATTCAGTGCAAGAAACTAACGTTCACGATGCCATGCAGCCTCAGATAGTAGCAAACAGTCAACTTCGTTAGCGAAAGGATATGAACGGTTACACCGAAAACGGGAACAAACAGGAGAGAAACTCCTTGTGTGGTGGTTTGGAACGAGATTTTAATAATATTTCCTCGTGCTGCTATAGGTAGGGAAATGGCATTGAACGTTGCACAACGGTAATATCAGTGAAGGAGAAGCGAGTCGGACAAAGAAAGGCCTGGAATTTCGATAATGGGATTATTTCATTCCTCTTTCAAAAGAAAAGCTTTGGCCCGGCGTAGAGCATTCATTTGCTCATTGAATGAATCCATATTAGCGTTCTCCTGAGCCCGCAGGTGTAACGAGAAACCGAAGCGGAAATAGATATGCTTCCTTTCGAAGCTTCACCGTGCACACTCGGTCGCGTCGAGCATTAATACATATCACATTCCGTTGACTGCTGGCAGTACGGGTCATGTGGTTGTGTATATTACTATACCGTCTGTATTTTTTTGTGGGTTTCCCTAAGCCAACGTTCGTGCTTTCGTGCAGTATCGATGTAATGGAAGCCCCCAAACAAATAAGATGGTTGCAAATGAGCTTAACTATCGCTACTGCACCCGTCCCGGACCACTTCATTTGCCTTTTTTGGGGGCCGGGTTATGAAAGACAAGAAAACCTGACTCTTTCTATGCCAGTGATATTACAAAAGGGAGGGAAAAGAACATCCGTTCCAAAATGTCGATTCGCGTGAAGGTAGAAACATTCACAAGCAACACACTTAAGGATAGCACTGCCGTGGAATGATGCTAGTTTACGATAGCTGACAACAAGAACAAATTATGTGGCCACTAATTAGTTCCCTCATACTTAATGAAGTGTTTCTTTTGTGTGCGATTGTTTCGTCTGCGAGAACAAAAGCCTAGAGTCGTTTTTAAGAAGCATGCTCTTCTACATGCTTCTTACTACAGGCATTTTTTACGAACATCCGTCATCGTTTTTGATATAGTCGTTGCTTATGATAAAAAAAGTTTTGAAATATAAAATTTTGAGAATTAAAATGAATGGTTTTAATGGAATAGCAAAGGGCACACAAGCGAGGTGATCAAGAGAATGAATCAAATATATCAGAACGAGCGAAAGAAGTCACCTACTTGACAGAAAAAATGCACACAATTTCAAAATAAACCAGTGCACTAAATAAAAAGTGCAATAGTTAAAAAACTGGACTTTATTACATGTCATTTCTAAAAATATATCAACATTTGCACGATTCTTATAGTATAGTTTTACGATATGTAAGAAACAAACACATTCTTACATCAAATGTTTGTTCTGCCCAAAATAATCGATGGTTCGCAAAAGAAAACGAAAGAAAATAATAAAAAAAATCGCTATCGTGCGCAGAGAAACTCAAACATCGAATATCTGAAACGTGACATATGGCCTGACGGTCGGTTATTGGATCATGCCCGTGAATGCATTTTGAAAGGAAAGGAACCACCACCTCACAGTTAGAGCACAATGCGATTTGCTACACACAACTCTCCACTTTACTGCATTGTCGTCAATGGAAGCACCGATATAAAAGGGGTTCACAGACACAAAATCCTTCCTTTCAAACATTTGGAAAACTCACTCCACTTTCACGACGTACAAAAAGGAATCAAACGAAAACAGAACACCAACCAAAGTAAATCAACTGGCACAGAAACAATAGCGTAAGTGACACATAGAGCCGCGAGTGGAGGCAAACCGGGAAAAAAATCAAATTGCTTTTCGTTTCCAGTGAGTACTCACCTCTTCCCTGAATCGCTTGACGATCTCTCCTTTTTTTCCGATAATGCTGCCGACCTCCTGCGGAGAAGGAAAAAGAAAGAATGGAATGAAAACATCAATTTGAGAAGAACTCAACGTGAAGTGTATTTGCTTTACAGGTGATTGGAGCGAAATGCATTCTAAATCACAAGACACACCCATCAGAACTGATACAAACTTGCGAGATTAGATAACGAGTGATCGAAAATGTATAGCCACATATATCGAACACACTCCACGATATGCAATGCATTGCTTGTGGATAATCTTCTACACGATTTCAGTGCAATAAAATTGTATTCGACGATTCGAACAGTCAATTATCCAGATGCAACACATGATGCAGGAATGGTTGTAAGAACAATTTAATTACCCACGTGTTGCATTTGGCACCTCGTATGATTAATTATGCACAAACCATCCTTTCTTCGCCATGTGCAAATATATAGTCTCAATGAAACAGATCACGAGAGAACAGGATAATATATTGTTAAATACGTATTGCCATACAAAATAGCTTGCAATGGATTCATTCAAAGTTTGCATTATTATTATTCACACGCAATATGACTGTCTATAATATACAATTTAATCATATATTAATTAAATGTGATGAGTGAAAAAGGACCTCGAACAATCAATATCAGGTATCACGTACTATGATGAACTCGAAAGGATAAAAGTTATAGTTTTTCCAATAAAATTCAGTATTACAAATCCCAAGAGCAATTTCGATAGTAATACTTTATTTATGAGGCACTTAACAACAAACTACAAAATCTATTACAATATGAACAAGCTATATTTGATATTTGTCAAAAAGAAAAGGAAAAAAGAACAATTGTACTATGTCTGAACCGGAAACTTTTGTACACTCTTGTTAGTGAGACAAATGTAGAGTTATAAATGAACAGGCAGCTGGTCCCCCATTAATCCGTTCACCTATTTTGATAGCATGCACATGAGCAATTGTGTTTATAGTTCCGCATACAACGCAACTATCTAATTTTGAACAAACGCATTAGGCATGGTTTCGTCTGGTGCAGAGCTAATGCTACATTCGTTAGTTTTGTTGGGAAAACAGAATGCCACATTTGCCAAAAGCGCTTCCTGGTACAGTTTGTGATATTTTCACCTTCTCAACGAAGCGTGGCAGCGCAAGTGCAACAAGGTGAATAAAACATTATGCCTAACGACGATAATTTCGAAAATAGTCCTGGCTAGTCTCATGCAGACTATAACACAATTTCGTAGACTCATATGCAGCCGAACGCAGAAAACACGTTTTGGTGAATGCTTAACGAAACCTAAAGTAACTAGGGGTTTCTCAGCATTACTAATAAAACATTACTGTTATGTATGTTAAGTGAGTATAAATTATTTAAAAAAAATGACTTTACTGTTATGTCTAAAACATTTTGCAGCCGCAATGCCAATATCAGAAAAGACGTTTAGAGAATTTAAATGATAAAATCGTGTGTCATAAACTTCTAAATAGTGTATGACAAATATTTCGTTCGTATTCGCACGTAAAGATTCGTTTTATTAATAAATGATAAATGAAAAAAACATAAGGTTTGAATTTAATTAGAAATTCAAACTAAATACTATAAGCTAAATTGCAACTAAGACGTTTCTATGGCCAATTTCAACCTCTGAAACATCGCACACATATTCAACACCACGATCTGACACCTATTTATTTTGCTGTAAAAATGTAACAGATTTGTGCTAGTCTTATCTGATTGAAATTAACCTGTAATTAGGCTCAAAATCCACTATTCCAAGAGAGATTTCACGGAGAAGAATCTTGTTGCCATCAAAAAAAACTATTAATATAAACCGTTTGCAAGAGAAAAGGACGCAAAGAAAACGACAGCTTCCCCCCGCGCGATGTATCTTTTTGCTTGACACAACGCAATCATGTTCCCTAAATCGGTAAAACACTGAAAACAAAAAGTGCGCAAGTAAAACTTTCTAGCACCGGCCGGGAACGACGACAAGGTCGGTGTATAAGGTTCAGCTTTTATCTCCGGTTATTTAATTTTCAGTTATGCAAATGCTCATGTTTATTTAATGTTTTCCCTTTTATCCAGCCGTATCCGGGTTTTTTAGTCCATCTCCGCTGCCCATCTTCGCCCTGGCTAACAGTCGATCCTCGTTCGGCATTTCGGCCAAAAAGCCCAGCATCCTACCCGTTTTTGAGCCGCGAAAACCAAACAACCGTTTTTCGTTCCCGGATTTCCGCCGGGTTACACGCCAGACGCTGTGTTTTGAGGGAAATGGCGAATGGAAGGAATGGCGGTGAGTTTGCAGGAAAATTTTGCTCCGTCCATCGGTGAATGGAAGACGAAGCGAAAAAAAAACAACCTGTCCACCGGAATTGGCTATTTTCCGCTGCAAATTTTGTTTTCTTTCGTTACTTTCAGGTCGCTTAACGGTTTCCGAAATTTCCTCCATATATTTCCCTCGGCACATCTTAGTGGGTTTTCAATGGCTAAACAAGCGTCGTCGCGACCCTTACAAGCCATTCATGATGCGCCGCCGTCGAGCTTACAAGCCATTATAAGTCTATACTATTTTCAGTTTCTTTTTTTGGAGATTCTATGCTTTCGGAACCATTTTGCATCATAAACAGCAACGGATCGTAAACGCATTAAACAAGGACAACTAGTTAGTTTTTCTTTCAACTAACGACATATTGCATCCTTTTTCTTAATTTCAAATAGTTTCCTCTATCAAATCAAATCCACCACCACCAAACTTTGAACGACAGTAATTATTTGATCTTTTCACTAAAGATTTCCGCTTAGAAAAAATCGAAACCTTCACGTAAAAACAGACCGAAGAACGAATTAATCAGGCAAATCCCTTCCGCGATTAATTTCCCTACCGGCATGACTTCATTCCCCGGAAGCGCAGTATCCCCGACACCTAACTTTCGTAATAAATTTAACAAAACAAAAAAATATGTACATAAACAACGCGTTCCAACAAGGGTTTGAGAGCACACACAGAGGCACGCCGTGAACCCGTCGGCGGATCTTATGATTGTTCCGGTGCCACGAGGGCACCACAGACTGCCCGCTCATTAAGCGCTGGGGAAAGTGCGTAAAATGGCGACCATTTGCGATCGTGCAGAAAGCGCAGAATGAATGAATACTTTATGCTCAGGTTGGTTAAAATTTATTTCAATTTTCACGCAACACCGCATTCGGTAGCGTCATAATCTCAGGAGGCTGCTGGTTACTGCCGCACTAGCTGTAGGTTGCGCTGTATCCTTCCTTCTTTGCTGTTCTGTTATTCCACGGCAACCCGCCGGCGGATGGTCTGGTTTGCAAGGAAAAGCTTTATTATTTGCTCCCAACGACCTGGCTCCCTCCTGGTTGCCGTGCTGGGTTTTTATTAATGTATGATTTTTCCCCTTTGCCTAAGCTGTTGTCCTTTTCATCCGAGGAAAGCTAACACGCTTGTCCTTCCGCGATGGGGCGCGTTTACACCGTTAACCTTAACCCGAACACGCATAAAGCACGGGAAAAACTCGCGCCAAGCGCGTCATACGAACGACCCTGCGTTCCTCTGTAAGCGCACACGGCCCGCCTGTTGGACACACGATTCCCATAAATATTCACTCCGGTAATAAGCCAAACAATTTAGTATGAATTATGGCTCTCCTGTTTCTACCCTGTAGGCTTTTAATGGGAAAAATTTACTCCGCCCGCGCGCTCTGTTTTTCTCCTTTTCTCTTCCTCGAAAAACAGACACATTGTCCTTTCTACTCTTTCCACTCTTGCACGCTTTCAACAGTATCTCAATACTGAACGCATGACTACAACATCGCGCGGTGTCCTTTGGTCGCGAAAAAAAGGTGATTTCGCCGAGACGCGGTTCTACCCCCAACTGCGGTCGTGTCGACATGCTTTTTTGATGCTGAACTGTGTGTGGCTTGGTTGGCGAGTGTAATCCCTTTGGACTTCTGAATTTTTGTATCCGCCATGCTCATTTCTCTCATGCTCAACAAATTTTCTGCTATGCTGTATATATATATAAACCTCTCCCCGAGACACGATGATTAAAACAACACCAACCCCGATCTGTACAGGTGTTGGGATTTTATTTTTCACAATAAAACATAAACTCCCAGGAAGCTGCATTTTTTCTTCTTCTTCTAAACACCCAGGTGAGATGGGTTTAAAATAGGAGAGCTTGCTGGGCCATAAACGACGCTGGGGACGACGACTCTGTCTCACCGACCCAATTCAGAACCCCATCTGTCGCGTAAACCACTGGGTTGGGTTGAGTAATGCCCATAAAAAGATGCACTCCAACCGGGATGCGGCTTTATTTGTCTCCTTGCCAAACAAGAAGCACTGGACGCGCGACTAGATCAAATTAATTTCCGTCCGCGTGCCTTGATAACAGCTGCCCAGAATTCCCAACGGTTGCAGCAAAAGACGAGACGAGAGCGTTTTGTACATATTACAGACCTCGTCGTGTGACCTGCTTTTGCAAAATCATCATCACCTGTCCCGCGGCGCGTCATTAATACTGCACTTTCTTATATGCTATGCCCAATGATTCGCGCTGCAGACTTGCAACAATTGCCCAGCTTCCTAACCGCATTCGGATCATAGCAGGTGAAAATAAGACATGTGGCACAGAATGGCAATCGCCGTTAGCAGCAAACGGATGATGCGGGAAAAACAAACCAACAAAACTTCAATCAGTAACGATCGCGTGGAAAAAAACCGGTCTTTTACCGTTGTCGATAGTTTCCTCCTATGGAAGGATGCCCCAATCAGGCTCGGCGTCGTGGTGGTTTAACCGATCGCGTACATATCCGCGATGCAATGAAATTATATCTCATTTGTCGTGCTAAACACGGAATAAAGAAAAATCGTGCCATTTTTAACGAGCGCATTGAATGCAAGCTAGAAAAAGAAGAAGAAGCATTGTAACGTACTAACGTCAAGATGGTTTCCCACAGGATGGTAGTATCTAATGAAGGGTTGATTCTATATGGAGCTGTTGGGGGAAATGTGAAAACACGGAAATGATGATTCGTTGGCCTCCATGCACTATCGTGTTGAAGGATCGCGTGAGAATCGCAAGATGAAATATTGTAGAGCCGGGAAATGTGTTTATCGGCCAATAAATTGGAGTTTAATAAATTGAGCTGATAGGAAATGATCGCTAGAACACCATAGGGCGGTGGAGCATCATGCCGGAGTTACATGAAACACTTGACAGTGATTGAATTTTTAAACTGCCACATCGATACCACGTATGGAGCAAGATGCAATTGATTCTCTCTTACCAGATTGAAGCACTTTCGTCATGTTCGTTATTTTCTTCATTACCTGCAATGAGAAAAAAGAAAAGGAAATGTTATATTTACTTGTTCACCAAGGCTAATACACGGGATCAAATTTCTGAGCAAACGGGTATATCCCACACCTTCGACAGGTGTGCCCAACCTGTAGACGGAAATATATCGAGATAGATGATTTATCGTCCCTATGGCAGGCACTGTTTTCCCTCCCTTACTATACGCACAAGATCGTCTGTCTGGGGTTTATCGTACAGCTCATCGTAGGGAATATGTCGCTTCCATTCCGTCGATGGAGTAATAAATGGTATATAGGAGTGAAATTTTTATTGCTAAATTTCGTCGGCACTAGGTCGGCACCGGCGGTGTTTCGCGAGAGGTGTTGGATAAATTTAGAATAGCGTCGTGTCGTATCCAAGCTATAGCACCCCATCGCTAACGCGGCTTTTTTTTGCCCACCAACGTGGCGCACATTATGCTTCGACTCCAATCTCTGCACACTCGTCTTTTTCAACGCACGAGAACGCACACGCAGCCCTGCTACACACCTTGATGTTCCTCTAGTGGATATTTATAAACAAAACCCCTGGTTCACGTCGGCGAAAATAATTATCATTCCGCGTGCTTTGATATGTATTTAAATTCTTTTTTATATGCGTATATTTTCACCCGCTTTTCTCATACATTCTAACCCCATTTTTCTAGGAAGACTGTTCCGGCAACACACGCTCGCGGACATTTTAATAACCTTTTCGGATGCTACCACACCGCAGAACTGTGTAGTGGTTGTAAATTTTAAATGCATAAACAAACAGAGCGTCGAAAAATATGTTCCCCGTATGCGATTTAGGAAGCAAGCAATATGGAGTGGGTTGCCAGCGAAGTGTAGCTATTCAAATTATTTCGATACGTTGTTTGAGAAGCAAAAAAACATTATCAATTTTAGTAACAAAAATGACATTCATTGACTTCAGCCGCGTTTGGTTTGAATTGATTCTTTACAATTCTCTAGCAAATTTTAAATCAATTGAAGTGGGATAAAACATGTAAAGACTACTAAAAGCTATTTTAAAATGAGAACGGCTGGCAATCATAGAAAGAAGCAGAGCGAAATACTGTAAACTTAACCATGTTAGCCCGCAACAATGCGTGTAAATGTAGCCCCTAACATCTTCAGAGAAGAAATGATCAAGTGAAATGATATTCCCATTGAGTTTTACAAAGCCAATCTAAGCTTCCGCCAGCACAATGTTCAGCGCAGGGTAGCTACTGCTAATACACAATTACCGTTCCATTCATGTAATTATCAGTGCGATGATGATAGCATCTCTTTACATTGCTGCCTTAAAACGCGTGCTGCGTTACAGACGAGCAACAGTTACACTTTTGCAACTAGCATTATTATAAAAGAAGTTGTAAATACAGCATCAGGACCAGCTATCAAGTGACGCGCACCCAACTACCATGTTTACAGCGACATGAAACACCGGCGTTAATGGGCCGATTATTAATAATTTGCGTTTGGATTGGTAAATAAATTGGGCAAACTGATAAGTGAAAGCGAATACGAGTGCTACAAATTTAATAACTTGATCAGAGTTGAAAGCATTTTGATGATTCAAGCTACCAAATAAACCAATTCACACCGATTCGTTTACATACACATTGTAATAGTGGAGAGAGAACTTTTCGAACGTAATTAAAACGTGGGCCATTATTCTGATGCAACATCAATACTACGGCAAAGCCCCATCGTTACCAGCCGTTGTTAGACTAGTCCCATCTAGCGATCTCCGTAGGAATTCCAACCGACACACAGTTGCCGTTGGAATCTACTACTAAATGATAAGCTATCGGATAATTAATTACAAATCACTGAGCCATCCTGAGGGCTCAAACATTCGACCGGTGGTGTGTAACATGGTTGCATTGCTGCTGCTGCTGCTGCTCCATAATAAATAAAGGCATGGAAGCAATACCGACAGCTTTTGGTCTGTGGTTGGCTGTACATGAGGGCACCAATTTTCCGAATGATGCATTACGCCAAAACTCGTCCAGTTTCGGATGGGCTTATACAGCACAGAGAAATTCTAATTTGAATGACCGAGTTATAATTGGAAAATCATCATGCCGAATTTTGGTTCGCACCAAAACCTGAGATTGATAGTAGTTGGAAGGAATAATGACGTGAAATTACGACCACCTTTAAACGCTATGAATGAAGCTAGCTACCAGCGAAAGGTTGCACCCTTCGAACACAAATCTCGACTGCTTTTTGCTTCTATTCTCTTGCTCCAATCAATTACACGCATCGCATGGGAATCGTGAAGCGAGTTGCGCCACTTAAATTGTTCTAACACGTCAGTTTATCTCACGCTACTCGCACGGTATAGGAACATGCTTGACACTGTAAATTCAAATTAGCTCAATAGAAAAAAAAACATCAACGATTTACTCTAGCTTCAATTGAGGTGCAGTGGCACATAACACCTAAATTGTGAAGTTGTTTAAATCAACTTGCTTTCGGAGACGCTCTTAATCCATCTTCAATGGAATAACAAAAATGAACTCCACATTATTATTATTTTTTTTTTCAAAAAACGTTTCTTTTGCAGCGCTTTAATTATGGGAAACACATCAGCTGCTTGCTGAAAACCTGACTTCTTCTAACGTGCCCAGGAGGGATGATACCGAGCAACATGAAGAAAAACAACATGTTGCTGGGAAAATTATATTTCACTTTTTCGGTTCCCGAGCCTTTGAAAAACAGTTCTAGCTGCTGTTACATCACCGTGAGTGGCTTTTCAACTGTGTGGGCAGGCAGGCTGAGGGTTGGGTGGATGTTCTACGACTTCGAAGGATCGGATCCCAAAATGTGAGTCTAGCGCTCGGCGGTGGAAGTTTATCAAAAAAAGGCGATACAAGATATTCCATTGCTCCAGAGAAGCATTGTGATTGCCCTGAAGGTTGATTTGTTTTTTTTTTCAGTCGAGTTTTGCTTTGCAATGGAGATTCTGTCGAAATAAAATCGGCAACGGTGCGGTACATGCTTGAACAATTTTCAGTTTGTTCATCTATTTCGGAAGCCGGTTTCAATCGCTCCATTCTGCCCCGCAGCAAGGTGTGCAAAAAAAAAATACATCTTTGAAGACAACATGATGCCGGTCCGACGAAGCCTGACATTATACGCCCTGTTGGGCTTTTTTAGAAGTTACTTTTACACTGAACATGGAAAATAATGGCGGCAACAGGGCTCCCATCATTTAAACAAGAGCGAAAATCGTACATAAATAGATGGTTTACAAGCAAAATAGAATGATTTGTTTGAAGAAAAAACTTCATAAACTACAACAGTTAATAGCTCAATGAAAAAAACCTATTTAAATCAAAAATATAATACCGATTTTGGTTTCGTCAAATGATAGACATGATTTAAAGCAATTTTAAGCGTTAAATGCAATCTAGTGATATACCAGCACCAATAACGTATGTAAATCGTTCGTTATTAAATTAACAAGCGATGTTTTGAAGAATACTCCGGAACAAACGTTGAATTTATTAGAACCCAACAGTAAGCTGCATCTAGAAAATGTCCCGCACAAGATTCAGGCTAAAGCGCATATTAATCCAGAATAATTAGGTTTCTTCATCCTACTCACGACAGCAGCACTGCCTAAAAGTCACTCAGTTTCTCCTCGACGTTACCTCGGTGAGAGTCAAGGGACAACTTGTACACGAAAAGACCTGCTTGCTCGCATGGATCATGGACCCACTGAGCCGCAAACTAAAATACCCAGCCCGACAGCAGAACGGTACCGTTTGGTCCTGCTGATTTGCACAACTCTTCTTTGCTACGCCCAATCCCAGGTCAGACCACAAATTCTGCTGTTCATCTCACAGCTGCAAACATGCTCTGCTGCCATGTGAGATGGTTCAAAGTACCGCAAAGTGTTATCCACCCTGATTATGATGATATTAGAATTCGCACTCGGCCACTTCAAGCTCTTCAACATGAAAATGCAATAAGGTTTCGCACATCTTCTGGCGCAAAGTGGCCAACGTGCAGCACGAGGGGACACCACCAAGCGAGACCCGAATAGACGCCGAAATAAACGGATTCTAAACCGAACATTAAAGGCCACAAGTCTAATTTTCTTGACCGCACAAGCCTGCCACTCAGCCGGTAGAGAATAGACGAGAAGCATGTGATTTCGCATGTTGGCATGTAGTTAATGGCGGCCTACTTCAAATGTGGTCAGGTCGAGCAGACAAACAAACCACATTTTTAAAAGAACACCGTTGTTGTTGTTGAAAAAGTTGCTAAAATGATTTTTCTAAGATAAAACCATAAATAGCCGGGAAGTGGCACAAGTTTGAGAACGGACGATGCCACCATATCGCTGAATGGCAATATCGGAGAAATATTGTCCTCATAACAACACCGAATGGACGATTCGAAAATGCTCCATCCGAATATGCTCCAAATCGAGAGAACGGTACGCAAAGAAATCGTGCAATCAACAAAAACAATGAGGTGAAAAACGTGGAAAAAAGTTAATTAAAAAAGTTTCGATATGTAAACCGAGAAATAGCGTTTATGTGCTTCGCTATATGTACGCCATCATGCTGGGCCATGCCAAAAGCACACTTCTCTCAGCAGTGGTGCTGCTGCTGCTGTTGTGTGAGGAAAGTCCTCGCCTAGAGCACAATTCCCCTGCAGCAGCAGCAGGCAGGAACCAAACTCACCGGGAGCTATCAATGATACTCCTGGGTAAGGTAGGTGGGTGTATGATGGTGGTGTTTGTTATGTTCCGTTGCCTTATTCACGATGTGCTTCGTGGCAAACGGAACCATGCTTCTGTGCCAATGGATGCCACTCTCATCCCCAGAAACGAAGCATATGCCGACAGCAGTTGCTCTTTCCTTTGCCAAAATATCCCCATGGCAGCGAAAACCACGTGTACGGGATTCGTTTTGTCACATTTTTTTTCTTTCTCTTTTTAATATCACAACTTCCGCCGTCGCTAAGGCAACGCGCTTTCTCTCTCTCTCTCTTTCCATTTCTCCGTTTGTCTCGCCGGGTAAGAATGTTTGTTAGGTCTTACGTGGCAATGACGGGGGATACAATCGTTTGTCCAATGACGATTTTTTTTTGTGGAATCAGGTTAGCAGCCAACTTTCTCTTTTCCCAGAAATATTCTTTGCAAATGCTTTCAAACAAACGAGCATAATCTCTTTCTGCCGTTTCCAGCAATTCATACCAAAAACGAAAAGCAGCAACTTGTTTATATCTTCACATTCGACACATTCCTCCTGTGGGCATACCAGATTTTGATTATTACTTTTGACAACAGTCGTTAATGGTGTATTGGCTGATGGCGATAATTTGAGCGAAAATCCAGTTAGGTGATTATTCAATTCAATCCCGAACCCCTAACCAATAATACTGTAATTTAACTTACCAATGTACAAAATAAAATTATTTTAAAACGTATTTTTGAAGCATAGATGCATTCGACAAATTGATGCTATAAGGTTCCCTAAATGGACGAACGCCCATGTTATATTCCGCCTTTCGGCGCCCACCTGGTTATTGTTGAAGAAAATGCTTCACGTTTCGGTATTCGTGCACAGCGACAAGGGTAAGTATTTCCACACCGTCGTGGAAATACCTTGTATGGAAAAAAAGAAGCGCCCGTTCCGTGACATACCGTGAAGATTTCAACATTGGATCCCTTTCGGATCATCTCAAGACGCACCAAAGAGGAAACCAACAAAATACCAACATAACTCCCGTACAAAACCGTACTAGCTAGGCGCCATGCATGATGTAATCGTACAAATCAAGTTTTATTCGATATCAGTTGCTTCGCCACTCGGGTGGGAAGAGGAAAATCGTGAGCTGAAACTCCCTTCCTTTGAATCAGCGATGCAGCCAGCAATGCTTGCTGCGCCCTCTGCACTCGATGATCTCTTAATCGAGCTGATCAATAGGTGGACTCTGCTTGCATGTACGTTACCCGTGGGTTTGCAATCGATACAGAGGGATTTTGCTGGTTTTGACATACGTTGCACTTCGCAGATAACGTGAAGCTGCTGCTAGAGCCAGATTCGATTCTGCTAAACACGGCCCCAAAACTGGCAAGAAGCAGCAATAGCAGCAAATACGGAAGGTCGATTACGAGTCGTCCATAGGGCTCACGAACTTGCATAAACCAACATCTACACTCGTGCGAAGCAAGGCCGGATGGGCTATGTACCATCAATTATTTACATCCCAATGGAGACGTGTGCATGGGAAGACGCATCGGCATCTCATTTGTGTAATGATGGCACCCAGGAAGAAGGATGGTAAAGCGTGAAACGAAGGCAGGAAAACTAGGGTCTATGGATTGCGAGAGCATGCTTACGATAAGTGGAACAAGAACGTGAACTGGACCGCTGGATTTATGAGCCCAGTAATTCTGTGAAATCGTGTGAGCGCACTGCTTTTCCTATAATCAAATTGGTTTTGGCAGGCTCGACAGTTGAGGTAGAAGAAACAAAGCTTGCTCCTACCGGGCGGATAGCGATTAGTTTGTTGTGCACGTGCATAACAAATAAACCAACTAATTCTTAGTCCAGAAGCGTAATTTTGCTCAGCAAATATCAGTATATTAATAATTTAAATCAATCGCTGCTCTCTGACAAGGAGAACAGCAGTACAAACGAATATCGGAATACAGAATAAAAATACTGTACGATCAATATGAGCACAACTCTTTGCAATGGATATGATATCATAAGCCGGGCGATAAAAAAGGATAAGAGAATGCACAGGAAAAACGATCGTTTAGTAAATTGTTTCATCAAAAGAATGCCGTTTCGTTTCCGGAATCTGAACAAATATAGGTTAATTTTTCCGGAACATCCACAAGCCACCTGTAATGCAATGCAGCAAACAACACAGCTTTATCCGTTAGCTTAGAGCGAGTTTTCTCCAGAAAAGCAATTAGTTGATTGTTTTCGAATTGCTCTGATACAACTCCGGCCAATGGTGCTGTTTGCCCAACGGTGGGCTGTTTTGTGTTGCTCCGTGAAAGAAAAGCCCATCATCATCACGGAATCGGAAAATATCATCCTGCGAAAAGGAGCTAAAAAGGCAGACGCAGACGAAACCCACCCAAGGAAGTATTCTTGATCCCCCGTTAATGAGTGAACCAGTAGAACAGGTTAAATCATCTCAACATCATCGAACGGTTTTGCGATTGCGAACGATACGGAAAATGGGAATGAGTGCAAATTCTTTCTTTCTGCTAATTATCTTTCCAGCGTCTTTTTTTTTCTTCCTGCGAAAGAGCTCCAATCGCAGCCAGTTATGGGCTAGGCGAACGTCGACTATGAAAACACGATATCATTATTTTTCGAACCAGTTCAACAACAAATATCATGCGTTCGACACATGACATCCTGACGACGGCTAACGAACGTGGAAGGAACGATCGCGTCGCTACATATCGGGCTTACTCCCGCAAACACAGTGTGCCCAAATCAACTCAGCCAACATTTGCCTTTCAGTCTGTGAAAATGGAGGGAAACATAATCATTGCACCATCTCTCACACTCACACGCCGAACGGAAGTTGCCTTGAGTAAACCCCGGGTTGCTCGGTGATTTGTACGAAAACCAGCTGCAAAAACCAACAGGAGATAGCACATCTCATCCCAAAGGGGATGTTAAACCTGTGCTCCCCCGGGTGGCAGCATGGATCTGCACTGGAGCATGGAAATGAGCCGAACCGTTTCGTAAATGCCACCCCGCTTTTTCCGTTCTGCGCCCAACCTTCCCCCCGGTGGCTTGAAATCGATCGGAATGAACTTTTCAATTATGAGAAGAATGAATCCAATTCAATTAAGCATCGGCAAATCTCGGTGCTATCGATGTTTCCACTCGCCAGCACACTCAGTTCGCTGTTCGTCAATTTGGGCGCCGATTCTTATCAACGAAGTACAAATATTGTACATCGGAGGGTTCGCGACGCAGAATTGAACTGAGGAGGGAGGAGCTTCGGTTGTAAAAGGACATTCTCATCGATAGTACGAATCGAGCAAAATGGCGTGGAAATAGCTCGTGAATATAATTGGGGACCACAGGAGGAAGCGCTTGTTTCCAGGCGAGGAGCATTGCGATCGATAATGATTTGTCGAGACAATTTGAAATCTAAACATTTTTTCCAAACATTTGAAATCGGGAGTAACTAAATTTTAACTGATTTTTATTTATGTTTCTTTTTTAATTTTTAAATAAATTATGATATTATTAAATTCAAAAACAACGTATCTGTTAACCAAAAATACGTGATTTATACACATTAATTTGAATTGAAATAATTTTCCACCTGCAGTAACAAGTCGAGGTAAAATTTCCATAAACGTAGTAATAAGCGTGTTCGCAAGCGTGATCGATCAAAAGCTACATAGAGTAAAATTATTTAGACACTCTATAAGCAGAAACGGTAATTCGTTTATGAAATTGAATTTTTCAATTTTAATTTGCACCACCGGTTACACGACACATTAGATTTAATTACGAGCCACTCTCTCGTGTCTCTTTTCCTCTTTCGATTGTGTCCTGGCTAACAAGCAACAGGAAACGGTTTCGATCGGTAGCTTCCAGTAGCAACGTATTTAAAGTGATAACGAATCCCACCACTCTGGGGCTGTGTGACACACACGCTCACGTTCCTTAAATTGGAAAGGATTGTTGCAAAAATCACATGCCAGCTTTTCAGTAATTCAATTGACAGTGAATCCGTAAAAATGTGCCCACCTTTTAGTGAGCCAACGGAAGAGAAGTACGAAGCGGTGGTTGCGCGGCGCAAGCCTTCCACCCACTCCCATTGCGGCCGAGATTGGCGAAAGGGTGTTATTATTATATATCACACCGCACACACCACCATCGGTGCCTGCTGCTGAACAGAAATCAGTCAACGGCGGAAAAGTCATGAAACCATCACATACTCAGCTGGGAAATTTACAAAATTTAATTAAGCACATCAGCGTTTGACACGAACAAAAGTGACAGCGCCAGCGACCAGAAACAAAAGCACTACATTAAAACGCGCGCTTGGTCGTTGTAAATCGCTTGCCATTTACACATTTGTAAAAAATATCGCGTCCATACCAACATTAATGGAATTATACGAAACAACTATAGCGGCTTAGAAATTCTCACATCGTGAAATAAGCCGCTTTTTGGAATTTAGCAAGGTAAACCACAATAACAATTAGTGCAAAATCAAGCAAAAATGTTTGGCAGTAATCCTAGAGCAAATCCATTACATGGTACACATGGTTGTTTACAATTGTGTTATTGTGTTGAAGCGTCCAATGAAATATGGATAAATTTTTACGACTTCAACCTAAACAGATTTCAATTTTGAAAAAATTGAATTAAAATCTGCATGAAAATATGCGTCCTACCAATCCATTGGGAACATGTAACAATTTAAATAATTAATTTCCATTCACGACCCGGTCTCTGCTGGTGGTATTATTTTGTCACATGCAAAAACAACAAAAAAAAACAGACAAATATCCGAAGCATACGCGCTTGCAATCCTCTTAGAAAAGAGAGCAGAAAAATGTACATGTAAAACGAGGCACAACACGAGAACGGGTGTTGTAACAAACGGAGAGTTGCGTCTTACCGGTGCTGCTGCACGTGTAAAAAAGCTCAGGGAATTTAAAATGTCTGCAGGCGACAGGCCAAAGGCACGTTGTTGTTGAAAGACGGTGTTGTGTTTTTGACGTGCGCGCGCGTTTCTGTCGTTGTGACACGATGTTACTTTGCAGTGACAGGTGAACCCAGCGCGGCCCCCACCCATATTACTCTGCAGCTGCTAAACCGTCCAGATAATCAGCACTATCAATCATCTCCAAAACCGAAGAATGCCGTCGCGTA
The DNA here is from genome assembly GCF_943737925.1 of Anopheles nili. Taxonomy (NCBI): domain Eukaryota; kingdom Metazoa; phylum Arthropoda; class Insecta; order Diptera; family Culicidae; genus Anopheles; species Anopheles nili. Next base: position 42,778,261 of record NC_071292.1, read on the forward strand.
AATAAAGCATAATTATATTATACATATATTACTATCCAATTTGAACCGGCAAAATCATTCACTTGTAGCGTATTGCGAAGTGACATTTCGAAATATACGTGCTCATGAGAAACAGTGAAAATAGCAGCACTCTTCCGTGTGTGTGTGTCCTTTTGGCTTTTCGAGAGAACAAGGAGAAACCCCGAAGACAGACAGAACTCTGCAGCGTGGCGTGCAATTCAATTAATTTAATTAACCATAAATCACACCGCTCACGATTGCCTTGACACAAACTTTCACCATCATCACGGCACGTCAGCGAATGCGAACTGCACACCGGCGCCTCTCATCGTGAGCCAAAAATCTCTTCACGTAGCGGAACGATCAGCTCCACATAACACCTCGAAAAATCGGTGTGTCTCGCCCTTAGTTGGAAAGGGTGGTGGTGGTGATCGGAACATTCCACCCCGCAGGACAGCGCATTCCACTGGCATCTAATTAGAATTTACTGACCGCATCGTTGCTCAAGGAAACGCAGCAGAATAGTGGCATTTTTGCTGTGTTTTATTCGGCAACAAAAGATTTAAAACTCAAAATATCATTTCGTTCTTTCTCCCACATATATATCGCCACTCTCTGTCTCCTTCTAATGCCGCTTGTGCCACCGCATTCATTTTAAAGGTGGCATGCAAAAGTGCACATGCATTCTAAAACACCCCGAAATCGCATTCTGCACTGCACATGTCTAGACCGGGGGGTTCTAATGGGAGTATCGTTAGGGAGGACCTTTTTGGCGGCACGCCTTGACAGACAGAAGTCTTCTTTCCTCTCGACCTTTAGTTCAAGCGACGTATTAATTCAACGTCACTACGGCGGACAGTGCATGTTAAGAGACCCGAGAAATGCTACCTTCTTCGCTGCATTTAGTAAACCGAGAGAAGATCACGCTGTCTCGACGCCATTGCACATAACGATACGGGTCAAATGCCGGTCAGAAGAGCAGACTGAAGAGCAAAAGTGGTGTTTACCCTGGGCATGGCATGGAGGAAGCATTTGGTTTCATCTCTCAAGGTGCGCCACGACGTATACATATTTACTTATATGAAAACACAGCATTTTTCATCATGAGGAACGAAATAAAAACAGCTCCGCAGCAAAACGCCAGGGGGCTACTAACAGGCCACACTCCCAAACCAACGTCACACGCAGCCGGGCAGGCAAACAGAGGCATCCAAAACCCGCCGCATCAGTCATCTCGAACGCGCTAGAGTAGGGGGACTTTTTTCTGGCCATACGACTAATTAACGGAATAGTCCTTAGATTTAATTTTAGAACCAAGCCAAACCAAAGCGCATGTATTTGGCATTTCCCTTACCCGGTGATTGCAACACACGCAAAATGGTTCACCGTTGTTGGGCCGGCACACGCGGCTTTGATCCAACTAACCTTCGCCGTGGTGGTACGCCATACACTAGAGCCCGACGACGATGATGATGATGATGATGACGCTGCTGATGGTGGAAACAAAGCGACATTCGCACTTGGACCGGGTGGAAAGAAAATTTATCGTCCTACCGCAAGCGGCATTTATAAGCCGACCTACCCGCTTGTTTGGCAGCACACTATTGCACATTCATCAGCATCACCAAGTGATGATCCGTATCACAAAAACAGAAAGAAAAAAAAGGAACGTCCCAGAAGATTATCGGGCAGAGTTGCGACACCAGTGAAGTTTGGAATATGATTCATGGAGCGTGTTCCCATCTGGCAACTGAAACCGTCAGAAGCGTCTGCATCATTGGTGGCACAATTTATGGACGAATGGATGGCGCCCGATCGATGGATCAAATCGCGGAAGAAACCACGATAAAAAAAGTGGACGAAAGCGTGCGCGAATTAGTATCAGCTTTCGTTGTATCACGATCGCAATTGGTTCGCCCTACATGGGTGAGAGATTATGCTTTGCAATGTGTTTCGCAGTTTTCTAGCGCACAGTTCCCAAAGTTCCGAGGTGCCCGTTAGCGCACATCCACCGAACAATCCGATGGGGATGATGACGACTGAACGATGCTCCTCTCTCTCTCTCTCTCTCTCTGCGCAAATGCATATTTATGAAATGAAGTTTTTGTTGAAACATGCGATTGATTGCATCTCGAGCTGAGCGCTGAAGCGATTAAGCGCTGCTTGCGTCCATATTAATTTCCACACCATAAAAGGACATGTACATGTTACGACGAGCTAGTAGAAGCATGCCCATATTCAGATAGAAGCATGTTTCTTTGTGCACGATGGTAAGGAAGCTATTGCATTGATTACGAGAGTAGGATTGATCCTGGCTTCATTTGACAGGTAAAAATAAAGGATCTGAAGGATAAATTAAAGCTAGTAGATAGCAGGTGAAAGATTTGATAGACTTTCTTGTGATTAAACTGTCAAAATCACATAGAAATCATAATAGCCGCATAAATTGGCCTATTTAGAATTTCACGAGAGTATATTAGTACCATTCGAGTGTACAATTTTTGACACACACCCCTTCAGGAAGCTTAAAATGAATAAAAACAGAGAAATCTTAATACCGCCCACAGCGCAAACCTGAATCGAAATTGCATATCGTTTTCAATAACACCAGTGGCAATGTACGCAATTCAGTTCAAACATAACTTTAAAACCTCCAGCACACCCCAATCGACTGCAAATCGAAGCCGAAATATTCGCAAAACATCCAACCTGGGGAGCGCAATGTGAATGCTGGTAAAAGCATCCGACAATTTACTGCCTCTAAGCAAAAGCCAACCTGTCTTCCATCACCGAAAGCAGCAGCAGCAGCCACCCGCACATCATAATCATCATCACAGACTCCCCTAACTCGTCGGTGTTCCAGGCAGCCGGCAGGCAGGCAGGAAGGCAGAAGGGAACGACCACGACGACGTCGAGAGGAGGACCCTTTTTCTGCTCGGGGATTTCTACCTTTCAAACATGCATAAACTCTTGAGCTGAGCAATGATATACCCGCTCCCGATGCCTCACCCACGCACGAATCGACCGAAAAACGTGAGCGAGTGGATATGAAAGTGAAACAGGGACATCTCACTCTCATTTTCCAGGGGGGGTGGGGGGGGGGGGGTGGGGGAGGAGTTTCGTGTGGCCCTTGTCCTTGTTTTTTATCGTTCTTTCGATTCGCTCCCACTGCCTCATGATGGACTTCCCCTGCCCGATGGATGGATTGCAAAAGGGGCAGAAGCAAAAAAAGAAAGAAAGAAAGAAAGAAAAAAAAGGACCGGAAAAGAATCCTTTTGATGGCTCGACGATGATCATGAAAATGATGAACCTGATGATAGGAGCAGCAGCAGCAGCACCACCACCACCACAGGACTAAGGGTCTCCCCTAACCCCACACCCACCCCTTTCGTCCCTTTTCCCCTTCCACTGGGTGAGGGGACACAACTGCTCTCGTTTGCCCTCTATTGCGCCGGAATATGTATAAAACATATACACCACAGAGCTGAGAGGGAGAGAGAGAGAGAGAGAGAGAGAGAGTGGTATGATGGTAGCTCTCGCTCATTATGCTTCTCTCTCACGCTCACTCGCGTGTTCACGAGTGGCGCGGAAATCGTGAAGGACCCTCGCCGGCAAGTAAGTGCCCGAGAGCGCGGCCCCTCTGGCATGCAGGAAAAGCTAAACCGGAGGGTCCCGACGCAAGAACGAGAATCCCTGAAAGGTGGCAAAGCAGGCCGATACTCTTCGCTACTGCTGCTGCTGCTGCTTCTGCGTGCGGTACACCAAGCGCACATCTCTCGCACTACTTCAAGTGCTGTATAATTAAAGAGCCTTCTTTTTTCTGCTGGGCTGGCAGAATCTCCACAGCTGCCAAATGAAAAGAACGGAGGCTTCCCAGCGCGCACACACACACATACACACACTCAGCCACGCGCGGTGGTCGAGGATCCGGTGCAGGATACTTGCAACGCGTCCTCGACCACGCGCTTGCTGCTTCTGATGCTGCTGCTGCTTCCTGTCTGTGGCTGCTGCTGCACGCGTCCGAAGGATGGGACGGGCGATAATCGAAGGATGACTTCCTTGAAACGCTCTTTTTCCAGCATTTTTTCTATTCTGTCAGTTGTTTGCAACTTAACGCTTCGGTTCGCATGCACGAAAAAGCAAATCCATCACTTTTGCTAGCGAACAGAACAGAGCTGAATAACGTTTTAAACCTATACAAGATATGTTACGTCGTACAACACACCTGATCATGGATTCTGCCTTAATAAAACGATGCGTTTTTGCATCGACAATTTGCTTAAAATTAAAATAGACAACAGAATCATCAACTGTAATTCTCTTCCAGAAGAAATGATGGACATCATTTCGTTGCTAATTTTAAAATAACACAACAGATAAGCTGTTTTACTGTAACGATTAATATCGTATAAAAATACCTACTACAACTTTGAAACCGACCCAAACCCCTACGTGAAACAACAGCAGTGATTGAGCTGCACAAGTCAATATGGTAAATAGTTACGATTTAGAAATCAGCACGCCACCGGCGGCACAGCAACAGCAAATTACTAGCACTTGGACAAACCTACCTTTCCCTGCATGATGAGTCGAATGGTGAGGGTGACCGCCGGATCATCGGACAAGTTGATGCCCATTTTGACGTCCTCCATTTCGGCGAATGTGTCAATGGTGGTCGCTTCGAAGGAGGTTATTTTGGCTGCTTTATACACACTGCACTACGGGACAAAAAACGTTTACCGAAAGCCCGGTAAGGATGCGCGCGGTCGTCGCGAAGGGAAGCGGACAAGTTTTTACTGCACAACTTTTTTGTTTGCTTCTTTCTTTTTAATCTTTACTTCACTAACAACACTTCCACACAATCGCTCGATGCGGGGCCCTCTTTCGTGATACGTTTGAAGAACTGAGCGGGGGGTTTCTAGAAGGTTTGGGGCGAGAGTTTGGTTAGGCTTTAAAGTGAGGTGACGAAACAACGGGCAGATAATATTGGGGCGAGAAACAGGAAACTTATTCAACGAAGGTGATATATGTTGTTGATGTTCCGCTTTAACTCCACATCAAACAGCGAATATTATTATCATCATCATCACATATAATGGATGAAAAATAAAGCGATACCGGAAAAACGGGCTCAAACCGGGAGTGGGCTAAAGTTGATTAATTAAAATCATCCCTAGAAATACTAAGCTAAAGTGACTTTTCTCCTCCTGTCCAGCTTCCTTATCCTTGTGCACGTTAACGCGGCAAAGCTAGCTCAAATACGCTCCTACAACACCACAACTCATCCCGCGTCGCTCGATCCCTACACCCCTATATCATGTTTCTTTTCTAACCAACCCGGTGGTCGGCCTTCTCGTTGGGAAAAGGTACATAAAAAAGCGGTCCTAAAAATTCGACACAAAATGCCCCGAGAAAACATTCCGGAAGAGTTCGAAAGCCTTTCTCGAGTTCCCGAACGATGTCATCGCCCAAGATGGATTAAATAAATTAAAAGTAAATCCACCACCACCAACTCCACTCACACTCTCCCGCCATCTAACAAAAGTCATCGAACGGTCTAGGCCGACGAGAGGCCTAGATGGTTGACAAGTGTAGCAGAATCCCGATTTGGGTGCGTTTTCTTCCCTTCAACTTGTGGGTGGAATCGACCGGGAAGGGGATAAGTAAAAAGTTTTTTGATATTTTTTTTTCCCTGTTCACTGCTGTTGCTCTACAGATATCTGCTAGAACTTCCATTCTTTCTACCACTTAAACGATGGGCGCTCCAAACGCTTTTTTAACAGCACAGTGAGAAAAGCGCTTTTGCTTCCATTTTCCAGAGCGGAAAAACATTCCGACAGGGGGAAGGGATCAACTTCGAAAAATTCCAGTCCCATTACTACCATCATTACACGGTCAGTGACATTTACCCTCTTTTCCCCGGTAGGAAAAGCCGGGGAAAATTTGATGATGCGGAAAATTGCGCTCCAATATCATCACCAGCGCGCGCGCCGGATTACGTTATGTGTTCTTGGAGGTGTGAGCTTGCGTATATAAAAATTAAAGCAAAAATTTACAAAAACCCTCCATAAAAGTGTACCTCCTCTTAGTTTCGCGGCACGTAAAAGCAACAATTAAATGATAAAAAAAAACTTGCGAAAACAAAATGCAAGCGTCAACAGTTCCTATAACATCCTTCGTCCAACACTAATTGTTTCCTTCCGATGGAACGCACGGCTTCTTGGGGAGAAAGTTTCGCACAACAACTACGCCGAAGCAAAAGCTGGAAAATCGTTCCATCAAGGGTGGATGATATCGAAGAATTATTTTTTTTTACTCATCCATTCCCGATTCAATCATGAGATCTTTAAATGTTTCGCGAAATGTTTGTGCTGTACAGGTTTACGTTCATATGTAAACGCTCTCAATTCCAGCCCACCGTGCCCACCAATCGAGGAAGAACTTGCCGGCTATAAAACTAATTTACTTCACGCCAAACATCCTTCTCATTCCTTCCTTCCAGGCTAAACTCGAGGAGAATAAGCAGGTTTTTGAGATGATGGTGTGTTAGAGGAGCATAAAAAAAACAAATTCGTAGATGGCATCAAAATTGGGTTTAATGACAAGCAGCTGTTTGCCCGCAAGCTAACGTAGCATGCGGAGAAGAGATACGTGATTGAAGTGAGCGCTTTCGTGTGGTTGTCACGAGCAACGCGGAAACGGAGCTTTCTACACGGGGGAACTCTGGACTCGAGGGGAAAACCGGAAGCGAAAAAGCGCCACATTTCGGGATGAAACTAGATGGAAAAAGATTCAATTATGTTGCAATACGCGATGAATACTTAATTCATCTATACACCTTCGTCGAGCGCGAAAGCTCACTCTCTCTCTTTTTCACCGGACGCACGTATTTGTCTTTGGCTACTCGCTTGTTTATGCCCGAGGGGGCATTTTTTGTTTCCTTATTCTAACAGACGCTCTCCTTAAAGCACCAAATAGTCCCTAGAGCGGTGGTTCCTTGGCGGATTTGGGTTTGCTTTCGATCGGTTGGTTTTGTTTTGTAGGTGAGGCTGTGCACTTTTTGGTAAGCAGGTGTATGTTTATGGATGGCTGACGATTTTTTTTTTAGCAGGGGGCTAAAAGCACTTCCACTACAACCACTACCACCACCAGAGGCTGATATTGAGGTCGGCGGCGGCCACACCGTTGATTGTCTTGTTTGGGATGGATCGAGGGTTAATTCGTCTGGAAGAAAACGGAAAGAAAAGTACGTGTCAAAATAGGAAGGAACAGGATAAAATTTGGATTAGTATCTAATCTACAACACATTAAAACATCAATCAATTTCAAGCAAACATCCTCGAAGCTGCGGCGCACTGAACCCACCCCACCAGGGTGGAATTGCAATAAAAGAAAGGAATTTGCTACGGGGCAGTGGCAGGCACACGCAAGGTGAATTAATTCGCTCAGGTTTTGTGTAGCGGAGAAGGAACCGTCGTATCATCGCACGGGTATCGAGATAAGCTGCGATGTAATTTAATTTGTAAAAAGAAAATCCCCAACACCCAACCAATTCGCTTCCCGAGTGGTTACCGACCTGCTGTTGCTGTTGTTTGTGAAGTAGCACAAATAAATCGATATTATTTTTATATCGATTGCATACAAAATCATCTGAAAAACGATTTTATCTCGGAAGAATAATATACACGCTGAATGCATGATGGGTAATAATCGATTTCAGAATAGAAAGCCATATGAAATTTGAAAATAGAGAAACGAATGAAACAAATTAAATACATTAAAAAGTGTTTAACTCAATTCTTGTTTCACACGAAAAAAAATCCATGAAAAATACAATTGAAAACGTTCAATACCAAAGCATTGATCACACAGCGCACAACTTTCCTCGTGTGTGCATTCCCGCTCCAACACGACCGGCCGAACAGCACACTACCGAGAGCACTTGTGTTGTTTCCGCGAAGAATCGAGAGTCCTTTGGCAATAAAAAGTATAACGCACCACACATAATAGGCCATCATAAAAATTCGGCACGGCCATTGGACGACATATTGTTCGAATCGCTCGGTTTCCCGCCGTTGCGAAACATATTCCTCCCTTCATGAAACGACGTCCGGGTTCAGGAAGCATATGTGCCACCCAAACACGCTGGTGGGTAGGTGATCCACCAGCAGAAGAACCACCATCGAATGCAATGGTGGTGTGTGGCGGGTAAACGCATGCTGCTCCATTTCCCGATTTCATCGTACGCACGAATGCGTTTGCGTGTGTGTGGTGTCTTCTTTTTTTTTCTTTTGGTCCCCAGCTCAACCCAAGAACCTGTACGGCCGGATGGGAATAGGAATCGGTTAAGTTATGTGAGATCCAGTCAGCGCCGTTCCATCGCTGGTGGCGGGTCTGGTCGGGAGTTTTGCCTGGATCCGCGTACCAACCTCATGCGTACAAGGTAGCACGTGGAATGCGTGTCGCATGGCATGTGCAAAACAAAAAAAAACAAGGAACACAAACGCACACATAATCGAGACGGGGCGGCAAGTGTATAGCGACTTTCGCGGCTGAGCCAGCATCAAGTTAATACCGTTACATGAACTCACCCGACTCGGCGACTCGTAAAACCCAAAGCCAAAAAGGGAAGCACTGAGCGAGAGGAGAAACATCCCAATGTTGGGTTGGTATTGAAACGGCAGCATAGAACAGCATCAGCAACAGTCGCAAAACACGCTGGCGGCACACACGGAACGAAAAAGGGCACGAAAGGTAGCGTGAAAAAAAAAGCACCAGAGCTCGGAAAAAGAGACCAACGGAGCAAATTTCGTACCAAACCGCGGAGTGAGGACACGATTGCGACAAATGATAGTGCAGCAGCAGGGGCCACAAACAGCGGCAACAGGAAGGGCCGGGACGGTAAAGGTTTCGCGTTCTGAATTAGTTTTCTCATATCGCTGCACATGTGCAGAAAAGAAGCGTTAAAATTTGCTATACTTCACAGTGAACTCGCATAAAGCATTTCATTGGATTTACTTTAACTGTTTTAAGAATACTGTACATTAATATAAAAGATGCCGCAGAACCACACAAGTATGATGAGAAATTTAAAAAAAAAATGCGACAAATGTTTCCCAAACTCGCACATGTGGACAGCAGTTGCTACGCAGACGCATGAACTTCGATCGTGAACGACGGTAATGAGAAGAACTTGTTAAGAGAAAGGCAAAAAACGACGTCCGAAAGCTGATGCCCAACGGCAGATCCACGTGGACTGCAGAAATACGTAGTACTTGGAGAAAACAAGAGAGACAGAGCTAGTAGTACATATGTGTTTGTTCTGGGTTATGGTATGATCGAGATGATGATCGACAAAAAAGGCAACGGAAACCGAAACGTAAAAAAGCAACTTTTGCATCGTCGTATCCAGCATATGAATGCATGCATGCAGTCGAAAGGCCTCATGGAGGCGAGATCATGCTGAATAACCAAAGCCAGCAAGAGCCACAGAACTCTGAGACAATCTATTGCCTAGAATCTTGTGTGTAGACTAAATGCATTGGAAGTACGTTGTAAAGCAAAAACGTATTTAACCGGTTTTCGGACCAAAAAAATGACTTTTGCAAAAACACAACTTTAAACACGGGCTTCTAGAAGTTAATAATATCACAGAAAATAATACAATCTCCGGTACAGACAGACAGGGGAAATAAAAAGCCCGTATGACGCACAATTCGACAGTCTGTCAAAGTTTGGATTTTACATGCTCGCGTCTTTCGCGATTACATTATCGATAACATCGTGGCAGCAACTGGTCGCGAACATGATAATGGCTTTTGTAAACACAAAACGGTGGTTCACTAACCTTATCATGGGTATCGCAAATAATATCTCGGCATTCAAAATGTGTGATACCGACAAGTGATACGATCAAGCACATTGTGAACGTTTGTTAGAGATATGAGAAACGCTTGGAACATTAACGTTTTTTTATTTATACTACATATTTTACAAGCGAATTCATGCAATTGATTTTTAAATATTCTTTGTGCCATAAGCTGCATAGCATAAGCTAACAGCGAGCCATAAAGATCGTACAAAACCTTTCCAAAAGCCGGTTGGATGTAGGGGCAAGGACGGTCATAAGCCCTTTTCATTTAGTCATTTTTTTGTCGTTCGTCACTTTGAATCTCAAATATGTTAAAAATGGTTTTGAATTTTTTTTTCGAAATTGTAAAACCAAAACTAGCGAACAAAACTGTACAAAGAGATACTGATACGAAAGAGCTTTACCGTCACTGAACCGTTTTATAAGCATAAATGCCTGAAATGTGAATATGATTCGTAGAAAGTATTTTTCAACCTTTCTCCCAAGCATTTTACAATATTGACATTCACATTTACACTACTGTTATGCTATGATATTCAGAGTAGGATGCTGGAAAATTTGTCTTAATATAATAAGAAAACTGTCTTCATAGAAAAATATGATTTTTCTTTGTTTTTTTTAACATTTGTTTTTATGTTTTAATACAAAACCAAATACAAAGGTACAATTTTATGTTTAATCATTAACATGACTTTTTGTGTATTTTATTGGTTATGGTCATACCATTGAATAAATTCATATGATTGATAGATATCTTTGCTGTGTTGTAACCCTTCTGGGTTACTTTCCAGATCTAGAATAACACTCTTTTGATTCAAATTAGTATATATTTACTCGGCAGTTACAAAGATTTTACCAAGTAATAGAAGGAAAAATCTAACTATAAGAAACTACTACAACAAGATATAGATCTGCATGCTTGTAGTAATCAAATTTGCATGAGAAGGAAGCACATATTTTTGCAAGGTGAAAGTAAAGTAAAGATTTTTTCTTCTAGAAAACATAAAATCTGAATATGTTATTTTACCCTAAAATATTGATAATACGTAGTAGAAACATAGTAATTCTAAATCTAGCTACTAATAGTGAAGCTTTTGATATCTTTTGATTAATTATTTTTTCCTTATAACATTTGATAATGAAGGTCTTCTGATGTTTTTTTATTTGATAAAGAAGGTTCTATAACTTTTATTTCATACAATAATAAGAAAGGAACTCAAGTAAAAAAGTACAACGATTGCTTATAAACTGATTTTTTTATTATATACTGTCTTTAGCTTAACCGTGACTAAGAAAGGGCTAAAATAACTAGTAAAAACGTGGTAAAAATGACCAAACTTGAGTTATATACAATTTATTGACAAAGTACATTATATAATTACGTACTCAGACATTTACTATACTGTAATTTGTATGTTAAGAACAAAAATATCATTCAATTATCAAAAACGAAAAAATTTAACATGAAAGATATAAATATCCTCTTGCAAATTTTTTTTTAAGATTCAGTTTTAATTTTTTCTAGTGTTTTTGAAACGAACAAAGCGTTTATTAACATGCTTAGGATTCAAAATCTAGGCACATATCGTCGTCAATAACATGATCAACTATAGAGATTGATCCAAAATGATCCTAAAATTTGGGAAAAACTGTACACAGTGGCACCCTCTGGATGTCTAAAACATCAAATCATGCTTAGTTTTGTTACAAACGCGCTTTTGAATCTGTTTTGCCGTAGAGATTGTTGCTTAGTTATGAAAAAAAAAGCTATGACCGAGGTTTGTTCCGGACTGTCCCCCTTAGTGGGTTGGTTTATATTTTAAAACAAAAAAACTTCTTGTACACAGTGACACCTAAACAAGTGTTTAGTGCCACCGAATTCCTCCACCGGGTTTTGTAGCAACCCCCGAATCAATCACTGCACCGAGTGGAGCGGCGGGCGTGTAACAAACAACAAAAAAAGTTGAACATCCGTCATGAGTTACGCGCGATAAGAACGCAACTCGGCATTCCCTTACCAAGAGGAGAGCGAGAGCCTTTGCCTATCGCCTTTCGACACTTTGAATCCCGGGGAAATGATGTCGGCCGGCTGGAAACAAAGGAACGGACTGCATCGGAAACGGAGGCGCACAGCATGCATGCACTGAAAGCAATTGGATCACCGCGAAAGCAGCACCAGCAGGAAGGAAGAGAGAAAAACTTTACGGCAAAGAAACCCCCAACCGATTGTGGTGGGTATTTTGCTGATATCGTTCGTACGCGAAAGATTCCTGGCCCGTTAAAGTGGATCAAGCGAAAGAAGGCACATGAAACAACGGCATTCATCGTGACGGGTTTCCTTCTCGCGCGCGTGTGTCCCAAAGTTAGCGACGACAATGACCACACCACACTCCTCAAGGGGGCTCAGTTTGGTCCAAGGGGCAACCGGAATATGAGACGCACGATTGTAAGTAAAAAAAAAACGCAGGGAATAAATCCTCTTATCGCCTTATGTTTTCACTGTGTACTGTTGTGTGTGCATTGCTGCCGCCGTTACATCGACCCGTGGAAGAACCCCGTGGTAAGTGTCCCTCCTCCCCCCCCCCCCCCCCCATCTGCCTCATCACACCGGTATAGATGGCTGATTTTGGTCATGCAACTGGCTTTCTCCCCCGGTTGCCTCGTGACGTCGATCGATTCCCTTCAGCACGATCATCATCGTGAAATGTGGAGGTGCATCTGTGCTAAGCTTATGGCATTACGGACCGGATATCGGGGTATAGATGGTGCAAATCCGGGGGTTGGGCGAGGGAAACCATACTACGGTTTCCACATACGGAATTGTGAGCACAGAACAACGCTCCTCTCCTTCGCATGACCGCAACAAACAAGTGACAATCATCCAGAATGGTCCTTCCCGCTCGGTGTGGCTTCTAAAATCAATACATCCAATAGTTCCCAACAAGCACAAGGTTTCCCACTGCTGTTCGTACCTCGTTTGGCAGACCACCAACCGGCCGCTGGGGAGAATCGATTCTTTACACTATTCCCTCTGGGACTTGGAGAAAATAATCGCAAACCATTTTTCTACGTGGCACACTTTTTCCCGTTTTCCAACAATCGCGCTAACACGGTTGCACCCAAAATATGCATGCGTCCCTGCTGCATTCAACCGACGAAACGAGAAGCAACTGCACACACCTTTACAGCAGGAAAGGGATACCCCCCCCCCCACCACCACGTGTGCAATTGTCAAGCCAAAAAAGGATCTATACGAAATGTCGAACGACGGATGGGTCTTGTGATCTTTTTGTTGGTGGGCGAATATTTAAATGTTGCCCTATTCACCCGCCATCGAACCCGGTGGTGGTGGATGAACAAAACATCCAAGATGCGGTTCGATAAATGTTCATCGATAGGATGCAGCAGCGTTCTCCTTCCTGTCCCAATGCATCTTTTGACATCGCACGATCCATTGCGGTGTACAAAGAAATTGCACCGCAAAACGATAAAGTGTAATAAACATTGAGAGGGGGGGGGGGAATAATAAAATTATTTTCAAAAAAAAACAGATCAATGGGTGCAGCAGCCCGAACGGACGATCCGGCACACACGGGCGACTTTCCCAAACCGGTCACATTCCTTCCGGTCAATATCAGCGAGAGCAAAAAGGCGACATTTAGTGAGCGGGCCGGACCGACGACGTTGGCATCGATGGCAAAATCGCAGCAACCCAATTGCGGCCGCGCGGTTGCAGCAGAGACATTTAACACACACCGGGCGGCGAGTTTTCGTGAGGAAGCTGTCACAAGTGTGGAAACGTAGCAGCCCTTTTTTTTCTCCCCCATCATCGTCGCTTAGCGATTATTTCGTCGCTCAACGAATGCTCCCGCGTTTCCTGCGGCGTAAACTCCGGGGATGGCGACGAAATGAATGGCGAGATGAGACGAGAACAGCAGACGAGAAGCAGACGAACCGCGTCCGGGAGAAGAAGGTCCCCGAGAACTGATTTCTCGTGTTCGAAATGGAGAACTGTAGCGCTGGCATACGGCAGCGAGATGCACACACACACACACACACACGCATACAGCTTGCGCTGTGCCGGGCGAAGGGGTAGTAAGCCGTACAGTTGTAAACGTGTGTCGCCGCCACCGGTTTTGTGATTGATTTCCCACTGTGTTCCAACCGCACCGCTATGTGGCACACGCGACGCGCGGCCAGTTTTCTGTGTGTGCTTTTTGTTTTTTTTTTTAATTTTATTTTTCTGTTCTGCTACCTCTCCCGGTGTTGCAGGCTTACTTTTCGCTAGCACACACCATCATCGCCGAAAATTGCGATAGCACCGTGTGCGGTGCATGTGTGTGCGTACGAGAAGAAGGCCATGATGTGCGCGCCTGCCGGTTGCTTGCCGAGAGGAAAATGCGATACCATGATAGGGGAGAGTGATGCACTTACCCGAAGAAAAGAAAAGAACGTGCGTGACAGATGAACGGGTCTCCGGCTTGGAACGTTCCACCGGAAGTTGAATCCTTTCCGGTACGGCAACACGGGACCGGTGCGCCGCCAACTCGTACGGTGGTGGTGTAGAGAAAACCCCAAATCGATCGCCTTTGGGCTCGCGCGCACACACACACACACACATGGACGCATGCACGCTTGCACCTACACACAAACGCACCATGGAAACGTCAAACCGATAATAGCGGAGAAGCGCGACAATAGCAACAAAACATTTATCACTCGCAAACTCGTGCACTGTGTGACGGCACGGCCAGCAGTAGTTCTTCACGCGGCAAGAGTGAGCATAAAAACCGGCGGCACTCTACTTGGCGCAAAATAACGAAAGGAACGCAAAAAAAAACTACACACAAATTCCCTGCCTTGACTCTGACGGAAACCGCGAGCTCATGCAAACGACGGCGATGGCGAGAGAGACAGAGGCGAACGGAGAAAGAGCGAGAGATGGTGATGGGAAACCAGCAGGAGCGAAGAGATTTTTGCGGTTTCCACACACAAGCGCGCACGAAATATTTCACCAAGAAATGGCCGCACGCGTGGAGTGTGCATGTGCCGAATTTTACAAGCCGCAATGATTTGGCGCTTTAATAAGACGTGTTCTTGGTGTCTCTTCTGCTTCTTTTCTCGATACTAGAATCCAATTCGTGCGCGGTTACGCTTGGTTAAACGAACGCCGCAGCTTGTCACTACAGTTGCTGTTTTTTATCTATGCATTTTGTTCTTCCAACACTACCGACCAGAACATCAATGGCATTTTCACGCGCTGCTGGGGATCGCGCGAATGGTCTGATAAACCCCAAAGGGAAGGCACTTTTTATTGCCGAGATTTGATGCGGGAATTGATTCTTCGAACGATAGGCGATGGTGGCGGCAGAACTTCAGCTAGGATAATTGAGTTTTTGGGTTTTTTGCGCCCCAAGCTACGCCGATCGAAAGATATTTGCAAACCACTAACAGAAAACACGCGTCACTCTTGAAAGGGATTTTCGTTTCCGCTTCGGTGTCCAGGATCACGAAAATCACGGCGCAACGATTTGTACTTGGCACTACGCCCGCCGCCAACCGGGTAGAATGAAGTGCGTTGTACCGAATGGTGAAAAATCGAACCAAGTCCTAAGATGGACCACCGCCACAGGCAACGACTCACATAAATCGTAGCACCACTGGGTAATCCACACTACGAGCTGATGAGAATCTCACCGGAAAACAGCAGGAAGTGACCAATTCACAATTTACTGATGTGTAAAGTGTTTAAAAACTACTATTTTCGGGATTAATGAGAGAAATGTGGGGAAGCGTGTGTAGCTCAAAACAAAGATAATACAAAACTTAGTGGTGTACGCTCCGCGTCGGAATCAGCGGTGTATGCGCCGTGTCGGAACTAGGGCTCCGGATCGATGCATGAGAGAATGCAATCCAATCCGAGTAACGCAAAAGGAGCAAATAGCTCCAGAACCTACTCCCGGTGGAATTTTATAATACATAATATGAAAAATTATTTTCCACCTGTTATCACACAGTAACGTTCATTGTCAATAAAGCTCTGCAAAAATTAACAAGAATCTCTTGAAAGAATATTTGTAAATCAGGTTTTAAGCTATATTTCTTTAAAAAAATGATGTTATTGGTGAAACGTTAAGTATCAGCTTCAATGCTCTCGGGTAAAATACCATCAATTTCGATTCATATATGTTTACATGCCGTTGGAATCTAGCTCTATATTAATAACCTATTAAATGTTCTTTGACCTTTTATATTTATAACTTATCTGATACGAGTAATTTAAAAGCAATCAACATTGATTGTTTCTCTTTCAAAAATTCATATAACCATAAATTACAAACAAGGACTTTTTGTTGTCTTTTCACCTTCAGAATTTTTAGAATACTGTTTTGCATGCTTTTCCATGTTCTACAAAAATCAATTTGCCCATCCCTATACATGTCTGACAGTAATTTTTGCAACACACACCATCACCCTATTATATTAGTGTGTATGAAGTCCTTGACGATTCAAAAAAGTGATAAATTATCTGTTTTGGCTCTTAAGTTCAATGATCCAAGAAATTTATTTTTTTCGATGATTTTTGTAGACCTGACCATCCTTAGTAAAAATAAAACATAATATTTATGATAAGCGTGTTAACTGCTTAAGACATAATTGTACACGAATATAATAGCATAATAGCGAATGTTCGAACAAATATGAGACATAAGTGATTTACAATTTACCCCTAAACTAGTCAAAATAGTTCAACGAACTTCCAAAAACGGCTGGCGAGTAAAATTAGTTCAGGATTGAATTTCCAAAATTGTGTAACTTTTTGTTCATTTACGTTTGCTAAAATAAATTTTTGAAAATAAAAAAATTGCATTTATTAAGTTCTATGTTCACAAATTTTATGGACGCTCAATTTACATCCTTGGTTTGAATACAAACGTATTCACTAATAATTTAATGCATTATATAAGTATGTATTTCCTTATTCAATTGCGGATTAAATTTGCTTACTTTATTTACCTTTTGCTCGTTGAACAATGAGCTCGTGCTTCAATGGCATGCAACCAACCGTTTCCGTAAAATATTCTTATTCAAACAAATCGATTGAATTAATGCTTTTGTAATAAGGATTGCTTACGGTTACAAGATTTGAGTTCATCCGCGTTCCGATCGCATTTAACGAGCTTGGTAAATGACAATAACCTATTGATTGCTTGCCAACCACGTGGTCATTCAGCCACGCTTCGATTCAACTGACTGGATTTCGAATAATGCGCTTCGAACCCAGAACGATCGCTTGGAACAGCATCGGAAAGCTTCATCAATTATTGAATAATCAAGCTCACTTTAGCGTATAAGTACAATCAATATGATGATTTTCCGCTTATGTTAGCCCACAGATGACAACCGACTTCGACCTCGAGGTATAGAGAAAAATAGTCTTCGCCGTGGTTAAGCGTGATGAAAAAGAGGCGCTTTCCTGGCAGGAACGAAAGCGAAATTGCGTGTTTTTTTTTGCAACCCATGCGGTTCCCTATGGTTTACGAAACCACGAATTTCCGCCAAACCACGGTACAGTTCAATCAAGGCCCCATTCCGGCACGGTTGTTTTACCGTGGTCGCTACCTTTTCGTGCCGTGTGCTTTTATTTATGCTCCGCAAGAGGGATCACTTCGCGCAAGACTGCGAAGCACAATAGAGCGACCATTCTCATCATGGCGAACGTGCCATTCGCAAAATATTGGAGAAATTGCTGCATAAGCTTATATTTTGATCCCTTTACTTTCTTTTTCCAACCTTTTTTTCCCTCTCTCTCGACGCGTTGAACGATCGTGCAGAGACGGGTTTTTTTTGTTGCGTTCTATGCTCTTGTTCCAACGTCCAATCGGGTTGTTCACGTTCCAATCGGTACTTAGGGAAATTGAACGGTCCCAAGGAGTGAGCAGAGCCACTCACGAGATAGTACAACTTTCCACTTTGTCGAGCTTTCCGGGGTTTTGGTTGCCGCTGTTTTGGTTTCGTCTATTAAACAATCATACGCAGGAACGGTGGCGCAGGGCAAAGAACATAGGCAAAATATAGGCCAGAGAAAAAGATAGGCGGTTGATATGATAGGAAACGCAAACGAATGATATTATGAGTAAATACTCGTTGTTTAGATTTTTTTATGGCAATGTTGGTTAAGCAAACAAATCTGTATTGACGAATTCGGAGTCTGTGTTTGCTGGAGTGGAGCAAAGAAAGCTAGTGTTTTGAGAGCATGTACTTGCTGGTTCAGAAATTGAACCAAACATTTATGTTGCTTGTAAACTATTGCTAACGTGAAACCGAAAAATAGGAAGCGACTCGGCACGTGTGGATTGTGTTGATTGCCTGCATGTGATCATTTTATTCATGTCGATTTTCGACGTGCAAATGTTGTGTAAAAGTTGATTGTATGCATGTAGGTATTTCGAAGCTCGCTATTTCTTTGTTGAGGACAGTTATTTGATTGCAAACATGCCCTCTTCCAACGATTGTTAACCCTTCTTTGCATGATTTTAAATCTTGTTCCTTTCTTCCAGTCCCAACAAAAAGCGGAATGACTTGTACTAAGCCTGGTAATTCACAGAGACATTTGTTATTTAACTGTTTATTAATAACTGCGTTTTGCTGTACGCAATAGTCGCTTAGAGAGCTGCCAGCAACAACAAATTTACAGTACAAGTGTTCTGAGTACCTTTTTTTGTTAACTTAATATTATGATGGAAATGTCCATCACCATGCAAAGAAGGGTTAATATGTAATAACTACTGTTATCATAAAAAAATCGTCATATAATTCATTTGACTATTTACATCTTTACAAATTTAACGTCTGGCGTAGCTAAAATAGCTAACAAATAGCATCCTTGGAAGGCTAGTGAACCTCACGAAAGACCGAACACAATGAATTTGCTGAAGGATGCAAAAAATTTGCAATAATTCTGGAATTATTTGAATTTGCTAGATTAGTTTCGTGACAGACGAAGACGATCATCCCCCCATACATCAGGGAAACCTGTTGTACATGGGCTCGAGCAGCAAATCCGGCAAATCTAGACGAACAGAAGCAAAAGAAAAAAAATGCCATAAAATGAGCAACCTGACGCACGCCTCCTTCCAAGGTTTGGTGTGAAAAGACATCCGACCTCGCCGGTTCGTCGAACGACCGAACAAGGCAAATCGCAACAAACGAGTATCGATATCCGGATGATTAATATGTCCCTTATCCGGCAGTAATCCTCGGCAATATGTGCTCCAACCCGTGCTTCACCATTGACGAGTGGCGATGTTTAACATCGCACGGTTTTTGGGGCAGAGTGCTTCCACGAGAAGGTGGCAACGCGCGGCAAGTGCCCCATAAAACCTAATAAAAGCGAATCCGTCACCCAATCTCACCCATCCCGACGCGAATCCGGCGACCCCCGGCGTGCTAATTTATGATTCGTCTCATCCTTGCATCCTTTGAAAAGTCACGCTGCTGCCTCAAAGCGCTCAAACACGCGGGAAGTCTCGGCGAATCACGAGACCGGGTGCTGAACAAGTATATCACTGTTCTCGTGATGCCGCGCGTTTCTTTTTTCGTCCTTTATTTTTATTTTGTCCGTAACAGCGGGTGTCGCGTGTGCCCCACCAAAAGACCGAGGCCGACAGGGTTTTTCGGCGAAACGGTCGGTGACGGCGCAAGGATATCAACGCGATTTCAATTTTGTCGCCTTCTGCAGGCGCACTTTGCGAGGTTGCCGCGAGTGGAGACATCCTTGCAGTTTGCTCCCCGTCGCTGGCGATGGAGGGGGTGGGCTTAATGCGTCTTCGTGAACACAAAACGCCACGCCAACTGACGCCCGGACGACAATGCCACCGGCAAAGTGACGGATTGTGGCAGCTACGCGCAATAGACGAGCTGCTACATTTAATCAGCGCCCGGGTGTTTATTGCTATCGGTGCGCGGTGTCATCGCTTGGTTTTTTATTTCTTCTCCCGCGCTCGGGCATAATGAGCACTTAAAGTTTCAATAAAAATAAGTTTTAAAGTGCCTCCGATGGGCCATTCTGGCGAAACAAATCCGGCACCATTAAGGCGCTGGATGCCAAAGTGCAAAACGCTAAGAAGGATGCCCTCCTGTTAATGTTACCGCCGTGATGGACCCGAGACGAACGAGACATTCCTAATTTATGGCTCATTCATTAAAGATTTCGCCGGTAATGCGCAATCGCGTGCTGGTCGTGAATTAGCGGGGCGTACACACTTTTGTTTTATATATTTTATTTTACATTCCATCCTCTTTACAGCAGCTCGTGACAGATTTTCGGTGAACCTCCCTGGGGCGGGCGGGTCCTTTCGCAGGGATTCGATGTCTTTTTGCTGGCAGCCAAATCTAAGGCAACTTTTATCGCGTAAAACCCGGCCATGGGGACACCGAAAAGGATTAAAAGCACGGACACAGCGAGCTAGTGTGCAGCAGTCGTGTAATTACTGCTTTTTTTTATGAGTCCAATTATGTTTCCGTGTTCGTGAAAATGAGACAATGTTAGTGCTTCGTGTATTCCTTATTTTTTTGGGGCTTCTCGCTGATAAATTCGTGCCGGGTCAGTTTCCTTGCCTCGGGCAGGACGTGAAACCGTCATTATTATTACCGCGCTGTGTTTTTCTTGTGCCAACCTGCTGGGCTCAAACAAATGCAGAATGAAAAATCGAGTCCAAGATGTCCTGCGTTCGGTGGCGCTCTACGCATAAAGTCGCACAGTCGCAGCGATGTTTAAACATCAAACACTCTTGCACCCTTACTCGGGGAGGTTTTACAACCGCCACTCGAGACAAGAACGAGAGAGAGAGAGAGAGAGAGGAAGAAAGAAAGAAAGAGAGAGAGAGAGAGTGAGAGCGCGTGAATGATGCTGCAAAGCATGGCATGCTTGTCGCGGCAGCATCAGCGATCAACATCAATCTCCCCAAAAATTCTGACGTCTGAAGTCGTTCCACTTTTGTGCGTGGTTCGCTTCCGCCTGCTAGGACGTCGAGTCGGAGGTGTAGAATTTTTATTTCCAACAAAACCACACCACCGTGTGCTGGAAAAATGCTGTTCATGGGACGGGCAAAATAACGAAACGTGGCAAGGACCAGAAAAAGGTAGCAATAATAATATGCTTTGACATCGGATCGGCATCCAGAAGCGAACGCCGGGAGAGCGTCCATTGTGCGTCCGTTTGTTCACGCGATTCGCAAGCAGCAGCAGCAGCAACCGACCAGGATGTCCTCAATGTGTGCCCATGCCTTTCGCTTCACATTTTCTCACAATATTTTTTTTTCTCGCTCGTACCATCGCCTGGGACGCGTTTCGCGAAAGAACAACTTACAATCAAATGGTGCGACAATGGCCAGGACTGGCACGCGGGACACTCTCGCGCAAGCATCCAGAAAGCTGGGCCGGTGTTGACAATCTTCAGAATTCTTTCACACTTTTCGTGCCGATTCGTTCGGCGTTTGTGCTGGGCTGCCAGTGTCTGGCGGGGTGTGGAAAGCGCAAAGGAAAACCAAGAGAAGAAAAAAAAAAGATGTCCTGGGGAGCGAGCTGCAGGCATAAAATAAAAGCGAAATCAAACGAAAACGAAACACCCACCGTTCGTGGTTCGTGGGTGTGAGTAAAATTATTTTTCTGCATATTGAACCCATCATGGCGCTCATCGTGGAAGCATCATGATATATAGCGCCATGAGGCATGAATAAGCATACGAGACAGAAGCGTCCTTTCACGGAGCAGAGCGTCTTTATTATTGATCGGCGTCCTGCGTTTTACACAGTAATTTTAAATTATCTCATCACCTTGAAGATTTTAAACGCAGTATGCTGTAGTATCAAACCCACAGCCTTCTACGATGGCTGATGATGGCGTTTAAAACACGTCATGTTTGACATTATCTGACTCGCTGCAGTTATGATGTTTATTTTTTTTGTTTTTAGCTTAACGAGTGTGCGTTTCACTTGAACAGGTGCAGTCTCCATTCGCCAAAGTGCATGATGGGTGCCTGAGTGGGGATTTTTTCTTTCTATTGCACACCCATATTGCATACATCCAGAGAGACTTTTTACTCGTCAAATACGTCATGCGCAGAGTTGATGATGTACATTATATTCCCTGGGGGAGATGACGGGACAGCCGAGATGAACTAGGTGTGTGTGTTTGTGTGTGTGTGTGAATGATGGCTTCCAATTGTACATGTAATGTTCCGGAGCTAGGCAAATATTTAGTTAGCAACGAGGCACCGCAATGTCCTGGAAAAAGGGCTTTCAGGTAACTTTCGTTTCAGTTTCATACATCGAGGATAGTTTGACATGAAAAAACCCCCCCTTATTGTGTGTGTGCGCGTGTGTGTTGACTTTATTTCTCTATTACAGGCAGATGAAATGTTTTTAAACAGAAAATCAGTCCAGCGGCGTATGGCTGCCTCTTTTTTTCTGTATCAAAGGCAAGATTACAGCAGACCCGTGTCTGGTAAGTGCTTTTCGGGGTTTCACAAAAGGAGGATATTTGAGAAAAAGGTGGAACAAAAACGTACGCACTGGACGCACAAACACTTATTACCATCCGTAAGCGCTTCGGCATCAAATATATCACAAATCTGCCCCACGTAAGCCTCTTATCAAACAAGAAGGATACATGCGACCTTCGTTCTCTCCGCGCCCCCCCCCCCCCCCCACAGGGTCGCTGAAGTTTGCCAAATTTTGATGCCCCCTTTGCCGGAGTTAAAATATTGAACCCAATCGCTTCCAGGCCCAGGAGGACCCCATTATAGCGAGCGGAGTTGGGCGCTGATAAAGGAACACACAGAACAGGGCGGTCGACTTTGCAGAGCCTACAGGCATACAGGCGTATTACGGTTGACGACTATGGCGATGACGACGATGATGATGTTGATGTCAAAAAGTCAAAATAATAACCCCACCCGGTTTGTCGGTTGTTTGTCTCGTGTTGGATCCGGCGAAGCCCGCGGGACTATTTGCCATTTCCGTCGGTATCTAGTGGCGGGTGGTTCTGCGCTCAGGTGAAGACCGCACGCATCGCATGGCACAAAAACGATCCTCCTGCGTCCTGTGTGTCCTGAGTGCGAGTCGGTTCGGTTTCGGTTCGGTTCACTGAATCCGGTCAAATTTCTACGACCCTCCACCCGCGGTTGCCAACAGCGCTTTTTCCTGTTCATACCCAAGAGCACCTCCACGTTCCACGTTGCACCGTTGTCTATTCCGGGAGGTTGCGGTTGAAGCGTGTCTGATTAAATTTTCAACGAAACTGTCAACATAAGCTTAAATCATTAGGCCATATTGCCTTCGGAAACGATCTGTCGCTTTGCCTACGTGACAAGTGCCAGCTTATACTAATTGAAGGCTTAGCGTGGCTGCCACGAGGAACAGTTTGGTGGGTGTTACTGCGTAATGTAGCAGCTAGCGGCTGGATACATACGATGGAGCTACAAACTGGCGTCTCTGCTAGTGAACGAGAAATAAAGTTTTTTTTTCTCTCCTATTCACAGAAATGAATGCACATTTAGTAGGGTGGACTGTGGTGTGGCGTTAGTGAACCGTTTCAAATTCGAATGACACATTTCACTGATCCTCGGGCAGGATCTGACCACGGCTTCGCTTGTTTCAACTCGACCGACATGTTAATCGTGCTTTTTTTTAACATCTATTGCTGTTTTGGGTTAGAGCGAAGAGGCAGTTATTTTGTCATCTATTTGGGTTAAGAAACGATATTCAATTTCGTTTGTTTAAGTGAAGGGTCTTCACAAATAAATTTCTCCAAAAATCAAACACCTTCTGAAATGCATACTTTTAGGCGTTTTCCGCTGCTGCCTAGATGAGTGTTTGGATATTGAAAATTATACCACTTCCACCCACAGAGCACGAAAGGTAATGATAATCCTCAATCCTCTAGCAAATGCGGTATGAATTGGTGGTGGCTAGCGTTCAGCAACTGCTTATTCACGTTGAGATTTTCCCGCACACTTCTATCAAACGTCAGAGAGAGAGAGAGAGCGGTTAAACGATCGTTCGTATAATGTTCAATTAGCATATCTCATCAATATTCTTCCATCACCCGTCGGCGTAGCAGCCACAGCACAGTTGCATCCTCCGTATCCGTACCAGTACTCATTATTGGTGGCCCTCTTTTCCTATGCGCCTTAGGCTCTGGGTTTGTTGGAGTGGATTGAAAACGAACGAACGCTACGAACGAATGTTTTCTTCGAAGGAAGGTGAGGCTTTTCAGTTGTGCCAAGCAGCATGAAAGCACATGGTTTAAGGTTGGTGTGGCTGATTTCACCTGGCACTAAAGGACAGAACCCTTTGGTGGGATTGAAGGAGAGACCCAGTGGGATTTAAGCGGGGTGGGCATCATTAATGGATTTCCTGATTGGGTGGAGTTTTGCTAACGTGCTCACGGAGCTGTTATTTTCCATTACAACGAAAACGAAGAAATCTAATGGATAAAATTGGGATCATCTTATCGTACTTTCGTGCACTCATTTTGAAACAAGTTACTTTTTATAACGAACCTTTAAATTCGTTTTATTTGAAGCAGTGCATGCTAATCAATTGACTATGTTGGATTTGCTTATGAAATTCAGAATTGTTGCCCTTTTCATCATTTAAATTAGTACTCCAGCTCCAGTAGTTGTACTTCTACTTTTAGATAATAATTTTCTCTTACATTGTCAGTGGTTTATTGTTTCTCTGTTGTATGTTCGTCTGTTTTCTCCATCCACCAGAAAACCGATCGAAATTCGCGACAAGAGCGGTTGAATTTTGATTCCACCATAAGTGATTTCAAATGAATACGGAATTAAACTTTCATCACCGCCGGGGTGCCGCGGCGAGACATAAGCGCTCTTAAATCGGCAAAGCGAAGCAAAACAACACACCACGTGCGTTTCCCCATTTTAAGCGAAAAGCCACGCGTTCCGGTTGCGTTAGTTGCGTTGACGACCTTGATAAATAATTCGTCCTGGGAAGGATCCACCACGGCCGGAAAGTGGTTTTAAAATGGAGTACCTTCGCTTCGCTCACTTCCTTCAAAACGCGCGACGCACCCACCATAAAAGGATCCCAACGTCTGTGTGTGTGTTCGATCGTAAAGAAGAATGTAAACACCTCATATTTGCACGATGAGTGGGCCATTTATGGGGCAACTGTGTTACGGTCCCGCCACTGCACTGGTCCCAGGGAAATGCTTCGACACCGTACGACTTTGGGGATTTTGCTATCGCGACATCAGCGCAAACAACGCACACCCGTATTAGGTTGTTTGTGAAGTATTCGAACAATATTTCCACCAGATTGCGTCTTATCAACTCAATCTCATCACACACAAACACACTCGCACCACCGCTCGAAGCTTCAAACCCCTCCCACCAGCCGGGCAGGATCGGATCGGTGGTGGTAGCGCTTGCAAGCACCTTCAGGCAAGGATCGTCAGGTCCAAGGTGGTGTTGGATCCAAGAGGGACCGAGAATGGAATATTAATTCCGAGGACGAAACAACGGACGGGCGCTTGTTGGATGCTTCCTTGTCGTACACATTTGTTTTGTGTGTGTGTGCGCGCGTGTGTGTGAGAGCGAGAGAGAGAGCGAGAAAAAAGGACCTCGAGTCGAGGTGGGAACCCAAGAGACTAAACAACATTCTAAACCATCGTCGGGCAAATCCTCGTGCTCGTACAGGCAACTGACTCGTGACGTGCGGCAAAGATGCTCGTCTGATACCGTTCGAGCGAGCACATATTCAAATCATCACATCACGTGAAGGGAGGACGAAACTTCGGTGAAACGGAACGAAAAATGGTGCCAATGAATGTGCCGTTTCGCCGAGCTCTGGGGAGACCATATTTTTGTTATGTTCGATTTTCAACACCATTTTGCCGGGATGGCTGCAACCCGCACTACACGCGTTGAGATCCTTCCGCATAAGGGAAGCTTTGAGATGGGCAGGTTGGCCCCAGGAAGCTGCTTATATTTATCACCGATTGCACTGACAAATTTATTCCCCCCGGGGAAAGGCGAACCGGCTGGCGGGCTGAAACCGGCCGTAAAGGTGGAAAAATAAACTGACAATTGAATTAAGGCAACGCTAACGCTAACGTTTTTCTTTCCCACTCAGCTCAGGGAACCGTCGGAATTCGCCAAGTCAAATGCCAAGGGTTGGCGAAACGGGTTCGGGAGTAGGTTTATCAACCGATGGGGCCGACGGTGCGATGGAAAAAAGGGTTTTTCTCGGTATCGCTTCACGGGAGAACGAGAGCGAAGAGAGAGAGAGAAAATGAAAACCCTCCCCAGTGCAAAACGATGCCGAAGTTGGTGGCCATTGGCACCAAAAGTGCCACCAGAGGAGCATCGTTGACGTCGTCGTCGTCGTCGTCCCTGGTGGGGATCCTTCCACTATTGGGATCATTTTGGGTCGGCTTCCTTCCACGACTGCAAGCATTGTGGTTGCTCCCTTCGTGGGTGGGCGCCTGTGTGTGTGGGAGTGGGTTTTTTGGTTTCATTTTCAACCAAACCAATTTTCGTCCCCAGTTTAGTTTGTTTATTTCTGCGTCAGTTTTTTTTTGTTGTTGTCCTTTCTTCTCTTTGCTCATTATTCGGGTTCATTTTCTCTCTGGCTCGTTTCGCTAATGGTTTTTGGAGCAGCAAAAAGTACGCAACCACACCGTTGCTGAAAGCTTCCTTGGAGCCGAACTTTGAGCGTTATTTAAAGCGAACCACCTTTTTGGTGGTAAAAATAGAATTCCCTTAGGTGAACGAATGGATATTTTAAAGGGCAGCTTTCACCTGCGAATGCTCTTGCGGACACTCGAAACATCGCAAAAAGCATCTCCCAACGATACACTGTGTGGTTGTTTGAGTCTTACCGGGCCGGTAAATGCATCGTACACCCGTTGACCAATCGCGGGAAAAGTGAAAATGTAATCGTACACCCGCTCGGCTCGTTGACTTGTGTGTGCACCCTCGGGAGAAATTAGCATCGATGGCGTACCCAAAGTGCCCGAAAGAGGGGCACATGCCGAAAACGCCAATCGACAAGGATGACCAACCCAAACCTAACCGCTTTTCGGCTCTCCAGAGTTCGGTTCCATCGGACCATCCATCTATCGAATCACCCGGCCCAGGAGAGGTTTTGTTGATGAATGCATCATTCGTCCGGCACCGCGTTGGGGCCACTTTTCAATGATCATTTTTCGGTCACCCACAAGCCACCCGGAATCCCCCCGGAGGGAGGGAAAAACCGGAAGGAAAGCGGACCGGAAGGAAGGAAGGAAGGAAGGAAATGTGTTGACAGGAACCGAACCTCCACCGGTGGTTCATCGTCCCGACGGCCAATCGCCGCTCGCCGGGAAGAACGTGAGCAATTTGAAACGTCGGATAAATTACGACAATGTATCAAGAGCGTTCCCGTGTTGGGAACGTCAGCTTCCTGCCTCCTGGGGGTGGGTGGGTGGTTCGTATTTGGCCCACGGTCAGGGGGGGTGTAAACAAAATATAATAAATCTTTATTAAAGCCACCCTCTGGAGGGTTTTGGCGGAAATTACCTTTTTGCGCAGGAACAGCGTGAGTGAATCCCTTTTTGCCTGTGATGGTGGGTGTTGGCGAATCCTTGCGAGTCCTTGCGAGGTGTCCCGTGGTTTCGCACGTTTTGGTCAAACGCGGTCAAACACATGCCGCGTCATTTCGTGTCATCGGTGAAAGTTAATTAAGATGATCTTTCAGGTGGCAGCGCTGATTTACTGCGTATCGGAAACGCAAACAGACGTGAGTCCTTTTGCTACCAGGACTCCGGGAAAGGATACGCAACCAGGCGGTGAATGCGTTTAGCAGAAAAAGTTATTTCCTCATTTTCCACAGCGAAACAAAACCCACCAACCGAGCAAGGGTTTCTGGCGCATTCTGACGAACGATGAGCCTCCACCGCTGGGTGTGTTTTCTTGTTGTTTATTTTTCGGTTTTTCTCTCTCTCCAAACCATCCTGGGGTCCGTTCCCCATGCGCCCCCTCCACCGGGAAAGTAGTAATTAAAATATATGCTCGTTTGTCAGATTTCCCGACCGCAAATGAAAAGCCCCCACGGTGCCTTCAGTAGCTGATGAACAACGCCGGTACATGCTGTGGGTGGGTGTTTTTTTTTTTCGTTGCTCTCCCAGCCTCTTGTTTTTTTTTCTCGCATTCCGTCTGTTAGATGAATGTTTTAATGAGCCCTCGGACCACCACCGAAATGGCTCCAGGCTTCCAGCTGGGTGGTCGTGCGGCTTTCAGGAAGGAGAAACTTGCAAACACGGTGAAACTCGAGGCTTGTGGAGAAAATGTGCACCAAATGATGGACGGCGAATGCTTGCTCGGGCACGCGAGTCAAAGGTGGACCGGTGGATTTTTCAATTACCGGATGGGCCAGATGCATGCACGGTGGCCAGAGCTCGGGCACTTTGGTAGGGTTGCACCGTAAAACTACCATCGAGCGCATCTACGATCGGGTTTTGTTTGCCAGCAAGGTTGGGCTCGTTTGATATGAAACGTTGTTTGCTTGGGGTTTTTTTTTCGAAGAACAAACCGATTGACTGGTGTTGTTTTTGTTGAAACGATTACTCACTTATCAAACGCTTGCGGGAGCATGTTTAGAAGCAGCATGAGAAGTGTGAGAGCTTTTGTTCGAAAAAAATGGACAAAATGTTTCACCACCAAGCATCGTATTACAGGGGGTTTAATCAGCTCAAAAAATAAATAAACGCCCATAAATACAAGGTGAAATATTTTTATAATCACTCATTGTCGGGTTTTTGCGCGTCACAGCCCTCTGCCAACGCGGACAGTAATTACATTTGCAAGGGTTGACATTATCGTCGCCATTATGTTACGACGAAAAACGGAGCTTCGGAAGCTGGCAAAACTGCAGCTGGTTTCTGAATAAATCTCTTCACTTCTCTCTCTCTCTCTCTCACTCTTTTCCCTATCTCAGTTTCGCTGCTTCCCGTAAAATTGGGGTAACGAATGATTTATCTCGGATCCTGCGTCTCATTATGCACCCGCGCGGGAACCGGGTGTGTTGAGCGAAAACTTTTCGACTTTTCAATGAAAGGGGGGAGAAAAAAAGAAGCTAAATGGAGCAACATTTCTCCCGTTCCTGTCCGGCCACTGGCCGCCCGGAAGCCGGATGTGCAATGGGCGGACCACACCCATCCACGCTGAAGCCGATTCGGAACTGGTAAGCCCTTTTTCGATGGGGCATACAGGCAGAAGGCTTCACCATCGTCATCACCATCGTCGGGCACCAGGGCAGACACAGCACATCAACACCGTCGACCCGGGCAGCAACAGCAGCGATCCGGGAAGCGAATTAAAAAGATAAACTTTCCCGAAACAGGGCGCCGTGTCCTTTCGACAAAAGGGAGCTTCGAGAGCCCGAGAGAAGACCGACCGACCGACCTGTTGGAAAAAGGGATGTGTTTTTTTATTCATCTAACCAGTCTAAGCTCCATTGTCTCACTCACTCACTCACTTGCTCTTGCTCTGTCTATTAACTCATCCTGCCTTTAGTACCGCGCGAGTGAAAGGTGATCGGATTGGTGGAACTGACGTTGGATGTGAAAAAATCTCGTTACAACCCCGAGAACGACCGTCGATGAAGGAGGTCAGATCACGAACGTCCATGTGGGCTTGAACGGAAAGTTCGAGTCCGGGAATGGGAGGACGCCTTTTTTTTTTGGTTCGTTGTTGGCCCTCGCAAACTGCCCCAAGCTTGACAGCCTTTCCCACGCTCGCTTGAAGCTCGAAAAGTATCGGATTACATTACCGACTAGTGTTTGCTGTTTTGCCAGCGTGCGCTTGACGCTCGTGCAGTTATTTAAACGTGAAATATTATCATTACAAAACATAGCCCTGATTTCAAGGCCCGAATGGCTCCATTAGTTCACGCGAAAAGCCTACTGTGGTTAGAGCGAAAGTGCGACGACTCGATTCTTATTATAAGCGATGGATTATTAGACAATTTACAGCAAATACGCGCTCGGAATCGCTAATGAAACCATTTCGCGTCTACCCAATCCACTACGCACGATAGCGCGCGTTTCGTGCCCACGCCAGGGGGCGCTTTTTTTTCGCCACGGACAAAAAGGGGTGAAAAATGCAAATTAACAAACATTTGCCCGCCATGGCAGCGACGGCAGTCTGCTCGGTTGCGATGTTAGCTAATATAATTACTCCCAAATGTTAGCTCCCGGTGCGCTCGTGGTGCTGTTTCCTTTCATTACTACTCATTAGGGAGCCGTCATCATCGGTGTCGGTGTGAAGATGCTGCCACCTTGCCCAGGCTTGCAATGGAGCACCTGAGGCAGTTGGTCTCTTCTTCGCCACCCAACACCCGAAGCCCGAAGCAGTTGACTTTGGGAACACAATTAGCCAAAAACATCTGCCACGGTGCGAGTGCAACTTCCGCCCTTCGAAGCCCACTTGTGCCCTGCTTTGCCAGGAAGCCACCATTTGCCGGTAATGCGGTGGACAGCTTTCGGCTCATTTCCATAAGCCACAAATCGCTTACCGGTAGAGCGCTACCGGTAGAGTGGATAGGGTGGGTGTCGCCAGTTTTGTAAAATTTGTAATTTAATGCATGTGTATTATACCGGCCCGGGTGGAGTGAGATTTTCCCGGACGGAGCGAGAAGGCTAACGAAAACGATCCAATGCACGGAACGGCACCAGTGTGGTTAGAGCTTTGCCCCCAGCGCGCGCTATTAAAATCTGTTCAACGTGGGGTGGAGGACGACATCGAGGGCACCAAGTTTTGGGAGGTTTTCTTGGCCAGTGTTTCCGTGGCATTGTCGTGGCGGGTTTTCCCCGGCAGATTGCTATCATAGCGCGTAAGGTGTACGGCGTAAGTTTTGCGTTTGCGCGCTGCTTGAGGGTGATCGTTCTTGATTACCGTCAAACAAATGACGGGAAACCATTAGAAATTTGCTAATTTGACTGCCGTAGTCGCATGCTTTGGTCGCTGGACTCGGTATCTTCAGCGGTGGAAAGGATGTTTCTTCCTTTGAGAGCGAACGGAAGCTGGGTGTTATTTGTACTTCCGGAACTGGAATTTTCATGCTTGGCTCAGCTTCCGAATATAATACAATACTGATTTTGTAGTTGAGTTTGAGCAAACGGGAGTGAACTTCCTTGAACTAACATAATAATGGTTTTGAAGCTCGACGTGGCTGACGAGTTTTTTTTTTTCAATTAAGCCATGGCACCCACTTTTGGATGACGGCAAAAACGCTGCATTTTGAATCGCAAATTTAGAATATTTAGAGCAGCTATTATTCAGAAGTATAAAACTTATGACCAAACAGAAATGCGAAAGAGCGTGAAAAAAATCAAAAGTTTATCACAAACCTAGATTTTGAAGAAATACAGCCCGAGCCAACTTTTTCTAACACATCGTATTGTTAACAAATCGTAGTTGAGTATTTCTATCAGCTGTTGGTTTATTATTTGACGAATTTTCGTGTTGATTTTCCTACGTGTATTGGTTTTGTTAATGCTCCCATCATTCCTGTAAACTCAACGCTACTAATACTATCAAACAAAGCATTAATCAACAAAGGCTAATCTAAGTAGGCCCTGACCGATATCGATTGAAACGTCACTAAAGAAGAGCCCGTGTTTTCAAAAATGGTAATCAATATTACGCTCGTCTTCCGTTGCTGCCCATTTTGAAGATAAACCATCCAAAATTCATTCCCTTACGCTTTCTCCGCCACAATGGCGGCAAATTTACTCGCTGCAAAAGTATCGAACCATCCTCGGTAGAGTAAATAGATAATAATGATAATTGATCAGGGCACGAGCAAATAACGCAAATTTCATCACCCAAATCCGCAAGGTTCGAAAAACCCCTTGGATGGTTTACGGATTTCACGCGGGACGCGGCCAAAGTGACGGATTTACGTGCGTAATTGAAACGAAGCACCGGCAAAATGATGAATTCGAATATTCGAGGCCGCGGGGTAAACAAAAAAAACAAATCAAATAAAAGAAATGGCCCCGCGTAAGTAATCCATTAGCTCGATGTTGTTTGCAGTGGAATTAGGATGTACAATTGCAACATGCACACAAAAAAACAAACAAAAAACATCGTGTGTGTGAAAATCACAAAAAAACTCACACTCCATGCTCGCGTGGCAGAGACAAACAAAACTCTTCCTTTTATGCGCGTCGAGAAAAACGCTTCACTGTGCGAGAGGCGTTTTTCACGAGCACATTGTTGGTCAGTGCATATTGTCATAATTTTAACGTGCAGTTTGTTTTCCCCCGCCCCCTTTTTCTCTCTCTCTCTCTCGCTCTCTCTCTCTCGCTCTAAACTACACACCCACGCACATACGAGCTCGTTTCGATGAATGGCAGGCGTTGTGCGCTAAAAGCCCACAAACGAGCGGGAAAATTGTGTACGGCGAACAGCCGACGACTTTCGCTAATGGAAAATTGCATCGCACGTACAAAACCAAGCGAATGCGCCTTCTCAAAGGACAACGAGGGTGCAAACGGTTTGAGATGCTGCAAGAAATCACAAATAGCCTTTTGAGCACGAGTCGATTATACAGACCAGGCGCGGGCGCGTTTCCAAGCCCAATTGAGCAGGGAATGGGAAAACGATATTTGCCGGAAGTGACACGTGCCCAAAGGAGGTTTATCTTCTTTTCCCGTTGCAGCTGCAGTTATTGGGCTGTAATAACAAGCATTAAAGCATTCGCAAAGTGAGATTGGCAGTCGTGCATCCTTCCCGTTTCCCGTTTCACTTCACAAGTGCTGAAAGTAGGCGCGAGGCCTATGTCCGGAGTCCTGGCAAGGGCCTTGGTAGGGATACAAACACAGCACACCCACACATGCAGCGTCATGGCCGACGGTGTCCTATATGTTCGTTGGGCTCGAAGGACATGCCCGTTTCACACTTGCACGATATGACAGAGAAGTTTAGCTACGTGACTGTCCTTTGTTGTCGTCGCAACCGTCGCGCTGTGAAACTATAAACGATACACTTCTTTTCGTGAAAGCATTGCAATCTTTCAGCCGTTGTTTGCTGTTTGTACGGGAGGAACGCCGGGAGGGTTCCTTTTCCCTCGTTTTCCCAAGCGTTTCCGGTGCAGCGAGGACGTATCTATTTCCGTTCTGATATGAGGATATGAGCGCGTTCCCCATTAGCCGCCG
The DNA here is from genome assembly GCF_943737925.1 of Anopheles nili. NCBI lineage: Eukaryota > Metazoa > Arthropoda > Insecta > Diptera > Culicidae > Anopheles > Anopheles nili. The sequence continues at coordinate 42,811,364 of NC_071292.1, forward strand.
GCGCGCTTGTTGGAAGTGTTTTTTTTTAAACTTTTTTTTTTATCTTTTTTATAGTTGCACAAAACTTCCGCGAGTGTCCTTCGGTGATGGTGAAAGAAAGAACGCTGTTATGAGGGATGTTAACGATTTCTTTTTTTTTTTATGCCACAAACCCGAAGCAGTAAGTGACGAATGTTCCATCTCGTACATGTGAAGGTTGATTTATTACGATGCTCAGTTGCGGGATATAACGTTTTAAAAATATAAATGAGATGAGATAACTCTGGATGCTGTTTCATTTTTTAATGATTTAAACTAGAACTATACGGCAAAGATATGGTGAGTATTTTGCTATAAGAAATGTGAGCTAAATTTACTCCATTTAGGACTCATGGAAAGCTTTTTTTATTACAAAAAAAATATAAACGTTTATATAAACGCCATGTTATGTATGTGCACGGATCATGTTCAGCTCTCGATTGAGGTTGTAACGATGTACCAACGAAAACATGGGCATAAAAATAATCGCCACAACTGCAACCGTAACGTTGTTACACTTTGCCAAGCCGAAGGGCATCGATTTTTGTTTTGTTTGCTTCTGAGTTGTGTGCAAGCGAAAGCAAAGTTTAAATTGTTTCGAGCTTTCCCGCGTGCACCGAACGTTGTAAAGATACTTTTTCGACATGGTAAATGTGCCTGTAAAAGTTCATCCGAGCCAATTGGTGGTGTTTTTTCGTTGTTTAGTTTCGAAAGTATTTTCCATTATTTCATGCCTATTTTGTATGAAAAAAAGCCATTGATTCATACACGCAAGCTATGTACTCGTTAAAAGTGCGCACATTAAGCGAAAAGGTGAATACGGAACGGTACTATCGGTTCAAGGTACGGTCATTGGCCGCTTGCTAGCTGAACTGAGGAACTTTAAGCATTCATGCGTAAAGGGTGCACCATTAGTCTTCCTAAAGTCGTAACCTCCTGCACCTGGGAGCAGCAGCGTCAGCGTGAACTTCGCATCTCTTCATGACTTGCAAATATAAGTTATGCAATTTATAGTTTGCAATGCACCTGGTGTTTATTTGGCAACTTTCTCCTTACGGCTGTGATAGGATTCGAAATTTGGTTCTTCCATGGTGTTGCACCACGGTACGGTGGAAGGAACCGCTTACAGTTTATGGCGGTGCGAATATCAATTGCTCCACTGGCGGTGGAGTTTTGCTGGAGAACGCTCTTGCGACATGCCAAAATGGAGCTGTGTGTGCGATGCGAACTCTCCAATGATGGTTTATCTGCCTTTGAAGTGTTACAGGCCATCTGTCAATTTACCTACCAGTGAATTTATCTCGTCAAACAAACTTGTGTCTCTTGCTAGAATAAGGCTAAAGTCTCTGTTTTTGAAAAATGTATAAACTTTTCCAGGCAGCATAGGAAAATGTCGTTTTTTGAAGTCAAAAGAATGCACAAGCATAGTGGGCTTATTGCAGCAAATTATTTAAAAATAGCTTCAAAGCTATACGTAGTGCGGTAAACTTTCAAATTTGGTTTAAAGATTTAAGCACAATAATTTACATGTTGTTAACTGTAAATATAAATTATAATTTGTATTGTTTTTTATTTTTTTAAAGTTAATAACTATACAGCCTTTATGATATGTTCATGCCAAAAACCAGGATAGTCAGTTTGACCTTTTTCCGTGTGAAACATTCATTGCTCACGGAGCATCTATTAAAAGTTTTTATTGACTTTGGTTAAAATTGAGTCCCTATACGTTTCGTCCTACGGATAAAGCTATGGAAGTTTTTATTAAACAGGAGTTGTGAATTGTTCCTTTTTCATATTTTATGTTACGAAGAATTCAATAAAGTGTAAGCCACGCCATGCAGGAGGAATCAAACCAATACCATGCACTAGCGTGGTCTTGCCTAGGATTCCCCACCATGGTTTGTTTCATTCGTCCTGGAACGAGTCGATAGTAGCAGATCATCCCAAGTGTCCCATTTTCTTTTTTTTGTCCCGTTCGTTCTACGTGTTACAAAACCACGAGCATATTCGATGAACTATGGAATCAATCCACACACATTTACTAGTACTTTTTTCTCTGCTCACTACCGAACACAACGATCGAAATAATGATGCAAGAATACAACGAAAAAGCCATTCACTGGTTGTTTTTGCCCGGTACAGTAACGAAGCATAAAGAAGTACGGCTTTTCGTTGATCTCTCTGGCGAATACTTGGATGTTCTTGCGTTATATTTCTTACTAATTCTATACTTTTTTCTCTCTCTCAAGTAGGTATCTTTGAGATTCCGCTAGGGAAGGCAAAAAAAAGTAGCTCGAGAAAAGTGAATTGAAAAGTTTACACGAGTTGCATTAATAGCTATATAATCTAAAATAAATTGAAAAATTATGGAAAATAACATAAAAAGCTATAAAAGTTTGCAGTATTGCCCAAAAAGTGGCTTATAATTGCAAAAAATGTTTACCAGAAAACTTTTTGATAGTAATATATTTTATGAATCATCTTCTGTTTATAAAAACTTTACTATTAGGGGACTAAGCAGAAAAACTTGAAGCAAAAAATGAAACTGTTGGTAGGATTTAAGGTCTATAAGCGATTTTTAATGATCACGCAGCTGGATTTGTTATTGATAAAAAATTGCTTCTATTATCCTTCTTTTAACAAATCTTGAAAGTATCGTTTTGAGAGTTAAAATTAGAGAAATGATGTAATTATAAATGTATCAAAGAACACAACATGAAAACAATTACTATATTTTAAATAGAAAAAAATTAGCGATACCGGCTGATATTTTCTATTGCTTTTAGTGCTACACCTCATAATCATAAAAATATAACAATTATTTAAGATTGATGGTAATTGTAAGAAATGGTCAGAACTTTTATAAAAAAAATAGTTTCAAATTATAATAAGTTAAAAGCAATTATTTATTCAAATATTAGGAGGATTGCAAAAATAAAAAGAAATTGTATTTAAAGATTCATTGAAACAAAAATTGACTATCAATCATAATTACAGGTTGCAAGGAAAAGTCCCTACACCCCAAGAACAACAACAACTAACTAAGAACAAGAGCACCAAGGTTTTGTTATTTCTCACAATGTGTCCCTTTTCGATTCTCCCTCCTTGGATAAAGCATTTTCCAACAAAAGCCCTACATCTCTCGTCTTCCAAGCTCTCTATCTCTCTTCATCTCTACATTTCTCCCTATCTGTATCACTCTCTCGTTCTCCCTTTACGGCTTGGTGTTGGTCCTCATTTTTCTACGTTTGATCACAGGGAAGAAGGCCCAGGGTCGGTGGGTGAATTACGAGAAAATAACGAGAGCAGAAAAAAAGCCCCTGGCAGCCCTCCTGGTGGCAGGAGATCGTACGTTGAAATTGATTATTATGAGATTTTCCCGCAGAACGCAAAAAGTGGAATGATGTATATTTGAGTGGTTTGTTCAAGGGTGCACGAGACGAACGAGTGTGCAGAAGATCGGCCGGGCAGAACCAACCAACCAACCATCGGTATCCGCTCATCCCATTCTCGTTCTTACGCCGGTTCTATGTTGGCTGATGGACTGGAAGCCGTACTCGAATCGGAATTCGGGCGAGTCTGGCATCCGAGAGGGACGTTTCGGTGTGGGATTTTCTCAGGTTTCGCCTCCATCGCACAGGGATCACAGGGTGTGTGTGTGTGTGTGTTTAGCGCGACCCACCATTCATGGTCACCTGCCCTTGGCGGCCTCTGAAACCCGCGTGTTTATCTGCTACAATTTCACGGGCTCGCTCGTTTAGTATTTCACTCATCCGGCGGATCATGCGGCTCCGACAATTGCGCTGCCACCCTTAGAATCATCATCGCGGGGCACTTCCGTGCGTGTTGTTTTTATATGTTTTTCAATTTCCCTAAGTATTCTTTTGTACGTTTTTAACGTCATATAAACTTAAGATAATTGGACGACATGATGGGGCGCGCGTTCAGCCAGAATCAACCTTTCGAGGCCGAGTTTACGACGCGTTTGGCTTACAAATTCACGGCTCGACTGATGATGTTTTTTTCTCTCCCTTTTTTGCTGTGTTTTTTTTTTGGTATTTTTACGGCTTGTTATTGTTTTTGTTTCGGTGTTTCCGCGTGAGTGGCGCGCTACGAAATTTGATGGTTTTTATGCACGCCAAATTATGATGAGGTACATCACCATCACCATGGCAACCATGGGACCTGCGCATCGTCCATAACCGGCCATGATGGGTCGCCTGAGATGGGTCGCCCTGAGAATTTTATCGCTTCCCGTTGACTTTTTCCCCCGGATTTATTTGCCTTTCACGGGTGGGGAGGAGTGTATTATTATTCGTTAGATAAGGGAAATGGAGCGTGTTATTTTTTTTTTCTTCTTCTTCCTTCAGTGAGGCGCTAAATTGCGCACGACACGCAGGTGGATCCTGTCGACATACACACACACACGCACTCCATCACAAGCCTTGCGCAGCTATTTCTTAATTAGAACAGCCGCATCCCAACCTGTGTGCCAGTGTGTGTGCGTGTGTGTGAAGAAGGGTTGCGATTAATGCCACCAGCCGGGGTTGGGTTGGGGAAATAAATGGGTACAATTTACGAGCGAGAACCGTTTGAAGTTACACATGTTTCGTGAGAGCCGGCATTAATTCAACACGCAAACGAGTGCCGTTAATAATGGTGGCGCACGGTGTGCTTTGAAGCGTGGCCAAGGATAACGCGAAATAAGTTTTGCAATCAGCTGGATGCAAATTAATCGTCACGGTGCGTCGGGGTTTGATTGTACGCGCACTCGGGAAATTATTTCGCACAAGCACTTCCACTTAAAACAATTGCGAATTCGTTACTGCGCAGTTTTGTGTGCTACCTCGAACACCTTTAGCCAATTTGCGGGGAGAGAAAAAACCCACAAAGCTGTGACGATCGGACCCACCCAAACTCACCGCACTCATCATCACTATCGCTGTGTGGCTGCCGCTGTGTGGATATTAATAAAATATTTGCCCCTCAGCATTATAGAACGTGTGCTGTCCCTGCGCTCGGAGGATCTTTCGAACGCGCTCCCACGGTCTGAACCTTTTCCTGCTCGTCCCCTCACCACGGCGTATCCTTTTAGGGACACATGCCATTAGGCTGTCACAACGCCGCTCGGAGAAAGGCAAAACTAACTCCCACTCCGCCACCAAACCGGAGACTCCGAGGTCACATCTTCGGAACGTCGTTCACACTTTTCACTGCCGGGCCAGAAGCTGTGCCGTTCCGTAGCACTCGTTCGTCACCACAGTGAAGTTTCTCATCCAGGTAGACGTTTTAAGAACACGTTTCCGGATACGTTTTTTTTTTGGTTTATGTCACTGCCACCACTTTTGAAAGGCAAGTATATAGCAATTACGGGGCCAGCGGGACGGAGAGCCGTCGTCGTCGTCGGCAGTGGGTGGTGGGAGCTGCAAAAATCCCCGCAGGTTGACAATTTCCTTCCCAGTCTAACCCCCTGTCGAGGGACGAGCGATGGAAGGGAACGAAAAAAAAAAACGCTAAAAGCTTGTCTAATTGAATTTTCTTTCCTATAATTTACCGTAAAATGATTCACTCTTACATCAGGCCCACCCGTGTCTGCGGACCGCGAAAGGATGTGAGACGAAGGTGCATAAGTCGTCTCGCTCCATCTTCGAGATTTTATCGTATCCTTTTTCAACTCCCGCGTCCCTGAGAAAAAGGCTCAAGCGGTTCGTATTCCACTCGGCCGGTACAAAATGGCGCACGCGAATGGCCCACGAATCGGACTAGCTTTCGACGAGCGCTATTATCACTTACTTACTGTCACAATGGGCTGATCCTGCGATGGGCTGATTCCTCCGGCGGGATGCCGCAGGGCAGGATGAGCGTGTAATAGTGTACGCGCACAATGCACGCGGAACGGAAGCGCAAAGAACACGTGGCCGGGTCTGAGAGCTGACCGCGCTGTTGCTGAGGCTTAATGAGAGACGCCAGTCTACGCTACTTACCGCCAATTACGCCTGCCGGGCTTGAACGGGTGCACGAGCACGCCTAAAAGAGAGCGAACGAGAAAGAGAGAGTGAGAGAGAGAGAAAAAATGAATAATAAAGCGCACCCATAAATCTCCTTCTCTATGAGCTATGGCGAGATTACGCATTATCCTCGCACCCACACACACACACACACACACACACACACACACATAAAGCCGTGCTGGAACGAAATCAGGCTAGGACGGGATGACGGGGAATAATTAGATTGGCCACTAATGCTTCTGTTCCAGTTGGCCTCAACCGACACTTCCGGCGTGCCATTCCGAATCGCACGATTAGGAAAGTTAACCACCCAAAACCGGGCTAAATTGGGAGCTTCCATTGGGGGTGGAAGAACAAAACGAAGAAGAAGAAAAAAACGCAGGTTAATTTCCGTCCAACTTAACCTTAGTCTTCACCGTGCGAGCGACGTGTTGGCGAGGGCTTGCTAAGAATGAAATTTTGTGGGTCAGGATGGGGTCCCTGCCTGATGCATTGTGTGACATCCGCGTCGATTGGAGCAGACGGGCTGAAGTGTGTGATTTTCCTTGCCCTGCCGGTGGTCCTCGCATTCCAGGCACGACCGTACGTGCTCGTCGCGACCGGCACGATATCGACCGGGTTCGTGGCGAGCAGCCACCGGGTGGGTTGATTTATATTCCGAGCATGACAGCGATCACTTTCCCTTGGTGGTGGTGGGGCAGATCAGGAGCACGGTGGCCGCAAGGTAAGTGGTCTGGGACCAAGGGACACAGGTAAAGGATATCTTGTTTGACATGTGCACGGGCGCGAACGGGAGACGGCGTTGTTTGGTTGAAGATTTTCTGACGTTCTCACAGTGAGCGCGGAAAAGCGCACGGAAAAGTGTCCATGCGGCAGTTGAAGAGAGAGCGAACATTTTATAAATATGCTGCATCAAAGGTCGGCTTTTTTGGTTTGATGAAGTAATTGTTTTTTTTTTGGATAAAAGGTGAAAGGACAATTTGAGGGGAACGTTAATCACGGTTAACGACAGATGAGGGCTAATGAGGGTTCACTAGGTCTATTCGTGGTCCTTTTGGTTCACATTTCCTTACCGAAATGAGTGTCATTGCAGATACACCAATGAAGGATTGAAATTTATTTCAATCCTGAGAGGATGTATTTGTGTGAATTCCATTCCAAGTCGTTGAATCCGTAATTAATAATTATCATAAATATACTTGAAAGCTAGGCTTTGATTGAGCATCAATTGAGTTAACGATAATGGACAGCATTACAACGAATTAGGGCTTGAGTTTTGTACGTAGGAAATATACCTATTAGCGTAAAAAGATGCATAACTGTACGAATGAATCGAAAGCATATAGTCCGCTGCCTGTTACATTATTTAAACCCTGCAGTTGCTCGGGCAATTTCGAATTCGTCTATTCTTCCTCTATTGTCTTATGCGCTGTTGTGTCTTCATTCTTTATAACCATGCATGTATTCACCGCGAATATATGTATTGGCATTTTCTTTTTTTTTAGTTAATTCGCAATTTGATCAATTAGGCCGTCACTAGAAAAACAAAAAATTAAAACTTTTCGACTCAAGAGACGAGACTGCAAAGTGTGTTGTTTGAGCGGAATCATTTGCTATAAAAAACTTCGCAAAAAACAGGGATTACTTTCACGGCAAAAATATAATTGAAAAAAGAATAGAAGAATAGAATAGAAAATAGAATAGAAAATAGAATCGAAAATATAATAGAAAATAGAATAGAAAATCGGAGCCGTTCGACTCACACCGGGGTCTGAGGCAAGGGGACGGACTCTCCTGTCTACTGTTTAACATCGCTCTGGAAGGTGTCATGAGAAGCGCGGGCTTCGACATACGGGGCACGATTTTCTCCCGATCTCTCCAATTCCTGGGCTTCGCGGATGACATTGACATCATCGGAAGGACATCTGTGGCAGTATGCGAGGCGTATGCTCGACTGAAACGCGAGGCCGCTAGGATTGGTTTGAGGATCAATGCGTCGAAGACCAAGTACCTGCTTGCCGGTGGCTCTGATCGGGATAGAGCCCGACTTGGAAGCAGAGTAGCAGTTGATGGTGACGATCTTGAGGTGGTAGAGGAGTTCTGCTACCTTGGTACGATCGTCACTTCGGACAATAATGTGAACAGCGAAATTCGAAGACGCATTGTTCAGGGAAATCGTGCCTACTATGGGCTCCATAAACTCTTGCGATCCAGAAGACTCCAGCAACACACGAAATGCACGATATATCGCACACTGATACGCCCGGTAGTCCTCTATGGCCATGAGTCTTGGACGATACGGGCGGAGGACGCCAACGCTCTCGCCATTTTCGAGCGGCGGGTGCTACGGACTATCTTTGGCGGTATTTGTGAGCAGGGCGTGTGGAGAAGGAGAATGAACCAAGAACTAGCTGAGCTGTATGGCGAGCCGGACATCCTGACGGTGGCGAAGGCCAGCAGAATTCGGTGGTTGGGGCATGTCATGAGGATGCCGGACTCATGCCCCACCAAGAAGGTGCTCGTCAGCGACCCGTTCGGCACGAGGCGCAGAGGAGCGCAGCGAGTTCGGTGGCTGGACCAAGTGGAGCAGGACCTGTCGGAGATTGGGTGCAGCCGGGGGTGGAGGAGAGCAGTCCTGGACCGAGTTTCCTGGAAACTGATTGGCAACCTGGCCATGTCAGCACGACGTGCTCAACTATGAGCGGGCCAAGAAAGAAGAAGAGAATAGAAAATAGAATAGAAAATAGAATAGAAAATAGAATAGAAAATAGAAAAGAAAATAGAATAGAAAATAGAATAGAAAATAGAATAGAAAATAGAATAGAAAATAGAATGGAAAATAGAATAGAAAATAGTATAGAAAATAGAATAGAAAATAGAATAGAAAATGATATTAAATTAACGAAGAAGTTTTAAAGTATTTTTCTGAAACACTGAACCAGTTATCATGTTTTTAGCATGAAATAAAAAAAAAGAAGAAGGAGAAAAAAATAGCTCATAGCAAGTTATTAGAGGTTTCTGCGAAAAGCCATTTCACTAGAACAAATAAGCAGTCCATTAAAGCACTTTTAGTAGGACCTCTGTAGCGGTGATGTGCGACCTGGCCTTGCCTCCCACCTACAAAGCATTTCGCCACATTTCTGCACTACTGCAGGGTGTTGGCGGATGGAACGCGTTTTGAAAAAATAAAAAAAAAACCAACCACAAACAGCACTCAATCGTAATAACTAGCCCAGAGCCGGCACAGCAGACTCGCAGTGCCAACAGGTTCGACTTTGTGCATAAATATTGACGCAGTTCAAAGTTAAATGGGAAACCCGAACGGCCAAAGCGATCTATTAAACGTTGCGGGGACGAAACCTGTCACCGAGTTTCGCATCCCTTCAAATGTGCTTTCGCTCTCTCTCTTTCTCTCTCTCTCTCTCTCTCTCTCTCTCTAGCACTCGGTGACGGTCAATATTTGGTTTGCGAGTGAAACCACGGACGCAAATAAATTTAATGATTTGCTGCCACACTCCGTGGGCTCTTTCGTTCGTCGGTTTGGTGTCCCCTGGGGAGGTAGATCGCCCAGAGTTAATGAAAGTGCCACTGCCACCGGGTACATCTGTCATCTGCGAAGCCAGTGACTGTCGAGATGCGGACGCAACCGACCGAAATCTGGTTTAACGAAAGTGCGACTGTGAGAAAGACTCCTCCACGCGCTGCTGGCATGTCGCGAACGAAAAAAGGCAGGAACGCTTTAAAATATTCATCCTTATTAGCGCGAAGGCCCGAAAGTGGGGCCTGGAAACATTTCAACAGCTTAATTTGTGCTTCGCAGAAGCCTCTCCGAACTGACTGCCTGTTCGAACTGTCAGCGGATCCATTTCTTGCCACACCACGACAGGTACGGACTTCCTGCGATATCTCTCTCTCTCTCTCTGTCGACTCGTGCACATAGTCGGCAAACAATCCTGACGGCCTGTTTGTCGGTTGCAGGACTAGAAGGGCAATGGAAAGGATGGACACACCGTGGCAGCATGGCGTGTCGTCCATTTGCGAATGTGTCGCGTTCGATAGAGGCAATCTAAAATTTATGCTGCATTAAAAGATAGAAATGACAATTTTAGTGGTCCCTCCGCCCGCTCGCGTTCTCGGCTCAATCCCGAGATTCGCTTATGGCTTATGGCGGGTTCAATGTTCAACTTTTTGCACGCCCCCGATAAGCTGTCGCACTCACACCAACCGACCGAGTCGAGCCCGAGTCGACTTCGTGTTGACTATTTCGTTCGAATGTGGGCCAAAAAGCTGCGGCGAGCGGTGGTCTGGTGTTCTGGTGCTGGGCTGTAACATAAATTGATTTTGCTTGTTTCGAGCGACAGTCTCGTTATTATTCAATTACGGACGGAAACTTTCCAGCCCGCGCGCTGTTTCAATTTCATACATTCATGCCTTTTCCACGTGACAAAACCCCGACCCCGACTCGGGTTGCTGTCGCTTCACCAGGCCGCGCTATCTTCGCGCTAGTTCCGTTTTCCTCGCGCTTGTAATGACGCTTTGTCCTCGCGAGCGTGGGAGCGAATACTACGTAAAACACACGCCTCCGAGGACGTGAGTAGCGCATGTGGTTCGATATCATCTTGCAGACCGCATCCGTCTTACGTGCTGGGTTGTCTGGGGTCTGAGTGAGGATGCGAGAAATATTTCACGAGCTGGAAAGCTTTCGCCGAGCCGCAAACTCGAACTCAATCGATGCGACAAGCCAACCTTCCGGTTCCGATCCGAACACGACACAGGCACAGATGGCCCACCAAACTATGCAAAAGTGATGCTGCCAGGACGCCCTGCTAGCCGATTTTGATAGTGTAATGCAGGAAAAGTGCTGCGACACTGGTTTTTGGCTGTGTTTTTGGGAAGTTGATAATTATTTCACCCGTTGTCGATGAGGGGAAAGTGTCTCTACTATCGCTAGGAAGGATGGAGATGATTGAAAATATGTGGCCTGTTCGAGGAACTGGCGCAAAGTGTGAGCGATACTGCGATATGTGTCGGTAGACGTGAGATTGGCGTTTTTTGGAGTGAGAGTAATTGAGTCATAAACTCAATCATGTAGGGAAATACTGTAGCAGGAATTTTACTGCAACAAATATCCATGATAAGAGGCAAATGGGTGATACTAACGAGCAAGGCTATAATAAGTAATTTGAGCAAGTCGTCCATTTTCAGAAGCTTTAAAACTTATTTCACCTTTCGTGTGGTATTGTGAATTTTTCGATAAAACACATCACAACCTAATCGTGCCTAGCAAATATTATCTGTTATTTGAATAATTGTTTCAAAAAAATAGAATATAGAAATCCAAAGCTCGATCCGGTTTACGTGCATCGTTTTTTAATGATTTTAATGCTATCTGAAGATCGATAAAAGCAAAGGGCATTTTTTAAATAATTCATCGGGCTTCCTCGCTAGCGTATTGCATAAAAGATCCATTCATCCATCCAGTAATCAGTAAAAGAAGTCGAAAAACAAAAGATGAACCATGCAGATATCGCTTAATCCATTAGTACCTCGTTTCTGGATGGGTTGAATGCAACCAATTGAATCAAGTATCATAAAAGGCAAGAATTGTCAAGCTCCTAGCCAATATTTAATCTCCAGCCCCAGAAAAAAAGCCACCTCTACCAACCCTGAAATGGTTAATTAAATCTGAAACCCAATTCATGCTTCATTGTAGCAACTCTGGGTCCAACAAGAAAAGAAAAAAAAAACAGCAAGTCACATCGCGCTCAAGGCATTGTGGTTTTGTGTGTATTTTTTTTCTTTGCTTTGCTTCCAACCAAGCCCCATTGTTTTGTTGACTTTCAAAACCTTCATCTGACCATATGCTGATTGCTTTCTGCTTCAGTCGAGTGAGTTCGGTTTCCGGGCTCCCGGTATGTGGTTTTTGTGAGATTGCTTTCACCTGGCGCAATCATTTCCATTATGGCTCGGCGCTACAACAAAGACGGCACCAGCAACGAAAGTTGCAGGAGGATCAAACCAAAAACAAAACAAAAAAGGTAACATAAAACCTTAACCATCAGTTTGTCTTTCTTTCTTTATTTTTCACTCTCTTTCGTTGCCACCGGTGAGCGATAGGTTGTGACAGGCTCGTGTCCGCGGGCGTTGTTTTCAATTTTGATTTATTTCGCTTGTCCGGTTGGTTTCTGCCGTCCGAAACCAATCTTGCGGCCGTTGCTGCCATTTACTACGCGCTGTGGTTTGAAGTCGGTTTTAAAACGCTCAAAACGCCGCGTAGGAAGCGCCACAGCCACATGAAAACTGCAAGTTGCCGTACATTTCTTAATGCATTCGCTCGGGGAATGACGTGTCGTGGGCCGGCAAAAAAAAAACACACTGAACTCGGAGCAAGCACGAGACCCTCAACAGGGCTGAAGGGAAAAAAAACTCCCCAGCAGCAGCCATTGTTGTGGTCCGGACACACCAGCCACCAGCCAGTCGAGTGACACTTCTACGCGACAGATCGTGACTGGGAGTAAAAATACAGCCTTATAAATCCTTAATGCGGCTAGAATATTGCTTGTTACAAGTCGTGCCAGCTCAGTTTAGCATTTTTGCTCCCCCCACGAGCCACGAGCTCGCGTCGCTTTTCTTTATGTTGTGCGACCGCCGGATGGACCATTACCGGGTGAAGCTTTCATTCTTTATCACCAGCGCCGTCACTATTCGTTCTCATGGCGGGCGTACTTCTATTAGCCTCTCTTGCAGCCATTTCACCTGCCTCCCAGTGGTGCTACTCACCAGTGCACCGTTTGGCACGGTACGGCAGAGATTGAAGAAACGAACCCCCCATCATTCGCCGACATCTGCCACGTTCGCCATTCAGATAGAATGCGGGCTTTAGATGAATATTATTAAAAGGCGGCGTGCGTTACCTCCATCACCCCGCTAGTAGTGGCTCATGGTGGAAGTACAAAAAAAAATCGCACACCAACCATAACGGCACATAAAAAAAAGAACCTCTTCTATTTCGTGGCGGCGCATGAAATACTAACCTGTAGCACACGAAACGCATCCTTTCATACTTCCATTTTCTTAAGAAGACACTCACACACACACACGAGCTCGCTGAAGGGAGGGCATTCTTTGCTGGGAGGAAAACGACAACGATACTTTTCTTCGCCCCTTCCATTCACAACCCACCCAACTCCCATTTCCCGCAACCACACACGAAAATGCGGAAAATGCGAAGACATTAAGCGTTCGTGATAAGAAATAATTATTATTCTTTTATGACTCCATTTCATTCTACCGCCCCGGCGTGGTGTAAGGACACGGATGCTACCCGACACGGCGTTTTGAGCCCTTCTCTCCCGGGGGCGCGTAGCATAAGGCAGCATCCGTAACGGCAGCTCGTAAAGCAACCGTCAGGGTTGGTTCTTTCGTGTACCGCGAATGGGGTAGCACCCGCTCCCAGACGCCGATAGATGTCGGCGTTTGTTTCTGCGAGCACGCAGCGCGTAATTGAATTATTGAAAAGTATTATAAATTGAATGAAATGTACACCGGGATGGAATGGCATGTGGCAAATAATTGTTATTGCAGAAGGGGAGAAGGCGCCTTCGTTTGCCAGTCGGGTTGGCATGATGCTTCAGCACAACCGGGCGCCTCCATGTGGGGAATTTGTTTTACCGCAGCACGCCGAAATCATTACATTCGCATTCGCATTCAAGAGCTTGTAACGTGTGTGCGCAAAAGATAACCGTAAAATGTTTCGAAATCGTCGGTTGTGAGATAGGAAATTTTTCGTAGCTACCTCTTATGTTGATTGTGTATTAACTGTTTTACAAAAGCGTGTAAATAGTAGTAGTAAATGTGAAACAATCCTAGCAAGTCCTTTTGTGAGCGTGCTTGATTATGCAAAGTTGCACAATCAGGTGACAGAAAGCAGCTCAAGCTTAAAAGGGCGATGTTTTTCTCACATTTTAGCTGTAGTTTTGTATAAATTACATTTTTATGAAGCTGCATAGTTTATTTTGTCAAACTGCAACACAAATTTCATTATTTATGCATAGCAAAGAGAATACTATGTCGCTTTAATGGTAATATATCACCAAATTTGATGATTATATTTATTTAATTTGTCAAACGGCAATAAAATTTTATTGATTATGCAGAACAAAGTGTGTATCAGCTCACATGTTTATTTTAATGGTAAAATATCACCAACTTTGACAGTTATATGTATCAAATGGAGACGCCTGGTTAATTGATAAAAATGTACCAAAACTTATTTTATTGTATTTTATATTTCGTATTCTTTTATTTTCGTTTTTGTCATTAAAACATCATGTGAAATATTTTGACATGTTTGGTACGTGTGAATGCGATGCATCAACAGCGCACACACTGGGCTGGAGTAATTGTTACTTTACCAAATCAATATTACAACACTGGCTCATTAATTATCCATTTTAACACGTATGTAAATTCCACACCACCAGCTTCCCTTCGTTCAAGCACTGTCCAAAATAATCGAAAAACGAGTGAGACAGAGAGCGCGTAGCTTGGGTAGGTAATCACGAGAGTAAAATTGCATTCCGTTCGATCAAAGTATGCCGCGTCGGGAAACCGGATGCTAATGTTTGTTAGCAACCGGAGGGTGACTGTCAGCAGTACAAAGGCTGATGGCAAGCGAACTGACAGCATGGTGTACGAAATAATGCATTGATCTGACGTAAAATCAATATGCGCTCCGTGGTTCATTGTGGTACACGGCGTACACCGTACAGTTTATTAAAATAGCATAACAGACGGCAGTAGCATGCCCGGCGCCTCGTTTCCATAGCGACAGAGCAATGACGGTGCAGCCATCACCAAACCAACGCCGACCTGCTGGATGCTGGATTTTGTTACTGCAATATGGGCCCCTAGCACTACTAGCTTCGCTAATCATTTGGTGCCCGCTAAGCCAGTGAAGATAATTAATCCACACTGACAAAGCGGAATCCGTTGACCTGCGATGGAGCCATACGTGGAGAGTGATGTGCAGCCTGTGGTTATGGGTCTGCTGGGTGTTTGCCTTCATTCGTTATGAATAGAACAAGCGCACGCAGCGTGTATCGTTCTGAATAATGGAAGCCTTATCGCACGATTTGTATGTGTTGTAGGTGTTATTAATGCAATCAATTTCCAGATAGTTGTCCGTAGAAACTGCTCTTTCGTGGTTTCTACAGCAAGATAAAAACACAAAAACTTCCCACTTTCAGAAAGGCACTTCATTTTCTAACTCTCCCTGCAATGCATGGTGTAGAAAAAAAAATGGCAATTTCTCGCTGGCCGCACAGGGACAGGAAAAGGATAAAAAGGATACACCTCACGCTATCCCCATTGGCATGGATTTTTAAATACGTTGCACGAGAAATAGCGCAAACGCGCTCGCTTTGTCGACTAACGGTGAGATTAGTTTTCCTCATGTGCACCCACGTTCACGAAACACGTCAACACCAGGTGCCGGTGGTCGAGTGAAGCTAGCTTGCTGAAAGCACCCGGCGGTGCTTTTTATATCGTGGAAAATGCACAACAAACGAAGCAATCGGAGACAAAATGAAGCGTATTGATGAATAAATGCAGCCCCAAACGAACGGGAACTGGATGCTTGCGGGAGAAAAAAGCGATGAATGCATCGCGTACGCTAACGTGTGTGGGTGTTGCGCGGTGTCCTCTCGCAGAGTTCCGCGGTCTGGCACGTGGAAAATGGCACACTAAAATACGCCTCATCGAACGTAAGCCGTAAGCGGTGGAAGGTCCAACCGAGATGGGGACACACATACACACAGTCACCGGCGAAACGAGAGATCTAAATTCAATTTTCTGATAATTTGATTGAGTGGTTGTTTGCAATGTTTTTAGTTTGGCGAACAATGGCTGTCAATCCCGGTTTTATCTCGGGACCTTCACTCGCATACCGCACCAAAGTGAGGTCAATCTGTGCTTTCCCCATGCATCCAGGACTCATCTCATGTGCCTATGGCTTGCAGGTGCATGTTCGGGGTTTTCTGACTTCACCTGCGCGAGGTGTGGAAAAAAAACATGTTAGCTTAATTAATAGTGTTTACATGGTGTAAAACAGGGTCCACTAGCTTCGAGCAGCTCGTTCACTTGTGATTTAAGATAGTGATGGGAAATATCAACTGCTTTAAGCTCGGATTTGATTTTGTTTGGCGATTTGGAATAATTTTTAAATTTATGTAATATTATTTAGCAGCAAAATTTTTACAAACTCGAAAATAATTAATCTTTAAAGGGGTTTTCTTCTATTCAATTCAGCATTATTTCAACGCTAGTTCCATTGAGTACCTTTACAAATATTTCACAAGAATGGATGATTGAATGCAGAATGGACAAATGATGATTTATTTCTTATTATTTGAATCTGGACGAATCGTGCAAGTTACTACTAAAACCTACTACAAACACGTAGCAACAAGCCTCTTTTGAGTATTAAACCATGATGCTACATTTGTAATGCAAAAGGTAAAATAAAAAATAGAATTTATAATAATCCACCCAACGCTGGAAAGTGCATTTGAAGGAGGATGAAAAATAAAAAAAAAACACCTACCCACACGCAAACACAAATGGGAATGCATTTTTAATTGGAGTGGTTTATTATTAATACACAAAACTAGGTACTGTCCCCAATGGTCCGTGCAATAATCGCGCTCCGTGCACACACTCACGGCCCGAAGCAAAAGCCCGTACGCCCGTGCCCACCTTTACCTTTTGCCAAGGACCAAGAGCACCAGCAAAATGCAAAATAGAAGAAAGAAACCCCAGCAGCTGCCCCTCCCTGACCCCAACAGCCGACCACTTCGCCCACACATTCAGCACATTCATTACAATGGCTGCACAGGCCCCTAAGGGAAGCTGGGAGAAGCTGACGAGCTGCGCGTTTGATAAATATGTACCGCAATTGCCAAAGCACTGCCAACCACACACACACGCATACGGGTACGTACACACACACACACACACACACACACACGCAAGGATCATGGCACAGTGGGGCGATCGGTGCGATCCCGAGAACCGTGCAGCTAAACGGTGCTGTAAGGCACGGCTATGGATGGGTGGCTAAGGGCCGCTTTCCCACACCTCCTCATCTTCCTTTCCCCCCCCCCACCTCCACGGTGCTACTGCTGTTGCACACGAGCACATATTTACCAAAACCAAACAACGGCTGAATGCACACCCGATGCTGCCTTAGTACAAAGTCGCTGGATCGAAAGGTTTCCCCTAACGATAGCGCTATCGCACTCACTCTCACTCACTCGGGTTGTACCGGGCCGAATGGTTGGAAACCGATTTTCCGATTTCCATTTCCCCCCCCCCCGCCCCCTCCTCCAATCCGGCCGGCGTCCAACCGCACAGGAAGCGAAAGACTGAGCAAACACAAGCACCAGCTCGCGGTACCCGGCTGGCACTTGGCCGCTGACATATTGCCCTTGTTGATGATGCTGTTGATGATGCTGATGATGATGGTCGCTTGCAGCACGGCTGCAACCAGGAGAGCGTGCGCGCCGGTTGAGTAGGCGATGAGAAACGCGACCGAGGACGGCCACTCGTCAGCGTGCGGTCGCCATGGCAGCCATGGGTGACTGGCGGGCGATTTTTAGACGAGCGGGTGATACGAAATGAAAATGTCCACCGGCCATGGGGAGTTTTTTTTTTGTTTTGCGACCCATCGTCGGCTCGGACGGGTAGGACGAGTCGGGGCACGTCGTCCTAAGCGTCGGAATTAAAATATCTCCTTGTCAACTTTCGTTCTAGTTTCGTGTTCGTTTGCTTTGCTTCTCGTTTTCCGGTAGTGACTTGTTTTGCTTGCGTAGTTCTGTTTCGCGTTTTTTTTTTGTTTCTATTTCGCTTGCTCTATCCCACTCACACACCAACGTGGACGTGCAGCGTCGCCTGCAGCGTGCTGTCGCGCGCGTACTATTGCTTGTACATGTACAAGGTCCTTGTCGGGCCAACCTTCAGGACACGGTGCCATCGCATGGGAGCAATCTCGTCGCAGTCACAAAACGGGCACGAACAAAAAAAAAGAACCCTGCGAGCAAAAGCTGCTACCCTGAGTCGAGCGATATTGCGTTTGTTCGTGTAGGACACGAGGGGCCATGTTTGCACCGGCCAAATGAAAACTGCCCGCCGCTGGGTTGGAGGGAACGCAAAAGAACGAAACAGCTTACAATCTTTCGTCGCATCGCACTCACTGCAATCCACTTGGCACCTTGGTGCGATACAAAAAACGGTGGACCAGCCTGCCGGAAGGTGACACCATGCAATCCATCATCGTCAGCGACCAGGCGGCTCCATCGATCTCGATTACTCGGTGCAAGTCTCGTGGAGCACGTGGAGGCCCGCGTAATGCACTTCCCCGGTTTGGATATTACGATAATATGTGCGGGATAATAATTGATAGATGCCGCTCGTACCGTTCGGCACGGAGATGCTGCCTAATGCCATCTAATGGGTACGTGAAATCTCCATTAAGCAGGCATACATTTAACAACTTAATTAACATTCAATCGCGAAGGGGATCACAGAAACACACACACAAACGCGCGCTCTCATAGAAAAAGGGACCTTCCTGGGATGGTTTGACAACACCATCAGCAAGGTGAAAGTTCACTTGCATAAAGTTGCTGACGTCGTTCGTCGTTGACACGGCTTAGCGTACGGGTCGGGCGGAGAATTCGATCCCGCCGAAGTCGTTCGAAGGCACGGATTAAACAATCATGTTGCAAACTTGTTCGTTAAGACCTTAGCGTGTTCTTGGAAAGCTGGCCCGCTTTCCGGTTGAAAACTTGCCAGCAAGCAACGAGCCGAGGGAAAGGATGCGCAGGATATAATAGTATTTCTTACGGTGCAGTGAATGGCGCAGAAGGACGGGTGCTTGGTCAGGTGAAGCCAAAAAGGACCATGATTCGAAGAAAACACACGCATAGTTAAGCTTTTAAGATGCTCTCGTGCGAGAAGCGCTCGCAAAAAGGTCCATTTCGGACGAAACAAGCACAACTCGGTTTGCTACCGGTAGGAACTTAAACTGTTCTTTTGCGGTTAAGCTGTTTCGTAGGGTTAATGAATATAAGGAATATGCCTGCTTTGCTATTGCTATATGCAAAACAAAAACTTCATCAAGGTGCATCACAGTTGAACACGATGTAAGCCAGTAATTAGTCTTGCGGATGGATTGATCCGTCCGGTCTGAAAAAAATCTTTTTATTTGGGGTGTCTTAACAAAAAGTATGCGCCAAATGAACGCTTGCATGCCAAGGAGCATGCAAAGGATGAAATTGAAGCATCCTCGAGAAAAACCTTTGACGAAATTGAGTCCTTTAAATATCTGCACCTGTAGCATGCTTTCCAAATACCCTACTTTAAGGAAGACTGTAACACTACTGAAGCATATTAAGCTTGAACCACTTCGTGAACACACCGTGTCTCACATTCAAGCAAAGAATGCAAAAATAGATGATCAATGCACAAATGTAAAGCGACACCATATATCTGCAAAACCCAAGGTAGTTACCCAAACCAAACAGCCAAATAAGTATTTATTTGCGCAAAGTAAAGTAAAAGTAGGACACCGCGCCCGCCACGGAACCATCAACACAAAACATTTCTATTATTTTGATACAGAGTTCAGTAAGTTATTAAATAAGTTGGATATATCAAAACATCTAACCATCAATACAAAACATTTGTATTAAACAAATCGGATATAGCAAAACTGTAATTGAGTATTAATAAAGAGAAATCTAACGAGTGGACAGAGACACAGTCCTATAAGCAAACCTAACGCTTCGTGTTTCTATGCAAGAGCTTTGAGTGTCCCCCTACTAAAGGTAAGGCCTCAATGTCTCCAACACTCCAGTATGTAGGAAAAACTCTTCTAGATTTCTAAAGATCACCTGGACGATCAAAACCTTCTACCGGCGAAACCTTTTTATATTACACACCAAACAATTCTTAAAAGCAAAATGACTCGCAAAAAACCGTGAGCATTAAAACATACTCCAACAGATTAGCGAAACATTGGCCAGGTTTTGTTGAACCGTTAAATGGTGTATTTAAATTCACTCCACATCCAAACACAAAACCTACCACCGGGTACGAGGGTCGACACGCTTTAAATGCCGTAAGTACCATCTCGCGCCCAACTCAGCGTGGAAACGCACCACCACAGCAAAACACTACCCACCACCACTAGCGGTACCGAGCGCGCAATCAAACATTCTTCAGGCTGTTCGCTGAAGGCCGGCCGGCCCATGAGAAAATGGCCAAGTGGTTGGCGTTTCAATTTCCGCTCGACCGAAAGGAATGTTGCTTTCATGTTGGCTCCCACCGTCAAACAACCGTGGCTTCGCGGAAGGCCATCCAAGGTGTTTTCTTGCGCGATTCAATCCTCGATGTGTGTGTGTGTGTGTGTTTGTGACCCGGCGCAAGGACGCACGCACATCAAACACGCAAGACGGTACACTCGCGAAATGGCCACGGGAAAGGATCGCCCGGTCTGCGCCGTGCGGTGTCAAGCGAAATAAAATAATATTATTTCATGGCATAATAACGATTACGTGTAAATAGGCGAGCGCTCAAACGGGCACTGCTCGCACCAGTAAATGACGATAATAGCGGTAATGACGATTGCTGTGCGACCGCTTTCGGGCACGGCACGGAATCACGTTGCAATGGTGCATCCGTGCCGCCGTAGTTGGTTTAGCCGATGAAAGGTTTACTTCCGGCGCTCGATCCAGGCAGCAACCAGACCGGGCTGGATTACACCCAGTGAGGTGGAAATATTCAGCTGTATCTTCTCCGGACCAGACCATCGGGGAACCATCGTTCCGACCAACAACAACGGTCCAACAGCGTTCCCGAGTAGCGTATGGTCGTGTGGCCTGAGCCTGAGGTCTCGTACCTTCACACTCGCGGTCACAACGAGACGTGATGGGGAGGGTTTTGTCCATGCGATTACACTTTATCATAAGAGCGTGACTAAGCGCCGGTTGAGAGCGGCGAACTTGAACAGCTTTTCGAGCTTTGCGGTGGCCAGGATTGTGTCGGGAAAGTGTCCACAACTGTGCTCCGGTGCTTAGTGCCGTCTCTGCAGCCTTGTACGTAGCCTGATTAGAGCTGACCGGTTCGGTGAGATTACACCAATTGAATTTTTCAATGTTAATTATCAGCTGCCCAGTGGCCACTGGGTGCTGCCAATCATACTGCGTGGTTTGCTCGCGTGTCTGGAAGCAGCGAGCGTGAAGAGTGGTAATTAATTAGACTCATATCGTGCCGCATGCAGTCGTGTGCAGCGAACGTGTGAAACGTGCAAACCGGTCCCACTCTCAGCTGTTCGCTAAGCACATGCAATTAATTCTCCTGTCGCTTCATTGACTATTCCATCATTAAACGCGCTGTGCTGAAGGTAAATTGAGTCATACAGACGGTGTCTCCGTGCCATTGGCTGCCAGACTCCCGTCATCGGTGCACGGACAAACTACGGCTAATCAACTGCCAATGAGATAGATGTACAATTACATCTTAATGTGGGCTAACGTGGGCCCGGGTGTCTTGTGTGGTCGTGAGTACCGGGTGCACGCGTCCGGTTATCGACAAACCAGCCGCACGTTGATGGCCGGCGCAACATTAAACATCATTAATGATAAACAAGCTAATTTCCCTGGGGCCAGGGGCGAAAAGTTACCTTACACCCGGTGGGCTGTAAATGTGTACGATACTTATTTTTACCATTTCCAGCGGCTAATGCGTACCCCAGCGCTCATGCGCTGGAAGCTGGATAAGAAGGCTTTGAAAATTTCTTTCCAATTACGTTGGTCTGTGTTTTTGCTGTGATGCTGATGGGCATTGAGTTGAATTAATGTGAAATGCGTGATGGAGCAGCTGAAGCTCTTTTTGGAGTTCGTGAATCAACAGTGAGGGCGATTTATTGTGAGGCAATTTTTCTTTTTCTACTTGTCTTATCACGATGTGATACCGAACTCCAGCTTCCTGGGTTGGCTTATATTATTCCGTGATCAAGAGGAATAATACATTTTCAATAGGTTGACCGAGTGTTCTATTATGTAATGCCAAATTAAATAGAATAGAATTAAATAGAGCCAAATTAAACTAAAAGTACTTTTTTAATAATGTTACTGGAATGTCCGACTCTTTAGTCTTATAGACTTGTGTGTTGATTGCGTGAGTTAAGTTTTCCTTCTGCTATTGCTTTTAATCTTACTTTTGTTCTCTTCGACTAACAAGTCGTGATCTATATTGGTGTCAAAATGAAGCTACCTTTTATTTAATTGTTACAGTTTGTTGATATTAACAATTTGATGTGTAATTATTTCCTGCACTTATTTTTTGTTTATACATTATTTGCTGATGAGTTATTCCTTAGTATATTATTTTTGATTGTCACCATCAATGAGAACCATATGTAATAGATTTATAGTAGCTGTTTATGCGGACATATAGGTTTTAACATTGCTGATTCTCTACATTATCATTAACTGGCAGGCTTAAAAGCCCGCGCATTTTATAGATGCGCATTGCATAGAGGACTATTTAATCATATGCGTTTCTAAAAAGAAATTAAAATATATTCCTTGTTTCTGAAAAAATGATACGGCATTGTTTTTAGTCAAAATTTAAATTTCAATTAATATTGAATTAAATATGATATTGGGATCATGATCGCATACATAAAACACCAGGCGCCTCCATTGCGTATGTTGAAATCAGTTATATTCGATGTTATATTCGATTCGATATATTATATTCGATTTGTTTGCTTACTTTCAGTAGCAAAGTTTTTTTTTCAAAATTTTAAATATGATGGCTGTAAATAGCCAGAAAAGTTTCTGAGAATTTTCTATTTATTCGAAAAAAATTTAAATATGATAAGAAAGTTTTCAGAAGCTATTATATTATAACGTATATGAGGAAAATGATTCCAACAAATAAATAAAAATTTAACATCACACTCTCCCTTTCCAAATTCTGTCTTGGCATCAAGCTTCATATTTTTCAAGCTCATATTTTTTTAAGCTTCATATTTTTCAAGCCTACGACAGGCTAATGTAAAAATTGAAATAATGTTCCATAATTTGTAAAGTTTTTCAACATGCGGCTCTACATAAATCGGTTGGAACATTCGTTTAATACCATCATAATTTGTAATTAACAAAAACACTAAAATATGTTTGATCTTGGGAGTTCAGAATGTCACACTCCTCTCGTTTCACAAGCATGCGTGTGCTTCAACTGTAGTTCAACACGAAATGATTAAGACCCTTACGCTACGGGTTGGTGATGGAGTTGGAATCATTCCAAAAGCAACACTGCATGAATTACGAACCACTGCACGGTGCAAATTAATATCATAAACTGTTGCGATCGAGCTGAAAGTAAACGATAACTGCCGACGACATCAATCAACTGTCGTTATCGGGCCCTTTACCATTGGAAAAAGGGCTCGTAGATAGGTTGCAAGCGATAGCCACATGAAACCTTCCGTGAAAACCAGCAGTATGCTCTTGTATTTCGCAGCATTCTTTACAATCTGCTCCACCCGCAGCGGACGGATGCCAATTTGCTCCATCGAGGAAACTCGGGCGGTTTTTTCTCTATATCTGTCTCTCTTTATCTCTCTCTCTCTCTTATTCGTACCTCTTCCGTGCGTGATTTCCCGTGCGTTTGAATGAAAACGCAAATTACACCGTGCGGTGAGGTGAGGATGTAAAATTCAATGAAAAATATACAATCCACTTGGTAAAAAGTCGGCACCCTCGACATCAGGGGACAAATTCACTCAATTAACTTTTTCGAAAGTGCCGTGTCGTTCCGTGCGGTGTTTATGGTGCCGAAGAGATTCGCCTCCGTCATGTTTATAGCGCGACCACAGAGAGTGGGAAGCACGATGTTTGGTCCCGGGGTTTGTTTTTTATACACATATATATTTTTTTTATCAACGCGCTGTCATCGGTTTGCTTAGGTTGTGCCACGAAATGAAACAAATTGAGCGCTAGCTGGGCTGCCGGTTATTGAAGTAGCTTGGTGCTTTGATGGGACACCAGCGAACAACGCAGATGTGCCAGCGCCAGTTTTTAGGAGGTGCTTTTTTTTGTTTGTTTCGTTCACACACACACACACCCGCGCAACCTCCATGACAATGTCAAGTATTTTGTTGTGTTAATAAATCTCCCGTTTGCGAAGGGAGCCGTTTTTATCGCTCAATTTTCCCCGAAAGCGTTCGGTGATACAACACAAATCACTTCTTGGCCTGGATTTGCTCGCGTTTCGTCCTGTTGCGTGGGAAAACGGGAACGATTAAAGGTAGCATGTGTCACCTGTTATTAACACACAATCCATCATAATGCGCTTGTGATGGTTTAAACATCCCAACTTTCGTCTTAATACCGCCGAGATTCGCAAACGATGTGACACAACTTTCTCCTAAATCGTGGGCTGAAGAATATTGGGGAAAAAAAACAATATGTGTATTTACATCTATCGCCAGACAACTGTTCTTTTATGTTTTGTTTTATGTGTGCGTGTGTGTGTGTGTGTATTCATTTTGCACACATTTGTAAAGCTGCGCGAAACTTTCAGCCCAGCGGAAGAATCAACAAACAAACAAATGAAAACTTTGACGAATTGAAAAACAAACCTCTAGCTGCTGGAATTCCATCGGTGGCGTTTCTATCGCGGTAGGTGACTTCAAAAGTGGGCGTGCGCTGACCAAAAAAGGGCCCCCGTGCCAGATTCAACCGAAGAACGAACGAACGAACGAACGAAAGAAAAAAAAAACACGCCCTACCCCAAGTGCTGCGTGGGAATTTATGCGGAAAGGGTAAATTTGTGCCTAATGCTTGTTGGTGTTTGTCTTGCTGCTAACGCTGGCAAAGCATTATTCAGCAAACATCGTATTGACGCATAATGAAACGCACATAGGACACACGAGCGTAGGGAAGGCAACAAATAAGAAGAAGAAGAAAAAAAACAACATCCCACTTACCCTCTCCCCGGGACCATTGAAGAGGGTAAATGGGTGCGTGGGTGGTGGGGCGCGTGGCACGTTTGAATAAGTCATTCCCATCCCTGATTACCGACCATTTTGGGGGCTGATGAAAAATACAGCAGGGTAACATTCAATCAGCTAACAAATTATCCGTAGGAAAGTTATTATTTTCTAAGGTTTACTTTCCCGAACGGTATCCGCATTGTAAAGTGGCGTGCTGAATGCGTGCGGGTGGCAACAAATGCGTTTTGCCCTCCACGGGGGCTATTCCCTAGACGCTCCGGCATCATTGCTAGTGGTGTGCATAAATTTGTGTGCCGCACCTTAGAGCGTGCTCTTTTTTTTTTTTGTACATTCTTGTTTCGATTTCACGCGCCCTGGAAAAGTATTGCAACCTTTTCGAGGCAGGTTAACAGTGTTTTGTTTTGTTGTTGCCAGAATTGAATCAAAACTGTGTTTTGAAGGGAAACTTGAATAAAAAAATCATGAATCCTTCAAAGGGTTTGCTAACGTCGAATTTATTTTTGAGTGCAATTCAATTGAATATAGATTAAAGGACAGCCTGACCTTTTTTCTGTACGAATTCTTTAGCTGAAACTGTTATTAGCAAATATAAAATCTTGCTATACATCACTAATAAGCAACAGCGAAATAAATAAATGTTTCTTTTGTAAGAAATAAGGCCTTCGAAGCTTAGTCTTGCACAAGAGAGACACACCCAACTGGTGGCGAAATTTAATCAACAGATATCTTTACTGCTTCGACTTGCTTCTTTTCTACACTAAGAGCTGCTTACGAGATTAGGGTTTACTGTCCGTTCCAAGCGCTAGGGTGGTACGGTACTCGATGCAGCCGGAATTTATTTTTTTCTCTCCATCTCTTCCATCTCTTCCATCTCTCACTGTTCCCGTGTATCCGTTTCTGCCGGCGTATCCTTTCAAAATCGACACAACGTTGCGCGTTGCGCGTCGAAACGGTGCGCTGAAATAAAAAAAAAAGCGAGAGATCCCGGATTCCGTGCTGCTCTACCGTTTGCCTTCCGGCTCGGTGCCTGAGATCCCTCTCCGCCTCTGCGCCCAACCGTGGACCACTCCATCGCTCCATCACCGACCATATTTTTCGTTAAAAAAGTATATTTACGCATACTGAATATTTAATGCCCCCGCAGAGGTTCCCGCCTGGCAACGGCAGCCTGGCAAACGGGCAGCCGCGCCGGGTGTGCCTTACAGCAAAAGGATCTGCTTTCTTTAGCCGAGGTTTGTCCGGACGACTTGATTCTTACGGGACGGAGCGTTCACAGTTTCCACCAGAGAATGGCCCCGGCTCTGTCTCGCGGGGACTGCCCACCTGGTTCGGTCTCTTCTTTTTTTTGCTTTTTTGTTGTTGCTCAGAAACGCACGAAAGAAGTACAGAAAGGATCCGATCTGAGAGTAGATTACGCAGCAGGGGGGAGGGCTCAACCGCCGGAGCAAAAGTCAGAGATCAGAGGCTTGGTGCTATTATTGTTGCTCTGGTGTTTGTCCTATGTTTCATGGCGAAACGGTCGAATCCTTTTAGCCGCACGTAAGGGAAACTCGCTACGGCACAATCGCACACCGGCACGGCAAGGATCGTGGGAGCAAATTTGGTTACAATTTACACTATAATTCGAAATAATAAATATCTCTCCACCGTTCGAAACCCCCCGAACCCCTGGTGGAGGATACATTTTATTCAAATTGATGCTTTGATGAAATTGAATATTCGCCCGGTACTCTCCGCAACTCCGGGCGTCAGGGTGCTTTTATATTCATGATCCCGCAGCAATATGTATGTGCCGAGTGAACGATAAAGTATGTTGCCAATGAAAGCGATGCTGCTTGGGTGGAGAAGTACATCGAGACAGTCACTAGCTTGGCTAAGCTGATGCACTTTAGCGCAGAGCGTCTAGAGTGCACAAGTTTTGACTTTATTCTTGGAGGACAAATACTTAAAACTACGCTGTAACTCATTGTTACTATCGCATCAAAGATGTAACTTATCTTTAAAAAAAACCGAAATAAATCGCAGTAGCAACGGTTGAGGCAGTAATTATCAACCAATAATTCCATGAAAAAAAACATATTTCGAATGTGATGTAACGAAAAACACTCTAAAAAACAGTGAATGAAACTACTGTAGGTAAAACCGTAGTTTTGCAATTACGTTTACAATAAAATAATTATTATCCTTACAATACCAATGATATCGATGCCATAAATCGTTGTTGGGATGCATACTTTTTTTGATTACTTCTTATACATTTTTGATACATTAATACCTTCGTTTTTTCCATTTTCTGAATCGGTTTTTTGATATATATACAAGCAGTTTTGATTGGAATTTGCTTCCAAGAAGGATTGAAATTTTCATTCAATATCAAGATGATACCGAAAGTCTTAAAATATCATTAAAACTCGCCTCACGCTAGTCGAACAGAGTATTTGCTTGTACAAATAAAAGCTTATCCCATTTTTGAATAAAATTTATTTTAACACGACAGTACAGCAATAGCTTTAATGTTTATTACCTTGTATACACTTCGACTATAATAGTTTTATTATGTCGTAATCGTAACAAACGACAAAAATGAAATGCTACAATCATTTTTACCCCTTTTGCGCCTTTGCATATCTTCTTATTCGCGGTATTTTTTAAATACAATTTTCACAAAAACCCCACAAATCAGTAGTTGCTCAAACTGCCTAACCTTGCTGAGCTTAAATGGCACGCGTCAAAAACGCGTCATGCGCCCATGCCTGATGGTGTACGACCGAGAAGTCAAATTTGTGCTCTAAGTGAAAATTCAAATTACGTAAGCCGGTGTAACGGTGGCCCACTTCGAGCGTAATTCGAGAGAGCCTATGTCGTGACAAACAAAAACGGGCCGGAGAAATTCGGTAAGGTGGCGCACAATAAGCCCGCTGGAAACGTGAGACTTATTGAAACTCCACGCTCAAGAACCATCGATGTCTAATTTGAGGCAGCCGGTGGAAAGAATCTAGCGCCGAAAGTGCCGCACCACATTTCCAGGAACCTTTTGCGCGTGATTCTGTCGTCCGGGCTTCGGATCGCGTTCACCAGAGAGTATGCAAACAAGAGCAAGAGAAGCAACAAAAAAATAGGACCTCCCCGAAGAGCGGTCGTCGCCAGGACGCAGGACGCAGGACCGTCGTCAACGTCAAAGGATGGGTTAATTTCTTCTCCGTCCGGAATTCGCACCACACCAAAGCGTGCTAATTATTCATCAACAATGGCATCGAAACTCCGAAAGTGCGTTGATCGGAGCGGTGCGGGACGATGATTTCAAAATTTTTCCACCCCCCAGATTAGCCGTAAGCCGTGAACGGGAGAAGCCTTTTCAATCAATGCTGGCTCGCTCGAGCGAGGGTTAATTATTGCGGCCCATTTCGATGGACAGTGCAGTGGCACGTTCCATTTCGTTGACGAGATGATGGGCGCTGAGAAGTTTCGTGGAAGACCATTCTTCGCCGTTTTCCGCGTGTCGGATAAAGATTCACACGCGCCGGAAGCTGCGTGAACGCGAAACAAAACCATTTTGCCAAAGTTCAGGTAACTTGGCAGCTATCCGGATTTATTGCAAAATATTGATTTACAGTGACGAAGCGAGGGTTGCGAGTGGAACGCAAACAGTTCGGGTGGAAAAAAAAAGCAAAGTCCGGATGGAAAAAGGTCAGCACACCCGTTTTACGATCCATCCCGGCATTCCCGATGGGCAAAAAAAGAGAGCGAGAGTGAGAGAGAGAGAGAGAGAGAGAGAGCGAGAGAGAGAGAAAAAAAGCGCACCCAGTTGAGCTAAAATCATCAAAGAAGCCACGTTTATCGGATCTGCCATGTGCCTCGGTGGACTTCGTCGTGAGTGTTTCATTTCGGAAAGATTTTCCTCGGTCTCGCTTTCTTAGCCTCCGCTTCCGGCTAGCTCGTCGTTTACCTTTTGCTGGGGTCCCTCGCGAGATTTGTGCCTCCTCAAAAACCCACCACCCCCACCGATCGTGCCAATGAAGTGATGTAACACACCGAGAACCGAGAAGGGAATACGGGACGGCACACGATAAGGTCGGGCAATATATATATCCTGTAGGAAAAACCGCCACCACGCGCACGGTGAAAATGGGCGAAATATTTGTGATGGGAAATTTGTGTACTCCATCACGCCGTGGCTCCTTTTCATCTTGTTGCCCCTTAAATTTGCTGTACCTTTTTCGGGCTTCCGGTGGACTTCTGGTGGTGGTTGGGGTTCTACGGATCTAAGGCATCGGCAAAGCAAAACTTCAACCGCGCCCCGGAGAACGCCCCACCGGTGGGACTGGTGGGTTGTTTTATAGACAAACCAAACGCAGCCACCAAGAAAGCTCGGAAAGTCGTTTCACAGGCTGAAGCATTCCATTTCCGCTTCATCTCGGCCAGCGTGGTTCACCTTTTCGGCCCGGTGCAAATCCGCCCGGTGGTTACGTTAACCATCCGTACCATCACCGTTCGAACACATAATCAGAACGGATCGAATCCATTGCAGAACGCGGACGGCCGCTAGGGATGGTGAACCTTTCCGGGAGGGTGGTTTCTTTGAGATGCCGTTTCACTTTGAGCATCACAGCTCCCAGCAAAAAGGATCACACCGCGCAAGGGTGCAATGTGGCTTGTAGCTGCCGGAACAACGGAAAAGTGCACGAAAAAAGCAAGAAAAAAAAAAGAGCAACGAACCAACTCGCACACTGATTGCTACTCGCTGTTTGAGCGCCTCAACTTTGGCGGCGTTTGGTTCGGCGTGCCCGGTACTTTCCCGGTTCGCATTCGTTACGCCTCGGCGGAAACGCAACGGACGGAAACGGTTCACGGCGAGACGAGAAAACAAACCGACCGACCGACCGACCGACCGACGGAGAAGCGAGGAGCGAAAATAATAATAAATCTATAAATATCACGGATTAAGGAAAGAAATTTGTTTTCTCCGATTGCGCTAGTGAGTAGTCCGTGCGCCGTGCGACCTGTGCGGATCCTTCTGCGAGGCGAATATCCTTTTTCTGCTCGGTCGTTGGAACAGCGCAATTCATTCGTTTCGTTTCTCGGTGGTTCTGCCGTCGATTTGATTACCATCCAGCGAGATTTAAGCATGACTTCACCGAATGGAACGAGGGGGAAACCTCAGCGTCGAGAAAGCCACGTCGACTGTGAACACGTTCATCAAAGGGATGGTGGTTCGCTATCCTGGCGCTAGCCGATTGGGCGGGTAGTGCATTCGTTGCCGGTGCAGGCGAGTTGTAAATCGATGACGATTTTCGACACGACTGAGGGTAAGAAAGGGCTTCCGGTGGGGTTAGCCGCTTTGAAGGATACGCAAGGATATTGCATTTTCGATCGCTAAAGAGCCTCATAATTGAATGCTCATTAGTACTGTAAATCGAGGTTGTACTTTGACGCGGTATATCTTGGGTCTGTTGGGAATTGATTTTATATCGGCATCTGAACTATTCAGCTAGCAGGATGCGTTTTTTTGTAAACCATAGCTTTATGGATTACATTTTATTATTTTTTAAAACGAGTTGAAACGAGAAGATGACAAAAAGGCAAACTATTTCATTGATTTCCAGGTGCTAGATGGTTTGGTTTAAAAAGATACTAGTCATAGAAGAACATGAGCAGTTGGTTAAAAACTTGAGGTATTCATTCGTCAATAACACAGTTTATGTACGGTCAAATGCAATTAAGAGCTCAAGCGAAAGATCTCCATCTTAAGAGGATTGTTTCCGATCGTTCCTCAATAGGGAATAGGTAATAATAAAACAAGATAATTTATTGCCCCCCGGGCTGAAAACAGTATGGTAAACCTATGATTATACAAAAAAAATGAAAAAAATACATACCTTTCAATATCGAAAGCCTCTAAGCTGGGGAAAAGTTGGTGGTACGCTGCTTTCGGTGTATTAAAGCTTCCCAAATTTAAGATCAGTAAGTATGGCTCAAAGCGACGTAAGTGTGTCCCGATTTCTTCCAACCTACGTATGTCGTCTGTCCCACTCTAGACACTGTTTAATTATTTAACAAGCTTCACTTTGCCCTCTTTTTGGGGTTTTTTTGTGTTGTTGCTTCAAGTTTGAACGTACACTAGGCAACGCACTGCACTGCGGAGCTAACCGAATTTGTCACTGCGATCAAATATTAACTCTGGTCCACTGGTTCGATTGGCGTTCGAGTTGCGTCGCACGGTTAAGCGCTATGGCAACCGTTTACATGTGTAATGGACTCGACCTGGACCGTGGTCCAAGCAACCCGAGTTTTTTTGTTCGAGTCGTGTGTCGGAAGGTCGGAAATTACACTTAACGATTCCAACGAGCCCCCGTTCAAACTTAACTTTTACAAGGCAAATGGCACAAACAAAAGCAATTCGGTGCCTTTTCCGCTGTTTATTGGCGACCGTTGGGGGATAAAATTCCTTCGCTAATGGTAATTGGTATCGCGTTAGTGTTCATTCGCCGAACTATTACACTCATTTCCACTGGAGGGTTTCTAATCGCGATAAGGGTTTCGAAATGTTCCCAGTTTTCGCGGAAAATTCCCGTAATTCGATAAAACCCACGCAACGTGAATTCAATTAACACCTTCTTCTACTTAGTATAGCTACACAAGCACTGCACAAAGAGCGTTCCTTTAGAACGAAACAGTGGACGACACCGAAAGGAGCGAATTGCATCCCAATCAATTACCGGTTGTTAACCGCCGATGGTTTTGATTTTCCGTTCGATCAAAATGCCCGCTTAAAACACACAACTCCAGACGATGGAAATCACGTGGCTGGAGCAGGACAGTAAGCACACACGCGTAGCAACGGTAAATGCAACCCGAATGCAACGATACACGCGGTATGCGAATGGAATGGGTGGATAAAAAAACCACGCAAGTAAGTGCTGCACCAGAAAGCGCGACTTCCGCTAAACCCGTACTTCGGTGAACTGATCACTTGCGCTCGAAACCGTGGTCGCGATCGAAAAGGGTACCGGGAGACGATGTAACGGGAGACTGTTGTGGTGGTGGTGGTAGTTTTTTTTTCTTTCTTTCTTTCCTCCTTCGATTGGGCTGCTGGTTGGGTTGGTTGGTTTGGCGGAATAAGAAAATTTATCAAAAGCGTTCAGCGCGCGCGTGGCCGTACGGGTCAGAACTGCACAGAAGACTGAAGCGTTCGGATCGGGCCCGAGAAGGCAATCCGCATCTCAGTCAGCACGCTAACTTCCAGCATCCAGCATCCAGGTTCGGTTTTGCTGGCAAATCCCTTCCATTCTCCACTCGCCCACCCGGGCTGCCGCCGAAACCGAAACCGTGTAACGTACTGGGCGCCTCCATCGTTTCGCTCCGGCAAAGAAGACGCCCGACGTGTTCCGTCTCGCTTGGATTCGCGCTCACCTTCCACACCACATTCGGTGGCAGACAGGCAGGCAGGCGTTCGTACGCTCGGTTCGGTTTCGTCCCGTTTCGTGTTTCAAGCGTGCTTCTTCAGACGGCTGGCACCGTCACCCACAGGAAGCCGGTTTTTCTGCCTGTTAACTTCATTTGCCCAGAACGCTACTCGCCCGGCACGGTGTGGTGTAACGCGTGCGAGCGAGATGGATGAGCATGCGGGAATGAAACAAAAAATCACCAACCATTCCGGTGTGTGTGTGGTGTGGTGTCCGTGCGCGAAAAGCTTCACTGCGAGCTTTCGCCTACTTCGGGACGCGAAAGCTCCGAACGGTGTGAGCTAACGAAACACGAACACGGAGCAGCTGTCACCGCGAGCGTGCCGAATGCAGTTGACGTCGAGCAGAGCGAGAAAACCGGAAGTCCGGGTGCGTTTCCTTCCCTCGTGGGTTCACTTTTTCACCCCCCCCCCCCCCACCCCGCCGTATGGTACCACGCGAGCGTTTGTGTTGGTGATTTCTGCTGTTACTCGCTTCGTTTGAGCTGCACGCCGTCGGCCAGGTGGACGTATCGCCTGTTCAAAATTACAGCCCAGCCTGATTACAACGTGGAACTTTCCGGTGAGAGACCACGAGAGAGAGAGAGCGAGAGATTGCTCTGGGGCTGTGACAAGAGCGAGACGGATGCTGTGATCGAGCGAACGGCGAAACAATGTTGAAGCCGGGACCGGGACCGGGACCGAATGCCCGAGTGAAGAGTTATGTGCAGCCACCACCACCACGTGGAAAAGCTGCACGCTGTACCTGTACGTTGTGCCGCTTGCGGTGGCTTGCAAGACATGCATTTCCACTTCGAGAGGCTATCCTACCATTCCTACCTATAACCCGCGCGACCTGCCCGACCCTGGGGCCGATTGTCGCTCGATGCGTTTGTGGAATGATTTCCCTTGTAAGTTATTTCAACCAAATTGTTTTGCATACGTCAACCGTCGCATACGGTGTGTGGGTGAAGACGGGTGGCCGCACGGGCTGGAACTCGAGACAGGAGACAGAGGGACTCGTAATCTAATGGTGTATGTGTGTGTGTATGTGTGTGGGTCGTGCGACGATGCACGGAAATTAACTGCGGCAAGCTAATCGATGAGCAGGAAGCTTCACCAACATGCATCGTTGATGAAGGATAAGAGCGAGAAAAAGTTCGCGAAAGTTGGTGTTTAAAACGGATTTTGGGAGGGCGCGTTAGGGTGTTTCGAGCGACGTGTCTAGCTGGGCAGGTTTAAGATCGTATGGGAAAAAATTATTTATTTTAAACAGGCAAATGGAAATTAAGTTTAAAGCATGCTTTACCGTAGTGTAACCTATGCAGTTGCTGTGGAATATATTGTTATTTTGTAGATAATTTAACCGGCTTTTAACGCGCAATATTGAAAAAAATTAATAAATATACTATGAGCAACGATTGAATAGAAAACTTTTCCAACAACCGGACAATTTATTTCATCTTTTTAAGAACTTCGCTTTAAGAAAAATGCTTGAATTATCTTTTCGATTACATTTGACGATTGAACATTTAACGCATATTTGTTTGGTTTGTAACCCACAAAAATAAAGTAATTGAATACATTGAGTAGAGTTTTCTGGTTCTTTGAACTATGATAACCTTTCTATACGTTGAAAAATTTTATGAAACAAGTTTAATACAATACTTTAGAAAATAAAAATCAAATCTCGCTGAATGCTTAAAGTATGTTTCACATGGCTCGTGGAGCAAAAATTTATATTGAAAATTAATAACGAGGCTCGTTACTCATGCTGTGAAGAAAACAATTCCATCAATTGACACCACGCAGTACGCAGGGCTGAATTCAATTAAAAGCGAACCCAGGAACACTCGCTTCAGTGCAGTAGAGTGATGGTTTGTGTTTTTTTTTTTTAGTTTGCTTTTGCATAACCCAACCACCGCACCATAACAGCTCATCGCCCTGCTCTACATTACCTTTGACCCCGGGGGGGCGAAACTTTGCAATAATATTCCACTCCGAATGCTTACCGGCGTGCTATCGATCCATATCAGTCTGACCTTTGCCACCAACCGAACCCTGGCACCCGGGCACGGGGTTGAAGCAGGTTTACATAATATTGCATTCCTAACCCATTGTACTCGCAGTCGCTGTGTAAAACAATCGCGCATCTCACAGCGTTCCACAAATCAGCGTACTCACAGGTTCAGCGGATAAGCAGCTTGCGTTCGCAGGAATTTCACCCCGTTTCTATGACCTCCCAATGCCGGGTGCCCAAAGGACCAGTCTGGCCAGACTGGCATCGCGATCACGCACCACCCACCGGGATCGATTGGTACCGAATGTTGGCAGCGCTTGGGAAAACCGTTCGCACCCGTTCGCAGCTGATAAAGAAGCGCCACCGTTCGTTGATTCAGTGGATCTGTAATGTTGCACCGTGGCCAACTGAAACCAACTCCCCTTCCGAGCGCCCGCTCGCAGGTGGGAAAATGTTATGATGAAAAGCTCAATACGGCAATAGCTCCGTTCTACAACACGCTCGCCTGACGAAACGTTGTACCGATGAATCGCCGGCCCCACCATTTTGCCGGCGCTCAGCCACTCGACTGGTGGCTCGAAAAGGGAATGCACGTGTTGGCGAGAAAAGCTTTCCCTGCATCGGAACCACCCCCCATTTCCGGGTTTTGTGGGTTTTTTACTTGGCAACCGTGCGTCCCGATGAGCCGGGTTTTTGTTGAAGGCAATGGAAGGAGCTGCAAAACGAAAAATGCATTAAAAGAAGAGAAAAGAGACAAAAAAAACCGCCACCAAGTTAAACAATGTTTTACGATGAATAGAGCGACGTATGCTTTCAAACGATAACAGCGAGCTTAGCGAGCTGGGTTGGTGGGTGGGAAATAGCTCAGTGCGCGAGTCCTGCGACGTGCTGCGGTCCCGATGGTTTGAAGGTGTTGGTGCTGGTGCAGGTGCTAAAGTGCACCACGAAAAAGGGGACATCGCATCGGGTGCCGGTGCCGGGGCGAAACGCCATAATGAAAAATGTTTGCTAGGACATCGAAAGTGAGCCGGAAGCCACTTGTGCGAGTGTGCACCATCAGTGTGTGGGTAAGGAACAAAAATATGCAACGCAATTTGCATGGAATATTATGCTGCTTGCCGTCTCGCTCTCTCACGCTCACTTGCCGTGCTTGCGGTCTTTCTCTGCTCGTATAATATCACTTCCTTTCCGTCCGATGGCACACGATGGGAAAAGGATTTTATTGATATTTAATGTATCGAAAATAGGTTTTCCCTTCCGTCTGGTGCCGTTGGCCCGCGCTCGTCGCTTCACTCAACGCGTAGCGTGGTGTGGACGGTGCGAAACGATAAAAAATGAATGCAATAGTAATAACCGATTACCGGGGGGAAGGTTGGAGCAACAACAACAAAAATACAACACCAAAAAAAGGAAGAAGCGAGATAAACGCAAAATCGAATAAAACTGCGACACCTGCGTTATGGGTGTGTGGGGTTGAAAGAGCGAGAGAGAGCGACAAAAATGAAGTGAAAAAAAAATCCATGGATGAGAGTGGGAAATATACAAACACCCCGGAACAACATAAACGGGCGGCAGATAATAGAAATAAATTCGCCCTAATAAAAGGATATGCGAGATGATTATGATGGTCGAAACAAACAAACGAAAAAAAAAAAACAGCACCAGTTTCGGCGAAGAACTCGCCAGCACCAAAACCGCAGACTCGGACTGGATTTGGCCGTTTATCCAATCTGCTCGCTCGGTCGTCCTGCCGGTTCCCTTTCGTTTTCGCCTTCCCAGCCCGATGGGTGGGTCTTAATTAAGGCATTACAAAATGAAATGCTCCAATTGACACCCATTACAAAAGGGAGCGAGGACCCCTGGTCGCCTCGATGGGCTGCCCGGTGACGAGGGAGCAAGATGTAATAATACGAATGTTAACATCCTCATCGCCCGGTTCGTACCTTCGTCAAACCCGGACCACCCGGTCGGGACACCGGGTTCGGAGAGGGCTTCTGCTCCCGTTCCGGCCACGTTTACTGCTGCCTGGTGCCACGGTTCGGTGAGAGCGGTGCGAGTGGTTACATGACCCAAATTCATCCAATCGAAGAATTTATTCAAATGAAAAGATTATGCTACTTCAGCGACCTTTGTTCCGGCGGTTTGGTCTGCCGAACCGGACGCTGCAACCCCGTCGATGTTTTCGAGCATGGCACGGTCCACTCGAACCAGCCGCGTTGGGTCGGGTCGGCCGGTTTGTAGGGCTTGAGTTTAATATCCTTGCGGCTCGGCCAAAAACGGGGGCCACCGGGTCGTAGAGATGGATCCGAAACCTGGCCGTGTACACGGACGGAGCACACGGGCACGATAAAAGGTTTTTGATTTCGTTAAAACAGTGACGATGCCGGTACCGGGTTGTGTGTTTGTGTGCGTGTGGGTGGGTATGTGTGTGGGAACCAGAACTCGAGGACGAGTGATGAGCATTGTTGTGCTGGTGGGGGGATTTTCGTTTTTTCTTTCGCTACGGCGGTGGAGGATGACAAAAAAAGGGTACTTCTAGCAGCAACACTCGACCGGCACCGTTGCCATGGAAACCGTTGTCCCGTCTAATGTATCATTTGCGTCGCACCACCATAATGATGATGGTTCTGATGAACTCGGCCTGGTAATTGATGAACTTTGCCTGGGTACCCCGGAATTCCCCGGTGCGAGTTGTCATCCGACAGGAGCGACATAGAATCTTCGCAGCCGTGGGTCGATCGATCGATCGATACGAATTTTTCAAGAATTCCCAGCTGCTGCGTATCGTTGAATGCTTTGGTTTGTTTGTTTGTTTTGGTGGCATGCGAATAATACGTATGTTTTTTCTTCAGTTA
This sequence comes from Anopheles nili, assembly GCF_943737925.1. Taxonomy (NCBI): domain Eukaryota; kingdom Metazoa; phylum Arthropoda; class Insecta; order Diptera; family Culicidae; genus Anopheles; species Anopheles nili. Next base: position 42,848,796 of record NC_071292.1, read on the forward strand.
TCTGAAGTCTAAATTCGCTCGTGAAATTTGTTGAAAATGATGCTGTATGCTTATCATGAAAATTAGAAAATAATTCTGATGGCTCTCGTACTGAACATAATAATTTAGAATGACACATAAAAATATCATATTATTTGTTATGTGTATCATATTTATTCTATATTGTACAAAATTTGGTGTTAAAGCACATCTTATCTATAGTGAAATGCAAATTTCTTTTGAACAGTATTTATTACAACACATAGAATAATGTTGAATAATGCTCAACAGAATCCAATCGTTGCCAGTTTATTCACGAACTATTCTTTTTTTCTATGAGCCACGTATTTAATACCATTTCAATTGAACTTTTCCCCATTGAACAATGAGAAAATTAAAAACGCGGATGAATAGGCGGATACTGATTGAAACTGCACCACTGTAATATGGGAGTGTAATGTGCTGAGCTTGAATGCGAAAATGTGGCATGCTAGCAGGATGTTTCCATTATTTTAATTTTCACATGATAACTATCCATGTCGATGAATTACTTAAAAAGCTTTTAAATAAATACAAACAGTGTGAGCTATGCTATTATGAACCTCGACATCCAATAGCTCGTATTATGTGGCAAATGCGTTCCGAAATCCGTTTAGTATGATTGAAAAAAATGTTTAAACAGTGAACCACAATAATATTACTCTTTTGCACCAAAAATCATTCCCCACCGTCTCGGCATGACTGACCTGCCCTACGGTGGGGAATTCCATTCCATGTTGTGTAAACTTCTCACCAACTCTCGCGAAACTTCCTCAGCCCAGCTCGCACTTACACGGCACCAGAATGTGTAGCTTTCATGCTTTTTTCTTTTCTTTTTTGCACCAAAATTTATGACATTTATTAAGGAATCGAACGATGAAGATTAATGGCCGTCAATTGGTCGAGCGCGGATGGTCGGGCGCAGGCAGCCAAGAGAGAGAGAGAGAGAGTGATCGTAAGTGATGGGGAAAAAGTTTGCCTACCTGCGCGAGTTTCTCGGACAGGGCCCTTTTTTGTGCCTATCATGCCACCGACCGTCTCCTGGGGGATATCGAAATCCGTGCCCCGTTTACGTACCCGGGAAAGTGCAAAAGTCTTTCACGAAATTCGATTATGTTTACTGCCATTCGTATGACACGGGACTCGCGCGGTGGTTTTCCCAACCCCAGCCACGTCAAACCAGCGGGAATCGATTGAATTTGCAGCGAACGTTTGGGTTGCTTTTTTTTTTTTGGCTCTTCTTCCTCATATTTTCCCACTTGGCCAGCTTGGCCGTGAACACACACATATGCCACACACCCACACCAAGCGAAGCGTGAGTTCGAATTCGGGTTTTTGGGGTTGAAATGTATTTGAAGCAAGTCGAGTGATTGTTTCGCGTTCGCGTTGCGATTCAATTTGTGCTAGAAGAGAACCCCGGAAAGATTTATTGCCCACCAGAGGTGGCAAAACGAAACAAACCGTTAATGTTCATCTACGGTACGTTTACCGGCCAGCGCGTTTTGGCGGTGATTTGCTCACGTGACGGTGGCACGTGCACGGCAACCCACCCTCATGTATTGATATTCGCATGCGAATAGCACCGAAGTTTGTTTCAAAAGTGGGCATCGGTAATGGCCGCAGAAAATGGCAAACTTTTGCGCGCATGCCGTCACCGGCTCGGTATCATCATCGCGTACGGTTCATCAAAAAATCATTCCCATAATATATGATATCAATCAAATTATCTACTTTCGGCCATCAATAATTGACCATTTTCTCGTCGGCTTCGCAGACGCGCGCGATTTGACAAGACCGACTATACCCCGGTTTGGTACTGCTCGGTACACAAAATGGCGCCCGTTAGCGAAAGGAGAAGTGAGAGAGAGAGAAAGAGAAAAAAAAAGAATACAGAAGCAACACAACAAGGCAAACACACACAAATAGAAATAAATCGAAGCAACCGTTTTTCTCCGCCAATAGGCAGCACGTACCACGGGCACGAGGATTCACAAAAGCCCGGGAAAATGTCATGCCAACGAAGTAGGATAAAAGTCTCTTCCACTTCGCATACGCGATGGTGCCTGTTCAGTGCCAGCGATGGCCAGAAGCAGCATATTCAAAAGCGTGTCCGTATGATACTGCCCTTGATGCGAAGTGACACGGTGAGGGAAGAAAAATAATTGCAATGATTGATGTCTTTGGAACGCTTCAATCAACAGCCACGTTTGACAGAAGTATGCAAGCGTCTGTACGGCCTTTACAATTTTCGAGCACGGGTCTACTTTTTATTCATCGGAAAAATCATACGGGGGGTGTCGATCGGCAGTCACTACTGCTGCTACTGCTGCTACTGCTGCTGCTGACGTATTATGAAGTGTACTTCACGTTGCGAGCGTCTCCGATAAAGCTAGTAGTGGTGACTTACCAGGATTACGGCACTTATTAATTTCACCGAATAACACTTCTCAACGTGCGCTAGCGATCATGCTCGTTTGCATTGGGACATTCGCAAACATGGGCACTAAATACTGACGACATTCGCTCTCTTGTGAGCGTAATCATATTGATGATTCTATTCGACCCGCTTGCACCATTATAAATTCACCCAGCGTCAGTGTAACATACCGACCTTGCTCGAGACCCAAAACAGGTTCTTTCTGACAGCTACAGCGGACACACTTCTTAACGATGGCCAATTCCATCCGCAAACGTTACGTTTTCCAAATTCCACCTCGTTACGGGTGCCATCCGACTGCTACCAGCTCTTTTTTCATTCGTACGAACCCTCGGTCACATGCAGCCGGAGGAAAATGCATCCAAACGGTTGCCTCGTGTCAGTTTGATGATTGGCAGAAAGTACCCACCCGCCGGCCAACAGCCGCTTTACTGGCACGGCTTGGCTTGGTTAATGCAATTATCAGTGCTATTAAATTATGAGTGAAAGCAAATTCAATTTCCTGCCCCCGTCCGTTTGATGGTGGAAGAATTTTAAAAGAGCCTGTAACCGGGCGCACCGGTCCGTCATTGAAACTTCCTGTTGCACAGCCACCGATGGGGGCCATTGGCAAGATGGCATGATTTTTGCAGTGCACGTTTGCAATTGCTTTGATGCTCCCGGGTTGCGAAGGGCTGTATGTGACCCCTGGACTGGCGGTCGTACCTTTCAATGTGCATCCCCATTTTTGTGCCAAGCGAATGGCCAAAGCAAAATGCGCCCGGTCAAACGGGCTCAAATGACTAACGATGTAGAAAATGTGTGCCCAGCCGGTTGCAGTATGGGTTGAAATGAGCATTAATGAGCTGGCGTGATATCAAAGGCGGGCGGCTGTTTACCATGATTAGCTCGAGAGTCTTTGAATGTGTGTGAATTCATCGGGGTTGCATTTAATTACTGTGCATTTGCTGCACGGGACCTTTCATATCAATCGGGTCATTAGTTAATGAGCATAACACAGCCATCGTCTTCGGTCTTTGGCGTTTGGGGGGAATGGGTTTTCAAACACACAATTACGCCTGGAATTGTGATAAAGATAATTGGAAAAAGGCAAGGAAAAAATTCATAGTCTTTGCCGGTTATTTAGGAAGTATTATTAATAACTATACACCCTAAAGCAGGCGATCAGTCAGTTTTTCTAACTTTCGATGCAGCTTCGGCATTAGCACTGATGTTCTACGCCATATTTTATAAAACCTTGGCTTTGAAGCATCTTGAACAACTTCACAACAGCTTGTTGATCCGAGAATATCCGCCCAGCCTATGCAAATTCACTGGAAATGCCTCCAACAGTTGACTGACAGGTTTCAAGTTGTTTTGATCATCCGTAACGCTTACATATGCACGGGCATGCCCTGTCGGGAAAGAGCATTTGTGTTTCATTTTTCAGCGCACTTTCTAACTTTCTTCCAGCCACTCCATTACTCAACCGGTAACGAAATCTGCAAACGTTTCAAATTAGCCCCATTGTTTGTGCTGGTCGAGCGAAACTCGAAATGTCCCAAATAGAAGCAGGGGCCCCCAGCAGAAGTCTTTAACTATATTTTGATGGACATGACAATGCTTTTCTCAACAGCCATGGAGCCACTAGCTAGCCCCCACACAGCCCGATTGCAAGCCCTCCCAGTAATCCCAGACCCACCGGCAGCAGGTTGACACAGCGGAGAACGGTTCGGGAAAGGACGTGGTACATACATGCATCGGGCAACGTTCTGGTGCAGCCAACAGCGCCAGAAACTCATCATCATCCCCAGCGGAAACCAGCCAGAGGAAAACCGAGATATGAAGTTTTCATATGGAAAATGGAAATGCCCAACAATCGACCAATGACACCATTGCCTTGGTGTTGGGTTGTCGCTCGCTCTCTCTCTCTCTCTCTCTCTCTCTCTCTCTCTCTCTTCAGCCAGCGTGTCCTTAGCTACCCCACAACTGAAGCCGATGAATCTGTCAGCTTTGGCCATCCGTCTGGCATCAGAATCCCACTCTCACTCCCACTGTCATTGAGCATTAATATCAACTCCGGGTGTGGTGAAGAATACACACATGTATATATAGATATTCCACAAACTAATGGAAACATTTATTTCACTTACGGGAAAACCCGAACGTGTGCGCGGATTTCTGGGCACGGTAGAAGCAGCGAACGGCTGTAGGTGGGAGCATTTCCTCCACGCCATTTGCGCGAGTTCTCGACCGCTCGATCGCACGGATGAATGCTTAAAACGATCCGCAAGCAGCGAACGTCACGAGTTGTTGCTCGCACGGCCATGCCACACCACAGACGGATGGCTGTGCGAAAAATCGAACCATCGAGCGTCCATGCGTCACCTTATAACGCACACTTCGATGTAGGATTTGTGGGTCGATCGGAGCATTTCCTTTTTCGTTTTTTTTTTCGTCCTCTTCTTGTTGTTGCTTCTATCGCTTGTCCTGCACTCTGCGGTCGCAACGAGAAAGGAAGGAAAAATGTTATGATTTTCGCATTTAGAGCTGAAACTCAGTACTCGAACGTTCGGAGATCGGATCGATTGTTGCTCGCGCGTCGGCAAAAGCGAGACACACAGCAGCTAGATACGAGACGAGAGAGAACGAGAGCGAGTGTCACTGAGTGAACGAGCGAGAAGATAGATGGATGTTTTCGTTTATGTTTTGCTTCAATTAAAACCCCTTTTCTATGCTGTCACGCAGCAGATACATTTTTCGAGAGCAAACCCCCGGCACGGAACCGAAAGCACACAGCACACAGGCAGGACAGAATCGTTACGCGCGATGGGATTTGTAGCGAGCAAAACCACGAGAGCGAGACAGAGAGAGGTGGGTTGATTAAGATTAGAGCAGGATTTCAATTTAATTGGTTCGGAATCGTTCTGCAGACACCTGAGCTTCGGTTTCGGAGCGTAATGATAGTAACAGCTTCGGTGTACGGTGTCAGCATTGGTTTGAATGTGTGCACTGGGGCCTCTGGTTTTGCGTTGTGCGGTGCAGAACAAAAACTCGAACCTAATAAGCCATAATGGAGTTATGCTGTAGAGGGCCGAGGTGGTGAGACCGGCCGACGCAAAGAAATGACAACGTTTGCTTTCTTCGGAAATCGGAAAGCTGTCAACGGAATTTACATGTTCGTGTGCACCGACCGGTTCCTGCAACAATCTCATTCGATTTCAATTAACAGGATCCTGCAGAGGACAAGTGATTACTGTTGTTCTCGCAACATCTGGCGAAGAGTTCTGGCAGCGCTGTAAATCTCGTGTACCACTCGTTCAATCAGATATTTCAATCATGTTCGATTAAGATGATGCATGTATCCAATAACGAGAAAGTTCCAGAATCCAAAAAAAGATCTCTTTCAGGAAGGAAAGTACGTTTTCAATAAACTCCTGGTTTATGGTGAACACAAGCAGAACAACACAACATGTAGTAAGTGAAGCAAATGCTTGAAAATAAATTTAAATTTGATTAGGGCTTAGCACAATTTAAGTTGTTTTTTCTGGTGTTTTTGCCATTATATTTAAGGCATTCAGTATTTATCCGTCATTCGCACAAGTTCAATCTGCGTATTGATGATTTGATGATGAACTTCGAAGTGATGCAGTTTGAATCCAGTTAAGGAATCTTCAGAAGTGACTACCTTCGCAAAGGTCTCAAAAATCTACCAAAGCTTACCTGCGTTACATGGCACAGAACCATTACAAAAACTAATCGAGTCAGTCCGGCATAAGACAATAGGCGAAATAAGTAGCGAAAGCTGTTGGGAGGAAATGCTTCTCAGCTCGCAAATAATCATACAAATCTAAAAACGACCAGGCCGTTCTTTAATTAAATATCAATAAAAGTATTTTTTACGTCATTTATGTGAATTTTTGAGGCACATTTTTACGCAACATTCCATTGAAGTATTTCGTTTAATTAAATCAGTGAACTTTAAAGAAAACTCACAACGAAAAGAAAGGTTATGAAAACACAATCACCCACGTGCAATCAATAGTCAGATCGTTTGTCATGAAGCACAGCAAGATTAGCAAAACGAGCAGATAGTTCATTAAGGTAATACATCCCATCGGCATTCGTTCAAGTCCCGTCTGGTCGCCGTGTGTTCGTTATCATCTTCGCCGGTACGCTAGCTCCCACTTGAGCAGGCCGCTATTAATTTGATACCCAGCGTTTTTTATCCCACTCACCGTAACCTGGCATTAGCGGGTATTTAGAGGCTCTAAAAAACCATGAATCAGCGTTTACCCAGCCAATGATTACACGGCAGGCAGGCAGACCCTCCGGGTTGGGTGCTCGTGCCGCATACAAAGCAGATGCCATCAAACAGACTCATTTTAATTAATTAATTAATAATTCACACAACAATACTCCCCCGAAGACGCCCTTGTGCTGGGTTTTGAGGCTCCCACACGCATACACCTGGGCTTCGACGAGACGAGATGGTTGAATCGAAGATCACGCCGAACCTTCTCTGTCGAGAGGTCTTCGAATTCAATCTTCTTTCGTTTCGTTTTGTCGCCCGGAAGCTTGGATGTCGGGACGAGAACGGGTTCCCATCGTTGCCCCTCCGTGCTACAATAAGTTTTCCGACCGCTCCGTCGAGGGCACTTTGTTTGCTTAGATACCAACGACGACGAAAGCGACGACGACGATGTGTTGACGGTAGAACCCAAGCACGGCTGGTAAACATTTCCGAGTACTTCAAATCATTATCTGAACTGTCAGCCATCTGAACTTTCCACACTCAGGCTCTCAGGTCCGGGGTGGCAAGCGGCTGACCGAGGCTTTAGGCTTGTGAGATGAAAGCCCCATCTTCTCGGCTGGCTCGGATGCGCTTTACACCCACGTTCCAGCAACGTGGGGTTTCGAGCGTCGAACGCGTTTTCGTACGGCCGGTGTGAGTTCTCGATCGCCCGCAATCCAAGCAGCTATGAATGGAAGCCAATTAAAATGGAAAAACTTGTCTCTACTTTTGAACTTATGCTGACTATTATTCTGCCAAGTGTATTACAATAACAAAAGAGAGAAAATTAGTGCTCACCAGAACCGAGCGGTCTCGACCACGGTTGTGCCATGGTCGGTTACGATGTGCCATGCGTTGGAAGGACAAAAGCTTGGCCCGGGCGTCGCAGGCAAGCTAACCCGAAAGGACGAATAGGCGCGCATACGGTTGGTGAGGAGATTTGGCAACCGGAAATCAGGGAGCCGTATCAAGCGGGAAACTTTACCGGTCCGACAATGAGCCAGAAAGCACCATTGAGAAGGCAAAACTATTGGCTGCACGTGCGGTCAGGTTTAGAGAAAAATAGTGCCCAAAATTCACCAACCAGAGTTCGAGATCATCGAGATGGCGAAAAAGAGATCGAGCGATCATACTCGCATTTGGTTTGTTAATTCGAGATGCAGATGAGCGTGCTGTAAATTTGGCTCCACGCGATCAAGCTAGTGCACGGTGGAAGCAGTAGATTTCAACGTTTACCCGGAATTATTCAAGCCATTTTGCCCAAAATCTTCTCTCGTTCTTTCCCGTTTCGAGCGTAACTCATAGTGGAAAACTTTAGCAAACTTGACTACACGAAACCAAACTTGTGGTGAAATTTGCTTAGATAGTGATTTTGATCGGGTAATCCAGTTAGAGAGCAAGCTCGAAACACGCTACACAACACAAGCTGAAGCGAACTTTGCATCACGCCACGTGCACTTTCGAACCGTGTTCCTTCATCGTGTAGGATTGTTTCTGCTCAGCATCGTAAGCGAAATGGCGAAGCGAAGGTCCAACTCGCCAGCCCACTTGGAACGGAAACCATATCCGTGCCAATGTCACGCTTGCTTCCAAACGCATCCAAAGCCTCGCCGTCTATGGTTTTTTTTTTGTTGAACTTGTTGAAGCAGCTGAGCACTGATATTTTCGCATCATACGACGGATACGCCCGCACCAGTCAGACGTGTGATATCGAAGATATAGTTTTACAACCCCCACTTCAGATGCTTCGGCGTGTTCGCTGCTGCCAAACGAACTCGCTCACATCGTCCTTGCTTCTGCGAGCAGGAGACGGCATTCGTGGCAAATATGCAGATTAAATATTTTTGCGCTCGAACAAGTTTCGGCACACGGTTCCGGAGCGGTGCTTTGAGTTGACCTCGTGGGTGTCGGCTGGAGCCATTTTTGGGGGTGAAAGCTCTTACGATTTAAACGACGTCACGATCGATGGAAACGACTCTATTGGGTGGAAAGCTTTAACTCGTGTAGCTTAAAGTAGTGATAAGTGGTTTCGAGAAACGAACGTCATGTGTTTTATTTCAACTTGGAAACTTTCGTCGTATTTCATCAAATTTTTCTTTATTTAACATCAGTTGTAAAGTCTATCATGGTTATGTTTGATTATTATATTAAAATATACTCCAAAAACTAATTAGATTGTAACGTAGATGTCGCTATTCCGAATGGGAATGAGAAGCGTACGATGCGGACGTTGTCTTCAATTCAATGTAAAACCGTGGCCGAAGTTTGTTTGGTTGACCTACTCTTATTAACGGAACAGATCAATCGGAAAGATGTCCTCCGAATGACTCGCAGACCTGTCTGCGGTAGCACCAACCAACCAAACGTCTCGGCACAGTAATAAAGTGGAAAATTGAAAAAGTTACCTTGGCAGCGAAACGGCGGAAGAATAACCAAAAAGCTGCTGATGGAGGCATAAAACACCCACCCACACACACACACACACACACTTCTGTGAAGAATCCTTAAAATGTTTTATTAGATTACCAACAAAACTAATTAGGAAACTAATCAAATCGTCCCGCCCGAAATCGCGCACTAGATTTTCTAAATTAAAATTTAATCGACATTAAAATAATTACCCAACACAGCTGTGACTGAGCACGTCGGTCGGGCTGCGCTTCCCGGTCAGGGTGCCTTCCAAACTGCAAGAACTTTGCCCTTTGGAAGTGGCGCCGCACTCGCCAAGGAATCCGAAAAGTCCGCCGGCTTCGAGGTCGTGGAGGGAAATGCGCCTCGTCGCGATTGTTACAAACAGGATGCGAAAAGGTGAGTTAAAAAGTTTACGCTTGTATGTCCATGCCAAGCTGAGCTAAAGGATTACCAACGAAGATGTCAGAGAGAAGACTGCGGTAGCCACATTTCAAGCGCGTAATCAATGAAATACTTGTTAAGCGTGAATGAGATAGTAAGTGTAATAGGTTCATCATACTTTGCGATACTTTTGCTATAAGGTTTTTCATGTGAAAATGTTCAAAGCATTGAATCTTTTGCCTTGAAAAGGCCTATGCTTGGCGATCTTCGAACGAACGAACGCCAAAAACGCACAACAAGCTTGTCTAACGCCATTTGACGGCTAATCCGTGCAGATGAGCTTGACGCAATGAAAAAAAGAAAAAAATACCGCTCCTTCAGCGTGCCAAAAGAAAATCGTAGATAAGCGAAAAAACGGCCGACCGTACGAGGTGGCAAACAGGGCAACGCCGTCCCTGTACACGCAAGGATACGATTCGGCGAGTGAACGAGATGCACCACCAAAAGCCATTAAGAGGGATTTGCGCGGCTATAATTGCTTGGTGTGCTGCAAATTATCCCACCGGACCCGGCGGATCTCTCGGAAGTTGTTTTGCAAACTTTGGGTTTTGCTTCCCGTCGCTGCTGTTTACAGAATTTGTGCGCTGCGAACGGCGGAGCACCATTGTGTGCCTGCTGTGCTGCAAGAACAAAGCTAACCGAGCTGAGGGCGAGCTGAAAAACTTTTTCCACCCCGACTTTGGGATGAACTTTTTTTCTTTTCATCAATTATTATTATTTGAAGGATGCGTTTTACCAAGCGGTAGGTTATATGCGCTTCTCTTCTGAGAAGTTTCTGTGCTAGAGCATGTCAGGGAAGATCTCTAGGGATGGGTTGAGTAACGATGCAGTTAGAATCGATCGCGAGTAATCAACTATTGGAGAAGGTTATAATAAAAAGGATTTGAACATGATTTATCATGATTTATGTGCATTTATTAACACATTTATCAATTTTCCCAAGGGTGGTGAATGATTGTAAGTAATTTTTCTCCATTAGATTTTTTTTCAAATAAAGCGTTCGAAGAATTCAGCAGGTCCTTCATGTTTTCAAAAATGCATTTAGTTTTGAATAACCAAGATCGCACCACTTTGTGGGAAGCCTGTTCTTCCATCATTAGTTTTCCCATTCCGGTGCATCGAAACCCGTCCGGACGGTTGATTTGTATGGAAATGGAACTATACGTGCGTGTGCCGTCTTATTGTGTCTCTGCTGTGCTTCGTAATATTGTCAGCCAGCCATAGCATGGCAAAAGCCATAGGCGGCAAGATGGCAAGAAGAACCCTAAACAACCACGAAACCAGGCAGGACTTCACAACCGTACGGATGGCTTCCGTGCGCACAATGCCGTTTTTCGCAAAATGCAGTCTCAGCCGGCGGATGTACTCCACCGAAGATGGTTTTCTCACCGGAACGGAAATGTGTCCTGCTCGTTCGCTTGTGTCCGCGCGCCCGTCCGCCACTTACGTGCGTTTCCCTGAACCGCACGGGATGGCACGTTTGGGAAATTTCCGGCCAACAGCAAATGGTAAAGGAAGGCCCACCACTACCACGTGGCCAGTGTGGTGTGAAATGCGCAAAATGGTGTGTGAAAAGGAGCGAGAAAAAAGCAAACGAAAAGATGCGAGAGAGAGAGAGAGTGAAAAATTTAACAAAAAGTAAATATGACATGCTGTCAAAATGCCACGGAAATGATATCGTTAGGCAAAATTTGCTCAATATCCAAAGCTCGCAGGCCGCCTTACGTCACGCGGGTGTGGAGACCGAGGTGCCCGATTGTGCCATGGAAATGGTCTCGCCGCGTGCCTCCAGGGATCGGGAAGCATGTGTACGAAAATTGACTGTGATGAATTATTGCAATCACGGGGAGCCATATTTTTGTTGTTGTACTCACTCCCCCACGCGCTCGTTGGTGTTTGCATCGCATGCGATAAAATTCTGGCCCAGAACTGCTTTCCTTCTCAGCGAAACTCAGTTTGTTGTTAGAATCTGGAGCCCAGCAGCAGCAGAAATAAAACGAAGTTTCGATTATCGTCATTCCACGATATCAGTTCCAATTAAAGCATCAATTCCACCGTCCTCGCAGTGAGTTTGTCGATCATCACAGTCCATGTCTGACGGCTCGTTCGACAAAGCGCTTCCTAACACCACGAGACGAACGAGAAAAATGAAATTAAATCCCCCCGGGAGAGGGGAGTACATTCAATGGGGCTCGCAGCTGGCGCACCGAAGCACCAGCTCGAAACCAATCCACATCGGCAAATATATGCTCGGTTTTCTGGCGCGCGCGCGCGCGGCGCGAGAGAGTGTCGAATATAATTACTTCATCAAACAAACCATGCATGATCATTAAAAGTTTTATTAAATCACATGGTTGAAGCGCGACGGTAAGCACGAATTTCTGCACACCAAATGTCACCCACCAGGCAGCAGGCGACGCTGTTCAATCGCAGCAACCCGGCAGAAGAAGAGAAAAAAACACACACACACACACATTCGATGAAAACTTTTCGCGAAGCAAATTTTCGTTCACTAATTTCCTAGACGCGAGCGTGCAGAGCTAAACTCCGTTCGCCATCAACTGTTGATTCATTTTTTGAGCATTCAATAGCAGGCGCCACGCGATCGGTTCGGGTTCGCGGCAAATGACAGCATGGTGTGGGTGTTGTGTATTTTATGGTAAAAGTAGTGTCATTCCACGTTGTGTGGCCGGTTTGTATCGGAAAAGTTAAAACTCGCATCGCAACAGAACGATGAGAAACGCGCCCGTGCGCTAATGGAAATGACGCGAATAGCTTGCGTGAAAGAAAAATCAAGGGAGGGAAAAAAAAGGACCAACTCAAAATGCTTTAATATTTTTCTCGATACCGATTTTTCTTACCTGAGTCCATGGCCATGCCCGACCAACCACCGACACATCCAAGTTGGAGCTCACACACACGCGCGCGCCGGGGCAAATTGTTTGAGCACCGGCAGCAAAATTAAGAACAACAACTTAATGACAGTGATTAATACTGGGGGTTTGGTGGAAAATAATTAAAAACTGTTCACTAGTTCGGGCATAGTTTCCAGGGAAGGCGCGAATGGAAAAGGGAAGCAAAAACAAAAAACGAAAGAGAGAGAGAGAGAGTGAGAGAAGTGTACACCACCAGTGTTAACGGCAGGTGTGAGTAGCGCATTTTCTTGCTAAAAAACTTGATTAATTTCGGGATAGTTTCGGTGGTGGGGAGGGGGAAAAAGAAGGGCCTTCGATTATTTTGCACTCCCTGTTTAGGTGCCCGCTTGTTTGGACATCAATGCGCGCTGTCGGGTTCGTGTGAAATTTAACTTTTTAATTAATAGCATGAGTGGCGTTAGTGGAGTGATGAAATTTACTCGCCCTTAAACATGCCCGGCGGAATCGAGCATATTTTTTTTTGTCAAACCGTAAATACTGTTACGAGGGTGAACATTGAACCGATCCATCGCGTGAAATCACAATACAATAGCTGGAAACCAGTGGTTTGCGTGAAAGCATTTACTTATCTACCTGCCTTCGGTACTGTAACGCCGGGCCATGGGGCGATACGATATGGGTGTAAGGATTTAATCGTTTAAAATCGCAACACCCATAACCACTCGCGATCAATAGTGCTGTTAAGCAAAGCGAAAAAACCTACGCGGATGGCTGATAAACGGGATGGCACACGCGCCGTGATCGTGATAGAACGGTGTCAATGGAGCCGCCTGGTGCCTTGTACCGGCAAGGGCCCAGCCAGCGACAGCACACTGTCCCAATGAGCGTTTTCAGGCATGTAGTTTTAATTTCAAAGAGCATCATTTTATGCCCCAAATAATAATATCAAAGCACGCTTTTCTAGATACCTGAACATTACCGGAGCCATTAATCCGGTTAGGTGAAGCCGAGGCCCGCCATCCGAGGCTGGCTGCCGCACGACAGGTTAGGCGTTTGTTGCCGAGGTGTGTGTGCATGTGTGTGTGTGTGCTGATTTTTTTTTGTACTTGGATCTTTATGCCTCACATCATAGGACCATGAACTCCTGTAAATGTATCCATATTAGTGTCGACTGAATGGGTTTTATTTATAAATGCCTCCACGATACGTCACGGCTGAATGGTCGAGACGGGGTTTCTGGCCCCTTCCCGGCCAGTTCCCCCTAGCTATCCCACACACACACACATACGCGAGCCCGCACACTTTTAGCTCCGGCGTGTTAAACCTATGTGAAGGCACTCGGTACCTAGAACATTCCAACGAAGCAAGGCGCTGATATCCGAGCTCAGCCGGGTGTACTTTTCACCTGGCGCGAATGGGTGTGTGTTACGCGCGGTAAGAAGAACCGAGGGATTGCGAGGTGGGAGGGAGCGAAAAGGGCACAAAAAAAAATAGCCACAGGAAATCGGATACATATGATAAACGTTCCAATGTATGTAGATACGGCGAGGAGATTTCCTCCAACCGTAACGAAGCACAACCATGGCGAGCTACCGAGTCCGGGAGAATAGCCCAGGCAAGCCAGGACGAGTCACCTTTGCGGCCGGTTGCGGGTGTACCGGTCATGCTGGACCGAAATCTTGGCCGGTTGTGTGGATTGCACAGAAATTACGGCGGTGAAAGGTCGGGTTTTCTTGCGCACCTGAAATGTTTACCAGCAATGTCCTTATTACCTGGTTCGCTTTCATGGATCGTTGGCAAGGCGAGAGATGAGATAAAAATGCTCCAGAAGGTAGCACGGCCCAGTCTAGCACAAACTGGCCCATTGAACGCAGTCTATCAGTGCCTCAATGCTCGTTCGGTGCTCGGTACGCTCTATCCCTGGTGCTATGGGTGCTTGCAACTCTCACCGGAACAGCCGATAGCCGGCAGTGATATTAACACACATTCTAGGCAGAACAAACACACCCTCTTCCGCCATAATTATCTCATATTTTATTTACACCTTAATTAAAATGCTGTGTTTTGGAGGAGCGAGAACTATGCCATGTTTTCTGCCAGACCATGTACTCGTTAACGCACTCGACGCGGGTCTCGTGCTGCTGCACTGTCCGGGTTCCACGTTCTTGGTTGGTTTCTCAGCTAAGAGCTGGCGAACGTCGGTTCCGGCCGGGTGACAAGACTTTCATCTTAACTCTTTAATAGCACGTGAAATGGCTTGTTGGGAAATGATTTTTCGTCTTCTCCTTTTTCTCAAGTAGTTTTAGTAAATGCAATAATTCAAATCTTTAGCTCCAGCCAAGTAAAGCTGGTACACACATATTGCAGTGTTAGTTGTTGAAAACCAAATGGAAGAAAAACGGAGATATTGTTAGCACTTTTTTCACAAGTCAAATTAGTTTCCTGACTTTACCTGTTGTCTGAATCATGAACTATAGTAAAATTATAACGTGTCAAAGACAATTTGGTCAATAAATTCAAGAAAAAAAATTAGTAAATCAATCGATTCCTCAAAACACCTTTTAATGTACATAATAAGAACCACAGATAGTATCGATGCGCTCCAGTTTTATGCGAATTGCAAGAGATTTTAAATTTAAATAAGCATAAATAAGGCAGGCTTGTGTCGTTCATGTAGCCATTTCGCATATACTTTGGCGAGAAGAGGTCGTAAAAAAAAACAAGTCATTATTTTCACTATTTGGCTTAAAAAGCAAGCAATGTGTAACATGTTCCATTAATGTTATTTTTAAATATGCCAAATTGAAAACATTGAAAACAAAGTTTATACTATGACGAAAATAAACAAGTATTGCTAAACATGACCGTCCTAAGCTAGCTTTTTCATAATTAGATTCGTTTCTATATTTCTAAGTAATAAGCTTAAAGTAATAATTCTGCATCTTTTTGTTGTATTGTATATTTGTTTGTACAAACAAGGACGACCCAGCTGCCGTCACAAAAAATATATGAAAAATACGTAAAGCTGTAACACCACGAAGCTTTCGATAAGAGCTGCGATATGAGGAAAGCTTTAAAAAAGCTTAAAGGTTTATAGCATACTACGCTTTTTATGCAAAAAGCTTATGTTCTCATATTTTGAGACGCCTGGCTTTTTTCAGCTAGCCATAAAAATATCTAAACTAAGTACTCTTTTTTTACTATTCGATGTGCTGTGAATGAAGTTTGTACGGTTTGTTAAAAAAATATGGTAAAAATACAAGCAATAGTATATCAAACTGTGATGCAAAAATAATCAAATAGAAACAAAGGGTTAAAAATTTATTTAAGCCCTCGTCACACAGCATTGGTTGGTTTCCGATGAATTTTGGTTCTAATGGTTGGCAATTTTATATTTTAACAGCTTTTCACAGTATCATTTCTATAATAAAATGATAACTATAATGAGTAACTGTATCTAATTATAGTCACGAGCATGCAAAAACACGTATTTTCATTAATATTTATCTTATAGCTATATCTTATTACTTTCATGTAAAGGTTGAGACTGAGATTATTATGTTTGTGTAATAGTATGATATCAAAGAAAAGGAAAAAAATGCCTTTGACTATTATTCAATCCACTAGATTGAAATTAATAAATTGCAAAAAATAGTGAATAAGAAAAAAATCGTTGCGATTACAATACTCAAAGCTTTCTTCTTGCTTTCTAGCTACGTTATTTTGCTAGTTATCTTGCTTTTCTTGTAATAATTTTGTATTCTTGTAATAATAATGAAATTTTAACAATTTAATATTTTTGAAATTTCAATAATGTGGTCTTTTTCATAGTATTCTTTGCATCTAATCCAATACATTCGATATGAAACTTTTACATAATAGTCGTTCAAGTCTTATATTCTAAGTACATTTTTACAATCATCTGCTATATTGTAAATCGGGATAGTTAACATTCAAAGTTGAATGTGCATCTTCATCAAATATCAATAACATAGAAATTAATGTAACACAGATCACATGCCAAAGATCCAAACAATGATAATCAATCGATTTAACTTACGCGAAAAGAACCAGCATTTCGGATATAGTATAAACATTGTGGAACTTCGCAGTCCAGTCAGCAAGCAAAGCTGTGCATGTTTTCACTTATGATACATGTTATGAACTTATTGAATCGAGTCGTTTTCCATAAAAGCTGCATTACACAATTGCAGTCAAAAAATAATTATTAGTCTAAAATCAAACGGGCAGGATAATTCAATCATTAAATACATAAATTTAATTTATTGGTGTTACTTTTTCAAGTTTGTATTAAAATGTTCAATATTTAGATAATTACATTTTGAATATCCAAAACTGGCAGAACAACGCAACCTAACCTCAATCGTTTTATTAAGATATTTTTAGAATCCCATTCATTCTTTGTTTAGACTTCTATTACTATTTTGTGCGAACGACTCTCGAAGAAAATCCACAACGTAATGAAATAAAGCTATGATATAGATAAAATCAAAACTAACAATATTTGCCTTGAGCTACCAAATTCTTCACAAATATTTACGAGAGTAAACGAACGAATTTGCTCACATTAAAAACAAATATATCGTCAAGTGCACTGTAGAAAGCTGTCCAAATATGAAATTGCATACCATTAAAGACACATTTCCTCACAAACCAACCGAGGGCTGTGTAACGAGGGCTTAAATACGTTTTAACCCAGCTCGCTTAAACATATCCAACCGACTGCTTTCTACAATCGTTGCCCCCCGTTCGCGTATGTCAATATTTATAAGGCGAAGGAAAAATGCCGATTTTATTTACTATTCGTCAACCCTCCGGCTCACCAGGCAGGCACGTCCCACTGCACTATCGTATTACATCCGACGTTATCGGTATTTACATGAAACCGATATGTGGCGCCTCGTGGACGAGCCCGCTAATTTATTGTTATTATGCTCTTCTCTTCGGCGGAGTTTCAGTGGAGTGTAACGCCATCTTCCGCGTGTTTTCTCCGCGTGGCAAACGACCTCGTGCCACCGGATGTCGAGGACGGACGTGGCTACATAAAAAAACAGTGCACTTGATACGTGCCGTATTGTAGCATTGTTTGAAAAACGCGGGCAGTATCTTCGCGCTCCACGATCCAGCACCTTTGGATAATCTATTCACCCGAGATACATTAGCATCGTGCTTTGCTGATGACAGTTTACAAACAAACCCAAAACACATGTCCTTCGTCCGATTCGTCTGCCAAAAGCGCCTCGTGACACGCCTGGCTCACTAGCTCACCATGGTGAGCTCACGTGTGAGTGGTGAGTGGTGACCGAATGTTTCTCACCACGTGAGAGCGCTGCGAGAGCTCGCTCGGTGGAAAATGAGAGCACACGTGAGAGAGAGCGAACGGCACTAGGACACTGTGCGTGCGTGAGGGAAAATCTGAAATCAAAAAACGGAAAGCTTTTTCGTCAGTTCTCGTCGTACTACTTTGCAAGCAGCACCACACCAGTTCGCTCTGGGGGCACTTCGCATTCACATTTAGTTTTTCTTTCTGTTACTCAGTTCTCTGTTCTCACCCAAAAACCTTCAAACTTCTTCGCTGCTGCTGCCAGCGGCCACACGCTTCTCGGTTTGCATCGCTCCGGTTGCACGCCACCCGCCACGAGTGGAGAAAGTTTGCTAAAGGTTGCCACAATTTCGGGGTACGGCTTTCGCAAGTAAAAATGTTACAATTCCCAGCAGGAGACGATGCGTGCAGAAAGCTAGCGAAACGGACCGAAAATTAACTCGCCACAGTGAAGTGTGTGGCATTTTCCCCCTGCTCCCGGGCTGCCAGCAAAGGGGAAAATAAAGAACACAACCACACACACACCATGCGCTGATAGTGCGCCCGCCGTTCGTTAAGATTATCGTCGAAGGAACGCGTCGTCAGTAATGGCGCCGTCGTTGGCGAAGCAATTGGTGAGGCAATTGTTCGTTAGAACGCCGTGTTCCCTTGGCGTAAGCCTGTAAGTGAAGTTCGATTTATGTAATGTTCGGGCTACGAACGCACGGGAATCGGTGAACGTGATGTGATCGGTGCGAATGGAAACAGACACACTGTTTGTGTAGGTGTAGCAGCAGTTGCAATTCGTGTGAGTGAACTGAACTGATGCACGCTGATGGTGAACACGGGACGGATTCGGTGCGGGCCGTTTTCGGTCTCATAAAATCGATTACGCCTTTCTAATGATAACACGGCAGAGCGGCAGAGTCCTGAAACCAAGCCAGCCGATAAGCTTTTCTTCAACACAAATGTCATCTTTATGCGTAGGATCACACAGACTCCTGCGTATGGGAGTCTTTTGAGCAGACAATACATTTTTATTGTTGAAGAAAAACCTTTGCTCTTTGAAAAACCAAAATCAAACAAAAAAAAAGTGGTATTAGAAGTGAGGTTGTATTGCAGGGCTGCTTATTGGATAAGATGGTTGCTGCCTACGTGAGCCTGATTAAGGTGATGCTGTTGAGAGTAAATTTTCATTTGCCCCACGATAGCGCAAAATAAGGATACCCAACAATGCTGCACACTGGCAACATTATATAACTCGAAAAGCGATTTAGAACCAGTGACGGATGGATGGGTGGTCTAATCATTTTAAAATGTATCCCGAATTTGGGGTCACCGCAAATGCAAAAAAAAAAGAAAAGGAAAAGAAAAGCAAAGAAAAGAAAGCCTCATTGTCGGAGAGGATGGGGCTTGTGTGTGCTCGTTTCGGCTGGCTGGCTGGCTGGCTGGCTGTTAGCAAGCAAAGAGCGGCCCCATTTCGTATCCCCCATTCAAGCTATCCCTGCTATCCTGGAATCGCGTCCATGCAAGAGCGTCTGCTGCTTGGGCATGTGCAGAACGGGCCACTGGAGTAGATGAGTAGGCCAAATCGTTGAAGACGACAGCGACCAAAGAGCGAGAGAAAGCAGACCTGTGAGACAGAGATGGAGCGAAGCCGAGGCGAGAGAAAGCACCATTAGACAGGGAATACACTCTCCTCACGGTGGAATACGACGTGGAAATGAAAATAACATACCGGCATCGTGACACGGCTATCTAAATCGGCCTGCACTGATAAGCGCCAGAAATCAACCGGCTAAGTATGGCACCGAAAATAGCTAAACCGATCAGCGGGCGCCTGGTTCGTTGGGCAGGTGTTTAGGTTTTATTTTCGGACACCACTCGACCCGACCAAAAAGGACACCCTCACCGGGCTGCCGGGCTTTGACATGACCTGCGGCCAGTTATCCTCACTGGGGTCCGAAGGTTTTCGGTGTTATTTCACCCATTTTTTTCCTTTCGTTTGTTGCTCCACTAACAGCAACAGCAGCAAGTTTGTTGGAGCACTTCCAGGAAGATCTTGTCGTTCCCGCCGTGCGAGGGTTTTATTTTTTATTTTTCGCTAGGTTCCAGTCCGGTTCTCCCTCACCGGTGGCAATTTAACGCCCACCGTTGGAGCCACAAGACCGGTGCAGTTTTTCAAACCCCCGTAGGCCTCCTGTTGATGATCCGAGCCGCCACCGGCTGTGTGTGTGTGTGCCGGAAAAGCTGGAACGGAAGTGGCCCCACAAAAAGGGGGTGCTATGTAGGTCAGCGAGGGAATCGTCCCGCGAGCTAAGGGCGAATGTTGTTTCGTGCTTCGTGTGCTTTTTCCGCTTCACAAACGTGCCGCTAACTACGTTAGAGCGAACGGAGCTGCGGAAGGAAGTAGTCCATTTCGTCTTCCTATCTTGCTTGCTTTCGACCTTAGGCTGTAATGCTTTTTTTTCGTTGGTCTTCTTCCAACGAATGCACCTTAGCGCACACCGTTTGGCGCTGGGAAGGCCAAATGTCGCTCGAGACGAACGCTGAAGAGGAAGAGAACTTATAATTAAGTGTTTAATCTCAAGCCCGGTCACGGGCGTGAAGGTGCGTGATTGGTCATAAACTAATGAGTATCGTGCGCGCGCGCGCCTGCAACAGGACAAATATCATTTGCATAAAGCGACCGTCTATTAAATACCGCAGGAACAGGGGGCAATAAATCCTTGCCATAATTTTCTCTCGGAAGGCCGACGTGCGACTAAAATTGTAGCTAAAATGGTGTTGGGGCGTAGTTTGGTTGCGTTTATCTTACTTAACTTCCCTGGTACTGAACGTGTGGTGGCTAAACGCGAACTAAGCGAACTCTAAAGGCATTATTGAAAAATGAAGCTCGCAAGGGGCTCTATAGTTCCGCAAACGATATGCAAAGCAATCTATTTCTACTCTTCTCTCACCAAAATAAAAAAAAAAGCACAGCACATAGTTAAGAAAAGGCTCCACCTTCCGGGGTTTTGGAAAGGTTTCTCCGCGACCCAACGCACCGCACAACTGCAGTTATTTGAGGAATGTGAAAAATGGCGCCATTGCGACCGAGTGCTAGAACTGACACACACATCCTGCCGTGAACACCAGCGCCAGAAGCAGCAGTGCGAAGTGAAACGAGACGAGTTCCATCGGTACGGTGGAGCCTCGCACCATCAGCCAGCACCCAAGATTGCATGCGTTGTTAAATGAGTCTGCCATCACGCAATGCCCGGACTGGTGTAATCCATCAAAGATGATAGTGAGTTTCTTCCCCGACAGTGTCTGGGGATGTACAGTGAAGCAGCACCAAAAGCAGAAACACCTCCTGTACCATAAGATCATCTACACCCTCATTAGCGATAAGTACAAAAGCCGAATCCTGCGGAAGTCGTCCTTCGCGCTGCTCTATCTGTCGTACGTGTTTATAAAGATGCTGCCGGTGACGTTGGCGATCGAAACGCACACCGGCACCAAATCGATCACCTCGCTGGCAGTGAAACCGCGTCCGCTACCGGAAATGGTGGCCCCGCCGCTTGACGATGAGGACGACGATTACTTCGACGATTACGTCGACGAGTACGATATAGTGAACAATAAATCGGGTAAGTCATCGCGCGGATGCCGTAAGTAAGCTCTGTGGAAACCCAATTCAGTGTGCTTTATTTCATTTTGCGTATCCGTAACCCAGCGGGGATGAAATTGAATTGTACAGCCCGCCGAAAGCAGCCTTTTGTCGCAGCTCAATGGCGCCGTGTCAATACGTCGGGACGCATTCGCGCATCTTACGCGAATCCAATAAAGCTACGCTTTCGTGGGCGCTCACTTGTGAAAAATAATCTAATTTATGCTCACGGTTGTGGTTGGCTCGTTCACGAAACGTGAAACCGTCGCGGCTTTATTGCGACGATTCGGAGACATACTGGGATACTTCCGGGATTCCTTGAAAAGGGGAAATAACATTTCCTGCTAGCTGCTACATCAAAGAAGCGCATGGCTTACTGCGAAACCCAAAAAAAAAGGTCATGGCATGCTGCGGACCGGGCGATCACGGAACGAGTGAAGTGTGACAAAAGCGGTTGCATATTTATTACGAACCGAGCTTTGATTTAATTAATTACCGAGAAGAAAACCCCTTTCGGGTTGGAAAATCGTGTATTGTTTATGACACGTGCGATCGCTCGAACTGAACAAGCGTTTTTAGCACATTTAACCGCTTCCGTGAAGCTATAGCGATGCGGGACAAATTTATTTATTTATCATTATTTTGACATTTTATCCACTCTAATATGGTCACGCAAAATGCTTCCGCTTGGGAACAAAGCAAAGATATTTGCGTAAGCGCTGGTACGCCGCTGGTAGCACTTGGTTTTAAAATTAATGCCCTCATTTTGGGATGCTGTTTATCCGTGGGCAGCATGAGCAGAAACACACCGCCTAATGGAACGCAAGGACCTACGCGAAAGTACAAATGCCTTCCCTTTTTACAGGTATTTTGCCAACCATACAGGATCGTGAAATGTATTATGGTCATTAAAACGGAGCTTTGTCCTTTGGTTCAGCACTGTTGGACCGTGCGTTAGCAGATAAGGCACGTACCAAAAGGGTCGATGAACTGAAGCCACGACATTCACAATTGCGATGAGCATGTGCGAAGACATTTTTAGTGGCATAATTTAAGATGTAAATTGTTCTGTCAAAATCAATACATCCGGTGTTCGTGGGTGTGTGTGTGGTGATGGATTGCGACAGTTCTATTTAAGTGGTTAAATGGGAAGAAGGTCGATTTCCAACTCAGCGTGAGTGCAAGAGCAAGCAACGACCCCGGCCGATGAAACAAACTCCGGTTCATGAAATTTCTCTCACGAGGATTCAACTTTTCACACCCCATTGTGGGGGTGTAGTGAAAACGATGCGTCCCGTGGTGACCCACACCGTCTCCTTGCGGGAAAGCTGACCAACCCGGCTGCTGCTGCTGCTGCTGCTGGTTTATCGTGCTTTGATCGCTTCTAATGATTGCCCTTTATTGGTGCGTGTTGAACAGGAAAGCGGAAGTTGCCACCGTTGTTTGTGGTTTTTCACGCATTAAGGGAGGAACGCGTGCGGTGTCAGCTAAAACGGGACGCTTCATTCGCTTGTTATTTCGACGTTTGCTCACACGCTTGTTTTTGGTGGTGTAACACGCGCAAAAACAAAAAAAACAGGAACTCCGACTACTGGACTAATGGACGTGGATGATGGCAACGACGTGATCATTAAAGAATCATTCAATCGGTGGAGCACTTGAACGGTTCATTGATTGGAAAAGTTTTCCCACTCCGATGCTCTCGAACACAGGGAGAGATTACAATCCATTTGGTTTTTTTGTTTTTTCATCAACCCGTGCAGTTGGCAGCTGTCTAGCTGTAACTGTACCCAGTTCCGTGTTTGCTCCGTGTTACCACCGCCGGAAGTACCTTGGCTTTTGCCAAAACTTCCCAGAAAAGTAACGACGCCGGTCGCTCTAAAATGCCACACATTAGTGCCGATAATATTGCTCCCGTGGTCGCCCCATTTGGTAATAGTTGACCCAAATTCTTCCTTACATTTTGCAACCCCATAAGCGCTGGCAACCGTCCAGCGTGCCTTCAACGGGTGCAGCCACGTGCAGCCGAGAAGATAATAAAAACAAAATTATGGGTTATTTCGCGCTGTTTTACAACGCCCCCCTTCGAACATTGCGCGTCTTACGTAAGGTGACAGATTATTTGTCCACCGCGACATGGCGGCACAGACAGTTTGTTTACAGATTCATAATGGATGATGGCATTATATTTCGTGCTGTGCGACGAACGCCAACGTGGGTGGATATAAATAGAGTTTTAGCAAATTGCGCGCGGGCGATGGTATATCCGGGAACCGATCAGCATTCGGATACGTGACAAATCCTGGCCCCCGACACCACCGACGCAATCAATTCCTTTTTTCCGATTAATTGCCGCCTGTGTGTGTGTTCTGTTTCGTTTACTTGTTGTATGTTTCTTTCTTTTTTTTTTTGGTTTCCTTTTCTACTTCCAGCCAAGGGAATGTACGTCGGGGCACCGTGCGAGTTTACGTGCCACGCTAAGCTTCATCACGTGTACTGTGATCCTACGACCAACACCTGCAGCTGCGAGAAAGATTACGTCGTGCTGATTGGTATACTGAAAGGATGTGCCAAGCGTAAGTTTTCCACAGGGCCTCGGCGCGGTCAACCTTCTTCAAGGCACGAACAAACACGCCCGGAACCGGAAGCACCAATGCTTCCGCCTTCCTGTTCCATTTATTTTATTTTCACCTTTCTGCGGTCGTCCCTCTCTCTCTCTCTCGCACTCGCTCTGTTCTCTCATCGCCAGCCTTAGAACCGCTTAGTTTGACCACTGCGGCGAGCTGACCGCAGGACGAAACGAAACGAGTTTTATGAGCCGCAACCGCTTTGGCTGAAGGCCAGCGTATTTTCAAATTACCCACAAAGCAGAGCGACAGAGCGAGCAAAAAAAAGCCAGAGGGAAAACGAAACCTTCCCACCACACTGGGTTCACAGCGTTCGAATCCACTTTGTGCGCGTTCCGTTGGCAGTGGCAGATTCCCACTTCGTGCCCGGGGATCGTGTTTCTGTTGATCAACATTGATTCAACATCGCGCGGCAAATGGGACAAATGTTTTCCTGACAAACTGAAACACTCCACCAACGTCCTGAGTGTGTGTCCTTGCATTGCAATAGCGAAAAGTGCGAGAAAGCGTGTGTGTCCGAGAGAGCGAGAGAGAGAGAGACACCGTGAAATGTGGTGTATGAAATTTCTAGCTTATGCTTGTTTGTTTGTTTTTTTCCCTCCCCCCCTATATCAGCCAAAAAACTTGGGGAACAATGCTTCTACCATCAGACCTGCATCTACAACGACGAGCATGCGATGTGTGTGCAGATCGTGCACAACGCCATCTGTCAATGTGCGCCCGGTTTCCACTCGGTCAGCTACTCGAAGCCAACGAAACGTGTCTTCTGCACACAAGGTAGGTTGCTCCCAAGGCTCCCAAAACCGCTTATTTTGTCTGCACGTCACACGCCACACGCCGTGTCCTGCCGCCGCAGATAAGGACGAAAGAGATCCTGTTGTTTCGTGCTTTCGCTTCACACGCGGAAAAAAGAAAGATAACGGCTGACTGGACGCGCTGGATTGTGCCGCATAATGTAGTTTGCCGTCGTCACTGCTCGGTGGAGTGATAGCAAATTCACGATGCAGAACCAAAGCGGTGCAAAGCGTTCCAACACGCGCCACGTGCTGCACGGCTTTGTCCGGTTCGTCAAGGTAACGTGAGGTGCTTTTTTTTTTGTTGGCTTTCAAACCGGGGCTGAAATCACGATCATCAGCATGCCGGTGTACCGTTGAAAGCGGTTACTAATGGCAAGGAAGCAGATGATAATCGATCCGTGTGGTAGATTGTAAGTAGCGTTAAAAGATGGGCTTAAACTTTCCACACTCAATTTGTTACCCCTTGTTTCGAACGTACCGGGGGAAAAAATATTCAAATATCAAAGACTGTTTTTGATCGATTTATCTATAGATGAGACGCTTAAAAGTTTTAACAACTTTTAAAGACAGTTTCTTTTGCATAGAAAAATATGCATTAATTATGTTCCAATCTGCATTACTTTATTAACCCTTTCACAGTTCCTCTATTTCGAAAAAAAAGGGTCAAAACATTGTTACCTGATTTTATTTGTATTTTGGGAAAACCGTGCTGTAAAATTCATAAAATATAAAGTTTGTTTTTTTTTAGATTACATGCTAAAAATGATAATCGGTTTAGTGTTTCAGAAAAATATTCAAAAATTGCTTGGTTGTTTTCAATATCAATGAATATTATTTTTTTTGTAATTTTAACATTATTTAAGTTTCTTGGTAGTTTCTATTGGCATGGAGTAAAGAACTCTATTCGGAGTTCGATAATAATAATCAGTTTCTTCGCGAAGCTTTTTATTGCACTTACTTCTGCACGAACCACACACTTTGCAGTCTCGTCACTTGAGTAATATTTTTTATTCCAAGAACGGACTGCTCGTACTGTTAGTAAAACTTGGTTATTAAAAAATCGTAATTCATTCATTCTAGCTCTGTAATTTCAAATATTCCATGGCTGGTGGGCATTTCCTTCCATCAAAGTCAGAATGTTGTAATAATTTATAAAACTATTACGAATGGCCCAAAAACAAAAAACTGCCAACTCACACATTGGCGGAGAATCTATAGGTACTCATAAAAAATGAAGACTCAACAGCCAAAACCAAAACTGTGAAGGGGTTAAGTTATTTTCCAAAAAATAGTTCCTTTTTTGATATACAATTTTGCAAAAATTGAACATCAATTTTGTGCTACTCGATATTACTTCACTAGAGTATTGTTCCAAAAATTGGATACTTTTTCTAAGATTCAAAGCTGTATCGAAATGTAAGATCACCTCTCAGAACTGCTCCTGCTTGGAATATGGTTGCAGCCTGTCGGATATATTCGATGTTTGATTTATGCCAAAAATAAAAGACCCACTGCTGCGGCAAACAGCGTGGCCGGCGATAATAGTTCGATTTACGTGCGCCGGCTGCCGGTCGTTGCAAAATAGACCCCCCCATTGCAACTGACAGGCCCTGGCAGTGACCCAAAAACAACGCTGCCCTCGTCGGC
Source organism: Anopheles nili (assembly GCF_943737925.1). Taxonomy (NCBI): domain Eukaryota; kingdom Metazoa; phylum Arthropoda; class Insecta; order Diptera; family Culicidae; genus Anopheles; species Anopheles nili. Next base: position 42,875,299 of record NC_071292.1, read on the forward strand.
TGGTGGAAATAGCGAAATCTCTGTAATCCGTACGGTTTAACAGCTGCCAGCACCCCACGAGCCGCTAGTATGTGAGCGCTCCAGGACAGCTCGACACCGACACAAAGGACATACTCGCGCAGGACATGAACCGTGGCCCCTCAAAGTGACCGAATGAGCCGATGTGGCGATGTGACGTGGCCTGGCGCTGCGGTTCCGGCTATCTGCACCGCGATCGTTTAACATTTTAATCTTCCTTCCGTTTTCCTTCCATCCACAGACTTGGCCACCATAACTGCGGATCTTCCGACGCTGTTTGGCGTCACAAGCGGCATAGCCGTGCTGGCGGGGCTCATTTGCATGGTGCTGCATTTATTTAGCAAAACGAAATACCCTCGACCGAGGCATTTCGGTGACGCGAACCTCGCCCCGCCGATACTATTTTCCAGTGATACAGGTACGGTGGGACCTCGGGAAGGACCTCGACACCCGGCCAAGGAGATCTTGACTTTCCCATGTTCGGACTCGGTTCGGTTCGGGGGCTATTTTTACCATTGCCATCGAGTTGTGGGCTCCGTCGCTTTGTGCGGCAGGTTTTTCTTTTCGCTCCTTATCCTCCATCCTTCATCCTGACACCGCCCGTGTCCTTTCGCTTTGGCAAGACCTTGGCCTGCCACGGCGTGAGGGGTTTTCTTTTTTTCACCCTCGATTTATTTCAGTCCCATTTCCGGGTGCTTTTTGTTGGATTTACAGTTGCCGATTGGCGTTTCATTTTGTTTTTTTTCTTCTTTCGGGGTTATTTTGTTGCATTTCCGATGCCCCCCGCGTGACCCGTGCGCAATTTTTCGAACTCCCATCCAAAAGGTCTCGCTTTCACCTGGGGTGGGTCGTAAAAATGTGCCCCCTTTTGGGGTGGAAAAAAAAAAGAAATCAATCGCCTCTTCCGATAGCGCAACGCGCCGTTACGTTTGACGTTTCCGGTGGTTCGCTTTTTTTCGTTCTTCCCTCCCAATCAATTTTCAAACATTTCCGTGACGTGAAGTTGCACACCTTTTTTTTTTGGACACCTTTCCTCCGTTCGTATGAGTTATCTTGCGTTTTGTGAACACGCCCACGTGGTTTTGCACCCTCGATATCATGCCTCATCGTACGCTTCCGTTGCCAAGCGTTTCCGTTTCCGTTTCCGTGTCCGTCTGTGTGTGTGTGTATGCGTTGCCATTTTGTGCGATATGTTTGCGATACTTTTTTCTCCTCCTTACTTCATCTTTCTCCATTTTCTTCTTGATCTGTGTCTTTTTTTTTCTTTTATTTTCATGCTGACCATGCTGTTCACCGCTCACGCTATCTCTCTCTCTTTCTCTCTCTCTCTCTCTCTCTTTCGCGAACACACATCACCCCCGGCCCACCAACACCCATGTGGGGCGTCCACGGTTCACACACACACACACTTCGCCCACGCGTGTGCGATGATCACCAGGGATACCATTGACAATACAGTCGGCAAGACCGTCATCTCGTTCCAGTCAGCGCTCGAGCGGTTCCATCGGTTCCTATGGCAATCGGCGGTCGTCCAGTGCGCCGCTGCACGGCTCCAAAGGCGTCCTGGTTTCGACCTCCCGTACAGGTGCGGCCCGATCTGCCGCCATATTGCTTGTATCATGTCACATATCTGCAATTAGAAATAGTAAATCCACTAGTACCGATTCCCAGCACCCCAGCAGCTATCTGAGCGACGACAATATGACCAAATATCTCGAGCGCCAGCTCGAGCACCAGAAGCAGCTGCTCTACCTGGACATACCGTCGCTCAGAACGCACAATAAGTTGTTTTCCAAGTTTTGCAAGGCTACCGCCCTCATCGGCGGCCATCATGCGGAAGCCGCCCGGAACGACGATGGCAACACTGGCGATGGTGACGATGGTGCGACGGCCGGCGGCAGCGGTGGCGTTGGCAGCAATAATGGCCAGTATCACGGACCGTATCACTACGTGGGCGCTTCCACCAACGATGATTCGAGCTTCGACGATGAGGACGGTCGTGGTACGGCCGATCCGTTCGTCAATCACTGCTACAGCTACGATCCGCACGACAGCATCGAGCTGGGCGCACTGCCGACTCCTGCAAGCGAGGTGGCAAACGTTGCGGTAAAACACATTCACACACCTCCATCTCCAGGCTCTCCTTTAGGCCTTCCCATTTTCCTCCCCCCCTCACCGTTTGCTCTCATTCCAAGTCGCAGGAAGATGCAAAAGCAGAAGAAGAAGAAGACTCCCTTTTGCTCAATCGAACGATTTTGACCACAACTGTGCCGCCATCTTCCTTCAGAACCACCACTCTTCCTTCCCCACCTCTCCCCCCTGGAGCCTAGTGTACATGTATCGATGTGTTAGATGTTGCTGTTACGTTTACTATCCGTTTTGGCTGTACCATCCTCTACCAATGTATGTGTGAGTGTTCGTAAGTGTGCCGTGTCGTCACGCACTGAATCCCATCCCCTGTCCGTCCGTTGGGTGGGGTACTGGGGTCGAAGCAATCGTGCTGTGGCGATTCATCGTGCACAGGGAGTTGATTTGTTCGACGAGGTTGGTGGCACAGGTAAATTACCGTCCCATCGGGTACGGGTGCGAGTGTGACATCGATTTTGCTACTCGATTTCTGAGCAACACAGGGTTCGTCGTGACCCATTGGGGGCACACTGAAAGCAGCCTACTACGGTGGCGTCGCCCTATCGCGCCCTAAGCACATAGCGATTTGGTTAAATGGTCCTTATGGCGTTACAATTGCAGTAGGCTTCGATTTATTGGCGCACGAGCTCCTGGGATGATTTGATCGCCAGTAGCCCGCGCATTTCACTGGGCATTGGGGAATTTGAACGAATGGGTGAAAGATTTTGTTTTTGCTTTAACACCTTGCGTGCCAAGCGTTTTTTTTTAGGAAAGCGCAAAAAATGCCACGATTCAAGCGATTCTTGCTCATACGTTAGAGCCTCGGTTGCACCGGCTCTAATTCTTTACGTTCTACGTTTGTGATGAATTTTTGGCTTTCTTTGCGTTCATTCGTATTTCTTTTTGGTAATAGATGTGATAAAAAGGAATAGAAGCTGTTCTAAATATTCAAAAATTGCATTTTAAAATGAAGCGTTTTTGCCGTAACCCAAAAATGGGTGACATGGCATTCTTGCAAATTTTCCGTCAGTAACTTTTTGACTGACATGGCACACAAGGTGTTAAATTGAGATGTGTTCAATCTTTTAATTTCTTTTAAAATTAGGAGTTCCAATTCATTCCAACATTCCAAAGATAGATCTTATTGGTACATTTTTAGTAGTATTTTATAAATGTTATTGAAGCCTTCGGTGCAGGAGTTTGAATGCGTACAAATTAGCTGTTGTAGTACAAAAAAAATCACTACCACTTTTATTATCACATTTTTCGGTATTCGAAAAAAGTAATATGTTTATCATAGACGGACATTTAGTTAGAATAGGGTATTTTTCGAATTCAAACTGATCGTCAGGTTTGAATTTGCGATGGTGCGATAAAATAGATAACTTTATACTCTCGGCATTACACACAGCAATCAGTTGCTTTAATTTTCAAATTAGATTCAACATGCGATTTATTAAATTGTTTCCCCCCGCCACAAAAGCAACACCCATCGTGCAACAGATAAAAGTGTGACCCGAAAACGTATAAATCTGAAGCAAATTGAACACCGGTCATATCGACCAATCAATTACTGCCCGCCGATGGTATCGCGAGGGAGTATCACATTTTAGCTACATTTTGTCGATTCGTTAACGTAACGAAAAATCGTGAGCACGCCAATCGTTTCGAATCTAATTTCCCACACCTGCCAATCGTGCGAGCAAATTGCTTGTTTTTGGGACCCGCTTTCGAAATCGTGCAATTGCGTGCCAAACGAGCACCGCACATGGGCTGAGGGCTGTTTCGCGTAACCGACAGGATATGGACCACCCGGGCGCGTGTCGATTAAACCGCAACAATTGTCAAGGATGTTTCGTTCCGGGCTGAGCAGGAGAGCGTTATGTTAGCTATTTCCACGAGATTCCCTTTCCCTAGCGACTTTGTGTTGTGTTGTTGTTGATTGTTCGTTTGAAACCGGTTGTCCTTCACCACATTTTTCTATGTTGCCATTCTAGGTAGTAAGACACCGCCGACAAACTCATTTAACAATAGTGTGTACGATTCTTACCGTTGTGCCTAGCTGTTTCTTGTTTGGGTGTACATGTACATTAGTTGTGTTGTGTGACTTAGCGTTTGATCATTAACCGTCCTTTACTACTACTTTTTTCCGTTTCAAAAAAAGAAAAAGGGAAGCGTAAGTTTATGTTTTTCTTTTCCAACTCAATGAACGAACTAATTTCAGCAGTGTTTCATGCATATAAGCAATATGGCGAACTGATTTACCTAATCTTACACACAAAAACACACCAATCTGGTAATGGAACTGACATCCAACAAGCTGTTGTCATGGTTTTTGAAATGGCTTTATTTTGTATGTATCTATTGTCTATTCTGGCTTTCATCCTTATATGCTTTACCTTTTTCTCGCATCCTCGTTCCAGTTACTCTTCTTCTCTCTGTTCTTTGTTAGTTTCTTTGGTTTTATCTTTCCGTTTATAAAACAATCTTCCATTAGCTTGCCATAAATATGGTACATGCGCTATAAGTTTTATTCAAATCTTTCTCCCACAAATGCTTATCGACACAAAATTACACACCAGATCCAGAATAAAGCATTGGCAAAATTCGTTTTCTTTTAGTTTTTGTTTTCGGGTTAATTTTTTTGCGACTTACGACACATGTTGTATTTGCATAAGAGTAACCTTAATAAGGCATTTTGCAAACCAGCTACAAGAAACTGCATCGACTTAAACTGAACACTGCAAGTTATGATTGCTTCAAGCATAACACGTTATAGGTGATTTAGAAGGAGACTAAACGAAACGCTTGCTATCTGATCGTCTATCGTCTTGTAAACCGATCGTCAGCTTGTCTAACTGGAACACCAACTGTGGAATGTTTGTGCTTCATAATGCTTTTTTGTCGGTATCGGTGGCTTATCAATCAACTGAATAACGCTATGCTATGGATTTGACTATTTTTTTTTTGGTTCAATTTTCTCTATTCTCATACCTTTTTTGGCGCAACGAAATTTGCCCTTGTCTTTTGAACTAAATTATTAGACTTGCTATCGATTGCTCTGAAGCTTTCCTCTGCTCATCTCGTGCATTCATAGGTTTATGTTTGTCAACTTTCTATCGCATCGTATCTCTTCGGCATTTATATGTTACTTCTTTCATCACAGCGGAGAGTCTGTTACGATCTGATCTCAGCTAACATGCCATTCGTTGAATGTACAAAATAATATTGCGTGCACCTTTCATGTAATAAAATCACGTAAGATCACAAACGTTGGTACAGTAATCGACACTAGCTGCTGCAAGGAGATGATTGTTGCAAGAGCGCACCTTCTAAAAGCTGTCCTGTTGTATTATAATTTATTTTGCAAAAACTCTTCCGTTCCGTATCTATGGTACATGCATCGTTTCGTGTAGCACTATGCCAGCTTGTCAGCATTTCACACTCAATCAATTCTTAATGTACGTTTATTTATTTATTTTAATTTTTTTCTTCAACCCCATCGCTGCCGGTGGTTGCAAAGCGCAAAACGCAAACCGTTTCTAACCGCGCCGTGCATCCGCCATTTGGCTCATTGTCTCATAAAAGCAAACGAAACGAAAAAAAAAACCAAGCGAACATTTTTCCCGAGGACGGCCAAGTAATTGGGGTGAAATTGCTTTCTCTTCTTTCGAATCTTGCCACACGGTTCCCACAGGTTCCCGAAGACCAAGTTTAGCTTCCGTGCACAGTACCAGCTCGTCCGTGCGGAGCTACAGTATGCGTCGGTTCGAGCAGGAGATCCAGCAGAAGGAACTGCGGCAGGAGATGAAACGGCACCTGGCGCGGCTCCAGGAGCAGCAGCAGCTGCAGAAGATCAAACCGAACATCATCATCGGTGATGTGATATCGTGCCCTATGAATAAACCGATTCTGACGACGCCTAGCCCGATGACGCCTAACTCAGTCGACGACATACTTCCGTCGGTGGACGAAACACAGGAGGTATCACTGCCAACCATCTGCCAATTAGTGGAGTGAACGCAAATAACTCCTCTTTCGTTCGCAGTTCTCGCCGAACCTAAGCCAACGGTCGATTAGCGACAGTACGGGTGGCTGTTTCGATGGGCCGTGTAGCTCCACGGAATTGTTGAAGTAGTAAATGTTGACTTCCGGAGCGCGTGATCCTCTAGGCGTGAGCTCGTAGGCGAAATGTTATATAGAAAGTCGTTTTATGGAAATTTTTAGAGTGATAAGCAAACCCAAACCCCGAAAACACACACAAAAAACGAATACATTTGAGGGTCGTCAGCCTTTGCTCCTACCACAATCCTTAGGAACTGGAATGGCGCGAATCGACGCGAACAAAACTGACCAACCGCGCGAACCACTCAACAAGAACAACCCTGTGACATGTGAGGCTGACTTTTGGAGCCGAACGCCTAAACATGGGGCTCCTAGTGTCTGACAGTCTGCTAGCTCCGGGCTACTACGATTGATTTCTTCATTTTGCAGTTGTCATTTTTCATTCAGTAGGATACATACACACAAACGTGCAGATGGCTTGCTGGTCAGAGTAAATAACGACGGTCAAAGCAATACAGCGAAAAAGGGTACGCACACACACATTTCTTTCTACGGCCATGGTTGCATTGATTCAACGAAATATCCTTTAAGGGCAAGCGACATAGCGACATTTTCTAATACAATACGCCGACGTACACCTATTGAAGACGTTTGTTTTGTTGTAACGCAGACCCATTATCCCAAGATTTAATCACTAAGTATTCAAGCTGTCAACTGGCAGGTTAGTTTTTCTTACGAAAGTTTGTCAAAAAATAACCGAATCTTTCCAATCAAACCCAAGTCGTCTGCAGTTCACTGGGACAAAAAGTACGGCCTCAGCAAATCATTCTTATGATTACCCCCTAAACGCACTGTAGCCGTAGCGAAGATGAGGCCCTCTCTGCCTGCAAAGGGATTGATAGGGTTCGATAGGGTTCGTTGCTCTTTGCGCTTCCCGTTAAGGAAAGTCATAGTTTCATTAAACTACCGTAAAGAAACGCTAACCAATGATAAACACAAACAAACAAAAAATCAAAACCTCTTTACTAATGTTGTTGCAGAGAAGAAAAAAAAAAGTTATGCTGTAGCCTTTGAATCAGTGCGCGCGTTCGCGATAACGATTTTTAAATTGTTCTATTTCACTTTTTTCAAAAAAAAAACACTCTTTTTGTAAAATCCACATTCCATTCCGCATATTGATTCTGATAATAATCTAGAACAGCAACTACGTAAGCAACCGTTTAATTACAAAAACATTCAATAGGTTTTATGTAGACACGCAAACGCATAAAACCCAGTTAGCAATAGTGGGAACACAGCGGGCAGTAAGACAAAATGTTATGCAGTCGAACAAGCTCGATCGGTAAAAACATCTATTGCAGATTACTATAGCTGTACAAAACAAATGGCTGGCGGGGAGAATTGGCGTAGCGTTCTATTTCAGCAATGACAAACCCAAGATAAACGAAACCCTAAACGGAAACCAGTAAAATTAGCACGTTCATGTTGACTTAAATGTTGTATTAATATTAAGAAACTTATAAACATCAACTGATTACTCGTGCTCAGCCTTAGGCGTATAAAAAAAATGGATAAGATTCTCAGGATCGTTTGTTGGTCGCGAGAAACGTTTGAGGGCGAGCCAGACATCCGGTGGCAGGAAGGAAGATGAAGGAAGCTATTCCGACGGGAAATCGGCTCCCGCAGTGAAATCGGATTGGACGAATTGATTGAAAAATTATTCTAAAATACAACCATTACTTTATACAAGTAGCGATTAGTATTAAGGGAAACTGTTCCGTTGACGTCGAATGTGATGATATCGATTCTAGAGGCGATTAATAATGCATGTACATCTTGCTCTCTTGTCGAAGTATTACCAACCGTGATGCTTCGTTTCCAATGTATTCGGGTTTTTTTTAAAGATGTTTATGAAATGTCTACAATACTTCTCATGAACTATTTGAAACGACTTGTTTGATTTTACTTTCCCGAAGTTTAGTTTATGAAAATTCATTAACATTTTACTGTTTCTTCTACCCGATTAGTTACATGAATATTCTCATAATTTTTATTAAGTTAGTTTATCTACGATTGCAGACAACGATGGAATTACAAAACGTAAAGCGCGTTCAAATCGTGAATCAGCCATTAAAATGAAGCTAAGTGAATTACAACTTTACTCTAACCCTTATAGCTTCATAGCGGAACTTTGTTGAAAATCCGCGCCTGTATATGTTGCACCCGTGGCAGGAAAAATGCTGCGAGAAATTATTGTTTTCACTTGAAATGCTTCCTACCGACTCTTCCGTACGCGGTATTTAAAACAAACAAATCGCTGGGCTTGATTCTTCCCGTTTTTTCGATATCTTGTTACCGTTTACGTAATACGTGTTGAAAACAAATCTCTTGTATATTGTTTGGTTGAGGAAAAAAGCGAAATTAAAAAAAAAAACAAAACAAAACATAAAACGTCTTTCGGAGCAGAAATGTTACAAAATAGCTTGCATGTTACTGCGGGCGACACTAAACGAACCATTGATAAGGCAAAGAAAAAAGTGAACACAAAAGAAAGTACGATTTACCAAATCCTTGATGTACTGTCGGTTCTTGAAGCGTGTACTCCTCGTCGACGGTGGTGCGATTGAAGCGAAAACTGATCGAAGCCGGCGGTGCGTAGGCGACGATCGCCCCCTTTCTATACACGTCAAATGCATTGATATTGTAACTTTAATATTGAAAATAGACTGATATACCTATAGTTGAGCAAGAGGAACGCAAATTGGAATACTGAAAAGGGGATTGGAAGCAATGCGAAGCAACACGAAGAAAAAAAAGCAGATGTCAAACGATAGCAACGGTTGAGTAATTGAGTAACTAATCAAACAAGCCGCCGGTGAGCCACTGCCGGAAAATTCTGCAGTAAGGCATGGCCAACTAAGGGAACACGCAACGGGGACACATTGATCCTAGCGACATGATCCATACACAGTAGTTGCCATTGCTCCCATCGCTGGGCATACGCTTCTGGCTATCGCAAAAGCGCGTCGATGTTTAGCGTTGAGTGTGTCCGTGTGTTTTTTTGTTTTGTTTTGCTCAAAAACAATACGAAACAAACTGTGAGCATGCATGAGCACCGCTTCCAGATGGATGGGATTTTGCAGAATTCCACGAGGCTGTGGGAAAGTGCAAGCAAAGCCTACTCTGATCGCTTTTGCTAAGCTCGTTTTTCTCTAAACGCTTCTGTGTGCCCACGCGTCTTGCATTGCTTTGTTTTTTTTTTGGTTTTTCTTTCGGTGCTTTTCATTTTATCCCCGCGGTAAACAAATAACGAGAATACGAACCTTTTTTGAGCTGTGTAAAAGGCCCCAAGGTCAAGGAAGTAAAAACCACGCAAGAAAAATCACGACAGAAAATCTGCCCCCCCCCCCCCCCCCAAACATACTATCTTCTCACCAGACCAGAAAAACGCAGTTTGGTGGTGCGGTGAAAAAGTAACTGTTTTAGGACAAAATAAAAATGAATTATTAAAATGACAGCTTGCTTTTTTAGTTTCGCGTTTGTTTCACGGTGGTAAATTTTATTCCAATCCGCGTTGTTTAATCGACTTCCTCTATCGTCGGCCCGGCACCGGAAGCACCACCGGAAGTGGGTCCCGCACCAGCACCTGGCATTCCACCACCCGGCATACCACCACCCGGCATACCACCCGCACTCTGATAAAGCTTCTGAATGATCGGATTGCAGACCGCCTCGAGCTCCTTCTGCTTGTGCTCGTACTCCTCCTTCTCGGCCATCTGGTTGGCGTCGAGCCACGTGATCGTAGCGTCACACTTGTCCGTGATGAGCGTCTTATCGGCGTCCGGTATTTTGTCCTTCACGTTCGCGTCCTCCATCGTCGACTTCATGTTGAAGCAGTACGTCTCGAGCGAGTTCTTCGCCGAGATCTTGTCCCGTTGCTTCTCATCCTCATTACGGAACTTTTCCGCCTCGTTCACCATACGATCGATGTCCTCCTTGCTCAGCCGGCCCTTATCGTTCGTGATCGTGATACGGTTTTCCTTATTCGTCGACTTCTCGATGGCCGACACGTTCATGATACCGTTCGCGTCAATATCGAACGTCACCTCGATCTGTGGCACACCACGTGGTGCCGGTGGGATGCCACTCAGCTCGAACTTTCCCAGCAGATTGTTGTCCTTCGTCATGGCACGTTCACCCTCGTACACCTGAATCAACACGCCCGGCTGGTTGTCCGAGTACGTCGTGAACGTTTGTGTCTGCTTCGTCGGGATCGTGGTGTTGCGTTTGATCAACACCGTCATCACACCGCCCGCAGTTTCGATGCCCAGCGAGAGTGGGGTCACGTCCAGCAGCAGAAGATCCTGTACGGCTTCCGACGTGTCACCCTGCAGGATAGCGGCCTGTACTGCAGCACCGTAAGCGACCGCCTCATCCGGGTTGATGGATTTATTCAGCTCCTTTCCATTGAAGAAGTCCTGCAGCAACTTCTGCACCTTCGGAATACGCGTCGAGCCACCAACGAGCACGATATCGTGAATGCTCGCTTTGTCCATTTTCGCATCGCGCAATGACTTCGACACCGGTTCCATCGTGTCACGGAACAGATCCGAGTTTAGCTCCTCAAAGCGAGCCCTCGTGATTGACGTGTAGAAATCGATGCCCTCGTACAGCGAATCGATCTCAATGCTAGCCTGCGTCGAAGCAGACAACGTGCGCTTTGCGCGTTCACACGCCGTACGCAAACGCCTCAACGCACGCTTATTGCTCGTGATGTCCTTCTTGTGCTTGCGCTTAAACTCCTCCACAAAGTGCGACACCATGCGGTTGTCAAAGTCCTCCCCACCCAGATGCGTATCGCCAGCCGTCGACTTAACCTCAAAAATACCGTCCTCGATCGTGAGGATCGAAACGTCAAACGTGCCACCACCGAGATCGAAGATCAGCACGTTACGCTCCCCAACGCCCTTCTTATCCAGCCCGTACGCAATGGCCGCCGCCGTCGGTTCGTTAATGATACGCAGCACGTTTAGACCCGCAATGGCACCAGCATCCTTGGTCGCTTGACGTTGCGAATCGTTGAAGTACGCCGGCACGGTGATGACGGCATTCGCGATGCTCTTGCCGAGATACGCTTCGGCCGTTTCCTTCATCTTTGTCAGCACCATCGAGGAGACCTCCTCCGGGAAGAAGGACTTCTTTTCGCCCTTGTACTCGACCCGCAGCTTCGGTTTGCCACCGTCACTGACCACCTCGAACGGCCAGTGCTTCATGTCGCTCTGTACCGTGGCGTCCTCGAATTTGCGCCCAATTAAACGCTTGGCATCTGAAAAAAGCAGAAATTTGGCGCTCGGTGTTAATTTTACGTGGCCTTTTTCTCGTGCACGAACACGGCTCGGGATCTTAACGCACTTACCGAAAATCGTGTTGTTCGGGTTCATTGCCACCTGGTTTTTGGCAGCATCTCCGATCAACCGCTCCGTATCGGTGAAGGCGACGTACGAGGGCGTCGTGCGATTGCCCTGATCATTGGCAATGATGTCCACCTTGCCGTGCTGGAACACACCGACGCACGAGTATGTCGTGCCCAGATCTATACCCACTGCCGGTGTTTTTGCCATTTCTGGGCAGCGACGAAAAAATGGAAAGAAAATCCCACCCCACCCATAAGGATAAAACTCATGATTAACGGTTGCTTCACGGAATGCCGGAAAAATCTAATTATAGAACCCCACCGGTCTAAAGGTCAGGGTGGTAGTAACAAAAAAAAAAGAACCAGCTGTCTTATTTGGCATAGGAGGGTAATTTTTTGGGGGAATTCAAATGCTGGTCCCTGCATTAAAAAGGATCCACTAACATTACACTTTCACTTGCTTTTGCTTACCTCCGATGTTACAATTTAAATCCGCCGCTCCGTACGAATAGGTGCACTGCAATTAGCACGTGGTCTTAGCACTCTTGGGCTACCGGCGAGACCGTGCGTCCGTTACGACGAAGAAACTCCGCTCCGTTCGATGAACAATTGACGACTGAGCTCTGGGCCTCACGGAGCGTTCGCTTAAAATAGTATTCGAGTACGTTATGTCACAAAATCGTGCCCTACCATGTGGGCTAGTGACGAAAATAGTGACGATACGGTTGTTTAAACTGTAGTTGAAAAGAAAAAAAAAAGACATTTTCCGACGTTCCCGAAAGGATCTAGAAAGATCGTCATCGGAGAGGTGATGAGCGCATCGTGAAATCGTACAACTTTTTGTTTCTTTTTGAAAATAATACGATTTCATGCCATCGAATATACCGCATTATGTTGAAAAATGCGTGTGAGCACCTAGATTTGAGGACTAATCTTCCGGTTTCTCGAAAACAATCTTCAGACAGCTGTTTCAGCTACCGCGTGGCTTTTGGGTGTATAAATTTTAGATGCGAAAACCTCGCCAAATTACGTACTAAAACACAGAAACCACCCTTTTCTTATACGTAGAGCTAAACGGTTTACTTTTTATTGACACAGTTCAAAAAATCCTTTCTATCCTAATGACTTTCTTACTCGAATCACTACGGTGAAGCGATGGAAACGCATAAATTATAAATCTACGTAAACAAACAAATACCACAACAAAAAAGGCATTGGTGTCGCTTAAAGGCAATAGTATGAAAACCGAAAAACTAAAAGGGACTAAACAGTAGTGAAAGTTTAAAACTAGTGTCTGATACGCGAAGGTTCAGCTTGCGAACGATACAAAGGTTCGCATGGCTCAGGACACAAGCCGCGTGAAAAAAAATGCATATCTAGATAAAAGCGGGAAGAGAACCGGCTGGACGAGGCTGATGATTGTTGGCTATTTACAACCGCGCTACACCCGCCGTATCGGTGGTGTTCGTCACAGGTGGATGCCATTCACGATTTGGTAAAGTACGACTGGTACACCATTCCGAGCGAGCTGGCGGCAAACCAGATGAAGCAGCTCCACCACGTGGCAAAGCCAAACAGCCCGCGGTAGACCTCTTTGGTGAAAACCTGCTTGAGGTTTTGCAGCGACATGTGGAAGTTTTGGGCAGTGCTGAGTATGTTCTCCTCGAGTGGCACCACAGGCTCACCCTCGGGGGTAATGCCTTGGAAATCGTTAGCTTCCGCTATCGTTTTGGTCCGCGCGATTGTAGCCAATATGGATTTTTCGTACTCGAGATCGGCGGAACACTCGTCCAGCGGGAGCGACTGCTTGAGCACACCGTCCCACGTGTACTCGCCGAGCGTTTTGTACATTAACGCAAAGAACAGACACATCAGGATCGGTGCAACGTACTGGAGCGTCACCACACACAGGTAGTAGAAGATGGATGATATCTTTTTCTGCAGCTCAACGTTCGTTATGCGTCCGGCTTCCTTCTTTTGGTCTTCTACGCGATCGTAGGCGAGATTGAGGTAGGCTTGTAGGTAAATGGGCATCAGCAAAAACCGTAAAACTACTGCAACAACAACCGCCCCAAGGCGCATTGTTTCAAATGCTTCCGTCGAAAGTCTACCAGGGGGAGATGAAAGAATATTATGTTGAAATCTACCTTCACACGCATGTACGAGAAGGTCGAGCTTACATCGGGGAGCTCATGCCTGAGAATACTCGTGCAGTAAGATAGTCCCGGGACAGAGGTTTGATCCACAAAAGAACCAGCAGAAACGGCATAGCGAAGCTGACGTTGAGAAAAAACTTTAACCAAATGCGATCCTTGCAGAACCTGTAACGACAGTAAAGCAGCGTATCATGTAACTGAATTGAAACGGATCCTCCTCTCCCACGATCACGTACTTCAGTGAATCCCAGTGCATTCGCGCCATTCGCAATCCAGGGAAGGTGAACAAAGCTCCGAGGAAGCCGCAGCTGACGGCAATGAAAAACTTCACCACAATCTTTGATGCTGGACCACTAATGGGGAAAATGAGGAAAAAAAGAATCAAATTAAGTCGACCACTGTCGGCAGCATTGGTGGATTGGTGCGGTTTAGCTTACGAGGAATTAAGTCCCTGGCCCTCGAGGAAGCTCGACGCACTGGCGTTAAAGCTATGGTACGCCTTATCCAGACCAACTTCTAACGTTTGTTCGGGAACGATCAAGATTATCATGGCGATCAACAGGTAAGCTAGGCCCGTCACAATGCAGGTCGATCGTTCGCCGATTGATTCTTCACTTTTGAAGTACTGCACCGTAAGAGACGCTAGAAGTTTACTGTGGAGGTAAGGTTGATAGTTAAGGAGCGTGGGCATTGACAATAAAATTTGAACGAGATTGAATTGAGCCAGATAGAATTGAAAAGGATACAATGCAAAAAATACAACCAGAAGGCACCATAACATGCTGAGGTTGATCTCTTCTTTCAGCGGGAAGAAAAAGTGATACACCTGCAAGAGAGATCAAATTCGAACGCATTGTACCTTTGATTTAACTGAAGGCTCTGTAGATCTTCAAGCTGCTTTTCATACCTCGGATGTAATATATACGATAACAGAGTACAAGCTAAAATCAACCAGCCACTGATACTCGGTGTAAAAGCGCAAATGCACAATGTCGTACGACGAGATCGGAATCGAGTCCAACTGAATGTCCAAGCTGCGGGGAATATGGAATGTGGACGATTTCTCGCCATTCGCATGGTGACCGTTGCGTTTGTCCTTCTTCCCTTTGCTCTTTTCCCGCGGTACACCAGACAACTTTCGGAGCTCGTCGTCCGTTGGGTGTAGGTAACGGGTCAGACCCGTGGAACAGAGTATCCATTTGGCTAGAGAAAAATGCGGACTCAGCTTCTGGATCACGCTGACCATGATCAGCGTGATGACTAGTTGTGCGCCTAAAAGTGCCTGAAAAGTATGAAGTGATATTAACGACCATTATGAAGGGATGTTAATCGACAAGATTCATAAGTATAGCTCCACCCGGTGGTACCGGTAGCGGCGCCCGAGTGTATCAAGGAAGCTATTAATTTAGCGCTAATTATAGAGTTGTCCTCGCTAAAAATAGGTCAACCGATTTTCGTGTTTTGAAAGAGAACCTTGAATTTACGTACCATTGTGTTTTATCCTTTCCTGCAACTGTAAGTCAGGGATGTTGGCTTCTCAGCATTACGGATCAGCTAACAGTAGGACGGAAATGCGCCCACTACCGGCACGTTTTCATCAACAATTTCGCTCAATTGGTCTGGCTCGTTTTTACGTAAAAATACTGCAAAAGAACCCAGGGTTGTTGACAGCTGTTAATGCGCACGAATGACAGCTGACGAATTTGGTCCGATACCCAACGGGATAGAAAAGGGTTAAAACCCGGTTTACCGATACACTTGAGAGTTTCTGAAAGAATTAAACACCGCACATAATTTTTGTTGGGATTTTTAATAGACCATTAAGCAGTGATATGTACATTTTCACCCATTAAAATAAATATTGTCTGCCCAAAGTTGAAACTTTCATGTAAACAGCCGATTTTGTCTGTTTATGTATCGTTGAAATGAATATACCATTCGGTTCAGCACTTCAGAATTTAACACATGAGAAACGGATGTCTTAGCTTACGCTCACGCTTGCACAATATTTAGACCGGTTTATTCTATTAACTAAAAATGATACAAAAAAAGCTCGTGAACAGTTGTTTATTACTGATTTTAAACCTATTTCAAATATAATTTTGAGATGTTCGGTGCAGCTAACCTGGACGAAATTTATGCGTGTTGCATCTGCGATGTAAATTTGCCTTATCCAAAATGTTTGATTGTAATTTAATTCATAAGGCAACAGCAAACTGTAACGGGTAAGAATTAATCATTATAAAGTAAAAGAAACTAAAATAATTTTGAGAAAACAGAATCCTTGCATTTTAGCATAGCCTGAGTTACCATTCCCACCCGAAGCAGCATGAATGAAATAAGACATACTTAATTCAATAAGCTATACCTAGCGATTTTATTTCATACCAGAAATATTGCCAAATGACATACGAATTACGATTACATGGTGTAATGTTTTTGCTAATGTTGGTAGTCCTCATTTCATTTTACGATTAAATGCCACTTGTGATTGAAGGGCTGTGTTTTCTTGCACAGGCAGCGTTAGTCCGACGACAAAACTAGCTTGCAACTTCTTACCTAACTGTGGTGGGATCTTCACAACGGTGATCCTTATTCGTGCTAGCTTCATTAAATAAATGCTTCATAGTGGAAAGCGAACGGTTTCCCGCAAACGCAATAAATAAACGCGCACTAGCATACACGGAAGAGAGTTCGGTTTGCGGTAAAAGAAGACAAAGTTCAACATGCTAGTGCTAGAGGCGAGCGAGAAGGATGAAGGATGTGTCGTTTAGTGCATCAACTGCTCCTGCTTGTAAACGGCGTGGTAAGCGTTGCGAATGAGCGCGTACGGGAAGCACGACTCCAGCAGATCCATCGTGAGGAATGGCGACTCTTGCACGATCTGATCCAGCAGCAGGTAGATGGACTCGCGGTTCTTGATCGCCTCCTTGTCCGATTCCTGGCCCAGCCGCAGCAACGAGGAACTGGCGAGGGCGAGAAATTCCTTCATCCGATCCTCGATGTCGTTCTGCCCGCAGATAGTGAACATCGCGCCGAATATGTTGTTGATGGCCACGGCCATACAGTGCGTGTTGTTCGTGTGCGCCTCCAGCGACGCCCGGTAGAAGGAGTTTTCGTTTTTGGCCAACTTTGGAATGCTTACCGCGACGAACACCATCAGCAGGCAGATGTTGAGGTGGTCGCTTTCGTCCGGTTCCGATTTTTGCGCCTTCAGCGCGTTCGAGAGCGCCGGATCGACTTTGCACTTCAACCCGGCCGCCGACGCCATCTCGGAGACGGTTTTCAGCGGATCGCCTCCCGGCACGTGCTCCTGGAAGTCCTTGATTGATGACAGCAAGAACGGTACTCGCTGCTCCAGCACATCCACCAACGCTTCTTGTGCCAGCTGTCGGAAGCTCAGAATCACACCGATGATCGTCATTCGCTGCAGCAAGTTGTCGACCTGCTGCAGGCGCTTGAATTGTTCCTTCATTATCTCCGGCTTGTCGAAGTTGCTGCGCAGGATCATCAGCACTTCCTTGTTCTGCACGACTAGCCGCTTCAGCTCCTGCACTTGGTTGGCGATGTGCCACATCAGCGACTCGTTCAGCAGCTTGATACCGTACGGTCCGATCAGCTCCGCAAGTCCGCGCAACTCGTTGAAATCCGAAAACTCCTCCGGGTTGAACGGAATGTAGCCCTCCGGTGAGATCGACACGAACGCTTTCTGGTTCAGCGAGAACACAATGTTACCGCCGCTGACCTTCCGCAACAGCGCATCTGAGTACCAGGTGTTGTACAGTGCCGCGATCGTCTTCTCACCGTGGCTATCCTGCGGTTGCGTCTGTTGCAACAGACAATTGTTAAACACGCGCGTGATGTCGATGTGTACGTAATTCTCCACCGTCTGCAGCACGTTCATGTAGGCACGCACCGACGCCAACAGTTCCGATGGTTTAGCGATCTCCGACGTGTCCGGGCTGTACATAACCATCCCAACAAGTGCACGGGAGAACCGCGTCTCCAGATGCTGACAAAGGTATTCGCGCGGGGCAAACGCGTACTCCCACACGTTCACCGTGGGACAGTAGTTGATCGCGTAGCACAGCTCCGTCAGCGCCATGTGCAGCTTGTCCATTGTGGTGAGCAGTTCGCGTGTTTTCCGGTAGCTTTCATCACCCGGCCGCCGGACATCGTCCATGTGCTTCTTGTTTTTGTCCTTCTTCTTGCGGTTGGCCGCGGCGGACAGGATCTTGGCGCAGTGCTTGGGGAGTAGCGCGTCCGCCATCATGCACTGCTCGTCACAGATCGTGGTAATGATGTTCTTCGCCTCTTTGGCCATCTCGTCGAGGAACATGTTCACCACGGATAGCGAGCGCTCGCGGATGTGGTGCCGCTCCTCGGGGCACATCTCGTGCGTGCAGTTCTGGAAGTGGCTGCAAATCAGCGGAAACGCAATGATGTACCGGTTCTGGGCCGGAAACTCGAGGCACATGTGGAACTGATCCTCGAACATCTTGTTGTAGAAGCAAAAGATCGACAGATCGGACGTCTCCACCAGCGACTCGTCCAGATAGTCGACCATCTTCGTGTGGAACACCATCGAGTCGAGCAACCGCGCTAGATCCGGAAAGTCCGTGATGCGGACGGCCGATTTCGCGCTCATGAACGTCTGCAACCGGAACCAGTCGATCCGGAAGGCGCGGAAATCGAACACCTCGTTGTCCTCGACCTGCTTCACCGACAGGCTGGTGACGGTTTTGTACAGCGACGACAGAATGATGCTCTCATCCTCCGGGCACACCTGCAGCTGTTGCATCTTGTAGTTCAAATCGATCGCATCGTACCCGGACAGGTACTGCACGTAGTACCGCTGCATGACCTGGCTGTACTTGCGCACCAGCGCGCGCAACTCCTCCATGTGGAACAGCAGCTCGGGCAGGTGTCGATCGACCAAATCCTCCGTCGATTTACCCTTGCTTTTCACCACGGGCGGGTTGTCGTTATGCCGCAGCAACCACAGGATCTCGTCCCGTGCGTAACACAACCCAATGAACACGAGCAGTGCCTTCGGTCCCAGCAGACCCGGCTGATCGGTCATGATCAGCGCGAGTTCTTTCAGCGCCGTACGCAAGAACTTGCGTCGTTCACGGTGCAACAGTGCTGCCTTTTGGATGGCCTGGTTGTAGCACTCCTTCACCTCGGAGATGCGCTTTCCGTACCCCTTGAGGCCCTCGAAGTTGGTCTGAATGTACTGGTGGATGTAGATCACCTCGTCGCGGAACAGCGCCACTACCCAGCTCGAGTCCAGCGCCGATATCCACATGTTGCTCACCAACCCCTGCTGCTGCAGGGCTTGGTGGTGCAGCATCAGCCCAAAAATGACCCACCGATCGAGCGTTTCCAGTGATATGTACTCGCACGACATGGTGTCCGTTTTGGTCGCTTTCAGCAGCATCGCTGGCGTACCGATCAGGCTGAGTACCTGCAGTTCGCGCCACTTTTCCGCGCTCAGATTGCGCATCGAGTAGATCTTCGTGAGCGAATTGATCGCACTCGACAACAGCCGCTGGTGGGGGATGAACTCTTCGGCCAGTTTCTTCACCGGCATGTCGTAATCGATGATCATCTGACCGAGTCGCGGGAACGCTTGGTCGCTTTGGCTGTGTTGCATCTCGTAGGCGGCATTAAACAAACCGAGGACGGCTTTGCGATCATCCACACGTGACAGCAGGATCATGAGTGATACGTACGTCGTCACCAGATCGAGGTAGTTCTTCGTGAGCTCGAAGTTGAGCGTTATGTCGAGGTGGATCTGCAGCGCGTCCATGGTCGTAAGGATCTCGCACACATTATCCTTGAAGTCGAGCAGATCGACGAACGTGTAGTAGTACAGCGAGAGCGATTTGATGATCTCCGACTTGATGTTCGCGATCGCGGTCAACCCCTTAATGTCGATGTTCGGGAACCGCTTGACGATGAACTTTATCGATGATTCCAGCGACTTGTCCGACAGGAAGCCGGGTTTCGATTTCGTGTCACCGCACGCCTTCTTGATGTTGTAGATGCGCGTGAGTATGCCGACACCCCGATCGTTCAGGATGATCAGCTTCTCGGCGATCTTCTGCTGATTCGGGTTCAGCTGGCGCGCCATTTGCGTGCGTGTGTGTGGGTGGGTTTTATCGATGATCTGACGAACTGATGCTGGTGAATCGGGGTGGGGTGTTTAGCACCCGGGAAATAGTGAAGTAGCCGGTGTTCGGGCTACGTTAATGCATTGCGTGCGTGAATTGCGGCCACTTTCGGAAACGTCCGCACTGTGCCTGGGGAAAGAGGAAGGAGAAGAGGGAAAAAAACAGCCCTTATGAGATGGAATGTTAACGAAACGGAAACGGTACGGTGGGCGCAGATTAAGCTAAATAATCAACCGAGCGGGACCATACGAGCACGCTCTAGGGGTGAGAGAATCCAAACCCTCCTATCGCTGCCCATGGATGGATGGGTAGGAAAATAACGCCCTGTTAGTCACCCCCGTCAATGTGGTTACTATCGCGACCAGGAGATGAAACGAGCATCACACGCAAACGAACGAGAGAGGGAACGATCACGACGGAGCATCTGTTTCACTCTACACCACACGTTGCATCGTCCACAAAAATGCACATAGATGCACTGTCCATCCACAACGTTTTTGCTCCTTCCCGTACTACGGGGTGAGATAGTGTAACATTCCAATCGGAAGCCGCCCATCGATATAGAATGGGAGCACGACAGGGTGAGAAAAAGGGGGAAAAAAGGGCGAGTCCACGAACGATACCGCTGCACTGAGATTACACGACTTTTTCACCGGCAAAACACGCCACCGGAATGGGGGTTAGTGTTGATTCTTTGAGTTGCTGCCTACCTCGGCTGATTGCACGCACTATTAATGCTTGATTTGAGGCTCTTGTGCAGATAAATCACTTTATATTTTCGACGAACTGACTAACGCAGGTTTTTCAATCGCGACGCTTCTGCAGTTGTCATTTAGACACAGGTACGGACAAAAGTTTAGCAGCACACACCGAGCAAACGATGACGAGTGAAATCTATTTTTTGGTTATAATAAAGGGTCGCGAGTGGTATAATAACATGTTATGATTATAAATTAAAGCTTTCAGTAAGCTTATTTAAAGAAAAATAATGATTTTTGAGGTAATTTTATGTGCTGTTATTGGAGTTTATTCGTAGGCTCTTGTAACGTCAAATAAACGTCACAACATTTACGAATCGTCTTCACTTTCAAACGTCTTCAAAGAATTGTCCAGTGTACAGAAATAAAAGAGAATTAATGTTTGAAAAAAAAATATCACAGACATAAATAACCGCACAATCGATGCTGCTTGAAGTTGACGGTTGTATCCAGTGTATTTCACTGGCAGGCATATGACTCTAGATAGTCGAGTCTATAAGGGAGTGGTCAACCTTAGAATATATTAAAAGTGACTCTTTGAAGAATTCAAAGCTAGAAGGTTACATCCCATTTCACAAAGAAAATAAAGAAAAAGACGTTAATTAAGGTATATATCAACTGCAACTGGTCTACTGATATAAATGAGCTTGTGCTACATTTATTATTAAACTTTCAATGACTTGATTTTTTTCTTGTGAAATGGAAAAAAAAATTTATAAATGGTAATAGGATTTAAAATAGCCAGATTTTTATAAAAAAAATCTTTTCCACTTTTATTAAAAAAATGTTTCAAAAATATTCCGAACACATAAAGAAAATATACACAAAGATTACACACAATTTTTGGAGCGCACTCTAGCGAGAAAAATTTTGAGCAAATTGTGTGTCCATGGTAAGAACAATGCGATGTTTGAAATCATTACGAAGTTTCATTTAAATGCGATGTTTTATTAGCATGCGATGTTTTATCGAATGTTCTATATTTCGATGTTTTGATGCACGTGGATAGATTTGAAATCAGAGTATCTGAAAAACCTGAAAATAAAAAAAAATGATCACATCGTTCTCTTGTGGAAATTGATAGCACTCTAGCAATCACAATAGAAATATCACCACTTCCATTAGAGAAAATAAAGTGATTGAAAACAATGTGCATTAAATTTGAAGTGCATAAAAGTTCAAAAGAATAGGAACAACGAAAGGAAAACGACAGTTTATTTATTAAAAAAATTTTCCTGGCTCTAATTTTAGGTATAGGTACTGTAGGATATATTTTAAATATAAATATACAAATACAAATCGTTAAATATAAATTTATTCAAGGTCATTTAATACTTCATTTCCATGCATTGCACAATCGAAACGAAAACATTTTTGCCTTGAAATAAACGTAACCGTGTGAAAATAATCAAAAAAAGAAAATGAAAACCTTTTGTTGCATTTTTTGTTATGTTTTTACAATCATTAAAATAATATACATGTGCCATTTAAATATCATAGTTTGTGTTATCATATTTCAACCTTTCGACTAAATTACCAATCACTTTATTAATCATCATGATGTTAAACCAATTGCATCTAATTCTTCTGGTATTAAAATCTCTTCGACATGCATATTAAACTCTCGCTTAGCAGATCTGTTAGGACCGCAGGGTCAACAGATAGAAAGAATGTGAATTTGACACCCATCGATTAGGTTCTTTCATCATCTGCGCCACATTCCCACAACCCCACCACACAAATGAATTGAACTAAAAGAGTTAATCCTCCTTCGAAAGGGACCCCACTCCGGAAAATCAACCCTCCCGGCAGCAGGCAAATGGTTTGGAGGGGAAAAAAACCCAGCTTCCCACAGGAGCAGAGACGACAGGCAATCATAGGATCACCCCGGAATCGATTATTATTCACCCTGGGGCATTCACGTGTCTCCGGCCGAAAAAGGCAGGATGCATATCAATATTCCAGTTTGCGAGAAGGCGAGCAGACACAAAAAAGAAAACCCTCACTCACAAATTTCCAAACGGACAAACAAGCCCAACAAAAAGTGGCGAGAGAGATGGCAGTGAAAAGCCTCCCGGAAGGACAGCCCGAAGACCGTGAACGGACGGAATGCTGGCGGGAAAGTTATGATCTGCTGCTTAAAAACACATCTCCCCGCTCGGTATCTTGAATATTTAATTTTATTTATTTGTTTCCGCCTTGCGGACGGCAGAAGAGAGTCGCTTACTTTCGCCCGATTTGTTGCCACATTTCCGAGGGAGGCCGCTTTTCGATTCCTTCCACCGGTGACGACGACGACGACCGCATCATGGCCGGCGGAAACGACAAAGGAAAAACCGGCCTGGGAAAGCGAAAGTGCTCGAACCACTTGGCCGCCGAAACGGGGAATTATCAACCGATTTTGGGGATGCTTTTCCTCTTCCTGTTTTTTTTTCTTCTTCGTTGCTGTATTCCGCCCCTTTGTTATTTGCCTCTGTTTTATTCCACCACCGGGATCAGGGAGCCCAGCACCGAGGTGTATCTGTTGAGCTTCATCTTGGTTTTGGGCCGGAAAATGATTACGAATTTAACGGTGACCTCCCGGTCGCTGAAGATGATGGGTCAATCTCTTCGGGGCGTTTGGGCTTCATGCGGGGTGGATTTTATCATTGACGTCGTTGACGAGCCGGAACGCCGATGGAAAATGGATATGTCCGGCCAGGCCAGGCCGGTGCTCGATGCTCACGATGCTGCCATTCGCCTCGAGGACCAATTGGGTCGGGCCCAGTGGCTCGGGTGAACGTGGTTTGGCCAATTCAACAGGCAGCCGCATCGAAGAGACCCATCGAAGCGTTGCAGCATTGTGGCTGGAGTTAATATCGAGCCGCTTCCGGCACATTTGTGTCCGGCGTTATGGATCCTCGAGTTAGCTCGAGTGCTTGTTTTGCGTGATTTGTTAGTCGTTTAGTTGAACGGTGCATTAGCTGGAATGCAATTAACGTCGCTTTCGGATTTTTCTTCGATCCTGGAACTCTGCGGTTGCATTACCGAACAGAAATGGCAGATTGATATTCGTTTTCTTTTCTCTATATCTATTAGCATTTATTTGTATGATTATTCCGTAGATGATTTGCTATATTGGTTTGTGCTGATTTTCTTCTTATCGTGACTGAGAAATAATCAAAGCTTAGCTTATTATTTTCTATTAAATTTTGCTTCTATTGGATTCTTGTATTTACCTTTAAGTAGCAAAGTGCAGATTTTTATGCGTGTATTTTTTTATAAGTTATTATTAAGGCATAAAAAACGAGTATCAGAAGGAAAAATCTACTTTATGAAAAATGTCAGCAAAAGACAAACTAATGAGTTTAGCAATCCATGAATGTTGTTTGGCTATAATATTTAGGAAACTATTTGAACTATTTACAAGCCGAGCTAATATGGTTGCATTATGACGCTGATTATGATTATGATCATGATTCCAAATAATTTATAAAAAAGCGAATATAAACTTCAATAATAAATTAAATTACTTCTCCAGCTGCCGAATACAATCTTTGGGTTTGCAAAGGGTGTATGGTGGACTTATTGCTGCAATTTAGTCAGGCATGGCAAAAATGTCTTATAATAGAATTATTTATTACAAACAACAAAGTTATTTAGTTGCAAATTTGTATTGATTTCTTATATTACTTCATCGCTTTATGCTGCTTAATTTGTACCTTGAGTACCAAAATGTGGTATAGCCAAAAATTTCACTTGGTATAGTTTTTTATACTCTTTTTAGAAACCCCTTTGTCCATTATCATAATTGAGATAACAGTCATAAATTAATTTTCGATGGTGGATGCATAAATTAATTTTCGATGCAGGACATACTTTTGTGGTTTTATACTATCCAGACCTTCACGAACTCGTCGATAGCAAATTCACAGTCCACCACCGTTGGCAATGGCTAGTATATGGTGTAAAAGGAAATGATCTAGATATCACCAAAAGACCATAAACTCACATTTAAATATAATGAAAATTGCTTTGCGATGAAAAGTGGTATCCCATCATAGATAAAATTTCTGTTCGAGTTATCTGATATTCAAGCCATATCCGTGTCCGGTGTAGATGAAACGTTTTACTAAATGCAGACGCTTCGTTTCAAATTCTTTTGAATGTTTAAAGGTAGGAATGTTATCATGAAAGTGTATTGAGCAATGGCTAATATTTCTGGCAGAAGTAGAGCTAAACCCGCACACGATTATCCATTCCTTTTTATTGTAGGATAATCATTCTAACAAGTCGAGAAGGCTCACTAGCTAACAGCAAATGCTTCGAACGATGAAATCACCGTCCAGCCGTAGAACAATTATTTTTATTCTGCTATCTTTCCTCCTGAAATCCTTTTTTTTCTTCTCACCACACACGAAATTTTTGGCGAGCAGCAACAAATAGCAAATGTTTCGGATACGATTATGGCCCTGTGGCTTTTTATTGCAATACCTTCCATTTCCTCTATCTACTCATTGTGTATCCTTGCAATGCTGGAATGCATAAATTTTACATTTTCCTGGCAAGTTTGCACTACCTACCCGCTGAACGGCTGGATTTCGTTTTATGTTGCGTTTTTCCAGCAGCAAAATGTTGAGGTTTCATTCGTTACGTTTTGTGTTAAAATATGTCGAAAACTCTGAAGAAAAGAAGGCCAGAGCCTGAGTACGTGCTTTCGAAGCAAACGAAACAATATGGGCCACATTTACGTGAAATATATTTTCGGGCGTTTTATGCGGGAGAAATAACAACAACAGCAACACAACAATTCTAATTAGCTAGCGGCATTATGTCTGCTAATGATTTCTGATGTCAGAACGACCCCAACCTGGCATCAGCTACCTTTGCTCGATCCAACGCACCAACGCTCGAAGCAGGCCATGAACGTTCGCTAGTCCAATCTTTCGGAACGGCGTCTCGCTGGTCTACGGGTCGCCCAGTCCAAGTCCAAGGGGATGTGAGTCAACACTGATAAGTGATCGTAATTAAAGAGCCAATCAAACGTAGATCAGGATTGTCGCTTTACAATCTCGGTTCGGTTCTCGACTCGCCCGCACTCGCTGGAGCAGTCTTATCGGGATCGTTTCCGTGGCCGATCGATTCGGATGGGAAGCGCTCCTACTGCCGGATGATGGTGGTATGGCCGGTCGTATGGGTGGATATTCGCCCGGCTTGGACAGGGAAATAATTAATTTGAGATGAACACAAAATGAATACGATTATGGCGAATCGAGGGATTGCGTCGGTATAATAGGTGGCACAAGAGCGAGTTGACATGAGCAGAACATGTGGTGCGGGTTACATGGCACACTAGATTGCTGGCATAATGGATTATCGGAAGCTTCTGGTCAGTTACCTGGAATAGATGTGGGATGGTGGTTTCGAAAAAGGGCACGACGGTACTCATGGATAGTCGTAATTATTAGCCAAAACCTCAACCGTTCGAAAGTTGGATGCTGAGTGATGCTGATATTTTCCAGGGAATAGATCATATGAAATTAAACCATGTTGAACCGTGGTTAATGTTTTCGCTTACCATAACACCAATTTTGGGTAGCAGTTTTTGGTATGATTGATATGAATCTGATCATTGTTTGATTTATTATTTGGGTTTTTGCTACCACCACACATAAGCTGAGATATGCCGCATGAAGTTGTACCAATTTTATATGCAACATGTTAATTTTGATCCAAACGACTCTTGCCTATTGATTACGAAATACTTTCTATTTTAAAAGAATCATTTCCTAGAGGTGGTTTGGATACAAAACCTTAAAAAAAGCAAGTAAGATTATTAATCAAGTAAGTGAGAGTTTATATCAAAGTCAAAAGATGGGTCATGAATGCAATCTGTTTGGTGACAAAAGTAATGACTAGTAATGAAGTAAATTTTTATCATTGAACACTTTGAACACTTTATTAAGCTACCATTTCCCATTTGAATATCTAAAAACATGTGTTACTGCTTCAGTTAACAGGAGTAATATATTATTTTCTCACATAAAACGATCCATATTTTAAAAGCAAACAATTTAAATGAAAAACAATTCTCATACACGGCAGAAGTATGGGGTATGCTAATAGTAATAATAAATTTAAACTTTCATTTCAACGAAAACCACCGAAAGCCAGTATATGTGGCTCCCTTGCGAACGTTCCCTCGTTCTCGTTCTCGTTCCGGAAAAATCCTTCAACACAAAACCATGCGAAATGAGTTTGCATTAAGAACGAAACGAATTTAGACGAGCGCGAGCGCGACCATTCGCCAACCGAAACCATCCACGTATGATTAAACGCCACGAAGCACGGGCTTTGATGGCATACGGAAGAGGTAAACGGCCACGGCAGGTAAGGTGCATAATAGATTGCATCGCCTATCGCAAATCCCACGCCGATGCTTCTGGCACACCCAGGGCCCCTCGTACCATTTTGGGGGGGGAGATTGGACCCGCGAGACCACGCGCGAGGTATTATTATAGACGTTATTGTTATTGTCATGAGCAGGCACCCGCGCTGGAAGGCACGAAAACTCGAATCCCGAGCCCCGGGACGGAACTGGACAGCCGATAGGCGTCCGTGTGCGGATAGCGATAGGCAAATTTTCCACACTCGACGAGACCGAAAAGGGAGCGGATCGTAAATCACTGTCAATAATGTGCTGTAATTAATAATAAATTATAATGTGAAAGCTTTAAAAACAATTATAAAATTATTGCCCTTTCGAAGAAACAGGGCCGGCCCGTTTTGGGCCAAGACCACGCGGCCAAGTCAGCGCCAACAAACGCACACAGAACAAGCGACTGACCAGGCAGGACCAGGATCCTCCTGGTGGATCGGCCAAAGGATACGATTATTGGGTGGGATTACCGTGGACAAGCCATGCATCATGTGCATGGCCGAACGGAGATTGCCTTCTTCGTTTGCATCGAAAGCCCCAAACAAGTGTTTTCCTCCGCCAAGCGAGCCGCGGCTGTCATGCCGAGTTGCCTGGCCAGCCCCGGTGGCCAAATGCGAAATGTTGTTCCACTTGGTCGAGCGCTGAGACCTGAGCCGCGCTATCGGATCGGCCACTAGCGAGCCGCTCGAACGGCAATGCATTATTATGATTGTTATGTTATCATTTAATTATGCTCTGCCAACATTGGCATTATATTACTGTAAATTAATTCTCAATAGACCATTTAAAACGAAAACGGCCCAAACCGCTACCGGTTAGTTCGGTCGGGTTGGACGCTTACCGGGTTGCTTGCTTGCGGTGGTGACTGAACTGGCCCGTCCGAGACCCGGGACCGGGACCGGGACCGGGGACTGGCCAATTGCCTTTGGGAAAAGTTTTGTTGTGATGAAGAAAATTATTTGTCGAACCCGGGACCGGGCGCCTCCACCACCGGTTCGGGTGCAGCTTGAGCTGCAGCATAATTCATGCAAATCGTTTCGAAAATATAGTTCTCATTTTGCCGATACATTCTTCGGTCCTGGGAGCGGAAGCGAGAGTCCCTCATTGATGAATAGCCTCGGCTGCTATTCGGCGGCGGTTCAGGACACAGGACACAGGATGGAGCCCAAACAGGATGCACGAGGCGGAATAATCGTCCTGGGCCGGTTTGGACCGGGGGTTTCCAGTAGGGCAGCAGTTTGCCGGGAAGTTTAATGCCGAACGACATCGGTGGCCGGGAAGTATCAGGAAGTCCATTATGTTTCGCCAAACATTGCATTTCGTTTGCCGTGTTACTGACGCTGGGGGCGCGTTGTGTTCGGTGCCACGGTAAAATCCCAGCCAGCAGGGTGGGAGGCTTTTGGTTCATTAAAAATGGTCTACCATATCGCTTGCTCGAAACCGGGTTGCATCAAGATTGTTTAGAGGCGCTCGCACGTGGTTCCCTGACCTGGTGTCTGGGGTTTTAGTGCAGCGTCATAGGCTTTGGAGCAATTGTTACATTGGCCAGTGTTCGCCTGTGTGGTGATACCATTGTTAACCAGACTCTCATAGTAGGCCGTGCAATGTAGCCTAACGAACATAAAAAACTTTTTCTCTCTAAATGTAATTATTTGAGCTTTTTTTCTTCGTAAGCTTTCGAAAGCTTGTTAAAGCAATTTAAGCTATGGAAGTGTTGTTAAAACAACAGTAAAATCGAATGAATGATGTTATTAAAATAAATCTGAAAATAAAGGTAACATTATAATTACTCTTATTTTCAAGAAGATACTTTTTGAAGACTATGAGAGGAATTTATTGATTTTTTATTATTTTTATTCTCACCACAGTGTACAATTTGCGTGCCACAACAATAAGTAATACTTTTAAAATAAATATTAAAACAAAGGCAACATTATTATCACTCTTCTTTTAAAGAAGGTAATTTTTGAAGACTATGGCCTGAAGACTATGAGAATATTTTGTATTTTTTTGGTCTTTTAATTCCAAACTTGTTGTGAAATTTCTACCATTGTTGAGGTATGTAAAAGCACCTTCATAATAAATAATAAAGGTTGAACAAAGGTAAAATAAAAAGTGCTCTTCTCTTAAAGAGGATAATATTTGAAATCTGTTAGACAATTTTATTGGTTTATTTTATTTTACCTCTTCACAGTGAATAATTTCTTCTATTGTTGAGGTAGGTTACAGTGCCTTGATAATAAATAATATTAATATAATAAATATTAAAATACAGATAAAATAATAATCACTCTTTAAAAAAAAGAGGTAGTTTTTTAAGACTGTAAGATAATTCAGATACAATTTTGTCATTTTTAATCCCACCACCGTGTACAATTTCCACCATTGCTGTGGTATGGAACTGTGCCACACCAATAGCAACTAATGGATGCATGTTCAGTTTGATTTTTCTTCATCCAAACCGCAGCGCATGGATTAATTGGAAATGTTCTCTCAAATCTGCCACCCCCTTCTCGTTGGGAGCTTTTATGGGAGCGATTGTGCGTGTCGAGTAGCGTTCTTAAACGGCGTTTGCAGGATTAACTAGGATTTCTCGCTCGGAACGCCGCCGATCAGGGAACACCGCCTCGACCGAGGACGCAACATTTAACCAAGGCACTTTTACATCGTCAACTCCACCGCAAACCACTGTGTGTGTGTGTGTGTGTGTCACTCGCACACAACCACCCACCAGTGTGGCCGGTGTCGCGTATGCATCATATTAGCGTTTTGTGATGCTTTAGGGATTTCGGAATGCTTATCGGGCGAGTGTCCGCGAGGCGGTGCGCTGTGAAACAAAGCCGGAACAACACGGTTTCCTCCCACACACACACACACACACACACACACACACACACACACACACACACACACACCGGCAACGCGCACATTATCATAATAACATTAAGCATTTCATTATCCCGTTTGTTGGTCGGGTGGTTCGGCAAGCCACTCCGCAGGCTGCCGACGGTTGGACGAATTCGGTGGACGTTCTAATCCCCGGAATATGTGTGTGAAACCGACCACCACACCCCCACGCACACGTTAAAAAGGGCGTAATTAATTGATAATTAATAAAATCCGATGGGATACTCGATAATTGCTGTTCGCTCGCGGGGGCCCCGCGATGAAGATAGGCGAGTTTCAATTTAGCCTCGGTTGCGTTTGAAAATCAATTTCCTACACCTGCATGAGCGTGGTGCTGGTGCTGGTGTAAATTTAATTCAAATCACTTACGCATTAGAGCAGCTCATCGAAAGCTCCAAAAAGAGGTGGGCTTTCTCTACCTTCCTGATGTCTAAAAGGCGGGGTTGAGCGCATGGGAAAACAGGATACAGCTGCACCGCGCGGGCTGTTCCGATTGCAATTATGCCATTAATTTATTGCACTCGCTCAACTTTAGCTAAAGGTGGGCGCTTACTCGTCGCCGCCAACGGCCACGCGCAACAAAAGGAAGACATATTTTTCGGAGGCCGGTCATAAGAATGTTGTACCACCGCTTCCGGCTGCCGGCTACTGGCCGGGAGTGGATGAGTTTTGGCAGCGGTCAAGCCGGAAGAATGAATCATTTCGAATGCACGGTCAGTGCCAAAATTGCGGGCGAACGGATGAAGCTGGACTAAAAATTTGGCGCAAGTGTGATGAAGGAAAGTGAGCAAGCAACAAAAAAAAAAGAAGTCATGTAATAAATTGCTCGGCTAACTGTTCGGCCAACAAAACCATACAGCCAGCGCCATATGTGACGTAATAAATATTCAATTTTTCCGGTATGAGATAGCGAAGCGAATGGTCACCAGAACAAAAAGAAGAAGAAGAAGAAGAAGAGGAAGAAGGAAAAAAAGAAGTGACCGTGAATAGGCGCAAACCACCCCCAATAGAAACCCCATGCACGGTGACAGGTTAGAGCGAAAAGGGATGGCGCGCGTGTGCGCGGACAATGAAGAAAAGTTTCAGCGGAACAAGTTTGGCCACTGTAACGAGCGGCTGCCAGGGATTCCGAAGGGATGCCAGTGGATGGACGAATCCGATTTTCCACTCTTAGGCACAAGCGCCACACTGGACTGGGTGTCCAGTTTGTTTTTGAAATTGATGGTGAAAAGTTGGCCAACGCTTTGCCAAAAGGGCTCGCCTGCTCGATGATGCGTTATTTTTTGGCCCAGCCCAACCGGGCGGCCCAAACTGGTGCTTCCCGTGGCAAAATGGGCGGGACCTCCACGGATGGGGGGGGGGGGGAAATAACGGGCAAATAACGGGCCGTGCTCATCCTTTTGTTTGGAAAAATAACGAGCGTAAGCAACAGACTAGCCCAGGAAGTGGATGTTGCCGGTGATGCTGCCCGGTTCGCCGGGTGAAGGCAATATTTTCCTGCGAGCGCCCCGAGAATGGAAATTCGGTCGATTTCCCCCCCCGACCGGAAAGCAGCGGAAGGAAAAATGCCATTTAAATAAAATTAAACTGGAAACTATGGAAACATTTATAGCTAATTGTTGCTTTTTCGGGGAAAATTGATGGCTCGCAGACAAAGGGTGGCGGCCGGTGGTGGATTTGGTGGACCTCGCCGGTATTGTTCTTTTACGAGTTGCACGGGGCGTAACGGGTGGGATTTTTTGGGTTCATTTTAACGGCGAGCGCCTTCCGCATAGAGAACGCTCCGGGTGTTATTAGTCGGCCAATTACGGCCGATAGGCTAACCGAAATTTATTTCAATTTCTTTATCGTCCCCCCTACTAAAACGTTCCACGATTGCTAATGAGTGGTGGGTTTTGATGTGGAAAGTTTCGCCATTGATGAGTACGTAAGAAAAAAATAACAAAAAAAAACAAATCGTTAGCTAATATTGCTTGCGGGGTTACTTATGGAGTTGGAATGCTTAGCTTGGCTTTTTTCAATACGTGTTGTGATAGAAACGGTGTGATAAGGAAAAATGTACGAAATTGAATTTGTCAAATTCATAATTTTTAAAAATGCACATAATAAGCGCAGAATTTTTAGTTTTTGCTTTACACGTCAATAAAATATGTGGTTTGAGCTTTTAATTGTTTATGATAATGTATTGTTTCTTTTTTTACGATGGTTGCTACAAATTAGGTTAAAGAATTTCACTAGGATTATTAAGTAGAAGATTAGGTTTACTAAAAAAATTAATTAATTAACAAATGAATTTCAAAATGAGCTTTAAGGGTGGTCAATTGAAAACAATAGCAACCGAGCACTCGTAGAGGAAAGTTTAATAAAATTGATCATCCGAACGCCCGGTTTTACATAAAAACCACAATTACAACGATAGAGTGGAAGATATTGAAATGTTGTTTACCTATTATTACATGTTACATGATATTGAAAAATGTTACTAATTGGGAAACAGTTCTAATGCGTATGCTAGTGAAATAAAACATGTAATTTATATTAGCAGCATCGAATGAAAATGATAAGATATAATTGGATGATCGACACCTGTCTCGTTTCTCTAATGAATTTTTAATCAGTGTCGATAGATTTTTGTTCTACGTTTTAGCCACGTATAGCCACGTTGCTTCTGTTAAGTCCAGGTTGCAAAATGATCCTGAACAAAACAAAAAAACAACTCATTACAGCTGCATTCATCGAAAGAGTTATGTATTTCTAAGGATCAAAAAAAGAGACCCAAAACCGAATTTTACTACACGTCCATTTCACGTCAATCAGCTAATGCCGGGCTAGGAAGCTTGGCCCCACCGAGCGCCGAGACAGGGCGCTCATAAAACTATTTACGATCCAAAATTCGGTGTACCAGCGCCAGCAGTTTTCACCGATACGTAAATACGGCGTATGGTAACGAAAACAAATACGCCTTTTCCACCCCAAACGGCACCAGCATCGCTTCCACGTATGTTTGCAGGTGCAGATTTCCAACGAATCGTTCATCCATCGGTGACTTCTTGCGAGAACAAATCGAGCCCCAAAATGTTGCAATTTCCAGCGGTGCATATGCGCTGATAGTTCGGTTTGTGTAGCGTTCGCTTCCATCGTTTTTTTTGCGGCCGTGCAAACAATCCGCATCGAGCGTATCGATTGGTGGAATCGAATCGAACGCGCATTGATCTGCGGAATGTTATTTTTTTTGCTTTTGCTTTTGGTTTTGTGTGCATGTGCCCCATCTGAAGTGCATTTCGGGATGGAACCGCCTTGACTGCTTCTTTCCATCATGCCACCGCAATTTTCGAGCTGTAAACGGTGAGGAGTGCCCTAATTGAATGCGAACATCCTGCCAGGAGCATCCTTTCCGTGATCGTAGCCTTCCCCCATTTCAGCCACCGTGGTAAAAAGCGTTGATGTTTGCGCAGTGCAGGGCGCAGTTCGGTGCGTTTGCATTTCGAGCACAGCGAACATGAATATTTAATTACCATCTTGACGGATGAAATATGCTTGGAGCTGGGAATTAATAAAGTTTGATCTTGATTTCTGCCTCGCATGCTACCGATGCACGCCGGCATTGTGGCATTGTGGCAGCCGACAGCTCGTTGTTGATGAAAATACGCCTCCAAAATGCTTATCATGTGGGGAGGCGGTGGTCGGGATTGTTGGGAGTATGAATAAATTTTATTGAAGTCTTATTTCGCCAAAGTCAAACAGACGCTCCGGTTTGGGCACTCTCTGACTGACGCTTTGCCTGACGGAAAAGGTAGAGCGCTCGCGCTCGCGTACGTTTGCGGTACGGATGGAGTGTCGTAATTAAATGCATGCATTATAATTAACTTCCCTTGCGAGACGCAACTGCGTCGCAGAATGTGTGGGCCGCAGTGTGTGTCTGGCAAGGGCGCAGTTTCGCAGAAGGTGCACCGTGAACAAAGCCATACACAGCCAGCCAGCCAGGATTACATTCGAGTAGGGGGTGGTACCTCCTGCTGTGTGGGTGGTGGGTGTAAAAGATATGCTTTGATTTAATGATAACCGTCAATTTGTGGAGCCGGGTTTGAAAAGTGCTGCGGCCGTATGTGCAATCTGCAAACTTTTGCTCTCATGAATTAAGACGCTAGGGCAGCGGTACGGCAGCGTTTTAAAAGGCACCCGGTTTAGGCGAACAATCGGGGGGCGTACGAAACAAAGGGGGGATGAAATGGGTGCGAACATGCTTCAGCGCATTGTGCGATTGTGTGATGGCTCAATTGGCTGGCGGTTGTCTATAAATTTGATGGGTTGCGTTACAGTTTTACAAGGAATATTGCTCTCTGTTCTTGATTCAATTCATTTCACTTCGTGCATATGTCTAAGCTGCCTTTGTTTTAAATTAGTCTTAAATGCTTATCACCAATAAAATAGATAAAAGAGAAAAGGAAAATCAAAGAAACATACTGTAGAGCTAAAGATGCACAAGGGAAGAAGTGAACTCGAAAAAGGCTTACGTAAAGCAAAAAAGATTGCGTATGGTCGTTGCAAAGGAGTGAATATAAGTAAAAAAGAGAAAATACAGAGTTTAGCTCATAGACTAGAAATAAATATTGCATATTTAACCTGCTGAATTGAGTGGCGAATAATTGTTTAAGCAAATGTAATTTTTTTGTCGACAAAACACAATTTAAAACAATTTTACTATTATTTTAGAGCAAGTCCTTGATTGAAAGAGTTTAAATAATGTACTGACCATTTGATTAGTTGAAGGGATTGTTGGACAAAAAAAAAATCCACATCTTTTTTCGAAAAACTGTTCCCCCTGAAAACCGAATACGAATGCGAGTTTGTAAAACCCTTCGCAATGGGGTGCAGCAAAAAAAAAGCACAAAAAAGAAATCCATCAGTAGTTTCTCAAACGGCAGGAATGGAAGAAGAAGAAAAAAAAACAGCCAAAAAATCGTGAAAAGCGAAAACAATCCCACACGAACACGTCCGTTTCGCGGTGGCGGGGGTTTCGCATGAATTTGAAATTCTCTCGCAACCGTGGCTGCCACAACGTTCATCCATCATCGTGCCGAGTGAAATGGAGGTTTGGACTTTGATTTGTGTTTCAATTTTTCTTATTCATTATTCAATTTGAAAAGTTTCGTGTAGCCGTTTTGCGAAAAGGCGCACGCTTTACACCACGGCGCGTTGGGTCCTGCGAGAACGCGCCGTGCATTTGCGCAACGAAAAACAACAAAGCGCGAGTGAGCGGAAATAAAAAACGAGCGGCGATTGAAAAGGGGAGCGAAGAATGAGAAGAAGGAGAAGAAAAAAAAACCCCACAGGAAACCCCCAACGCGCCTCCACCGAAAAAACTGTCCCGAGCAATATGCGTACTCATCTTGCGTGTGAGGATCGTTCGCGCGACCGAGCGCCAACTTTACGCATGAAGTGATGCGTATGAGAGTAGGCAGGCATTGGCGTGTGTGCGCGGCCACACCAAAAATACAGCCGTTACATGCACGTTGGGTTGTGGCAAAAGCACGGTGCTTCATAAATCTTGGGACTGGGCCGGTTTTTGGGTTTTCGCATCGCACAGAACCGGGACATCTCATTCACCGCACGAAAAGGAAAACTCAACTCAAAGCTCGGTCCTCCTTGCATCCCTCGCGGGTTCGCGTCACGCTCGCTGAGCTATCTCACTAACAATGGTGGAACGAAATGGCCGATGTCCTCCCGCGTTTCTGCGACTCCACGGGCTGTCGGGCGCTGCGCTTTTGGTCGAACAATTCTGTTTACATATTAACATCAAGCGAATAACATTTATTCTCAAATCCCATCCCGTCGCTGGTACACGCAAAGAAGGGCCGGTTTTCGTGGGGGGAGAGAGAAAAAAAAATGGTTTTGAAAACTCCCGGCCCTCGAGTGAACTCTCGGAAGGGATGGAATGCATGCATGGAATCGTACGCCTTTTGAGCCGCGGGTGGACAGATGTCAGTGTTGTTTCTTGTTTTTTTTTTCTCGTGTCGTGGTGTTGCGTGATCCCGTTCACCGTGGCGTGTAACCGAGGCTTAGGCCGATCGAAGGGATGGAAAATGCTTTGAAATGAATTATGCCACCTGGCCGGTAGAGGGCGCTCTGTTGGGATGGATTGTTTTTTTTATCGAGAGGAGATCGTTTCGCAACCCGTTTTGAAGCGCAATGAAAAGGGTGAAAGTGAACAAAAGAGAGCTAGAGAGAGAGAGAGAGAGAGAGAGAGAGAGAGAGAGAGTAGAGCAAAAAAATTGCAAAAAAAAAAACGACACACAGATCCAAAAGCGACCGCCGCCCGGTGAAAGAGTTGTGAGGGTATTATTTTTTTTGTTTTTGCTCAGCAATAAAACGCAAACCCAGCAATACAAACACCACACAAAAAGTGTTTCCATTGGCAGAGCAAATAAGGCAGCGAAATCATGATCCCCCCTTTTAAAACATGAATATGGAAATGAAGCCTCCGTACCGGGGGGAGCGTTGTTGAGTGGCTAAAAAGAAGAGAAGGTGGTTGGTGAGATTATGAAGCATTAGGTTTGCCATACATTCTACTGATGCGGCTTCGTAATGCTGTGGATTAAATACGCATAGGCCGATATGTTATAATTTGTTACAAACACACACCCAGTCGGTTTGCTATTGCTCGTCAACTCGTCATCAGCGGGATGTATCGAGCCACCCGTGGGAGATTAATATTTCGACAAACCTACATCGCGATGATGACGGGTGAACGCATCGAGAACGCGTATTCTGCTTGGTGTGGTTTTTGTTTCAAGCAACAGCCCGCGATTAAAGACACGCGAAAAAGAAACGCGCACTTTAGAACGTAGTAAAGCTGCTGCAGTAAATCAGTTACGCAAGGACAACAGTAAACTAAAAAGCAAAAAAAAAGTAAAGAAAACAGCACGTTGGACAGGTACATCGATCTTGTCCACACATCACTTTGTGCCGTAACGTCAGAATTTATGAGCACCAATTTAAAAGCCTCCCCACGGCGTGCGTGAACGCCTACTTCGATCGTTTCGCTTGGCGTCGGTGCGTTTGTTTAGGACGGTGAACGAAATCTTGCAGCTTGCGCGCTCGATAAGGTTTGCTGGCGATAAGATTTTTGAAATGGGAAAGTATAAAAGAAGGCACCCTAGCGCACGCTAGCGTTTAGGGAAATGGCATGTAATGAAATGAACCGTCGGTCACGCTTCCTGGGCCTGCCTTCCGTTTGAAGGAGCCGCACGAACACACACACTCATACGAATTCATTTCTTTTATTTAATGTCCTCGCTGGGAATGTTGGGGTGGGTGTTCTCATGTGCTCTTGTCCTGTCGCTACCACAATACCAGGGGCCAATGCCTCTCACGGTCAGTCATCGTGTACGTTGAGTTTGGGGCCAGAAAAACGTGGCCTCGGTCTTCTTGAGAGGGCCTTGAGGGGTCATAAATTGTTTATGTCGTTGTGTAAAGATTTATACGCTGGAAAATGATTTACGTTCCGGCGTGGTGCGGAACAAACGAAAGCGTGTGAAAGCAGCAATGGGGAAGGCTCGCCCGAAGGGGCCTCCGATGTCCGGTCCGGAGTTGATTTGGGAATGCATTCGATTAAGGTTTACTCCCTGGCATGGCATGGGCTGGTCGTGTAATGGTGATTTTTATGTGCCTCCGCTCCCAATGGGCGTCTTGGGTGGTGTTTGTAAGAGAAAGCGAAAGTAAAAGTGCCCTGGGAAATGCCGTGCCTTTCGTGGATGGTTTCCTTTTTTACAATCACACCGTCAACCACGTTATGGGTCGCGTTCGGGTGGCTCGGTGGACATGAGAGATGTTTGCTGTGGCTCTCGTTTGTGGGTGCAAATCCCGAACCAATGGGAGGCGCAGGGAGTTTTTCCCGCGCAACGACATCAGCACGCGGCATCCTTGTAAAATGTTAATTTATATGCGAACAAAACCATCGCGCTGGCCTAATTGTTGTTCGTGATCGCGTTCGGAACACGCTTCTAATGAGAGTGCTCTAGAGAGAGTGAGAGAGAGAGAGAATCCGTGCAAAAAAAAACAAGCATAAAGAATACAACGATGTACAAACCGAATGCAAACCACCAAAACCAAAAATTTCATGATACGCTGGCATGTAATGCGTGACGCTTTTTCCGAACTCAACTCAACCCAACTCGACCGAACTCAACCCAACTCGACCCGGTTTGGGGTAAATGTTCCGCGCTTTAGCGAAAGCTGAGATGCGGTTAGTTCGCCCACCGACCTCAGCCACAGCTCTCCGACAACGGGCGCAAATGTTTTGTGGTCGATGCGTAATCACGAGCGCCCCAAGCGAAGCGCCTGGCTCCATTCCGGGTGGGGAATGCTAACAAAGTAACAAATAATTCGATACAAGCGGTTTTTGGGGCGATAGTTTTTCGGGGGCGTATCAGACTGCATCAGGTGCAGTCGGGTGGCCGAGGGTTGGGTGATTGCGATGATGCGTTTTCCGGTTAACCGCATCCGAGCGATGGTGAGTCGGTTGCAGACGGCTGCTAAGCACGGTGCATGATGTCAGTTGTTCGATTCGAGAAGGCCCTTTCCTGCTAATGATTGGTTCGCCGCTTGGTTGGGAAGGGTTTTCGCTGATTCGATTAAACGCAACCGAACGGAGGGTGGCAAGGATATTCGGAGGTCTTGTTTTTGTGTAGAATCAAACAATGATAAGTTAGCGCAGAGGGAGTTTTGTTTTTCAAGCGAATGACTATGGTTATCACAGTGGAGATTAGATTTTATTGTTGTTTTGCACATGCTGTTGATGGTTTGAAAGCAAACCTCTTTTATTTGTTTTATTTATTCTTAATTTGAGGTTAATTTGCACATGAATTTACTATTGTTTTATGTGGACTTTTCTTGGATAAAATTAAAAGCTCCACATACTTTAAAAATATTACTTTTTTAATCGTCTTGTGTTTTTTTATCTAGAATAGAATTAAAAATAAGGTAACTCAGTTTATTAATTTTTGATCCAATATATGCTATATTATTGTCATCAACCACGCTCTACTCCTAACCAAGATGACTAAATATGGATAAACGTAAAGTTGGTGTGGTGGCTCAGGAGCTTTCTGACTGAGAGACGCATTTTGGTCAATATCGGTGATGCCTTCTTGTCTCCATTCTCGAATGCATCTGGAGTGCCGCAGAGCAACATACTGGACTTCTTTTATTTACCGCATTCATCAATTACATCAAGTTATGGATTCCTGACGCATCGAAGCTGTTGCATGCTGAAGACTTGAAAATTTTCTCACATGTGCATGGACTCGACGACTGGCAGAGGTTGCAACAGTGTCTTGACCGGCTTAATTCGTGGTGTGCGACTAATTGTTTATCCATTAATGTGAACAAGTGTTGTGTTGTGTCTTTCTCAAGGAAAAAGTCTCACGTCTCGTTTAACTACTCACTGTCAGGGTCCTCAATTCCTCGTGCTGTCTAAGTTAGAGATCTCGGTGTTTTACTTGACCAGAAGTTAAGTTTTAACGAACCACTTTGACTATATTGTCTCAAAAGCTCTTCGTTCTCTAGGCTTCATATTGAGAGTCTCCAAAGAGCTCTCAAATAACCCATTTACGATCAAAAGCCTATACTGCTCTATCGTGAGACCCATCTTAGAATTTGCTTGTGTTGTCTGGTCTCCCATTCACCAACAACACATCAACAGACTTGAGCTTATTCAAAGACGATTGACGAAATTTATCTTTAACCGAATGACTTGGGCTAGTAGGGTCAACAAGGCCAATTATAAAACGAGGTGGCTTCTTTTCGGCTTGGAGTCGCTTGAGCACAGACTCATCTTAAGTAAGATTAATCTCAAGGCTCCTAGCAGATCACTGAGACCCAGACAGTTGCTGGCGGTTGACTTCCGGTGTTGAGAGTACGGCACGTTTGACCCCATGATTCACATGGCTAGGGACTTTAACGAAATGTGTCATTCAATCAATTTTAACCTCTCCATGTTCAGTGTCAAAACGCGTGCTCTTTAAGGCTTCTGATATGTGTGCTTACTTATTTGCGTCTGTTTACTTTGCATCATGTTTGTTATGCGTTATTTTGTTAAGCCTAGTTTGCTTGTTCTGTTTTGTTGGCCACTCGAGCCAGAAGACTTAATAGTAATAAATAAATAAATAAATCATGTGGATAAGGAACTTTTCGTTAAAATTAGGATAATGAGCGTTAGCAATATAAACATAATTTATGTATAATTGATTTTTATAAGCTGTTGAAAAAAAAACATTGAAAGGTTCAGTAAAGTGTCCACTGTATTTGGAAATCAATAGATGATCTAAATTATATAATAATATATGTCTTGGAGCCCTCTTTTTTAAATGATCCTGAGGAAGTGATAAAACATTTACATAAATAAGATTTTCCTTCCTTGCTTTCGCTTATAAAAAAACTTGAATAATGCTTAACAGAATATTCACATGAACAGCACAGCTTTTTCGATGATTTTTTCCAATTTACTACCATTATTACAAAACTCTTTGCTGTTTCTCTATTAAGCGGGTTGTTAAGGATACGTCGCGCAATAAGCATCGATTTTTCCTCGTACACTTACACCTCGTGGAGAAGTTAATAAAAACAAAAAACCGGCCCACGATAGAGTGCAACATTGTCGAAGGCGCACCAGCATCGAAGTATCGTGCCCACGTTCCGGCATCAAAAGTCGCAAACATTCCATAATTTATTAATTGATTAATTGAATCGATTCAATCGATCGTAAATTTTAGCCCACGAAAGCCATAAATTCAATAATTATTGTTATTATTATTGTTGCCGCTCGAACGCGACTGTGTATGTGTGTGTGGGTGTGTGTTTTCTGGCTCTGTTGGCCGAGCGCGGTGTTGAGTATAATTGCGAGCGAAATTGCACAGAAATAATTGCACAAAAATGCAACGCGTGCACCGAAAGGTCAACGAGCGAGTAAATCTGCTGTGTGTGTGTGTGTGTGTGTGTGTGTGCACCGGACGTGTTTGTGCGTTACGTTGCTTCGTAATGAATCTGACTGGCCGCTGTGACCGTGGTGGACCTGGGAAATGAAAAATAAAGCCAATCCGGCACAAAA
This sequence comes from Anopheles nili, assembly GCF_943737925.1. NCBI lineage: Eukaryota > Metazoa > Arthropoda > Insecta > Diptera > Culicidae > Anopheles > Anopheles nili. The sequence goes on from NC_071292.1 coordinate 42,916,444, forward strand.
AAAAGCGAATAAGTGAAAAGTGCAAGACCGCGGCAGGTGAATGTGGCATTGCGCCTTAAACCACGGTCACGCGGATTTCGCCCAGGTTGTAAACCCCGTTCTGATCCCGCGATTTCCCAGCCTGACCGGAAAGGCGAAGGTTGGGTGGGTTGTTTTCCATAATTTTTCAACTTAGTACACCTGATGGAAATGAATTTCACGTGTTGGCAAGATATTCATCAGCGCAGCGCAGCACCACACCTCGGCCGCTACTAATGGTTGCCCCTACCGTTGGGTGGATGGCAAAACTTTCAGCAACAATTCCGAATAGTTGCCCTCCGTTATGGCAGCCCGTTTCCCATTGCGCGTTATAACGTCCCCCTTTTCGAAGCGTGGTGGGGACGAGGATTTATATCCTTCAGGCATGACACGAGCCACTCGAGCCTAGGAGGCACACCCGGGGCGTTGCACGCGGCGCAAGCAACAATTGAGCAACTTTCTTGGCCCATAAATAAATAGACAGCGTGCAATTTGCGTGCGCTTTCGAGTGCGAATGCCCCCGGGAGCCGGCCTTCCTGACAAGATCGAGCGAATGGGCCTGTGGCTGTGAAGGGATGTGTGCGCTCGACGGCAGTGGTGTGTGATGGCGAAGCATAAATCATAATTCCAAAAGTGCAATAATTTCTCCACGCTTGGATTATGGCTTTTCCGTTGCTGGTTTTTATCTCGCACACCGCCGTGTATCGGCTTGAGCCACCACCCACGCACCGGGCTACTAACGGGCTGAGGGAACGCGATGGTAACGCAACAAAAAAAAGAAAGCCCTCTCCCTTAAAGGATGGCTTAGATATCCGTTTCGTGCTTCTTTTGTGTTCTTTTTTTTCTTCAGTTCGCTCTATCCCACCCCCACCATTTGTAACCCGTTTCCGATGGGCAAACTGTGCGCCGTGTGGGAAGCAGTGGGTGTACCGGACACAAATGTTCGGCAAGAAAATGTGTAACTAAAGCAGAAATAATGTTCCTTACTACTGTTTCGCACGAGATCCCGCACCAGAAGAATGCGCGGACAACAAAGAGGTTTCCCGGCTGGCCGGGTTGAGGAAACAAAATGTGATGAATGCGAAAAAGTATTCTAGTTGAGCGGGAATGCGAGAAAGAGAAAGAGAGAGAGAGACACGGTCTTGTAGGACCTCGGCCGTGGGTAGTGTTTTTGTGCCATGTGTAATTGGATTTTTGAACTGCGTGCATTATAATTTTGACGTTTCGGGTTTGATCGTTGGAATGTATAGGACCGTGATTTGCAAGCGGGTTGTTTATGAGGACGTTCGATTCGTTGGTTTTTAGAAAATAAGGCTACAATATAAAATAGGGGTTACAATTCACATGCAAAGGGATCAAAATGAAATTAACATTTTATCAGCACTTTATTTTATTATGAAAACTTATCAAAATGCGTTCTAATCTTACTTTAAGCACAAGTAATCAACCACAAACATTAATCACATGATTATTGTGACTAAAAATTGAATCTAAACACAAACAACAGCCTCGATGAAACACATAAAAAACGTTGCGGAATGTCTTCTTCTTATTTTTTACTGGCCGCTCACAATTGAGAGCACGTCAAAATGACATGGCCTACTTTGCTACCTTTCATTGCTTTTATGACGTTTCGGCTATCGAGCTCCTCCGCAATGTCGCGGAATGTAAATAGTAATTGATTATGTAATACTTGATATAATGTAATTTATTGAAAAAATAATGTAATGTAACAAATAATAATAAAAAAACAATTTATGTCAATATAAAAAGAGAGCGTATCGAGTAAAAGAGTGCATAAAAAGATTACAAAAGAGTGCTTTTATTATAGAGGTTTTTGAAGTTCTATGGTATGATTTGTGTTCACATTCTGCTCACTGATAGATAGGAAAAGAAAATGTTTTAAGGTATGAAGAAAATCTATACGGAAAATCCCGTTTGTTGCTGAATCTAATCTAATCGAGTGCTTTTATTTGTGAGGCTTCTAAAGCTACAAGGTACAATGAAGGATGTACTGAAGGAAAACGGAGAAGTACCGTACACGACAAAACTTTGTCAGAAAAACTGATACACTCGATGATTAGAAGCTATTGACTTCCAAACACCTAAACCCCGATTGCGATGAAGCTACCAAGCACACGCTCGAAGTTGTCGTTGTGCTCTCGTCTCCGTCGCTATCGAATCGATCGTTTGTTTTCATCATTAGAGCGTCAGCGCACTTCACTTTCGCTTACAGTGGCAAAGGACCGCTCAACACGGCTCCCGTGATTCGTGCTGTGGCCACCATCCCCATCGTCGCTTTCCAACACGGCCACCCTTTTGACGGTTTCGCAGGGCAACCGAAACACCGTGCCGTTGCGCTGCAAAATCGCAACAATTGCGCGAATGCATCGTGCGGAAGGATCACCCGGTGGGATGAATCTCGGACAAGCTCGACAGTTTGACTTGGCCACCGGAAGCATCAGTCAGCCTGGCATGCCACCTCCCACCCTCCCACCCCTTTTCCCCCATCACACGAAGACATTAAAAATTGCTTTCGGAATACGTTCGGCTGGGTGTGTATATTATGATTAATAACTGCAACTCTTTTGTTCGCCAACCATTTCGTCCCCGCATGGAGGGGGGGGGGAGCAAAAAAAGGGGGCAGATGGCACTTCCGCTCGCATGCGACTGATGGCCAATTCTCGCAGCGAAACGCCGTACCACGTGGGGTGGAGGGCCGTGATGTATCGTTGCTGTTTTGATTTATGATGCAAAAATAGTTCCTTTTTTTTTTTGCTTTTTCGCTCCACATCGTCCAAGCGGGTTGTGTCACGACGCGGAGATCCACGTCGAGCATGTGGGTGGAGTGGGGGATGGGAAACGGGCAGATGAAAAGCAGGACAACATGCGAGAGTGAGGTTATGTTTTTGGGTGAGCACTCGAATATGACGTGCACGCCTGGAGGCACTCGCGCGCGGAGATTGCATCCCTCGGTTGCTTAGTCGGTGCGATGCCACGTCCGACTGATGTTGGCAAGTGTTTAGCGAATTTCCCACACACACACACACACCCACCCTGTACTATGAAGCTTTTTGTCAGCGGTAGATTAACGACGGCCGCTGTCGTGCTATTTGGCGGTGTGCTTTCGGTGGCTAGGGCCTGTAATAGATGGACGATCGTTTCCCGGAAAATGATCGCCAGAAATATCATCAACCATCCAAGCATTCCGTTGGCCATCTCTCTGCAACCACCCTGTGCTGGGTGCAAAATCCGACCGCACAGGGTGGTTGCGGAAATGAGATTTTGATTATTCTCGCCATCGCGTCTAGTGGGGGAAGCCACGGGACGTGTGGTTTGCTCGGCGGGTACACAAATTGATGTTTATGGTTGCAAATTATGTAATGTGTCGGATGTAGTCGAGGGGTGGGTGCTTTTTTTATTTTTTGAAGCCCACACGAAAGATTGTCTATCACGGCATGATCATGGGACAGCTTTGTCGTTGTTTGTCGGTTGAAATGAGGAAAAAAAATCCACTACTGACCGGTTCGATCAAACGTGGGCGTGTACGATGTGAGTGTGATAGATTGGAGAATTGCACTCTTTTTTGGGAAAAGCTTCAGGCTATTGATACAACAGCTTATGGAAGGAAGTTATGTCGCTGTTAATCCTCTAATTTATCATGAAGCTTCAAATACGCTCCACCGGGCGTAGCTTAAACTTAGCTTAGCGATTTTTACGACTCTGTTTCGGTTAGCCAGACCACCACAAAAGAAAAAAAAAAACAACCCAACCAGCTTCCGGAGCCACGATGAACCCTCGGTTAGCGAATATATTACCACGAGGACGGGGCAACGTCGCGACGCGAGCACACCCTGCTGAGCATATGCTGCATGTCATTAGCAACCTGTTACCGGTGATGAACATTAAATAGTGTTGTCAATGCGAATCAGATGCAAGATTCATCGGGCACCGTTTGGCTAGGCAAAGAGTAGCAAGCTAAACCCCCCTTGGAACCGGCAGCGGCATGATTATCAGATTGGATAGTGTGCGAAAGGGGATTAGTATCCATCATTAGGGAAAGTCATTAAATCAACAGCGGGCGTTTGCCGGAGCGAAGACGTACATCTCGCGCTGAAAAGTGTCACTTTAATTAATAACCAGATTAAAAGCCGTGTTTGACGAACGCGTTAGAATGATTTATGGTGATTGGGAGCAAGTGAAGCGTGTCATTTAATTTCTGCGACCTTCTGGAAGGTCGTCTATTAAATTAATAAACAATCGCTGGTACACGTGTGGCCCGTTTGTGGGATTCCTATTTTCTCTTCTCTCAAACCGCTTTGCGGTGTATAAGCGCACAGTTTAAAATTGTTATGTGAATTGTTCGGTACTTGTGTTGCGCTTCCATAAACGAAACCACCACACACCGTGACGAACGAATGCACCGGAATGCGGGGTTTTTTTTTCATTTCCTGGAAGCAAATGATACGCTTTAAAAAATAATTATCTCGCCTCAAATCTTGCCCGACTTTTTGTCCGCCCGTTTTTGATTGAATAAACTTGGCAACGAAATATGGCACGGGCAAACTTTTCCAATCAATATTTACCACTAGTGTAAGCATTTTTGTGCGGCCATTGTTTCTGCGAGTTCTCGGGTTAGTGCTGGTGCTTGCCGGGAAGCTGCTGCTCAAAACCGGGGTTTATGGTGGAATGCTGAGAAGCAGAAGAAGAGCAGCGTGAAGAAAACAAAAATTGCTCCTCCACAAAAAAAAAAAACGGCGAAATGAAATGAGCGGGATCGCACGCGCACAACGCAATGATTAAAACGTTGCCAAAGAAGAACAACCGCATCCGAAACGGCATTAAGTGTAAAAAATGACTTTTCCAACTTTTGGCAAGCGGAAAAGTTGTATTGTTATGAATTGCTTTTCAAATTCTTTACGAGGTCAGGAGGAAATCGGTTAGAACGAAAAGTTGTCTCAACGCCGCCGGTTGGGTTGGGGACACAGTGCCAGTGCAAATGCCCGTTGGTTCGCCAAATGTTCAATAGAAAACCGCTAGCGAGCGGTGGTCAGCAAGCAAGAATGTTAGTTATTAGTTATCATGTTGGTTTGCTTGTGCTTTTTTTCCACTGTCGTGATTTGAAACCAAAAACTATTATGTCGCACATGGGAAAAAAACTTGTGGCTAAGAGGAATTGCACTGAACCTAATGTTTCGGGTGGCTAAACTGCAACTATCGATTGGCTGGAACAAACTAGTTGTATTTAAATTATGCTCTCAACGAAGGTATTTAGACCATGCTTTGGAATGTTTTTGAAAATGTGATGTGACTGTTTCTTTTTTCTATGCTCATTTGTTAACATTTTCTACTGTGGTAACAAGTTATGGAGCCACTTTTTTTCGTATAAAACCCGAATCAAGAACTATGTCGGTGGTATGTAAACCGACGTATTATAGCATTGTATGGGAACAAAATTGTACAAGCATGAAGAGAAAAAAGAAAGCACAAGCCTACTTACACATATTCAGCCGACAATAGTTTATAAACCCTCTTCCGGTTCTCATGCGCATGCATTTATTTCCCTACCGCAGGCAAGTGATGTGAAAATGAGAAGGGAGAGAAACAGCAAACAAAAAAAAAGGCTCGAAAAAGGAAATGGCTTAAATTTGCAGCAGTCCTCTCGCTTGCGTCGTGGTATTTTCGGTCAAACCACCGTATAGAAGATGTTGACGATCGCGAGCACTTGAGCGTTTTCCTGCGTCCCGTTCCTTGCGAGCCAAATTAAAACTCCACGGGGGGGTGGTTCATTTATGGCGCTTCCATCGGGCAGGTGGTAATGGTGCTTGCACACCGAGACGCCCAGGTTCAGCGTCATGTGAAGCAAAACAAAAAAAAAACAAAAATGGGGGAGAAAAAATACGCAACCCAACCACTCGCGAAATGATTTCCGCGCCGTCTGTATTCTGGAACCACTCGCCGATGGAAGCGAACGTCGGTGGAATCGGGCTCCCGTTCCCAATTTAAAATGTTTAGTTCAGAAGACATGAATGAGAATAATTTCAATTGCACACACTTGAGGTGGGCGGACGAGCGCACATTTCCCGCAACGTTTCACCGAATTAATGGCACACCGAAAGCACCCTTAAAAATGCATCCCATGCGAACCCGGGGCGCGTTCGGGAAAATGTAAAGCACCACGGAACGGTTTTTCGCGATGCGAACCAATGCGCACCAGTTCCATTTTTCCCGGTCGCGTTCTGTTCGCGAGTTACATCAGTTCTCGGGGCTTTTTTTTTGTTGTTGTTGTTGTTGCTGTTATCCTTGTCAGCGTTGTTGGCGCCCGCGCGCGTTTGTAAACTTTCTTGCCATGGTTCATTTGCCGTGCCCGATGGCGTTTCGATAAAATGTAGTGACGAGAGAGCGAGAGAGAGAGCGAGAGAGAGAGAAACCTTCGGGAAGCGCATTTCCACGCGCACACGCGAGTACAATGTGCGCGAGCTGGACAACGCTGGGCGTCCCCCGGAAAACGGAGCAGCATTAATGAACATTCCCTTTGATCACGGGGCTGCTGATGGTGTTTGGTTGAATCGAAATTAACATTCCGACGCGTCGGCTTTGGCTCGCTGCCACTGATAGGCCGTGGGTTTTGCGAGCGAACGCGCCTGCTGCCAGCATGCAACGATATTAATCATTGAGACGGAAATGTGGCCGACGGCTGAAGAGAGTGGTGGCCGACCCATCCGGTAGGTGCTGCCGCGAAACATAATTAATCATCCCCACCCTGAAACGGGGGGAGGGCGCAGAAATTACCGAGAGCACCCCTCGGAGAGCGTGCATTCCTGCGCTGGCGAAGCGAACCCTGAACGCCCGCTCGGATGTTTATCAAAAGCAACGAGAATTTACATATAAATACACGAAATGTTTGGCTAGTTGTCCATCACGCGGAGCGGAATGGAATCCGTGTTTTATGATGTTTCATTGATTATCTAGCGTCAGGGTAGGGCCAGGGAATGCACATACGCGCGCGAGCGCTAATAAATGCCCGAAGATGGGCCCGACTCATGAATATGTAACGCTCGGCGGCTGTTAAAGCGGCCAGGACTCGACTCGAATGCAAGGATGAATGGTTGCTTTATCATCACCGAAGACAGATACATTGTCCCGGGTTGTTCACCGGGTGGCCACTCGCTTTGTTGGTCGGTGCAAGCGATGGTTGCGACCGGGATGGTTTATTGCTTCATAGCTCAGCGCGTGCATCATAATTGGCTCTAATGCCTTCGCCCTTTCGGTTGTTGCCGTGTACACGCATGGGCATGGGATGCTAAATCACTGCCAGATCGAGCGATAGGAACAAAGCGCAGGGATCGCATCTGCGTGGGACATAAATTAAAACATTAAAAAAAGAGATAGAGAGAGAGACAGCGAGCGCGCAATCATGCCAATTGAATCGCTTTTGTGGAACCGCACAAATTAAGCACTATAAACGTTTCAGGCCGTTGAGGGAGATTCTGGGCTTGAGTGGTTTACACTTCACGTAAAGGCGTGTTGGGTGTCTATTTGGCGATCTGAAATGGAGGGTTCTCTTTTTTGAAAATTGCTTTTAAAATGCATTTTGTTTCATTAGTGCAAACTGTTGGAATGCTGGATCTTTTGGAAGAACCAAATTTACTTGCTTAACCACACATATTGCAAAGAACTCAAAACAAATGTTTAAAAAGACATCGCTAAGGGTCCCTCTTTGGTACAGTGCAAATGCATACCATATAGAGAGTAAAATACTCAAAATTTAAAAGATCATGTCGAAATATAAAATATTCTATGATGGTGTATGCAAACTTGTTGATAAGAAATTTAGTACGTTAAAACAAATGTTTTTGAATAGTTCCCTATTTGTAAGTTCTTCTAAGTTTTGTCACACACTTGGTTCTTTGATTAAAATAGATTATTAATATACACTAAGAAATTAAGCTTACTTCACTTTAAATTAAGGATTTTTAAATTCAAGCAATTTTTTTTCTCCAGCACACAAATTAATCATTCACTCGATGTTGAAGCACAAGCATACATGTTTTCATCATCCAAAATATCTACAATAATAGTAATCTGTTTCAATAAGGAAATATGTCTTACTCGAACCCATTACTGCTACATTACATTCCAGAATTGTGATAACTGAAATGTACAAGAATTTGAAAGACCCTTAATTACTTAACTAAGCTTAATCATTTTTGGAATGAAACATGCATCCTTTTTGGCCACTTTAAGTACATGAATCGAGTGAGTATCACCCAGAAGAAGAGTTAAGACCCGTTACTCGTGTTGTATGAGCTTATATTTTTGAGCACGCTTTTTTTCAGACCATCTCCCAGCCACAGCGCTCACTGGGGCTTGAAATGAATTCTTTCTCGATGCGCCCGACTCCGAGGTTGAATAAATAATATATCTCAGTTACTCCGCTTTCCACTGAGCGACACCCGAGCCCCAGATTAGCTCTGGCTCGGCTCTACCAACGAGGTGTAGCAAATAAATAAGCGACAGAAGCAAAAGAAGCAAAAAGGAAAAGCAAGAAAAAAAACAACATCTCTCGAAACCTCACTCACAAGGGCAGCTGAATAATTGAAGTTCAACAAATTAAAGCCAGCACCAGATTAGCATTCATTATATTTCCATAATATAACAACTATTATGAGCTCATAAAAATTTCTCGCACAACCCGTTCGGACCCTCGGCGGACGAACGAACGGACGGTAATCCTGCCCGTGATCCCCACGAGCCTGCGAGGCTGCAGCGACGGGTTATTTTTGATCAAATCTAGCCGAGATTTCGAGCGCCTTCGGCCGACCGGGTCCTTCGAGTCCTTTCCCTCGAGAGAGAGAGAGAGAGAGGCTGCGACGCGATTGCGAGCCGGCGAGGGATTATTTCATTATTATTAGCAAACGGCCAAGAGGGTTGTACAAGTGCTTAGTGCCTTCGTCGGGGCGAAAATCTCCGCCAGTGGCAGTGCACATTTCCACCAGGGAGAGAGAGGTGTAGATTTTTCCTCGGTTAATGTGGCTTTTTGCTCGATCTTTCCGTTCGGCTTTCAACCTACCTAGCGGGCACAGTTTTGTGAAGTGATTTTTCTAATTAAATCAAGATTGATGCACGTTCCGCTTTGCCTTTCGTGAAGCTTCAAGCTGCACTCGTTTGGGGTGGGTTTTTCTTTTTTGATTTTCCCCAGCTATTTCTTCCGCCCCCATGTTCACGATAAACGATGCGTAAAATCAACACCCATCGCAGGCTTGGGAGAGCGTACCGGGAACCCCTTTAATTATGGCGATCGCCATAAATCGCTCAAACCGCGACAGGTTACACGATTGAAAGTTTCCGCCCCAAAAGCCCGCCAGTTCTTACTTCAGTCTTATGTCCTTTCGCGCCGCGTGGCCAGACCGGTTGAGTTTGCTGATGCTGTCAACTCCGGAGCCGGTCGGTTTTTCCTTCGCACGAGGACGCGTGTACCGCTTTACGTAACGCAAGCCAGGTTCTGTGCTCCCTCGAGGACCTCGTGGGCTAAGACGCAGTAGCAGGAAAACAAAAAGAAAAAAAAAACGGCGACCGGACCGGACAGGAAGCGCACGCGCCACCGTGTCATGGTGGGCATGGTTTTCTTTTTTTCGCAAAGAGCGTTTTTCGTTTTTCAACCGCTCGCAAAAAGTGGCGAAATTTTAGAATCGATCGTAATATTTCACCGTGCCAAACCAGCGTGTGTGAAGAGCCGGGGGCCAGGCCGGACCAAAACGGGCAAGATTTATGTGTGTTCGTTTCAGTGTGCGTACGCTGGCCCCTTCACGGTAGGTGATCACCCACACCAACGCGTTGGTGTGGCGCGCTTCAGGCGAAGAAGTCAGTTGACATATTTATCAAGCCATTCCCCATCCACCCCCAGCTTGATGGAGAAAACCCGATCTGGGGCGGAAACTTACTTACTGCACTTTCGAACCACACCACACCGGATTAGGCCTACTGGTGTGGGTGTGTGGGTGGGTGTGGGTGGGGTGGTTGGGTGGGTGGATGATGCGAAGACGAAGCAGGACAAGTGTAATCTTGATTAATGTAAGGGCCTCCACCGAGAGTCCTCCTGCATGAATTCTGGAGCAAAATGGCGATGGATGTATGTGTGTGCGTGCGTACGTGTGTGTGTGAACGACCGGGAAAAAGGGGGACATTTTTTGTTTGCGCTGTGTCGTCGTTTCCCCGGCCGGTTTTGACTGCGTAAGACACTGGCACTGGCTTACGGGATCGGTAAAGACGAATCGCTTCCGGGCGAATCCTGGGGACACTTTGTTCCACCATTCGATGGACGACGACGACGACGACGCTGCTGCTGCTGTTTGTAACGTTGGTTAATGAGCTTGAATGATGGCTGCCGGACGGCGATGGAAGTAACCACGAGCGCGTTTGATTAATACCCAAAACTTTCGGCAAGGCCTACTTTGGGAAGGACGCGAACGCAGGCGAGTCCAATCGCGTGGCGTGTGGAATTACTTCACAATGGGTGCTTTTTGAACCGTTTGCCGGAATTTAGACGGTTTGGGAATCGAAAGGGTTCCGATTTGCACGGAATTCACGCCAACTGCCACTGGCACATGGACGAGAGTTTAATAAACTTGTCAAGAAAATGCACAGCTACGCTTCTCCAGGGGTGGCGCACTTTTAAAATAAACTCCTTCGCCTGAAAATCGAGTGTCTCTTCCCGGGTGGGACTTTTCCTATAAGTCCCATCAGGACGCCGTCTTGCGGGGTCTTGCATGCCTTGCACCGGCGCCCGTTCGCTCTCATTTACATTCATCTCGAGACGGAAAGTCTATGAATTCTGCGCCTGAAATTAGGCACAAATGTCGCCCCCTTTCCAAGCACTTCGTGCACTGGGCATTAACATTCTCCCTGCATGGGGTGGCTGGGTCGCCATTTTGGAGTCCCCGAGTTCCGGCATTCCCCCCCCCCCCCGAGAGTGGCTTGTCCGACATCAGCTTCGCTTACTTACGCTCCGCCAGCTGTGATTGTCATTTATCCTGGCGCTTTAGACACCGCAAGCAATGCCGGCAAAGGGCTTCCTGGGCGCGTTCGGGTTTGAGGGGTGGTTTTCCCACCCACCCGGGGTCTCGAGCGCAATCACACTAACGAGTGGAGACAGTTTCCGGTTCCGGTTTCTGGGGAGAAGAGGGGGTCGCAAAACCAAAAATAGTATTATTACGTAATTAAGAAAATACTTTCCTCATTAGACGAGACACAGATGTTACAGGCCACTCGAGACAATCTTTCTCGCATTGTTTGCTGGTGGTGGAAGGTGGTCATCATTAAAACCCGTCAGTGGAAGGCCTGGGGGTGGGGGAGGGGGAGGGGGTTGATGGGAAGAAGAAGAAGCGAAACATTTAACGGTTTTTAGCCCATGCCCCCATGAGCGGTCGGTTGGGTGCGCTTCGGCGGCGAACATTGCCACATTGCCTCGGACGACATCCAGACTGGGCCGGAAGCTGTGGAAATGTATGTGTACCAGTGTGTGTGTGTGTGTGTACGGTAAAGAGTTGCTACTGGCGGTTTGGTTCGGGTGCTTGTGGCAGGAAAACGGAACGGAATTAGTCTCATACTTAGCTGTTCAACATGCCACGGTTAACGTGTGCAGGCAATTAGTTTCACTTCACGACAAAAGTATCGTGTTGCTTTTCTTCTTCGTTTTTTTTTTCTGTTGCATCAATTTACAAGCGCTCGTGGGAGGGAAACTAAATTCGCACACCTTCGCCGCATCGATGGAATCGATAGCAATAAGCTCGAGCCCGGGAAGGCATTCTCCGTTAATCCGGCAGCAGACGATTGTCATTTGAACGGGCGCAAAGAGGCCAATGGTGCCAGCGCCGCAAATGGTTTGCCCGCGAGAAAAGCGATGTCTCATTATTTGGCCAATTGCACCGGGGGTGGGAAACGTCCACGACTACGCTCGTGATGATAGTCAGTCCATCGTACCTTTTAAAATATCCAACAACGACGTTTTCGCGCCGTCCCGGCTTTGCGACGTTGCCAATGAGCGTGTTTAGTTTCCAATTTCGTACCGACCTCGAAGATAATCGCCCAAAACGGGGCCGTCTGTGGCAATGAAAGCACTTTGCTGCCATTAAAATAACGCTTGCCCCGGGCTATCGCTGCGATGGGGCCGGCACACATGTTGGGCCGTGGAAATCGCCTGTGGATGTGTACCGGTTTTTTTATTTGCTCCTTTTTCTTCCTCTGTTGCTTTATTGGTACTGGCGCTACGTGCCACGGAGACGTTACGGGTTAAGTTAGTGTAAGCGCTGCTGCTGTTGCTATTATTTTTCAACTTCTATCCCCCCTTGGGCTGGTCGTTTGGAGAAAACTGGCGGCTGGTCAGTGGCCGGTGTGCGGTGAAAAAGATAATGGAAGATTCTCAATCTTTTGGGACGACACCAACTCTTTCGAATGCGCACGGAAAGTGCTTTGCTCGCACTGATGAAACGTTGCGATACGATTGGTGAGGAGTGGCAGAAAAAGAAAACGCGCATCACTCGCTGCTCGGCTGGGAGCGAGTGAAAAAAGCACACAAAAAAAAGAAAACAAAAGGGAAGCAAATATTACACAGCCAGCCTTGTGTGTGGTTCGGCGGGAGGAAAAAGCGGAAAAGCAGACCACAAAAGGCCGCAACGGACGGTGCCATTATATTTTGGGAGGTTTATTTCTTACGAACTTGCAAGGCAGCTTGGGCGGTTTGGGTAAAGTCCTGTGCGCGCCGGCAGGAAATAGTGTTATTTGATTAGAGAATTTACTAACCTCAGATGTCATTATTGTGTTACTTCGCGGTGTGTAACGCTTGGGTAACGGCTGGAGCCTAGCGGGCATATGGAGTAACGGGAGATTTTTCCTTCACCAAGCGATGGCTTTGTGTTGGTATAAAAAACGTCCCTTTCGTAGTTTCGCATTGAGCTTCCTTTTGTGATGACTGTTTGTACGTTGAAGCTATGATTGTTCATTGTGAATTTTCCCATTTCTATAGATCATTTATTTCTCATTGCCAGGCCGAAATGATGAAACAGCAATGCGAATGATCTTAGTAGTAAATATGGTAATAGTACATCGTTTAACACAACGAATATTTTAAATTGCATTCAACAAGAGACCCAAATCACCCAAAACAAAGTTCTGCCTTAAAATTGAAGTGAAATGTTTGTTATTTCTTTTGCAATGCCTTCACAAGTGTTACACGGTCATGGCCTACCTTGTAAAGGCATTTTTTCCTTTTTTTCTTTTTTTCAAATGCATACAAAAAAGCTTTAAGAAAAGACACATTTGCCTAAAAAAAGACACAAGTTGAAATTGTATAGTTCTATGTACCACAGACAAACCGAAATCAATTCTAATATCAACTCATAACACTGAAAGAAATCTAGGATTTTCAAATTGAAATTACAGATACAAAAATACAGATGTATGAAATGTCAGAAGGATTTCAGTAATTATGAACTCAAGCGATGCGAATTAAACAAGTTCAATTCGTTGGCAGCTTTTCTCCAGCAATCATCGTATTCTTTAGTGATAAGGTCAAATGATTTTCTTGTGTTAGGTTAACTGACAAACCGAAAGTAGAAGCAATTCGATCCAAGAAAAATCGCATTGGATATTTGTCTATCCCAGTTTCGGATACGGTGCACATAAATTAGAACACTATTGCTTAGCTTTGGAAAAATAATGAACGGACGAGCATATTACACTATTTATCAAGATGATGTAACAGCTCTACGATTGTTTCAGCGCTGTTTCGGCATCTTGAAAAATAATGTTCATAACATTAGCAGCTTCTATTTTTTTCCATCAGCTGTATTTTTGGATTGATTTCTAGGGCTGTTGGTATCCGGGTTGTAATAATTTGATTCATTCATGTAACACCGACGAAACCTGGTCCTGACCTTAGAAATGAGCGTGTGATAAGCGTGAATGAAGGCAAAACCCTGCTCACCTTGATCCGGACTGATGTGTCAGAAACATTGCGGCTAATATTTCGGATCTATCCTCCGGAAACCACGCGAACAACGGAATCGCTCGCCCCCTTTCCACACCCCAAACTGTTCGTCCTTAATTTCCCCGTGACACTAGCGGCTTACCTTCAGACCCACCGCTGCAAGTGTGCTAGTGCCTAGCCTCATTTCTTGGCACTGTGTGCGAATTCCGGCGTGCATACGATTCCAACACCATGAGCTTCAATTAATTTTGAAAATGAAATATGCCAGCGGTAATGGGAAGTAATTTATATCTTTGATTGGATTATTTATGTTTAGGCGTGCGGTCGAGCCACGGAACCACGGGACCACGCGGTCCTGCCTGGCGGGAATCGGTGGGTTGAGCCAACCGAAGCGTTTTTGGTGCCAAGCCAGCCAGCCAGCCAAGCCGAAGGGTGCCATTTAGGATGTCTCGGTTTTGTTATCGGGGAAATTATCTCATTTTTCTTGCGTCCACCGTGCAAACGCCCCCTTTTCGTCAGCCCATCTTCACCGATGGAGGCGCCTGGTGGGTTTCGCGGGCGGAAGAAAACCCCCCCCCCGGTGTTGGACCCGGAAGAACGTGAAAAGTTGCCAATATATATATTGTTTCCATTTGTGGTAATGGTTGTGTGTGGTAATCACGGGCAGGATTACGGGCGCACTTGGGGGATTTGTCGAGCGAAGACTAATGACAGGTGAGCTATCGTTAGTAAGCGCTTCCGGTGGAAATGGTGTGTGTGTATGTGTTTGCGGGCGAAATCAACACTTTGGCGTCCCCGCGTGCGTTTGATGAGTTTCAACATTAATAATTTACTTTATCGCCTTGCGCGTGGGCCCCTTAACCTCCACCCTGCAGACCGCTAATATGCGACGCGTTTAATTGGCCGACGCAGCCGGCTGGTTACGGGTATGGTTGATTTGTGGTCACCACTTAGTACTGTTAATAAGGATGGTTTATAACACTTTTAACAGCGCCTCGGGTAAATGAATTCTCACCTCACTGGGCGCGTGGGTTCGTGACGTGACAGTGCAGTGGAATTGCTTCCTTGCCGCCGTTTTACGATGTTTACGAGGCATAAATTTGGCTTGTTTGACTTGTTATGTTGTTGTGTTTTCGCCAGTAATTAGTGATTCGTCTTGGGGACGCTTTGCTTAATTGTGAGCATCGCAGACAATTGGATCGGTTTAAACTACGATCGTGAAAGGCTGCACGATCGTCCAGGGTTGTTTGAGTTTGCTAAACAAACGCTACTTTCATCGTGCCTCAAACGACCTTTACTGCAGCTTCCGTACATCGTGACATATTTAATAACTTGCGCTTAAGATTCCAACGATAACCGCCCAGCCACTTCGCTTTTCAAGGTGTGATATTTACACCGCCAGCACTACATTTACTGTGGCTTTCAGCTCGGCTTTCCGCCCGCCAGTCGTAAAGCCGCGAAGAATAATCCGCCCTGTAACTCGCTGGCAAAAGTTTTGTCGAGTGCGATTTTTCGTCCCGGTTTTGATGGCGTTCACCGAAAGAAGCGCAAAGTTTCGTTTTATCGCGCCATGATTGATAAGGTAATAATTACGTATATCAAAGTTACGGGCCAGCATTAAAGTTGGCCGTATTGAGCATCTTATCGCTGCGTCCAGTGCCGCTGTCCGCGCACCACCACGGTGGCATTGACGTTCTCGAGTGGAAAATCCAGTGGAAGATGGACGAACTGTTCGAGTGGGGTGAAAATAATGGCCCAAAAAAACAAAACGGCCATCTCCTGACGACCATCCTGGATGAGAGTAATAGCAACCATCGCGGCGCAAGGAAAGAGTGCCCAGAACTCAATGATGACACTCACGCGTGAGTGCTCATTTTCCCCAACCGAGATCCCATTTGCTTTACCCCTTTTCAAAAGACCATCCGGCACTCACTGACTGCCGGCATCACTCAGCCGATCACTCACAGAAAAGGTGGAGATTGTACACTCACTCACACTCACTCAACCCACGGGAGATGGAAAACCTTCTCCGGTTTACATGGCCGTGGATCGTGCCCGTTGTAATGGAATAACCCCCTCCCACTTTTTGGCAACACTCACCGGGAGTGAGTGAGTTCTACCAGTAGGCCAGCGGCTGAAGTGCGCATGAGCCGGTTTCGGTGCCGCGTACGCCAGTCGAAATCTCGGCTACTCGGATGGGACTTGCCTTTTAGTGGGCCAGCAGTCCGTTTCCAGAAAATAGCTAAAATGTGCGTGTTATTCCAGTACAGCTCAGCCGACAACGCTGCAATTCTTGGGGATAATTAAAGCGATGCCGTCCGTTGGGCGTGAAAAACTCCGCGAGTACGCCAAGCGAGGACACGCGCCGCAAAGGGGCGTAAATAAATGAGCATTTGAACGCGTGCCGTTGCAAGGACGAAAAAAAGAAAAGATTTCTCTTTTTTGCAGCGTCACAAGTATCCTCCGAAATATGGTGAAATTCGAATGGCAGAAAAACGCGCATCTAGTTCAAGCAGGATTTGTGGAAAAACTCTGCCTTTGCTGTGGCGATTTTCTCGGTGCTGTACGCCCGCTCTGTCTGACACGGTGACACGGAGATGGGCGACGAATTTCCCGAACCCGGGCTGTGGTTGTGTGTAATTTTGATCGATTTACGAGTTACTTTCGCGGCCGGTGACGCCTTTTCTAGCAGCGTGTTGCTGCTGCTTAAGGCTGTTCTCGGGCGCACAATGAAAAGTGTGTAACATTGCTGCTGCATTATTGAGCGAGCCTCGAATTTAGTCTCGTACTTTTAGCTACGATCAATTATTAAGTCATCCCATTGGTTGAAATTTTCCAATCGCTGAATAAATCATCGCCATCAGTTTTGCACCGTCAACGCACCATGAATCGCCAATTAGTCACATTGCGATTAGAGCCGTGCGTGTTTTGCACTGGCCCTGGTGCTCTGATAGCCAGAGGAACGAGGCGGTGTACCATCGATAGCATAAAAGTGCCGTGAGATGGGTTGCATGTGGTGGCTTGAAATATTTACAGCCTTAAAGTACGGGCTCGGGTTGGCTCGGTTGTGGCCGGAAATTGATGCCATGCCGTGAGGTGAGCATCCGAGCCTCAATCGGATTTCTGTGAGGGTGTTACATAATTTATGTTTCTTAGCATTACCAGGGTTTTACACATCGACATGGACGACCGTCGACGAGGTCATGCGTCCGTCGGCCATGGATCCTGAGGGTGGTTTTTGGTGGTGTGCGTGCCGGTTCCTTCGGTTCCTTCGGATGTAAGCTTCCGTGTTGTGGGTAGTTTTATATCAGGGATGGCCGACGGGATCACATCATCGTCGTGAGCGTTGGTTTGTATTGTTCATTTTTATGCTCTCCTGTCCGTCTGGTCGAGCGTCGTGGTGACAAACGCCCCGAAAGCCATTAGTAAAATCTCCAAAGAAACACACCTTTTCCCTGTTGGCCCATGATTAGGTTTCGGTTCGTTCTTTGTCTTTGCCCATTTGCTGTCCGGTCATTGGCTTCGATGGAATAATGTACGTACGAGCATTAATGGAAGCCAACCTTGTTTTTTTTATTGTGTGTGCGAGGGTAATCTGTCTGGGTGGTTTGAGGTATATTTGATGGACATACCGAAGCCAAAAAAAAAAGAAAATGCTCTGTTCTGAACATATACGAGCGTAATTCAAACGATGGAATAGTGTGACGCTACTAATGATTTATTTTACGACCATCACATCTGATAGACATACACATTTACCCAAAAAACTTGATAAAATGTTTAGTAGTTTGTATGCACGTTAATAGAGTACTTTCTGGACAATTTTTACGTCGTTACAACACAACATTAGAAAATATGCACAAGTAATAGCTGCTTCGGTTTTGGAGGTTTATGGTCTCTTTATAATAAACAGTTTAAGCTTCATTTTACAGTAACATTTACAGGCTCTAATCGAGAGATGTTTTACCCTTCTTTGAGTACCCATGCGCTCAAGTACACAAATTGAATGGAAGCTCTCGTAATGCAACGCAGTAATTTCTGCTATTCATTTTTATTTCCTTTAATTCCAAACTAACACTGCACCTGAAGAGCCCTCATCGGTAGGCAAACGAAGCACCACCGGGCTGCGTTTAGCAACGGCGCTCCCATAAGTTCCCGGGCACACCACAAAATGGCTGTGACTTTGGCCAAGATTTTGCACCACATCGAGGAGCAGCAGCAGCACCACAGCAGCGCTAGTTTTCGTGTGGTGGATAACGACGGCAATAATCGTTATCATTTATTCCATTATGGAAATATTTAAATAGGATTTTATCAAAAACCCCCACCCCCTTTGTGCCTTTTGCGAGCAAGAAATGAACCGAAACCACCACCGAAGCGAATTCCCGAGCATGCGGATGCGGTTGTTGTGTGATTGTTGTGTGTCCTGAAACCCATTGGCGTTACGAATGTTACAGCCGGTGCGGTGAAACGCAAGCAAAAGGCACAGGCGAGTGGCTCGAGTATATGTCCCGGCGTGCCGGCTTGGGACGTGTAAAAGCCACAATCCGGTCACAGGTGCACTCTGGTGCATGGACCCCTAATGTAAGCGTCGTGCCGTTTTCTAGCTTGCACTAAAGACGCTCGAGCTTTTTATCGCTCGAATGGAAGAGTTCGCCAAGCGGAGGTGGCTTAGCTGCTTGGTATTTTATTTTTTTTTGGGCACGTTTCCTCTCCAAGCGGAGAAGTTCATATCTAATCCACATAGAGCGGCACTTGACCGAGACGATTGTCTGGATTAATAAATGTCCCCGGCAACATTCAGCGGCTGGTATGTGACTTGCCAAATGGTACGGAAGTCACTTGCTCCTGCTATTTCTGCTCTAATGCTCAGTTACCAACCAACAAATGAGAATGAAGGCGATGATTTTAAAACTAAGACACAAAATGGGGAATCGAGTCTGCTCGCAAGTGCATTGGGGCTTCTGTTGAGGTTGTCGTACGAGAGCATTGTTCACCAGAGTGGGATGTGAAATGGCGAACGATAAGCGAAGGTGGATTGCGAGTGGTGCCAAAAAAAAAACGCCCGCTGCACTTTGAGGTTGTTCTTGATGGGAAAGTGAATCCTTACGTCTCTAAGGATTTGTGAAATTGTAGTATATAGTTCCAATTCACCATCGGTTTACAATTTTTCCGCTCCTTATGCGAGTAAACACGAGATTTTTTACTATTTCGCTTGTAAAATGGAGGCACGCTTTTCACGAGAAACAGATCTGTCGAAAGAATAACAGCGCTTCCTTGTTTAATTATTCCATGATATATATATATATATATATATATATATATATATATATATATATATATATATATATATATCGCAAACAAAAGATTCCTTCTCGCAAACAGCGTCCTGTTTTATCGATCCTGAGGTCCAAAAATAGCTTTAAGAATATAATGGCGCTCTGAAACCGGATCCCTCGATTGCGGATCGAGTATCGCGTTCCGGATGTTGAGCCTAATTGACTCTAAACTGACCGCAACGGGCAGTCCGAACCGATTCGACCGATTGCACGGATGTGCTGCGAGAGAAGCAAATCCGACCGAAGAAAATATTGGTTTCCTTCGATGCTCCCGAAGGGGAGCGGGCTCACACTAACATCGTGCATTTTTATTTCACCATAATACCTTCGCCCAGCCACAATTTTAATGCACACCGACGTGGCCATTGGCGAGGATATCGTTTTACGATGTACGCCATGAATTCCGGTCCATTAAAAACAAATTGCCTTAAGTAAACATTTGAATTACGGCTCGGTGGCGGTTTGTACGGTGGAATACGATAGGCCCCTAGAGGAATGTTCCCTTCTCGCTCGTGGTAAGGAAAAACGTTGTGGGAAATCGCCTTCACTGGGAGGCTTGTGGGCGCATTGTGCCGAAGTAGTCAGGCGAAAAGTTGCAGATGATACGCTGGCGCAAAGCATGATGTAAAACCCACCGATGAGTGATAACCTACGCGCGATGTGTATTACGTGTACTATCGTGCCTGTTATCTTGCAAATCATCGCAATCGAGCTGTTCTCGCTCCAAGCAGATCGTCGCTCATCGTCGGGGTATTGGGCAAGTCGCGAATGGAGGGTTTCCAAACTTCTTCCGAAGCCTCACAAAACGATGAGTCATCGCGCATAGCATAGAGAGACGGCTTGGGCATAATTACACATTGAAGATTGAAACCGACAAAGTAGGCGAGCTACCGCTGTTTGACGTGACGTCTGCCACCGCTGGGCGCTGGTGAGCTCGCCTACTGGGACTATAAATTACTCACAAGCACCTCCGACGGTTAAGTAAGAACGTTGCACATCGGGAAAAGCGATCCGTTTGTTTCTGTGGTATTTGCGTGTTTTGTTGGTCGAGTTTTGTTGCCCATCGGGGTGGTTAAGTGAACGCAACGAGCTTTCCAGACAGTGAGTTGTAGCGTCATGCCTGAAATTTCCGCTGGAACCAGCGCCGAGCGCGAACGCACGCACCAACTGGAAAAGCAGGCGTTTCTTGGAATGAAATTCGCCGAAACCGTAAGCAGAACAGGAAGGACGACAGCAGTGTGTCACTCGCGCCCTGGGTCGTCGTGTTCCATCAAATTGACTTGTCATGTTAAGACAATTTGTTCTTTTTCTCGGCTTCGTGTGGTTCGTCGCGCTGCTGGTAACCGTGCTCGACGTGCTGTGGCTGGTGGTGGACCTGTGCCTGGGAAGATTTCGTGCCTGATTTGCGCGGCGCTGCACATCCAGGGCTTTCTGCACCATCCGGAACCGTTTCCCCACGAGATGCTGTTCTGCGGTCTGTTCGCCAGCTACTTTCTGATCTCGTTCTACTCGTTTCTGTTCCTGCTCAAGGGCTGCAGTCAGGTGAACTACACCGTCGAGGCGGTGGTGGCCGGTGGTGCCTTCCTGCTGTTCGTCGTGTCCGCGTTCGTTTCGATGTACCACGCGGAAAAGGACATCCATCTTCAGTACCTGACGGACGAGGAGGAATGGTACCACCAATTTTTTATCTACTGCCGAATGCAGAGCCTGAGCGCAACAATTACGGCGCAAGTGTTTCTGGTCCACTGCTCGCTGGCACTCGAACTGGCCGGGTTTCTGGACCGATGGTTTGGTGGGCTCGCCGGGCGCCCATTGGGCACGGGAACGGATCCGGAAGCAAGCGAACGGTTGCAAATCAACCCATTCTGGATGCCTGCGTTGATTGCGATACGAAAACGGTTTTCGTGCAACTGCGAACGAAACGAAGCAGGTGTATTACAGCGCTCTTTGTAGTCTCAAGCGGTTGTGAAATTAAATGTTTGCCTGTTTGGTGCTCGGGAAACGAGACGAAAAAACACAATCCGCAATGCTAAATGCGTGCGGTTCCGCTTGTTCGTGGAGGTTTGAGCACCGCATCATCTGCTACAAACATCGGGGCACATTCGTTAACATTCCAACAGCAATAAAACATCGTACTTGAAGGTGCCGAAAAGCGGTGCTCGGGAAAAAAGAAAAAAACTTCTGGAGTGAATCACCTCACGTGTTGTGTGCTTTTGTTCATCGAAAGAAAACGCATTGAAAATAGGTAAGACCTGTCAACCACACGCTATAGTTATAGGTATAGCTCGTAATGCCACAATCGTCGGCCACAATCTGCAAACGCTGGGCTTAGACTTTGGGGTATTATCAACTTCGTGCGAAGAACTATAATGCGCCATGTATTACATCACGTTCGCAACAGGTTTACCGATTTTGTCGAAGCTAAGTGCACCGGTAAGCCGCCTGCAGCGTTCATCCTGCTTCCGCAACACAGCCTAGCTTCCCCTAAATATGCTGATAAACGCTAACATGCTAATTTGCAAAAGATTATAAACAGGTAGTAGTCGCGCCGGCACAAGTTGGGGCTTAAATTACGTGCTAAATATGGTTAGCTTGCCTGGTCGGTGTGGGTGCCGACACGGCGCAGCGTTTTAATTTTATCTCGTCAACAGCAATCTTCGCCGGTGCCGGTTTTGATGAAGCGATTAGGGACAAACTTTTTGTGCGCTCGGTAAGATAATAGGTGCATGGATTTGTTGGCTCCCGGCCTTGGCTTCACCGAACGGCTCGCACAGAGGTACGTTTTTGAGCGAAACCATTTTGCGGCAGGCTTCTTGCATATTATATCACGCTAAGGACCATGGGAAAAGTTGTGCAAAATGTGGCCCACGATAAACAGCACACGCTTCGCCAGCTAATTTGTATGGAGGAGAAAGCTTCCAAGTTCGCTGAATTATTAGTTTCTGCGATGGTTTTTGTCGAAGCTGGTTTCGCGGTACGCAGCGTGGTTGCGTGCAGTCGGATATGCTGCACGTACATCAATATTCATAAACGATGCTTTTGCTTATTAAAACTTTTGATGATTAACGAACCGACGGCGTTAGTTTACCGTGTCTGATTGTTATTGTCCCTTCCGGGGCGGGTTTGTCAGCGGCAAACCGAGGATAAAGTAGCAATGGCTCATTGATTAGTTTACATCAAATCACGTTGTTGGTCAAATAGCTGAAAAAGTGTAATGTAAATTACCAGAAGCAGTAAAACAAAAATCACTTTTTTAAGACGAGTATAATTGTTTTGTAGAATTTAGAGTTTTCCATTGCCTAAGCAACAAACACATTAGAAGTTTCGATAGAATTGTTAGGCGATGTACTGTTCAAAATAAGTAAAATAGTAAAAATCTATAACACTGATGTGGTATTCAATTTTTTTTAATTTTTCATCAAAAAATGAGCCTGAAACGCTGTTGAACACTAATTTTAAAATACAAATTCACGTCAAAAAAGTAATATTATACCACTTATCGCTCATTATGTCTTTTATTTTGAGCTTAGTTTCATTTTATTATTTTTTTTGTAAATTATTTTTAAAATTTTGCCATCATTTTGATTATGATCAATCTTTACCTTGCTTCTGCAAGAGCTTCCCAAGCACTCTATCTTCGAGTACAAGATATTAAACATTGAACAACAGCATTTCGGTTAAAACTAGAAGTGCAATACTAACATCCAAATCGCCCGAAAGGACGACAAATTGACCAGGATCAGTTGAGCGAGCTGACTATCTTCCGGCTAGCTCGCCCATGCGGACAGAAATGACGGTGGAAATAATTTAATCGACACGCATAGTTAAACATTTGCGCTTCCCTTTGGCGTGAAACGTGCGAACATTATTTGCTCAGCTTTCGAGTCGTGTCGACAGCCGGCGGGTTTGGCCGCCGGTTCTCGCCCGGTCGCCACTAAACGATGCATGGACCATCGAAGAGCTCAATGGGTTCACCCGAGCGAACGAAATTTTCACTCGCTTGCCAAGGATTTGTACTTCTTAGAATGTTTTAATTAGAATCCTTTCCGACGAGTGTCTCCACCGACGACACCGGCGACGAAGTGAGAGATTGTGGAAAAACGAGCGAGCGAAACACTTATGAGGATAGTAATGAGACAAGTGGAACCAAGTGCGGTGCAAGCGGTGCGATCCTTCGCCATCCCGTTTTATCGGGCTGTTTAAGAAACTCAGCCCGACCGGTGTCCGGGAAAGAATGTATCCGAGATCTTTATCCCACGAGAAAAGGTGGCCCGATACAGCCGCCACGGCCACGCTTGGTCGCCAAACCTTCCATTGTGGCCGTGTGCGGTGAGCGCAACTAGCAGCAAACCTCGCTGTCGTCGGTGCGACTTTATTTTACTTTCAATTATTCTCACGATAAAGTTTCTCCGCATGGCTTTGGGAGACAATGCAGGGACCTTCATAGGGTGTTCATGGGAGAACGGAATCTTAACGAATTCTGGCCGGGCGTATCGGGCGTTTTTGGGGCCGAAGCTGAAAGCATCAAAGAACTATCTCCCCGCCAGCAGATAAAACTGTAAGCCCTCCGATCTAGGGGTGGTGCAGCACCAGTGGAACCTTGGCGCGCGGCAAAGCGGATTACTAGAACAAGCGCACCTAAAACCCCCCTTTTTCTTTTACCAGGAGGGATAATGTTACGAGGTGAAGCTACATGAAATAATTAAGAATGGTTGGTCTTTCTCTGGACAGCCTCCAGCGAAATTGGATGTGGGAGGGAGGGGTTAAGTCGTTGAGTAGATTTCTTGATCAACGGTAAGTATACGCTTTTCTGTCATCCAGGCGACCGGCTGCAGGCGAGCAGGCGATTGTGGAGATGTTAATGAATTTGGCTCAAGTTGCAAGATTAAATTTTATCCCGCTACAACGTGCTGACTATTTGTGGGTGGCCTACTTGAACATTAAAGAAATCGATTAATACTAGCGTAGGCGCAACCACTCAACTCATATTCCGTCGGAAGCGTTCTTGCGTAATGTGCTCGATCATCTGTGAACAGCTAAAAGTTCCTGGGCTCTCGTTGTGTGGTGGATCGTTCTGATGCTCCACTATGAACCGTTTTATTGTTTCACCGTTGAGTATCTCGTAAGCAGGGCTTGCTTTCATTTAGAACAAGAACACGTTATTAGCCATGAAGATACCCTGGGTTTGTAGCACTTCCCGCTCGTGCTGCGAGTTGTGTACGACGTCCGATTTTGGGTGCTTTTCGGCACCGCGATCACCGTTGGTGTTTTTATTTTTAATTTCAAATGACATGATTTACACTCGCCCACCCGGAAGGTTTGGTGAAGCGTCTTCGAAGAAGGATGCTCTGTTTTTGCGGATGAGCAGTTTCAACGCTTGGGAAGGTCCACCGGTCGCTCGTAACGAGCGCCAGTCGATGGTGTAAATTTGCCCCCGTTGGGAACTTCCCGGTGGCTGGCTGGCTGGAAAACTAGCAACTCCGCCACGAACTTATCCGGCGCGAAACGGGTTTGCAGAAAAAGTTGTGGTGCAAAATATTCCCCTGCTTATGCAGTTGCGGAGAAATTGCAAGTGCATTCGCTCAGGCCGTTGGGCGATTTGGTTTTCCCTCGGTAGTAACTTTCGATAGATCCGTGCGCTCGTACATTCTGCCAACGCTGCCTCGTGGTTTGCCTCCGTCACCTTAGCGGTTTTCTTCAGCCCCTTTCGTTTGCAGGGGTTTGCATTTCGTTCACTCTCTCTATCTCTCTTTCTGGGATGCACTTGTTTGCCTCTGTGCAGACCGGAAGTGAATTGAATTTCTCCAGCTGGTCCGGATCGGCCAAGCGGGACCGTTCGGTACGAATGAACGTAAGCGCAGGCATTACATTTACGGGGCACTTTTATCGGTAGTTTATGATGCTACATATTTTAAGCGAAAGCGAAAATAATACCGAACAGGATTACAGGCAGTCGAGCGCTTAGCGAGCGCAACTTTCGTCCACGGGCAGAAAAGTGTGAGCTTTCGTTATTTTTTTTTGCTTGTTGCTCTTCTCGCGTTGGTTCTGATCACCGTGATGGCAAAACAGAACCTGGCTGTGTGGGTCGTTATTGGATGCATTTCTTGCTTGAGCTTTTTTTTTATTTCTCTCCACGTTGTTTTTTTCCCCACCGTCCGTATTTCGCAAATTAGTGGAAGCCTAAGATCGGAATGATGGTTTTATATAGATTGTAGGGGACTCTACTACAGCCTCTACTGATCGGTTGCACATTCGCGATGTGCACAGATGTGCAACGATCAGACGGGAGAGGTTTATGTGAGCGGATTAAGCACTGGAAGCATGGATAAGTCTGCTGTAATGAGTAATAAGTAAAAAGATTTTCAGGGAATAATGAAAGAACACTTAGTCTCTGGTATCATTCGAGATATTCGAAGCAAACCAAGAGTTTGCATACAAAGGATTCACTTAATAATGAATTGAGGTGTAAAAATACTGCTATAAGATGAAGAGGTATAGATATCACACAATACCTGATTGACTTCTCCGTTGACTTATTTCATGGCGCTAGAAATAGAATTCTATCGTTAGCGTTTCACAACGATGTCCTTCATCAAAAACGTAATTTACCTGAATAGAAACAATCGCTTGAATATCTGATCATACAACGCACACAATTCCCGCAATGCCTCATCGCTCTCGATCAATGGAAAACGGTGTTGTGCTGCACTGCCTGCAGCTACAATAGGTCCAAGAAACTCCGACACTTCCCAGCTTGTAAGCGCACGACCGAGCAGCATTTACAGAGTCACAAGATTGCACGAGGCAAACGGAATCTGCTGCTCTCCGGAAACAGAAAACCTTTGGGAACGCAGGCTGAAGAATGCTTCGGCTGCAAATGAATATAAATAAACATGAAACATTCTTGAAGCTTGTTTTTTTCCCTTCATTCTTGGTTGCCTTGTTCCTGCTGCCTGCAACGGGTGGACCCCAGTTGTTGACACTGGTGGATTTGTTCGGAGCGAAAGCACTCGGCAAGTGTCCAAACCGTTTTGTCGTGCCGCTCCGAGTTCAGCAAATATGTATGTGGAAATTTGATAATTTATAATCATTTAGTTTTCTTTTGTTCCTGCCCCGGGCCGGAACTTCAACATCTCGAAATGAAAGCCGGAGGGCAATCCATTCTTGTTGAACGTCCTTCTGTTAAGAGTGGTGCACGAAATACACACACTCTCTGGGCCCCTGCAGTCACGCCCGTTTTGGGTAGAGGCTGGACTGCTCCATAGATTTAGGGCCAAAAGCCGGCCATCGTTTTGTCGATCCTGTTGCTGGGAGCATCCGGTGAGGACCAGGATTCACCGGCAGGCAAAAGGACTGACTTTAATAAGCAAATGAGCAAAGTTCGAGATGTGACAATAAAACACAAAAAGCCAAACCTATTCTGCTGGCCAGCAAATTCCTGCCATTATTTATGAGTCCCGTGCATGTCCGTGCAGAAACGGCACCTGTTGTGGTGGTGGGCCGAGTGAAGCGAACTGTAGCGAGCATCGAAAGAGCCTATCATTGGCATATGCAGCTGGCATTTAAATAACTCGTCGGAAAGTTACATGATCACCAAATGGGTTTGTGCTGCATATGTTGTATTTTTTTGTAAGAGAATATTTTGATAATAAATCCATATCGTTTTTCGAAGATTCGGATGTGTTTGTTTAGTAAATAATTTAGATTGTTTGTCAGCCGATCAATATAGATTGTGGCTAAAATTTCGCAATTTTCGGGAGTAAAAGAACGCATCGAAGAGTGTAATATTCGATTTTAAAAATTCAAAGCAATATCGATTTGACATTAAATTAATCAAATTTGTTTATAGCAATGGGTTAAGGAATTTTATCAAAAAAGAACATATAATGGTTGCATTTCCTATTGACGATCACCCTCGCTCAGACTGTCTTATACTATTGCATAATTCCCTTCTCAGATGTGTGCATTCTTACCGAACCCATCGCATGCAGCACCTACCCGGTTCATGGTCGTTGGTAAAGTTGGTTGAAAAAAATTAATTATCCTACTCCACGATGACCCACCCCATTCCGTCGTCGACATTTTACCCCGATCGGTAATGTGAAAAAGTTTGCTCACAACCCCCGGCTTTTTTCCTATTCCGGTGTCCGGTGCGCGGTCCGACGAAACAAATTCCTTTACGAATTTACGCTTAACTTCCAGCACCGTGACGACCGTAATGGCGGGAATACCTTTTGCGAAGGAAATCGCGCAGAGGTTGCGCGGTAAGTTTAAAGTTTTATTAAAACGATACCTCTTTAATGAAGATGTTCGCCCATGTGGTGTGGAAAGGTTCCGGTCAGAAAGTAACGAAAAAGAACGGCCCTCGCCCCACTTCGACACTTAATGGGCGAACAGGACGCGTTTCGCTTGGTTTCGCGCCAGCCAACGGGATGGGCTAAAATACACACGCAGAAGGTAAAAAAAAAAACGGGAAGCGAAAAAGTCGACACAGCCTTTCGTGCCGAGAGGGAGAAGCAGCAAAAGGACGAAAGCATCTGAATGAATTTCAAAAAGGGCGAGTCGAAGAAGCGAAGTCCAAAAAGAAAAAAAAGAGGAGTCAAAATGTAATGACTGGATAGAAATTCTAGAGCACCGTGGAATGCGAACCGAGCCGGGAACCGTGGGCCGGGAAATGGAGAAAAAGAGCGAACACGGAGTGAGCGGAGAAAAAATCGGAAAAGTTTGGCTAATGTAATATGGAAGATCTTAATGGACTTAATTTGCATAGGGTGACGCCTGTTCGGTGTAAAATCCAGTGCCGGTGAATTTCCGGGCCGCGAGCGCCACCGACCAGAATCACGGAAAACGCAAATAGACAGCGTGCGGCAACGACACGGCAACTGCCACGGTGACGATGGCCAGGACGACAACGACGACGAGGACAAGGACGACGACCACGGGCGTGTCACATCTCCGGAGAGGCTGAATCTCTGACGATCTCTGGAAGTTCCTTTTCACCTTGACTGCTTTTAATAACGGTTTTAATGAAAGTTTAGATGTTTTGCAATAAACATTTATTTTAATGGTTCCATGACGGCGCGCAGGTGTGGCAGAGAACACCGAAACCAGCAAGGCAGGAAGTACGGACCAACGACAAACCCACGGTCCGGTGGCATGGTGCGTCCGCAAGGAGCCCACCGGTGAGTTAGAAATACCTAATCAAAATGACCCCTGAATCGGGTCGCTTAATGTCTTTTCCTCGATTGCCTGCGCCATTTTTGGCTCGAAGGCTCGGTGTTGGCTTTCCGGGGAAATTTGTGCACACCCAGCACTCCGATCCATCCGGTGTGATGGGTAAATTGTATCGGGAATCGTAAAATCACTTAACTTGGCATTAATTTGAGGGCAAATTAAACGAAATGTGTAGAAAATGTGCACTTTCCGAAGCGTATAGGAAAAAGGGGTTTTAAAGTTTAATTTTCAAATGACCGGTGCTGTAATCGCCCCAAAATGACCCAAATGTGTACTGACTTAATGAATGAATATCTCTTGAGTATTGCCGGTCAAGAGGCACGATAGAAGCGCCAAAGGAGGATTGTATGGTTTTCGTTTTTTTATTGACTCGTCGATTTCGAATATGTTTTTATTTTCAGAGCTTATATCATTTTTGAAAGCTAATGGTATCCGTTTACTATCCGTTTTACAACTTAAATGCCGCGTCACCCCAAAAAATGGATGACGACAAATTTTCTAAAATGCCGTGTCACCCATTTTTGGGCGACGGCAAAAACGCTTGATTTTAAAATGCAATTTTTGAACATTTAGAGCAGCTATTATTCCCAAAATTTAAATTTTTGGCTAAACAGAAATACGAATGAACGTAAAGAAAGCCAAAAATTCATCACAATCGTAGAACGTTAAAAATTGGAGACGGTGGATCCGTGGCTATGACGTATGAGTAAGAAACGCTTGAATCGTGGCATTCTGTGGAATTTCCTATAAAAGCGCTTGGCACTCAAAGTGTTTACCTTTCTTTGCATGATTTTAAATCTTGTTCCTTTCTTCCAGATCCAACAAATAGCGGAACGATTAGTTCTTGGCCTGGTAATTCACAGAGACGTTTGTTATTTTATGATAACTGCGTTTTGCTGTACGCAATAGTCGCTTAAAGAGTTGCCAGCAACATCAAATTTACAGCACAAGAATTTGAGTACCTTTTTTTGTTAACTTAATATTATGATGGAAAGCATCACCATGCAAAGAAGGGTTAAGCCATCAAGAAGATTGTTCAATTTTTCATTGCCAAGTAACTGCATTTATCTCGGCCAGCTAGTTGTCCTACTGAATCTGTAGATTTGCATTCTTGTTTTCGAGATGATTTCACATTTTCAGTAAATGAAGCCGTCGTGCGGGAAATGGCACAAATAAGCACATGAAAGTAAACTGTGTTTTTAATTTTACGTTTTACGAATGCATGCCTCGTAAATGAAACCCACAGAGTACCAAGCGAGTTCGTTAGCTGCAGCCCACCAAAATCCAGATAAAACAGGGCAATCGAAACCAATTCGGTGAGACACCTTTTGCCCCGCGCGAGGCCACATGAGCGACAGCGG
The DNA here is from genome assembly GCF_943737925.1 of Anopheles nili. NCBI lineage: Eukaryota > Metazoa > Arthropoda > Insecta > Diptera > Culicidae > Anopheles > Anopheles nili. Next base: position 42,946,383 of record NC_071292.1, read on the forward strand.
AATGCGGAAAGTTATACATTGTAATCCAGCGCCAATACACCATGGGTGCCCATTAGTGAATCGAAAAAAGTCGAACAAATTAAATTAATTGCGAGATTAAATGCAATCCAGCAAACTGTGGGGCAGGGCGAAAAACGATTTCCGAACGGCCGACCGTGGCATTTTGCAACAAACAAATCCGGGCAGAATTTTGATTGGCCTCATAAATACTGAAATAAAACGCACCGGTGCTGAGAGCAAATTATACACGCTTTTGATGATGGCGCGCGTGGAATTGCGTATCGGTGTGGTGAAAAGAAACGCATTGGCTGGGAAAATTCATAACAATGAAATAAAAAAAAAAAAGGACACCGCTTTAATTTAGTTACATCAGCGCTCGCGCTCCACACTCCACGGTAATTGCATTGGGTTGGGATTTTTTACGCGCATAAAAACACGCACCACTACCGGCGCGGTAATGTTAGGACTCAAGTGCCACACCATGGGCACCGAATGGGGCAAATTGAATTAATGGTGTGCATTCTTTTTGTTTTTTCTTTCTCCACACATTAATCTGCGAGTAAAATCAATTCCTGAGCGAAACAATGACCACTCTCGGGTGGCCGGCAATGGCACGATTACACCGCGGCAATTGGAAATTCGCAAATTTGCTCGTGCACATCAACGCCTGCCGTGTGCAAGCTGCATTTGATTCCCCGTGGCGTTCGACTCAAGCCTCTCAGTCTCTGTCACCGGAATGTGTCCAATTCATCAGACCGCATTTACTTTCCCGTGTTACCGAGCCACTCGAGCCGGCCCGTGTGATGAGTGAGCGAGAACGTTTTAGAGTGCTTAAGTGTGTGCTGATGATGGCGCTAAAAGCTTCGAACTTCGGGAGCTGTTTCGCAATGCAACGCCGGGCCAAACCGAACCCAACACTTGTGCACCGTGAAGAGTGAAAAGCGTCCAAGGCCTCCCGAAAGGGAAGCCAACGGGTGGGTTGGCCGTCAGCGTCACCGATTACGACGCCGAATGGTGATGATGGAGATGATGGTTCTTCAAACCAGAAAATGCATATCTATCATGCACTTCCTGTGCACCCACCGGGGGGTTTGGGAGTTATTTCATTCCATTGCGCCAGAGCGATACAGCAACAGGGAGCTGAAACGCGTGGGGCGATGAAATTATTTCATGATTACACATTTTCCCGTCACATCCACCACGCACACGCTCGTCATTCTGGTAGCTCTTGCTCGAGATGCCGGTAAGAGAAACTTGTCATTAGCTGGTGAGAGTAATTAAATTTGAAAGTACGAACACCTAGCCTTGTGCTGATTTTCTCCAAAGCAAAAGTTACCCGAGATGTAGGTGGGTTCACACGTGATACGGTTGACCAGAAAGTCAAATAAAGCGTCGTCTGACTTTTTTGATTTTTTTCCTTCACTTTTCCGGAGTGGAACAAATAAATGAAAGGCACGTGCAGCATGCATTCGATAGAGCTGGTGCAGCGTTAAATGTCATACTTTTCGGTGCTGCAACCGGCCTTTTTGGGCTCTTGGATTGAAGACGACCCATTCGATAACCAATTTGGGATTGTAATTTCATTTCCTCAGCACAGCATAATGAAAAGCTAGCGTTGACGTTTCATTAAAACTCGATGCACGATGGGTGGGTGGGTGGTTTGGCGTCACCCAACGGAAAAACCCCCAAACCGATCGGGTGCCGGTGTCGAGAGGCGAACATTCATAATTCAGTGCAGCTGTTGCAGGGCATTTATTTATCATCAAATCATGCCTTCGTTTTGTTGCCTCTCTGCAGCACCGAAAGTTCCACCTGACCGGCTTTCGTTTCGGCTCGCATCAGCACCACAAACGCCCATTCCCTGATTGAATTTGGGGGTTGAGTCTTCGGACCAGACCCGCCCCCCACGGGTTCAACCGGGACAGAATCTTGAGTAAGTTAAATGCAGTAATGCGTTCAAGCGAGAAAGAGAGTGTGTGTACTTCCATTGAAGTGCTCAATACTTACTCGGCAACCGGTTCGAGCTCGAGGAGACCCCATTCGGTCACAGTTTTTGGTGTGGCACCGTTGTCTGGCGGGTTTTCCGATTAAAAGTTTCATTTCAGGACACAAGTGCCGTTGGACCGGAAATCGGTGAGCACGTTCCATCCACGGTGGCCACACGAGGTTGAGTCGCATCCTGGGCAGAGGACATACTTACATGCATGATGCTACAAATTCGAGATACTTTCCTGGAGATGTTGTGCCGGCGACGAAGCTTGGCCTGGGCACGGTTTCCGATGCCGCTTGAGCTCAGCTCGATGGAGCCCCACCCGGTGAGCGAGAGTGCACCGGCATGTATATGCAAATTGGGCGCTATATCCTTGTGGCGCAGTGCAGGCGCTGGTTTGGGCTGGACCGATGCGATGCGCGCGCCCTCGCCGGTGTGCCGATACATTTTCTTCGGCCTGGGCAGCTAACGCTGCTAACGAACTCGCGTTCGTTTTCGGGAGTGAAAACGAAATTAGTATTCATCGCCCGGAACGCATCATCGTGCGGGAGCATGTTTCTGAATAAATAAACTTCTTAATAGTATATTTATAGGACAAACACCATTATCCATTTCGGGTTTTCGCGATGCGCCATCAGGCGTTGAGCCACCAGCTTCGGGGTGGGCCTGAAAAGGCTAAGGAGTAGCAACAGAATGTGTCCCTTTCCGGGGGTCCATCTTCCGCTCCAACGCCATCATCATCATCATCAACGTCAAAAAACTATTCCTAATGTCAACCGTCTTTGATGGGCGCTGAAGGTATTGGATGCGAAGAGCGCAACCGTGTCTATCGGCCGCATAATCTTCCTACGGACGTTGTCTCTTCGGATTCCGGTTCCGGTGTCACTCCATTGTGGTGACCGTCGGTGGGATGTCTCACGTGAGCGTGAGCTTATTACAGCGCGGTTTTATTCACCGCCATTTAATTGTCTACCATTGTTCGATACGAACGGTCGCTTGGAAGACATTTTCCATCACTTGCCATCTCGAGCTTAGCGCGCTTTTTGACTGCACACAGAGAAACTGGAAAAATAAGAAAGAAAAAAGCACTTAATTAGCCAAGCAAGAGTGGCGTGCGGAAATGTATGCGAAAAGTTTGCCACCATTTATTTATCTAAGATTGGGGATATTGTTTAACTTACATGGCATCCATCCGCGCCGGTTGCTCGCTTTTTGTTCTCGGTCGTGGCCGGAAAGTAAACGCATCCGTTATGCGATCTGCCCGGGTGTGTGTGAGAGAGAGAGAGAAGAACCTTTGCACTCCGACTGGCACAAAGCCATCATCCATTGAGGTTTGCTTTATGAAACCAAATTAAACTTTATGCATCGGAGCCGCACATAAAAGCTAGATGAGAATAAACGAATCGAGGGAGACCCGGCCTCGAGCCGCGGTGGTGCAAGGAAAGTGCATTTTCCCCACATTCGCGTGGTGTGGCTTCGCGCAAGAAGTCTGGCGAGATTACTTCCAGCTGGCGGGTGTGGTTCGCTGGCGTTAGCGTTCTCCCGGTTCGCGCCGGTGGAAAATCGGGCCGCAAAACTCAACACGTTAGCGAAGTATGATTGTTTTATGTGCATTTCCCGTTGCACTCGGTGTGGGCTCGAACACAAGGCACAGTGCGCTTGGTTTGGAGATATTTCTTCAGAAGACTTTGTTGAGAGCCAACGACGACGACGCCGGCGACGGAAGGTGGCTCGAGCGCGGATTGGCTCCTTGGGATATATTTCTTTTAATAACCGCCACCGCTCCGGGCGGCCACTGGAAGCGAGCTTCGTCGGTGCCGAGCGACTCTATTTGCCAGCCTGAGCCTTAGCGCATGGTGCGCACGAGAAACCGAAACGGATTTTTGGATCATTTTTCCGGCTTACTCGCAACAAATCGTAATGCTCCCGGTACACTTGTACCGTGGGGTTTCCCGCTCGTTGTGATAAAGAAACAAACCGCGAAGCTTAACGCTTTTCCACCCACACACACCCATACATACATGCCGGAGGTCCGTTGGTGGAAAACCGGGAGCTGCCAGGCGATGATTCGTTCTGTTGCTTTTATGTGCATTTTGAATGTCGGTTGCAGTGCGCCTGGAATGATGATTTATGTTTGTGCTTCTATATTTAATTGAGATTAATTTTAGTGACCAGCAATACCGCGACCAGCGAGTTCCGGCGGGCGGTAGGATCTTAGTGCTTTAAGGTTAATATTCTTTTATTTTACTCCACTTGAAATTCACACACAAAACCCGTTCGCCAGCGCACGGCCAACAGATGAGTTGCCAATGCGATCTCATTTCCATTGCGGTTTTGTTGAAGCTAAAAGAGAGAGAAAAAAGAACAAACCACCAACAATCGACCCTAGAGGTTCGCGTTCGTATCATTATGCGTCCTTTCTCGTGGTTCCAATACATCCGCACCACAAGAAGAAATCATCCCACGAAGCCGGATAAACCTCCCGAAGTGGCAATATTGTAGCGTCCCTTTCAGCTGCCCTGCAGCTGGAAACCAACGGTCCCAACGCAAATGTCGAGCTGGTAAAAAACGTTGGCCTATAAACCGTTCAAGTAAACCATTCATGGCCCGAGCGTATCCTGCCGCTTTTGGCACAGAGTGCTGGTGAGATTATTAAAATTTTCGTTTGAAATATTATCATTGTTATTGTTACTGCCTGCGAAAGAGAATCAATTTTTAAGGAACACTTTGCCGCTCGCAGGCACCCATTCCCGTGACGGGTGTGGGCATGTAATTGGGGCGATGACGCCAACTCGCTAGGCACGCAGGAACCGGAAACCCAGGGACACATTCGCACCGCACTAGCCAAGCCTGGTGCCACACAATTATGGTGCTAACGTGCGCGCGCCGCCGAGGCATGAAAACATGAAAGCGATGATAAATACGGCAACCTGAGTGTCTTGGAATCGAGGTGGGGTGGGATTTTCTTTCGCGTACTCACGCAGTGATTATGGGCTTGCCTTGAAGCGTACCCCGGGGGACGATGGTGTGTAAACGTGGCCCCGTTTTGTTCAACATAATTGTTCGTTGATAAAATGCGCTTGTGAAGCAGCGAATTATTGCGCTGGGTGAAGTGTGTAATATGTATGCAAATGTGGGAAATAAGCTAGATTAAAAATGGCATAGAAAAGGTAAGTTATTTCGCGTGATGTAGGGCTTTTTTTTTGGTAGCGCGAATTCGCTTAACCTATCTTATTTTCACGAGGGATTTCGATTTGTTTAACCTGTGTTTTTTGGGGTGAGCTCGATAGCCGAAGCGTAAGCGTGCGGCACAAACACCACGATAGGATCGGGATCGAATCTCGTCTGAGCCTCCACTGTACGCAGGACTGACTATCCAGCTACGAGAAATAAAAAAAAGTTATGAAAGCCTTTGGCTTAAGCATAGCAAGGTAGGCCATGTAATTACGGCATGCTCATTTGTAGCGGGGCCAGTAATGAAGAAGCTTCTTATTTTCACATGAGCATGTTTAGTTAAGAATCATGCGATATTTTACTAATCATTTTTTTTTCAAATCTCTCTATTGATCATTGAACTGATTTCATTACGCAAATCAATTATCAAGCGTAAATATTTTGGGCAAAAATCCAAAAAAGGGAACCATTTCCGTTAGAATGTTGCGTTGATTTGATTAACACGCCTCGTTTCGTATCGACGAACCTCTCCACTGCTGATTCGAATGTAATCAATGGCGAAAATGAGCTGTGCAAAGCATTCCAATAAAATCCCCATCAAACGGCCACCCTTTACATGTAGCAAAAGCTTCCCAACACTAAGCTGCTCCGCCGCTGCTTGTTGACGGTGTTGTAAATAACGGCGAAAACTAAATCACCACCAAGGCGCGTCAGTACTCAGCTCGGGCGTTTGTTTTTTCGTGTGCTTTCACCAACCACCCACCCCGTTTTAATTGGCAAAACACCGAATTGTAAATGCAATGCAATAAACAAAACCACCACCAGGTTCGCAGCCGCCAGAGTTTCCCCCAAAATGCCAGCTAATTGCCAGCTCGCTGGAAGCGCGAATCATCGGCCACAAATCGGTTCTGTAACTTCTCGTATTGATTCGCGGGCGTGCACAATCCAACATTAATGCGCTTCCATGCCGCTTTCGGGTGTGGTGAGGGTTTTCCCCGAAACTGGCCACTCACACACGCACGGTTGGTCGGCAGTTCGGTTGATTATTTAACTGGATACTGCAAAACAAATTACATTTACATTAATTAATTTCGTACCGAACCCGGTGGGGGCTGCCGGGCGGCGACTGTCGCCCAAAACCCAGCATCCCGCGGAGTGAGGAGTGGCGTATTTTCGCAACAAAGTAGTAATTTGCTAAAATATAATCTCTGCCCTACGGTACGGCCAGGGCCGGCCCGATTCGGTGCCCGATGGATCGTTCCTCCGACGATGCTCCACGATACCGTGACTCAGGCAGGCCTCGTATGCGAACCAGATGTGCTAGCAGGCAGCTTCGTTGACATCAGTGTTTCGGGCCGGCCGTTTCGGTCGAAAACGCACATAAATACTGGCATTAGCTCGGTGCCGTATGTTTGCTGTAATATCATTAGTACACACGAAACCGCAACGGCACCACTGGACAATGTGCCGAACGCTTAGAGGTCGCATTTGGTCGCGTGGGTGCGGCTTGATTTGTTGTCCACCACTGGCAGCTGGAAGTGTTTTTCCTTTCGAGATTCTTCAGCCCGAAAAAAAAACAAAAAGAAAAGGCCGCCCAGGTTGCAGCACGTGGTCGGATATATCATGCCGAATTTACTTCGCCACGGAACAAGGCTCTAAAGACGCTCGCTCGTTAGCGACTGAATAATTACTGTTGCGCGCTGCATCCGTGGTCTACAACCGCGGGTTGAGGGATTATAACAGCGAGTTGCCTAGTCGCTTGAGCACAGGCAAGGTCAACAAGGGTCACGTGAACACAGGGTGGAGATAAAGTTGTGAGATACTCGAAAAATGTACAACCAAATCTCTGTTTCCGGTTCATATTTGCCCGGTTTGCTGGTGGGCAGGGCGTGCGAGGCCCGGCGCGCTATCTTAATTACAAAAGTTTCAAATTAAATCATAAATTAAATAAATTGCCCTACCTTCCTAGTGGCCTGCTGATGAACCTTCATAAATGCAATTCTCCTCGGAGCAGTAGTTTTGCGCAAAACGGTTGCTGGATGTGTTTTTTTTTCATCTTCCTCTTTCGTTCGTCTGTCGTATTCCGTGTTCTTCTCCTTCTCCTGCCGGGTGTTTCATTTTCAAACCCCCAAACCGCGTTTGGAGTGTCTTAGTCTTTACACGCTCGTTTTTTCGGGTGGGTAGATGGGTGGGAAATGCTCTCGTTTGGATCTCGAGCCTTTTGATGAAGTGCAAAACTGCTGACCATTTCGGAGGGATGTGCGACCGTTTTGTGGAGCTCCCCCGGACACCGAAGCGTCGGAGTGGAACGTAATGGGGGCAAATAATAAAAGTTGCTAATACTTTCGAAATTCACTCCACTGTATTACGTAAATGAGTTTCGCTGCCCCCCTCAGTCCGGGAATGGGAGTAATGGTGCGAGGTTTTTTTTGGCGGCGTAGGAAGGCCATCTCCCGAGCAAGCACGGATAGCAATCAATTGCTGTCGAGTGCAGGAGCATAACGAAGGGTATCTACCTTAAAAAGGCGCCACCTCGTTGAAAGTGGATGGAAGAAGAAAAGAAGAAAAAAAACAAACGGGAAAGCAAAAATACACACGCCAGCACGCTTCGGCTCGGAATTGCAAATGAAGTAACTCATGCGGAAGTTTCCATTCTGTAACGAAGCTGCTTTCGTCCTTATTTCCCGGAAAAAGTCGTGTCACCACGTGGAAGGACACGGGTGTTGTGATGAAGAACAAGAAGACGAAGGTGAACGAAAGCCGAGGACGAGCTGTCCTGCAAGAATATTGACACTATCCATCCGTGGGCGAAATATTCGTCTCACCACCTTCTTGGGCGGTGAGTTTGGGTTGTGTATGCAAACCCGGAGTCGGAAGCCAGTTTGAAGAAAACACTCGGCACCGTTGGCGAGCCAGCAGACTCGTTGTTGGTGGAGCTTTCTTTCGCCCGGGTTTCGGAAGGTCTTTCCCATTATTTGTTCTCATTAAACGTTTCGCCAGGGTGAGTGGGACCGGAGCAGTTGAACAAGATGTTAAAGCGGTTTCTTTTCCTTCTTGGTCATGGTAAGGGACAACCCGGCAGTGAATTCAACCAGCGTGCCTTTCTTTGGGCTACGTTTTCCCCTTTTGAAACTTTGTCCTCTTCCAGGTGTGGGAGGTTTTGCTTTTCTCTGCTTACGCTGAAAGTTTCTGCCATTCTGAGAGCGTTTCGCCCACGACGGCCACCCAAATGATAAAGAATACACGAGCCGTATGCCCACCGCCTTCATATTTATGTCGAAATACGCAAATGGAGGGAAAGTGACAAATTTCCCGGGCTGATCTTGGCCGGTCGCGCTTGTCATCCGCATTCCGGGGCAAACCTTTCCCACCACCCCCAAACGCACTCCGAGACCGGATGGAGAGACATTTTCACACCTCAGAATTCTGCGCGCGGTTACTTCGCTTCGCTTCGGCGGCCTGCGAACCACTCCGGGGCCGCAATGAGACTGAAGTGGTGAAAAACGAACTCCCAAAATAGCGCCGTCCACGACCCTCTGGCCATTCTGATTCACCACCAACCCAAACCCTCAAGGTGGGCCATGCCTGTCGTGTGGTGAAGAAGGGGACGAAATTTGTCGGGCGGACAATTTCACTTTTTCACCGAGCGAACGGACCACCGAGCTGTGCGCGGGTGTACATGAACAGAATGAATAAATATTGTGCTTGTTCCAATTTGGAAAGTGGGCAGCGGAAGCCACCATCAGCCGGGTCCATCGTTAGGTTGTTGGGAAACTGTGTGGGTGTGTGTGGTGTCCTTTTTGGAAAGATGGCCCTTGTCAGGAGGATGGGGTTTTTTTCTGTGTGGTCGGTCTCTTCTTCTCACCAGTAGTTGACTTATTTCGAAAACCTGTTGGGTGAAAGTTTCGGTTACTACTGGGGATGGGCACGCGAGATGAGATATAAGAAATAATTTTCCAGCCATATATAGCCGTCTCGTCGTATTGAAGTGAAAATTGAATAAAAAGAAAGCTAAAACGAAAAACAGTGAGTTACACAGGATTTGAGCATTTAACATTAAATATGGGATAATAAACAAAAGTGATAGGTAAAAAATAAATCGTATTTCTAAATAAAATGAAGAGCATATCAAAACGTACAGTACCAACAAAATTTATGAATATTCGTATTGATATCTTGATAAAAGCAAATAAAGGGTGTTCTTTTGAAGATTTGTACACCCAGCATTCATCAGGTTGATTCACGTTCGAAGGAGGGAAAACTTAATTTAATTACCACGTGGTTTTTTTTATGTCCCGAACGCGTTGTTGCTATGGCAACCTATTATAGCACACGAAACGGAGAAGCAGGCCCAACTGGAGCACACATGGCTTATAATTGGCGTGTGTGCGTACGTGCGTGTGTGTGTGTTTGTGTTGTGGCGCTCCATCCGAAAGTAGATGCAACACCTCCCGAATAACAAGAACGACGCGATGCGACACCGTTCCACCGTATGTTTGTTGATCGTTATGAGTGCAACAAACGCCCGGACCACCACCGTAACCCGTTTTTGAACCGGGTGAGGAAAGGACAATAAATTGCGCAAATGCTTACACGTGGATTTGAAATATAAACACGTCAACTCGGTCAAACCCAACGGTGGCCCCAAACTGCTCGGTTTCTCCCTTTTTCAACCGGTCTTCCGGCATCGGGTCTCTGTCGAAAATGTGCATCGACCCTTCGGCAATGGGCGTGTTGGGTCGTTTCGCGGGTTGACTGGGCCGCACGTTGGCGCATTATCGTCGGTACAACTCGACCGGCCATTAACTGGGCTACCCTGAGCTGAGGCGTACTGCGAGTCCAGCGCCAGCCGGTTGAAGCATTTTTCATGCATGCCACCACCGAACAAATAGCGGACTCGCTCGTTCACGATCGGTTTGCCGGTGTGCTATTTTTCAACATGCCACATGCACAGATGTGGTGCCAATTTTTGGGAGCCCTTCCTCGTTTTTTTTTGTTTATTTTTCTGGCACCCAAACAATAACGGCCAATAACGCGTCGAATCGCACCGCTCGGGAGCCAACCTTCGCGCAGGTGCTTCGGGTGTTGGGGTTGTTTTAAATAAATGCTCCTAATTTTCATAAAAGCCACATTTATATCAATCGTTGCACGGTGGTTATAAATTGGACCACGCTGCAGTTCGAATTTATTTTGGGCGTTCCACCTTCTTCCAGGATGGTGCACCGGTGTGTGGGTGGGATTCGTGAGCGATTACCTTCGGTATTGTGGATCAAGCTGGGAGGACAAATTATTGGTGAGTCGTTCGTAAAATTGCATTGCAGTCCACCTCCGCTTTGTCACTCGTCTGCTGTAGTTCTTTCAGTATCACCTCCATATTGGTATCGCTGAAGTACCAGGCGCCTCCATCGGGCTTTGCCATTTAATGGTATTGTTATGTTGTGTTGCATTTCACTGCACCGGTAAGCGTGTGTAGGTGTGTGTGTGGGAAGCTCTTCAAGTGCACCATCAAAGGGAACCTGGCTCACCAGGTTCGGCCAGCACGTCAACACGGACGCCCCCTCGCAAGGAGCGCAAACTGATGACGGTTTATGGGACTAGCTTTTTAGAAAGGTTGTCCACCAAACGATTCGTCACCGGCCACACGAGCCACTCCAGCAGATTGGTTTTCAAGCTGCCAGCTGCACGAAAACGTGGCCACCCGTGGTGGAAGGAGAGTGTGTGTGTGCGTTCCATAAAGCCAATCGCTGAACGCTCCAAACCACGGTCAGTTTTTATTGCACTTTCTCTCTTTCGCTTGGTGGAAATTTATTTCCCTTCAACCTGCATATGCGCGCGAGAGTGCATCGCAGGATCGCAGGAAGCTGGGTGGATACGGACTCGCACCGTCACGCGGAAGCGATGAAAAATAGGGCTGCGAATTTGCAATCGTAGGTGTAGGTGTTGGCCAGCTGGCGAGCGAGAGAGATCGCGTGGACCGGATGGGGAAGAAAATGCAGCGAAAATAAATTCGAATAAAGAGTACATGATGGAGAGTGACAGTCGAAGCGGTGCACATGAAAATTGTCATTATTCAATGTCGGTACATTAAACGGTTTTCATCGTTTTTGTTTGGCTTTTTTTTCGCGTCCTGGTCGCGTCATCAGGCTTCAGCTACCGGTGCGATCGTTTCAGTCAGATTGACTGGGCATTGTGGGTGGTGCCGGAGCGATCGCCAGCACCGGATGGTTCGCTGCACGGATGTGCGCGATGAATTGGCCCGTCCTGAATCATTCTTCTCCGTGGCGTAAGTGCAGACACTTTTGTGCCGTGGTGCCCGGGTTACTTGGCAGCTGGCAGCGCATGTTTCTTGCCCGAGCTGGCAGGCTCGATGGTACCATTTTTCCTGTGTGTGTCCTCCCAACGGGCGTATTGTGGGCGATGGTCTCGGGGGAAAAATATTTCGCTTCCGGAATGTGTTCATTCAATGTGTCATGGGTGCACGGAAAAACCACCAAACCGAAGGCGGAAGGATTGTCATCCGACGCTGACAAGCGACGCTCGAAGCCTGGCACGGTGACCGCTGGTTCGGTTCGGTGGTGGTTGCGCCTTGCCGGACACGAGAGTGTCGAAGTTTGGGTCCCTAGTGAATAAAATAATACTTTTGACAGACCGGTGGGCACGCTGGAGCCATGGAGGGTTTCTGTAAAATAATATTTTACCACACTTGTCCCATTTGAACGGCTGGTCCATGTTGGTGTGGCAGATCGCAAGGATGGCTTTTTTCCATGCCTGAGAAGCTCAACATGAATGAGAGAGCATGGCTACATCTGCTTTTTTTTGTCGCACAATTTTGCTACCAATGCGTCGTCATCGATTTGGGGTCTAAATTGATCTGTGAAACCTTTTTTTTGCATCAAAAAGGATGTGAGTAAGTAATGAAATTGATGTGTCTCTTTATTTTTGCGCTCCAATGAGTGATGATATTCGAAGTGTTTTACGCTATATTATGATGGAAGTTCAATGGAAATACTCTGATTAAGACAAAACACGTTTGCTGGAGATACTGGAAATGTTGACGCTTTGATATTGAATTTTTATAGCTTCATATTCATTGCAGAAATTTTTCAAAAACCTATAGAGATGTATTTTTCAAGTAATTACGAAGAAAATATAAGAGCATTATTTTTGAAACACGAAATAATGAGACTTTTACGCAAATTTTGTTTTTCATACTAAGATAAAGGATTGCACACGAATATTTACTTCCTAAAATAATTTGTCTTATTACTTTCTTCTTGAATGTTGATTTATTTATTAACATTCTTTAATTATGTTCCATGCTGATTCTAGATAACTTATATTTGTTTAAAACTTCTTAAAAATTTTATTTTATGCCATAAAACGAGAATACATTGTCATCTCTTGTGTTTAGAAAATGTTCTTATTTTGCACAGAAAGATTCTGTGAATTTATAACATCTGCCAGTAGCAAATGTTATGCAGAGTCTAGTATTCGAACTCTCCCGCCTCAAAAACAAACCGAAAAAAATTCCATGATGTCCCCTTCGATTCCAGCGCTCTGTTTTCCTAACTTTTGACCTACGGTCCGTAGATGGGTCAATTCAGATATTCTCGTCACATCAGGTGCAGGCGTAATGACCGAGTTAGCGTACACTGAATATTCCAATCAAATTCTATCTCAAATTTAATCCCACAAATCGAACGTGTTCGACAGCACCCGAGCTGCCGCTGCACGGGGACAAGTCATCGATGTCGTCTGCCAATCGGCAGAGCATTTCAGCTCCAACCCTGCCACTGACATCCCATTCCAAGAGGAATGGGGTGTCCAAAGCGAAAACAAAAAAAAACATGCGAACCACTTTCCACGAAACATAACGACTGAAGGTGAGCTGACGGACGGAGACGAAAAAAAACCACGCGAGCGAGCGAGCGAGAAAACACAAACAAAAAAATGGTCCCCGCGATTGCAACCCTTCGGTCCCGGCATTAATATCCCTCCGGTGGGAATTGACCCGCGCTGCTGAACCGCGAGTGGTTAAGCCGCTCGCTATAGCCCAAGCCGTGTGCGTGTCCATGGCCCGAGCGGTGAACGTTAGCGTTTTTGACGTTATCACCCTGGCGGGAGACATCATCCCGGTGTCCAATGGCCAGAGCGACCCTCTGGCTCAACTGTCAATTTTGAGCGCGTTGGACGAGACGAGAAATAAAATGAAACACGAACAGTACTAAAAGAAGAAGCAGAAGAAGAAGAAGGAAAAAAACGAAACGAATGGAATGAAAATCCAACCACGTTTCGATTTTCGCTTTATCGGTAGATCCCATTTGAAATTCTGTCTATAGTGGGTGAGCAGTTTAGCTGTGTTTAGAATTCCATTCGCTCTCGAATTTGAATTCTTGCGTTGACCGCAGCAGGCGGTGAATTCGATTTCGAACGCACGTTTTATTAATTAAATGTGGCATCACAATCTTCGGTGGCGTATGGTGCGATCGATTAGACCGAACATGGAACTGTTCGGTTGTGCGCAATTCTAAAAGTTTAATTAATGTAATGGTGCAGGCAGGGAAATATAGGCGAGTCGAATGCTCAATGCTGATGCATATTTTCGATTGGGTTTTGGGGATTGAATAAAAAAACATGTTCTAACTTTGTAAAGGGAAGAAAACTATCAAAAACCACAAATAAAAAGTATTTTATGATGCTTGGATAGTTTAGCAAGTATCTTTCATGTTTCGATGCCTTTCATTTGTGCTTAAATTACAATGATAGACTGTTCCATTGAACAGGTAATCTAATGAAATATGGCACCTGCGAAGCATAGCTGGCTTATTACCTGTGTTGTATTGTAAAATTTATGGCTTTAAGTGTCTAAGGTACCCGCCCCGATCGCCCACCAAATGGTGTCTGAGGAAGGCCAATATCTTTCCAAAACACTCGCCCATTCTCGCGTGAAAGAATTCGAACTCCCACCATCGCAAATGACGCGATGAAGATTGCCTCTACGAATGGCATTGTGCGCAATTGTGTTTCAGTTTCGAGCGCCAAGAAAAAGAAGGCGCAGATGCACAGAAAATGCGAAGAAACACTCGACAAACGACAATCGGTGAGGCAAATGTTTCCATTTCGTTGCTTGCAAACGAGATGAGGATAAAGTTTCACTTTTCTCCCACTCATTGCAATCGTTATCTAGCCGGGTGTGTTGGAGTGTTCATCGTGCCACTGCACCACCGTTTCACAATGATGGCCAGCCTAGTAACCGAACTGCTTACCGGCGCTTTTATGCAATCGGAGCGAAAATGAATTTTCAATGAAAGAAATAATTATCGGTAAGATGGCACCGATAGACGGGACGGTATTTTACGGGCGTTTTAGGTGTTTCCCTTCCATTTTCCCTGCTTTGCTGTCTCATCATTGTCTCTCTCTCTCTCACTCACTCGCTTCAGTGTGCCTTTTCACTCTACAGAGCTTTCCTGCTTCTGTCGCTGGTCCGAACGAGGTGAGTGGCCGGCGCTTCATTTGCCTTCATAAAATCTTCTCGTCCATTGAGCCACTCTTACGGTCGAGGCGTACCGAAGTTCCAGCTGAACGGAAGAGATTCATCGTTCAAGGCTGGCGTCCGTCCGGGACGAATAATGTGAGCTGATAGCTTCGCCAAAAAGGGAAAAAAAATAAAGCAGAAAACCCACCATGGAACCATGGAACGCTGCACAAAAGCCACACCGAGAAAGATGACAACCCTCGGACCTCGGGAACGATTCGAGTGAAAATAATTTCGGATTGAGCGGCCGGTCAGGCAGGGGCGTACCGGCATTGAAGGGTGAAAATGCAATTTATGCTTCTCACTGTACAATTATCTTTCGACTGTTGCAAAGAAGACACACAGACGAAAGAAAAAAAAAAAGCACCGAGGAAAAAGCACGCCAGCTCGGAAATGGGAAGCGGCGCACACAGAATTTAAATGGCCACATCATAATGATATTCTCTTTGGCTTTCGGCTTTCGTATTTCCTTCCTGAAGGATCTCACTCTTGGCGTTTTTTTGTGTGTGTGTGTCTATCTCCACCTCGCACCGTAGGTCCCAGCTCAAACCCGGGCCCGTACTTTGTAAGCCCTTGAGAGTTTATTATATCGGAAGAATCGGTCCTTGGACAAGAAAGATGGACTCCGGTCGAACGACAGCACGCGTTCGGACGCCTGGTGGACGGATCCGCAGGGATCGTTGCGATTCGATACCACCGACCGACTCGAATGCGAATGCGGTGTGATATCACGGAACAAACGGGGACACTTGAATGGTACTTTGGCTCCATCAAGCGGGTGGAGAGGGCTTAAAGTTCAATTGAAGGCTGACACCCGGATGGTCGGGTTCTTAAATATTCATTAAATTAAATTGTCACCGTATACATTGACTCATTACGTGCGACGAGTATTTTTCATTCCGTGAAACCCGAAACACCGAAACGAAACGAATGTTTTTTGAAGTGCAACGAATTGAACGTGCCTTGTTTTTTTTTCTTCCCTCAAGTAATTCAACACACGGCATGTCGCGAGAAAAGCAGCCAAACTTCATTTGAATTCCATTAACTGTGGAGCGGGTGGAAAAACCAGATTTGCTCCATTGGCGGGTTTGTCGGTGATTTAGTGTCTGGCACTAAAATGCACCGGCAGAATGTAGGCCGCGACCGGGTTGGATGAACCGGCGCCATTGCTCATAATGAAAAGTTGGAAAACTTTCCGCACAAGCGAAGGAAAAACCTCGCCCAGATTATCCGCGCCGTCTCGGAAGGGCTTGGGTGCAAAACGTGGGAGGGTTTTGCATCAAAAGAAAACTCACCGGGCGCATTAAACATTCAGACGGTAAAACAAATTTGTTCTTCGTTGGGACCTTCGTTTCACTTTACGCCACCGGACCGGAGGCACCACCAAACGCTGGAAACAATTTCCACCGGCTGACCTGCACGTCTCGACCGGCGACGAGTGCAAAAGGTGCGAACGAAATCCAAAGCGAACCGCTGGTGTAATTCCGTTTGTACGGAAGTTGTAAGAAGCTTTTGCAGCAGCTAAGCGAACTGATTTCGGGCACCACAAGAAAGCTTTGCGCTGCATACGAAGCCCACCACGAAAGTGCATCATCAAAGGGACAGCACCAGGCGACAGCAGATGATGGGCGTTAATCAGGACGGCTGAGCGAATGCATTAATTATGAAACACGGCACTGTGAGAGCCAAAAGGGTGGTCGACTAAAATCCGGATTGAAGCTGTCTGCCAGCGGCTATTGAAGGAACTTCCCCGGTAGAATCGTCCCAATTCCTGGGCATGGACAAAATTACACACAAAAATCTACGCTCCACCGAGGTGCCTTAAATGTGCGAAAAGGAACTTTACTGCCGCCTCGCAACTACACCATTCGCCCAACGTAAATGCCACGACCTTCAGGGACGTGTTTGGTGGGTGAGAGAGAGAGAGAGAGAGAGAGAGAGAGAGAGAGAGAGAAGAGCAGAGGCGCGCGCGCGCGCGCGGGAGTTTCATTATGCTTTCGAACAATTATTAATTATGTCATCCGAATTAAATGTAGCTGCATCGTAAAAAAAGGGGGCCGCTGTAAAAAAGGAAAAACACAGGGTGGTCCCACAGGGTGGCTAGTGTAACGAGCCGAAAAAGGCTAGCAGCAAAGTTGGGACACCGTTTCACCGCGCGAACGCGACTCGCTGACTTTACATCTCGTTTGTGTCGCAATAAAATCATTGCTTTGAGCGTGTAAATTTCCGAAGCGGTTCTTTTATCGCACCATAAAACAGGGCCCCGCGTGCGCTGCGGGACCTCACCGTGCCGTTTACCATAATGTTACACCAGGGGCATGCCGTACGGTTTTACCATTTGGCATCGAAGCAGGCCCGATGGCCGCTTTTGCGTGAAGGATGACGGGCTCCGGCGCAAGATGGAGTGGTTCGGATATATTTGTGTGTGTGTGTGCGTTTTTTTTTTGTTAGCCAACCCAAGTGCGATTTTCAATGAACATCGGCATCCACGTCCCCCGAAAACCCCGACCGGTAATAGGCCGAAGACATGGCAAATGCCACAAGTCGTAAAGCTGGTGCCAGAGCCGTATTTATGACATTTCGATCGCTGTACACGTTCGCATTTGACGCATCATATCGCTGCTTACGGTCGTCGCTTCGTCGCTTGTTGATGCGCCGAATTGCGTGAATTTGAGGATTATGGCTTCTTCAAAACCGTTAAAGGTATTTCTATTTCGTGTCGGTGTCGTAAATACGTTCGCGCGGTTTTTATGAAGCCAGCGGGCGCAATATGCAGCGGCGTAAAAGGCGCGTGGTTCCCGTTTTTCTTCGTCCGTGTCCTTTGTCCTGGTGGGGAGTTCGGTGGCGTAAGCGGCCGATGGTTTTGACGAGTGATGCTGATGCTGCTGGCATGCCGCTGCCACTGGTAGGCTCGTGAACGACAAGACAAAAATCGACGATTATCATGATTTTGGTTTCCTTTTACGAGTATCGGGGAAGATTGCGGGAGAGTACTTTTTTAAAAGATTGCAGCGCGATTCCGTTTCATAAAGTTCAGGTAAGTGATCAATTTAACAGCAAATTGCGCTTTGCTAACGTGCGGGATTATTTGGGCAGGGGAACTAAAACGTTCGGTAGCCTGTAAAGGGAAATGAATTATTACATTGCCGTAGAAGAAGGTGGAATATGTTTGGAGCAAATATGGAGCGATGTTAAATTGATTTTAAACATACGCAAAACAGTTCATTATTCGAGCTGCCGCTTAAACTTGAACTCGTTGTTTTTTATAGTCAACCAAGCGAGATGATGTTTTCATTTTGTTAATATTGATTTTTTATAGACATAAAAATATAACAGAGAAAATAATATTTGCTATTTTGAAATGAATAAATCGTATACTTTTCATTAATCTATGAAGGCTATGAAAGAAATACAAAAATACTTATGCTCTATTATTTTTTTACTTTTAAATACATAAATTGAATTTTGGGATTATTTTGAATTGCGTAAGTTGTATACTTTTCAATAATCAGAAGGATATGAAAGAAGCTCAAAAAATGCTTATATTTCATGAACATTCCATAGCTTACAACTAAGAAAGTTCAAAGGGAAAAGTATTCAGAAACATACATTTTAGTTTCTATAGCAAACCCTGCTTAAAAATAAGGCTTTTCACATTTATTTCATTACGATACCTCTAGTATCGTGAATCCCGCAATCCAATATTCGCGGCCGATGCCGCTCGTCGACACAAACCATGCAACACAGTAATGGAAATTATTTCAAATTGACCAATGACCTCACACTGTGAACAAGATCATTTGAAACATGCCAAGTGCCTGCGCCAGATGCCAGCACTGAACGAAGTGCGTAGGCCTTGCGACTGCTAACGGACGCATCGCCCAGGGAAAGCGAAATGGAAATTTTATGCTAATGAACCGAGCGTTCGGTCACCGCGGTGAACGCACGGGCCTCCCGCCAGGTAGAGACGTCACGCGTGGCTTTCAACGGGATTTCCACGGGTGCTGCGAACTCGGTGACCGAACTGGACAGCATAGATTTTGTAACGTGGCTTCCATCGATGCGTTCGTAAGCTCTTGTACATATTTTAGCCCACCAGCGCTGGTCGGGCCGCAGGATGTAACAGGTTCCTTGCCGGCGTAGCCTGACTCAGGTGAGAATAATTCATACGTCGGATATAATAAATCAACCCACCGCAAAAGCCAGCGGAAACCTATCGGCGTGATGTGATCGTCCGGTGTTTTTTTTTTTGTGATCCTGTTTGGTTGGGGCTTGACGAAAAAAGCCACCCCCTGGTGTGTGGCTGTGCGTTCGCCACAGGAACCCACGATGTGCTTAATGAGAAACGAAGTCAAGGCAGCCATGTGGTCATAATTACTCAATGTTCACGGGGGCATTAGAGGCATTACTTTTTGCACGAGACGCCAGACTGGGACTTATTAACACCGAACGAAAATGACAGGCTCACTAATGATTCGCCGAAGAAGAGAAAAAAAACAGCATTAGCTGTTTTTACTTTTGCGACAAGCAGATTTGCCAGGACCTCCTGTGGCCGCGCAAGGTATGGAAGTTATGCTGTTTGACGACCGTTGCTCTCCTGTCGTAACGTTTCATGTTTTATGTGTGCCTCGTCATCGTCTGCATTAAGTGTCCTGTCATCGTTCATATTATTTGTTGGTAAATTCGTTCTACTAAAACAAACGGTCATTTCAATGTTCCACCGATAAATCACACTATTTGCATTTGGGTTTTATTTGAGCAAACTGATGAACAGAGCCATACCATCTCATTCGCAAAGTTTCACGCCTCACAAGCCTCACGCATTCGACCGGCTCTATCTGATCGATAGAAGACGCGTTCTGGTTGGCATTCCCACAGCGTTTCACATGACGCTTTCGCCCTCGGGATGCTGATGCAATGCACTAACCTCCCAGGCAGCTTGCTAGTCGAACAAAGCGATCAGCTCAAGACAACTGCACCGACTGATGCAGACGTGCACACACACACACCTTTCGGCGAAACATCTCAACCATCGATTGTGTGTGCCCGTTCGCATGCAAGCGCCTCTAGGCAGCGGTTGTTCACCTGTAGGCAGCGTGCTTAATTAATTGCAATTATGTTAATTGAATACGAATATTGTGCGCTGCCGGGTGTGGAATCCGTTCGGCATTACAAGCGCACCTAGCATCACGGGAAATTCGATGTGCTTCTGAAGGACGCTGAAGTGTGATGCATACGAAACGACTACGTGAACGCATCTTCATCGAGTTTCACTATTCACAACAAGAACGGCGTACAGAATAATCTATCTGTAGTAAAGCTAGAGCATTGTATTGATGAGAACACCTATGTAGGTATTATTTAACGGCTTTAAGCCATGAGTAGAGTTTAAAAAAATGATTGTTTGCTGACATTTTTCTTACAATATGAGAAGAATTACCTTTCTTCTGTAGAAGGCCAAAGTCTACAGAATATCCTTACAATGTTCTGGATTATTTTATTGGGAACTGTCATTAAATCGCAGTAAGGTAAATTCCCATTCTCAACACCACTGTGTCAGACACTCCATCAAAACGTCGTTCAATATGTTTCGTGTCGCGGACTGGCGGCGACTGTAGTTTTTTTTTTGCCCTCTCAACACGATCAGCTGCCACTTGGCTTATATTTATCGCTTGTTCCCGTTTCACCCGAAGATTTACTAACCACTAAACACCGCTCATTAATCGCCATTACGCCTGACGAGACACGTGGTGTGTGTGGTTTATCGGCGCTTCGAGGCGCTTGCGTCCGTTTTTGCGTGCCACCAGGAGCTTCCCGAAGCCTTCCCATTGTGCTGCGATGATGAAGGGTGAGAACCGACGAAGCTAGCGACCGTTTGCGTCCTTGGCTGCGGCCACACGTTGGCCATTAAAGGAACGAAACGGTTAGACAAAATCACGATGCAAAGAAGCCGGCTGCATGCGCGAAAAGGGCGCGTGTTGGTAGCGTGTGCGTTAAATTTATGGAATGGGCCGCCAAGGGCCGACGAAACGACCTGAGCGCAACGACTAAAATGTGTTAATTTCTCCGAAGTAAATCGTGCCCATTAATCTTGTCGAGAAAACGGGCCGAAAGTCGGGGACGAAACCATGCACCGCGCCGTTGTTACATTGGCGTGTAAAGAGTTTACCGTCTCCGTTACCATTGCTGGGGATTGTGTTTTTTGTACGCGTGTGTGTGTGCTCGCCTGTATGTGTGCTGGAAGCTCGTGTGTCAGCTCTTGTAACACCGTTTAACAGGTAAAACTTTTGAATGACGCTTCTGTGATAATCGCCAACCGGATTCCGGGCCGGGCTGGCCCCGAAGACGATCATGACACGCACGCAACACACGGAAATGGTGCCATTCGAGGCACACTTATCAAATTTCATAATGGCACGCATTTGCGTGTCTCATCGCGTAGAATTAACGGCATCCTACCGTGAAGCATCCTGGGTGCATCCTGGCGAGTCCTTTAGCACCGATCGAGCGCGGACGCGCGCGGCAGAAGCGTGGAAATAAAAGAATGTGTCAAGCATGAGCGAGATAAGCTATTGCCGTATTAAAATCAATATCCAGCCTGGCATTTATGATATGCCGTAGCTTATGTCGGCTTTGTCGCTATCAACGCCGCCCTTCCCAACTCGGCGGGTTGCTCTTCTTGGCAGATGCAGTTGCAGTGACCGGCTCGATCATCGGAACGTGGAGCGAGCGAGATGGGTGATAGAGAGATAGTCGGAAAAAGAGGCTCTGTGGGGCATTTCCGGAGGTTATCCGGGGTTTCGTGCTGGATTCGTGTACAGCGCCTACACACGGCGCGTCCTGGCACGGTTGCATTTATGAGCGCTTTTGCCGAGCGAAAGATATGTTTATTCATGAGAAATGAGCTTCAGTGTATGAAATTCAGTGCATGAAGGCCTTCTTCACAGTGGGATCCATGTGGGATAAAAGATCAGCTGCCGTCTAGCCTCTAGCATCCCTGCACGGTCTCGCTTCTGTGGCGCCTGACCACCAGAACGAGAAAGGCCAACGACGAGCATCGACGAGCGCACAGGATGGCACCGAAGCCGACGGTTTCGGCTTCATTTCGAAGCCGACGGTGAACTATTTTCCCATGTCCCATGCGTCCGGAACGATTTTTCCAATTTGAAATATTTTTCGGTTGATCTCAAGCGCCGTGTGTGTCCCGGGCAACTCTCCCGGCCGTCAGGCTCACTTAAAGCATCCATATCGAAGCAGCGGGCGAATAAAACTCAACAACAGCCATGCCACTCTGGGCCTCGGGGCCCACCAGGAGCAGCTTATATTTATGTACGTCATCTGGTGCCTGGGATAATCGTTTCTTTCTATCAACACTTCTCCACCTACGGTCGCCGTAATGGTTCCATTCTTCTCGGCCGCCTCCGAGCATTGTGGCTGAATGGCGCACATTTGCCGCCATTCAGGGCGAATGGCACCAGGCAGCGAGAGAGAGCGAGAGAGAGAGATTTGCTGGCGACGGTCCAACATTCTTAATAATACACAATTTCCTTTCACATTAGACAGCGAATGTCTTCAAAGGATGGGACGATATTTGGACTGGATCGAGTTCATTTCGAAGGGTATAGAAATTGGTTCTATCTGGGGCGTTTTTGCCCACCCGGCCGGCATAACGGACACATTCGGGGGAGGTCATTCGCTTTGGCATTTGTTGCGATCAAATATTATGACAGTGTGCAAAAATTCTATCTGGATCGCAAATAATTAATGTGCGAGGCAGAATCGTAGAAAGTTTTTAGCTGTCACACGTTGCGTTCGGGACGCTTGGGTGATCATTTTTATCCAATCGAATCAGAATCCTTCCGGATCGATAGAATCTCGGAGATATCTAGCCATTATACCGGTCCAGAGTTGCATTTAAATATTCTTATAAATGTATTAGGCGCTTCTTTAGTGATTTTTCTTTTGCATAATACATAAATACTGCAGTAATTCTCGTATCAACACTAACCCGATTGCATGCCTAAGGATTTACGGAATCATTTATGGCTCATATTAATCGAACCGAACAGAAAGCGCACACAGTTTTTCGCAAATCCTTCCCGCCGGTGCTCGGTGGCCGGAAAAAATATATCATTGTCTACTTAATCATGCATCAATCTGGAAAATTACGTCCTACTACCAACATGGCGAGCTCGCATCAGACCACGGCCTGCTTAGACCGATCAGGCCGGTAGTTTCGATGCCCACCAACGATGCCATCGAAGCTGCTGTGTTGTCATCCATTGTGTTGCGATGTTATCAATTCTTTTTCTCCATGCAGCCGTGGTGGGTTTCCTACGCCAACGCACCGATGATGATGGTGCCGGGTCGATGCAACCGATGAAGTTTCGAGATTGCAAATGATGATGCTTGGGAACCGGCGCATCCTCTGCGCGCGACGCATTGTACCAAAGTCAATGGGCGGACCTGTGTTGCTCGGTTGCAACCAAGGAAGCATCGGTAATATGACAAGGCGCCTCCATCGGAAAACATCGAGCTGGTTCTTCTTGTGCGCTTTTTCCCTCCCACGGTGGGGTGGATTGGGCGCCCGGGCTTTACAGCACATCGATTGCAAAAATAACAAACGTTGCCCGGCGAGCAGCGCCGACAAGCATAAAACGCGTTTTTGCTATTTTCTGCTCCATTGCGAGCAGCGGCGAATTGTGCATAGATTGAATGTAAATCTACCGATGAGATGCGCTATCGAGCTCCCGGGGTTCCCGCTCGGTCGTGTGCATCGGCGCAAGCGAATGCATACAAAAGGGGCCCAGCGCGCTTTGCTGCATGCATGATTGGCGCGGGAGTATCGGCTGAGCCTGAGATGGGCTGGGAAGGCATCTATCTGCCCGTGTATCCGTTAGCTGATAATTTTACCCGTTCTACGGCTTACAGTGCCGGTGAATTTAAGCCATCGGGTGCCATCGTACTGATATGAAACTGTTGTGCTCCTGCTTTCCTGCACCGTTGTGAACAATTTTCTTCTCAATAAAGCTTCATCGAATGTAAAAATGCATAGTTTATAGCACATTTTTGTCCAATAATTAAATGACTGGCTTGATGATTATCCCTTTTTCAGGAGTTTCTGTGCACGTCCTTCTCCGAAAGATCCGATGCCGTTTGTTTCTGCCATTTTCTGTGGTTTCGATGCTGTCAAATGAACTACCGGAAATTCTTAACAGGGTCTGTAACATGGCACCACGGACCTCGGCAAACCCCTACGCACAATTTCGCAACATCATGCGCTGTGACATGGCTGATTTAAGCTGACAGCAGTGAAATATCCCGAAAAACGGCACAACCAGCACTTGGAAAATCCATCGTCCATGTGGAAATTCGCTAGCGCGATGCGAATATTGATTGATATTTTGCTATCAGTGAAAAGCAAACCCTTGTCGACGATTTTATCCCTGGATGTGGCTCAAAAACGACCTACCTCGAGAGCTTTGGCATTCTGTGTGCTGTGTGTCCAAAAGCGCGTTCAAAATTATTAGGCCCATCGTGGAAAGTAACGGACCCACGAGAGTGAGGGTGTGATAGTGTGAGCATCTGCAAGGATTTCGCTTAGCAATGAACGCACGACCAAAAGGGGCGATTTTCAGACATCCCTGCGTGTGTGGCGAAATGCAACCGGTCATGTTTATCTCATTACACGCAACAGTGACGAAGCGAGCTCAACATTTGGCATGTTGTTTCAGTTGCTTCTTCGAGCAGTGAAATTTATTGTTCAAAACAAAGTTAAGCTTCTGCGGATAACAACGGTACAACGTGCATCGTCAGTTTTGCTTCAAATTAGCAAATATTTGCCTAATGTATATTCCAGTAAATGGAATAAATTTTCGCAAAGACCACAACACGGGCGTGGCTCTAGAACTGTTTCAATGAGTTTAAACCTTGTAAAGTAAAGATATTCTATCGTTTAACAGACAACAACTCATTACGCCTATAATATGAACCGTTTCTTTATTTGTGCATTAGCTACAACGCCATCCTTTTGTATTGCTTGTAAATTAATTTCCTTAGAAGCATAAACAAATTTTAAATGATAATCAACGATGAGTTTCCTCCCTGAATGGCGTCGTGATTCGATCGACTTTGATCTTGGTTCCTCTTCCAGGGGCAGCTTTGTCCGACTCGATGTTGTTTATGATGCTTCCACATCACAGCCCCGGAATAAACATTTCTCCTGCCGTTGAACTCGTCCACCGCGGGATGACGCCAATTTATCACAGTCAAGTATTATCGTTTTTCTATCTGCCTCAACCAGTTTTTCTTTCACGGATGAGCGACTGCACGAGGCAACAATCGAATGAGATCATTTTTTTCTTCTTCAACCCTCTCAACCTTCTGCACGCGATGAGTCAGGCGTTTGCGGAGAGCCCGGTTTTTTTTGGAGAGCACCACAATCCGGAATTTTGCTGGCTGCTTAGGCCTGGGTCGATGGACCTTCAGCAGTCACTGACCGTGGCGAGTCAAAGTGGAGCGCATCTTTGTGCTTGCTGGAGAAATTGAAAACAATTAAGGGAAGAGTTTAATCAAGATGGATCGTCGCACTCGACGATGATTCGTGCAAATTTTGTGGAACGAAGTCAAAGTTAAGGAACGGGCGTGAAAAGTGGCTGTGCTTCTTGATAAATGATGCTGCCCGTGGAGGAAAGGGTTAAAGCTCAAGTGATTATTTCGCTTAAAATCTGCACTTTCTGTAGTTTACTGAACAATGCAAATAACGTTAATGAACGATGCGTTAACGACAATGACAGCGTCTTGTTGAAACGATTTGTTGAACACGATGATGGGAATCAATTGTCATATTTAAAAATGGAATTTAACCGTTAAATCGATACTTGCGAAGTGTCAATGAATAGTATTGATATCGACACCCACTGGTGACAATTTTACAGCTGTTTTTATTTGAAAGAACGAGTGAAGCTTTATAAATAATTTTTTTTTCAACAAACAAAGCTGAGCGAGATTGTTTGATTGAGTGGTTGGATTACATGCTGTAATGAGAAAGAAATTTCAATGCACTGTTACTGAATTCGTTTCGTTTCCTTATCGTGACTTAGCCAGCTTCAATTCTGAGCTAGAACTGACGTATGAAAACAAGAAAACATCGTACGAGCACAAGTGTGGAGGCTTTTTAGTTGACTCTACAAGAATAGGTGCTTCAGTTTTTTCAACTCTTTTTAACATTAAATCAACGGCATCATACAAAGTAGACGTGTTAGAAACAGTACAATTAAAGCGCTAAAGAATTGAAAATACTATGCCATACGAATTGTTCCATTTCATAAACCCAACAAAAATAAAAGAAATAAAAATTTTAATAGAGTTTTTTTTGTAGTATGAAGTATTGTGAAAAAAAAAAACAAAAGTCAATCGGGAACCCGGAAATGGCTACAAATTTCTAAAGTAAAGATGTTTATAATGATTAATCGACCGAGCATTTTTGTTTTGCAATCTACTAAATCATCGTTACCTTTGCCGGGGATGCGAGTTACGCAATTTGCTGTGCTCTAATCTACGCTGTTGAGTGCACTCACTCCATAAAAGCATACTTTTAATGCTAGCGTTCCATTCTAACGTCAAGCACTACCTGGCGCTCACTTCAGGTAATAATGATCAGTGGGTGCGTGCGGGCGAGTGAGTTAAAATAAGGAAATTGTTCCGCAAATGTGCCCCGTCCATTAGCGTGCGCCAATGCTAAGCACCTTTTTCACCCGCGGAACAGACAGGGCAGTAAATAATAAAGCAATTTTTCAAAACTGCAATCTTCATCTACGACAGACCCGTGCGCGGCCACGGTGCACAGGAGTTTCAATTTGCGATAGCCCTGTAATTTACTACCCAAAATATACGCCGACCCGTAATTTATGCGGTCAAATGTTATCAGCAGTATATTTCGGTCGGTTCGAAACATACGCGAGCAAGCGAACGCCCAAACAAAGCAACGAAATCGAGCCGGGGCTGCATAAACACTATGCACACGGTGGCCGGGCAGGGCGCGATTTAAGAGCCTAGGCTACCTGTACGAAATTTTTGCACTGTTAACAGGCAACCGGGGACCGTTAAGCCAGTGTGAGGACATGTGGCTGCTAATGTTGCGAGCTTGTGGTACGAAATTACGACCACCTCATGGCCCGGCTGGAACCGGAGCCACGAGAGTGTAAAAAGTGGATGCAAATAGCCGAGGAATGAATCATTTCTGGCCATCAGCGACAAGCTGTATGTGTTTGAAACGCCCCTGAAGGCTTGCGGACCATTTTCCGGTACAAGACACCGCCCTTCTATCGACGGGTCGGATCGCTAGGAGCTCGTCGTTATGGCACACGTAAAGGTGTACCAAACCCGGAGAGATATGCAAGGGAAATAAAAAAATGATTTAGCAGCATTGGAACAAAGAGTTTGTGTATGTTTGAAGAAGAAAAAAAAACGACGTGCTTTGCTTGTACGCTTTAATAATGGACAAGAATAAGTTGTGTTCAACACGGTCGATACTTTTATTTAGATTTAATTAACATTCCGCTAATCTGACCGATTGAGTCCACCAAGCGGTGCGTGCAATTGGTTTGCACATCAGTTTGTCAGGCTTGGAGACATTAATTAAACCTAATTTCACTTTAAATGACTGGCACATGCCCTCGTTCCCGAAAGGGCTGAAACGCGGCCGGGATGAAAAGTGGTTCGATTAAATGATAAAAATAAACCCCAAGCTGCACGTTTACCGCGCGGTGACATCACCGCTCCGGTGACGCTACTCGTCCATGATGAATATAATGTCAAAAATTAATATTAAAATAATTATTTAGCGACATCGCCCGTGCAGATGGGAAACGTTTTTGCCGAGGATGCGATGAAAAACAAAACAAAAAAATAAAACAAACGGCTCCCAATGAGAGAAACACCGCAGCGAACGAGTGAGGAGTGTGAAAAATTGATATGTTTCTGCAATTGTGTGTCGTGTCGTATAAATTATCGGATTTTTTTTTACGATACGACCACCGACCGGCCACGAGACTGGACGGCTCCGTTTCCGACGGCCCTTGCCTACCGTCGGGATGCGCGTACTGCCTTCCCCAAGCCGAAGCCATTCAGCCAACGGCAAACCACCCAATTAGGGTATGGAAATTCTACCAACATTATCATATACGCGGTTATCATCATAATAGAGTGCAACTGCTGTATTTTTGCCGTTTTTTTTTTGCGCCCTCCTCCCTGCTGTTATTGTTAATCAAATTTCATGAGCGAATAAGCGAAATGATGGCGCTGGTAAAAATAAATCTCGCCTCGAAATTCATGGCATTGAAATGTCATTTATGAGAAATTAATTCGCACCGTTTGATGGAGAAAACATTCTTCCAGCTCACTGCACAGCACGGCGTGGTCTTAGGTGATGCGTCGTCACCTGTCACTTTTGCCGTGCTCAAGGTTTTAATTGGCAAACCGAACACGTTAAAACGATGCTGTGATGGAGGGACATTTTTGTGAGACTTTTGGCACAACGGTAGAGACAGGACCATTTGTGGTTGGGCTTTTTTTTCTCTCGAACCAATGTTACCGGGAATTCTATAAAACAGCGCTTACAGCGTGTGTTGATTGCAGTTATAACAATCTCGTGCTGCTCTTCGCACGACATTGTGACATGTGTGTTTTTGCCTGAGCTCACGAGTGCAACAAGAAGCTGCCCGATTCTTGCCACACCGATGTTTGGGAGGGCGCATGTTTGTCTCCGTTTGTTGTTGTTTGTTGATTAAACAGCAAAACCCCTTCCCGACCGGGTCCAAACCGCGATGGAAACACACGCTTTCCACCACGAAGTACCGCGCACGTAAACAAAGGCAGAGATTCTTGTACCGTCCGAGTGTCATACGGCGTAGTGATGGGTTTTTCGTGTAGTTTTTACGTACGTCCGTACTGACCCCGTACTGGAGCTGGTGCAGCCACACACACACACACGCACTGACCCACACACGGTAAGCCCGCGTGTGCAGTGGCCGGCCCATATAAACTTGGTGAACGAGCGGAAAACATTCACTTCTAGATGGATGCGAATGTTCGCCCTTCCCGGTGGAACCTTCCCGCTGGATCTGGCCGCCTGGCCCTGGCCCTGGCCGGAACCTCTTTCCTAACTCATCTCTCCAACCTCCGGCCGCAAGGACGCTTGGGAACGGTGCAAGGGGATTTTTTATGTCCTCGGCGCACGGGATCCGCGTCGGGTTTGTTTATGGAAGCGGTCAGAGCAATTTCCATTTACCAGCTTACAGACAAATGGCTTTATTTCCCTCCGAAGAGAAAGCGATGTCCGTTCGCTGTTGCCGGTGCTGCCCCAGCGAAATGGCTGACTTTTGACCGGAGCACTAAAAGTGAGAGGAACAAAAACAAAAAACATGGCGAGCACAACAAAAATGACAAAAGAAACAACTCGTCATGCTCAAAGCGGTGAGCTAAGTGAATGGTTAGGACTTTCTACACATTTTATGAGCGACCGTTGGTTTTTAGTCGATTTAACAAACCCGGCGAGTTGGGTGGGCAAAGGCGAGAGACAAAATAAAAAAAAGATGCGATTGCGAATTTATGATTTAGTTTTTGTGTAGTGCCGCTATCTGTGGAATTTGTGTTGATGATTTCCTGAATCCCCGCTGAGCCTTAATTATGACGATTTCAAACCGTGGCTATAAATGCAGCGCCTGGAAGCATACTTTTTTTTTGTCGTGGCTTTAGAATGTGTCCTGGGCCTTGGAAATATGGCATCGGTTTTAAGCTTCAAGTATACCGCGCATGAATATTTGAACATTTTATTTGGATTGCATTCAGTAAGACTTACAAGATTCAGGAAAATTTATTAAAAAAGAATTAAAAATAAATAATAAAATTACTTGCCCTGCAAAATTCATCACAAGATGTTTTATATGGATAGTTCAAACGTTAACTAAAAAATCTATTCAACCCATGAGCCACGATTTAGAAATCGTTTTCGTTGGCTCAAGATGCTTCACGCTTTCGAAAGGTATAAGAGCATTTTCAACCAGCAACGAACTGCATACTGAAAATTCCGTTCCGGGTAGTTTTTGTTCCCCTTATTTGCCATTCAAAGTGCACTAAAAATACTTCAATCAAATCCAGCCAGCTGAAAGATACATTCTAAATTTTGCTCTCTCTCTCTCTCTCTCTCTCTCTTTCTCTCTCTCAAACATAGCCGATCGTATCGTAAAAGTTTCTTTCATCACCAGACGCCGGATCGTTTTACTTACACCGTGTGCGCATATTTACCTTCGGGTGCTTTCATCACCGCGTCCGGATCGAGGCGAATCGTTTTTGAGATCGATTCCGCTACTTCCAGCAACCATATAACTAGCGCCATCAATTGAAATGAGTGAATCGCCGAGCCCACCAGCCCAGCCAACGAGCAACCGTAGCTTTTTGATTTATTTTCGACCACTTCTTCCGTCTTCCGTTGCTCTTAGATGTCTTCGCCGCCTGCGGAAAAAAGTCATCAATAGCGACTTTCCTTCATTTTCCGATACCGAGATGTTACGTCCTTACGACGATGCTTTTCCGTTTTTGCTCATCAGTCTTCGTTCCACGGTTCGTTCGGCCGGGAACATGCCCTTTTCCGAATTTCCCTGCCACCGGCCGAACCGGCTCGTTCAGCTGATGGGGGATTGTGTTGGCTTTCGTTCTGCTTTCATCACTCCATTCATTTCGGATGGAAAAGACATCGACGAAAATCTTCGCTAGGCATTATTGCCGCGATGATGAGATGTTATGAGAACACCTTGCCTTGCCATGGCGTCTTTGAGTGGAATCGAATAGCGCGGTCGATAAGTTGCCAGATGTAGAAGGGGCAGATATTGTAGGCGAAGAATTAAACATGCATCGTGTGATCGAGATTTGATTTGGAATGTGAATGGATGGATAAAGAGAAAAAAAAACATATCGACAGAACATGAGGGAGAAAACATATGTGCGTGCTTTCTCTGCGAAACGATCCCACACGCTCGGGCGCTTTTCTATTCACCCTCTCGTGTAAGGAAACACTTATCGTTTCTCGACCTACCACTTTCCATCTGAAGTAGGAAATGATTGCCGATCCATTTTATTTTATCTTTTTCCTCTTCTTTCTCGTTCCTCTCCGGTGGCGAGGTGACAGTGAGTCTTTGGGAGCAAGCAGAAGTAGAAAAATACGATATAACGATTATGAGAACGAGAACGATTGACGATGAAATAACACCGCCTCGCTGAGCGGGATCGCTGGATCGGTGGATGGCAAAGAATAAGTTTTCCATAATCTCACCTACCTGGGGCGGTTGTAAATCATTATGCGAAACGATGGATGGAAATCAAACGGACGGGTGGGGGGCGATTAATGAAAAAGAAAAATTCTCCCACAATCCGATGCTAAGTAAGCGATTCACGGCTGATTTCTGTTCTGTTTGCCATCCCGGTGGCGTCCCGAACAAACACGCCGCGAGAAATGCGAATATTGCTTTCGAGCAGCAACTTCCACTACACGCGCAACCTGTCGCAGCAGGTTTTAATTTGGTTGTAGCGTAATCCTAGGACGGGCTGAAGAAAAGAAAAAAAATTTAAGTTGCGAAGAAAAATGAAAAAAAACCCCTCCCCGACAAGTTGATATTGTATGCATTAGGGCGAGAGTATAAAAAAGAATAAAGAATACTAAAGGAATATAACCCAACAGATACGCCGTAAAGATCCGGAGTATACTCCTCCGCCCGCGAAGGATCTTCATATCTTTCGCCCACAACCGGCGAGGTGCCGAAGAAAACGGAACGGAACGCAAGGAAAAAAAGGTCCGACTAAAGGATTAAAGTGAATATGAAAAAGATATTTTCTCGCAAAACACGAGAAAAAGGGCCTCGAAAGGGAATGGCCAACATAAAGCGAGGGAGCGAGTGAAGGGATGGAGAGAACCAAAAAGAGGAAGAAGAAAAAAAACTGGCGAAACAAAGTGAGTCCGCTGTCGCTTCCGTTGAGCAGGGTTCTTCGCTTTATAACTTCCCTCACGAAATCCTTCTTATCATAATTGCAAATCTAAACCAATCTCTCGGCCAGGGCACGCAGTGCGAGCGAACGAGCGAGAGAGAGAGAGAGAGAGATAGCGGTAAAAAAGATAACATTAGCCCATTTAATTTCAAGTTTATTATAATTTAACAGTTCAACACATGCCTCGAAAACACTGTTGCTGCACACCATATGCTACGGGTTCGAGTTTTCATGCATCAGATAGCCTGTTGAGCGAAAGGGGTTTGTGAAAAAGGGATAACACGAAAGAAAGAAAGAAAAAAACGAAAGCCCCCCGGCACGCTGACTAAATTCGTGCATTCGAGTGGTGCGGAATTCACTATCCGCGGAAAAGGACACGCCGAGGAGGAAGTTTTGGCTGGAAGCAAAATGGCGCTCTATTTTGGGCAAAACTTGTGTCATTATTCAAACGATGGGTTTTTTTTTAAATTGAGAAACAAACAGCTCCTCAACCACATGGTAGAAATGATGGCAAAAATGGAAATGCAATTTACATTTTCTTTTCCCGGTGTGGGTGTTTAATATTGTTTAACCATCACCTAAGATTCATACACTTATTGTCGTTAACAAAATCGTAGCTTCAAAATTCCCCCATCTACGAAAGAAACGACCTTAACGAATGTGAAGCCAGCTATGAGCTTCCAGCATCCTTAAACTTGAGTCGAGCACCGCCAAATGGGTAAATTATTTGCTCACCCAAATTCAAGCCAGGCTGCACATTTAATACCCAACCCCATTTTTCGCGGCGGTGGAGTGACATGGTCAGCTGTAGTTTTGCTGCGGATCCATAAAATGTGACACCTACGAGC
The DNA here is from genome assembly GCF_943737925.1 of Anopheles nili. Taxonomy (NCBI): domain Eukaryota; kingdom Metazoa; phylum Arthropoda; class Insecta; order Diptera; family Culicidae; genus Anopheles; species Anopheles nili. The sequence goes on from NC_071292.1 coordinate 42,978,970, forward strand.
AGCACAACCAACAAACCACCACGAAGACCACACGGCAGACCGAAGGAGACCGACACGGTTCTAGGATGTGAAGAAGGACCGAGTGAGTAAACCGGCTCAAGCGGCGTTTTTCGCTTTCGCCTTTTCCGCGGTTCAAAACGCACCACCTTGCGAGAGTTTCGCTTTCCCCGTGAGAGGCAAAAGCAAGCCACTCACGGGAACTCAGACGATGGAGTACTTCTCCCCGCTCGGTAGCTCACGGCACCATGTGACGTTTGAGTGCGGCGAGTGTGGTGAGTGCATTTCGCGGAAAATGAGCGCCTGATGATGATGGGTAAGGACGCTTGCGCCGATTTGTGTTGCACTCTGCGGACTGACCGTTGGCTTGGGTGACCCGAACGTTTGTATACATGCTCGTGGGTGGCGGTTTCCCTGCAGCTCCTGCTTTCCTTGCGGATGTAACTGGGTGCGCGTTTAGAAACGTCACCGGTTCCTTACAAACGGTGACGTCACGTCGGCATTAGGAGTCGATAAAGTGCGAGGAATGCGGAATTTTTTCCTGATTTCACACCACATCATCCGACACTCCTTGTCGAAGGTTGGCCATTCTATGCTTTGTTGGATGGTTTTGTGGGAAAACCAACACGCTACACGATGAACACACACTAATCGGGGCACTTTTCCACCACCAAGGCTGATAAGCCCCTGCCAAAAATAACCACACACCCGTGGAAATGTAATTCGACAGGCAAAGAAAGTGCGTTCAATGTACAATTTACCAACGGACTGACATCCGGCAAAAGCCCCCGGTGCTTTGGCCATCGTGAGTCACGATGGGAACCGTGGGTGGAGCGGAGTTAAACCCTGGCGCACCCACGGCAAGGATCTCATCGTCCTCGGCGCGTCGTCGGTCCTGCTCGGTGTCGTCGTCCGTCCGAGCCGTCGGGACTCGCAAACCGCACCAACCAGAGGTTCCTAGATCCGGTTGGGGCTGTTTTGGCTTCAGAGAAAGAAACGTGGAACAAGGATACGGGTGTGTTATCGTCATCGTCGTTGTCGTCGTCGTCGTGCTCGTCGTCGTTGTTGTCGTCGTCGTCGTATTTAGTTGTTCGAATCATAAGTTTGTTGATTGTTCCCCGGTCTTGTGTGAATACTACTACCTATACTTCGCCTATCACTACCCCATATCTGCTAAGGTGTCGCGCGCGCGTGTCAAGCTAAGCTAAGCTCGGTAGAATTGCCTCGAAAGCGAGAGTGTTGCGAGTGAGCGTGTGCGCGCGAGTGTGAGGAAAGCCCCACGGAACGGCAAGAAGAAGACGAAAAAAAAAACACGGACCCGCTGCATCCCAAGTAGCCACAGTGCGATCGCTGACCTGAAGGCGAATGAGTGAACCCAACCGTTCCGGTACGTCAGCGCGGCAAGGCATCCGTCGAGGTTTTGGCCGTCCGAAACTGTCGTAGTAATCGCGGGTTTGGCGTCTTGAAGGAAAGCGTCCAGGCCAGCGTTACAGGACGAGAACGACGCTCCCACACCGGATGCACCCACACCGACCGAGTGGTCATGACGGAGCGGTTTTGAGACAAACGGCTCAGGCAGCAGCAGGAGCAAGAGCAGGAGCAGCAGGAGCAGCAACAGAAGTGCCCAACCAAAACGCGCGAAGGACAACAAACAAAGCTACCAGAAGGTAAACAAACAAAGGCGTCGTGTATAAATAGGCTAGACAACAACATCCGCCACAAGCGCCGAGACGCGAAAATGAACACATTGTAAAAAAGTATCAACGCACGAGGCAAAACCCCTATCGTAAGCGGAAAGCACGAAAAAAGAAGAACCGGCGAGAGAAGGCAAAAAGGCAAAAAGGCCTCCCACGCAGCACACGCATACACATCCAACCGAAACAAACACTGAGCTCTGAATCAATCGAAAAATCATTACAGGGATTATATAGTTTACGAAAAGTGTACGTTAGTCACCGTTTGTGTGTATGTAAAGTGGCTGTTTAGATGACGATGATGGTAGCATTCGCTCGAGCATAAGGCGAGCATTTGGGTTTGGGTGGAAAAATCGATATAAAAAACCACCCCGCCCCCAACTCTCAAAAAAAAAAAGGGCGCCAGAACGAAACGCGGCCCGCACAGACGTTAAAGACGCGTGGGCTTTAATACCGGGACGAAATAGGAAACGGAATCCGGCGATCGGTGTGTCGGCCAGGCGGCCAATGTTGACTGACTTTTCCCGGAGCGCCTGCATCCGGACGACACGCGGACGGCGTGCGTGCAAGCGAGAGCACTAGTGAGCGCGAGCGAGACGGCACGAGCCCGAGCGAGCGGGACGGGCACAGGCGAACCAGGGCGCGTGCATTGCCGTCAATAATCAACAATCAGTCAGTCACTCAGTCAGCCAGGCAGTGGCAGCATACAAACAGGCCTGCAGCAGCTGCATCAGGTGCATCATATCCTGGCTGCATCCTTGCGGCTTTTCCCGGTGACTTTAAGCCTCGCGCGACCCCAACCGGTGCAAGTGCATTTTTGTGCGTGACCCATCGGGGAGGGGGGGCGTGAAAGTGAAAACGGTACAAAAGGAGGAAGAAGAAGAAGAAGAAGACGAGGAAAAAGAGGGGGAAAACAAAAACCACAAAATAACAAACAAACGAAAAATACCGGTTCCGCCAAACTAAACGTCTCGTTTCCGAGCAAAAACCCCGTTTCGCCTTCCCCAGTGTCGCTCAGCTGCTTCCGCTTCCTTTCGCTCCACGGGAACGGGCGTTTGTGTGTCACTTCGGGTGGAGGCGCGTGCGAGCGTAGCCCTACAAGCCCTACAAGCCCTACTACCTTCCAAATTAGCATAAGCGGCTGGACAGCGGGCCGGCAGTTGTAAGTCGCAGACGGCCGGAGACAAGCGCCTGTGAGCAAGGAAAACGAAACAAACCTTTACGGAAGCAGGAGAACCGCAACCATCACATCAAAAAAGTGCCTAACTATTTTTCGTTTTGCGTTTCGCTTACAATCCGTTGGTTTTTTGGTGTCGCGTCGTAGTCCCGGTGTCCCGGAGTGCCCCCGAAAGAGGCACGGATAGTTTGCCCGTTTCGCCAGTCCGTGCGTGCGTGCGTGCGTACGTGTGAGTGTTCGTGATCGGGAACGGAAAGAATCAAAAAGGCATCGAAAGTTCGAAATTAAGCGCTTCATAGTTGGTTGCCCAGTAGCGGGATATCGTTCACGTGTAGAGAGAGAGAGCTATTTAAAACAAAATTAATCAACCCACGGTGCAAGGCAGATTTATGAGCAACACCAGTAGCAACAGCAACAGCAGCAGTATATAGAGCGTACCGACCTATCAATTGTTATCGTCGATCGATTGTTACTCGATTGTTGCGGGAGGGCAAAAAACAAGTAAAAAAAAGAGCTCCCTCGCTCCGCCAAAACAAAAAAACAAATCGAACCCAAATTAAAATTCTTCCTCCCCGGGCGCGTCGAAAAAGAACCCGCGACGCCAGCCCTTTTGTAGCCTTTCCCAGCCTTTTTGATCGATGGCAGTAGGCGGTGCGTTACATTAAAGCGCGCCCGAACGCTGATTTTCTCCGCTTTCCGGCGTCCAAAGTTTGGCCGTTGGCGGGAGGCACCGCAGCAGCAAGTGATAGGAAATATTTGTGATATCAGTGTCTGTGCCAGGTTTTGCCGCGTGGGTGGAACTTCCGGTTAACTTCCTCACATATCGGTGCTTCGTATGCTTGCTTGCGTATGCTCGTCTCGTCGGCATATTTCCGTTTCGTGAAATTTAAATCGACTCACCCCTGGCGGCCGGGCGGGTGGACGTGACTAGTGACGTGGCGTGTGGGTGAAGGAAAAAAGGAGCAAAAGTGTGCGAGAAAGAGAGAGAGAGAGAGAAAGAGAGAGAGAGTGGGCTGAAAAAATAAAATAAAACAAATAGAACCAGCAAAACGGCCACGCGAAAGGAAGAGACTTCTCGTGCAGACGCCTCCCGCAGGAAACCACGCGAGGTTCTAATAATAGTTCCGCAATAACAATATCATCACTTTCGCCCCCATCATCCCCAGTCGGGTGGGGGTGGTCCACAGGACCAGCGGTTGGGTCCGGAGGGGAAATACTTTCGCCTGTTTTAAAGTGCACGTGTGCGAACGAACGCCACCATCCGCGTGATATTCGTTCTCGACAGCGATCGGGAGTTTGCGGCCTGGTTTTCCGGTGCTTCCCATCCGCGTTCGTGTCTGTGTGTTTGTGTGCTTGTGTGTACGTGGGTGTGTGTCGCTGTAAGTGCTTCCCATCCGCTTCCCTACACGTGCCTGGCGCATATTGTTTGATTTTTCGTTCGTGTACTGTTCGAGTGTGTGGACGATTGCGACGATCGCGAGTGAATTTCCCGGCAGATCTCCGGGTGGTTGAGAAATATTTACCACCCGCGCGCGTGTGTGTACGAGTGTGCGTGTGTATCCGTGTGTGTGCGGGGCAACGTTTCGGTTCCAAAAGGCCCCGCATCGTGAGGTGTTAAAGCCGCAAGGCGAAGCGACGGGTGAAAACAACCGGGCGCGAAGTGATACCCGCCGCGAGCGATATTGCCAAGTGTGGTGGAAAATATTGATGGTATTTTCTGGAAATCATAAAAGTCGAGTGGCGAGTGCACCGGAGAGTGTGTGTGTATGTGAGTGATTGTGTGTGGGTGTGGGTGTGTGTTTGAGTGTGAGTGCGCGTGTGTTTTCCCTCTATCACTCGTGAGCCATCACCGCCCTTCGGGCTGGGCACGGAAATAAATGCAACCGATGAAAAGCGCCCCAATGCAGGCGGCATAAACACGTGCAGGGAAAAGAGAAAAAAAGTCACTGCTCGGAAAAGGGAAATCGACGATCGTACTGGTGCCGTTGTACGACGGCATTACGACAAGAGCAAATCGCTAGAGCTCGCGACCCTTTCGAGGTGACAGAGAGATAGATTTCACCGGCGACAAAACAGCCGCTTCCGGTTTGCGAAAAGTATTTTGCCCATTTTATTGCGCTTCAAGATCATCAACAGCACTCCGCATACATGTTAGGTAAGACGGGGTGAATAATTTTTCCGTTCGACCCGTGTCCGTGTCCTTATCCGCGAGCTCGCGCTATCACGCTTTCAATTCGACCCGCTTTTCCCGTTCGCTTCGAGGGCTTCAGCTCGTTGCCGACACTTTAACTCTGCGCGTTTGGTCTCGGTGAATAACACAAAAAAAAAGAAAACGAAAAACAAAAAAGAAAACTCCCCACCAGAACGAAGCGAAAGTGAACATTCCGAATCACTTGCACTTCAATCGCGCACTCGCTCGCAGGCAAAAACCCCGACCTGGGCGTTCTTTTTGCTGTGGCGGTTTGCTTTCGCTTCGGCGCGATATATCGCCCTTTAAATTATTGATAAATATAAAACCTAGAGCGCTACGGGACGATATTTCTTTAGCAGAGGCTAGCCCGCCAAACCGCAGCCTCCGGAGCGCTCCCGGCTGCCCTTTTGTAAAGGACCACGAATGTGCTAAATTGTACGTACGCCGCCGGAGACGCGCTGGATGGATGGATAGACGACGCTCTCGGTTTTGCTCGACCTCGGTTCAGATCCCGTCCTTCTCGCAACAAGCCGTCCGTCAGCTTCAGACGGTGCCCCATAATGCCATTCGTTTGGGGTTGGCTTGGGGGTAAACACACACCCACACACACCCACACACACACACACACAGTCGCGTTCGCAACTTTGAACAGGCGACTGGTGGAGGGAAAATGAGAGAAAATCCATCCAAACTCCTAATGTGCTCGTTTTTCCACCGCACACCGCACACGTGCTAAGCTAACAACCGTGTGCACGCACACATACACAGGGCGTCATCAAAACACGCCCCCGTCTCCCTCCCCCTCCTTCTCCTCTTCCCCCGCTGTCTCCCATCCGAGCATCCTGGACCGTATCCTTCCAACGGGGCACGAATTGCTGGAAGGATTTGTTCGTATATATGCGGTCATTAGTATATGCTCTCATTTTACTCCTATCCTAGGTCGTAGTTTTTTTTCCCTTATTTTTTATTTCTTCTGCTTCTTGCGCCCGTTTGTGCGCCTTCATTTTGGAGTCCTTCTTTTTTTTTCCTGTCGTTTTCTTCCTCGAACGCCACCCCCCCCGGGGTAGCTCGGAAACGCTTGATTTGCTGTAGGCTCGTTCGGTTCGTTTGGTGAGCCGAGCGCGAGGTTTTGCTCAATTTTCCCTCAACCCAAGGCTTCCAGGTGGGTGTTATCCGACGTGCATCTCGACGTGGCCGCTGTTGCTGCTCAGGTATCTGTCACCCGTCCCTGTTCCGGTGTGGGGGAAAACGGGAAAAAAAAACAACTACAAACAAACCGGAGCAGCTGATGAAGTTTTTCTTCGTCTTCATCTCGCCGTGGCGTCGTGGTTTCCATCCGATAGTTTTCCACCGATCTGTCCGTGGGATGTCCTCGGTGTCACCGGTCCCCGGACGGGTTGGAAAAACGACGGGCTGCCATTTGCGAGCGGCATCGTTAGTTCCGGGGGTCCAGGATCCTCCCCGGGTTCGAGCTGGTTCGAGAGGAAATAGAAATGAGGTCAGATTTAGCTTTAAGCGCCCGGTCAGGTGACGGTATTGATAATTTTTTGCCATACACTCGCAAAATCGGCAAGCATCGAGGTTCACTTAAAGCCATATTCAACTATTCAATAAGCACGTTAGATGCTTGAAATACTACCCGTTTGCGTAAGAATGAAGCATTTTATGCTCGAAAACCCACACTAAATGATGCTGATTGCAGTGATCCATTGGCACGTGGAATAACCTTTATAATATCCCTAACCTTCGCGCGATTGTACTGTTCATCCACACTATCCGCTTTGTTCGTGCTTTTCTCGCCATGCTCGTCTTAAGAGCGTAATCCTTAAATACCATACCGACGTTTCTCGGGCGAGCTTTCTGCTCCACTTTAAAACTCACCCGTGCATGTCCAGGTGGCACCTTAAGCTGCGCTTTAACACCCCAATAGCCGCCACTTTAAATACGTGGTTGTTTCGGTGTGATCCAGAAATGTGGGCTTAAGTATTATCACAGGCTCCCAAAAGTATAAATCTTCACTTCTATCCAACCCACGTCCACGTGAACCACCCCGTCAACCACCCGGCACAAAAGACACGGCAGGGCAAACAAACAAACAGCCGACCGCTGAGACGTCCCGATTCGGGGCTCCTTTATCGAGTGCAATAGCTGCAGGTGCTGCAGCGAAAGGCCAGCAAACAGGCAGACAGAAGCAAAGCCAAAAGCAGCGCCCACGTTGGCGCTGTGTTCATACATAACCGAGCGTACGTGGTGTTCCGAGCTGACAATAGTTTGCATGCCAATGAACAGCCGATGTTATGATCAGCCCGGCAGGTTGCAACAGTTGCATTACGAACGGCAGCGCCGATAGGGCACCCGACGGGTTGCAGCGTACCGGCTCAACTGGTCGGTGTGTCTTGGGGTCGTTTTCCCGTACGGGGTGGTCCCATCAGAGGAGACTCTAGGAGGTCCTCCGACTGGTGCGAGCTTCTTGGTGAAGGCGTCGTGAAGCGCAAGAAGCACCAACACGGAACACGGTCGCGTTCCGTCACTTGTGTGTTGCGATAAACTTATAAAGTCACGTTAGCAGAAATAACAAAAATCACGTGCTGCTTCATTCATTGTTAACGTACCTCGCGCTGGCGCTGGCGCTGGTGGAATCGGTGGAACAATTGCATTCGTGCGCCTTGCAAGCGGCGTGATAGCTGGCCAAATTATATGCTACTTGAAGGGGAACGAGCGTCTAGGTTCCAATTTTATTTTCATGCATTCGAAACCACTGGGTATGTTTCATAGGTAAAGGGTTTTAACGGTTGCTTTGCTGATGAACGAGATATCACGCTGGCGGGGTTGTGTTATGCATTTTTGCTTGCCTGAAATTAAGTTCGGGTAACCAATAAATTTGAAGTGCTTGACATACAGCGCAGTTCCATCAGATTAGGTGCATGATTGAATATTTCCTTTAACTTGTTTGTATTCGACAAAGAGTTAAACTGTTTGAAGAACGATCTGTTTGACTTTACTCGAAAAAATTCATTATCAAAACTGATAGAATTAACTTGCGTTGGAGCAATTTTTTTGGAAGAGAAATATGTTCTTTCAACCAAATTTTGTTGATTGACACTTTACGTTGAATTCCAACAATCAGTCTTCACTTTGGTCGATTTGCTTCTAATTCATGTTTCTAACATTATATGATGGTATGAAATGTTTCGTGAAAAATGCAGCTTTTATGTCATATTTCAAGTGTCCTAAAATTGAATCATTTCACTTACACAAAATCGTTCTAATATCTTTGAAAACAGAACTCTGCATTAGATTAATTTCACAATATATTGAATTGTATAAAGAAAACAAAAGAAAACTGTATTCCGCATAGTTTCTTTTGCAGCTTACATTCAATAAAAAATATTGCATTTCTCTTCTAAACTTTACTATTTATGGAAAATAAACACAACGTTTTGTATTAGATTTTGTAGCATAGAAAAAAAAAACAATAAAAAACCAACACGTTCATAGTACTGAAAGCAGATTTTCTTCTTTAAATTATAAACGGAAAAAGCGTGTAAAAATCTGCTGTATTACGTTTGAAGAATGGAAAAAAATAATAATTACTGCACCACCTGCTTACGTTCTCAGCTAAAACCATTAACTTAAACGAAAAATTCCTGAGCAAATGCCTCCGAGCCCCAAATGTCGATCCCGAAATGGATGAGCAAACGAAACACACGGCTAGCTGGAGCGGATCTAGCCCTGCGTTCAAAAACAAAAACAATCCCCGTTTCTTGGCAGGGCAAATTGCCTAACGGTAAGACTTTCTTCTCGAAATCAATATTCTGCTGAAATCCACCCCCGACAACCCTTGACAACCCTTTTCAAAGCTTTTTAAAGCAGGCGCAGGCTCGGTGGCAGAAACGAACTGCTCATACGGCAGCTGAGCCACTTCAAGGGGCACCTTACGTTGGCTGAATGCTCACGGTTTCAATCTTGTAGAAATGTAAAAATTACCCGCCAGGAAACGGAGAATAAATAACCGAGCAACCGAACTCAGGGCCCGGAGCGGCCACTGAGGCGGAGTAAAATTTAAGTGAAAATAAAACGATAACGGAGCGGAACCGGAACGTACCGAAACCCGCCCAAGGAAGCTGTGTGTGGGTGTACGCTCGAGAGAAAATTTGGGTTGCCGAATGTTGGCGTTTCGTTCATTGCGCTCCGGTTACGTTCGGAACCGTTTTCAATCGAAAGAAATTTGAACAGATTTGCTTTCAATACCCGAAATACGGCACTCCGTCGGTGAACGAGCGCCGGGTGCAGAATGGCGAAGAGAAATGATTATGTTACATCATAAATTTGGCTCCAATCAATATCGTGTACATATGTGAGAATGTTGTTTCCGTTTCGCCCGGGCACCGGTATCTGGTATCCTTCGCCATCGGTTTCGGTAAATATCGATTGTCTCCAGTTCGGGCAAGGGAGCGTACCTTATACGAGGTCGAACGCATACATTTTGCTTCTGAAGGAAGTTTCAGCATTCGCCTGAAGGTCACCCGTGGTATGAAAAGTTACCGCTTTTCGAAATGAAACCCAACGCTCCCGGAGATGAACCCACGACGTGGGTGCATTATTAAGCAAATGCTGTGTTTCAGGGTGGGGCTTTTTTAACGGGTCGGAAAATGTAAGAGTTTTGTAAAGCGATAAAATGGAAAAAGAAAATCCCGTGAGCTGGTAGTTCGTCAAACGTTGTGGGTTATTTAACAGACGAGCTCCTGCCGGAAAACACGATCCCATTGTTTGAAGCGCACCTATTTACATATAATACAATCCACCATGCCGGTCCCGAACTCATTCGCAAGAGAAATATTTATTTTTGCACGCACCTTTGCGAAGCGGCGGTTCCCAGCTCCCGCGCGAGACCTTCCTCGGCGTGTACGTTCAATTTGGAAAGACAATAAAGCAAAGAAGCACTCGACTGCCCCCCAAAAATGAAACCGGCTTGATTGGTTCAGGGGGACGCGAACCGTTCCCGGTGCCGGAGTATTTGTACATCGTGTATTTCCCTTCCATAAGTACGCCGATGTCAACCCGACAGGAGCCAAGGCACCGGAACGGAATTGGCTCCGAACGGTGGAACGGCGGGACCTGACATGGGAAAAGCTTTTCCCGTGTATTTGCCTAAGAAAATGAAACGTCAATAAATAAACGCTCCACGTCTCCGACGATGTAGGAAGCGAAAGCGCATTTGCAAAAGTTAAAGCACCGCCCGGTCTGCAACTTTCCGAGCCGGAGCGACTTAGCGTGGCTCGTGTTTCGCATTTCGTTGTCGGAATAAATTTAACAAAACATTGACACCATCATTAAGACGAATGTCGCTGGTTGGGATTTTGTTCCTGCTGCTGCTGCTGCTGCAGCTGCTTCTGCTGCTGTTTCTGCCACCGAGGCCTTGCGTTTTGGTTTTGGGGGTTTGCGGTTTTCCCTCGCCAAAGGTTGACAGGAAAAGCGTCACGAAAAACGATGAAACGTTCTTATGCACGGCAAACGGGATCGAGTCTGCATCGGCTTCCACGGCCTACGGGTGCCCATGTAGCGTCGGGTGAAACTGAAGCGGCTTACCAGCTTCATCCTTAAGGTGTTGTAGCAATGTCTTTCTGGGCTTATTTCCGGTGTCCTTTTCTGGCTCCTTTCGCCGTCATGGTCGAGAAACACGTAAATCCCGGTCGTGCCCTCGCCACAAAGAAAGCTTCTGCAATTTCGGACAATTGTTTCGGGGAAGCTAGAATGTCGTACCGCATCGAAGCTTTGGGAATGGCAAATCCCCTTATCATGTTCATTGGAGCCGGTTCTGTTGATCCTATGCAGTTGATAACACCGGAATCGAAAACGACGATCTGCTTGCGCTGAAGCAATGCAATCGATTCGAATGGATACCAAACTTTTAGTAACGTTGTGAGAGAAAACATAACCAATTGCATGCGCTATTTTTAGTGTCGGACATGGAATTGGTCTTTTTCTAAGGAAATGTGCAGTTTAGCAGATGTTCACGAGTGAAATAAATGTTTTAGTCGGTTTTCGATACATAGACATTTTGTAAAGATGTTTTTCTTCTTTAGTATAGGACGAAACAGAAAATACTTGATCATTTCAAACCTTCAAAACCTTTAGAGCAGGACGAAACAGATAAGACAGATTCATATCAAATCTTACAAAACCAATGGTCATGATAACTACATCTGGTTACGTGCGTTTTTAATCTAACGCTTTAAGGTGGCAAGGTTCTGCCTGCTTCAAGAAAAGGAAAAGCAGATCTCGATCCAATCGTACCGAAATCGCTTTTGAACCCAAAAGGCTACCACCCAACAACAACAAAAAAATACCCGCCGAAGAAGCCAAAAGAAACAGCTCAATCGTCTGTGGCACACGAACACTATAATCGCATTAAAAATTTATTCGAATCATTTTTATCAATTTTCCCATTTCCTTGCTTTCAGCAGCCCCTCGGGGCCGGGGATTTGTATTCCGTCACTTACTAGCAGGTTCGATTTGGAAGGGTCGGTGTTTTTTTTTATTGCCCTGCCCAAAACACACGTTCACATGTATCAGGGGAGGATATTCTTGCTTCGTTTGCTAAGATTCCGTGTATTGGGTTCGGGTTTGCTTTGATGATGAAAAAGAACGAAAAAAAAAAAAGAAACCGTAAAGGCTGGACCACGCAATTAGTGGAAAGGTTTGTCGGGTGCAGCTATTACTTTAAAGTTTCAGCTGCTTAAAGTGTTTCATATGCGGAAAAAAATCCTTCATCCTTGTAAACATTTCATTTTTACAGTACTATGGTCTTTTGTTTTGTTCTTACAAACATTAGGAATAACACTAGTTTTGAATAATTTCAAAAAATACAACAAACCGTTTTGCTACTTGAAGTGTTCGAAACAAGCCTTTAAAACTTTATTTCGAACATGTGTACATTTTTATACGATCAAGCTCAACCAACAAATAACTATTATTTTCGAGATAAAGTATCAAAAAGTGGTATTAATATTCATTGATTTTGTGAAATGTTTCAGAAATATTACATTTCACAATCATTTCAGCTTAATTCTACTCTAATTTCAGCTATAAGTTTATGCAAATCGATTTAACAGATTAAGCAATAATTCTTCACGTTGACTCCGCAAAGAGTATTCCGCATTCTCCTTTTTTTAAACTGCACCCGGAAGGCATTCAAAATTCTTCCAGCCCTGCTGGTAGGAACGAAAATTAAGAAAACCTTTTGAGTCATGCTGACGCTCGCCCGGTGTCAAATTGCTGGACCAATCCGGTAGCAGCCGTCCGCCGGACCGGGAGCGTAAATCGATAAAGCCCCACAAACCAATGAGTCATCCGGTCGCTCGAAAAAGAAAGTGTCGACCATCGTTGCTGACCGTCGTGCTTTTCCCGGGCAGAAGGCACCGCCAATCGCACCGGCGCGAGAAAATAAAATCAATTTCCCTCCTGACGCCTTAGGCTCGGACGAGTCTTCCCCGTTCGCGTTCGGAAGCGCAAGGCTAATTGGTTTGTTTTAGAGCACCTACCGAAGTGACCCGCCAGGCAAACGGCGTTTGTAATAACAATAAATTACACAATTTATGCCACCACTTCGGCTGCTGGCGGCGCGTCATCAACGGATAGAACGTCAAAGTGCATTAGCGTTTCATTAGCGATTCATTTTGCCTATCTTGATTGAGTATCCGCGCATGAATTCTCGGCTGGCAATCCTTTCGGTCGCCGGCACTGGCACCGCGAGATTGCAACGTCCAACCTGCCCAACCTTTCCCAGCCTGCAACAAGCCCGCTTTCGTCCCGCTAGACGAGTCTCCGACGGACGGATGGATGATTGCGCGAAGTAGGTTAACTCGTTATCGAGATTTCCGATCGATTTGTTCGCTCAAACTGATTAGGGAGTGGCAGGGGGGGGGGGGGGCCTTAAATTTGTTATCGACCCGCAATGGCTGGCTGCCGAAGAAAAGGGTGCTAATTGAGAGGTTTTCGCTAGGTAAGCACTTTCAGCGGGATAAATTTCGCCGGTCGTCAGCTTACGAGACCCGGACGGCTGCACGTAAGTGGTCGGTTTGTCGAAATCGAAAATGAAGCCGTTCGATACCGATCGCAAGGTGTGGCTTATTGATGGCTCCGTTAATGGAATGCCCCAATCGATACTTATTGGTTTTGTCCCAAGGTTTTCCGGGGGCAAAATCACCCAAACCGCATGGGCAGCGCTTCGTGAAAACACGGGATGACGGTTTCTGTTTTCCATGGCGTGATTATTTTATGCTTAGCTCAATCAAATCCATTTTACTTCTTTACTTTTCCTTCTGGAAAATCTGATAAATCTGTCGCGTTTCGTTGTGTTACTGTGAACGTGCACTTTTTAATCGAAACACATTCGATATTGATTTTATAGAGGCAACATTTTGTCAAGAACAATAAAACACTTTGATGGCTTGAAACATCCAGCTACCACAAGCATTAATCAAGCCATAAATACTTTAGTGAGGCTTACGGGGCTCTACGCCTGGGCTTGGGTCGAACGAACGCTCCACTTTATAATTAATATCTACTCAACTTTGATGAAGATTCACCGAACCAACCGGCTCCAGCCGTCCGCGTCCAGCAGGCAAATATTGATATTCATAAGCAAATCTTTGTTTACCGTTCTTCTGCCACGGCCACCGATCCTTTGCTTTGGGTGTAAGAAAGCCCCGGTTGTATGATGAAGCACGGCTCGGTACAAAATACAAACATGATTAAGACGTATCATCTTTGTAATGATTGGCGTCGGGATCGTTTCTTTGCTTGATGATGGGAGGCGCGTATTTTAATATGGTTCTTCTCTCTGGTACAGCCGAGAGAAAGAACCGATGAACGTGAAAGAACTTTTCCATCCTAAAGAAGGACCACCGCAAGGCATGATTAAGTGGCTTGTGAAATAAAACCTCACGAGGCTGGATCGAAAGCACTAGGCTAAGGAATGAATGATGTTCACTTCAAACCATCGATCAATACACGTAAGAATTTTTTGTCAACAAACATAATTCGCAACCAAACTACGAGAGAATGAAGTTTGTGCATTACGCATTCATGAACTATCGTATCATATTCACTCAAATGAGTCCTTTGGCATTCCGAAAAAGGTGCTCCAACTTAATAACCCAGCAAGCCATGCACTCCCAACGAACAGAGCTCTGCGCCCGGGGATGGTATTTGTGGCATTCACTCGACTCAACGATTGCACACCTTTGAACGGCAATGCACGAGAACGGCATGATTTAAAAAATGTCACCCCTGCTTCAAAAACGCGAATCCACCCCCCACGGGCGGGCGAGTGTGAGGAATTTTCATTATGGCTTTTAGGCCGGATTAATTAACTCGTCGCTGCACCCGCGTGACAGCGGGCGATCGATATCAATAGCAGCCAGCTTATATTTATCACATTTTTCATCACACCTCGCAGGCAGGACACCGGCACGTGGAGGCTCGCTTTCCCGCGTTTTGCTAGGTTAGGTTCGCCTCACCGACGAATGGCATGAATGGGGAGAGAGAGATTTAAGGCGAGTCCTTTGCTGTCCTCGGGGCTGTAACCGGCTCGTTCCGGGCCCTGCCAGCTGCCAGTTTGGGTGCCTTTTCCCGGTTGATGAGCTGCGAGTTGCACCGACCGACCGACCACAGCCATGTGTGTGTGTTTCGAGCGAGTCGAACGGCATTGGAGGAAGGAAATGAATTTTCCCGCTTGCACCACCACCACCAACGCACCGGGGGAGCTGTGGTACGGTGTGCGCCACATTCACACATCATCATCGCCATCATCGTCATCATCTAGTGCCTTGTGCTGGTGTACCGGGTTGGATCATGATTGGGTTTAGGCAGGAACCCTACCGAGTGGGCTACGCTTGTACCCCCCGGTGTTTCGAGCGGATGACGGCCACCATAGTTCCCTGGGACTGGCTGGCGGAAGAATTGAGCCCCACGAGAGTGGGGCTGGCCTAAAGCGGTCGTGTGGACGGCTGTTGGTGGTGGCGGCCGTTGTTCACCCGCGTCCCTGGAAAGTCATCCCCGCCTGGTGGAAAGTGAGGCATGAAAATTTAATTTCTACCAAGATCTTACGTCATCCATCGTGGCCCTTCCAGCCTGCCAGCCCCGACGGACCGCTGAATACATTCATGGCAGAAACGGTGGGCATGTCCTGCCTCAGCGGACAGGACCGAGGTTTGGTTCCACTCGAAGCGATTTCAATCGCAAAAGTGCTCCTTATTTGGCCGATCTTTCATCAACGCGCAAGACAGGGATGTAAACTGGGCCACCCGGTTACATGCGGCCCGTGGGAGGACACCTGAGGACAGACTACGGTCGCGCACAAGCAGGGATAAATAACGTACCCCGCTGGGTCGGCGAGCCTCATCACGATCGGAACAGCCGACAAAGGCAAAATTACACAACAACAACAACGGCAACAACAACGGCAAAAAATCATATCAACAAGGACGAACGAAAAAAAAAAAGAAACACCCAGCGAACGGAGTGCGAAGGAACAGACGGAACATAATCAAGGATGGAGCGGTTCGTCGATGGTTTCGTGTCCGTGCACACCGTTTTGGAAATTGATCCCCTTGACGAGGTGTGCAACCATAAACCAACCTGCTCAGCGAATGTCGTGTCCAAGTAAGTGGTAGTTTGCTGGTGAAAGCAACAAAAAAGTGGAGCAACAAAACCGGTTGACGGAACCGGGACGAAAAGGACACACCGTGGGGCGATGCACGGGAATAAGGAAGGCTAGGTTGGGAACTTCACCGCCATGCATATTTTACGTTCCGGTTTTAGATTATAGAAAAATTATCAGATCCCAGCAGGAAACACTCGACGATAAGCGTATCACATTCCACACGCCCACAGCCCGGCAAAGTCCCGCGTTCGCGTGGAGTTTGTGTGTTTTTCGAGAGCGCGTTATTTGTTACACCGTGTCTCGAGTTGGGTGTTGCTGCGGATGATGCAGACACGCTGAGAACAAAGGTTTTCCGGGCTACGGGACGCGCTGACCGAGATGTTGAGACTTTGTTCGGAAAGGGTTACATGTCGTCCAAATTTTCCCCATGCCATTGCCAGTGAAATTTTGCGCTGGGAAAAATGTACTCGTAAGCACCGTATAAAGGGTCTCCGTTGTGGCGGGACACAACAGGATTGATTCGTTAAAAAGGTATGCAAAAGAGCTCACATCATTACGGGGTGATATCTTGACTTTCATCGATAGATCTTCTAACTTACGGCATTTGTAATGGGCAGAAAACTTAACGACAAACCCCAAACGATGAAGGATATACCAAAGGATGCTTACAGTTTTCCAATGCAATTTGATTTAATTTAACTGATACCAAGCACATTGGTGAATATTTTGTAAAGGCATACGTTTCAAGCTAGTGTAAAGATCTTAGACAATTTCAAATCGAACGCGTGGAAGAAGAGAAAAGCAGTAAAAATAAATCTAATGCATAAGTAGCTATATAAACAGACTTGCTAATGAATTCACAAGACACTGCAAGCCATACAGCCTTGAAATCTTCTTTGGTGTGTACGATTCACCACAAGCACTGTGACTGTGCGGGTAAAGGGTTTAAGACTTTGAGTAATTTATTGGCTATAAATAACAGTTGAACATACAAACCAGACATAAGCTAGCACTGAGCACAAGGGCAAGTCTGTTGTGGAAAATCAAGTACAAACAACTAAAGCCCTTTCAAGAACGAGCCAAAACAAATCTTACCATATTTAGCTTTCATTATCCAACAATAGTTTTTTTTTACCTAAAACCGATGTTTTGAAAATCCCTCAATTTCGGCTTCACTAAATTTTGTCCGATAAATTTCTCAGTTGCGTGGTATCTACAAGGAAACAATAATCGAATCGTTCAAATCGTGTGTGGAACATGGTTTACAGATAAAACAAATTTATCATATGCATCTTATGCCTTAACAAAAATAGTAATAAGTGGATGTACATTTTTTGTAGGAAATTGCCATTTATAAAAGTTTCTGCAAGTATATAGAATTTATTTGTTTCTCAAATTCTTAAACAATTGATGAACAAAAATAACACTCACACACCGATGTAAATTCTCACACATATCGTATTAAAAACGGTGAGGTATTTATTTACACCAAAAGAAGCTGAAGCTTTAAACATCACCATGATACAACTAATCGTTTGACATACAACAGTAACCGTTTTGCTATAATGCAAATAAGCAAGTCCATGAAAGTCGCAGATTCTCGTTGCTCGAACTGCCTGTGCGGTCGACGAGAGTTCGTTGTCCTTGCTGATGTCCCTTTTTTCGCTGTCTCTCCATCGCTCGACTCAGTTTCCGACTGACAGAGCCGGCAGGTCGGCTTGACTGGCATTCGTTTTCATCATCGTCACTGTCATTGTCATCGTCATCGCCGGTGAAGTCATTATGTTCCCCAACTGGGGCGAGATAATATAAATGTAGGAATATAAATTTTCTCCAGAGCTCCGTTCGTCTTTTTTTTTTTTTGTTTGCTCGCCCCATTCATCCAACGCGGCTCTTTCTTTTCTTATCGTGATTTATTTCACCCCCATTTCGCATTCCAACCATCATGCCGCGGGGCAATCCGCTTCCACGGCTATCGTGCCACGGGTCCGTTGTTTAGTCCGAGGCACAACAATCCGATCGCTCTCGCGCTCGGCTGAAAGCGGACAGCCTGTTTCCTATCACACTGAATCGAAAAACCATCCCTCCGTTGAACGCCGGAAATGTTGTCTTCCCCGTGAATCGGGATGCCGATGAGCGGCCGCTAATGCTATCTACTCGAAGTTTGCTGCTGCTGTCTTCTGTGCACGGTGGTAGCTGGGAAGGTTTTGCATGAGTGTGTGCCGTGAGATTCAATAGGGGTATGTATAACATGCCCGTTAGATAAGATTATATAAACTGGAGCGTCGTTTTTGGCAGCGCTTTCATTCTAAAGGTAAAGTGTGATCACAAAGGATTCGAATGATTTAAAGGACATGACAATGGACATGTTACAGATCGTACATCGTACATAAACATTTGTCAATCATTGGATTTATTACACCCTGTACAACATTTACGTCACTTCTTGCTGTAAAACCAAGCAGCATCATGTATTTTTGCAAACGAATCACTAACTTGAAGTATCTGTCTTGCAAAGAAACTGTCTCGTGGTTTTGTGATAGATGAGTACGCTGTCTAAAATAATCAATGCATGAAACGCATTGCACTAATGTATGGTAGGAAGTACTTGTATTTGGAACTATGTCAAAAAAGAACTTTGTTTTATAAAACCAAGAATATCTGTCAATGACTAGGGAGCGAGATTAAAAAAAGACTTCAAGATCAGAGAATTGACAACGTTCGCATGCGGAAACATACACATTTTCGTTCACTTGCAAAGGTACTTTTTCCATCAGAATCTGAAGCTGAATAGCTGACCCTGGATCTGATTTTCAAATCCACGGAGATGTTTATAAAATACTGCAGAATTGAAAATCAAACAGTAGAATAAAAGCAGCAAGAGATTTTACAATGCTTGCGGTTTGCTAAAGATAGGCTACAGACCTTTCGTTCGACGGCATAGAATTGCCGGCAGAATGCGAAGGGTTTTGCTTTTCTTTCGCTACCATCCTCGCAAAGCACTTTGCATTCCAATGCGAACTCCGTCATCGGTTCGCTCGGAAAAGCTGCTAGCTGTCCAACATGGCAGAGTTCCTTATCAAATCGAGAGAACTGCCTGCTGCAGTAACTGCTGAAAGCAGGCTTTCACGTCAGTGCGATAAAAGCTAGGAGCAGCTGGGCAGGACAGCAAAAATAGGAACACGATTGCTGGGAAGCTGCCACCGGCTAAAGGCTTTTGGAAATCCGAAAGCAGTACAGGCGGCAGCCCACGAAGCAAACGAGAATAATAATAAAAAAGCGGCAAAACACGTTTGAAAATAAAAATACAAACCTTGACGCATATTTTATTTTCGCTTGCGTAAACTTTATCCCAACTCTGGCGGGGGTGGTCCCAGCTAATTTGGATGTAAATTTTGTGTCTGTTGTCTGATTTTGAATTTCCAGTATTGAAGTGATATTATGAATAGGTACCCGTTTTACGACCCTTTCGGAGGTGGGGAGAGGGCGCTGTTTGATGTAATATCAGGAGAGTCCGACGGAACGACCGTGCCCTTAATGTCCGGCAGGGATCTGTGATGGTTTGCTGTGACGATAAGGTACGAGAAAGGGCAGAAAATGAGATGTAGATTGCATTGAGAGCGTCGAGGAAATCCGTTAGGAGAACGCAAAATGATGAAGCTGCTATAATTTGTATTTCTCACAAAACAACTGGCTGGCACTGTGGAACTGTCGGTGGATGCTGCCGGTGAGAAGTAATAATGGAGTTTTAATTTGACATATTCTTTGAACTATTTTCAATAGCCTTTTATTGGTACTTTTGAAAGATTAGCTTATCTAACGCTTTTTCATGTGCTCTCTTAACGAAACTGATAAGCTTTTAATAATGACGAAACATTCACGCAGCTTTCAGTAACTTTGGATGCAAATCCACCTCATTCTGATAGGAAATTATTTATTTTGAGATGCAGTCTCTTGCATTGTGTTTCTAAAACGAGGAAAAGTTAGCTTCTTAGAGGAAGATTCCCTGCCTGAAAGCTTTTCTGATAAACGCGATAAAAATACCAAGCTATGGGAAGGAATTGACTGGGAAACTCTTTCCTGTGAAAACTTTCCTTCCCATCTATATGTCTCGTGGATGTGAGAAATCGTCATACTGGAGGTGTGAAGTGAGGGCCGGAAAATCTGTTGTGCACCAGTCATTCAGCACCTTCACCTGCAAGTGCTAGAAATTTATTGATTTTCCTACGAAAGTTCGCTTTCCTGGCAGCATTTCACGTGGACGCTGGAAATGTACTAAGTGAAGGGAAGTGAAAAAGCTCCCAGGTGAAAGCTCTTCCACCCGGCACCATAAATCTCAGGCGCGAGAAATTGGCTCGCGAGAAATAGTAAACGGAAGGAAAAAGCAAAACAAGCTTTTGACCGTGCGAATGAGTGGCATAAAACGCCCATTTCACTACCATTCGTGATTGCGAATGAATTTACTACATTGAACAAGAGTCTTAGAGACGCTAGCTACTGAACGAAAGAAAGCTTGACCAGCAAGATCCTCGTGGATGCGAGATCATTTTCTAAGAGCAAAAAAAGAGTGTGCCTAAGGAGGAAAGCTAGCCCATCCGGTTTTGGTCATCGTGAATGCGAGAAAGTTTACGAAATTAAGGAAAGAAGATCAAACAAGCAACCTGTGTGAATCAACTTGGGCCGCGATAAATGCTATTGAATGAGATTTTCCCCGCCAAAAGGTCTGCTACCGCGAGCGAGATTTTGTCTTCTGTAGGCTTGTCTCATTCTAGGATCACCTCGAGTTTATTGCGTTGATTGATATCGTGCTTCTTATCCTGGCCATTCTGTTCTATAAAATACTATGTCGCATTGATCATCAGTTCTTGATGCTTTTAGTAGCTTTTTTAGAGCCTTTTAGACAACATTCAGCATTATGGTGGAAAGATAGTTCTCAGAGACAAGTCTCTCGCCCGTTTTGTCATTGATGGCTAGCCTCCATACCAACGGGTGGTTGTTTCTATTCTTCCTTCACGATTAGTTGGTGCCTTGTTGACGGTAAGCCTCTCAAGCTTCATCTTAAAAAGCTCAAAAGCTAGGACATCACTCCAGCGGCATTTTAAGAAGACGCTCCTTTTCCTGAAACCATCGAGTCTGCCGCATCCTCGGCAGTTTGCAATTCTTCACCCTCATTTAGATGACTTACCGACAGCTGCATGCGGGTGCGTGCTTAATTTTGCTCCGGTTACGAGTCTCAAAGATCCCTATTCAAAGATCCCTAATGAATGGTTTAGTCCCCCACTGGAACCTTTCTGGAGATCGCTATGGTTTAGTTTGAGTCACGTGATCACCTTCGTCACAGGTGGTCATAGTGAATGATCTCTAGGTAAACCCGCAGATCTGACTTTCACCCAATTATTGGAGATTGAACGATTGACGTGTTCCTGTCGAAGACTAGAATTCATAATGGCTTTCGGCTGGTTTGTCGTGAAAAACAGATGTTGGACCGAATTCCATTCCTTAACACTTTCTATCGCTTCATCGGTGCTGTGCCAGTTTTCAGTCCCCGAGAATGGTAAAATACACCAGTCTCAGAGTAGTCTTTCCAAAAAATGCCATGCTGTAGCGTCGAAACTGATATTTAGTGAACGAAGCAGGCAATGGTGATAAATCGTATTTCATTCGTTTGAGAAAAAATCACACGAGAGAAGATTTTGACTCTTTTTTTCCCTTGGTATTGCTTGTTGTTCTTTATGTGCTTGATCTGAGATGCATTCACACCATTGCAAAATCTCCCTCATTAGATGGCTGCTTCTTGTTGTTACAAGTAAAGCTTATTAACGCAGCTTTTTACAGCCTTTGGGCACATTCGATACTTTTTATCGCCGCCATGTATAGGTCTTCTACTCGATCTTCCTCTCCCGGGCATTAGATGATCATCACTATCCTTGTCAAATGTTCTCTTGCATTCGATGGTTTCGCTATTGCCAAAACATATTTTTCATATGTCGATGGACGTTTTCTGTAGTGCATTTTCTCATTGCCGTGAGAGAATGTTTTGAACGCATTTCTTTCCTCCTCAAATCTCACTCTTTTCGATACCTGTTCATGAGAAAAGCCGCTACACGTGAGTTTTTTTGCATTGAATTCCGTTTTAACCAATGGTTTTTCTCACTACTGTGATTTGTGATTTTGAACGGTATTTTTTATCATTTCAAAGCATTCCTGGTGCGTTAGTTGAATGATTTTGAGCGGTATTTTCAACTGGTTTCTCGATCTCTTTTGCTACTATTTTTACATTCGGAAATGGCGATCAATTGCCCTTATTCGGAAGTTCATTCATTCAACATTTTTCTCGGTTCTCTCATCGCACACAGAACCGTTTTTCACTTTCGCGAGTTTTTGCCTTTGAAAGAAAAATTTCCTCCATCTCGGTGGCTTTACTAATTGAATACTATTTCTCGTTGCCACGCTTGGCATGCCTGATACTGTTTTTAAACGGGTATTTACGAGAAAATTAGCTATCAACAATTAAATTGTAGAGAATTCATGATAATCGGAAAGGTTTCATGACACGTATTTGAAATGAACGAGTAATTTTTTTTTATAAATTACTTTGCTACGTACGTGATTACGTAGGCATTTATATCAGTCCGAGCAGTCCCTTATCGTCTGCTTCTCAAGATCAGACATTGTTTACAAACACAATCGATTTTTTTCATGCCATTTTTTGCACATCTAGGCCAAAATTGCTCGTCTGAGACGCAGACATAATAACCGGTAAAACCAGTTTGCATTAAAAATTTCGCTTCCAGTGTGTTTTTTCTTATCAAAATCTCAATTTGTAATGATCTTTGACTGGTTTCATTAAACGCTTGACCAATAGGAGATAACCCCAAGAGGATTATCAGTGTTTAATGATGGTGAAGCTTCAACATCAATTACAGCAACAGCCTTAGCTATGTTCCAACGATTATTCAAACTGATCCAGAGGTATTCTTTCACATCAATCAAAAGAACAATAATCTATTAACACTTCGTCTGGAATCCAAAATAAAGAAGCTTCCAATGGAACGTGGTATCGATGGTATCGCATGTTGTGCGTTTGCTATGTTACAACAGTATGTAATACCCTTGTCTTCATCACCGAACGAAGCTTGATCCCAGCCGTAATGTGCGCAAATGTCAACACATAACCGCTCGCCGGTGTCAAAGTGTGGATTGTTCAAAGTGATGAATACAATCCCCGCACTGCTCTCTCGATGAAATACCACTTTCCATATCCATTTAGGTATTTCCACCTTGTCGTTGTCTGCGAGGCTCATTCGTACCCACAATCCACTAATATCCTGCAGTTGTAGAATGTCATGCACTCCGGTGTATACTTCTA
The DNA here is from genome assembly GCF_943737925.1 of Anopheles nili. Classification (NCBI taxonomy): domain Eukaryota; kingdom Metazoa; phylum Arthropoda; class Insecta; order Diptera; family Culicidae; genus Anopheles; species Anopheles nili. Next base: position 43,002,067 of record NC_071292.1, read on the forward strand.
CCGTTTGGTGCAGCATAGCGGCATATCTTCTAGCAGCGTTCTCCACACGTTTCCAGTTGCCGTTGTTGATAATCTGAAGAAGTTAAAACATTTTACACTCAGAATGATCCTTCAAAATATAGTGTAGCAATCAGGATTGCATCATATCGCTGGTATTTCTTAGCCATGTAGAAACCCTACCTGCCACATGGGAACTACATTAGCGTAGTAGTACGTAGCATCTGCCCAGCTGTCAAAGATTCCGTCTCTATCCGGCGTAAGATGGCCTCTAGCCAGAAATGAATTCGCATATATATACCGTCTGGCGAGATCTATTGATCTGAGTTGCGCTCCGAATCGTTGCAGTTGAGAGATCTGGGTATAAGCATCTTTTATATTAACCGTTCTTGGCAGTCCACCATATTTAAAGGTCCCACTTCCCTCACCAAGCTGAACATCTGCAAACACAAACAGTAGTTCAAAGCTTGGTTTGCAGGATTTTTCTTAAATCAGGCTATTATAACTTACGCAGCGTAACTCTTCCAAGCAGCTGGTGCTGGCTGTAGATAGCAGATTCTGTGCGTATGTTGTAGCAGACCTTAAATAGTGTGATGAACGGCTCCCCATTTACCTCAAAGCCGATGTCAAATAGCGCACCAGCTCTACTGGCGCATGGTTGGCACTCATCTTTTAGTACACTTCGTATAGTCTTATGACAAGCAATATCTCCAATATTGATAGTTGATGGCATCAAACCATTATAGTACATAAATTGCTGATCATTAAAACACATCAAATGAGTGAGGCTTGTTCTAGCTAAAAGAGACACAAGATTTTCTTATGCTGGATTGTGTAACACTTTCAATGTTTGCTGGCACATACTAATTGTGAGAAAGTTTCTAGCGGATGAGCAACCAACGGTGAGTATATCTCCGCGGTTCAACGTCAGAATTGGGCCTGATGGATGAAGTAGCTCGTATCGATCGATGGATTGCCTCAGAAGCAAAGGAAGGTTACTTTGCGTAAGATGTTGGTACAACCCTACCTGGCATTCTGCAAAATTTAATCGAAATGTAACATCGATCGCTAATATTGAAATACGTTATAAAAGCTTTTGCATTGATATATTGCACTAGCTTGATGCTCTCAACCGGATCAGTATTACTTAATGGAACAATTTTTTGGAACAGAGTGGATAAAAGATCATTATTAGTAAAGTTAGCTCTCGTGAAATATATCCGGCTTAAAAGGTGAGTCATGCGTTTAAGAGGGTAATTAAGAGATGAATGGTAACTGCAGCAAACAAAATCGAAACACTGAGTACAAGATATGCCAGTATGCTAGCGTCAGCTTTTCTTCATTCGTAAAACAATCTCGTTTCGTGCAAAGTACAGTTTCTTTGTAAACGTTAGACTTAACGTTAGAGATCAATAAGATGAAGAAACAGGGTAGTAGAACAAAAAAGGGTAATGAATTAATGGGTATGATGCATTGCACTAAAAGAATTAACCTAAGCATCCAAATATGACTTTTGCTTCCAGCAAATAAAAATCAACGAGCACAAAATGGTGTTAGTTTTCTATTATACGTACAGCTTGATCTTAGTCCCAAATATTATACAAAATGGCGAGCTAAATGAAGCATCAAACTAATCAATATAACAAATTGAAAAATAAAGATTTTCTAGTAGTCAAATTTACCCCCTTTTATTCTTTCTAAGAGCACTAATATTGTTATCAATACCACAGGGAGCAACATTTTATTCGCGGATGAACACAGCATGTACTGATCCGTAGAAACGTTAGAAATAGACTGAGTCAGCATTTTGCAAACCATTACTGTCGTGGTGTCCACACGTGTTGTTATCTGCAAAAAACTGAGTGTGTGTATATATTCGACAAACTTTTTGAACCTACGCTTATTCATGCTCTGTGCAATAAGGGAAGCAGATTCAACTTCCCAGATGGAGTGCAAATGTAGGTTCTAATACATGCTTTTCAAATCATGCAAAAGTCGGTTTAAAATACAAATGGAATGAATTGAAAAAGAAAATTTACACGTTCTCTGCTGCAAAGCTGACAGGGTTCGATTTGATAGTGTGGATGGCGTATGGCACAAAAAAAGAAGAGAGAGAAAGAAAGTCAAGTAAGAAGGTAGAGTGTGAAGTAAGTGAATTAATGAAATCGAAAAAAAAATAAACTGATGTAGTTTTAAAATCCTAAGCAAAAAATAAACACATCACTGTAAGTAATAAAACAGAAAATATTTTCAGAAATGCTAACCTGCAAATTCTACAAATGATTCGAAAATTTTAAATCTTTCGAGGTAAAATGTAGCTCTCAATAACGCATTCAATGTAGGTAAACGCAACACCCGAAAACATTCGAATGAGAACGACTTGAATGTAATCGGGCAAATCAGCTACTGATCAAACTGTAATTTGTGTAAGTGAACTTTGAAAATATAAAAAATCCAACGATGGGATAGTATTAGCAGCATAAAAAGTGAATGCTTGAAGCAACAGAAGCCACTAGAAAGGATGCTTTAAAAGTACTATACTCAATTTACATTAAAATGATATTTTTCAGCAATAAATTTAAGAACCATTGGTATCGAATTAAAAAAAATAAGAATAAATTCCTGTCAATCTGATACAAGCTTTGAAGAATCACTTATGTACTGTACATAAAAACAAGCAGCCTCAGAAGTAAATTCGGTTAATGATTTTAAACGCCACTTTGTGTCATGCTCAAACTTCATGGAGCATAAAAACAACTCTTTCTTATATTAACTCAAATTTCCTTATTTATGTCAGAGATTTAAGAAATGGTGCAGTGGCGTGAAGAATCGTCGCATCCTTGAGGTCAAGCGGCTGACACCGATTGAATGCTATCTCTCTAAGGTGATAAAAATATGCTGAACATTCTCAACGGTAGCTGCTGCTCTTAAGTTGAAACAAAATCAAATTGACATTCAACAATTTACTTTTCGGTAAAATTGAAAAAATTTAAAGTTTGAAGCAATATTTATGAGCTGAATAGTCAAAGTAGTATAGATAAAAGAGCAATTCTTATGAGTTAGAGTTATGATTGATTAAAGACAAAGAACTTTGAAAAAATATGGAGCTGAGAACAACGAGACTTGCTCCCACAGTTACTTTTTGGATCCGAAAACATGAAATGGTAGCGTTTTATAACAAGTTATGTGCTTTTCAGCGATAATTTCCACAAACAGCTTGTTGATTAAAAGAGAAACTAGTTACAATAAAATGTATCATATTTTACAACATAATCAGAAACATCAGAAACAATTTCAAACACCTTCCATTGAATTCCATTTGATTTTTAAATTTACTGACCAAGATCGAACCATCCCAGCAAAGAGAAAACCCTCGAAAAAATGCTTAGTTCTATTAAATGCAATAAGGGCGCATAATCCCTATATACATGAACAATTGATTTAAAGTCAAGATTGAATTAAAATCATTAGTTTGAACGTTTTAATTTACCGGGCCTTATATACCAACAAAACAAACAAACCTAATAAAAATCATCATCATCTACCTCAACCGATTCGACAGGATAGTACAGCGTATTATAGCCAGTAATTGATGTCGGTATGGTTGGGATCGCATTTCGCGCTGTCGCAAGAGTGCAGCAGTATGTTATACCCCTCGATATTATATTAAATGTTTCTTGATTCCATCCATATTGTGAGCACACGTTCGGGCATAGTCTTTCATTGTCCTCGTAATGTGGATTGTTCAACGTAATGAAGACAATACCAGAATTAGATGGTCGATGTACAACTACTTTCCATATCCACTTCGGTATCTCTACCATATTATTGGGTGCTAATGTCATTCGAACCCAGTATTGGTTGATGTTAGGTAATCGAAGTTGTCCGTGCACTCCAGTGTATACGTCTACCGTATCATGAACCGAGGAAGCATATTTACGAACCGCGTTCTCAACTCGTTTCCAGTTTCCATTATTGATATTCTGTGGATGGAAGATGTATAAATCAATAGAAAAAAAGACATTGTATCCAGAAGTATCTCTTGTGTTCGCTGATATCTGTCGTTGACACTTTAACATACCTGCCACATGGGGACCGCATTTGCGAAGTAGTACGTAGCATCTGCCCAACTGTCACAAATCCCGTCACGATCGGGTGTCAGATGGCCCTTGGCTAGAAAGTAGTACGAATCGAGGTGCCACTGCGCTTGTGTGGTTGATCCGAGAAAAGTTGTAAACCTTTCTAGCTGACTCTTTTGAGTGTAAGCATTTTTAATATCAACAGATGTTTGTAGATCTCCATACTTGAACGTCGCTCTTCCAGCGCCTAATTTAACGTCTGTAAAAGCAAATCGGCGTATTAGTGATGTACTCGATGTACAGTTCTGCGAAAGAACATGACATACGATTTGTGACCCTTCCAAGGAGCTGATGTTGACTGTAGATGGCAGATGTTGTAGCATGGTTGAAACACACTTGAAAATACCGAATAAAAGGCAGACCACTGACCATAAATCCAATATCATAGAGACGACCGATGCCACCGGCGCAAGAATAACCGTTGGCTCTAATGGCACTTGTAGCAGTTGAGCGACAGCTGATCTGACTAAATTCTACGGTTTCCGAGGAGCCAGAAAATTTCAATCGGTTCTCACCAAGGCATGTCATGCGAGCGGAGCTTGTTCCAGCTTATTAGGATAAAAAATTGTTGTATTGATTATATCACATTGTCACATAGTTTGAAGTACTTGAAGACTTACTGTTTGAGATAACATTCCTTGCACCCGAACATGCAATCATGATTTGTTCTCTAAATTGCAATAAATAATTCGGTCCCGTTGGATGCAGTAATTCGTTACCGTCTGGAGTTAAAATTAGGGGAGGATTGTTATGCGCGAAGTCGCGATCCAAACGTAGTCCACATGCTGCAAATAATAAAAACAATATCAGTATAATACTATTTGCTCCAAAACGATGCGTCCGCCAAAAAGGCCGGGATTAGTGATTGGCAAACGACGGCGCTCGACCGCGAACGGTTCCGGTTTCTCTTGGAGCAGGCCAAGACTGCTAAACGGTTGTAGTGACCGATAAGTAAGTAAGCTAACGTTCAGCTAAGAGCATAATGTTCATCTCAAAACATACTTACTTGATAAAAGAATCGCAACCCCAACATGAAAGGCCATATCGTTGCCGGTCGCTTGTGATGTGCTTGATGCTAGCTGGTTCGAATGACTGAATTTGCGATGGTCGATCTGTTCCAACCTAAGTGACGAATATTACCTCAACACGCACCCATACATTTAAAACATTGTTACAATTCGGTTGCGAGCTTTGGAAGCTTGTTGGTTTCTGGTTCATGCATCGCTGCAAAGCCGCAGCATTATCAATTATCAATTCTAATACGCATCTTTCTCGTATTTCGTTAATGACTGTTTATTTGATTGTCGAATGCTTGGCGGACCTGGTTTTCAGAGTAGTGTAGAGCATTTTAATCTATAATAAAAAGTGTATCTTTTGTAAAAATAGTGTCTATAGTATCTACCGTAGAGTTGTGAGCTAGTATATTAGACCAAATCTAAAGCTCTGCTTTTAAATCAGTCTACAGCATTGTTTTTTTACGGATTTTAAACGAAAAAACGAAAATTCTAAATGTTATTTGTTGTTTTACAACGCCTTGGAAGACGACTACCCAAAGAAGTTCAGAATTTTCTTCCATAATTTTTATTATACTTGAATAACTATTCCGTTTGGAATATTACGAATCACTGCAACTCAAGAACACGGTTGTTTCTGATTGATTTTAGTATTTACTTGATTGCGTTTTGCGCATCCGAGACAGCACAGAGGAAAATTATTCCTTTTCAGTGTTCGTTCGTTCAGTGTTGTAAGATGAATAGTAGCATTGGTCGATTCATATACTTTACTACTGTGTGTTTTTGAAAATAAAAATGCAAGTTGGCATTACGAAAAAATTACAATTTTAATATTTGAACTCAAAAACATTATACTCAGGTCTTGTGAAAATCATATCAATCCCAAACCTAAATGAACCAGACGAATGTTTTATTTATCGTGATAATAAATTACAAATTTTCCTCTTTTACGCAAGTAATTGTTGAAATTTCACAGCAATGAGTGTAATATAAAGCCGAAGACTAATGTTACATGATCAATAGAATACAATGGAAATAAAAATGAGGAATACATCTCATCAAAAGGAAAAGAAAATGAAGAATACTACCTCTAAAAGGGAAGGAAAGTGTTGGTTCTCATCAGTTGCTCATGTTGAAAGCTGAAGCTGAAAAAACTGAAATTTCTACACAAAATTTGCTCAAAATAAAACAAAATTGGAATTAGAAAGCAAACTTAAGAATTATTATGATAAACAATTTATTAAAAACTTGCCCGAAGACAAAGACTTTAATCCAATTCCTTGTTTAAAATACAAAAAAAATGAAAAATTTAAAGGATGATGTGCAACGAAACATGGTAACGCAAGTTGTAAGACAGGAAATATGTTTTAAAATATGAATTTTTACTTGCAGCGACGCAAATTAAAACAGATTCCCAAAATATTGAGCATTTTATAAATAAAATTTATTATAGAAATATGAAACACTATGTTTCTTAAAACAAACTGTTGTTTCATGATGTGTACGAATTGATTCTTGCGACTCGGCAATTTTTTATAACATAACAAGCAACAAGCAACAATTAGCAGCAGAACAAAAAATAGTCATGTCCTAATTTGAAACTTATTTTATCTGCTACCATTAGGTTTCCAGATTTATTGATATAGATCGAAACACTGACGCAAAAAAAACGTTAAAACAATGCTTCAACGTAGTTGATGCGTTGCCCAACAACCTTTATCACACTTCCACATTCCGGCTTGATTTTCAGTTATTTCAGTAAGTGAGTATTTCAGTACGTCGGTATTGTTGGGATCGCATTTCGCGCTGTCGAAAGAGTGCAGCAGTATGTAATACCCTTCGAGACTTCATTAAACGTGTCTTGATTCCATCCATATTGTGAGCACACGTTTGAGCATAGCCTTTCCCCGTCATCGTAATGTGGATTGTTCAACGTAATAAAGACAATACCAGAATTAGATGGTCGATGTACAACTGCCTTCCATATCCACTTCGGTACCTCTACCATATTATTAGGCGCTAATGTCATCCGAACCCAGTATTGGTTGATGTGAGGCAGCCAAAGATATCCGTGCACTCCGGTGTAAACGTCTATCGTATCATGAACCGAGGAAGCATATTTACGAACTGCATTTTCGACTCGTTTCCAGTTTCCATTATTGATATTCTGTGGATGGAAGATGTATAAATCAATAGAAAAAAAGACATTGTATTCAGAAGTATCTCTTGTGTTCGCTGATATCTGTCGTTGTCACTTTAACATACCTGCCACATGGGGACCGCATTTGCGTAGTAGTACGTAGCATCTGCCCAACTGTCACAAATCCCGTCACGATCGGGTGTCAGATGGCCCTTGGCTAGAAAGTAGTACGAGTTGATGTATCTCTGTGCTTGTCCGGATGATCCGAGAAGAGTAGTAAACCTCATTCCTTGTTCTCTTTGAGTGTAGGAATTTTTTATATCCACTGACGTTGGGAGATCTCCATACTTGAACGTCGCTCTTCCAGCGCCTAATTTAACGTCTGCAAAAGCAAATTGATGAGTTAATGGCGTACACTATGTACATTACATCGAGAGAACACGACATACGATCTGTAACTTTCCCCAGGAGCTGATGTTGGCTGTAGATGGCAGATGTTGTAGCATGGTTGAAACACACTTGAAAATACCGAATGAAGGGCAGATCGCTGACCATAAAACCTATATCATAGAGATGACCGATGCCACCGGCACAAGAATAACCGTTAGCTCTTATGGCACTGGAAGCGATTGAGCGACAACTGATCCTACTAAAATCTACGCTTTCCGATGAACCAGGTAATCTGAATTGTTTTCCACCGAGGCATGTCATGCGAGTGAAGCTTGTTCCAGCTTATTAGGATAAAAAATGTTGTATTAATTATATCACATTACCACACAGTTTGAAAAACTTACTGTTTGAAATAACATTCCTTGCACCGGAGCATGCAATTACAACATGATCTCCGTTGTTCCATGTATAAGCTGGTCCTACTGGGTGCAGTAATTGATAACTGTTTGGAGTTAAAATTAGGGGTGGATTATTATGCGCGAAGTCTCGATCCAATCGTAATTCACATGCTGTTTAATGAAAAGAAAATCACTGCTATGGTATGTCCTTCAACATCAGAAAACGATCTATATAGGTTAATGTACAATTTTTTTTGGAGCATAATATTCATCTGAAAACATACGTACTTGAAGCTGATGATGAAATACTTGCCTCGATGATCGCAGGTAGGAAGAAATTAAGGAAGGAATGAAACATCTCCGTGTCGATCGCTTGTGATGTGCTTGGTGCTAGCTGGTTTGAATGACTGAATTTGCAATGGTTGATCTTCGCAAGTCCAAGTGACGAACATACTCAACACGCACGCATACATTTAACGCACTGTTACCATTCGTATTGGTTCTTTGGAGTTGTTGGGTCATAAACTTTGTTAATTCAAAGCCTCATCATTATCACTTCATGCATTCATGCTCCAGCATTATCAGTACTATCTATTCTTATTCGCATCTTTTGCATGATTCAGCTCTTTCTCTAGCACTATCAATCGAGTTGCTTACATTTCTACTTGCAACTATGAGCAGAAGGCGTATCACGTACGCAAATGATAATTTGGGTGGCCGAGTTAAACAAAATAGCAAATCATACAATATTACGCAAGGAAGCGGCGCAGAGAAATAGCGTTTATGCACGCTTAGAACGGCATGTGCTTAGAAAAGAAACGAATAAAACCAGGGCAAAATCTTTAAGTAAAGAAACACAAATAAGAAAGTTTGATTGAACTAGTACGTTAAGTGTTTTATTCGTATTATTTCCACGTAAAAAGCTTCCGAAAACACGTTTATCGTACTTCCATACTCCGGATGAATTGAAATCATTTGAATAAACAAAACAATTTATTGAACACAATATATACCAGAAAACAAATTGCACAACTAATAAAACTCATAATCTAACTCAATCGATTCGTCAGGATAGTTTAGCGTATTGTAGCCAGTGATCGATGTTGGTATTGTTGGGATCGCATTTCGCGCTGTCGAAAGAGTGCAGCAGTATGTTATACCCTTCGATACTACATTAAAGGTGTCTTGATTCCATCCATATTGAGAGCACACGTTTGAGCATAGCCTTTCCCCGTCGTCGTAATGAGGATTGTTCAACGTAATGAAGACAATTCCAGAATTAGATGGTCGATGTACAACTGCCTTCCATATCCACTTCGGTACCTCTACCATATTATTAGGCGCTAATGTCATCCGAACCCAGTATTGGTTGATGTGAGGTAGCCAAAGATATCCGTGCACACCGGTGTAAACGTCTATCGTATCATGAACCGAGGAAGCATATTTACGAACCGCATTCTCAACTCGTTTCCAGTTTCCAGTATTGATATTCTGTGACGTCAAAATGTATAAATCAGTTGAAGAATATATTTTCCATCTACAATCATCTCTTGCGTAAGGTGATGTCTATTGTTGACACTTTTAACATACCTGCCACGTGGGGACTGCATTTGCGAAGTAGTACGTAGCATCTGCCCAACTGTCACATATCCCGTCACGATCGGGTGTCAGATGGCCCTTGGATAGAAAATAGTACGAGGTGATGTATCTCTGCGCTTGTCCAAATGATCCGAGAAGTGCTGTAAACCTTTCTAGCTCAGTCTTTTGAGAATAGGAATTTTTTATGTCAACAGATGTTGGGAGATCTCCATACTTAAACGTCGCTCTTCCAGCACCTAATTTAACGTCTGCAAAAGCAAATCGGCGCATTAATGGTGTACTCGATGTGCAGTTCTGCGAAAGAACATGACATACGATTTGTGACCCTTCCAAGGAGCTGATGTTGGCTGTAGATGGCAGAAGTTGTAGCGTGGTTGAAACACACTTGAAAATACCGGATGAAGGCCAGACTGGTGACCATAAATCCAATATCATAGAGATGACCGATGCCACCGGCACAAGAATAACCGTTGGCTCTTATGGCACTGGAGGCGGTTGAGCGACAACTGATCCTACTAAAATCTACGCCTTGAGAAGAGCCAGGTAATCTGAATTGTTTTCCACCGAGGCATGTCATGCGAGCGAAGCTTGTTCCAGCTGATTAGGTTAAGGGTTTTTTTATCAATTATATCACAATGCCACACAGGTTGCAGCGCTTAAAAACTTACTGTTTGAAATAACATTTCTTGCACCCGAACATGCAATCATGACTTGTTCTCCGTTGTTCCATGTATAAGCTGGTCCTGCTGGGTGCAGTAATTGATTACCATTTGAAGTTAAAATTAGAGGAGGATTGCTATGCGCGAAGTCTCGATCCAATCGTAATTCACATGCTGTTTAATGAGAAACAAAATCACTATCATACGATATTCTTCAACACCAGAAAATCTACACAATAGCTCAACACATCTGAAAACATACGTACTTGACAATATGCCTGTTCCTGGAAACAGTAAGAAGTTTAAGAAGGTAGGGATCATCTCCGTGTCGATTGCTTGTGATGTGCTTGGTGCTAGCTGGTTTGAATGACTGAATTTGCAATCGTCGATCTGTTCCAACCCAAGTTACGATCATGCTCAACACGCACGCATACATTTGCCGCACTTTTGCAATACAAACGAGTTCTTTGGAGTTGTTGGTTCATTAGCTTTGTAAATGCAAAGACCCAGCATTATCACTTCACGCATTCGTGCATTCATGCCCCTGCATTATCTGTACTATCAATTCTTATTCACACCTTGCTCGTATTCCCATCTCTCGCTCTAACAATCTACTTACTATATACACTACCTCTACGCAGGACAAATTTTTCCCTGCAACTATCAGCAGAAGGCGTATTACGCAAGCAAATTATAATATGGGTGGCCGACTTAAACAAGAACGCCAATCAAACAATATTGCACAAGGAAGTGGCGAAGAAAAATTGCTTTTATGCACGCTTAAAACGGTGCGAAATCATGTGTGTAAAAAAAGCGAATGTAAGGAGAGCATATTTTATGAAGGAAATAAACGAGGAAGGGATAAGAAACATAAAAGTGTGGTTTACTGCGTTTATGTTTGATAAAACTTTGGTGGAACGAATACGTTTATAGTTTTTTCAATGGTACAGACCTTCTTCTTCTTCTTAATTGGCTTGACAAACCGGTGTATAGTCTAGGCCTACCTTGCTACACCTAGCCAAGGCCTTCTATGACTTGGAATTTCTCGTAGCTGGATAGTCAGTCTTGCGAACAGCGGAGGCTAAGAAGAGATTCGAATCCAATACTATCGTGCGTTTGTGCTGTATGCTAACGCTTTGGCTATCGAGGCCCTGCAAACAATAACTGACGCAAAAATACAAATTACAAAACTTTCGTGATGATTTTATTTTATTGTTTCTGCAGGGCTCCGATAATTTTATTCGATAACATCTATTATCTCTGTTCATACATTTCTTTATTGGTTCAGTAAAAAAACCCACACTTATTAACCCTACTAAAAAACAAACATTTGTACTGGAATAATTGTTACGTTGGGAAGATTACAAATCACTGCAACTTTAGCACAGCTTTACTTCGAATTGATTTGGGTATATGCTTGATTGCGTTCTGTGCATCCGACACAGCACAGCAGTAGGTTAATCCCTTTCGCAACTCTAAAAACTCCTTCTGATGCCATCCATGCCGTGCACAAATGTCTTCGCACAATCGCTCCTCGTTAGTGGCGAATGGATTGTTCAGCGTAATAAAAGCAATAGCTGCATTGGTCGGTTGATGTACCGCAACCTTCCACAGCCATTTTGGGACCGCAACTGAGCCATCACCTCCCAAAGTTATTGGAACAGAGCTTCCCTCAATATCGGGCAATCGGAGAACGTCGTACACTCCCGTGTACACCTGTAGCGTGTCGTTCAGTTGAGTGGCCACTTTACGGACCGCGTTCTCGACACGCTTCCAATTGCCACCGTTGACAATCTGTAATTGGGAGCAACACTTTACTATCTGAGATGTTACTTAAGCATATAAGCACCTACCTGCCACTCGGGGGCGGCATTCAAAAAGAAGTACGTCGCAGCTGCCCAGTTGTTGAGGATTGCGTCAGCGTCGGGTGTTAGGTGGCCTTTAGCCAGGAAGGATCCCGAATCGATGTACTTGCTTGCTTCCTTTGAAGATCCAAGCAACGTCGTAAACCGTTCCAGCTGTTCTCTTTGGGTGTACACAGACGTCAACCGGACTGTGGGTGTCAGTACGCCGAGTTTGAATGACGGCCGGACATTGTTTATCTGCGCGTCTATAATTGTACAAAACGCATCGCATGTATTCCAGCACTTCCAAACTCCTCGCTTGAGATCTTTACTTACGACTCAAGCTTGCTCCCAGCAGTTGATGTTCACTGTAGATCGGCGTTGAGGTTGCGAGATTGTAGCAAACCTGGAAGTACTTCACAAAAGGCACCCCGTTGACCTCGAAACCCGCATCGTACCAGCTACCGATTCCATCTGCACACGGTTTTTCTTGTGCTCTTATCACACCGGACACGGTCGAGCGACAGCTAAAGGCGCCAAAATCTACAGACCCAGAGGAGCTTGCTGTTCGAAACTGTTGTCCGTCGATGCACGTCAATTGCGCTACGCCAGTGCCAGCTGGAAAACCCACCGCCCCCAAAAAGGATGCAATGTTTAACGGGAGTTTGCGAAATCTCTGCAGAACCTCCGAATGCGCTTACTCTCCGTGAGGACATTTTTCGTCGTCGAACACCCGACGACGGTTGTTTCTCCGCGTTTCCACTCAAAGTACGATCCCGTGGGCTGTAACAGCTCGAATTGGTTGCCTGTTCGGTGCAGGAAAAGCGGCGGATGATTCTGTGTTAGATTCCCGTTCAAGTACACCCGACATCCTGCGAAATGGAGCACCAATCGGTTAGTGAGCGGGAATGTTTCCCGGCGCTTGTAAGCACGCCTGTTAACATCGGTACGCCCGGGGACCAGCTTAACTACCGGATGCCTTCGCTCGTGGAGGCTAAATTGATTAATAATTTTGCCCTGCTGAGTAATCTGCCAGGCGTCTAAATTAAAATAAATTAGGCGCGATTCCGTGGCCATTGGTTCTGGCACGAGCGCTAGTGTCTAATAGCATTCGCTGTGAGTCGCGCTTGTAATGGTATGCTTACCGGCAGAGACGCTGTGTGAAAGCGCCGATAACGTTATCACTACGACAGCGTAGAACATTTCACTCACGAGCCTCACTGGTTTGGTCTGATCGGATGCAGTTCTACTAACCAACTGGTCGAAGAGGGTCGACAGCGGTCAGGGAAGTGTGTCCGCTTATGATACTTCGTACTCATACACCACCAGAGCAGTTCTGTGTTGATTCAGCCAATGGCCAACGCAAACGCTGCAATGAGTCACAGTACAGCGAACAGTGGGAACGCTTGGAGTTGAATGGTGATTGTGTCACATTTTGGCGTCAACAAAGCCATCAACCGGTCGCAGCGCGGATGTCTCAGCAAATAATCATCACGTTTATGGCACGGGAATGTTTTTGTTCGCGCGTGCGGGCGCTGCAACACCTCGACAGTTTAGCGCGGATGTTGTAACTACAAAAAAAACAAGCTTCGATGCTGGTTTCCCCTACATAGGCACGAGGGTAACCTTGAAAAATGCAGTTCGTATGCAGTTTTTAAGCGTCACTACGTGTTGCTCTTTGGGTCATGAAAGGGCGGCAATAAATCTGCAATCGTGGTGTAACTAGAACACCAATTACGTTTGCAGGTAGTATAATGGTAGTATTTAAACTTTTTTTGTATTTAAAAAAATGCTAAAAGCTTTACAATCCATTACAAACGCCACAAGCTTTCCAAATATTTATCAATACAAAAGATGATGTAGAAACAAGATTAAAAATTTATAAACGATGACGTTAATTATTCAATATAGCGAATAAATGATCAGAAAAATTCAATTTTTGTTTCCACTTGAGATAATTAATCATATTTTTTTTCAAACAACATACGAGAACTTTTGTTAGCCGCACAATACATGGAGCCCATCTACCCTCTACCACGATGGAATGGAATTTAATAAATATTTTTTATTGTTTTTGTTTTGTTCCTCACCTTTTTTATCACCTCTGATAAAGTTTTAGCGTATCAATAATATTGCGGCCAGCGTGAACCAAATGAACCAAGCTCAAACAAATGTTGATGGAATAATTTTCCATCTTCCATTCCTGCCGGTGAGCGATACTGCGAGCGAAAAGAACCCCTAGAAATGTCCCGCCACCATCACGAAGAAACACGGAAACCTATTCCCATCAATGGTTCGTCGAAATGTTTGCTCCTTCTTTCGTTCGTCTCTGCATTTGCGAACCAAACCCAGCCAGCTTGAAAGTTTTATTGCAAACCGTTCGGTGCGATTCCGACGGCAAAATCTTTTACATTCCCGCCTCTATTTACACAACGTCCGGTTCCGTGCAAGGGAAGCGAATTTTCCCCCGTTCGCAAAACGGTTCAATATCATTCGCCAGGTTCCCACCGCCAGTTGATCGACCTTCTTGTGAGTTTTTTTTTGCGCGTGGCGTTACTCTAACACTAACACTACTGGCGGTGAGATTGATTTCCCGTTTTCCCCCACATAACCGGCGCGTGTGCTGGTGTAAGTGAAGCGTCCGCCCAGCTGCTCGGTTGGAACGATTTTCCCAGCCGAGGGAAAGCATGGAAAATTCCGCAACTCCGTCGGACAACGGACGACTGACCAGGACGATTCGACGTCGATGGGACGCCATTCGCCGACCCAAGGCGGAACGCCGTACGTACGAAGGCATGAAGTAATATTTGAAATTGATATTAGCCGGAGGAGAGACAGCGAGCAGCGAGCAGCGAGCGCCGGACGAGCGAGAGGTCCTGAAATGTGCGGCATATAACTTTTTAATACTTCGTGTTCCTTTGCGCACTGGCGTTTCTTGCGTTTCCGCGGTTTGGTTTCTGTTCCTTTCGACCGCGTCGAGAAAGGAATGGCAGGATGGGCGAGACCTCCAAATATTGGTCCGTATTTTGAAATACTGCCGTGTTTTATGGGCTCGTAAAATTATTTTAGAATTTTCACTTGCCCCCGCTTCGGCACAAAAGTTCCGGGCCCCATTTTTCCTCGCCACACGTGGCCCGGGGGAGTCACCGGCTGATAGGGCGTGTGAGGAGGTGGAGGTGAGCGGAAGGAATATCGTTTTCGGAATTTCGGTACTTTGTTGACATAAAACATACGAAAATGGGAAGAATGAGAATAAAGATCTTTGCGAGTTGGGGCGTTATGGTGCTGGATGCTGGAGACACGCCGCTGCAGGAAAGGCAGGAAGTTTTCTGTTTGATGGCTGGTTCTGGCGCAACAACGAGCGCCCTGAAAACTCACTCACGACTCCCTCGATGTAACACGCAAGCACGCGGGCTGTGTCTTTTTATCTACAAACAGACGGAGCGGAGACGTGCGTTTTGCCGTTGCCGCGGCACCGGAGCCAAGGAAATGTGTTATATTCTCCCTTAGCAAAGGCGAACGTTCCAAGGTTTCGAGGTTTGGAGCGTGCCATAGTTTTCTGAAAGACTCGGGAAACTTATACGAACTTTGGGAGAAGAAAGAAAGGAGAAAAAAAAACACCGTTAAAGAATGGCCCTCAAGTATGGCGACTCTTCGTATTGTGGTTTAATGTTCATCAAAAATGTTCTTCATTCGTTCGATGTTTTGCAGAGACAAAAAAATATCGCATCAATAACGGAATGTTCTACATTTACTCAAACCCATGGATGATCCCAAGTGCGATTAAATGCTATTGCGTAGAGGATTATATTTTTCGAGCGATCGCTGTTTTTCTCGCTACTACCGCTTATACTTCGTTTTTAACACCTTTAGTGCCATGTCGCCCAAAAAGTGGGTGACGGTAAATTTTCCAGAATGCCATGTAACCCATATTTGGGTGACGACATAAACGCTTGATTTTAAAATGCATTTTTTTAATATCTAGAACAGCAATTATTCCCAAAATTTAAATTCATCATAAACGTAGAACGTGAAGAATTAGAGCCGGTGCAACCGTGACTATGACATATGCGCAAGAAACACTTGAATTGTGACATTCTGTGGTATTTCCTAAAACAACGCTTTCCACGCAAGGTGTAAATCAACGACTTTGCGCAGATCTGATGAAGCTTGCAAAAAAGGGTACATTTTTTTAGCAGTCTTAGATAAAAACGTTAACTACTACAGGTTGATGGTAAAATGGAGCATATCTTGGTTCTGCATTAAGGAATGGGTTCCAGACTTATTTTCATGGTGTTTTTCGTCAAACTTTTCATACTGCATGTGCCTTTTAAATGACACTAAATTACAATTTCCTTGCTCCCGGAAGTGCCCATACCCAAAGCAGATTAACAGCCTTGGCTTAATGACCCATCATTGCTCACAGCCCGTGTCGTGCACATCCGCGAAGGAAGTAAACAGTTGATAAATTCACACAGTTTAAACTCACTGCAAGCGAAAGAGAACGAAACACTGCCACTTTCTTTGGCCGCGAGCGCAAAGTTCATCTGCTTCATTTACGATACCGCATTCGCTCGGGCCTATTTATCACAAATGGAAAATAAAACGTATCAATAAACCCCTATCCCACGCACACGTACACATGCGTACGCGTGGCAAACGATTTTCCGATTGTACGCCACACCACTGTCCGAGCAATTTCCATCGCTCTCTAACCTAAGCCTCCTGTCGCCGGTCTAAACTCGGGCCAAAATCGATTGTGTTTTCCCACCACACGTGTGTGTGTGGGTGTGTGTGCTTGAGGTGGGCGTCGGTGCAGCCCGTGGAGCACATAAATTTCACATTCTTTTGTTTCGCATTTAGGCAGATCCTCCGATAAGACCATTTACATCGCCAGCATGCCTAAGCTTGCTTTATGCCCTCGTTCTACCAGCCCATCCAAACCAGCGCCAATGGCCAACCGTGGTGCGTGTGTGCTGTCGACGCCAGCCCCGAGGAGGTGGCTTTTACGGCGGACTGGGCTTCGGTCGGTGGCGAAGATGCAAAGACTTTCATCAGGCCCGTGTCACGACGCGTTGAGCCGCTAAGTCGGCCGGGGGCTCGAGTGGAGAAAATTTCGTGGTAATCGAAACTTCGGGCCAAGGCTTCCCGAGGTGCCCGTGTAAAGGAAAGCCATGAAAACCACCTTCTCGTGGTGCCCGCGGATGTGCATTTGTGGTGTTGCTAAGCGAGAGAGAGAGTGAGAGAAAGCGAGAAAGAGAGAGAAGGTGTGCGTGAGTGTGCGCGCACACCCGAGAACGATGCCAAGGAAAAGCCAAAGTAAATATCTGATTGGTATTCATAAAATGTTTATGCATGATAAAAGTATTTGCGGAGTAAATAATCTTCCCACGAGAATGGGGCCATACATGCTGCGCCGTGCTGCTCGGGATGTTTAGCGGTGGTGGTTAGCGTCCCTTCCGGAACGTGTACCAAAGCGGGCACCAAGCGAAGACGTTACGAATGCTGAGGGTGAGCGCGAGCAAAAAGCCCTTCAACGTTTCCTCGTGATGCAACGGGGAAAAAGGGACCACCGTGATCCGTGTGCCGATACCGTTGCCACACATACTTCACGAACTTCGATATATAGATTGTCAATTCCCGGGCACCGGCGATGATGGCGAAGTCTGAGCGCAGCAGATTGAATGTGTGACATCAACGTCGGCCTTGCTGACGTGTCGAGCGCAAAGAGGGGGCCAGATCTCGGGGATGTGCCAAGTGCTTATATTAGGCACATCATAGGCCACATCTCGTCACAGCACTTGGGAGTGTAGCAGCAACAACAACAGCGAAAAAAATGGCGGCCCACGACGAGAAGGGGCACCTATTTCTGGGTGTAATAAAATCATCATCATCGTCGCCAGGACGCGCCGCCCATCAACCGCTCGTGCGATGAGATATGCGCCGTGACCTGATTTGAATGAAATGCAATATTTTCCTCTTTTATTGAATAAACTTTTCCGGGACGGGAGATTTTCACTCAACTTGATGGGCGCGTAACGAGGGCGAATGAATGACGCCTTCGTGGCCTGCTGCGTTTTGGCTGAAGGGCTTCTTGGTTTCTTTTTCTTCTGCTTCTTTTTTTCGCAGCATGCCATGCATGCGATGAAAAGGGAAGATTTTTCGGTGGACAACACCGTTCAACGTCAGTCAATCAGTGGCGACGGGTGAAAATTCGCGGTTGAAACCGTGCCAACCCAAACGCGGGCGCCGTGAGTGCTAGAAGTGGCAATATAAACGTTGGCGTGACATTCGACTGACCCTGCGCTACTGCGCACGGACGACGAAGCTGTCGGATTGTGGATTGAATCAGGGGGGTTTAAGCCAATTTTCACCACGTGAGTGGCGGGTAAGATGGAGTTGAGTATTGCTCAAGAAGCTGAAAGCGTGTAATAACACTGCCATGTTTGAAGAAGGGTTTTTTAAGGTGTTCCAATCTAGTGCAGGAAATGTATTTTTCGTTCGTTTATTGTAAACTAATCAAAAAAATCTCCAACTCAAAAATGATATTCATAGGAAAGGGCTTTTACAGCTAAAGCCATAGAGAAATGAATATTGTTATTTATTTAACGACAGCCTGGCAGTATTTAAATTTGTATAATTATTTGTGAACTGAAAGGCGTTTCCTGCCAACAGCCGCTGAAAGCCTTATCCCGGGCTGTCTCGGTTAGTTTTTGTTATGGTTCTGTGAGATGTAACTCAAGTAAGAACGCTGGACGCTAAACGAAATCGTTTACGTAGCTGTCAAGAGGTTTCAGCAAAGGGTAGCCTTTTGAAAATCACGTCCTGGACACGCGGGATATTTTCATCAAACGGTAGATATTCTTCAGATGCGATATCATGCAGATCTTGGTCCTGACTAACAGGAGTGTAAAAAATAAACTAATAAATAATTTTTTTAATTTATTAACTGGAGCCCAAATTGTGATCCATTTTTCTACACAAATTGCTTCGAAAAATGCCCGAAAAAAATACAACTCACTGGCCAGAAGCTATAGTGAATGGTTGTCCGTACAGCAATGTTTCAGACATTTTGAAAACCTCTTCGAACAATAACCCCGTCATGTTACACAATACAGCGTGAATAGCTGAGCTCCCAGGTTCTATTGTTTCACCGCGTTCGGCGTAGCGATGAAAGGGCAACAAAATTGCCCGCAGGACACACTGCTAAATTAATGAGCACTACTTAACCGCAAGAGCGGCTCGAAACTTGCTCGAAAATAATTCCCCAAAATGCGCCCCCGATTCGGTGGGTGGCCCATTAGCGCAGGTGAATCGTCGGAAGGGCACAAACAAAAGCCAAAACCACAAACGAGCCCTCCCGTGCTGACGAGTCGTCTCAAATGCGCGAAACGAGTGATGTTTTCCTTCACTTTGATTATTGCTGACATCCTTTCCGGGGCAATGCAGAAGCGATGGAATGGAGGGAGAAAACACACACACGCACACGCACGTCACCCACACACCCAATGAAGGCACAAAAAAAAAAACAAAAGCCCGAGAAGTCCATTCGGGTGCTTTCTCCCAGAAATATCTTCGATTGTATCGATTGTTCGTGGCCAAGCGATGTGGGCAGTTTTACGAAAGCTCTCTATGCTCGAGAACCTCGAAGGCACCAAAACCTCCGATTCGCTTGGCGATCGTTCTGTCTTCCTTTTGGGGGTGCTTTTCCCACCAACAACCAATGGGACGTTACAAGGGATTGCGTGTGGCCATCGATTTCCGGCAATCCCAAACATTGGCAGATCCCGTAATCGGTAAAAAGTGCGTCGTTCGGATGGTTGATGGAGTCATTTGTCTGGCATTATGCCTTATGGTCAGTCATTGTTTATGTCTGCCGGCAGTGGCTGGGCTTCCCAGTTCCCCGACCTGAAGAAGCGGCCCTTTTTTACACGCACACGCCCACGCCCATCGGTTTCCGGGCGGCGTACATGCCACCCTCGTCCTTAATGGCACCAAATGTTGGTTGAGCGTCCGAGGTTGTGAGAGTGTTTTTATTTCTCGAGCATGTTTGTTTGATTGTCCCCGATTCGGGGTGCCGGGAAAAGCACATGCAAAGCACACACACACACACACACTTTGGGAGGAGGTCTTTACGGCCCATTGTCGGCCATTGTTTCGCCCCCCCGGAGCTACACCTGCACGCGTTACTCGAGAACTGGATGACTGGAGAAGCGATGGAAACCCAAGCTCAACCGTTTCAGGCCAGGAGTGCCGGGAGTTTGATTTATCGTCGTCCGTTTTAGGCTAAATTAAAGATTATTTATAACCTGTAGGAACCATTCAGCGTGAACTATAAATCAACGAATTGGAAATTAAGGCGTCCCGCTTCAGGGCGCTGACCATTTGCCGTTAAGTGCGTCCCGAAGGGCGCATTTGGCGTGAGCGGTGTTGTTTGGGGCGCAAATAAATCCGATCCACATCCCCGAAAGGGTTTTCGCCAAAACCCTTCCCAGGACCCATCGGCAATCGGCAGGGAGAAGGTCCTTTTTTTGCGTGCCCCAGTTCTCGTGGAGCACGTTCCACCCAAAATAGGGTGAGTAAAGCCCGAGAATCCCCAAAAAAAGCCTGGGGTCGATTATCGAGATTTAAGGAAGTATTCATAAAATTGGATAAATTCCGTCGATAAATCAAACCGACCCCGGGCAGCGTCGTCGTCGTCCGATTGAACCGGATGCCGGCCAAGTGGACGTAGGGAAAATCAAAACACCGACCCGTTTCGATCACCGACGGAAGGATCTATCAACGTTCGAGTGAAAAGCGCTCAAGTCAATCGGGAGGAAAGAAAACCACGGAACGGAACGCTGAATGGCGGACATAAATTTGCAAATAGACTTCAGTTTCGCGTGCTCCCGCGCGCTTGACGGGGAAAATTGTTTCTTATCTTTCAATTAGGTTTGCGATATTATACGCCAAACACGAGCACAGGCACACAGCATTATGCGAAGGAAGTCTTCCTGTAGGACGAACGAGAGAGAAAAAAAAAAGACAATATGAGTGTCGAACGCGAAACAAGCACGCTTTTGTACTGGCCATGGTTTGGATTTGTTTCGCGGGGTTGTTTTTGTTAGTTCGTTTGTCGAACGCCCCTTCTACTTACGAGACAGGTGAACTGGAAGTTCCCTCTGTTCGTGCGCTGCTAAACCGCAACTACGAGCAAGTGAAATGCTAACCTGTGGCTAACCTGGCGTGCACCTGGCGCAAGCCTTCTTTCGCGCTGTTTTTACTAAAGGGGGTTTGAAAGCAGGAACATCTACGGCGAATGTTCTGCGAAAGGAAAACATCATCATAACCGGTAAATAGTGTTTGAAAATTTGAAACAAAAGCATGCCAGCAGAAACAGGACTCGGGCAGGAAGCGTAAAAAGGAAATTTGAATCGAGAAGAATAAATCGGGGAGCTTTGCTGCAGGTCAGAGAGAGTGAATGGTTCACCAAAAGCAGCCAAAAAAATCAAGCAAAAGGAAGTGATTTAAAGCGGCATACCTTCTGAATGGTCAAAGTCGAAAAGAACGGAAATATGGACCCGGAATGCATGCGAGAGAGAAAAAGAGAGAGAGAGTGTGTTCAGACAAAAAAGGGAAAAAAAGAAAATAATGCTTCGTCAATATTTGAGCTCGACCAAACGCTGGGCTTTCATAACGAACATATAACAAGTAAGTAGCGGTGGGTTTTTGCTGCTCGCCAAAAATCGCCCCAACCCACCCACACGCTAGTGGATGTCTTGTTTGGCCTCTATAAAGCTCGCTTTTTCATTCGAACCTGCGTCTTGCATAAACGATGCTCCCGGCCCGACCCGGGATCGTTTTGTTTCCCCAAAAGCAAGAGCCAGCGGGACGATGTATGCCGGCATACGTGCCGCGTGTGAGGTGTGAGGGAATAATTTAGTTGTCTAGCCTACAGGAACCGGGTGTGAACACGTGTGTGGGTGTATGTGTGTGTGTACACCAGAAGGAAGCTTCAAATGAACTAATGCGAGTGCCTGTGTCCACCGAGGGAACCGAAATTTCCCCAGAGGGATCTGGCCTGCTTCCTGACAGATAATCCGATTCACTTTCGGTTGACTCTGGGCAAGGAGTGAAACTTTTGGCACAAGGCAAAAGAACAAAACAATAAATGAAAAGAAAATAGGAGCAGGAAATTGGATCACAGCCGAATCAGCCGTTCGAAAGGCACGCTAAATGTAATGTGGCAGAAGCAAAAGAAGAAAAAAAAAGCGCACTTCGGGGTTGATGATCGGTTGAGCAGAAACCATTGATGGATGCAATTGTTCAGATTTAGCAATTTACAATGGTGGCGTACTTTCTTGCATCCAAAAAGGATATAAAAGATGATCACGAAATAGGTGGCATTAAATTTCACATAGGCTTGTTGTGGAATATTTTAGACTAGTAGTATTCCAATTTTGCAAAACCGGAATGGCATTTATTCATTATCTATTAACATACTTGTCCTTTGTATTTTGTCCCATTCTTGCATTTGTTGAGGCTAGATAACACAACATGCCTTTCATACATACGCTAAATTCAATCTAGCAGGCTGCGAAGTTGGTAAATGAATTTTGTGTTGCGTTGTGGTGAACTGATCCTCACGTATGGTATTGTACTGAAAGCATTGTCCTGAAAGCAGTAGACGCAGAATACGGCCATGGTTGATTTGTGCACTCCCGAGCCGGTGGGAGAAAGGAAAATTGACTTTTATGAATGCGGGTTGCTGCTATGCTAACGTGAATGAGCTAACCGTTCGTACTACACAACACAGCACTGGTATTTTACTCGCGGTTCAAATTATGTATGGGTGTGTTTGTTGTATGCCAAAAATCCCCTCCGATGGTTGATGATATTTGGAAAGGCAGCTAGCGGGCCGTTTTTGCAAACATTTCCCGCCCCCCACCACGCTCATTGGATCCATTGTTATAAAACTGATATGACATTCACCGGAAAAATGGATCTAGTTAATAGCTAGTGCTTTCTGGATGGCAGGATGTCTTGTGAGTTCGTGTTTTTTTTTCGTTTTTTTTGCTTTGAAGCAGCAGCAAAAGAGAGCAAATTCGCTGAATGCACGCCCTTTCCTGGCCTTGGTTTGCATTCAATGGGCAAATTGGCAGCTTGCTTCCTGTGTAGCATGTGCAGCAAACAAAAGAACGTTAATCGTCAACCCTCGGAATGGGACGTTTTAGCACAGGTAATCGCTGCTGATTGCCACTCGTCCTCGCAAAAGCTAGCCGTGCTCTTGTCATTTGGCGTTGGCGAGGCGTGAGTCTCCTCGGTCTCGTTGTCTCGATTTTCCCGGCACCATTCACCGGGACTCGCAGCAGCCCGTCATACGTATATGTCATCGTTGGTGCCCCCGTTTTGCCCCGATTGCTTCAGTCCATCATGGCATCTTTTTTTTTTGTTTTGCGCAAAAGAGAATATCATTTTCGAAACCAAGGGCAGCTGCAGAACGTACGGCGGTGGTACGTCGTTTCCGTCACTGAGGGAGCAACAGAGGGAGCTCTGGGTTTTCCCAGGTCCACACACCCACACCAACGGCTTAATGGTTGATAAAACTACAGCAAAGCCAATGGTTGGATGTCGTCTTTTGCCGTTTCGCTACAGCAAAGCAATAGGCCGGTGTGGGCGGAAGATCTCGGCCCAGGCGGATTGGTCTAAACGGACGGATTGGTTGTAAGAATGGAATGGCATCAACAGCAACAGCAACAACAACTACAGCAAAATGGATGGAAAACAAAACTGAGAGAGCAAAGCTAACACAAAAAAAAAAAGAAATTCCGCAACACACCAACTGACAGCAGCGAAGAGAAGCGAACCAAACAGCCCCTGGGACCTTTTCATCCACATTGTCCGGCAGGAAATGAATCCCGGGCCCCGGCCGTCCATCCAGGCGGATGGATTGTATAATTATGGGACTTTAATCCTGGTGGCCGCTGCCGGCCGACCGTGTCTCGGTGGCTGGCTTTGAGGAAAGTTGAAACGAAAAGCTAGGTCTATTTTTAAATTATGCTTCATGTCATTCCCGTTTGCCAGCTCCTTTTGAGCGTGTGTCTTTTTTTCTTTTCCTCCGACCCACACAATGTTTCATTTTTTGGGGCCAAAGTTATCGCTGGTTCGTTTTCTTTCTTTTTTGTGAGTATGCCGTCGACGTGACGCTTTCCTTTCCACCCTTAAGCGCTGAGGCTTCCTTCGCACACCAGGACGCGCTGTGCAACAATGCCGGTGGAGATATATCACGGTCGCTTCGGAAGAGCCGCTGCCTGCCGTGGATCTGGTCATAATTTATCAAAAAAGGGTAATTTATAAGAGGTGGACACGGAGGTGGGAGCAATCCCTTTTTAGTTCGGGACGTTTTTTCTTTTTTTTTTTTGGCCCCGGGAGGCAGCAAATACACACGATGACGGAAACTCAAAGGAGCCTTCAACGTTTGGAACGCCGTTGAAAATGTGTCATTAGATTAGAGCGGGGCTCGGCGAAGAGATTGCTGCACTTGCTTGGGACAGATTTTCCCGCATTTGATAAGCCTTGCAGGTAGCCGAGTGTGTGAGTGTGTTTGTGTTCAATTTGCGTTCTCAGATTACACACCACGGGGCCAGGGATTGGGCTCGAGCTGGATGTACAGCACCCTTATCGCACTTCCAGGAAGCCTCCAGGGAAGGCTGTTTCTTTTTTATTCACCCAAAAATTCATGTCCATGCAAATAAAACAAGCAGTTCGTCCCGTTCGCATAAAATTCAATTTCAGACCCCGCTTTAACTGCTCTAGCGCTGGTAGGTTCTACCACGAGCCGCCATGATCTGACGGCGTGCTAATTTGGCGTCTAATTAGAAGGGAAAAGTTTTGTTTGCTTAATCCAGCACCAATTGAACCCTTGCAATGCCGGTGCGTATCAGCTGTTGCCTCCAAACTCGGGGGGGAGAGATATAAAAGTAAAAACCCTCCACCAAACTCCGGCTGTTCACCGGTGCGGGGTGTCGCAAACTTTCCCTTTTTCATCACTCAAATCCACCCACAGTTAGATAAGTTTTATATCGGCGAGTCCCTTTTTTTTTTGTTATCCTTTTTCCCTAACTGGCAACCCTTGCGCGGTCCCCCCCGAGGGAGGCCGAACAACTGCCCGTTAAAATGTGCCCCGAGAATTATGCCATTAGGGTGATGTTTCGCTGACAGCGCCCCGGGAGGTGATTTTTCACTTTCACCCCGAGTATTAGCGCGGAAAAGCGCTATTTTCTTAACGCGGCGGGGGCCGGCGGCGACGATTGTGAGTCTCACCCGAAACGAACGAACGAACGAACCGGGCAGCGAAGTGGAGTGAGCTTGAATTTATTATTCCGCCCGAATTTATGCCCCTTCTTTTTGCTCTAATTGCTGTGTTTTATGCTTTCCATTTTTGAAAGCCACCAAAATGATGCTGTCTAAAGGAAGGCTCCCTTCCGATCGGTCAGCAAACGGAAGGGCGACCCAACGAGCGGGAACACAGGCATCACGTCTTTCAAAACTCGCCACCGAGTGTTGACTGAGTGAAAGCATTCGCAAAACGGGCTTCCTTCTTTTTTTTTGATGATGGCCACGCGTCTCGCGCGCGATGGGCGGAAAGGATTGTGCGCCTAATGCGTTTTTTCTCTCTCTCTCTCTCTCTCTCTCTCTCTCTCAGCCTCGGGCTTTGTGGGTGGGTGGGCTGATAAAACGAGCTGCCGCTTGATATATCGGGTTGCTGGATTTTTGGCCACCCCAAAAAGCGGCTCCCGAACAATGCTTTACGAGCATTCCTTGGCGTGGCCAAGTGGCCTGATGGTGGGTTTTACGGCGCCTCGGGACACCATTAATATTTATTCAGCGCTTTCTAGCCCCCCTTTATTTCCTGCTGGTGCTGGTGTTATGAAACCAATTTAAAGCTCTTTCATCAGCCGGGCTTTAAGCGAACGATCGCTATTATCTACCCCGAAAACGCGTGCAAATCGTTGCAAAAAAAAAACATCAGCGAGCGTGAAGTTTTCCACCTGTTTAATTACCCAGTCACCTGTAGCCGTGGTCGGTTTCGTCGCCTGCCAATATAAACCCCCCTTTTCACGCTGAACCCCCTGTTGAACGATATTTGCTTAAATTCCCTTTTCTTTCTCCACAGGCTGCGCGTTTTTGACGTACTTCAGTCCGGAAAGCGCCGTTAACGCTCAAGGCGCGTTACATGAAAAGCAGACACTACCTGGGGTGAGTTTTTCTTTTATTTCACCGACCCCGCATTTGCGATGGTTTGCGAATAAATTTTAGCCACGTCGTGTCCTGCGAAGCAACACCTTCGCGAGAATGGGGGCCAGACTTTACGACCAGCTAGACAAGCGATGGTCACATGCTCTCTAGCCCCGCCACGAAGCTCCAGTGCGCTGGAAGATGGTTAAGTTTATGGTAGCAAGGCTGGTTACTCTGAGGAAAGGATTTGTCCGGCGACCGAGTGGCTTTGAAGGATTGATTTTACTGTCGAAAGCGAGCGAACGATGGAACGTTCGCTCGTTCGATCGATTGCAATACATGTCACTGCGCCACGCACAATCCGCTCGTCGCGAAGGGCTCGCTTTTATGGACGAATGAATGAATAAAATAAAACAACGGCTTAACCGGGTTGGCTGCCTTTCGGCCAAGGGGGTGAGTTTTACTGCGTGCTCGAGCAGTGAAACGCACGAAAACGGCCCGTCTTGAGCCGGTTGGACTCGGTGTGCGTAAAAGTAAATAATAAAGGCTGCGGGCTGGTGGCTCCAATCCAAAACCCCGGCGTCTTTTCGTGGTGGCTCGTGGCCCCCGTCGGAATTCAACAAATTATCCTTCTCGTCCTTCGTTGGCTTGGCACGGATGTGAACCGCACGCAGGATTGAGGCAGGCAATTGGATTGGGCTTTTGAGGGCTTAATTTGCCGCTGGCACGCTTGGCAATTGCTCGTTCCCGGGGGCGTAATTGACACCAGAATTAGCGATTGGTTCCGTTTGCGATGGGGACGGGTGGGGATGAAATATCCAGTTCCACCCCGTTGATTGGGGGCCGTTGAAAGGGTTGAAGGCTAGCCATAGCAGCATCGATCGCTGGTTCTGTTAGTTGGGTAATCATTTCTCAAGGATTTGTAGCAAACCACGCATCGAAGGTAGGTTAAATTTCAGCCTTTTTCTCGTTCTCGAGCAAACGCACTACCGACCACCGGGCATTCAACGAAACCACCTTCCGATGGGGCGTTCATTTTTGCAGCATGGTGCCCCAACGAAACCCGTTGCATAATAGAGCGCTCCTTAAAACCTCACCCCATCCACGGTGGAAATTGGCCGGGAAATCGGCTCGCAAATGATTTAGATGTTTTCCCTTTCGTCCCCGGGAACGCCAAGCGGCACAAACGGCCGGAAAACGCACGCTAACGCACGAAACAAACCGCCCCGGTTAACCGGTTCCGGTTGGTGGAAAATAGATGCAGGAAGTGGCTCTCCAAACCCGCCAAACACCGACGCTTCTGTCGATTTTCCCTGCCGACCTGATGCAGCACGGCGATGTTTACAAGTGCATCCATTTCTGCCGGGTTTTATGGGCGTATTTTTTTTTTGTTTTGTTTTTAAAAGGCCACCCTTTGAACCGTGCTCCAGCAAACCATTCGGCGTTGTTGGCGGATGTTTCGCGCGGTCGAACCCAGCAGTCGGTCCGCTACGCAGCGTGTTCATACGCAAACGAGCGCACACAAGTCCATGGCCTGCTACATATGGTAGGAAGAGAAAGAAAAAAAAAACACACACCACCACCAGCATGTAATGAAACTCTCCGATCAGGTCAATAAAGCAACGGGTAAAATGCTTTGTTGGTTGGGGAATTTTCTCCGGCCTATTTTTAGCGGCCGCGCGTCGAGTTGGCTTGCGTTTATGAGCACCGTGCGCTTCTGGGTTTTGTTTATGCTCCACTTGACTGGAAAGATTATGGGAATATGATTCGATCGAAGACGGAGCGAAGCGTGCATTCGGGCGTGGACGCGCGCGTGTTCGTACACGTAAACATGTGCGTGTTTAGTGGCGTGTGTGTGTGTAGCGTGGGGTTGTTAATATTTCCACCACGCAACGCAAAGCGAGGGTTGGAAAATGCGTGTTACTTGGAGGCTGAGGAGGAAGAACGCGCCGTTCGATTTCCTCCCGGCGTATCGATGACAGCAAAGAGCCGGCCAATCGAGGCAGCGAGTTCGTGCTGTTCACGGATGCATTTATCGATTACGGGTTTGGTTAGCAACAGCGGAGGGTTGAAAACCCTTACGAAATCTTACACCTTCGCCGAGTTGAACAGAAATAACACGTTGTTTAGTAGTGCTTTATGTATTTATGTGTATTTTCAAACACAAAAGGAAGGCAATTAAAATATTGTGAAAAAAATTTTAATGTAATGTAGACGGCTTTTGTGTAAAATAATTATGACTTCTTTCTCGTTTTAATAAACACTAGTCGAAAAATTGTGATGGTAAAATTCTCACCTTTGCTCATTATTGTCGATAAAACCATGTCGGTGTAACAATCGGGTTTCGAATCGTTTATCGGTCTGATTGTGAGAAGTTGTCCAATTTTTTAAGAAATCGAAAATAGAGAGGTTATCCCTCCGATTAAACCTAAGTAACGCTAGTGTTTTTACATTTTTGGAAGCCATTGAATACTGGATATGTCCAGAGAGTACATTTTTGCAAAATCATCTTATCGATTGATTTAATTGGTCTGTTACTTCGATGTTTAATGAAACTAAACGAAACCATAATCTTGGGAAACGAATAATTACACAACTTCATGAAGTGCCTTTCTCTTTTACCTTCCCAACACTCTTTTTGAAAGGCAATAATTACACTCCCATTATTCTCCGTTACATGAGCCTTACTCACCTCGCAACCGAATGTATGGTACGTTCACATTTAGCCATTCGGAAGAGTTTCGATGCACATTACAAGCTTGGAGAACGTTCGATTCTCAAGGTTCGACGTGCTGTCGTTCGGGCTAAGAACACGCACCAAGGTATTCCTACACCAGCAAAATGCGCCCATTCTCAGCCCGAAGTAAACTTCCACCCCCTTTCATTAAGGAGCCCAATTGGAACGGTATCGGCACGGCAAAATGGCGATTTGCCCTCTGAAACACCAAACACCGCCCGGTGCATTATCTGCGTTCCAATTATCAGTATCGATCAGGCTACGTGGCGGTTTTCCGCGTCTGTAGGTACCCGTGCCCCCACATCGACTCGACGCGTGTTTTGCCGTCAACGGGACGGTACATTTACATCTGCTGTCTAAACACCCGCGCACATTCACTCTCTCTCTTTCTCTCTTACGCAGCTCGAGGTTGTGCTGCTTCCGTAAAATGTTTACTCGTCCACACGAGGGCACGAAGGCATTCGGGTGGTGGATGCGAAAACAATCGACCCCACCCAAGGAAGTTTGGGGGGGTGGTTTTTCCCCCGGTGAGGTAGAAAAGAGAGGGGGGGGGTTAGTTTTTCCCAAAGGGTGCTCCCCAGACACACGCCTTTTCAAATGGGGCAAACGGTTTTAAAACGGCTGCGCTTACCACGAAAACTGGCTGATATTTTAAACAAGCGAAGTCTGGCGGTTGGTTTCGAAGGAAAAGTTCACCCCCCCCCAGCCCTGTCTAAAACCCAAACCACAAACACACGCACACACGTGGCCAAGGAATGGCGGCCTGCGTCTTGGCCAGAACACACGCTCTGGCACTGTACGAAGAAAACGCCCAGCTCCCGGGTAAAGATCGTGCACCGAGCGGCGATTCGATTCGATGATGTTTTCTTTTACATTTCCACCACCCTTATGGCCACCTCCACCTCCCGAAAAAAAAAAAACGCCTGCCACATTTTCCACAGCACCCAGCCAGTCGATCTTGCGCGCGCACTCGAGAGCAAGCGCTTTGCTCATCGCAACGAGGTTTGAATCGTCGGAGTTTCGGAACGCGCGCCTTCGCACTAAGTGAGGCGCATTTTCTTCGCCTTCGCCCATTTGGCGCACGGTTTTGGCGTGTTTATTTTAACGTCGTGGAATCGCCGGGAATCGACGTAAACGTAACCCGCGCCAGCGATCGATTCGGTCCAGGCCCCGGCCCCCACGGCCGATACGTTCGACCGTTTTGCGGAATTTGGCCACGCGCATCCGTTGGTGCAGTTCGTTGCGAAAGTCTCATCGTCGCGGGTCGCGGTTCGTCGAAGTCGAGTGCTCCAACCAAAGGTGATTGTCCAACAAGAATAAGTTAGAGCGCCTTTTTTTTGTTGGTTTGCAGCAACAGCCCTGGTTTTTTTCTTTGGTCATTTGGCAAGTGACGTGAAGGCATCGTGCCAGGAGTGATTTAATTTGCACCTTTCGAAAGAAGATCCTCGCGGCGTGTGCACGTGTGTTGGTGAACTGTTTTGGTTGGAAACTTTTTTGCCCATCACGACGAGATGATGTGAGAAAAACCTCACAAGCTCTCCCGATTGTCATATCGAATTACAAAGTTTCGCCTACTGCGCTTTGGGGCGAGCTAAAGAAACGGCCTGCTAAGTGCCCACACGGAGATGAACGTCTAGTGTGGTGTGTATGCGTGTGTGTGTGCGTGTGTATATGTGTGCGAGAAAGAGAAAGGGAGAAAAATCGAGTGATTTGGTAAACCCACGGGCGCGCGCGTGTGTGTGTGTGTTGCTTGTCCAAAGGTACGTGTGACACGTTGACCAGTGTGTGCGGGAAAAAAAAAAACAGGAAAAGCTTTTCCGGCGCGCGTACGAGTCCACTCGAAAGTCCTTTCCGCATCGCATCCCAGAAGCGCCAGGGCGACGGATTACGATGATGGATAATGCTAGCATTTGGTATTATGATCCGTTATGGGTAAAGCCGCGTTTTTTTTTTGTTTGTCTGTTTTGCCGTTCTATCATTTCGCTTCCATTCCCATTCCCAAGATCGCTTCTCCCACGCGGCGACAAAAGGCGACCGATGCCGTCATTCGTCCATTTCGCAGTTTGGGGATGGGTTTGGTTTTTGGGTCGAGGGTGTCCGATTTGTGTCCCGTTTTGTACAAATAATGAGTCACGCTTGCTTCACTACCATTGCCGCGGCCATTGCTGTAATGAGCAGCACACATCGAGCCGGGGAAAGATGTCCGGAAAAACGTGTGGTGTGTGGGGGAAAACCTTCAAGCAGATCCTCGCAGGATTACCGCGGCAGGAGATTGATTGCAATCGGATCGAACCGCGCTTCAACAGAATGCAAAATTGCTCATCCCACCGGTGCAGCTAATTTCAACACATTTTCACCACCGAACCGAGCAAACGCGAATGCGATTGAGTTATTGAGTCCGAAGGTCCGGGAGTTTGGCTCTGGTTCCAAAAAAAAAAACGAAGAAAATCTTAACGCAGCAGCACACCTTAGCCCTCCGTTAAAGGCGAGTTGTTTGGGCGAGAGTGGTAAAATGAAAATCCCCGGGGGGAGAGCGTTGAATGAACGTTTGAAGCCCGGGATGGGAACGATTTATCACTCGCCCTTTAAGCGCTCCCTGTGCATGTGCGCGCGTGTGTGTGCATACGTGGCCTTTTTCATGGTGGGCGTGTTTTGGTGGTAGTGTGCCAGTTTCCGGACCCGTTTTTCATGCCGGTTTGAGAGGACATACAGAGGAAAGGGCAGACCAACAAGGAGCCGCTACATACACGGGGATGTGTTTACTCACGTTGTTGGTCTGTGATTGGCATGGATCGATCGTTTGACTTCGGGCAATGGGTGAAGAGAAGCCGGGAAAGGATCGGAGCTGACGCGCGGCGTCGTTATGTTGATGGTGGAAATTAATTTCATTAAAAAATCAATGGAAATGTTCATCGCTTCCCGGCTCGGTAGCAGGAGTGGAAATCCGACCGAAAGAACAACGCCCCTGCTTTTTCTCGAGTGTGAGTGGTGTGAGAGAGAGAGAGAGAGTGTATGTAAAAGCATTTTCAGGTGTTGCCCTTTCGGTGGGGGGAGGTGGGATGGGATGTAATGGCGGGGTGCAGGGGGATGTGCAATATTTCCAATCGAATTTATACGCCCGGTGTAACTCCCCGGCGATAAGAGGTGAACAAAAAATCCTTTAAACAATGTGAATGTGCCTTATTGATTGATGGGTAAGATTGGCTCAATTGGGGTAAGAATATTTGGAGTCATGTGTAGGGTTAATGCTCTCGATATAATTGCTTGTTTTTCAACTTACTTAAGTCGAAGTAAATATCTGCTTCATGGAGGATTGTTTGCGAGCTAAACTGTGTAAAAAAATACTGTATATGATACCATTGATCTTAGCAATATTATAGTCGATGTAGAAAATCAACACATTTTGTCTTTTTAAGGATATCTACACTTTTGCCTTTCAGAGGCCTTTCAGATGGTCTTTTTAAAACTACTAGAAACATGAATCTAGAGACATTCTCTATAAATTCTCCTTCTTATCCTCTTTTCTACTTTCTACAAAAGTCGACATATGTCGACATAAATCAACGTTTATAGCGACCGTAGAGTGTTTCCGGATATTCGGATTGACTGTATTTTTTATTATTAAATGCATATTATCAAATGCAGTTAAGCGAGTTCTTCAACAACTACCATGTGATTGAATAATTTGTTTAAAAGCTGTTTCTTTCAGCACATTCTTAAAAATTACACAATGCATATAAATGTGCCAAAATAACATCCAAACAGCTGCAGCACACGTTGCAACAAAATCGCATACTAACGCTTCACTTTTACCACTTGAAATTCTTTGATCTTTCTTGGCATCTTGCAAGATAAACACATTGCAAGTAACCTCACGACTGGAACGGCTCAAACTAGCGCACACACAAAACACGCCCATTTTCCCCCCGTGTGATGGCACACATAAGCAGGAAAACATGTGCCTCCAGCGCAACGTTTGCTTCCGCGTTTCAGATTCATGAGGCACCACCAAACTGCCGCCAAGCATCTTGTACGCCATCCGGCCGGGATGATGAGATTACGGTCCAACCTAAAACCGCACCATGCGGGATTTTTGCACACGCTCGCGTCTTACTTCCACACAACTCCTCGCACAAGAACCAGAAGCTTCTCGTCGGAAAAAGGCACCCTCATCGGGAATGCATCGACCGGGGTCTGCCTCACACAAACTGTTGCGAACGTCCCGCAACCCGCTTTATGGTGTGATCATTGAAGTGGCTTCACCCCAACCGAGCCGCGCGTTTTCATGAGGTTTTAATAAACTTTCCGTAAAATAAAATAGCACGCAACTTGTTCATTTATTATGTAAGTTGCTTCACACATCGCGTCTCCACCACACACGCTAAGCCGTCGGCTGACTTCCTTTTTTTTTTTTGCTTTACTCTTCGCTTTTCCAACGCCTTCCCAAAACGGTAATCCTTTTTCTTCGTGCCCACGTGCGGGTTTTGGCGGAGCGATCCATTTTCTCCACCCACGGCCGCTCGAATCGCGTGCTGTGTTTTGGGTGTTGAGGCGGCACGGGCGAGACCTTTCGATTTTGATATGGATGTATTTTTCCTTCCAACCACGGCACGGGTGGCCTGTGGCTGTGGTTCAAAAGGGACGACGACGACGACCGACACGGCACCAGGAAGGAACGACGAAGGCCGAAGGTTAACTTTGAGCGGTGGTGCAGGGAAAATCCTACCACGTCCGAGGCGAATGTGTGTAGCGGGAGTTATAACTTTTAATTTGAAACATGCTTAAATAATCGCTCGACCGAACTTCACGCGGCCTCCGGAAGGTTTTTGTTTATTATGCAGCAAGCGCGACGCGTGCGGGTTCCCTTCCGAAAGCCATCTCTTACAAATTTGAGAGTTATAAAGTTTAAAAAATACGATTCGTTGGGGCTCTCCCCGACCAGAGCAGGTCTGAACTCGCAACTTGTTGAGGCGACATAATCGGGCCCGCGCGAAGTGGCTGTTTCGCTAATTATGATTGTGATTTGTTGCGCGAGTTTTCCAACCAACCAGCCAGCTCCAGGTTGGGGTTTGGGCGTGAGTGTTGCCTGTTTGCGGTCAGTTCCGGGTAATGGATGGTTGTGGCGTTAGGTTGGTTTTTCCCCGCACAACATCACAGCTCACGTGATTGTGATAAGATTCGGGAACGTTCGTATATATTTACTGGAAACGCGTGAATCAAGACCTCTTCGTCACCAAGGGAGGGTACCTTTTCATATTTGCTATCAAATTTAGGGCATATTTATCTAAACAATTACTCCCGTCGTCTTTAAATTGAGAAATTACAGCCACGCTTTCCAGCCCAACAATCCCTTCCGTTTGAGTCAATTCGCGCTTGGTAGCACAAAAAAAACGTTTCATTTAAGCAGAAACATTTTACCGTGTCGAATCTCTTCCTTCCAGCCGGTGGTGTAAAATTTAAGCATGAGAAGAAGAAACAATAGCAAAGCAACCAGCCCGTGGAAAACATAAAACGGAAGCTTTAAATTCCGTCCAAGTTCGCTCGCGCCGACAGGATTTTTCCCCCCTTTCGGTCTAAAGTGGGCACTCTGCGTCCGCGTATGTCTGGCCGTTTGTAGCTTTTGTGCTTCGGTACACTTTTTCCGTCTTCTTCTGCTCTCTTATTTTCATTTTCATTCGCCACCCAAACCCACCCAAACCGGGTGGACGTTTACGACATCCATTACATGTTGCCGTTACTTTTCCGGGCTCCTGGTGTTTTTTTTGCTGTTGTTTTCTTGTCCCTTCACTCCGGTGATGCAAACAAGTGCAAACAATGTTGCGAATGGTCGAAAAATATTGCACAATGAGTCTCAGGTGTCCTTTTTCTTAATAGCTGTTGCAAAATTCAATTCGCGCAAGCATTCCCGCTCGTTTGGGGGCCAGTTTGTGTGAAGGAAACTTTCGTACCATGGCTTTTCGTAGCCCGCCCGGCAAGCGACACAACATGAAGACAACTAGCCTGGGCGAGACTCGACGTAAAAGGTGGCCAAAAGGGGTGACTTTCCTGGCCGGCACTGGCGTCCCAATGGCACCTTTTGCATCCGCGCAACGGTGTTACCACACCGGCTGGGATAAATCTTCTTAATGGTTCGAGGCATATGATGGGTTCGGATAAATATCGCTTCGTCCCCTCCGAAAGAGCGAGACATCCGGCGTTCGGTCGGTTTGGGGGAAGTAATCTGAAAAGGCTTAGCAGAATTTGATCAAACATAAACGACTCGTTCGACTTGAATGCTTGAATGCCTTCAGGACGGTCATAGTTTTTGGCCTCTTGCATGTACCCGACCTGGTCCAATGTGCGAAAGTACTTCTTCGGAAAAGCCACTCCTTTTCGCCCGTGAGCGTCACCGAAAAAGTTCATCCAACTCGCCCACCATAAGCCACGTGAAGGGGGCATGTTCTAGCGTCCCGACGGTCAGATTGCACGTCCCCAGCCAGCCCAGGTTCGCCAGTGACATATGGGAGAGGCTTACATATGGGAGAGGAAACTCCTGACCGACCACGGCCACGGTGGGCGAACACTTTTTGATAGTAAATTTTTAATACCACTAATGCTTCTCCTTTGACATCGTGATAAGTTTATCATAGTTAATGACCCTTCGAGGTTCTCGTCGACGTCGACTCCCAGGACTCTGGGGCCGGCTCGATGAGTCTGTCAGCGCCACTCGTGTGTCTCCCTTCAGAGTGGCCACCCAATCAGCTTGATACGTGAAGGGCACAACGAAGGCCACACATACACGAAAAAGTTCAACCACAAGTGCCCACTTCCTCTTTAGCGGGGAAAAAAAAACGCACGCGACCAATCGAACCTCCGAGGTCGACGAGGCCGTCTCAGTGGTTGTGGAAAACCCTTCCGTCGGGCGGGTGAGTTTCCGAGATCGACCCGAGGCGATGACACTTGGACACTGCCTTGCTGACTAAGTTCAGGGGTGCGAGATGGAGCCGAGGTTTTCGTTGAAATTCATCACACAAACCACTTTAGCAGCCGTTCGGTTTGGGTCTCTCGAAGTCAGCGATTCAAAACCGCCGGGCACATCCTTGCGTCCTTGCGTCCTTGACGTCGGCCGGATCTCGTCGTACAACTCATTGATAATATGTGCACATAAAACGATTTCAAATTGATTGTATAGAATTATCGGTATGTGCGCCACATGTGTTTGTTCCTCCGCTTTGTGCGCTGTCCCGTGGTCCGAAGGATTCATCCCGCAGGTCCCCTGCCGACGGTGTGTGGGAGTGAGTCGTGTGCGATACTCGATGATTGCTCGATTTTCGCTGATTCAGCTACAGGCCGATGCGATAGGTTGTCCATTACCTCGCTCGTCCTCATGCTACGGCTCGGGAAAATGAGTCTACTCCGAATGGAACCGTATGCGTCACGTGACGCTCACAGTGACGCGCGTGAGAAAACCCACCGTGCAGGGGTCTAACGATGGTGAGTTGAATGAGCGAAAATGGGCCTTTAATCTTCGAGACTTTTTTTTATTTCGAGTGTGTCGACAGGAGCGTGAAATAGCAGCAACAAAAAAAACCCTCGAGTAAATGGCCAGCGAGGGATTCTGCCACACGCTATTAGCAAATGTCGTGGCAGCCACTGTGCGGTTAACGACCGTTCTTTCTGACCAGCCAGCTGGTTCAGCAACGGCGCCGGTAAACGTCGGGGGCCAATTCCAAAGCGATGCGATAGATGGCATCGGATAGCGCATCAGGGCGGAAAGATAGTGGCGAGATCTATCTTTCCGAGAATCGGTCGACGGGGTTTGTGCGAAGGCGACGTGGCATTGCACTCGGTCAAAAGCATCATGTTTGCGCTGTACATAATCAATGACATTTTCAGACGGCATGCTTTCCTTTTGAGCTGGCCAGCGGCCGGGACACTATCCGTGTGTTATCACTCACTCGACTCGACTCGACTCCAAGGGGGAAGACATTTCTCGAACTCGAACGAATCGGCCGCCATCGACGGGATTAGCGACCGAGAACGCTCCGTTTGGACTTTTTGTACTTTTTCTCTCTCTCTCTCTCGAGTACTCGACAAACGGACGATAAACGTCGTGTGTGTGTGTGTGGAGGATCACACTAAGACAAGCGATTTGAAGGACCACAAGGTTCGCTGATGATGGAAGGATGGATCGTGTGTCGATAAAAAATCAATGAATGCATTAAAAAAGGGGGCCACAAAAAAAAGAGCGACGGAATCGAATTACCTTTTTATGATTGACGGGCGTGAGTGGTGCGTCTGCTTAGGGCGAATCGTTTGATCTTTACTCGGTAAGCGAGGAGTCAAACGAATCGCTATCGTGGGGCCATTTTGAAATGTTTGTAACATCGTTTTGTGGGTAGGAAAAGATTTCATTTTTTTTCCTCGAGACACGTATCGAACAATTCTTGAACTTTTCCAGCGTACGATTTGAAGAACCTCTAGTCCGATTAGCTAGTGCTGATGATTATTTTATCTGCGAATCCGCGACCACCGTGGTCGGTATTTATCGAGCCGCTTAATGCCTCGTACGAACGAATGCATCTGCACCAGATCATTTATTGAGTACCACAAGCGGTGAAACAAATTCGCCACCGAATTGTCGCGTGGCAGTTTCTTGAAGAAGATTTTCGCCGCCCGGAATCAATTCCACACACAAAAAAAACCTCCACTTGCACCTCATCTAAATTGTACATGCGAGATGCGACCGGACATCCATAGCCATCGTTCTCGTGCACGCGGCCCAGCTTCAGCGAGCCACCGCCACATAAATGATTATTCATGTTCCCATCCGCCCTGATAGGGCGGGAAGCGATCGGTGTGGAATCGTCGCTGTGGAATTGCTCTTTATCGTTTGCCACCCACACCACCGAATTCGGTTTCCCACCCCCACAAAACGAACGAACGATTTATGCTTCTCTCTCTCTCTTTTTTTTCCTTTTTTTTTCTCCCCTTTATTGCGATGATGTTGCTGGCTGCTTTCCTTGCATTCTCACGCCGGCTGCGCCTTGCATTTCCGGCCCGGAACGGAAGAAGCTGCGTTTCTGTGTGTGGGTGTGGGTGGCCTTGCTCCTTGCATGCACTGCACCGTGTGGTGTTTTGTCTCGCCTCGGTCGACCCTAAACGAAGTTTTAAAAGCGTTTCCAGGAGGAGGTTATTTCCATGATAGGTTATCGGATGGCAAAAAGGGACTGATGACTCGAATTGGTAGGATGGAGCGAAGATAGCCCAACAACAAGAAAAACACACACACACACACACACTGCCGGAAGCTGGGCGTCATGCGCCTGCGGTGAAGGGAACGGGAACATTAATCACTCGACA
The DNA here is from genome assembly GCF_943737925.1 of Anopheles nili. Classification (NCBI taxonomy): domain Eukaryota; kingdom Metazoa; phylum Arthropoda; class Insecta; order Diptera; family Culicidae; genus Anopheles; species Anopheles nili. The sequence goes on from NC_071292.1 coordinate 43,040,545, forward strand.
GCAATTTGCCACCCTCTTTCTCGTTCAGCACCAGTGCGCAAAGGAAGTGGGGGTTGCAAAGTAGAGAGGCAAAAAGCAACACACACACAAAAAAAAACCGCACACCCAACGTTTGGACCGTTTTTCGCTCTGTCCATTCTTTTCTCCCTCATTTGAAGAACGCCTCCTCCTGGAAATCGTAGGCAGCACAAAAGCGAATCACTACATCGAGCGAGCGTTCCTTGAGGGGGCGCTTCATTTTTTTCTTCTTCTTCTTATTTCATTTTTGGTCGTCGGCTGATGCGAAATGCCAGCGGCTCGTCGAAAAACATCACCACGAAAGCGGCTCGTCGAAAGGGAATTGGATATTGTGAATCTTTTACCATCTAGCCGGGCATTTTGTGGTGGTTTAATTTTTTTTTATATTTTCCTGACGCTCGTGGCACTCAAGCACACTTACGGCGACATCCTCGCAACCCCTGTGTGTGTGTCGTGGTGCGAAATTTCAAAAGTGCCTGATTTAATTACCACAACTTTCCCGAGCCATCAAACTTTCAGCGCGCACGTGGGGTTGGGAAAAGCCGAAAACCCGCTTGGGTCTCCGTGAGCGAAAAGACGCCCAAAGGCGTCTACTGGGGACGCTGGGGTGCACGAGCGCAAATCACTGCCACCCACAACCCTGAGCTGAAGTGTAGTGTCAAAAACTAATGCGCCTTGGTATTGGTGAGCCAGCGCTCGGAGCAGCGTTACTGCGAGCTTATCCAGGCGAATGGAACGCTCCTTGGGGACGCAGGTTTCCGGTTTTGGTCAAGAGAGACAGAGAGAGAGAGAGAGAGAGAGAGAGAGAGAACGGAAAGCAAAAAATCCCAATGTCCCACTGGTGAACATAATCATGCTTGTTACATGGTGCTGCTTTTGTGTGACGTGCACCAGAAACGTCCGCGTGTGCGCGCGTGTGTGTGGGTGTGTAATTTATGCATTTCATTTCTAGTCAACCGCAGCTCGTCAAGTATCATTTAAAAGCCTTAATTTCAGTCAACAAAGCTGTCCCGTCGACGTTGTGGGTGGGTGGTTGGAGGCCATCCTTTATTCCCGGCCGAAGTGCCCTCGAGTCCTGTGCATCGAGGATCACACCCAACGAAGCGGGAACGGCTTTTTTTTCCTTGTGTGTGCACAATGGCACAAAATGAGACCGTGAGCAAGCACCGGCCGGTGAAAGCGGCTCCCGGAATGCATAATTACGCAAGAAAATGCCATAATCTTTTCAACCAGGGGCCAAAAGGGACCTCGGGACGTTCGTGGTGCCATCACTCCAGGACGCGAACCTCGGTTTCCATTGACAATTGGCGTTGGTTTTTCCGCACCGATGCTAATGATGGCGTCGGTCGAGCTGTTTCGTCCTGCAACATTGTTTCGGGATCTCGCAGGGGGGCGAGCTTTCATTTTTCGTTTCGGTGCCGCTCGGCACAAATAGTAGATTGTAAAAGCACACCATCTCGGGGGGGTTGACATTTGCGTGGGAAGAAGGCGCTCCAGGACTACCACCGAGCCTAGGCTAGCCCGAGTGGCGAGCGAGAGAGAGAGAGAGAGAGAGAGAGTACTAAATTTGTTTTTCTACATTTCCCATTTCAGGACAATGGCGACCAATTTCTTCGTGCAGAAGAGATCGCCATCTCTTCTGACCTAACGAATCGGTACGTCACTGAGTTGTCAAAAGCTAGTACTTTCTCTTCGCGCCGCAGTCCAACTCTAAGGACACCAGGGCGGCCTCCTTGTACAGTCACGCTATGCAGCACACATACACACAGCCACACAGCTACACGGCCACACACGCACACGATCGTGTGGTATTTGCTGCTCGCAAGATTCGAACGTACCTCTATTCTTTTCATTGTCCATTTCTATCTATGTATCTGTGTGTGTGTGCGTGTTTTTTTTTAAATCATTCCGCTTCCGAGCGTGTTCCGTACCTGTGTTGGATGCAAATTGTGTGTACAAACGTCGATCAGCGATCAGCGATCTTCGAGCCCGCGATCGTGTGTATGCGCATAGCGGAAGAGACGAGACTAGCTTTTGATATGAGTGGTGTCATTTGTGGCTTGTGTTATTCGTGTCATTTTCGTCAAATGTGTTTTCGGTGTTTCCTTTATTTTCCATTCGGTCGTGTGTGTGTGTGTGTGTGTGTTTTCTTTTGTTTTTATTTTCATTTTTATGTCAGCCGTTCACGGTCTCTCTCTCGTTGTTTTTCCTCTTTGTTTTGCGATTTTGTTCGTCTGCACGAGCTGTTCGTGGCCGTTTTAGCTGGCGTGGTTATGTGTCTTCTCTTCTTTTTTTTCTCTCCATTAAACACACTCGCTTCAATTGGTGGTGCATTTTGTTGCTAGTTTGGTGGAGTGCTTACATTTCGCGCGGTTTATTTCAGCAATGGCAGCAGCTTCTACATTTATAGATATTTTTCGTCCACTAGTTTGATAGTTTGTACGTTCATTGAAATGAAAAAAAAAATCCGATCCGATGCGATGTGTCTATTTTCTTGGAACTGCGGGCTCTTTCCCAATTCGATCCGTCAGTTGATGTAAAAGGAGTTTCCGCGAGCGCCGACGAGTACCTTTTCAACCCCACAGCTGACTAGTGGACCAAATTTACCAGCTTAAAAGTTTGCCGTTCGGTTTCAAACCATACCAAACCAGCGCAACACCGGGTGTCGCTTTGGGGCAGGTGACGAGTGTGGTTTTTCTGATAATACCGTTGCATCCACCCACCTCCCTTGTGGCACAATCCGGCAATCCGGTTCGTCTGGGAAATGTGCATAAATTTCCCACCATCATCCATCCGTGGAACAGAGAAATGTCACGATAAATAAAAAGGGAAGTTGTGTGTGTGTGCCTGTGAGTGTCTCTCGAGCGCTCGCTGTGCCTCTTTAGCCGATTTCTTCGCTTCCGGAAGATAACTTCTGCGAAAACGGTGAAAACACGGCCCTCGGTGCCGGTTTTTGGTTTCCATTGCCAGCCTCGATTTAAGGAATTCGTGCTTTCAAGCTACTCCGACGCGACCGGTTCCTCTCGCCGGCGCACCTTAGAAGCGGGCAACGAAGGAAAAGAAAAAAGCGTTTGCCTACGGAAGAGAAATATAAAGCGGAAGCAAGTCAAGTTCGGGGCGAGTTTCTTTTTTTTTTCTTCATTTCATTCTTATGTGAGGCTTACCTCGTAGTCGAATTCGTGTCTCGTACTCGTTAGGTGCATATCATTTTAACCCTTGTTAGTACACGTCATGTTCTGTGAATATGAAATTTCCGCAGGACTCGCCTCGTGGCGTTTCTCCGTTATTTTAGCTCGCCGCCGCTGAGCTGTTGGTATTCTTTTTTTTTTCTTTCGTTCATACCACCCGAAGGCCGTATTTAAGCAGGCAACGGAAATAGTCCGTAGTAAACGTTTGGATAAATTCTGTTTGATTGTGGTGAGGGTTTTTTTTGTCCTCCCCAACGCCAAGCATTTGCTTAAGCTTTGTGACTTTTCTAACATTGTTTCAAGAGCATGCAAAAGCACTATTTGTTCTGGTTTTTTTTTCGCCCTAACCCCCAAATAAACGACATTTGTTTCTAAAGAGCGAGCGAGCCCGTACAATGTGGTGATGATGTTTGCAAATCAAGCAAGAAACGATTACGGGGGCATGGTTTGATTTTAATTTACCTCGCCCCTTAGGTATGGTTTAATTTTTCAAACAGCTTGAGATAATGTTGTTAGCATGAGAGAGGGGCACATTTTCGTGTGCTAACCCTTTACCAGGAGCTTGTGCATGTCACATTTACCGTGCCCGGGCGTATTAAACAGCGAAACTTTTATAAACTTGCTCACAATAACATTGTGATCTCCAAAAAGCTTGGCCTACTTTCCAAACTTGGCCCCAGGAAGCGCCGAAACGAAGCGAGATCTCGTCTCCGAATGACGCCATCGTTATTAGTGGAATCTTTCCAGACAATGCCGACACACCGAACAATTGGGAAATATTGCACTAAATGACTTTTCAGTTTCCGGCTTAGTGCCACCCGGGAAAGCCCGTTGTTTTCGCTTTATTTTTAGCACCGGCTCTCCACTGGCGAGAGTGGAGCGACTCTCGAGTTCGTTCGTTCGCTCGCTTTGCCACGTGATCACGCTTCAAGACACTCGGAACGGAGAGACCGTGCTTAAATATGCTCGTGTCTTTTCATTATCTTTAATATTATTATTTGATCTTGTGCTGGCGCAAATGAGCGAGCATTTCGGTGAACTAAAAGCGCACCAACCGGCGTTGCACTGCGCGTTGCCGTTTCGAAGCGGCGAGCTCTTTTTTGGGGGCTGACTTTCCTGTTTCATTAATATTTCTTTGTTTATGCACTTTGGTTGGAACTGGAGCGCATGCTGGCAGGACGCAGCAAACCCGAACGGTGGTGGTGCTTTTCTTGCCAAGCCCAATCGAAAGTTTGGCACTTCCTGGTTGGATTATTTCCTCCATCTCGGTGGGTTGGTTTTGCCTAAAGTTTTACCCTTACTTTTTTTGTTTCTCCTCTCTTGTTCTGCTGCCGCTTGAAACTGCACCGAAAGTTTCGCTCCATTTTTACTGAACCGCGCCCATTTTCGGTGGGCCAATGCAGCTCCAACACGCCCCAACGCGATTGAACGAAATGGTCTTATAATGTATATGTTGGTAAGCTTTTTTTTTGCCCACTGCTGCAACTCAACAGCCCATGCTTGAATCAGTGATGACTCCTGCCATCGAAGCTGGCAGATGGCATGTGGCCGTCGTAGCATGTCTCCAGCGTGAAAAAGATATCCCAACGAATTGATAAAGCCCCATGGCATGGGTGGTGGCACAAGGAAGCGCAAAAATCCCTGCCTGCTCGGAAGCCAGTGGATGGTCAAAACTTTTCCCACTGCCAAAAGTGAATCGAGAAAGAAGCTGACATCTTTATTCGGAAATGTTTTGAATGCCCACCACTCGATGGGGCATTTCCCGGATTCGCAGGGAAGACGACGCTGACGACGAGAAGTGCCTAACGATCGGTTCTGTCGAACGAAAGTTCTCGCTTTTCAGAACCACCTCCACTATCCTTTACAAAAACCTTGTTTTTCACCCCAACCACCGGATCTCGTGCTGCTCGGCGCGAACCCCCCAACAACCTCGAAAGTTAGTTTGCAATCTTTATTATTATCATTCTGTGGGCACTTTTATTCTCCCGCCTCTGCGATGGCAACCCACACTTTGCGTGGGTGAAAAGCGGAGGCTCTCAAGTGATTCGACCGAGCGCCGTAGCGAATCCGTTCGGTAAGCCGAAATTGATGAGAATGCGAGCAAATTATCGGAATCTTATCACAACCGCGACGAAGTGACGCTGTTGATCGCTGTCAAGCGGAAAATCTGACAACCATTTCGACCACCGTTCTGTGGCTCCCAAAACTTTGCTTTTTCGCTAACGAGCCGATAGTGAAGTGGTTTGCAGAATGCTGTGTTTATTTATTTATTTTTTTGTGCAACGTTTTTTACAGCCCGGTTCGGTGAGTTTGACTGGCTTGCGGCATAGCGCAGGAGTTGGTATTGGAAATAGTTTTACAATAACGTTATACGTGCAATTGTGCCCTGATATATTTGTGAGGTTTCAAAATGGTTATGAATAGGTTTCTGCAAATATTTTCATTCTTCTTCTTCTTATTTTCTTTGAAATGTAATATGGCCTTCTATGTTAACATACCTCTAAGGGCCACTGTTATCATATTCAAAGGTTATCAATTTCTTCGTATGCCCGACTATCTAGAGTCATATGCTTTTGAGGTAATTGGGCTTGTTTTGTTTTATTTAGCTTTTTTTTACATTAACTTTTTTGATTCACTATGTGTCTATACCTATGTCTTCATTTCTTCTTTACTTGTTCACAGTGAATTTTTGTTTGTTTTTATGAAATTCAGAATGTTTTTCATCTTTTTCCCGTTTGGATCGCCAATGTTTTTATAATCTTAGAAAATTTATATAGTGGATTTGTCTTCTGCTCTTTTGAAATTTTTGGCAGAAAAAGATTTTATGGATTCCCGTTTCTGGCATTTGTCGCAATTTCCGTTTGTAATGTTTTCCTCACTTAATTGTTTAACAGGTGCTGATGCGTTTTGTTTGCTATTATTTTACTTCCAAACCTACTCTAGAGCATTCTATTGGCATCAAAATGTCAAGAACAAGTAAATAGATACCCCTCTGAGGTGCTTGCACATGCACCAGACCGATTGTAAACCGTTTGCTGGGTAGTGGTGGTGTAATTGAAGCCATCACTACTGGCCAACGAATTTCAGCTCTCATCCAGTGGTTGGCAGCTCTTCAGTTCAGTTTTTTTTTTGCTCTTCCACCACCAGTAATTGCATTTTACGTGCATCAAACAAATGCGAGTGGACGCTCGAGCTAGAATGAGAGCAGCAAAACACCCGACCGGCACCCGGGCCGAAATGGCCGAAAAAGATCAAAGCGTTGCGGGGAGATTCCGATCCGAATTTGTTTTATTTCTTCCGATCGATCCGCCAGCCTCCGAGCGTGTGGGCTTCCTAACTCATTTCTCCACCAACAACCACCGCTACCACGAGCTGCCAAATGCAATGCAAGGGTACCCGCTTTTCATCGCTCGATTCCGCTTGGCATTCCGCGCGATCGCGATTCCTTTGATTTTCGTTAGCGATGGTTTTGCTGTTTTGCCGGCTCGTTTAGTTTTAAATTTCATATGAATTTAAATTTCGTGTAATTTGCGTTTTATCGTCTGTGTACTTTTGCGGTTCATGTAACATGCGGCCCGGCCCGTGGGGTTGGTCGATTCCTATCCACCGCCAGCGGGTGTGTGCAGAAACCCGTGCTTTTTCGTTCTGTTGCGTTGCGAATGTTTGTTTGCGTTTCCGTCGCTCTTTGCGTTTGCGTTTTTCGTTTCCTCCTTTCTGTGCGTTTTGTTTTCTGTTTGTTCGTGTACCGTTCGATGTCAGTGTGTGTGTGTGTGCGAATTTATGTGTGTGTATGTGTTGAAATGATCCACCTGTCAGCCTCCTCGTGGATCGAATAGAGGTAGAGGTGATAGTTATGGCTTGGGGGAGTTCAAAGCCAAACGAGGAGTGAAACGACAACAAAATGAGGATGCTTTTGACTTGCGTGCACGTGTTCGCGTTCGAACGCAGCTCCATTCCAACTCCTGCGTAGCTTTCGATCCCAGTCCCACTTCCCAAGCTCCCCAATGCGAACGCGTGTCCGTGTGTGTTTCATTGTGATGCACTACAGTAGCCCGTGATTATCGATGTGTGAAGTGAAACGAAATTAAAATTCGTTAAGCTCTCGTTTTGGATGTTTTTTCTTTTTCTTCGTCGCAATTCGCCGTCTCCGTGTTTGCCGTTGAATAAATGTGTTATTTTTTGTTTTCTTTTCTCTCTTTCTTTTTTTTTTGTTTTTTTCTTCATTTCATTTCAGGTAAGTAAGGAGGGCCCGTAACGCATCAATCTGGTGGGGTGAAGGATGCATAACGAAATGTGGAATCGAGATGGCAAATGAAACGAAACGAAAAAAAAAGAAACTCATCGTCAAAACGCAACCCTCAGCTCAAAACCCCAATCATCGACGCATTTCCATCAATGAGGGCCCGGCTAGCTTTTTCCCTGCGTGCAATCGGCGCTCTTCGAGGGCATTCCACCAACCATCGTGTGAGTTATAGAAGCTATTTCCCTAATTACACCTGCTCGGGTATCAAAGGAGCAAAAAAGAAAAAAAAGAAACGCAAAATCGATGCAACTTCAAATTACAGCGAGCTAATTTGCTGCTCCACGGGCAATTATTTTCAATTACTGGCGTTTAAAATTACACTCGGGGCTGGGATATTTACCAGTTTTCCTTTTTTCCTTTTTTTGCTCTTCCCCAATTCTCGTTCACACCCGCGCTGCCTGTGCCGATGGAGGCGCCTAGTCTTTCTCGCACGAGGTTCATCGCGGGGAAGTCAGGGGGCCAATCAGTGCGATCGAGGGCATTGAACGGAAGAATAATTTCACATCAACGCCGGGCTCGAGGGTGCCACCCATGGTGGTTTTCGTGGTTTTTATGCAATTTTAATTCCGCATTCGATCTGTCGGTCCCCCATCTCCCAAAACCTTGCGCCTCCATCGGGTAGGCCATAATCCACCTGATCGGCTACGGAGGCCCGAAACGTTCATCACCTTTTTCTTAATGCATGCCTCAGACGGTACTCACTCCCTTGGGAATTTTCCCATTTGGCGCCGCCGGCCCATCGTTCGATTGGATTCGACGCGCGCGATGGAGACGCCTGGTGGTTTGAGTAATGGAGGGGTTCGATCGCAATAATGCTTACGATATCGCATACTCACGCGTTCGACCACCGACCGACCGACCCGACCGGTAGGCAACGCGCTCAAAGCAAGTAATCAAATGGCACGAACGAGAAAAGGACACCGCGCGAGAGAGAGAGAGAGTGAGAGAGAGTGTTTGAGAACACAAGATAAAGAGGAAAAATTATGCATTCAATTCGATTGAAAATTGGCGAAAGTTCTCCATAAATAATTCATATAATCCGTTTAACGCCGCTCAATGGAGGCGTTTGCACGTTGCCGGCCATCCAGTACGGCATCTCGGGGCCATTTCCACCGCTTTTGCCGCTCGTGCCCCAAACAGTGTGACCTTTGCCACGGGCATCAGAACTAGCCGGTGGGGAGGATTCCCTTTTTTTTCTCGTTCCTAGCCATATTTTAATTCCCGAACAAAGCGCGGCCCGTGAAAGCCGTCTCGTGGGGTAGGTTTAGATCCGTCAGCGCAAAGCGCAAGGTATGGTTTCAATCATTCGCATCGAGATGCGTTCCAGCGACGCCACGATCGTTTACACACGCGCACGCACACCATCATCATCATCATCATCATCATCATCGGTATCAACATCATCAACTGCACCAACAATGCGGGACAGTGGAGCGAGAAATAAAATCAACATAAATCAATGAGAATGTTTAATGAAATTTGTGATCGGTCCGTTTCATTTGGATAACAATATTATTCCAAATCGCTCCACTCGGACGGCCGCAAGCGGGTATTGCTCGGACAGCTACATAGTATTGGTGCAGCCAGGATGATCGATTTCATGGCGATCGGTGTGGCGTGTGGTCACGGGCCGGTGCTGGTGCGGCCCGTGTGGAGTTTATGTGGTCGATGTCGACAACTGAGACTGGCACTTCTTGCTGGTGAAACTTCCGGTGCCCCCGAGGCCACAAAACCAGACCAGCCGCACACTTTCTCCATCAATCACATTCGATATTTACAACCCGGAAGCGCTTCGAGTGGTAGTTAGCTGCTGACTGACATGCTTATCGTCGCTTCGCATCCGCTCCGGGCGTCCGGGAAAAGGAGCGAGAACATTGCAGTCCTCGGTATCGTATCTAATTCATTTTATCATTTACCAAATGGACTAAAATGGAAATCATGTTATATTGTTTTGTGCGATGTTCGGTGCGAACGCACCGCTACCGTAAGGGCTGCCCTGCGGCCAAAGGGTGTGAGGGTTTTTGAGTGCTATAAAATACCACCGGCTGCTTGTACAGGCGGCTTCGTTCGATTGCTGTGCTCTCTGTGTGGCGCGCCGTTTCTCGGACTCCTCGCAACCAGGAGTTGATTGCGATGGCTATCAAACAAAAGCCGTGCATGCAGCCGTGGTGGTGATTACTATAACCAATGCTCATTTATGTCGAAACCCCGAGCACGACGGAAAGTTGTCAAAGTGTGCGAGATTGAGCGGTACCATTTGTGACATGTACGCTTTATTTCAGCGGCTATCGTTTCGCAATCATTGAAAGGACGCGCTAAGAGACGATTCGGTATGAAGTCATGTAATTATATAAACATCTTGTTAAAAGTACTGTATCTGATTCAATATAGAGGCTTTTAATGCTTTCGAACGTTCAATCATCTACAAAATATTTCGCGAAAGTAAAATCATCCTGTAGAAATATTTTCAAAAGTACTGTTTCATAATGATCATATACTATTTTTAGCTATTACTTTTGATCGATCACATTTTTAGGATATTTGTTATTCATTTCCAATATAACATTACCATCTTTATACCCAAACATCCCATAAACCTACTTTACATCCAACTACTTTTATTCGCAACACAATTTTGAGCCGTGCTCTATCGATTATATAAATGAGCGTTGATATGCGTAACTCTTGCATAAGTTAACCATTCCACCGTACCACTGACTTCCTTCCCAGCCTGACGGTATGACGTTCGCATTAACTACGTCGCTAAGTGTTAAGCACATAAATGATCCGTTGATCCAACTGTGACACCAAAGAGTGACTAAAATTGGCGATTGTTCGAGGCTGGCCAGAAGCGACGAGCCAAACCGGCCCCGCTCGATGTTGCGATTTATGCGGACGGATGGAAATATGTCCATCCGTCGACACGCGGACATGCAACGCAGTGGCACCAGTGGCAGCCAGATGTGCCAGCATCCCCTCCAAAAAAACCCCCCAACGCACCAAGTTCGACGGAAGCCGAAGCTGTGAACGGTCCAGCGGCACAGGAAGCGACCGATGACACGCACGAACAAACGACTATCACCACATGTAATACATTTTTGATGTTGATTCAAATGAAATTGAAATCAACACTCAGCCTTTCGCGGGTGGCATCGTGCCACCGCACCACCACACGTACAGGTTGCACTACATCCGCCCGTGGGTCAAAAACGCACGGCCGTCCGGCAATGTGAACAGCCGCTCGGAACAGCAACGTGGTCCGAAAGGGAGCGCGCTTCCGGTGAGTGCAACAAATGAACAACACCTCCACGCCACGATGAGGTGCGTTTTATGCCGTGGAATTTATGCTGTCCGTGTGAGCCACACACATCCAGCCGGAAAAGCGGACGTGAGTACGTGGCCACAGTTTGGTGGTGTTGGTGCCGGTTCCCTTCGTTCCGTGGCGAGGTCTAATCTGCAATTCCACTCACTCTGACCAGTGGTGCAATTGCATGGCAGCGCGCACAGGAAGTGGAGTTGGAGACGGAATGTGGTGGGATGGCCGGGTGGGTGGTCGGGTGGTGGGAGGGTGCGATTAATTAAATACATAGTGATTAAATTATTAGGAGTTAAATTCAATTTGGTGCGATATTGACAAGCAAATGGAGGAATTAAATCTGCGGTCTCGTTTGATATTTCGAGCTTCTCGCTCGAGCGACCAATTGTGTGTGTGTCCGAGTGTATATGTGTGTGTTTCAATCGAGTGAGGCTCGCATTTAACAGCACCACCAGTACGAGTCACTCGAGCAGCTGTTCACGCAGAACAATCGGCTGTGGGGTCAACTATTCTAGGCGCAATAATGAAATCAATCTTACCGTGCCCTCACGCACGTTGGCTCAAGTCTTTGGCAGCATGGTACCGTCAGCTTATCACACCTTGGCCTGTCCGATGTGCTTAAATGCGCCAGCAAACGTTCCACCCGATGGAGAGCGACAGAAACGCGAATTTGCTGTAACCGCAGGTCCGCATTTGACGAAAGCACCGGTAAATGGCCACACGGGGTTGACCATCGAGTTGGAGCGCAAAATGATCGATCGGTGACCGAGATTGGGACGTTTAGCATGAGCAGGAAGGTCCTTTTTAATCGTGCAAAATAGTCGTAGGTTCGCATCTGACGTCCATCAAACCTGATAAGGTATTCGAGGCTTTTTCTCTGAATCCTTCAATGCTTTTCAGTGGTCGTTTTGGAACTTCCGTTCACCGTTTAATAAGCAAACTGTATGTGTTAAAGAGCAACGCGAAACGTGCAAGAAAACACTGCTAAAAGATCGAAAGAAAGGATCAAATTGCGATTCGTCTCATGGAAACGACCGAGCAGAACGTCGAGTCTCTGAAATGCTCCAATCGAAACACACATTCCAGAGGAGCTAGCATCCTTTTTAAGAGAAGTGCGATGCAATCGACCCTCTCGTGTGATGGAAAATTTGATTTTACAGACCCGGAATTGTGGTGGCCTAGCGCCACCAACAGAACGGCTTATCGGTTCGAACCCAACACTGATCCCCCTTCGATTGGATGGTTCTCATTTTGGAAGGACGCAAAATCGAACCATGTTTGGTGTGCCGATGTGAGAAAGTGTGAACGTTGGACATTCGATTCAATTCGCATTCGGTGCGTTCCCGAACGAGCAATATTGTAGCCCCGGAACACGAGTGCAAGGGCCTCCGCTAGCCTTCGTCGAGTACGCAAAATTGAATTGTTTCAATTACGCATCTTCTTGGGCTTTAACATGCACGTTAATTACCGCTTAGTAGCGAGGTTGTCGGTTTCCTTCCGAGCTCAAGGGGCTTCCTTACCCAGCTGTTTGTGTGGCCATAATCGGTCCTGAGCATCGGCAGCATCGCCGTGGTCGCCGACATACACCAACGGTGGTCATAATCGTGCGAAACAGAGAGAGAGAGAGGCTTCAGAGGCAAGTGCCTTTCTTGCTCGCGCTCGCTGTTCGAAGGTATGATTATGACAAGTGGCTGCCCCCCGGGGAGATCAACGCAGAGGCGCAATCAACTGCCCTCGAGGGATTGCTTCGATTTCACGTTCCGTAGGGATGCAAAAGTGCATAGATTAATGTGGGATAGCGTCGTCAGCATCGAGCATGTGGCCCTTCTGGGTGAGTTTCGACGGTAGAGAGTGGCTAATTCTTGATTAGGCTCTTCGATGCGTTTGTTTGCTTTCGTGGCCCATTTCAGACGCTCGCCGGGAAGCCGTTTTGGGTCGGGTTGAACGAAACTCTGATCGCCGGCGGGAAGATTCTGTCCGTGTCTACGACAGCTTTTCTGCTCGGGTGCATGAAACCCGCCCAATCTCGGACCACCGTTTGAGTTGGGGAGCTGTCCGAAAAATCTGGCGTATCTAAAGAGGCGTAATGATTGCTGATGGCGAATGACGCACTAAAGTGCTTGGATCCGAGCGTACACAATAAGAAAAATATATGTCATGAGTTGTATACTCAAATCAAACTCTTGATTGGAACTTTTAGTGAATGTGTAAATAATTTTTCAAAAATATTGCAACCACATATTGTGTACACACTCAATAAGCCTACAAGCACATAAATCCTAGCTTGCATTTTATTTAAGCTGTTTCTAAGGAATGCCCTAGTTGTGTTAACGAGAGTAATAATTATTCGCTGAGCTATTGCTTCTGGACAAAAATTATGATGCAAACTGCTTTTTATCGCTGCATTAGTCAATGTGTTGTAATTCGAAACGTAAAGTGGCGTTTCTTTTGCTATAAAAAACAGGGTATCCATAATGTTTCAACATAATTGTAAAATTTGTATCGCTGCAGACATCTGTTGGCAACTGGTACTTATCGCCAATGTTGTACTAATAAAATTTCTTACATCGTCCTTACTATAAAACCCTAGACACAATGCGTTATGGCACAATTTTCCAGATTACTGGAAAATATCCTTAACCAGGATATGTTTCTAAAACACCATGCTATAAACAAGATGTAATATCTTTGCTATAAAAAGCCGTCCTATACAATATGCTATAAAAATAGACACAGCCCGATTACATGGAGTAGCTGCCGCGGAAAATTCATCGCATGGAAAATTGAAACCATGCCAATCAAAGCTCTGAGCGGGCAGCTTTTCACCTCGCACGTTCGAACACACCCACACACCTGTATCGGTCATGTATTGCGCCGTAGGATGGCGCACGCAGGACGATGTATTTCGATTTTTATTCGTGTATTTATTCAACGGTTGCGCTGCGTCACGACGATCAACAGGGTGAGTGTGTTCGTATCGGTGGCTAGTAAATATGGCTTTCGATGTGAGACGGCGAGAAGAAAAAAAAATCAATCGTATTTATCGAGGCCCTGTGCCAGTTTCGACACCGTGCGATGGATTTTGTGGTGATGTTGGTGATCCGTATCCAGGCGAAAATGGCGCTCGCATGTCAATGGAGCCGTATTTTCAGGCCGTCCAATCAGCGCGCGTTCTCCCACCGCACTGTTGCTAGGCATTCGCTAGATTCTCCTCCGCTTCTTGGCAACCTGTTGCTAGAGACAGAAGCGTAGAAGCACACACAAGCGCGATTCCATTGCCGAGGGAATATTTTTGTGTCACGAAAATGGCTGTGGCAATCGTTTGGTGCTGCTTTTGTTCAGCACGTATGGTTTCTCGATTATGCAAGGAAAATGTATAGAGTATTACGTTGAGAAAGCTTACGGCTTGAGCATTTTTGCAAAATATAGCATACTATCCTGGAACGAATGATTAAAGCATCATTCTAGACAACAAGGGAGCTTTGCTAAAATGTATAGGAAAACTATTGCCAAGTATAGGAAACAAAAAAACACTATTTAAAATACAATCAAACTGCTTTACTTGAACTTGAGCATTGCGAATATCCAATAAACCGTGAGGAAAATAAAATCTACTACTTCAACACAATAAAGGCACAGCTTCACGTTACAAAATGGTGCTTATGGGGCGTTTTGCCCCACCCAACGCATGGAGTAAAGCTCGCTCGATGCAAATCACTTTCCATCGCTCCGGTTTGGCCCTTTCTGTGTTCGAATGTCACACTTCCGGATCCTCGGGCGCAAGCCGTAACATGAAACCCGTTGCGATGCAAACATCTCGATTGCTTGTTTATCGCGACCTACGCGCCACGAATAAGTCGCACCGGATTTCGCATTCTACGGGCGAGGGACTTTTCGCGCGCGCAACACGCGGGACAGCGCGGAAAAGTGTGGAGAAAACTAATTTATCTCTCTCGCTGCTGCCGTCGATGTTATGCTTCACTGCAGAACGGATCGAAATCCGGCCCGATGGCCATCGGTGGTCCTCGCAGATGAACCATTGTGTACCAATCGGGCAGGATAATGTTCGTGCCCGTTGGCCATTCGGGTGAAAATATGGAGCAAAATTAAAGGAAAAGCGACAGCCAAACAGAGAGAAGCAGCAGACAAAAAATGGAGGAAGAAATCGGGGAAAACAACACACGCCCATACTTGCTTGGGTTCGAGCGAAAACGCAACTGAACGGAATGAGAAAGGCACCAGCGTCAACAAAACCCGATCCGGTCCACTCGATGGTCCAGGATCCCTTTACGTGGGGAGGAGATGATATGCCATGCAACGTGAGGGTGGAGGGAATGTAGACACACACACATACACACAAAGAACCCCACCCACCCAAAACGCAAAAGGATTTCTTCCGCCGATCGGAAGATTTCTTCCTTTATTGACTGTTGATTTTCATTTGCTTCATTCTGTTTAAGCATCAAATCGGCCCCACCGGGCCGTTTCAATATCTTTTCAGCCCGAGATATTTATCTTCGATCCATTCAAGCTGTTGTCCGAGGGTAAATAAATTCATCGTTCGCACGGGGCGGCCAGCGGACGAAAAAGATCCCCCTGCCCGGTTCGATCACAATTGGTCGAATATTTTTATTTTCTCCATGTACCGGAGGGCGAGAAGTTTTTTGTCGAAAATCACAGCACCATTTGCAGCTGCCGAGCCACAGTCTTTGCACAAGCTCAGACGAATGCGCTGAAGATTTTCTCGAGACCACCGGAAAGGAAGCACCCCAAAACTATGCTCAATAAAACTAATGATATTCCCATAAAACTACCGTTAGCATCTACTTAACGATCGATTGGTTCGCAGGGTTTTGGTTTCGTTTCGTTTTTTTTTTGCTCGCTCCGATCGCCGCCTTTTACGGATGCTGATGCCGATGCAACCGAACGGCGTACAGCACCCTAAGTTCGTATCCTTTTGACCAGAAGAATCATGTCAATCGGTTCACCATCCTCCCATCCAGCTCGAAGCTGCCCGAACCAAACTTTCAAGAGTGTGTACATCACTCGATATCCGGTGCTACGGCAAACATCCTTTTCGGTGCTGGGTTTTTCTGCTCTCTTCACCCGTGCTTGTTGAAAAGGAGTCCGCTTGGGGCAAGGCAAAAGTTGACGGAATCATAAATATCTCAAAGCCCGGAGGATGGGAAGCCACGCGCTGGAATGTATATTCGCCGCCGGTCTCACTGAAGACGGAGGAATTTTTATTATTATTCATTTCCGGTTCCTGTTTACTCGCAAACTAGCGCAAACCTCGGCACCCAGCTGTTTGATTGGTGCGCTGCGTCTCGGAATCGATCACGGAATCGCCGGGCGGATGTTCGGACCTCACCATTCGGACCCTTCTGGCCTTTCCTGGCCGGAAACGGAAACGGCGTTTGTACGCCATCGCTGTTGTTCGCCCACCGGCGACCGATCATTTTGGTCCAACCTTGTCGGCCGACTGAATGGGCGATTTTACGGGCGAGTATTGAAGGTTTCGTGCCCCTTTTTGCTAGCGTTTTTTTTCTGTGACCCTACAGACGAGACCCATTTTAAGATGCAGACCTCACTCGGAAACGTGCAAATCCCCACCCAGGGATTTATCGTCCTTGACACACACACACACACTGGCCGCCAAACAAATCCGCCCGTAATTCGCGGGCATCTCGTGCTTTTTTTTATCGTCCGAAATGTGATCGCATTGCGAGCGACGGCGACAACGGATGCAACTCCGGTTGGGGCGTTCAGCTCAGGCCGAGATTCACCAACTACGGAGACTAGCGGCTGGGGCTGGTCACATATGAAAAAAAAGCAACCACCAACGCGTGCAGCTGGGCACGAAAAAGGGCTTGAAAAAAAAAACACCAGAGCGAACCAAAAAAAAAGGAGGAAAACTGCAACCCTTAACCGTAACCGCCGCACCCGAAAGATGATTTAAGCGGAGGAATATTTCAATTTGATTTATGGCACTCTCGACCCCCGAATCTGCCAGTCCCCGAAGTGGTTTCGCTTTGGCAAAAGGCGGCGAATCCTTTTCACTTTTTTTTTTTGTTATTCGGTCACGGATTCGGTTGCGTTTTGGAGGCTTCGGAATGCTTTCGCACCACTGGAGCAGCAAAATAGGCCCCCTGCTCCGGCTCCGGCTCGTGAAACACGTACGCAAATCGAATTCTAGCCACCATTCGTTGCGATACCTTTGCTGGTGCTGTGTGTGTGTGTGTGTGTGGCTGTTTTTTTTTGCCCAAGCCTTGGCGGATTGTGACAAGGATCTTATCACCGAAATCCGAAACACCATAAAACCGGGAAGGCCTTTTTTTCTTCTGCTCTCTTGCGCGTGGCTCTTTCAACGCATAAAAGCGAAGGTCCGTTAGGGGTAGTTTTTTCTTCCATCTTCTTCTTCTTCTTCTCGCTATTGTTGTTAGCTCGTCTATCGACACCGAAACCATCGCGGGAGAGGCTTTAAAACGCATGCGATCTGTTTTGAAGCGGTTTACTAAGCTCCAAAAAAGTGTTTGTTGGAAAATGTGTTACAAAAACCTGAATGAAAAACACACGTTGATTTCATCGTGTCTAAAAACGTTAAGCCCCCAAGTCCTCAATACACGAAAGAGAGCAAAAATCGATCGGCTTCAAAAAGTGGGTAGCTATTCAATTATTAAACACCACCAATTTCCCGTGTAATGAGCAGTTTTTCTTTGTCGTGTACGTCGCTCGGTACCAGCTGCGTAAATCGTCTGACGACTTGCGACTTTTTGGATGAAAATAAACGATGCCCGGTCGTACTAAGCGTTCATCCGTTTTCTCAGAAAAGTTTCACACAAAACCCGTATAAAATGGGACCCCCATTCTCCCTCCTACTAAATGGCGTGGCCAAGATGCGCTCTCGAACAGCGCCGCCTATTTGTCGTACGTGGCGCAGCGTGAAATGGAAGGATTTCTTCATGAATCAAAAAGGCAAACAGAAATAATCTCCAAAAATTATGTTTACTCCACCCGGGGCCCCGGCTGTTCGGTGGTTCTGGTGAGCGTACTGGAGGCCAGAGCCGGGGAGTTCTACCCCGAGGGCGTGTGTTTGCGGATGATGGCCTTCCGCAAAGTAAGCTGCTCGTAGGTCAACCCCCGGTGGCAGCAGAGCCTTGAGGAAGCTGTTTTGTCCCCGATAGAGCCGGAGATGATAGCGGCTGAAGGACAACAAAAGTATTATGCACTTGAGAAACGCTCGGATAAGAATAGCGACGAGCGACGAGCGAGAGCTAAATGCCCAGGCCGGTCGGTTGGGTGGTTGGGTTTTAGTGCTGTCCAATATGTGGCACAGCACCAGGCAATCCTTGGCCGTAATCTGGCGCTTAGAAATTTTCGACGGCAAGCAAAGAACAGGAAGAGATCAGCACCGGGTGATGAAGCAACTAGTGTGATTTGAGAATTTGAGACACAAGAGCCCATCTCGGATCGATTCGTGGGAAGCGTCACTTCAAGTGAGCTTGGGTTTGGCCTTCTATGGTTGAGGCTTTGCCAATGGTTGAACTCAAACAAGGCTTATAAAGGATGTTGCAAAGGCTTATACATTATTTATTTCAATTTGGACAAACTTTCTGCCTGAAACGAAGTCGTCTTTGGGTCTTTGGGTGATGGTTTTAGGAAACAGTGTAGAAAAACAAAATTTTTGTATTATTTAAAAAATTTTTCATTGTACTACATTCAGAGAAAGTAATGATTGCATCATCCTGCAACGATGCAGCGCATTTTTGCCCAACGGTTGTGATTCGCGCAATAAGCCGCTCATACCAACGAGCTCATCACAGTACAACCCACACACACAGCCATCAGCGGTGAGCTATTTAAAAAGGGCGACGGTACATTACTTCCATAATTAGATTTTTCGCCCTTAATAAACGCGCGTTGCCACGGTCCTCAGACCGCGAGGATCCGACGGTGGTGGTGCATCTGCCAATGTTCACATGCACCGGATAAGCCGTTCTGCGATGCTTCCGATGTACACGATGTGTGTTGGTGCGAGGGTGGCTGTATTGTTGTTGTCCGGAAGCCCAGCAGCCCAGCAACCCGGCCTAGACCCAGGGTTGGAGAGTAAATCTCATTTTCCTCCGAAATCGCCAAACCCACCAAATCCGCACCGATTCGTTCACATTAGAGTATGCCACGAAAAGCGGTTCCATCGACGGTAATCGTGGCAAAGCGACTGGTCCTGCTGCTGCAGTTGGCCACGGGGACACAACCCCGATCGGGGGATGCGATGCCAACGGGGGATGGAAAAAGAAAAGCAACGCGGAAGCGTTTTCGACCAAACATTAAATCCTTTGCACCTTCGATAATGCATAAATTCCATTATAAAGCTTTTAAAATTAATTAATCTACGACGTACTCATTATGTCGTGTTTAGGTTGTGGGTGGAAGAAAAACGTGGCGCTTGCGGCCGGGCGGCGGTGCGGGGATTATGTTGCGGGTTTACGAAACGTCCGCGCGAATATTTCGATTCCCGCGAGTCCGGGCAAGACAGATTTGAGCTCCCATTGCCCTATTTAAGTGGGAGAAGAATCGAAGCAGTAAAGTGGGGACTATAAATTAGTTCGTTTCTCGACTGACATGAGAGCTGTAATGGGGTGGTTTTGTTATTTAGGTTTTTTTTGCGTATGATAAATATGCTCTACTTTATTACCGAATCTTAAGTAGCTTCGCTGTTGCTGTGGTGGAACATGTCGAAAATATTTCATGAACGCTTCAAAATGATATTAACCCCTTCACAGTTCTCACACACAGCAGGTTCTCGGGCAGTTTTGGATATTCTTTATTCCTCATTTGCGTTGCGCGCTGTTATTTCTTCACTTTTTATGAGTATATATAGATTCGCCATGAATATATGAGTTGAGATTTCTTTTACTTTTTTGGTTAAATTGTGTATAATGTTATAAATTTTTACAATTTTTCAAAAGAAGAAAATGCCCACCAGCCAAGGATTATGTGAAATTATAGAATTAAAATGAAAGAATTATGTATTTTTGAACTATAAATTTAGTTTTGAAAGCAGTACGGCCAGGTCGTTAGTAAAATAACAAAAAAATTAACTTTTTGACTCAAGCGACGAGAGCGCAAAGTTTCTTGTTCGTGCAGAAGCGAATCCGGTAAAAGCTACACAAAGCAACTAGATATTATTATGAAACTATGAAGAGAATTCTTTGCTCTAAGCAAAAGAAAACAACGATGAAATTTAAATTAAGCAATAATTCAAAAAACCAGAATTCATTGATATTGAAAACAATGAAGTAGTTTTTAAGTAATGTTCTCAAACACTGAGCCAATTAACATTTACTTTTTGCATTAAATCTCAACAAAATACAATTCAAAGTTTTTATTTTATGAATTTTAGAGCACGTTTTCCCTAAACACAAAGGGTGACAGTTTTTTTTTACCCTTTTATTCAAAATCGAAAGACTACGAAGGGGTTACAAATACACCCAGTATACATATTAATTGACAGACTCTTCTTAAAAATCCAAACAAAAACCCCCACAGGGCATGTAATAAACACAGCGAGCCTTAAGCTTACTCCTTTAACAAAGGCCCCAAAGGCGGTGAAACAATGAAGTACGAAGCGAACCTTTTCATTCACATCACAAACTGCTTTGGATTGATTTCGCCTGCAGAAAGAAGCTAATGGCGTTGCGGTTATGCTCTGCCGACGATGGCAGGTACTTAAAATAAAAAATGCTCCAAATACCCCTGATGAAAAAAAAAGATCTTAAACGTAATTCCCACAGAAAGGCGGGTAATGCAGCGTAAAATGACGAGCCACCGGACGGATGCAACCGGACGCAAGGAAATTATCAACTCACCAGCATTCATTGCGAATTGAGTGGGCTGGACAGAAGAAAAAAACACGCATTTTCCACCCCAATGCACAATTGTGGGTGGTATTACACCACCAAAGCTGTTTCTGTAAGCCTTTCTCACCTTTGCACCTTGGCACTCGGTCACGTTTGGGGCGTGAGCGAGCGAAAACGAACGAAAAAAAAACGATATCTCCACGAAAGTTGGTTCGTTCGGTAAAAATTAAAACTGATTCCGTAATAGCACAAACAATCGGACGGGGAAAAAAAAAACAAAACAAACTTCGCACCCACTGTTTTGGCCACCTTTGGGCCACCTTTTCTCGGCATCGGAATACCTGCGCGGCGGCAAGAAACACTCTCCGTTGGGGGTGCGGAAAAGGAAAACTTTTTCCCCTGGCCCAGCTAAACTTTTGGAAAGTTTTGTTGCACACGAATAGCGTGCGCTAAATACCGGGCGGTCGCGCACACGGGGGAACAAAAAAAAACACCCCCGTGAAGAGGAAGAAGAATACGAAGAAGAAGATGAGAAAATTGGACACAAAAAAGCACACAAACAACGGCCAAAGACAAAGCCAAAGAAGGGGACGAGTGCGCGAAAGTTAAGTAATACTTCTTTCCACGTGGTTAAGCACGCACGTGTGTGTGTGTGTACGTGTGTGTGTACGTGTGTGTGGGTGTGTCTATTTCGCGCGTTTTTGCGTCCTCAAAGCGTTGGCGGTGTGGGTGATAAGGGCGTTCGGGGACACACCGTCAAGGAAGGCGGCCCGGGAAAGTGAGCTGGGTGAGGCAACAAGTTTCTTTGTTTTTCACGTCCATGTCAATTTTTCCCTCACATGTTTTTCTTCCCGACGCCCCATGATGAGCTTCGGCGGAACGAACTATTCTCTTGCGCGTGTGTGTGTGTGTACGTGTGTGTGCTTAACGGTGGGGGAGGAAAGGCTGTTTGTGTGTGTGTGTTTACCGTGACAGGAGGCCACCGGAATGCTTGCGCCGTGTCAAAACCGAAACCGAAACTTGGCTGCATGATAAATGGTATTTTGCAATATAATTTATTATATTTTTTTTAGCCCACGGGCTGTCCAAGAAATGTTTTCTCCCCGAGCTCGAGGGGCGCTCGACCAGCATGGTTGCGTTGGGAAGGCTTATGTATTATTCAGCACGGATTACGCCGAAATTATAGGGAACTTCAAACGGCTACAAATGGCCGGCTGCTGCTGCTGCTGCTCAGATAATCAACAAATTGTTCGAGTGACGAGAGTTGCGCCGCCTCGGCACGCCGTAATTGGAGTGAGCGATCCGATCGACAGCCGTGTTGTGGAGAAGAGGCAATATTCTTAAGTATGGAGGATCAATAACTGTAATGGTTTCTGGATGACATGTTTTTCCCTCGCTCGGGGCATCAATTATGCGTGCCGGGAATGCGATGCGCGGGGGTGGGGCTGTGTGTGTGTGAACGAGACTATTCTTGCGACCTGTGCTGTAAGGATTTAATGGACTATTGTGTGAGGAAAACCTTTTAGATCGGTTTTAATTGGTTCTTGAGAAAGCAGTCAAAGTTTTCATTCAAACTCGTACGTTGGAAATTTCAACTCGTACGTTGGAAATCCGAAGCGATCATTTCCGAGCTTTCTCGAGCGAGAGACATGCGTGCGTCTGTCTGCGTATGTATTTTTGTCGCTTCAAACCATTCCTCGATGCAATCCTTGCGCGTGCTCCGTCGTGCAGCATTTTCTACGTGAAAAGGCACGCGTGGGCCAACCTGCCAAGCACCGAGTGGATTATTATCAATTGCATTGCGAATCAAAGTAGACTTACGAAGGGAGTTTTTGGTCGATTTTGGCCGGAGAAATAGGCTCCCCGTGGAAGTCGAAGTCAGGTTAATTGGTACTTAGTCTGCTCCCGTGTGCGAAAACCCTCCGAGCATTCCTCCGGTGGGAAGAAGCGAAAAGGAAAACTTATGATCGAGACACCAATTAATGATAATTGGAGCCCTTCATGCCGAACGCTCGCCCAATAATCCGAGGTAGTCTAGTGACTGATTTCTCGTCGAGTCGCTCGTAACTTTCTGCTCGAATGGCAACGCAAACCCGGCACGCTTTTCCCAATGTATGTGGGTGTAGTTATGTGTATGTGTGCACTCGCACACACACACACACCAAATCTGATAGGGCACAGCGCCCTCTGTGCCCTCTGATCCGTGGCGTGGATTTTTCCCTCATTTTCCAGTGACAATGATACACCCACTGCCAGTAGTGCCCAGTGACAGCGGTTTCGAGTGTGCCGTTTCGAGTTTACCGTGCACGGTTTCCATGGAAACTCACCTGCTCGGGCTCGGTCTCGGGCCCACGGTGGGAACGAAATCATTATCGCGCTGCAATCGACAGCTTCCGATAATTACTCAGATCCGTTCGCGAGCCACCCATGGATTCCACCCCCCCCCCCCCAAAGTGAGGGTGGTTGGGGTGAGATTGTGTTTGAACAACACTTGAAACCACTTTAAAATTATAATTAATGGAAACTAATTAAAACTGTGCAGTAACTTTGGCAAATAATTATAACGCATTTTGAAACGAAATTTAATAACAATAATGACGTCTGGACTTGGGTGGGTGGCTGGGTGGGCCGAGGATCGGCTTGCAGGGGATTGCAGGTCCTGTGCAATGGCGTTGCCGTTTCCGGTGCGCGATAACGGCGCGTGGAATCTCGAAAAAAAGGCAGGAATTTCGAGCTGGGCGAGTATTGGCAAGTAGCTTCATTTCATCGACGCATCGGTCGATCGATCGGTCGGTCGGCATTGAAAGTAATAATGGCTTGCGGTTTGTGTTGCCGGCGTTGTCGGGATGAGTAATATTTGCTTTCCTGCGCATGCCGTGGTCGAACCCGTGTGGTAAAATGTTCTAATTTCGGATCCCCCGCACACATCGCTCACGTTTGATGTCGTAACATGAGCGAGCTGGTGGTGGTGAGGGCAACAAAAAAGAAAAGAGCACACAAAAAAACCACCCCCAAAACATTTTGTTTCGTTCGACCTCCAACTCAATTTGACACTGGTCGTTTTGTGGGGGGAGGCTTTTTCCCACCCCGAAACAAAAAGCCTCCCAAAACTCACCAGGCCGGACCGGAATTGCAATTAAAATTGTGCTCGCTTTAACAAAACCCGGTTGATTATTTTCGAACGACCTCCTTCCTTTGGTGGGTTTGTAATCGAAAGTGCGTAAATTAAAAGAAAATGAAGCAACCGAACGGAAGGCATGCGCCTGCATCCGAACCCAATTGCCATTCTGGGCTGGCTTCACCCTTGGCCTAGTTCGTTCGTTTGCCTAAGTGGCAAAAGGCAAAAGGGGGGAGAGAAAAAAACCCCCGATTTAAATGGGGCCCCACTAAACCTCCTCGAAGCTGCAATCTGCCGTTGCAGGCGTGTGACGTCTGCCGTCCACAGGATAAACGCAGCCCACCCCAACAAAAAAAAACGAATAAACCCCCAACAAAAGACGCCCAAAATCCTGCCCTCGTATCCATGCAGGCGTGCAGCATGCACTCGTGTTCACACACACACACAGACAGACAGAGAGCCACCCCGCAGACAGGCAGTCAACCATTCGGCAAAAGGATTATTTAATGTGCCGAACAACGGTGGCCAGAACGACAACGTGGCGGTCAGGCCAGGCCGGTCTGGCAGGACGAAGACCCGGTAAGAGCACTTTGGGTAATGGTAAAGAAACGCTGGCGTGGCGCAACGGGGCAGGGAGCAATGGGGGGGGTGGTGACGCACTTTGCATTAAAATCTATCGGCCACCGGGAAAGCCGGGCGCCCGTTCCATGGGGTGGCCCGCTTTCCGCTTGGCGGGTTCTTTGTCGTTTTCTTTTCACTTTGTTGTAAGAGCATTAAAATTGAATGGGTTCAATACGAAACGACAGATCAGGGATGCACTGTGTCGGTGTGTGTGTGGGTGTGTGTGTGGGTGTGGGTGGGTTGCACACACCAGCGCACACCTGTAGCATGGGTCCCCTTTTCCGGCGTAGGCAAGCCCGAGAAACGGGACAAGATGAAGCGATAGCGAGTGCTTCGTACTCGTCCTCGCCAGCACCCGATGATGTAATTCTTCGGCCGGAAAAGCGGGGGAGGCACCGCGGTGAAAAACGGGACGAGACGGTCGCTTTTCGGGCGCTTCAAAAGTTCGCCCCAAACGACCGCTCGGTCGCTCGCTCCGCATTGAACGGAATCATCCGAGTGCAAGTGCCAGCAAGAGTTCAAAGCCTCCCGATTTCAATGTCCCCGTCGGAATATCGAGCGTGGACAAGGGGGGGGGGGGGTGGGGCTGATGGGGGTGGGGTAAGGCGAAAACTAAAATACAATCATTTTTATTGCAGTCGATACTTTTCCACGACACCGAGTTTTATCCGTGACCGAACTTTTTCCCCAAAAAAACCCTTCAATAGGGGTTAATAACTATTAAATTTTATACTTTCTCGAGCTTCCTTTTTCCGCCGTGAGCTTTCTCTCTCACTCTCTCTCTCTCTCTCGCTCTCACTCTCCCGGTGCAAGTTATGCGACACACGGTTTGCTGGGCGATGGGTGAAGGTCTTGCCGATCGAGGATCGAGAAGCAAGCGGGCAGAGATCCAGGAGCCGACCATCAGGAGTCGGATGCAGGATGTACCGAAATGGGACTTTGGCGAAAGTAGATTTGGAGTTGGAAAGTTTTCCTTCTATAAATACGGGGCTTAAGGAGCAGCGCTAAACTTTGTTCTTAGCGCCGGTGCCGAGATCCTTGCGCTGGCCAATGCAGCCCCAACTTAGCCCCAAACACAGCTGCTCGGGCCGAGCTCTTTGGGGTCGAGCGAGCTGCAAAAGTCCTGCGGGCGGGCAAGACTTTGTGAGTTGTGGAAAATCCTCTCACGACACTAGAAGTGCCGGGGGAAAAGGTGCGCGCAAAAGGACACGCAAGGAAAATAAAGTGCAGAACGTGCTGAAAGGATGCGTGTGTGCGGTTGCAGCCAGGCACCGGAAGATTCAAAATTATTGCTCACAGGATCAGGCTAAGGATCCCCCGAGAAGGTGGTGAGAAAGTAGCACACGCAACCCAAAGAAGAAAAAAAACGCACAAAATCAAACGATACAGCTGGAGTGGCAATTTTGCAGTTCGGAACCCCAGTTCGGGACAAAGAACAAGCCGTGGCTGCAAGCATGTCGTAAATTTTGGTTTATTAACTCCAAACCGGTACTTGGGAAGGGCTTTTTTTTTTGTTGAGCCACGTCGTGGCAGATCAGTCTCCAATAAAAGGGTAGATTTATTGACAATCTTTTCCCTCCGCGTGCGCGTGAAAGGACGAATTGAAGAGCCGTTGTATCACGAGTGTCCTGACGCATCGAAGGACGCTCGCGTCCATTTGCAGCCGCTTCCAGAGATTAACGGTGCTTGGGAGGTTTGCTGTGGAAAAAGGCAGAATCAGGGACGACGGCGATCGAGATCTCCTTTGAATCTCGTGATGATTTCTCATCTCAGCACACGCCCTTCAGTGAACGGGATTTTCTCTCCCAGGCGCCATTTGACTTTTCTTATCGCCCTGCGGTGCGCCAGCTTCGGGCTGCCAGCGATGGCGGGCTTCATCGGGCTGACATCTGGTTTTGAAAAGCGCTTCCCAAAGGAGCGGAAATGATATTTCTGAGAAGTTT
The DNA here is from genome assembly GCF_943737925.1 of Anopheles nili. Taxonomy (NCBI): domain Eukaryota; kingdom Metazoa; phylum Arthropoda; class Insecta; order Diptera; family Culicidae; genus Anopheles; species Anopheles nili. The sequence goes on from NC_071292.1 coordinate 43,066,912, forward strand.
TGTAATAAAATTGATATATACTGTTTTCCGCTCGCTCGTCGCCTCGCGCTTGTCCTTTTGCTGCGTCCTTTTACCGCTTTCACCTCGACGGATAGTGTGGCCCGTTTGTCGTTGGTATCCTTGTCAGGCGTTCCCGCGCTCAGGTAGCGCGCTCGTCTCCGGGGTTTTTGGTCTTTTTTTTTTCTCCCCGTTTGGTTTTTTTGTGGCGTCGACCGGAAATTGAAAATGAAGAAGCACTGGTCAGGATAGGAGAAGCCCAGAACCGAAATTATTGAGCCCCGCTTGTTTGCTGGTGAATTTGGGATTCCATTATGTTTTTTTTTCTTGACATTTCTTCTTTTTGGACCACCAACATCTTTCCATTTTCGAGGCGGAGAGATGCACGTTTGCTGTAACAGACAGACGATTTATGAGCCGAGCGTAAGAAAATTGTTTGATATGGTTGAAATTCGAACGCCCTTTTTGGTGCGTCGAATTATTTCAAACATTTCCTGCAAACTGTGAGCCACCATTTTGCATCTGGAACTGTGTAAAACACCACATTCGGGCTGATACAATGATCGAACCACGAGCTACTTATCGTGGTTGAGTAAGGTTGAAAGCAAAGCCTGTTGATGAAGCACACAACGTGAATGCAACGTGCGCTCAGTGCCGATTGATCCACTTCCACGAATGACAGCGCGTTTGGTGAAAGATTCGCGGAAAATAATAAATAGGATCGACCGAGTGCGTTGAATTTCATGAACACCTGGAAGTGGTCTTCTAAGTGATCATCAGATCAGTGATGCCGGCTGCTTGTGCAGCTGTTGAAATGTGTCGATCCGGCGAAAAAGCGAGCTCAACATAAAAGGAGCTGCTCGGTATCGCCTTTTTGGAGGAATTTTCCCGTAAGCACTTATTACTTAGTGTGCGTAAAGTACGTTCGAGGTTAAATTAAGTAGCTGGATAGCATATTCAAACAGTCAAACGGTTCCTAGCGAGAGCTAATTGAGTTTCCCACCGCCCAACCGGCAGTCAGAGTACATTAACAATTTGAATTAACCCGAACCCACCGAAAAGGTGCATTCCAGAAGCGTTCGTACGAAAGCAGCCCGTACGTTTCCATCAAAGTTCAAATCTGTCGCCAGTTCCAGTCAACGTAGAGCAACGCGCGTTATCCATCATGATTATCTTTCCTCCGCAAACAGTTTGGCACAGTTTGGAAGTACCTTTCTTCCCATTTCCATTGCATCCATTATTGAAAAGTTAAACACTCGCCTGAAACGCCAGATAGTTCTCTTCTCCGCATGATTGATTGGGTTCCGCGGGCGTGCGACTGCAAATACTTCTTCCCGGGGTTGTGGTGACTTATTCGCGGGCGCGCGCGCTGAATAAGTGAATTCTGTTTAATTTTCCATTTGCCGTCCGGGGTTGCGTGATCGCGCACAGATGCTGCTTGAGTTTGGGTGATGGTTTTCTTTTTTTTTCTGTTGCCACTCCGTTTCCCTGGGCCACTTGGCTGCTGGCTTGCTTTTTTTGTGTGCTTTCTTTCTATTCCACCAGGGAAGGGAAGTAATTTACCGGCACGAAATTCAAAGTCTAGCACCGCCTAGTTTGTCGAATCGCTGAAGGAGTTTGATTGCATTTTTATGGTGACAAAATCTGCCGATGGCCAATGGCCCCGAACGTGGAAAGGCACCGGGAAGTGGTGAACTTGAGCGCTTTTCTTCGCCACAAAACGGTTCGCTTTCACGAGCGTGGAACTGGTGGGAAGAAGAAAAAAAAACGGAGTCACACAATATCCAACCCTCGGTGCTTGAGCAAGGGCGGTTCTCTGCTTGAAGCGAAGGGAAAACTTTGACGTACGAGTTTTTGTGGTCCTGAAACCGTGGTTTGCCGGGTGGTGTATCGAATCGCTCAATCTGCGGAATGGTTTCTCGCACCGGCCCGACCCAAGCGACAGGTACAGGGTGATGAATGCACGGGTTCGGAAAATTTGAATAATGTCATCCATTTTTGTCCGCCTCGGTGGGAACGAGCCCGTCGAAAAGGGAAAGAATAAAGGCGCAAACGGTTGTGAAGAAATTACATGGCAGCGAGAAGGGTGGCACGCTAGGTGGCTCGCGAGCGAGTGTGGTATTCGATTTCGCACAAATTGATATTTTATTCCCCTTTTAATCTTCGCTTTGCACCTCGTTGCTTGGCGGCACAGGAAATCGTGAACGGGGGCCAACCCGAATTTGGAAGACTTTTGTTTTGACGTCACACCGGAGCACAGGTAGCTAAAGTTTTTCGAGCGTTTGTTATTGATTATTTTCCGTGGCAGCGCTTTTTAGAAATTTTATGCGCTGATTTACAACCGGGAAAAAGGATGTGAGAGATGAGTTTCCGGGTGTGCCTTTGTCTCCTTTGTAATTTCTTCGTTTAGCTCTCACTTTTTGTACAATTCCCTATGCGTAATATCGGTAAACAGTGTGATTTATTTTTACATCATAGCAGTCCAATATGCTTGTTGATGTGGGTAAGAAATGTACCTCTTCATCTTCTTTTTCTTTTTAATTGGCTCTAAAACCAATATATAGTCAAGGCCTACCTTGCTAAATTAGGCGAAGGCTTTTCATGATGAAATTTTCACCTAGTTTCTGTTATGTCTGTCCTGTGGTACTGGGGATGCTCAAACAAGATTCGATCCCGATACTATCGTGTGTTTGTGTCGCACGCTAACGCTTCGGCTATCGAGCCCTTCCTCAAAGCCGTAGAAACGTACCCCATCACATAGAAAAAGATCCCCTAAAACAATAAATCGATAAAAAATACCTGCCAACCAGTGCTCGTGTGTAGAACTTTACCATTCAAATCCAGCCACGACTGACACGATCTGGTGGTCGGTGACACATTCCAGCACCTGCAATCCAGCCCACTCCGAACCTGAGGCGATGTTATTACACACTTCCATCACCTCGACTCGGTCGGACAAATCCCCGCAGGGACCCGCACGAACAGGGATATCATCAATTTTCCGGGATTCAATTAATTTCCCGTTGTTGTGATTTATATTCCCTACCGGATTTCACCAGCGCGCTCGGCGGATGTTTGCCATATGCGCGCACGCTAACCAAACACCGTTTTGTGCAGGGCATCAAATCGCTTTTCCATACGGCGGCCTACGATGCGGCCACTTCAGGATGAAACCCCGTGAAAGATCCTCGCTTCCGCTTCGCCCAGCGGTGCTGGTGGATGAAATTAAATATCTCCACCGTACTAATTCACTCCATTCAATCATGCGTTTGGTTGTGATGGGAAGCGAGTAAAAAAAAAAGAGTGGTGCCTCAACTCAAGCGAAAACGTACGAGCTAGACATGGCCTAGCACTCGGGCGGAGTGAAATTTGCCAACGATGAGAGATTGAGTGTTGGCCTCTGACGCGCGAGCGCTCGCAAAAAGCTAAGGGTTGGATTGAGAACGATTCCTCTTCCTTTTTTTTTGTTTTTTGATAAATTCCGCTTGCAAATTGAGCATAAACGCGGTGAAAGAAATAAACAAACGGCTTCCTTAGGACGACAAGAACGAACAAACACACTACGTACGGCTTCTCCCGTACAATGCACGAAGAATAATTTCAACAATTTCGAGGAAGACATTGATTAAATACCTGAACGGCTTTGGGCTCGAAATTACTCCTTGAAATCCTTTAATGTTCCGCCCGGCTTCGCAGCCGTCCGTTGGAAATTGCCTCACGGGGAACAGAGCGTGCGGGAGCGAAAAGAAAAACACCTTCAACCCGCCTGGCGGTAATCTAAGCCTGGTCGTGGAGTGGATTCGTAATTGAAAATATCCTCGTTGCGAGTCCTGTGGAAATGCCTGCACAGGAAGCTTCCCGAGCTCGTTGTTTGGCTGTTACAATCGCACAAATATGAGCCACTTTGTAATGATGAAAGCGAGTAATATTTTGTCCCCACGGTGGCAAACTCATTAGCTATAGTACGCGGGTGAGCTTGTGGTATCGTAATTTTATATGACATCCTGCTCCTGTTGATACGTTCATCGCCACACACAACAAAAAATGCCTTAAAACACAGCTCGAGATTATTCGTCAAGCTACGCTCTGACGATCATCTCTCCCGGCACACGTGTACCGGTTTTCGATTTTTGGACCAAAACGCAAAACAGGAGCTCCGTGGAAGTGGACCCAATGAAAGCGCACCCTAGAGGGAAAACCTTCGCTGTCCGGCTTGATCCGGCATCTGCCCTTCTGGTAGCCGCAGTTGCAGCTGATTACGCCATTGGAATACTAATTAAATTTTGTAGTCTTTTATCACACGCCCTTTGGGAGGATGTCCACGCGAAGAGGCGAAGGACACGGCCTTGCGCTTATCATCGCGCTCGTTCCGTTCGTCCAAGTAGCGAAACCCAGTCGAGAGTCGAGTCAGTGTGCAGTTTTCTCGTTTCAGCGCTTCCGGATTCGCTTCCGGGGTTTGTGGCACTGGCTGGATCTAAGCCACAACGCCACACCGGTTATAGATAATGCTGCGCCCTCTTTCGGCCCTTCACCGATCCTGATCCAAGGCCAGGAGGACAGCAAGCGGGTCAGAAGGATAAGCTCCAGCCCCGAAGCAACGTGGTGGACCTTCGCGCAAAACCGGATGCATCTCGCTCCGGTTTATTAGAGCTGTAGCCTGCCGTTGTCTTTAGATGTTGCGCTTCCGTTCCGGCGCCGCAGATTTCCCTTGGCTGCATGCAAAATGGGGCCACCCCCCCTTTTTTTTTTTTTTTGCTACCATTTTTCCCCGCAGCTTTCGGGCTCGGGCGTATATATTATCATCAACCTCCGCCACACACGCGCTGCACGATGAGGGATCGAGGCTTCCTTTTCGGGTAACTTTGCCGTTTGCTTTTTGCCGAGCTGCCGGCACCGTGTTTGCCCGGATGAAACATTACATATACTACTTGCGATAATTAAGGCGAAAGTGTATGAATAATAACAAAACTTCAGCGGGAGGGATGCTAATTTACTAGATGAGTTTCAATCCATGAGAGGTGTTATTTTTGCTCCATGCTCTCTCTCTCGCTCTATCGTTCCTCTGACGGTGCCTGGTGCTGGAGCGGCTTCCAATTCGTAGCTGAAATGTATCCTTCGAGTTTGCAGCAAGCCACAGGAGCCGCAGTATTGGTGGCGGTGTGAAATTGCACCCTCTCTAGTGTGGACCCGTACATTCAGACTGAGCGTAGGATGTACGGCGAAAAAAAAATAATGACCGAGGAAGGATTCAGAATACAGCGAACGCAGTGGTTAAGTGTGGTGTTTTAACAAAAGTGACCACATTTGTGATATAAAATACGACAAAAAAAACTATCCAGCTTGAAAGCGGGGTTATATTTCCAACGGTTTATCTTAGAGTTTTGTGTCCTTTTGATATCAAAAATATGTTTTATTTTGTCATCGTTAATGTTACAATATTTGATCTCGTTTACGTCCCGTTTTTGAGAAGCTCTTTTACATCGTAACAAAAACAAACTTTACAATTCTTTGATTGGAAGAGCCATGGTTAACGTATTTTTCTTAATTTGCTTTAGTTATTATTCACCAAAATAATATGCGAAATTATTTTTCAACGAGCAGGTTTTATAATACCTTTCACGAAGGTTTACAAGCGTCCAGAACGACTCCCGATTGTTATTTGATTGTCGACTTAGGGCACACAAGTTTCATACAGTATTTTCCCTAAACCAATCAACAGAGCGAATAAAAGTTGCACCTTCTACTATGGTGGGTGGAAAAAAGGGGGGGCTCTAGAAAAAAAAATGCAAATTGAAAACCCCCAGCTTCCAAAGGTATTGCCGTACGCCACACGATAAGAAACTCTCCCACACATGCTGCTCCGACATGTATCGGAGTCGCCTGGTCTGTCCATCAAAATGACAGGTTATTTTCCACCATTTTTAACAATGATACGGGTTATTCAGGCAACGCACCGTCAAACATTTTGCGTCCGTGGCCATACGTACCGCTACCGGAGCGCCCTCCGGGAGAAAACGAAGACTTACTTCACGCTGGATACGCGCAACGCGGTCCAACGTTGGCACGCTGGATTCCGATCGATCCATACGTCGGGAAACTCGTACGTCGATCCATCGCTCGGTGGTCTCCTATTTACTTTACTTTGCTTTTGTTTTGTTTTCATCTCTATCACTCAAGAAAAAGTGTTAAGGTTACCTTCGGTGCTCGAGGCGCTGGGATCGTTCCCATGCGACCACCACGTACTTTCCCTATTGTTTTCAATGGACCGTGACACCTTCCCGCTCGAGGATAGAATGAAATATTTTGCGTGCCATTTCTTCCCCGTGTCCCGGTGTTACTCGGTGGCGGTGTGGCGAATGGTGCCTTTGGTCGCTTTTCCGGTCGCCCGCTGCGCTCGAGATGGCGCAAAACCGATAGCAGCAATTTTCCTGCCATTTTTTTTTCGTCTTTCTGTTGTTGCTCTCAACCCTCTTACTACCTTACTACCACGAAAGGGGGGGCCAAGATTAACCTACATACTCAGCCAACCCCCGGTTCATCCAGCGAATGGCATATCTCTGCCGTATTGCCGGTTTCCTTGCGCAATTCGCTTCGCCAGTCCACGGTTCATGTGGTGGAATGTATGAAATATTTTATCATCATAATAAATTCATCGAAATAACTTTTCTTTTTTTTCCCTCGCAATATTTAAATTCCCCTATTCGTCACAATCATCGATGGGTAAGCGCAGCCAAAGCGTATCCTGGGCGCTCGTGTTCGGAAAGGGGCCGATTCGCCCACAGGGCACAGTTAGATGCCCTCAATTGAGCACGTGTATTTGCGCTGTGATAGCCAAATAGCCGTCCCAACGTACAAAAAGGGGGGTTTGAAAATTGGGTATCAAACGGAATCGGAACTCATACGGTGCATTAGCTCCACACTTCTCGGTGGTGGGTGGGTTTACGCTCAAATTTGTCTACGAAATATTGCGCTTTGGTGCCGATGGTGCTAACTTCACAAAACGAAAGCCACTTACGTGAGTGGGAGCACGAAAATGAGTTCATCGAAATTAGAAGTGACTATTTTCCGCTTTATCATTGTATCAGCGCGCTTATCGTAAATTTTCGGTGATAAATTACAAAATGGCCCAAATGACAAGCAGTGCTCATTTGCGGAAAGTTTCTGAAAGATTCCAGCGATTTCATGCTATCGCGAAGTGCTTCAATCACATTGACTCATTGTGCCATGGTGAATGAATTGTCGGTGGTTGAATAGCCATTATTGCGCGGGAAATATTAATCATCATGCGAAACGCGGAATCGTGCCATTCATCTTTTAGAATGATTAGAAACCCTGCAAATGTCCGCCAGGTTCGTGCGGCGCACATCGACATAAAAACTTTTTTCGCTTGCCGACAGCCAACCAAAATCAGTTCAATGAGCATATTTTTTGGTTTGTGCACTATTTTCGTCCTCAACCAAAGAGCGCATGATCAATCACAGATCGAGCATGCGAAGTAATTAAGTTTACGCCCACATTGGGTTGGTTTTTGCATGCCAAGCGATGCCGAGATAAACGTTACGCTCGAGGGCAATCCTGCTGCAGCAACACGAGCATTGTTTGACCTCACAGCACATTCTAATAGCTGCCCATTTGAGGTGCAACAAGGGCTGCTTATTTAAGATCATGTTCACCCAGGAGCACCTGCCGCAGCGCGTGGATGGATTTGTTCTGTTCGCTTCGACGATGACGAGGACGAGGACGACGACGACGAACGGCCCTTCGACTCTGGTAAGCCATCGTTAATATGCACAATGCGGCCCCGGCGCTAGCCAAACAGCGGTAATCTCTTTTCCGTGCCGTGCCGAAAATCTAAATAGAACCGCTGAAACAATCAGCGCCCTCTACCGGTGGCGCCTCAAAGCCTCATCGATCGCGGGCCGAGTGCAAAGGATCAAGCGATACCCAGGGAAAATCGCGTGATACCCAGGACCATCGGTTACTACGATGCGGAAAATGAAAACTTTGCTCCTGGAAAGCGCACTGCACCAACACCAGCGTGGCGTGTGTGTGCGTGTGTATCGGTGTGCAAGTTCCGTCTCTTTTTGGTCCACCCTGGTCCTAGCCTATCGGTGGGTCGTGAAGGACGACGGTCGTGGGGGTTGATTTCATGCGCGGAGGAAACTCACCCCCACGTACAATGGACGCCTGTTGCTGGATTTTCATCGCATGCTCCAATGAAAGTAATGAGATGAACGAGCGGTCCCGTACGGCACAGGAGCAGATGCGCGACTCCATGGCAACGTGAGAGTGAGAGATGGCAGATGCTGCGTGTTAGAGCGAGATCGACATCGAACGTGCGCTAGAGGGGAAGCCATACCCAGCGAGACAGAGAGCGAGAGCGAGAGAGAGAGAGAAAGGAAAAAATGAGCGATAGAAAAAGAGAGCAGTAGTGCAAAAGCAACCGATGCTCTTTGCATATTAAATGCAGCGACAAGTGAACCTGCACCTGCACGTCAAGTCAAATGCGCCGCGTGTTGCATACAGAAAAGGGGAAAATCGGCTAATTTGTGCGGAACGGAAAGAAAGTGAAATGCAACCCGCGGAGCCACACGCGCGCACTGGGTTGTGCTTGACACGAGGAAATGCGTTTTGAAGGCTCAGCTTCTGCTTCTCGGACGCTCTGGAATCTGTGGCAATAAGTCATAGGGTAATGTTTGTGTTCACAGCGCCGGTGTGCAATTGAAAGTGACATTAAATATGTGGCCTAGGTGTATGGAAAAACAAGGACCAGCAGCTTGCATTTTTCCTGCAATTACTGTGTAAGCTCATTTACGCTTGATGCAATCGTAACATTGTACCAATCGTGTGTCCGTGTGTGTCAGGTGTATGGTTCACTTTCCCACAGCCACTGGGGTGCTTTGGATTGAAAACATTCACTGAAGGGTGTATTTTTAGCCGCTCCATTACTTCCAGTGACTTCGCTGACGGGTTATCGGGAGCTTTTCTCGTGCCAAAACCGATCGATTGTTGCTGGTATCGGTGCCTAGCTTCAGTCCACTACCACTAATCGAAAGTTCGATGCCATTAGCCTAATGAAAAACGACTAACAATCGGCGAGTGGAGTGAAAGGTGTAATTAAAGTCAATTAAATCAGTGCTTTGTCGAGCACGGCGTCCGAGTGCAGGATAAGCTGAACCGTGGCCAAGGGCCGATTCCGTGGAATTCGCTCCAAGACAACGCGTTATTGGCATTGCTCCAGGAGAAAAGCAGAAAAAAAGCCACCTTTTGGCAGCGAAGAAGCTAGCAATCTCGCTGCTAGAAAGAACATAAAATGCAGTGTGTGTCCTGCGGCTGCTGAAGGCAACCAAAAAGGGGAAAATCAAACTGATCCACGCGGAATTTCGATAAAGCATCCAATCGGTGCCACTGCCGTTATCAGCGCTGGTGTGGCATTCGTGTGCCGTTCGTGCAGTCTTCTTGTCGTAAATTGCAATACTCGCTCGACAAAGCTAAGCGACTCTAGCGAAGCGGCAACAAAAGACGCTCCCGTAAGAAAGCAAGTGAGAAGTCAACGTGTACGCTTCTCGGATCGTCCCGAAGCGTTGGATGGCAGTCTCGGCGCCAGGAATCAGGTACAAACAAGCTTAAATACTCATTACTCTAATTTATTTCGCATTTTTAATCCCTTGATTTACTGACAGCGATGCGACCGGGCGAGCTGGTCGATGTCTCGCATCCATTTTGCTAGGGGTTTGGGGTTTTGGGTGCCATTTTTGGTGACGGAGTAAGATTTAGGACTTTGACCGTGGTGGCTCGGTTGGGAGGCGGATGGGCGAGCTATCGTAATCCGGTCGCCGCTGGGAGTGTTTTAATTTTCATTTTGCCCTAAATGCTCCACAATACTGGCGGATTAGGACTTACGCCGGTGCCGCACGCTGGGACCGCTTGGCCGGAAGGGATAATGAATTTTGTGGAACGCAAGCACGCGAAGCCGCTTGTTTGTTGCACTACTCGGGAACCGACCGGTGTGTGGGGGAGTTTATTAGAAGCAATTAAAATGAAAACTTGGACCAAATAGGTAAATGAATGGGGCTCCAGCGGGAGCGGAATGATTAAGCCAAGCGCAATCAATGTTGCATAAGCTGGAAGAGTGGGAATTTTTTAAATTATTGTAATGTTTAAATAATCTAGCTGGGCTCATTTACTCGCAACATTCATTCAATCTGGTTGTTTATTTACCACGTTTTTATACCTGTTTTAGGTTCATAAACTATTTAATTTTTCCTGCTTTTTGAAGCCACTTCGTTTGATGTAAAGTTTGGTACACAACTGCTTAAGCTTTTCTTGTAAAGCTATTTTAAAGCTCGTTGTACAGAACTAAAGGTTTCAGCTTTAACTTCTTCCCGTTACCGGTATCTTTAAAAAAAAAGTGACCCCACACTGAAGCCACTGGCCTCGCTTCGACGAAATGCACGTATGATGCATAAAAACCAATTTATGAATCTGCTCGCCATCGTGTGCCACGAGCTTTCGTTTCCGTCCTTCAGATCCATTGTCATCCACCAAAAGGGCAGAGAGCAGCGAGGCTCGTGATCGGGACACAGGATTTACAAGGGTGCAGTTGGGGATGAAAAGGAGACACCAAAAAAAACACAAAAGAGAGAACTAAACGAAGTATTATCATTTCCGGCAAAATTCGAGCACTCGGCGGTGGTGAAACAATGACCGAGGTGTGGGAGCGGGGAGCGAAAGAAAAGCGAAAACTTTTTTTCATGCTTTTAATTCACTTTATAAACCGAGTCCGAGTGTTGTCGCTGGCTGTGACGAGTGGCCGCGTTCGTGTTGGAACGGTCCGCGAAAACTAGCAAACGACATTCGAGCACGTCAGCAACTTCTTCGGACGATGATGTCAACATTTTTGCCGCCGTACAATGTCCGTTTCCCGACACCGGTCGGTGAGCGTTGGGTGAGTTGTTTGAAGCGAACGTCGTCGTCGAAGCATCTTACAGCACCGATTTGGTGATGGTTCAGTTCGCGAAGCTTATTTCTGTCGTTGGGAGGCAGCGAGACAAACGAACGGAGAAAGAAAGACGAATTAAGTGCGCCAAAAAAAGATTGGCGTGGAAGAGAGCGAGCGAGAGAGAGAGAGAAAGAATGGGAAAAATATTTCCAAAGCTCGGGTGATTTGATTACGTCGTTTCGTTGCACGAGCCCAATTAGAAAGATGATTGAAAAAGGGTTCTCGGGGGCACGAAACACCCACCATCCGAAAGGTGGGTTCGCCTTTGTCTCAATCAGAAGCTGATTGGATTGTTCCAGGCCCTGGTAATGATGCCCAGCAGCAACTGGTACGGGCACGTCGCCCTTGTGCTGGTGGAAGAATTTTTCCACACCGTCGGCGTGTTTGTGACCATGGCCATCGTCTTATTCTAATTGGACGAACCGATCGGAGCCCGTACCATTTAAAACAATCGATTGATCGATGACGGCGTTTTTGGATGAAATCATTCGACGCTAATTGGAATTTGGCCGTTGGCGTGTAGCAATTAAAAATAATCATGCGTTACAGTACAGACTGTTTCGTCGTTAAAAGCCTACAGCAATTGAGCAACAAGTGAATTAGTTGTATTGTGAACTCGCTTACACGATTTTGTAACATCAAATGTTAACAGATTTTTCGTCACACTAAATCAAACATAATTCGATGGCGATCATTCGTGTATCCTTAAATTGGCAATCGCAACAATTAAATTAGCGTCACTCCTTACACAAAATTGAGCACATGTCTTCGCAACCTTTAACTCTTCGAGCCTAATGGCGCACCTTTGCCGTAGCAAAAGAAAAAGCGGATTTTCCCCCCAATCGACCAATGTTCAAAACGTTAACCATACGATGAGCGACCTCGAGTCTGTGCGCTTCCGTAAGCAGAGAATGCTAATGATTAGCCGCCACCTGATTTGAATACGAAATCGAGTGCGCGGTAATTGCGGCTATTATTCTCCGATTTCACTTATGCTCGGAGCGCTTTTGGCACGTGTTTTGTTTGCCACCGGTGGTGCATGCGCTCGTGCACTCGTTTGAAATGGGAAGATGCCATTGTGATGCCTCGATCATCCGAAGGTTTCGGAGTGCATTGTTCGAGTCAATTATTCACACCTGGGAAGGTGTCTTCCGTTTTCTTGCGTGAATGAGGAGTAACCCCATGCCATGCGATATTCTCGCTTCCGTTATCCGTTGTCCGCTAACGAAGCGTCCGTGCGTTTCCTGGGCGTTTTGGCTGGCGACCTATCCGTCGGCTCAAATTGTCGATGCTCGATGTAATGGGGAGTCGTTTTTCGATATTATCATTAAAATGGCTGCTTCCTTGTCCCATTTATGGTACGGCTGTGTGGAGCATCAGCACGTTATTGTTACCTCAAGCTAGCCTGGATTTGAGAAACGTTAAACCTTCGTCTTAACACAAATCAAGACGTTGAAGTTCAACGCTATTTCGAATAGCGTACGCTCCCTGCGAAGTGACGAAAGCAGCACGCCGTTGTTCACAAAATTGAACGTTTCATTTCAACTGACAACGCCACGCCGTGCGCGAAAGTGCAGACATGCACACAAGTACACTCCGAAGTATGCGAAACTTTATCAACCTCCTCCAAAACACCTACGCGGAGAAGGAGCCAGAACCGAATTGTCACCAGGAAGCGTCACTTTCCCGCACCGAACGGAGTCACTCAAGTGTGGCATCTGTCAGCTTTAAGTGGAAAATATTTGTCGTGAAATTTTAAACATTCTTCGCACACAAAACTTTCCCCACGGATGCGCGGACGAAACGCGCGTGGATACGAAAAGGGGGTTCACCTTCACCGAACGCAATCTAGTTTCATAACCGGCCGCCAGCCGATGTGAGACAATGGTGAAACGAGTGGAACATATTTTGACATTAACTGACATTTCTGGCAACTGGGTTCGGTTGAGCGGGTCACATGGCACCGCTTCCGACTTTAAATTGTGTCTCCGCACAGGGAATGGCACCGTTTTACGACGTGCTAAATGCTCCCGTGTGAGATACGTGTGCTGGAGAGGCCTTTTTTGGAGGGGATTGACAAATTTTACGCGCCGTAATACGCTCCAGTGGCGCGATAATTTTGCGCCGTTAACAGTCAATTAAAATCGGCATCGGCATCGGTGTGAACCGTAAAGTGGCCTTTTCGAGCGCGTTAAGCGGGAGCCTTGATTCTAGCACGCAAAAAGGGTGCCGATAGGGGCTCAATGGCTAAATAAGTTCCAAATTGGCTCGTGTTGGCGGCCTGTAATAATAACGTTTCCTCAGCAGCCGCGTTATTATCGATTTCATGACAAAGAAGTCGATTGGATTTTCGGGCTTACATCAGAAGCGGGAGCTTTTGGCGCACAATCATCGAATTACCGACCCGAATGAAAACTGTAAAAATGCAATCGAAAATAAAAACCGGCGGTCTGAATTTAGAATCGAGCGAGAAATAAATCTTCCTACCATTGCAAGCCATCCGTTTTATTGTTCCCTCGCATGCCACCAAAAATCGTGTACATCCCCGGGGGTTTTCGTTGCAATGAACGGCAGCAAAACGAAAACGGTGCTTCTCTTTTTATAAATCTCGCTAATGGCCGCAAGAAAGCCTATTTCGAGGGTATTAAATTAGAGATGAAAAAAAAAAAAGAATGGCTGTGCCGCACGAGCAGGAGTAAACGAATCTCCCCGGTATCCCTTTTTGTTACCAGGGTTGGAACACAACAATTCGCCAAGAATCGCCCGCCAGCTTGGCAGCTAAGCATTCGGGTGCCTCTTTCTCGCTCGGTCTCATTCTGCTACATGTGGCGTTGGAAAGAGATGGGTAGAGAGATCGGAGTTCCAAAAAACCCCCGCACCTTGGTCGGGATGGTTTTATTTCGGTAGCTATCACAAAAATACGATGACTTTGACGTTGACGGCTCTTTATCGGCAAATGTTAAAAGAAGGCACAGGCGACAGGAACCTGAGAACGGACATACCCGAGATACGTGTGGGACGAATTCGCGGAGCGCAAAAGCACTTCCCTCGTTGCGACATTTCTCAAAAAAGACATTAATATCGGTCTTCTAAATCCGCTTTTTAGTGTTTGAATATTTTATGTTGACTTATGATATCGGCCGCACAATGTGCCGCAGAGTGAAGCCGCTTAAGAGATAAAATAGAGTGTTTCCGTGAGGGTCAGAACGGAGCGTGTGTTTTTTTTTGTATAACGCTCGTGCGTGCGTGCGTCTTCGTCTTAATGTATAAAATTTGGACACGACGATGATTCATCACACAGCGTGCATTGAATTGAATCTTTTAAATAAGCAGCATCATTCTGGGGCCTATAAAACAACACCCAACGTGTGCTTGAGTTCATATTTATGCAAGTTAGCGAAAGTTGGCGAGACAATATGGAGACAATCCAGCTGTCTGCTTGGAAACTTTCACTCTGCACCAAAAGGACATTTGTGCATGCAAAATGCTCAATTTCAGAATCATCCGTTTTTAGCGCATAATTCGCGCCTGCTTACACAAACTCTTGACTTCCAGTCTTTGTAATCCAGTTATCAACGCAACCAGCCTTCCAGAAACCATTCTTACCGGGGAGCCACCTTTTGCCATCACTTTACCTTATTTCACTGACAATATATCACCCAAAAAAACAAAAACTCCCACCTCACAAGCTGCACAAACTCGAGAGCGTTTATCAGATGCTGGTTTAATCCCGATTTGCCTCTCCGTGTGATGGAGATATCCGTAATACCGTCCGAATGCTCTTCCAGCAGGTATGGCCGAAAAACCACCGCCGTTGACAGAGGACATGCATTGCAACCCCGGGACTAGATTTGCACCCTAAAAGCCGAAGTAACACTTCGCCAATCCGTGTAATGTATGTGCGATCCGTTGGAACCTCGACCACATTGACAAGCGAACGTTACGCGAGTGTGCACACTCAATGTGCATCCGTCGCCTTAATCCCGTTTTCCACATCGAGTCCCATTCCGGGGGGTTCCAGAATCCACTCGGTCTGTCGGTCGGAGGATGGTCCTACTTTGGGAACACATCACAACGCCAACACGCCCAAGGATCCCAGTCCATTCGTCCTGAAACTGCGCGTGCATTACGGTAATCTGTAATTTCCAATAGCCAAGTCGCTCACACAGCCAGAGTGCGCAAGTGGGGGCAAACTTTTGCTGACATTTGCATAAAACGAGTCCCCGATCCGCTGGGGGAAAACGCCGGCTAATGACGCTCTGGTGCTCTTTCGAGTGGGCTCTAGGGTTCCACCTGGTTTCCAGCTTCACGCGGTGGCAGAGGCCGGCTTCTTGTGCCGAGAACCGCACACATCCGAGAGCCGAAAATTCAATAATGCCCAGCATTTGCGCGGCTTATCCCGGCAGCTACATTTACATTAAACGGATTTTAATCAATCATTTAAATAAATAATTCCCGCCATCCTCCCAACGGGTGAGTGCTGGTGGACGTTTTCAGCCGTTCAACCGAGGACCTGGGCGGATATATTTCAGAGATCGATCCCCCGAGCATGCCGAGTGAAGACACTGGCGACTGGTGACTGGTTTTTGCGTGATTGCCAAAATGATGCACTCTCTTTTTCGGATGCATGGTGCACTTTTTGAGGGCTCCATTCGAGCTGCACCGGAAGCCGTTCGACGTCCGCAAAAACGAACTTTCAAACGCGCTGCTGATGATGACCCTTTCCCGACGGCGTTCGCTGGTTCGCTGGTGCCCATCGGACCGGCAGTTCGCAACGTTGTGTAATTTCGAAAGTCATTAGCAATTTTATTCCGTCGTCCTGCATCTCGTCGGCCTTCTGGCCTCTCTCTCTCTCTCTCTCTCTCTCGGCGTTCGCAGACACTGATGGATGCGTTTGGGGGCGAAGGACCATCGAGTCGATGGACTGTCGCCGGTTTTGGGTGTGAGCTGGTAAATTATAGGGCCACTCGCTTCAATTGTCAGACGCAACCGTTTTCTAACTGCCTCGTAAACCATCTCCATAGGACATTTTCCGGGGTAGGGCGCATGTGTATGTGTAGGCCTGCAAAGTAATTATCATTCGGTTTCGGCTGCGTTTGGCAAATAAACGGTACTTCCGCCAGGCGAGTTTGCTGCGCCCGTCGCTGATAAGCGGTCAGTGATAGGGTGGAAGAAACGCTGAGCCTTAAATGAAAATCTAAACCTGCTGTTAAGCCGTAGCATTGCAACACAACACTAAGGGCGGTGTGCGTGTTTGAGCTGGCAGTCTTCACAAATCGTTCTTTGTTTGTTTATTATTTTATTTATATCCAATTGGGGTTTTTCATCTATTCTTTTGCTTACAAAAAGCAGGAAAATTGTAATATTTGATAGTGATTGGTATGTACTTTGTAAATTTGATCGAGTTTAATAATGCGCATATTTTATATATTGTACTCGAACATCATATTCGTATCAGATGTCATAAAATCAAAACTATCTGTTCCACAAATTAATTATAATTTTCTTCAAATGAGATTAGCCGTATATCTACAATAGCAAATGTCAGTTTCATAATTCCCTCAGATAAAGCTTTGAATAATTTAAAGTAAATTAAAACCAGTTACATGATCAAAGACATGAAATATTTCACCTATGTTGTTTCAACCATAATTTTATAAAAAAGTAACAAATGGCTTAACTTGTAAATCGCCAAACTGCAAGCTTTAAACGCACCAAAAGATGCAGCAATAATTGCACCGTAAGCATCCACTAAAATTAGTCACAGCTCTAACCCACTCCCACTCATACGAATACGTTACAAAAATCCTTAGCAACACTTTTAAATGCTTTATTTGTTTCCACGAGGCGACGAATGTGCACGCCATGAAACACAAAGTGCACTTACGCGCATCGATACGCCAGCGAAGAACGAACACCGGCAGAACGGCGGAACTCCCGGAAATGGAGTGAAGTTCTACCCAAACTTCAAAGAGGATCAAAAACCATTCCCCCCAAAACTGCTCTCGGGTGCAGTTGCCTCCGAGGATGCAACTTAATAAATTCGTGCTCAGCCATGACCGACTATTATTAAATTTGGTACTAACTTTTCCGAGCCACACACACTTCCTGTTTTACTCTCTCTCTCTCTCTCTCTTTTTCCTCCTTCTCTCTCTTGCTCTCTCTCGTGCTCTATCTCCACTTTGCACAAGTTTTTTTTGCACTCCCCCTGTTTGCTTGTCGGCTTCCAATCCTCAAAAAACCCACCCACCAAAGTTCCACTTTTCCGCCGCTTGCACCGACACAATGCAAAACTACTTCCAACGTAGCGGCACCGAAGGCGAGAGCTGAGGCGTGCAAAAAGCCGGTAAAAGCGCCCAGTGTTTTGTGCGGATTTTCTGCACTGCAGAAAGAAATCCCGCCCCAGCTAACCCACGGCGCGCACCATCTTGAGCCTGGCTTGAGTCCTTGCGGTTCGTGGTTGCCAGTACACGCTCGAAATCGAAATCGAACGAGAGCTCCGGAAGGGAAACCATAGCACCGGAACCGTAAGGAAACGAGCGCTGAACCGAGAAGGGGGTGGATGAAAAACACCACTCAAAGACGCGGCACCGGCTCCTGGCCATGGCGCTCACGAAGCCCTTAAAATGTTTCAATTTACACAAAAGTTCGGAACCGAATTTTGGATTGCTCGCATCCTTCGTTACCCCGGCAACGGAGCGCTCCTGTTCCCGTCCTTTTCACTCTCTCTGTCTATCTATCTGCCTCTCTCTCTCTCTCGCTTTTTTATTCGTTCCATCGCGCTTTGCCATCGGAAGGAAAAATTTTGCCGTTCTTTGATAAATGCTTTGCGACTCCGCTGGCCGAAGTGTGAATATCCCACGGAACCGATTCCGTTCCGTAGCACGGAAGGCAGCTTTTTCCGCTTTGAAGTGCACGGTGGATGCCACCGTTAGTTGCTATAATGACGCGACGAACCCGTCCAAGAAGCGCGGTTTGGTTTGGTGAGGTGAAAGTTGACTTTTTCTTCCGGCGAGTGGTTCCGTTCTCTCTCTCTCTCTCTTTGGGTGTTTTTGGGTGTGATTTTTTTGGGCGAGAAACACAAAAGCAGCTGAGAATGGATTTGCTTCCTTTGTGCCACCCATCGATGTGCCTTCCACGAAACGCAGCGTCCACTTGTTTGCGCTATCGCTACACACAAAACTAACAGCGTGCAAAAAGGCGTAAAATTTGTTGCCATCGTAATTTTCCACCCTCGCATCGATCGCCGGCATCGATTCGCGTGGTGTACGTTCCACCAAACTCTGCCACTACCCGGTAGCTGTTCATTTTTCAACCGAATACCCGTCACGAACGGAAAATCCCGCTCAAGGGTTCCTGCGCGACAGCGATTTGGTTTTAATTAAAATCTCCATCGAATGATAAATGGAAAATGGTTCCAACAGCCACCAAAACCGCCCAACACTCCGGAAATGGGTTTTCCCGTCTTACGGGCGCACAATCTCGGTCGCAGTTTTCCCGGAAAGCAACGGCCAAGTCCGCCCGATGCCGCCCGGGCTTCAGGGCTTCGCCCCGTAACCGGCTCCGAAACCACAATCTTTTGTTTTTCATTAAGGAAACACCTTAATGACTGCCTTAACCGCTTCATTTCCTCGGCGCATGCTAATTGTAATAAAACATTTCGAGCCTGTCGGTTCACGCTTCGGCCGGCCCATCCCGGACGTGGCTTCCGCTACGCCGGTCTGGGTGTCGAGGAAATGGGCATTCGAGCACCGATGGAAACCACCTTCGGGAGGAAATTTATCTTCCTCAAGCACCGGCAATGGGCAACACCAGAACACAGAAGCCGACAGATGCCTGACCGAAGCGGTAGCAATTGCAACCGTCATCGTTCGGTCGTTGCATCGTACGTTTGTAAATAAATACGGCGTCGAATAAAATAACAATAATGCCTGGCAGTAAGATCGAGAGGTGGCTTGTATGAGGTACGGCTTCCTACATCTCTCTCTCTCTCTCTCTCTCTCTCTCTCGATGCGAATGGCGGCCGGAAAAGCCATACAACGGGCCGATGTAACTGCACCGAGCACACCTGAAATGATCTTCAGAAACATAAATTAGAAATTAGCTAGTGAAAGGAAAATATGGTTTTGTCCGTCCGTCTGTTCGTCCGTTGCAAGGCGATGGTCTCAGCACTGTTGGGTGTTGGGTGGGAGGAAAAACTGACCACCCATGGAACTCGATCAAGCTTCTTGCACACGCCGTCGGCGCAAGGCGAACATCCTGTGGCTAACATCTTTTCATTATCACATCCCTGCGTATGCACTGATATCGAATTAATTTTCTTACACCCACTCACCCTGTGGGCTTGGGCTCCAGCATCACTAATGCTCACTGACTGCATGATAATGTGCACGTGATGCGTGCTCGGGAATGAATGTGTTTTCGCACGGGACGGTCCATGCTGGGTGTGGAATCCGTCCCTTTTGACTCCTTGCGGGTGGTTTTCCGGCCCCAAACACCCACTGCAACTGCAGCTTGCAGTGGAAAACCGGGAATACGCCCTCCGGAAGTGGGCTGCACGAGATGCGTTGAGTTTTGTGCGAGGTGCCAACGAGCTAAGGGTTGCAAAGCAGGTTACCCAACACTATCAGCTCGTAATCGCTCGTTCACGGGGCGCGCACGCATGCCGAGACGTTTTGCCGCCGTTCCCGCAATGCATGCAATAATCAATTCATTAAGCCGGCGCTGGTCTGCTGTCGAGCCGTTGTGGAGTTCTCTCTCTCTCTCTCTCTCTCTCTCTCTGTGTGTAACGCGTGACAAGCTCGCAAAGCTCCATGTGTGCCCGTGTGAAGCAGCGGGAAAGACAGCAGAACGATTGGCTCGAGGCGAATTGAGTCTGCGACCTGCTACAATCTAAAATCATCGCTTTTACGTTAGCGTGCGTGCATTTCGTGCGGAGTTTGGAGTTTGAAAGTGGTCAGAAACGGGTGTTGAAGAGATCTGAAGACGTGAAACGCTTTGAATTGCTGCGAGCTTAAGCACGGAGTTTATATTGTCGGGTTGGTTTCTGAGCGCGCGCGCGCGAATAAACCCCCTTTGAACGTCGCAAATTGTGCCGGGAAAAGCGAATGAAAATGTAATAAATTCATCCATTCTAGGACGGGGGGTGGTTCATTGCGTGCGTGCGACTAAACCATAAATTGTTTGATCAAATTGCTCGGTCAACCGAGGGAAAAAAAAGCCTAGCACGCCAATCATATTTTTCTTACTTATGAATTCCTTCCACAGGAGAGACGCGAAAAAAAACCAGCAATTTGATTACACTTTCTATCAATCAACCCCCACAAAGATGTGCTTCCGGAAGGGGTCATTCATTTGAATGGGGCCCCTAAATTGTCGATTGGGTCCCTTTTGTCACGCGAGCTCGTACGCCAACCGGTTGCATAATAAGTGCGCAGCTTATCTTTATGATAATACGAGCCTCCTTCTCGAGGCGGCCGGAGCAAATGGTGCGCCTCGTGACAAACGCGTGCTAATAAAGCTCACTGCACTCCCTCGGGCAAAAAAAACTTTGCCTTCGGCGTCCTTTTGCAAACGCCCAGCGCGCTTGGTAAAGGATCTCGCGACAGAAGGATGGGGCCTTTTTCGTTTCGTTTTTCTTTTTCTTCTTAGCGGGACGCTATTTTACGACACACTTTCGCAAACAGACCATGGCAAAGCGCGATCGCAAACATAAAGTTCAATCGAGCCGAAATTCGTATCACATTTTTCACTCTAAAAGCATCGATCCTGTAATTGAATCCCCAAAACCGACCACGGGGAGCGCTGGGTAAGTGTGTGTGGCAGAGAGAGAGAGAGAGCAAAAAAAAAGGAAAAGTTTTGCTGATTGGATTAGGAGCTTTGTCGGAAGGCTTGTATCATTGCTTCTGCTGATGTAGCCAACGTCCCTTGCAGTCGAACGGCCGTCCAGGTCGGTTTCGACCATCCACAGGAGGTCGGTGCTGCCGAGACTGCATTTTTCAACACATGTTTCTGATGCCGAAAACATTCCTCCATCGTTCTGTGTCGAGGCGCGTCCGGTGCACACCAACAACCGGGTACTAAAGTATTGCCCACCCATTCAATTAGGACGCAGGACATATCCCAACCGGGCGTACCATCGATCGATGGGATTGTTTTTGCGAGCGAGCTTCTGGTGGGGTGGGACACACGAAGAAATCGAAACCTTTGATGTCAAAACGGTAGCACCAATTAACTAAATTTACCGACGCCAGCTTGACCAGGCCCGGCGTCGGTGTCTCTCGTTCGGAAAGGGGTCCGTTTCAAGCAAAAGTGCACCGACCGGGGATTATTGGTAAACGTCATCAGTGCCCGGGAAACACTCTCACAAATGGGTTACATGATTGTGCTGTGCACGTGGTAAGTCTGCTTTGGAACCGGCGTCGGTTGGCTTTTCAAAAAGGGCATCGAATCGCCTGGGGCCTGGCTATCTTCGAACAGATAACAGGCGAGCTGAAATGCAACAAGCACGCAACGGGATGGAAGCGATCCAACGATGAACGGAGCAATTTAAATGCAGTGTTCCGAAATCGAACGGTATCGAACGATAAATTTGATTTCAAAACTCGATGCACCCGAGTAAAAAAAAAACGGTTAAAAGTTTAGCCCGGCTTCAAAGTGAACGTTTTAAGACTTTCAACCCCACTTAGAGCGAGTGGGATCGTTTCGAAATACGTCGCACTGAATAAAAGCGCACGCAGCCTTGTTTGACAGTAAATTTCGCTTTGCCGAAACCTGTCACCCACCGATAAAGCCATCCACCAAGGATCATAATTTTCCGCGGCCCTTTTCCATAAGCCAGCAGCAGCAGCAGCATCGGCCACGAAAGGAAGCCCGATTTTACGAGCCGGCCATTAAAAGCACCAGTAAAACCCCTACGCCCACACGGTGACAAGCGTCTTCGCGAGCGTTTGTTTTCTGGGATTTGTGACGGCTTTCGTGTGTCCTGTTTTTTTTTCGTTTGTTCCTTCATTCCTTTCGTCAGCCGTTTGCAAAACCACGAAAATCCCGCACCGAAGAAGCGCTGCTTCCTTGCTGATCGTTGTCGAATGGTGGGTCCTGAGCACAAAGCAAAGCAAAGGCAAAAAAAAGGGAGCCGACTTTTGTTTCGAGGGGCGTCATTACTTTTACGATTTTTATAGCTCTATATCCGAACGCGAGCCTGTGACAATCCCCTCTCGCTCGGCGCAACTCGGCACCGGGAAGCTGTTAGTTGCAGTAAAATTCCGCCTGGGAAGCTTCTTCACCGCCACCAGGCCACCGGGGGTCGTATAATTCACGCGCGCTAAAAGCACCGCACCGCCATTGCATCCCTGGGGCGATAACTTTTCAGCCCAGCCCGTCGCGATGCTTGCGTTAATAGTTGTTTATCTCCATGCAAGTCACGGTTCGGTGATTCGCGCGTGAATGTGGAAGCCTCCTGGAAGGCAGCGTTTGAGCGCTTGAGCCAGGCCCTGCCAAGACTACGGCTAGATAAATGCTGGCTCCTTCGAAGGACCCGTGTGGCCCTGTGTTTGCGCGTAATCGATGCGGCTGTCGGGCTTCTCGCGCCCGAAAGGATGAAGGCACATGTTGCTCTCGATGTAAAATGGTTTATTGTCTGATCTTTGCTCGAAAGAGAAAAAACGTGGGTTGAGAGTTAGGGCTACAAACTGTAAGATGGTGAACGATCTGCCATGCAACAATAACGGAGGATGCTTTCGCTACATCCTTGCTGGTTTGCTTCTCTCTCTCTCTCTCTCACTCTCTCTGGTGGTGTTCCGATGATGGAAAGATATGAACCATAACTGATAATGCCCTGCGCTGGGAAGGACGATAAAACGGCGCCGCTTGGGGTGGGTGAGTGTGCTTTTTATTATCGCCAGGACACCACCGCTGAAGCACCACTGAATCTTATCCATCGTCCTTCGTGAGGTTCTATTTTTTTTTCCTTCTTTCTTTCTATTCGCGCCAGCACGGCAAGATGGCGCACGGTTTGGAGCCCATGTATGGGCAGTGTTCGAAGAAAAGCGAATAGTTATGTCGGCACGGTTAGCTGTGGGTAATGGAAGTAAATGAATGCATCGTGTGGTTGGTTTCGGTGCAAACTTTATCCCTTTTGTAAAAGCAAACCCCATTCAACGCACCGTTAGCTCGCATAAACCGTTGTTTTCTTTTGCATGCAATTCGAACAATTCCTTCCTCTAATGAATTTCTTTCACAATGCAACCTTTCTAACCACCAGCGACGTGTGTGTGAGTGTGTGTGTGTGTGCCAAAAACAATTGCACGTGTGTCACAATCCGGCATAAAACAATCGACGAGTGGGGTTTTACGTCCCAACACCAGAAGTATGCAAACAAGCGCTCGCTCGCACGGAATTTCCCACCCACGAAGAAAAAAGGGGACAAAACGCCAAAGACGACGCGAATTTGCTCGCGCTAGTGTGACGAAAGCAAAACTTCATTAAAACTTGCTCCGGTGAATCAAATTTCGAAGCACTTCATAAATGTCGCCGCGCGTAATGAAACGTAGCGAAAACTTAATTACTTCAGCTCTCTGCACCCTTTTTTTTGGCAACCCGAGCCCAAAAGCCAACGTGCTTCCCGTGGCAGGACGAAACCCGGGCCATAACCCGGCTCCCGGGCAGAGTAGTAGTTCCTTCCGATAGACAGCTATTTTAGCGTGCCCAAGGAAGGAGGGAAGGGAGTGAAAGGCTGACTGATAAATTCAGCATTAATTTGTGGCTTCATTCAACACGACAAAATCCCACCCAGCTGCAGATGCGCGCTGCTCGATGCGATGCGTCGTGCACTTGTACTGATCCTCCTACCATCCAACAAAACCTCAAAGAAGCGGATGATCGTGAACAGATTGCGTTCAATTTTTCTCCTGTGGTTCGCCCAACCTGCCCAACGTGAAGCTGAGGATGGCCACCCTGGCGTGGGTGGAGTAAATAAATTGATTAAAATCCGCACGGTACAGAAAGGCAGCAAACTCCCGGTCGAAGACATCTTTTCGGTGAGTTTGGTTCGCGAAGGAAAAAGCGCCTGTTCGCCTTCCGATCGCTCGAGACGAGACGCGAGACGTGAAGCGGACGCAGTTTAAACGGTGGGAAAATTCCGACGAAAGGCTCTCCTCTTCAAACCGACCGCTTCTGCGAGACACGGAACGAGTGATGGATTGTTGGTGTATGTTCGAATTTAATGACTCAATAAATTGCTTCATTTGTTGCCGGCAAATGAGATGTGATGAAATTTGTTAAGCGTCACCACGAGCGAGAGAGAGAGAGAGAGCGCGCGCATTTAAATGAAAGGATCGAATTTGATTTGCAAATTGAACGGGGCGCAAGGACCAAAGTTAGTTGATTTTGTGGTGAGCGCGGTGAGCATCGATCGAGTGGTTGATTGCACGGCCGATTCCTCGGCATTCGCAGCTCGGCATCATCGGTTGCACGGTGGCGCTGTTGCGCGCTAAGCAAACCCACCGGCCGGATGGCAAGAAGCCAAGATAAACAAATCAAAATTAAATTCACGTCAAAGTAAACTCGGCGATAAATACTCGCCGATTGCGATTGCGATGGTTGCGCAAACAGTGGCGTGAAAACATTTCTTCAGATTTGCATGATTGATGGCCCGAGCTTGGGTGGAGATTCCCGAACGGCCGCCGTATCGATTGGGATTTAGATGAGAGCAAATAGGTCGCCCCTTTTCTCGCGTCGGCTCCAAAAGGCATTATCTTCCTCGTGGACGCGCGATCGGGATGATGGCTTTAAGGATAAATACGTCAAACCAGGCTCGACACGCGGGACGCCGTTCTAACGCCGTTGATTACTTTCGCGAAGACGAAAATTAGAGCGCATATTAATGTGCCAGTGCCGCTGGAAAAAAACCCCCTGGCTTTGTTTATTTTAATTGAGACTTCCAAATCTTCTCTCTAACCAGGGACGCGAGAATTTGGAACGCAAACAAGGAATCCCGAACCATGATGGCAGTTGGCAATATTTCATCTCCACGAGCGTGTCCAAAATACGATCATAAATAAAGGACGCAGCTGTTTTCGCGCTTTAGTGTGCCAATTTTGTACACGCGTGCAACTCCCCGCAAAATTGAAATGTAGGTTAACAGTTGCCAAAGCTCATCAAGTGGTTTGCGAAATTCAATCAAACAATTGATACGCGGTGCCTTTTTGTTCGACCAGCTCTAACGCCCTCGCAACTACACATCCCACAGTCTAATCCCGTAAGAGCAAGCGGACATAAACGCATTACGGTGCAATTTAGCTGCTTGCGAAGGAGTGAAAGAAACCGCAACCCAGGTCCCAGAGCTAAAGCGACCGGAATAAACGCACTCAGGGACGCGAATCGGTGTGCTACGGGTTGTGCATTAATATCCCATCCAAAAACCCCCCGGTGGCAGCTCTGGGAAATTGTATCTCGAGCTGCGGGAGAAGTATCCAAACTCCACAAGATGATGACGCGGATGCCAGCGGCCAGCGATGATGTGAAACCGGACACTGAGCGTCGGTCAGGACCGCAGGAACGGCTCGCGCGTTCTCGATCACTAATAGATTGCTTTTCCAATTTGTGCAAATATTTGCAGAACGTGCCGATATCAGAAGACAGTTAAACACCAGCTAGATCGCTGTAGCGAACAAAAAAAAGATATATAGAGAGAGATAGAGAGAGAGAGAGAGCGAGAAGAAATCCCCCAACCGAGCGAAGTGATTCTGTGTTTATAACCCTGCCGTCCAGCGAGGGGACGCCCGGGAAAATCGTGGAAAACGGCGAACGAACGGCAGGCCTTGATCGAGCACTCGAGCTGTGAGCTGGTGTGCGTGCTTTTGTTGCCCGATGGTTGGCCCCAATTCGTTGCCCGAAAGTGCCGGAAGGTTTTCCACACACATGGTGAGGAAAAACCGGCCGTCCTGGGCGCAACACAACTATTTATTATTTGGACCATTCCCGGTAACCCCGCGGTTTCGGTTGATTGTTCAGTTTCGGTTACGCCCGGCGATCCGTCCAAAACGTCGAACGCACACGCCGCGTGTGGAAAAACAGATGAAAAATTAATGAATATTGAGACGAACCGAACACATTGCGTGATGGCATGCAGTACATTTTCGCAGCGACGTGCGCTGCGTGGGTGGCGAAGTAAAAATAGAACCAAGTGAAAAAACACACACCCACACACTGATGCTTAGCTGGCGGAATTGGTGGCATTTGGAATGGCTGCGCGTCAGGTCATTCCAATCCACCATTCGCCATTGGGCATTTCCATAAGGAATTGGCAAGACGCTGGCGATGATGACGTCGTCCTCACGGGAAATTGAGCGTTGTTTGGCAAAGGCAGAGAAACTCTGGAACGTACATCGGTCTCCAGCAAAACCTTGGTCTCGCTATCGTTGGCCTTCCGGTTCGAGAAGGCGAAGAATCAGTTTTAATTAGATAAACAATTTAAAATGCAAATATAATTTACCGTTTGAATTAATTTTGGGGCGTTTGTGTTGATTTTAAAACGAGCGATTCCCGGGGCGTTTACACATGCAGGCAAACAGACACCCCCCAAAAAGAAAAAAACACATGCGCCCTGCAGTAACACAATGCGAATCGGAAACGAGCGCTAAGGGGAAGATGCCGTTGCATCCGTGAAGATTTGCACGGTTTTTCTGTCGAGCTGTTGTGCTGATGATGTTTGTGCATCTTGTTCAAGGTAGTACGGATGGGTGGTTTGTTCGCCGATGCTCGCAGAAGCTCCGTTACAACGATCCAATTTAGCTCGTGCCCTTTTTTATTCAAAAACGTGCTACCGGAACTCCATGGACAGCACGGTTATGCGATGCGAGGGTATGGGGATCAAAATTTGTATGAGGAAGGAATTTTCCTTCGGGAGCAATTGGAAAATGGAATAATTTATTTTACAATGTTTTTGTTTTCTTTCAAAAGTGCCCTTTGAAGGGAATCTTACCGTGCTACGAATTCCTTAAGCTGTGCTGGATGTTCCAATTAATTGCACTCTATTTCTTTAGTAATCTACTGCAAAACAAATTGGACGAAAAATTGTTTAATTGTGACTTGTTTCAGCATGCTATATTTACAGAGGTTCTCTATTCCAGACATTTTATTTCAGTTAGCTTTTAATTTGTTGCCTGCAAAACGGGAAGAATAGAATCGAACTCCTAGGTTTGTTTAAAGTTAGAGAAAGAGAATGAGACACAGAGAAAGAGACAGAGATAGAGAGATGCGAAGATCAATTAGTAGGCTGAATCGCTTAATAAAAGTGTAGCATGCAGAAAAGGGTCATGAAATCGGATTGCAGATCATCTCACAGACGTAAACAAAAATTATCGATTTTGCAGAAAATTGGAAGGGAGATAGAATTAGATTTTGGAGAGACGATTTGGGTTCATCAATCACGACGAAAATTATCCGTACTTAGGACTATGTTTGACCTTACAGCAAGTGTATTTAAATAGCATAATTTACTTATCGTTATATCGTTTAAACAATTTCTCAGTTTGCTATGATGTGAGTTTCAAAGGAAGAGCATTTAATCTACACACCCATATATCATTTAAATAACTAAATATAATTTTTATTTTTATTGAAACCATCTACAAATGCGGTCAGAATTGCAACAAATTGAAGATTCAAAATATTATTTTCAAGATTCGCTAACAAATAAATAAGTCGTTGAAAAAACTAGTGAAAAAGCTACACTATCCACAACATCGACCGCTTGTTTGTGCGCACGACCAAAAACACACGCTCGCTTCCATTACCAAGGCTCAAGAATAGTTTAGCAGCATGGACAAAACAGCATCGCACAGAGAAAAACAAATGCCACCTACGTGTGTAATGCAGCACTGTCCGAGTCGAGCGCTAAACATGGGTTCGCATCGCCAGACGAATCAGCGAGGGAGTAATTTTCCAAATAATACCACAGTTTGCCAACCCCTGCAACCTGCAGCTGGCAGGCAATTCGGCGCTGGCAGCATCATCACCACCACCATCATCATCATCTATCTGTGTTAGGGAAACGGAACGCGGAATCCCACCGATCGGGTTTTGGGGGATGTGATAAAACGCTGGTGCGCTTCTCGAAAACTTCAAACAACGGCGGCGCCCATGGAAACACGCACATTCCTAGGCGACGGTGGTGAATTGCAGGCGAATTCTGTGGTCGCCCAACCGCAATACAAACGACAACAAGCAACCTCGGTGCGATGATGACATGATGCCGATGACGGCAGCATCAACCCACCAGCAAAGGATCAGGGTCGGAAAACAACGGCGAAAACGCGCGGTACACCGACGAGGAAGCCCCGATTGACGAAACCATTCAATCACTCAGATTGTTTGTTTAATAAATTGAAAATTGATTTTCACCTCGGTGAGCGAGTTATTTGCTTGCGACGGGAATTAAGTTGCCGCCACACGCACAAAACGCGTAATCGTTCATCCAGCGACAACGACCCCCAGTTTGGCAACGTTTGGTTTGAACAGCCCAATTTTAGGGACACCCTAAGTCTTTCGCCCACCAACCGTGGGTCATTGTCGGTTGAGCCACCGAACAAAGGGGAACCTTTCGGTGCACAAAGAAGCAGAACACCAAGGAGCATTCGCCTCGACATCGTTGCATCGCCGATGTTGGTCACGACCGATACGGCTTTGCTTATGTTTATTCAGCGCCGCGCCCTGGTCAAGGGTGGGACTTTTTTTTCTGAAAAGAATTATCCATCTCTCGGTAAACCGATCCGCTCACTCGCACCTTCCCACGAGGATGGCAAAGACCACCGGTACCATCTATCATTGTCCTAATCTAGCTGTGCTGGCAACGCAACAAGCGTTGGAGCAAGCGACCTCCATAATCCCACGCCGCATTCCAGGCGCATACATATTTATTATCCTGACCGGTGTGGCATTCCACAGGAGGATGCATTCACGGAAGATCACACCTCGAGCACCTGTGGGCGCACACCTCGAGCCCTGACAGAAAGGGCTCGGAGAAGATACATGAAATATGCGCCCAACGCGTACTGTCCAGTTCTGCTTTCGAGTGAGGGGCATTACGACAGAATTAATGGAAGCGAGTGCGGCTTGGCGCGCTTTGAATGCACAATGTTTTTCCACTCCCGTGTGTGCTGGAGTCGCGATGTGGTTTAATTTTCATTTCGAACAGGAGCGTTGGGTTGATTTGTTGAAAAAAGAAAAATATAAATCCAAAATGAATTCACAAACAATTGCCTTAAAACGCGACGATCGGATGGATGAGTTTGTACGCTTTTGTGAGACGAACATTCCCAACGTATCGCGTACGCGATTCAGCGCGTAATTCCGGCGATTATTTATGGTGAAATAACTCGCGCTCGCACGCGCACACGGACGATATGGATCAAATTCTGCCATTAGCTACGAAATGGAGGGGTTTTTTTTTCTGCTTCTTCTTGCACCACTCGGCAAGAAAATCTATCATGCTAAAGAGAAAGCAGTTGCAAAAAAAAAACCGGACGGGCACGACTTGCAAGACGAACAAGTTCCGCTCGGGCAGAACATGGAAAAGGTTTTTAAGAGAAAACTGATTTCTTCTCATCTAAGCAGCGCCTTAAATTGATTTAAAAAACAAAAAAAAAGTAGCACCAGCAAAAAGTCAGTCACAGCCAGGGCGGGCCAATTTCATTTTCTTCCTCCACAAAACCCGCTTTTCCGGCACGGTTTCCGGCGTTTCGCTTTGCCAGGATGGACGGTTCGGAAAAAGATTATTGCACCGAAATGCGTAAAAAATCGTTCCTTCGGAGCGCGCTGGAATTGAAATTTTATTAGCCATTATCCTGGCCGAGGATGAGATTGATGAATGAATGTTGGCAGGACGGTTGGCTGCGAAAGCGAGACGGCGGAAGCGTGATAATGGTCGAGATTGGACGGGAGCGCGAACGAGACCAACCCAGCATGTAACTGCATGAAATGAGAGATGCGTGGCAAATATGAAGTTATTGATGAAACGCAAGAGAAAGCGCTGGGCGGAAGCGGAAAACAGAAAAAAGAAAACAAAAGAAACAAGGACAGCCACCCTGGCGGTGCGTTGTATCCGGTGTTGGAAAAGCGCAATAAATGAAATTGATGATAAAACATATTTTATGGAACCCTGACGTGAAACCTGTAAGTGAATTAGGGCGATATTGAATCAAAAAACCTACATCCCGGTTCGATCGCGGCGAAATGCCACGAAAGGTGCCACGGATTTTGGGGTCGCATTCGGGCAAAGTAAATTTCTATAAATGTAATTACACGAACACTGAAAAAGTGCGGGGTGGAAATGGTATTTTGCGTGAAAAACCCCGACCTGGTCCGCGAATGCCACAGGTGATGAACGGAAGCCTGCAATTTTGTGCCGAATGGTTCGCCGAATGTACCTGTTACATTTGCGCGCGAGCGACGAACAATACACGCTTTAAAAAGGAAAGTCAACTATGATGAGACAAGGGAAGAGACAAAAAAAAACGTACGATACGAGATTACAATCGCGCCAAAGCCCGGCACAAGCGCGAAGAAGCGTCGACGGAATCGCGTGGGACGGAGGAATCGAAAGTGCTTTATCACCGGATGCATAAATATTCATGCTTCGTCACCTCGGCGTGAGTGCAGCTAGAGCTTTATGATTTATGGAGGCTTCATTAATAATTGCAATTGCAAATGACTGCATCGCACTCGCACCAAAGGGGCGCTTCGGGGTGTCCGAGGCGTCATTTGAAATCGACCGAATGGGTTGTTTGTTGCTGCTTGGTTTATCGTTTTCAACGTCCTCTGGACGACAGGTTAGCAGAAGAATGGATGGGTCTGCGATGGTCGGTGAAAGTATGTTCTCCTCACACACACACCCGCACATACTCTGAAGCTCATTCGCTATCTCCTTTGCCTTTCTTTCGTACGACCAGCAAATAGAAAAGTCGCCATTTTTTATCTATTTTTTTGCGTTGTTGGGCTTTGAAATAAGTCGAATATGCAACGGCCAACGATGGATGGATGTTTTTTTTATTAAACGGTGTACGTTGCAGATTGAAATTGATTGTTCTGTTTACCACACAGAAAAACTGCGCCAGTCAAGTGACTACAAATAACGATTTGCTGGAAAACATGCTTATTAAATGGGAATGCGAGAACTAATCTTTTAATTGTTTTATCTTATTATTTAATTTTATCTTTTATTTAATTGTTGTTATTTTAATAACTAATCCAGAAGATTTAATAATAAATAAATAAATAAATATTTTCTCTAATGATTCAATTTCTGAACCTGCTTCTTAAAATATTAAACTTTTACACATACCATGCAAACGGTGGTTTTTAAATCTAATGCAAACAATTGGAAACAAATCATCGGAAATGATTTTAAAATGCTACTTTCTTGTGACAATGGATTTATAAATAATAAATGAGGGCATTTCGGCCTTTGTAACTGCTATCATGTTTTGCACGTTGAACACAGTATTTTTTAACCATTTATTCGAAAAAAGGAAGTAATAAAAGGGAATAAGTTTCGTAAGTAATCTTTTCAAATGTTGAGTGAACTTTTTTTATCACGGATTTAAGTTTTTCATCAAACTTATTAAATGGTAAGAGATCGGAGGGTTCTTTCCTACTCATTTTGTACAATATTATTCAGCCAAAAGCTCATCTTTTAATCTTTTCTTAGCTTTTGAATCTTTTCTAAGTGACGCTGAGAGAGCATTACAAATGTCATTCGTAGCCATACAAATGTTCATAATCCCTGAGGATTACTTCAAAAATCAGGCTTTATTAGAGATTCATATAAGTAACATGAAACATAATTCTGTGTTTAAACACGAAATTTGAAGTTTGGTTTCAGTTGCCTCACTTAGTACACTTGAATCTCACATGTTCGATCGGATAGTTAGCTCAATCGGTCGTCTGTTGCGTACACCATGACAAACTCCCGCTAGCCAGGATATCAACACCCGCCGACGTGTGAATTAACCTAGCTTCGAAATCGAATTTACAGCGCATGAAAATTGCGCATCGATGCAAAATAACGTCATTCAGGCGTTCAGGGTGCATCATTTTTCGATCCATCAAGTGCCCGCGTGCTATCTGTCCCGGTGTGTCCCGTTGTGTCCCGGTCACACAACCGTCGGCTCACCGTGAACTCCAATCATCCAGCAAAGGAACAATGATGGAATAATTATGCGCTTCAACGGAAGCAAAATTCAAATTTTCAATTACATTGTCCATTGTCCGAGCTCGGCCGGGTTCGGACGGTGTCCAGTCGCGCACCACTCGCTCATCAATCGCCAGTCACCGGCGACCGGCGACCGGGACATTGAGTGACAACCGAATTCTGTCCTATCGGCTTCCACCGCAAAGGTTGGCCGGTGTGTCGGTGCAAGGATCGAACCGACGATCGCCGCCAACGACCAGGTTGGAGGGTATTTTTCGCTTCTTCGAGCCGAAACCTCAGTGAAGCAAATTAGCAACCCCGATGGTGCGCTTGATTCTGGGGCCATTTTCGTGGAGCTCGCGCAAAAAAAAAGAACAGGCCATGCGCGCACACGGAATGCATTAGGAATCATTCGGTCCCGGGTTTTGGTTGTCCCCCGAACGAACGGACGAAATGCAAGTGGAAATGAATATTTAATTAACCCGGCCCAGCACCGAGTTCGTTAGCCACTGAGCGGCGAGTGTGGAAATTTATTCAATGCTGATTTACGACATGTGTTGCACATAATTGAAGCTGATTGGGACGCTTAATTACTGGCCGATATTTGTGTGCTGCGCGCCTCTGTCTCTTCGTCGGACGTCGCGATTTGGGGTGTGTGTGTTTTTTTTTTGTTTTCTGCCAATGTCCGTGCACAACCTTCACACACTGAATTCCATCGAATTCGCGAGCAAACGAAGCGAAACAAAACTGCGAATGCTTGTGATTCGCTGCCACTAAAAGCGCTACTTAAGCCTCGAAGAAGTCGTCCTCGTACGTCCTTTCTGTGCGCTTTCGTCCATTCGGTGAGCCGATTCTCGTCGGGCGGGATCCTTTCCGGCGGACACTTCCGCTAGCCTGTGTCAACAGCCTCGTTCGTGCTCGACGTTCGTTCACCCTAGTGTGTGGCAAACGGGGGCTAATAGCTGCCACCGTTGCGTTGCGAGAGTGCATCGATCCGCTTGCCGACGGACGGAGCTGGACAAATAAAAATTTCATTAAATTGGTTGGATCTAATTCGATAATTTCCGAATGCGATATCGGCAATATCGGTGCCACAGTTTTCGGCAGTCAGAGTGGCGCTTGGCCATCGCGTCTCTTGGGAAGTGTGGCCAGAGTTTCGTCCTTAGACCACACGAAGTACAGCGTCGGTGGGATGTTTTGTGCAGGCAGCATCTCGTGTAGGAACTTTTGCTAGAAAAAAAAACCCCCATCCTCCTCTAGACCGGAGGCAGCACGATCGCTTAGCGTACCGTTTGGGAGCATTTCGCAAAAGGTTCTCGAGGCAAAAGGATAACTCCACAACACGGTAATGCTGGCGGTGGAAATCAACCGACCCTCTAGGGGCACCGACTGCCGGGGCACGAAAACGCAACTAAGCCCCCTGTATGTAAAGGCAACCACCTTCGGCCGGATGTTTATTTATCCGCTTTTCCTGTTTACTCGGCACCGGATCCGGAGTCGAGAAGGACCGTCCAAAGCGCAGAACAGGATATACGTCCGCACTCCCGTGAACGCGAACAAGCGACCCGCGTCGATGAAGATATACCAAGGACCCTCAGGGGATCTTGTCTGTACGGGGGTCTGCGTATGATAGCGATGGTGGTGTGGTATTTTTCGCCCCAGGGTGACGACTTATTGGCAACGGATTGAATGATGCGACGTGAGTTTTCTCCTCCCACGAGGCCAATGGCTTGATTGAGGCTCGGACTGATGGAACGGCCATCCGGAGAACTGGCATCGAGCTCCGGTGGTATCGATTGTCACTGTCGCGAAGCGACCGAAACCAGACGAACCGGGACACGGCTCCGATCGGAGACTGGCAGGAAGCCAATAAGCATATTAAAACTTCTAAAGACGGTGTACGGTGGCCACGGATAGCTCGAGAACTTTGGCCCGAACTTTGCTTAGTCATCGCGTATTTGGGGCGTTGTTTTCCTTCCTTTTGCGGCGAGGACACACAAAGTATGCGATGCGATGGTATTCGGTTTCGGGTTTTCCGTTTTATGAGCGGCAAATAAAATTAATGATTGTTTCTAGAAGCTTGCGTCGTCGGGGTTTTGGTTTGCCAACGGCAGCGGACAGTTGCGAGATTACGGACGGCAAATGTAAGTAAAATGTCAATGTCCGCGATTGTTTGCCTTGTGCTGGGCTGGGGAGCTCTGGTGAACTTGGGTTCTCCAAATTTTCGATGTGCGAATCATAATTGATCAAACGGGTGCTTCCAGTGAGGAGAGAAAAATGTGCTACGCTTCGGTGATAAATCATATCTTATCAATTCAACTGGAAGTTTGTTAATTTAATTAGCTAAAAGGTAAACATTACTTTGCAATTGCTGGTATTCTGATGTAGCATTCTTAGCAGAATATTATTCTCTTCCTTTAAAAGGTTCACATTTCTGTAAACGTACCCGAGTTCCACATAAGAAGACGGAAAATATGGAGCATGTTTGGCGAAAATTATAAAACGGTTTTGTAGCTACTTTGAAGTCCTGTTCTTAGGAGATGATAAATTGGGGTTGTCGGATTTCTATATAACACAAAAATATAACCTATTTTTTATTCATAATTTTGACAAAAATGTCTCTATTCTTAGTGGAGCTCAAACTTTATTATCTTTTTGTTTTCAATTCACTACTCGTCAGCCATTTTAATGTAGAGACCTCAAGCAACACAAAAAGATGTATTTATTTTATGTGAGCTATGAGTATTGCGGATACTAAATAGTCGTCTTTTAGGTGCAATATAGTTAGTTATATGACATATTGTATAACCGCTTCTTTGTGTAACGTATGTAGATCTCCGCCCTAAATTTACTTCAGCTTGCATTACCTAATCATATTCTCCATTCATCACTTCTCGGAACCATTTTAATACAGCTTCCAAGCACCGTAAGAAACTGGTAATATATTCCTATTATTTGTGCCATTCTACGCTACGCAACGGACATTCACATGCGGGACATTGAACATAGTTATAAATTCATGCCCGGACCGTACGCTCTCATCCTTCAACCATCCGATACTTCTGACAGCTGTCGACCGAGAGACGAGAACTTTCTTCTTCTTCGCCCTCTCCGAAACGACCGCTGTCCTTCAGCACTCTCAAACCCGTTGCGCATGCAAATGTGAAAGTATCTAGCACGGCGAATCCTGACAGTCGAAGCCATGCCCAACCACAGATGAAACCACTCCAAGTCCAAGTACGAGCGGGCCACATCGAAGCCGGACGCATTGTAAAAATGCTAACGACACCGAAATGCGGTTGCTTCTTGCGATGCATCGCAAATCATTCACGCCCGATTGACGACTGCTCAACCGGTGGGGCTCGATGTGCTTCATGCTTCACCTGTCCCAGCCACGCACGGGAGAATATAAATCAAAAAATCAACAATTGGTTGAAAATTGAGCGCCCGGCCGCTCGTCCTGTGCTCGCTGCGGGTGCCGAAGCAATACCACAGACAATTTACCACGACCAACTTTGTGCGAAGCGAAAACTTCGTCGTCCTCCGGCCGGCCAGGACATCTATCTGCCAGCGACAGCGTTTGTGGTGCGATGCGGCTTGTTGGTTTTCCAATCGGCCACCGGCCCACATCCGGGTTTGCGGTGGTCGAATTTCTCGATAATTTCGGGAATTGTGATTCAGCTCACAATTCTCGCAACCGCACTTTAGCAAATGCTCGCTCGTGGGCTTTTCTTTCGGTGGTTCTGTGTCGGCTCGGTAGGAAAGAGTCCGGCCACCGTGCATCAGGTGACTCCAAACGAGCCCTTGGTGCATCGTGGAAAGCGAGTGCCGTGCTAGGAAAATGATATTGATTATTATCGCACCCGACCGATCACGGAGCGAATGTCCGTGTGTTCGTTCCGGCAGCGGAATCATAACAGCACCGAACCGAATCGAACCCAACTGTGTGGCTGGCTCCCGGGAAAACGAGTCCTTTTAGCTGGTGGTCTGAACCCAGCACTCCAGGAGGAGTTACTGGATCTTTGTCGCTTTCCAAAGCTTCCCCGGGGTCAGGCCGTCCACGTGTGTCGGGTGTCATTTTCACCCTTGCGTGGGGAGGGAGAGAAAATAGACTGATAACTGATGTTAAACCACACAACATTCCATCCGGGTGTTGCGAACTGCTGGCTGCGTCTGAGGTGATGGCACTTGCATGCGGTGACTGTGAACGGACCACCCACTGGTTTACTGGTGCGATCCTTGCGTATCCTTTCGAGCGGTGCCATTGTTCCGATGCCTGTGGTGCAGCACTATGAGATATGTGCTCTGAGATCGGTGCAAATTTTAAGGGAAATAAATTCGAATTTCTATGCCCGCTTCATAACGCTAAAAGTTGAATATTAACATCTTTCG
Source organism: Anopheles nili (assembly GCF_943737925.1). Lineage (NCBI taxonomy): Eukaryota > Metazoa > Arthropoda > Insecta > Diptera > Culicidae > Anopheles > Anopheles nili. The sequence continues at coordinate 43,103,493 of NC_071292.1, forward strand.
TGGAAAGCGTTTTTTCGGGAAATTCCACCCAATGCCACGATTTAACAAGCGTTTCTTGCTCATATGTCATAGCCACGGTTGAACCTTGGTTGTAATTCTTTACGTTTTACGTTTGTGATGCATTTTTGGCTTTCATAATGTTGGAAAATTTTCCGTCACCCACTTACTGGGTGACGCGACACTCAACGTGTTTAAATGCATACATTAGCCGTGAAGTGGAATTAATGTGCGTACCTGTGCCATGTGATATTATGAGACCGATTTCTCTCTCTCTCTTTCCGTTGTGCGAACCAGGATTAGTGTGTGGGACGAATATCATAATACGCCAATGATCTAATTCATCACTGCCACGGTGAGTGTGAAGCCGACGATGAGCACACCACCCCCGCCCCCGAAAGGATTCGGTTTGGTTGGCCTTTTTCATCCCACCCCTGTTTTGCATCCACCATCAGACCTTGACAACCTCGTCACGCATCGTCGCAATGACAAGCTTTAGACGTGCGGCACACACAATGTATTCCGTACGCATACACACCTGGGGCTTTTTCGCCACAAAAACCAAGGCGTACGGTGGGGTGGGAAGCATGTAATTGCACACGGGCACATCGTGTTTCACACCGATGTTTGACATGACTTCCAGGGTTTTGCGTGCGCTACGGGGACCTAGATTTGCACCTTGCGCATCCGTGAAACCTCAAAATGTGCAACCAACAACGAACGGAAGAACGCCAACGCCGATATCGCAACTCCGTGACGGGTCGTGGTGACTGCATCTGCTACATTTCGAGGTTGAGAGAGAGAGAGAGAGAGAGAGAGAGAGAGAGAGCGAGCGCAAATGAATTCAATTTCGCCTGGTAGAAGCCAAAAGCCCGCTCCGGCGTAAACCGCACATTGAACGCACGGATTTGCAACCTCCGGCCCCCGGAGAAGCGGGAAAAATTGCACCGAAGCTGGGGAAAATGTTACCATTATCTTTTGGCCCCCCAACCCTGAAAAGAAGCACCGGATCGTTGGTGGCGCGATGACAAGCTGCGCATATCACGTGGTACCGCCAGTCAGCCAACGGTTGGTGCCCTAGCGTTGCATATGTCAACGTGGCAGGGCACGAAAATGCAGCTGTTATGTGGCGCAGGTGGCCCTAGCGCTGAGTTGCCTTTGCGAAGACGTCAGTTTCGCCGTGCGGCAAAAGTTGGGTTTCCATCTTTTGTCGCACCTTCGACGGGCCCACCTCGTTAGAGTAATCAGTCCCCCCTGGTGGGATCGTAATCGTGGCATTCAGCTGGGGTTTGGAGTTTTCTGCCGATGTCACGTGCCGGTTTGTGATTTTGAACAATTCTGAACACCAAAGCGTATGCGTGTGGGAGGCGTCGTTTAAAATTGATCTTTATTTCACCGTGCCGCGGGAAAATGGCGACCCTCTTTGGGGCAACGAGGCGCTTCGGAATTGAGCCCATCCGGTGAGAGAGCGTTCGTGGTATAATTTATATGCAATCAAAAGGAAGAGGATGTTTTTAATCTCAGACTGTTTCCAATTACGTGTTTAGAGGGTGCTGTTGCTGCTTACAACACCGAGCAAAAGCTGTTATCAGTGCGGAGAAAATCAGAATGCAATCAGAATACAACAAATCACGAACAGCTCGCTCATTTACCGCCTGTTCGTTACGTTGCCACTTATTTTCCCAACAATTAACCAGAACCCGCCCGGTCGTTCGATGCAAAAATGACTCACCGGCACCGAGGTCCTTGGCTTCACTCAACCCTCCTACGAAACCCCCTACGAAATGATAAAAAAGCCAATTCGTCGTTTGTCATTAAAAACACCTACACGCGGTGGTCGTGGTGCGACTAAACAAAAAAACAAAACAAAACGGCACCCATTTTCGTGCCGAAACCGTAACGCAAAATGAGAGGAAGAACAACAGCGAACAAAACCCGTACCACGCAGCCATCGAGCTCTCATTTGTCTTGTTGACTGGGAACTATTTTTCACCCAGGCGCGCAAAAGTTGCTCCAACACGACACGCAGCGAGCGTATATATATATATATATATACGCGACAGACAATGAGACGACATTACCGAATGGGTGGGTGGGCCGAAAAACTAAGCGGCCGCGTGGGGGAGATGGAAAATGGAATTGCTCCGGCTCCGGGTGCCCGGTGTTTTCCCGGCCAGCTAGCCAACCGCCCGGAGGCGCCAAACGGAAGCCGTCCGTTGTTTCTTCGTTTGTTTGTCGTACGCTGCACGCTTCAAACAAAATTTGAACGCATTCGCACACGGCACCGTGGAGATTGGTCTTCGTGGTGTGGCGTGGCTCACACTTTATTATGTGACATTTATTACCACCAACTTCTACAATTTGTACTTTTATAATGTGCCACCTTGGTGCATAAATCATCATCCTTCGGCAAATTCGTGGTCCACGTTTTGTCGCTCCTTCTTTGTGTCTTGAGTTGTTTTTTTTTTCTCTCTCTCTCTCTCTCTTATGGCTTGCTGTGTCTTCTCGTTTTGGGTCGGTTTTATTTTTTTTTTTCGGTGTCCTCACGCCCCCTCCTTTTAAGATTGCGAAGAGAGTATCGCGAATGACAGCAAATTGCGGGTAATAAGGGCGCCACCGGAATGGCGTCCGAAGGGTTTGTCGCAAGCGCATGCAAAGGAAAACATTAATTTGTTTTGCGAACAAGGAAATCTTTTCCCAACATCTCACGGTACGGTGGGGTCGATTGTGCAGTGCTTTAGAAGCCAAAAAAAAAAACAGCCATTTCGATATGCTTTCTCAGCTGCGCGAGCTGTGCGAGATCGAAAGTAGCTCTGATTACTTTGTTATCTTTTTCCTGCCGGCATGAATTTTGTTGGATTCGTGTTCAAACAGGGTATTTAAATTGAACGATTCATATACTTTTGATTGTAAACAGTTTAGACGTGGTTGTTTTGTTTCCTAATTATTCTGCATGAAATTTACGAAGGCTGTTTACAAATTTACGCTTTATTGCTGCAAGCAAGATAGATGGCGTTACTGTGTTAGTGGTCATTGATACTTTACCCTCGTAACGGTTGTCAGTTCGTAACGCCTCTTCAGAAACGTCATTCATTAGTTTCCATAGAACTTTCAAATTTGTATGTCAGAAAGCTCAATAAGTGTGTAGTTATTTACGTGTGATTTTTTAGTAACAGCTCAATTACAACGTTTCCTGTTTTCATAGAAGTAATGTCTAACGCTCATCGCATAAATTCTCGCCATTTGTTCTTCGGTTCAAGTTGTTGCTTTATTCAGACTTATCTCAGCAAAACTCGGCACCTGTGGATGTATGGAAAATCTAGCCTTAACCTTCTCGCCGGCATACAATATGCAGCTACGGATGAGACTTTTTACTTACGAAACCCCCGTCTTTTGCCAGCTGAACGAGCGGTGCTGCATTATTTACGCCAGAATTTTCCCAAAACCAGCACAGCGAAACGGACGATCGTCCCCGGAAAGCAATTTACAACATTCGCCCCATCAAACCCGTGCGACGCGAAGCAGCACCACTCATTCGGTAGCGATATCAACAGCACAGCAAACAAAAAAAAAACAGAGATCCTTTCACCAGATAAAAAGAAACGGCTTTCAGTTCTAAGTCGCCACCGCCCGGAGCGGACGGGAAGCGAAACCGGAAGTGCACCCAAAAATGGAGAAGTTTCAAAATTCAATTTACAAATAGTGCAGTTTGGGAGCTTTTTCTCGAGCCCGGAAGTCCGGATCTTTTGCGTCGTGGCCGGTGGGTTATGAAGTGTTGAAGGCCGCTGACCGGGGGCGAAGAAAGCGAGCTGCAAAAGCGCCGTGTAAGAAGTTGCTCCTTTCCCCGACCGGGCATAAATGTATGCATCGAATTTAATTTAGCTCACGAAAACGGCGCTTCCGGAATGGTTTACTTAGTCAAGCGGCACTCGCCGGTCAATCGCCTACCAGGACACGCGGTCGTGGCGCAAAAGTTTCCCATCTTCCTGCCCTATGTGGCCGTCTTGGGCGGAAGCGTGCTGTGTGCGAAATTCGATACGTGCACGAAGGTGTATGTGTGTGTGTGTGTGTTACGGCCCAGCCCCCAGAAGGATACGGATCCACCCGAGCGAACGACGCACCGGAAGTGAGGATGGATATTGAAATTTATTGCGCATTCCCCGGTTTGCCTGCCACAAAATTTATCTCGAAAATCAATTAGTTTTGATTAGTATGAATTGCAATGCATTTATATTTATCAGATTGCCCGGCACGGAGTTCGGAAACTCCCGTTGCTTGGAGGGTGCATTTTCCTAGCACCCCTGTTGGTTGGTTGCTGTCTCGCTATCGTCCTCGAGTGTAGCGCATTCCAACGCCCAACTCAACAGCATAAACTTAATAATCTGTGTCCTTCTTCCGCCTGCTCGGCAACGATTGCCGTACGCGGCGTCGTTTTCCAGTCCACAATCGATACGATATCGTTCGGTGGCCACCTTCACCTGCTCTAGCCTTCGCTCAGGTTCGCATAATTTTCCACCTGAACGGAACATGATCAATGGCGCGACCCAAGACGCCTGCAATTAGTGTGGCGCTGTGCGTTCAGCACCCGGCAAGCGACACAATAAATCAGATGCTCGTTTTTCAGCTCGCTGAACCCTACGCAAAGGATCGGCACCATTTCCACGCACAACCACACCTGGGAAAACTCCGGTCCGACTGGTCGACGAGGACGACGCGTGTTTCGGTGTGCGGAATTAGACGTTACCATCGTGATCTGCTGTGCCCGTGAACGCCTTCCTAACCAGGGGTTGTCGATCGCAACAACGACGATGACGACGACGACGACGTTGGTTGTTGGCATGGTGCGTGCTTACGCATTTTACGCAAATTGAGCACCTCGTCATGGGTTGGTGCGAGTTTTTAATTGACATCCCAAGCCACTGCCAGGAAACAAGTCGAACCGACGAAGGCACCGATGCAACTTCTGAGCCCGCATTTCTGCCCACGACGACTCAGCTCAACTGCGCCGCGATGCTTGCGGTAGGCTTAGCCGTGTTGCGATGGATGAGTCCTTCCAATCCCGCGGAATGGACACAAGTTTCCCGGAACATACCCACAGAGCGCAGAGCAGCGCTCGGTTAAAAGAAACTTTACAGTATTTCAAATTACTTCACGCTTGGACTCGCTTGCAGTGGCAGGCGTTGCGCAGCCAAACCACCAATCCAGCCGGGATGTTCGGCAGGGAACCGTTCGGGAAAAGTTTCCCTCCCACTCGCGTGCTCGTGCACCTCCCCCATCGGTTTCCCCGGGTAACCTGCGTCCTCGCTCGGTCGCCACAAATCGAAACGAGAAATGTAATTAAAAGTTTCCCATTACGATTCAAATATTTGATATACACTTTTTTGACTCGCCCCGTCCACCATTTTCGAGTACATAACAGGACCCACGGACGTGGACGTGGCTAGCGGGGGCCTCGGCCACGGCTTAACGGTTTGGCTTCCGGCGATTTGTCAGCGGCAAATTAGGACGTGGAAAGTTGTGACGTTTGCTAAACTGAAAAACATAATTCGAGCCGCGTCACCTAGCGCATGGATTTCGTCAAGGCTCCCTTTTTTGTGTGGGTGAGTCCCGCGGTGAGAGGGTGGAATTCGAAAGCGGTGGTTCGTTCAATTCGTTCGATCGGTTCGTAATCGGTTTTTGATTGGGTAAAAAACCGGCCCCCCGCTTCGCCTGTACGCGCGGAAACTTGCTCGTGACGGCGGTTCGGTGCTGGGAAAAGTTTCTATAATCTAAATATTTCCAGCCGAGGGGTTGGATGAACGTGAACGTGAAAAACGGGGTGACCAAAAAGAGCATCAGCATCAGTTGTTTCGGTAGCGCGACAGCCACTGTGGGCCGGCTGTTTGGCTGTTGAGCGAAGTTTTAATTATTTGCGGAAAAGCTTAACACACGCTTGCATTTTTAGCATCGTCGTGATTATTTTTAGCGCCAAGCGCGGTGGTACAGATTTTTCCCGACCGCTGGGAAATGTGTGCCCGTAACCAAATCCGTCTAACGATCGAGCAACAAGCGCTTGGTGCGCTGGTGATTGAATTTGGAAAACACGATCAACATCAGACACGTCGGAATACCGCCCCGAAACAACAGGTTTACAGGTGTTTCAGCACGATGGCAAGGACCTGACGTTTGAAGCAGGATCCCTCATCACAAGGGAGCTCCCGAAAACGAGCAACGTCAATCAAAGTTCATTTTGTAGTTTATTAAATTTCTGATTATGACGATATCGAGCCTTGTGGGAAGCTGGCGCGCCAACTTGCAATGCTCGTTACGCTTGAGCCTACTCCTGCCGGAGGAGTCCTCTCCGACGGCAGGTCCTTCCGAATCGCCAACCCGGATCGGATGTAAAAACACGCTCGTCAGGTCTGCCAGCCAGACACAGCCCTTCACATTGTGCCTTTTCCACCTGGGTGTTTGAGAAACAATAAGCCTCGTTTACGCGAGGGCCTCAACCAAATCTCGCAACAGGAGCCGCATCCAGATCGTGCGGATGTTTTGCTGCGGGTCGCGGGTTTAGCTAACATCATTAGGGTCATTGTGTTTCGGATCCTCTCCGGTCGGGCTGGCTCGTACGTATCCATCGTATCGCGAACGTCCATCACATTGTCGCTGGACTGGTTTCGCCGGCCGTGCTGAATTTGCTTTTCATTTGGGTTGCGTTTTTCGCGCCCATGCCCGGGCACCCGGGTGTGCAGATAATCTCCGGCCCGGACATCGCGACCCAGCCAGCCTGTTGCTGGTTTTCCCCGCTTTTTCGCGGCCATTGCAGGTGTCAATTCGGTTGTCAATGAACGGGACTGAATGCTCATTCGCACGTCGTCCTTTGCGACGGTGGGTCCGTTTTATCACAAGGTCCTTATTGCATCGGGCGTGGTAGCGCTTTTCACACGCCACGAATGGTGCCGCGTGGGTTTGGAAAATTCAATTTCCATCTCACGCGGGAAACCTTTTCAAAACACTCCCCCCCTGTGTGTTTTTTTCGTTGAGTTTCTGTGATGGAGGAAGGATTTTTGCTACGACCGGTTGATTGTGTGGTGTGTGCGCTGAACTAATAAAGCTTGTTTTTTTTTGCTCTATCGTTTCAGGTAAGCGCGACAGGTTCCGCAACCCGCACTGGGTGATGAATAAGTATTTTCTTTTGTCGAAGTAACGCAAATAATGGTCCCCTTTCACCCAACGGCACACTAGTCACACGGTTTGGCGCATACGAGTAGCTCGTTGTCGGTATCCTTGCGCTGGCAGGATTTCATTACTGAAGGACGACGGTGCATTCTGGGAGCAAAACTTTAAAACGAAGCAATCTCGGAAAGCCAACCGGACGGGCGCGTAAAACTTTACAGCCATTTAACGGCGCACGGTTCATTAGGGATGAGACTGGGGCTGCGATGAGACGATGAGATTAAAAATTTCATATGATTTAGCGTGGCTGTGACGCGACCGTAAAGTACGTTACGGCATTGCCCACGTATCGTTGCCTGTGGCCCGTGGGTTCAAACCACACTTCCAGCACCACAACCGGGTTCGCCCAACGCCGGCAATCTCATCAACGGTTTTCGCGGGCGGGCACAAACTTAATTGAAACATTCCTTGTCTCGCCCCCAGCCACCGAGGGCTAGAGTTTATTGAAAATAATTTGGATATTTAGCGAAATATTCCTCGCACACTTGCACGCGACGAGCCGCGTCTCTGAGCACCGTACCGGAACAGGCGACGGATGGGCTGGGGGGAATAAAAATCTGCCATAAATAAACAAATCTCTCTAATTATGTTCCGTCGTGTGCCGGTAGCTACCGAGGACAAATTAGAACAGCACGCTTCCAGGAGTGGTGGTTCGCGAGGATTCCTGCCACGGAGCGGAGCTATTTTTCCCGCCAGGACCAACCTCACGGTGCGTTTTTGAGCACACACCCGGTCTGGGTAGGATCCTTCCTGGCGTGCCACGAGCGGCTCTCGATTGTAACATGCATATTTCATTAAGCTCACCCCGGAAAGACAGATGCCACCACCAACCGGGTGGAATCGTCCGCACGAAAGTGCGCCGGTGAAAAGCCGCCCTTAAATAAAATGACTGGAATAGCAAATTAGGTTTCATACTTCGCGGCGTCCCCCGGCGTGACAGTCTTGCCATCGATATTCAGCAACGACAAGATGCTCACCATCCAGTTCTTTGCGGACAATAGTTGAAGAATGGGACGTTTTTCGTGCAAGAGATCGCGCGATGTTGCTGTTTTCAGAATTACATTAGCATTGAATGCATCACCGTCGAAAGGCTCTAGGGTTAACGGCAAGTAAGGGATGCTTTTTAAAAACCCATCATCTCAATCTCATCCGATTCGTGGGTTGTCTTTCATTTTTAGACAATTTCATTCCAGTTTTTAGGACGCACTCACTCACCTTACAACTTCAAACGTGGTTTTCTCGAGCAAACAGGAGGCATACTTACACTCACTCAAAAAGAAAACTCTGGCAGAAAATTATTTATGATTTATGCTTCAGCATCACTTACGGTACGCTGCGGATGTAGTTTCATTTCACCATTTTTATTGCTCGCTTGTCTCACTGGCTCTTCAAAGTTTTGCGATTGCCAAGGCGCTGCTCGAGTAAGCCGAGCTTCACGAGATGTCTGCGTTACTGCGAGAGTGCCCCCTTTTTTGTTTTGCCTGTGCATTCGATGCACCGGAATGACGATTTGCCGGAGCATCCTTGAGTTTTGTGTGTGTTTTTTTTCTCTCCCCAGCAAGATCCAAGAAGACGAACTTCCACTTGCCATCCATTTTCGAATAATCAGCCCACAGGGCACACTGGTTCCGGTTTTCGTTTGAAGGTCCGTTGCAGTCTCGGTTGAAAAGTTTTTGACATTTTCCATTCCCCGCTTCTAACGAGCTCTCGCAAAGCGCATCTCTCGGGCGGCTGGATGTTGTTTTGATTGAGCTGTGCAGCGAAAAAAGAAAGGAAAACAGGCGAGATTTCACGCTCAACCTAAGCGCTGCGGACCGAGCGGACAACACCGGGCAAGGGGCCACTCGGGGCCAGCTCGCAGGACGAAAGAAAAAAGCTTTCCAAGGAAAGTTGATTTCATAATGCGATTCGCCCGCGCTCGCAGTTGATTATAGTTGGTTAGCGAATCCCGCAAACAACGGCACTAACTCGCAAGTTACCGTGGAAGCGCCGTGTCCCTTCGAAAAGGTGCCTTCCCGCCGGTGAATATTACAATTTCCCGGAATAATTGGTTGCCCGGTAAAGCTCGGCATCCAGAAATTAAATGAGGTTCTAGCAAATTTGGTTTCATTAAAAAAATGCATCCGAGCTGAAGCGAACAAATTGCCGCCACAAAATCACCGCAAGCGCCCTCTAATTAAAGCGAAACTCACGAACTGCCACACAACCGGTGTGCCACAGTGCACTTTTCCACCCCATCCCGGTGTGTGTGTGTGTGTGTGTGTGTGTGTGTGTGTGCGATTCGAATCAAACTTTTGATCTCACGCCCCTACCTAACCATCATCCATTAGGCGCGAGCCCAACGACCCGTTTGCATCTTAATTTTCGCCAAGACTCAACCGCAACACCTCGGCACACATAAATTTTGCGCTCTGTTTGCATATCATCAGACTCTTCATTTTTTTATGTCCTTTCTCCAGCCCTTTTCCACCCACGCCACCCTTCCGTGGTGCCAATCAGTGCGCTTTCAGGTGCGTTTCGTCAGGAAGCATCTCGTTCTTCGCTTCCGGCACACCAGGAGGGAGCGCGAATTCTGATTATCATATGTTTGTGTTACCGATCGCACCGGGGGACCGGTTGGGTGTAATTGAAACCTTCGCATTCGTGTAAATTTTAATATTCAAATTAAAGTTTATGGGGTCTTGCAGAGAGAGAGCGAGGACGACGATGTTGTTCCATCCCATTACTGAAGCCGAACGTATGGGGATGATTGTCTGTGTCTTGTGATTTTCTTTGCGAGCAAGAGCCACCCACCACGACATGCCATTTCTCGAAAGCTTTTAGTGCTTTCTGTTCGTTTTGTGGGCTTCCATTCCGTTCCGTGTGCGCTCAAAACCGCCCAGATTAGCACGTGCGCGCTGTGGAAAGTGTTTAATAGATTTGCTTACACACTATTCCCGGGTTGGGCTCGCACGCCGAGAGATTAATAGGCTCGAGCCTGGTGTGGCGTGGTTTCACCCGAATAGCGAGAAGGCGATTTAATCCCGCTGCTTTCTTCGGAAAAATGATGGGTTTTCGATTCGGCAGGCGGTGTTGTGATGCGCAGAAAGGCGCACAATTGCGTGACGCGTGTGGTTGTGATCTCACGTGCGGACGGGACGTCTGCTTGGCGCCGTGTCGCCGGGATTATGGATTTTAATTGAATTTTGCAAAACTTTCACGCCACTTACACGAGCCTAGGTAGGTTACGGGCAGGTTGGCCCCGAACCGCCGTGGAAGAATGCGGGAAAATCGGGCGCCTAAACCAACGAGCGGAAAAGCGTGTCCTCGGAACGGAAGCATCTTTTCCTGGGCTTCTGTTTTTCCCTCGCTGGTCGCTAGGAGATTGTGAGGTTTGACGCGTTTATGCCAACACGTAGGCAAAAGGCAACCATAAATCTTATCCTTCTCGCCGCGTGGCCATTCGCTGTTCGTGCCTTTTTCCACCTTGACCGAAAAGGTGACCTTGGCTGGAGCAGCGCTTTTTAATAAACACGCTCGTTTGGGAAAATTTCACACAACCCCAAGGAGGGGTTTTTTGGCGAAATATCAATGCGCGTCAGGGAGCGCTCGATACAAACCGTTCGGTCGGTTTGGGCTTCGTTTCGGGGATTTACTTTTGACTACGCTCGGTTTTTCCACCACATAACGACCCATCTCCATCAGTAATACTTGTCGGTGGTGTTGAAAAAAGGGATAAAGGTTCGCTTCTTTTTTTTTTGCTCTCCTATTTTCTTCACATTTTTACCGCCCTTATAACAACAGCAGGCACAGCGCTACTCCGGTGCTTCCGAAAATTGCTTTGCCGATTGAAAAATGGCAGCGAGCTGCACAATACATCGCTCCCCCAGAAAGCACCCCTCGAAGGATCGAATACCGGCGTCTTGGGGTGTACACACACACCCCCACCCACACACGTATTCGAGATGCGTGGAGGGAAGAAGTTTTAATGAGTTTTTAAATGTAATTGAAAAGTTTGGAATCCACTGAAATGATTAATTAAATTTTTCATTCCACCCTGACGGGGGCTTTGGAAGACGACCCGCGGGACCTTTTCCGTACCAACAACGAACGGGAACGGCACACATGCAGGCGTCAACCCTGCTCAGAACCCGTTTCTTTGGGGTTTGGGGAGCAGAAAAGGAACGAAAGAAAACACACGCACAGCCACAAGGGTTTTTCTTTCGCATTGCGTCGTGAACGTACACCGAAAGACAATGCTAATTACTATCCTTGTTCGTGATAGGCGTGATGGTGAGATAATTTGTTAGAAAAACGGGAGACAATCCTTTACCACCGGTAAGGATGTGACGGACACAAAAGCGGATTGCTTCACCGAAGTGTTTGCAACAAGTTCGGGAAGTTGCCATTCTTTAGCTAGACGAAAATTCATTCCCTTCACCGAGCCAAACTCGAGCTATCGGCATTCACCCATGGGGGGTTAGTTTTTATTCCCGCTTGCATTCCAAACCAACCGAAAGTAGAACGATGTCAATAGCACCGCTGATTACGAAACGCCCGTAATAATAATAATTACGTTGAATATTCAGGCACGCTCACGAAAAAACCCCACTGCCAGTTGATTGAAAGCGCGCTCGTGAACGCTTTATTCGAACCATTTTGTCCTTCCCATCGCAGAGACAAACTGGCCGTGTCCCAGTTTCCATCGGGTCATGTCCTGCACCGTGTGCTCATCCCACCAGCGAGCGCAACGAATTCATTCCGTCTATTTTTATGGACCGCAATAAAAGAAGACCTCATTTGGTGTGGCACACGCAGCGAGCGAAGCATAATTTGCTCTCCCGTAAATGCCCTATCAACTGTCACGAGATCATGATATGTGTCGTCCTCGGTCTACGGTCCGGTTGATCGCAAGGAGGCAGCCACATCCTGTTGCTGAAGAGCCAACAGGACGTGGATGGGACGGTTTGAATGTCCACACTGCACTGGTCCATAGTGGTGGGCAATTTTCTATCACTCGGTTCAAGCGCGTCCAGTATTATTTATAGTTTCGCCCGGTTGGCGCATTGTTGGCCTGAATTCTTTTATGGATTGGGCTTGCCAACCCCGAGAGCATGCGAGCGGGTGCTTAAGTGGGCTCTAACTCGATTCCTGCACCTTCCTGTCCCCAGGGGGGCAATACCAATTGAAGAAAAACCTGGCGGAAATTATTCCCATATTGAATTATGTGTCGTGTGCTTTTACCGCTTTGGCACTTTCTTGCTCCTCATTGCCTTCGTCAGGATCGTCCAACCGGCTCGTGACGATAATAACGCACTACAAACGAGAGAGAGTGGAAAAAAAAATACCGTCAACCAACGAAACCAACGAAGCCAATCTCAAGTGTGCCGTAGTGCGAACGTGCGAGTAGCTGAAGTGCTTAGTAGGAGCGCACTTCATTTGACATTGTACTAGGATGAAGTGCCTGCGAGGAGTATTATCCTTCCAGGCTTGGCTCGCGTGAACGTATGCACTTACGCACACAATCGTGCTCACTTGCGTGACGTCGTCTGCACGCTGACAGCGCTGTCATTCGGTGAGTGTTTACATTCGTAAACGCGATATCCTTTCCCCGGGAGTTGGAGGCCTAAGTACTTCATTGGTTGGGGGTTTAGGAGTTATTTGGTCTACAGGATGCGTTGTCCTGCGATATTAGACAACGGGTTCGATTGTGTGCTGGCTCTGGGGGATGGCAATTACTCGTGTGGAGAAGCCGCCAAAAACGGAACACTAAAAACAATGAACACTTGAAGGCACTGGCGTCTTAAGGCGTCTTATGTGTGGTTTAAAGACGCTCCCAAATTGAATGTCACATCCATTAGCCTCTAGGGCACCCGGTTTGGTGTCGTAGAACAATGCATTATTGTGTTCCATATACTCGACACAAGACGATGTGTGAAGCAGGAGAGTGTGCTCAGAATATCGCCTTTCATCGGGATTTATGCAGCTTGTGTTCAACTTTGACCGTCATCAAAAATCATGCTCACAGGCGGATGTTGTCTGTTGAAATTATGCAGTGGGTTGTAAATAGTGCAACAAAAGAAACCGATCCCGATTGGCAATCGACATCAAATCTCCCACAATTCGCGATCATTCGCGACGTGCGTCGAGTGGAAAAGGAGTGTCCTGAAAATTGGTCAGGCGGAGAAAATTCAAATTAAGCAATTTCGTGGGGCTATTCAAATGAAGTTCCACTGGTAAAACAGGATCTGCGTCTTCTGACTTTGTTGTCTGCCTGCCCGTGGATCCCACACCCGAGCACCTCCATCAAAATAGGCCCTACAGGTATCGCTCGCCCTTCCGTTCGTTCGGTTGCTCGAGCTTTGCGTCCGGATCCTGGCCGCAGGACGTTCGGAACCGTAACGACCAATGTGGAAAACAACGACTAAGAAATGGGGGGGGCAAATTTTGTGCATAAATTTAACCAATCACGGAACCAAACCAAACACCACCCTTTCCACGGTTGCAGCGTTGCGACGCGCCGTAACGAAGACAATCGGATAAACACAAATTCACCGCGGGTTCCAGGATATCACCGGGCCAGGGAATCGATGCGAACGAATGCGAAGCGACAGGAAATTAAGATACAACCCCCAATAATGTCAACTGGGCGTAGAGGGTGAAATTGTGCGCGCGAGTTTTATTTTCCTTCATCTTCTTCCCGTTTGTGCGATTGAAAGATCGTTAAAGGCAACATTCGAAACGCCCCGTCGGTGGCAGGTTTTTTTTTACGAGCGGCAATCAAAACCCGCGCAGGTTTACCTTTCCCGGTTGGTTTGTTTTCGGTTTTGTTTGTTGCTTTGCTGAACATTTATCGGATGCCTTTTTGCGAACGGTTTAATGTGATACGGGGCAGCCGTTGGAGCTTGCGCGCGGAAGCATTTGCGATCAAGCGATCAATTAGCATTCGATACTTTACATCCAGTAAATAAAGTAGCGAACGAACCGCACCCATTCGCCCGTTTGGTGTACGGCGAATGGCAGTGAATGGTAATTGTGTGTTGGCATTTCGAGCGTACGAAGAACAGTTGCCTTCAAAGCATTAGCTTGAATCGCTCGTTTTATTTGGAAGAAACGCACCCAATACTTGTAGCATCATCAGCTGGCTCAATATAAGGAGTTTTCCATTCAAATTGCTGCAAGATTCACCCCTTTTTGATAAATATATCACTACCCTTATGCTTGTTAAACGTTTTAAAGCCCCTTAGCTGTGCTTAGGAAAGACACTTTAGCACCAGTTTAAAGTAATAGTGTACCCTCCGAGCGGGTTACAACCATAAACTGCTGCAATATCTGTGCCATTGAGGCGCATATGGAACCGCCTCATTTGCCGATCCGTCACGATGAACGTTTTGCTGAACTTTTGCGTGCGTGGCGGAGAACGAAAAGTTAAAGCTCGTTTCATTACGCCAAACCCCGTCTGCATGAGCTGCTGATGGTTCGCTTCGGCTGATTGCAGCATTCACAGGAGGACGCCGTGAATCGGCACCGTGAGGCAAATGAGGCTGAAATGACGCTTTAAAACATCTTCGAGCATAATCTCTCTCTCTCACTCACTCACTTTCCCCGAGTGGGAATGAGGAAAAATCCCCAACTATAACGCCACAAACACAAGCGCGCAAGCACACGGACCCACATCTGTTGATATGGTTTTGTGGTAAATGGTTGGAAAAGCGTCTTGCCACCCCCATCCCGTGAACGTTTTCCAAGAGCCCGCGCCATGGCGCAAAAACCCCTTTTCCGACGACAGTAATGGAACAGTCTTGGGTTTGCTGGGCGCGCGCACGCTCGGGTCGAAGAAAACATCGCAAGGAGCACATTACACGACACGATAAATGCGGATTATATTTCTTCATTATAATGCTGGTGGAAGCCCCCAACCGGGGTGGGGAATTTTTGAAAGGTACGAAAGGAACGACGGAGAAAATCACTTCTTTCAGGGCGCGCAAAAGATGACGACGACGACGACGACGATGGCGACGATGGTGCTGGCACTGAAGATTCTAACCGATTGGATATGTCTCTAATGAAAAACACACTACCCCATCGTGGGGCGGTTGACGTGGCAGCATCCTCCTGTTGCTGGATCCTGCCCTGGGTGTGTGTGGGTGTGTATGTGTGCGAGCTATCGACCCGACGCTCGGGCTGGAAACTAGACCGAGAAACACGGAGCGAAGCACGAGACAAAGGATAAAATTATTGATATTTTACGATGAAAATTATCTCATGCGAAAGATAACAAGGCGTCTGCAAGACGGCCCCGAATGGCGTAAGATTAAAGCGAGGACGCCGACGATCGCACGGGGGATTGTTTATTTTCTTTTTAAGGTTGGAAGGGAAAGGAAAAAATATGGTAGAACCATGACACCGGCTACCGATTAGCAGCTCAACATGCCAGCCCCTAGACACGGGATTGAGGTTTATCCGAGTCGATTCCTTCGAGCTGGCCGTGCCGGTTAGAATAGTTTGGAATTTGTGACCGATGCCGGGGCGTTGGGGATTACTGAACTCTTGGAGATGTCGTTTTGAGTGTGGAAGAAACCCGGTCTTTTTGCGATGGATTTGATTAGTTTAGCCCGGGGGGAATAACGTAACGTATAAAGCAGCACAAAGTTGAAGGCATTCTCAAGCGAAACAGCGTCACAGTGCGCTGCATATAAACATGTTACAGTGCAGTGCGTTAGTTGTGGTGAGAAAAGGTAGTACATTAGTTCACCCAACCCACCAAAACGTAGCTCAAGAACTCATTAAGCCATCCTCATTAAGCCGCGGCCCCGTTAACCTAACAAAGTCGCAAGAAAGCTACGCTTCTCGGAAGGAAGCGCCCGATAACAATCACAATTGGACCCTTTCCAATCACAAATCGACGATAGGGAAAAAGCGTAATGAGCAAATCGCTGGAAGGAATTTTCACCTTTTCCTTCGGTGACGCAGAAAGCGCTCGGTGGGAAGCAAAAACAAAATGAAATAAAATATAAAGCCAAGCTTCTCCCGGGCAGTATCAGCGCTTTAATTTATTCTAAAACGGGACGGCCACGGCACAAAAGCGCAGGAAAAACAACCGAACTTTGAACTCGGATCGTCCCCTTTTCCGGTGATGAGTAACCTCCGGGGTGTTTGCTATTAGCGTAATTGTTTCGCAATTCTATGTCCGAGCGTTAAAACACGGGAGCGCAGGAGTTTGAAGACCGAAAGCAAAAAAACAAAATGGACACCAGCGCCGGACAAAACTCACCACACAAAACCGGTGCAAGCAAAGCAGGCGGTGGCTTTCAGCCGTAGCTTAAAAACGTTACAGCACGCTCGTAAAATAATGACGGACACCCGGTTGGGCCGAGAGATCTCGTTTTATGAAGTCGTTAAAAAATTTGCCTGTCGCTGTCTATCTGCGGCCTGCTGGGATCGAATCCGATCGGGTGCTGCCTGGCTGAATGGTTTTCCATTAGTGAAATTGAACTTGCGCGGGCTTCTTACTGACCGTCTGGGTTTGAGGCGAGGGCACTTACGCCACCGTTAGCAAGTAACGCCCACCCGCGCTAAATGCGAAAGTTGAAATTTTGTGACGCAATTAAGGACACCCGCAGCAGGACGCAGGAAGGTAAATGAAACATAAATAATACCACTCCGTGGAGCGCGAGCGGATGCCAAAGCAGGTGGAAGTGCACTCAAATAATGAAAGTTTAGCTAATTCCTTTAATACTTCTTGGACTTTGGGTTCGCTCGTTCGAGCACTCGATCCACGGGCATGAACGGCAGCAATGCACGCGCCCTTAAATTACAGACAGCCATCAAACGGACGAAGGGTTTTCCCTTTTTGGCGCTTCGGAAAAGCCTTACCCCGATTGTCCGTCGTTGGTCGAGGCGGAATTGAATTTCGAGCAGCGGGTTTGAGATGGAAAGTTATTAATCCTTCCGGCGGATGGTGAATGAGGCAAAGGTGGGCTCGGTCCAGATCAATCCATCGTAACTTCGTCCACTTGATGAAGGCCTCCCAAATGGAAGCGCGGGATGGATGTGGATCGGTGATGTGGATGCAATAAATTTTTACCCCTCCATTGTTTGGCTAATGTTTGCTCGTTTTTAATGGGTTAAAAACTGTCCGAAGTGGCATTACCGAGTCGCATTTCCGAGTCCGAGTGCCGGTGCGAGTGTTAGAAATAGCACTTCGGGAAAAATTTGTTTTTCCCTCCCCCCACACACCGTGCGCGTGCCAGGCCCTTTTTGGGGGCGGATGCTTTTCACAAATCTCTCACCACCGGGATTCCGGTTCCGGTTGCACCGGCGAGTTGCAGCGGACAGATTGCACGTAATGCTCACCTCACGAGTGGCTTGATGAAAGCCGGTCCTGGGTGGGTGGTGGTGCTTTAATCCACTACCACGAACCCACTGGCCACCGGGCCCAGGACCAAGCGCAAGTAATAAATGCACGCCACTCGGGTAGCATTATGAAAGTTGTAAAATGAATAGAGATAAATCAAATGCCAAGAAGGCGCGCGCAAGGTGGTGTTATCCTCGCTCGAACTGGAGCCACCACTGGCCACTGGCAGCTTCCCGGATGCGGTTAGACTAACCTTTTCCTCCAGCCTTCCAAGGGTGGGTGGAAAGTTTGGCCCTATTCGGGTGCGTGGGCGCAAGCGAAGGGATTCTTGAGCTGTTGGGTTTGCACGAGGTCGACCCTGCACGAGAATCATGAACCACCTTCATCATGCATCAAGGTAGAGTCTTGAAGGTGTTCATCTCGCACGGCGGAAAAAGCCAAGCACAACCTGGGCACACGCCGGCCCGTGTGCGCGTTTGGGAAGCCCTGGGGGTCCAGTTTGCCGGTAAGCAGCCCGGGACCTTCGGGAGCGCTTTTTGTAAGTGTTAATAGTAGACTGTAATTAAGAAAGTTTTCATTCAGACGACGTTCAATTAAACCGTTGTCGTCACATGCCCTGGTCAAGCGGTGGGAAAGTTGGGCGCGTGGGTGGGAGGGTTGGTTTCCATCGCTTCCGTGCTGATCCTTCGCGTCGTGTGGCTTGAGGAAGCAAAAACAGCAAAAAAAAATAGAATAAAACAAAACGCCCCTTGGCGGTGGATTTTGTTGTGACTTGTTCGAGTCAAAAGAGCGCACGAAACACGTCGCTCGGCGCTGGCCGGATCGAGTACGGTGGAGTTTTCTTTGGAAAATCGCGCATCCTGGCTGCTGGTGAGCTGCTTTCGCCGCTGCCAAGGGAGCATCATGATATCGTGCGGGAGAAAGTTTGATGAAGCCCCTTTGGGGGAGTCCAAACTCCAACACTTGGCCACACTGTCGATCTTGTTTCGTTTTGTTGCTTTTTCTTGTCAACCTGCTTCGGGTTAATGATGTCGTCACGATCAGCGATGGTTCTGCTTTCTGCTCTACAACGCAACACGGGTCTAGTGATAGTGTTGATAATATAACACGGTTTGCTTGAGGCACCAGAGAGCCAGAGCGTTTTGAGTGGATTTTTAGCAAATTTGGATAAAAATCTCCCTTTAATGAAACCGTTGTTACTTGCTACCTTTCAGTAGACATAAAAGCTCTAGAGAGCAATCAATCCAACGAAGAGAAAGCTGATGGAAACGCTGGGAACCTCAAAGAACATGTTTTCCTTACATTAAACAGCTGCAAAATAGAGTAACCTAAAAACTGCTTGCATTTGCTACTGGGAAATTGTCTCGAAAATGATCGATTTTCACATGGTGGAATAATTTTCCCCATATATATTTTAGACAAGACTCATCTGGCACTAATGTTCCACGTCCATCGCGTCACAAATAACACGGATATTTGAGTCAAGAAAAAAAGCCATCTCCATCCCAATGATTTGCCGACTAACTAACTCACAACTGCGCCTGACGCAGCCAACATCCACCGACGATGGAGCGGTCGGTTTTCTCGCGGCGCTTCATTGGCAAAATGGACACACCGTGATAGGTGTCGGCCAGTTTTGAATGACACGCGATAGCCGAAAGACACCAATTCGTCCCTCATCTGTGCCCTACCGGTCCGGGGGCGAAATTGCATTTCTGACAGCCCACATTTTCCACAATTCCCACCGACGAACAAACGAGCTCCACCTGATCTCCAGGAGCCTGTTGCGCGCCACGCAGCCTGCGGCGCGTTGTCATTGAGGTGGATCCGGGGGGAGGTGGTGGGCGAGTTTCAATTAAAATGATTTCGTCCCAGCTCGCCCGGCGAAGCCTGTCATGCTACCCATCATTCAAAGGTAATTTAGCCACCAGCAGAACAAAGCCGAAGCAGCTGTCAATTATAATAACGTTCCATCTTTTCCGATTCAGTTGCCATCAAAAGCAGAAGGCAACCCCCAAGGTTGTGGGGTTCAGTTGGGGGGGGGGGGAGGGAGGATGAGTTTTTAAAAATTAACACTTCACTAGGAATTACTTGCTCCCAGGACTCGTGGGCACTATCTTGCGAATCCGCGCACTTCCCAAGGACGAAACCATGCGAATGCTCGAATCCCGGGCTGGGAAGGAACGCCCGCGGGAGGCGCACGTTGTCATTTCCATGAAATTTAAACTTTGAGAAATCCCGCTTTTTTGTGTCTTCTCGTCTTCATTTTCCTCAACCCCCCCCACCCGCTCGACCCCCTCCTCAACCATCCAACGAGCGCAAGGATTGTCGAGGACGCACCGCGGGTCAAATCACATCCAGGTGTCGCGCCCTGTGAAAAGTTTAAGCACCTCGCGGGAAAAGCGGGCGAGAAAATGAAAAGAAGCACGACACAAAAAAAAATTGGCAGAAAAGCACGGTCGAAAACTCGAATCCGAAATTTAAATTCCTCGACGATCCGCGCCGCACGATCACCGGTTGTGGAGGAGCCAACGATTTCCAAGCCAACGGGACGGCAAATGATGATGGACTCTTGGTATGTTTCCCACCCCCCGACTGAGAAGGCGTCCTTTCTCACCTCCTTCCTTCCTCTTTCCTTCCCTTCATCACCGGCTCACTTCCCGCGTGGGTGGTGTTGCGCAGAACCCCAAGGCGGAGGCTAAATACTCCCAAGGAGATTAAAAGCTACGAGCCAGTTCACGACACAAAGGAATTCTTAATTAATTAGCTTGAATTATTTGTTCTATGCTCCATTGTGCGAACTTTTCGCCGGAAGGCACAGCCGAGAGTGCGCGAAAGAGGCAGAGTGTGATTCGCACCCCAGCACCGGAAGTGTTCGCGTTGACTTCGCGTGCCGCGCGCGAGAGACAAAAAAGAAAGAAAACTCGGGAGCCAAAGTGAAACGTTGTGGTTGTGGAAAACCCCGTAGACTTTGGCAATCATCATCGGCGGCTTTTTGATGTGTTATCGCGGTGGCATCGGTTTTGCAGAGGTCGATTGTGTCACCGCGCCGGATTGTTGCGGGCAGCGCAAGATACGATAAGGTCCTTGTGAAAGGGTCCTTGTGAAAGGGGACCCGCTGTCGTTTAATTGCATTGTTTGCACATCCTTGTTTAGAGGCGAAAGTTTCACCCTTTTGTCTAACTTCAACACAAGGGGCAGTTTCGCTCGCTGCAGGGCAATAGTTCCGGTGGCAAAGTTCCGTTTGCGCCACGACGCGATCGATGGATCCACTTTCACTCACAATCGGACACGCGCGTTTCCAAAAAACAACGCCAATAAATGTAAAAACGCGGTCGAAGTGCCTATAACTCATCGGGCAACAGCTGCCGGTCGCCATCTGGCCGGGTTTAACCCGTTTCACGTTCCGGCGCAAGGGAAGAAACAACAACTAATGCGTAATGTGGGGCCCGAGTGGGCCCCCGGAAACTGGGAATGGAAAGTTTCGCCTTTTTGCCAATGGAAAAACGCCTTCGATTTGGGGCATTCAGTTCGCGAACGGTTGCGATTGAGGCGTGGGGGGGCAAAAACCATAAATCATCTCGGCCGGAACTAAGAAGTTTTTGGGGCTCCGGTTTTGGCCGCAGCTGCGTGGCGATCCTGCGTGCCTCCGTGCCCCGGTGACAAAACATTCGTTCGCAAATTAATAGGATCAACTTTTGACGGTGGCGCTTCTTTCGCTGGCAAGCCGATTTTATTTGCACCGCCTGCCGCTACGGCGTAGGACTACTCCGTAGGGTTTTCCTCTTGGGGAAAAGTTTCGCCTCACGCTCGTGACATGCTTGCGGCTTAGTAGCGTAATTTTGGCATTTAGGTGTTGGAGCATTAACCGTGCAAGATTTGAATTTGAGCTACGCCGGAAAGGTCGCTGGTGGGGGAAACTTTTCTGCCGAGCCTGCGAGAGCAAATTGAATATCGAACGAATGGAGGGAATGAATTTTTGCTTAAGCATTTTATTCAAAACAGTCAAAGAATGGAAGCAATTAAGTGTGTCAGGAATAGCGAAATTTCATTTTTTTGTTACATTACACACTTTTTATATGAGCAAACGAGAACATAACATTTGAGACTAATTTCACGCCACTTAATGGAAGGAATTCAACTTACTTGAGCAGTTTTACATTCTGATTAGTCATCATGCTGGTGCTAGTAGTGTTTAGTTGACTTCCAAACTGTCAATTTGAATTTGCCTTAAACGTCAGATTGATTGTCAAGCAAGAGTCACCCATTTTTCCGAGTACATAAAAATATCTTGAGCCTCTTGAACACCTGTACAGAGCAACAACAAAAAAAGCCATCCATCTCGGCCACTTCCACTCGAATGCGAACGTTGGAATAGCGACTGACGGTCACTTTGAATGTGTCGTAATTGAGCGGCACACTGAATCGACCAAACCGACCAGCCAATCAGTGTGCCACGTCACGGTACACCAAAGTAGGCGGGTCAGTATGCAAACGACAGATGTCTAAATAATATGATAACCCAGGCAGGGCCGGGTTGGATTAACAGCCGCTCTTATCAGCCGACCGAGGTAAAACCCATCGGCCATCCTGTCGACATCCTGTGGCGTGGTGCAGGACGAACACTGCGGGCTGCCAGCAGAGTGCTAGCATCCTCCACCTCCATTGGGTTGATAAGTGTAACGGAAAGTTTGCTCCACGCAACGCAGCGGGGAGAGCATTCCGAGAACGCCAACCGGTCGGTTGATTAGATCCCCCGTGCACGAAATTGTCACACATGCACACGGTTGCCAGCATGAGATCGCATGATGCAACAACCGACCGTGTCCTAGTTTCCACCGTTTTCCAGCTTCCTTCGCGCTCGGTTTCGTCGGATTCGTCGAGATTATCTGTGCTGACCTGTGCCGGGGCGTGGGTGGAGGGCTTTCTGCGCTCAAAAATAAACCCAATTTACGTATTTCAAAAGGATGATTGGATGGGCCGCACACAGCAGCAACAGCACGGAGCAGTTTTAATGATTTACTTTATGCTCGCTCGCCCCATCCCGTGGGTGACGTAATGCGGCCGCTTTCTCCCTGGGCTGTGTCCCTGTGTCGGGAATGGGGCCAGCTAAACGGCCACTAAATAAAATATGCCCTCCCACGGGAGCCGAAGACATCATCATTCGGTAATACTATTTGATTACGCAGTACAGCATGATTAATATTTACATTGCTTTGAACGTTTTTCGGCTTCTGCCGGAGTGCCGATCTGATGTTGTCCTTTTTTTTCCGTGCGCCTTCTCGAGCCGCAGCTTGCTTGATGTAAAATTGAACACCATCAACATCGGTTGCTGCCGCTCGATCCGACCCCATTGAGCCCGCTCGGGTTGTCGAATTGTCGGCCAAATCAACCGGCAAACGGCGAATGGAACACGCGCGCGAAAGAAAGAAGAGAAAGATGCTGCAGATATTTATTTACCACCTTTCTTCTACGGCTCCTTCCGTTCCGGCTGTGTCAATTTGCAACCGGACGGAAATGTGGAAAGCGAAAGGTTTGCCAAAGGATGCGCGGGATGAAGCTGGGACCAATTTAATCAAGGGTCTTACATACATATTGAGCAGATTGCTCGTCAGGCAACGGATTGCCCTCGGGACTTGGCCCGCGTGTAATGTCTTCTCGCCTAATGCCTCGTCTGCATTAAATGCCGAGATTTGCCCTACTTCGCGGCTCGGCCTGTTCGCTTGCTCAGCTCGAAAGATGGCTTTTCCTACTCGATTTTTTCCTTCTTCTTCTTCTTCTTCTTCTCGATCCCTCGCATTATGGCATCGATGAAAAGCGCCCGGAATTCGGCACCGGAATCGGGAAGCATTGATGAAAATTCAAACACCCGCGCGTTACGTGACGCGACGACTCATTCAATCAGTGGCGGTGGATTTTCCGGATCACGTTCGGCTCACTTTTAATTTCGTTCTCTCTCTCTTTCTCGAAATCTGGCATCGTCCTTTTCGCGGAGAGAGCAAAATTTTGAGGTGCAAAAAAAACGGTATGGACAGTAACACGCTAGATTTGTATCACTTTTCCGATCTGCAAACAACAACAGAGACCGAAGCAACAACACAACACACACACACATAAAAAAACATTCGCCGTCTGCTCGCGAACCGAAGCCGGAAACAGTCGTAAACGGGTGCCATAAAAATCATCGCTGATGAATAAAATATACTAATCCTTTTACCCCGGGCGAGCGATTCCGCAATCTCGGTTCATCGCCAAAGGCGGTTGGGAAAGCTGTCCGAAAATAGGACGGCAGGGCCACCGGAGGTGTCGGCACCGGATGTAGATGGTGTTAAATATTTAAACCAGTATCATCACTTTCCCTGTCCCGTGTCTGGCCGCTATTAATGCTGGCTCTGGCAAACTATTCGCCCATTATTTCGCCCAGTGTGGGGCGGGGGCGTTTTTCACCTGCTTGTGGGTGGGACAGCGTGCGGTGCAGCAGAAAGCTGTAAAAACACCCCCACCAGGACATGTTGGTGGTGGGCTTCGTTGCAAAAACCCGAAATCTTCTCACGTTTTTCGGTTTTGGTTTTGTCTGCATGCAACAGCGTCACCGTTGCTTTCGCAACCGAAGCACCTAAGCCTCGGGTGGGATATTTATTGACCAAGGTGTCAAGCCACAAAACCGCCCATCACTGCCCATCCAAGGCAGGTGTTGTCTACTGTTGTGTGAGAGTGTGTTTTTGAGAGAAGCAAAAAAAACTGATGTGAGAGAGATTGTGTAGTAAACTGAATGTTTCGAACAACACAAACGATTTAAGTATTATAAAATGAAAGATGATGCAACCACACTAAAACTAACGTTTTTTGTTCAAATTAACACTATTGATAATTTGTAAGTTATGTAGTTTTGTTTAGGAAATCAAAGAGCATTCAATTTGAAATTAGAAGGCTTTATAAAACATTAGGATTAATGTGGTATAGAACACAAATAAGTCGTACAAAATGAAAGGCATGATAAATTTGTCAAAAATAAATTGAAGAATTAAAACAAAAATGCAACTATCATAAAAGTCATCATCCTAAATCATCATGAAAAATGGCATCATCATCATAAATGATTTGAGGTGACTGGCTATCCATAGATAACATTAAAAATTGCTACTTATCATAGCATTATGATTGTATTGATATTATCACTCTATACAACTACTCATCATTTTTATTTAAAGTTTAGTATAAATGTAAAAAAACTAGTAATTTCACTACATTCCCATTCGGTTGAGAAAAATATCTGTGAAAAGCACAAACAAAAACTTCAGCTAAAAATAAGGCTGTAAAAACTAATGCACGGCTTCCACTTCTACACAATTCTGGGAAAGTTATTCCCAGACTAAACACATTTGATCGGCATTTTACTGTTCAAATATAGATTTTTTTTGTAAAATATTTACATTTCTACAAAAAGAACAGCTGCATACAAGCTTCGTATGCATTAGCTTTCGTGTTTGAGTAAAGCATTCGCTGAATGTTATTAACCATACTAGCACAAACATTTGTACTAAAATGGCACGTTTATGCATTTACGGTTCCATTTATAGCTCCAATGCTCCCAATGCAGCTCGGGTGTGCAAATATATTGCTTTAAAATCAGTTATTGTATCAACCACACAGCGCACAAACAATATGTTGAGTGCATTAGTCCCGTTATAAGCTCATAGTTTATTTTTTTTTCTCACAGAATTTTTGTCAAAAAACAATCGCTCATAAATCCACCACGTTACATTGCTCTGGCTCTGGTTACGATTTCTACGAAGGTTTTATTTTTTGCACAAAAATGCTTCCAAAACAATCTGGGCGAAAAATGCCGTCTCTAATTTCAGCCCCAAAATAAATTCCATTAAAAAATGCATCACACACACACTACTAACAGCTTGTTTGTTTGTTTGCTCTTTTCTCCACAGGTAAGCCAGCGATAACAGCTTCCAGTGAACGAATGGGAACCATCGTCCCCCCGGTCCAGGAATGGGGGGGTGTAATTTTGGGAAAAAACAATCCGCTGCACTTTATCCACGCATGCTTCAATTTCATAATGAAAGTCCGGTTATTATTTGGTTTCGCTCATCACTTTTCCGGCACCATCCTCCGGCAAATGGCCGGATGAGGCGACTCGTTCGGCAAACAGACATCCATAAAAATATTAATTTCATTCCAACGTGTGCAGTCGCTTGCCTGCAGGTGCTATGGGCAAACGGGTAAACACAAAGTTGGAGAAATATTTGAGTTTCGGTGTAAATAATATCCATCAAACAAGCTCAACCAGCATGCCGTGTGTGCGTGTGTGTGTGGGTGTTTCTTTTTTTTTGTTTTTGCTTTCTCGTTCCACTTCCGAACCAAACCACCCCCTTTTTATGCAACTTCATTGCAACACGTGAGGCTGGTAAATCCGCTGGAAAAACGTATGTTTCCCTACCGTACCCACTCTCGGATGCTTTTCCTCCGCGTGGAAAACCCTCACCTGAGCTCCCAGCCGAGCCGCAATTTGATATCTTTTCGGAAAATTCATTTCGAAACGAAACGTGAAAATCCCACCGCGGGCCCACGTTGGCTTAATTGCACCCGGGAACGTGTTCGCGTGTTGGCTAGCGTGAAATTGTTGCTGCAAAACGGGAAAACACTTCGCAGTCGTTAATGAAATTGTAAAAACCAACGTTAAAATCGGTGCGTTTCTCGTTCGTGCCCCTTTTATCCTCCGCGGTTCCCACTCGTTCCGTGGCGTGCCTCGAACGAGTACTATCGGCTTGGGCGCGCACCGTTGAACGCTGGGTTTTCCGAACGGCGTATAAATCAAACATTTACCACCCCACCAGAGCCAGCCAATGTCGCAGAAACGCTCACGGGGAAGTCCTGGGAAAGCGGGAACTAATTAATTTGTTTTTAACCATGTAATTTAAGTACATTACATCGGGTGGCTTTTTTTCTTTCTTCTCTCTCTCTCTCTCTCTCTCTCTCTCTCGCTCACTCCCCATGGGGGCGTTTCAGACTCCCAGGAGTCGGTTCTTTGAACCGCGTGACTGGATTTGCGTATCCTTCTTGACTTTCATCGCCATTTCCCTGGCTGTGGTTCTTTCTCTTTCTCTCTCACACTCTTTGGCGTGTGCAGATTTCCCTTCACACACACCCACACCGATCTCCTGGTGAAACGATTTAATGCTGAATTATGCACTCCTCGCCATCACACCCGCAGTGTGTGCGAGCTTTCATTGTAAAGGTAAAGGTTCCTTTCCCATGATCCTGCCGTTTTATTTTTGTGCTGTGCGTGCATTTCCACAACCTCCGGATTTTCCGGATCGAAAACAATTCATTCCCTGCCACACACTGAAAGCGCAGCACGCGAGCGAGAAGGCAACAAAAAAAGGCCGCTCCGCAAGCAAGCCCACGACATAAATAACTGCTTTGCCATCGCTCGTAAATGTATCAACAACAACTCTCTATCAGTTGAAGCATAAATATTGAATTACATTATCATTAATTGTTTTGGTTCCGCGCTCGAGCTCGAGCCTACTTTGCTTGTTGCAGTTTTTTTTAATCGTCTCCCTTGTTTCGTTTTTTTTCTGCGCGTTTTGTTTTGCCTCACCACGTTGATACACTTACCTGTTTCATTGTGCCGTTGTGGGGGAGTTTTTTTGTCGTTGTTTTGTTGCCATTGGTCTCCGTACCGCGTGTAATTTCACTGATTGTGTATGAAGCACCGCGGTTTTGCGTTCATTATTTACGAGTGTTAATGTGACGTCTCGTCGGATGGGTAATTTTTTGCTTTCTTCACATTCGCCGGTGATCGCTTTCCATCTCGCGTGCAGTCACGAACGGAGGGGTTGGATCGAATATCGTTTGCTGAAGCAATCGAGTTAATGTGCAATATCAAATTATGGAACGATTAATCTTTATGCGTTGCATACAGGGTCCTTTTTTTAGTCAATTTGCGTATGACACTTTGACTGCCAAGCGTTTCTTTTTAGGAAATTCAGTTGAACGCTACGATTCAAGCGTTTCTTGCTCATATGTGTTAGCAAAAGTTGCCCCGGGCTGTAATTGTTCAAATTCTAGGTTTGTGATAAAATTTTGAATTTTATTACGCTCTTATGTATTCTTGTTTTTTCATAAATTTTATACTTGTGCCTAACAGCTGTTGTAAATATTCCAAAATGACGTTTCAAAATGAAGCGTTTTTGCCGTCATTCAAAAGTGCGTGCCATGGCCTAATTGAAAAAAAATACAAACAAAAGAACACTAAATGGCTGACGGACAGTCAACGTGTTAAAGTGTTCGTTATAGGATTCTGTCGGGAAAAAAACGCCAACTAAACGTTGTTCAATATACTTATTTAATCTGTGTGTTTGCTTATCATATCATAAACCTTTTGTAAGTTACAAATGTATTAATGAAATTAAACCATAAAACTACATCACTCTATTTCAAAGCGAAAGTGGAAATGAAGATAAATGTGAAAAAAATGGTTCTTATTTAAATATTTCGCCCCACCCCCCAGGCGGCTTTAACCAGACCGATAAACGGTCACGGGTGGTGCATTAATTATTTTACTTCCCAATTAACATTGCGCCCCGAGGGCCGTACTATCCTTCACTGCCATGGCACGTTTCAGCCGGCTCACGTGCTTCGAAAGTAATCGAAGAAGTTTCTTCTTTTTCTACTCCCCCCCCACCCCCCGCATGCCATCGAAATGGTGCGTGGTTCTTTCGCTTCGATACGGCGTATCACTTCAATTATCGACGCGTAATCCTTTTGATCCCAAGCGTCGGTGCAGCGCCAAGCCCCGGAATTAATTAAAATCACTTTTTCGCCAATGGTTCAGGAATCTCTTTTTTTTTGTGTTCGTGTGTGTGTGTGTGTGTGTGTTTTGAGTTCACCAAACTGATGCCTGTCACCGGCCATCGGCCAGTTCCGGTCCGCTCCGATCGGGATGAGCTGCAGGGAAAATCTAATTTGAATTTGTATTCATTACAATATCCCCGCGCTGGTACGCGGATTAAGCGTACATCCCAGCAGGATGCACATATTCAAGCGATCGAGTCAGGCCGGCTCCTTCGAAGGGGTGTCCTTCGGCGGGTGTGTAATTAAAAATTGACTTCCCGATCGAGATCGCCCTCGGGACTGCCCCTGCCCGTGACGTGGACAGCAAGCGCATACTGATTTATTTCCATTTAATCAACTCCTCGCACGACAACGCAAAAGACGCACTCGCCTTTCGTTTTTGGTGCTATAACAAAAAAAAAACGAAGCCGCAACTGTCGTTGTTTCTTCCTTCCTTCCTTCGCCACCACGCGGAAGTCGTATGGCAAAACATAATTTACATAGAAATTGCATTTATCATTCGCAGCTTGTTGCCCTTTTCGAGCACACCACGCCGCGCGTTCGAGCTCGCCCAAAAGGACCGCTTTCCGTATGAAAGACTTTGTAGTTGGGTGGGCGCCTTCTGTGCGCCTTCTTCCCATATCCCTGCGAAAGGTTCTTCCGCACGGAGAAGCGAAGCACAGACGAGAGCAGACACACGAAAAAAAAAAACACCAACGTATAACGCAACAACAAACGGGTCCCTTACAAGTGAAAACGCCCCTGCCCAAGGCCGCGTGTGCATGTGCGGTTTTGTTTACACGCAATAATCATATTCATAAAACGGGATCACACATAATTACATACACACGCGCTCACACACACGGGTCTACAGGCCCTTCGAGCCCTTCGAAATCGAGCTATCGGAGCCAGTGCAGGCCTACACCCTGTTGCACGCCGTTTTGCTATTGGTCTCCCGTTCCAGGTGCCTTGTGCGTAGGAAAAGGGGAGCGCAACACACTGTTCGATGACACACAGGACACGCAAACTGCAAGGACCTTCGCCGGAGCAGACAGCGAAGGGGGACGGGTGCGTGCGTTTGTGTGATTTTGCCATTTTAATGTCTCAATATATACAATATCAACGTTCTACAGTTACGGTCGCGGTTCGAGAGAGAGAGAGAGAGAGAGAGTGAGGCCGCCGGTTTTACCGCCCATTGATGCGTAAAGCCTCGTACGTGGCCCCACCCGTTCACCCACTATCATCGAGGGTGCTATCTAATGTAAACAGACCTCCGTCTGCCCACTAGCCGAACGCCTATTTTGAATATATCGATTTTTGTGCCTCACTCGCTCGCTCGGAACCGTTTGACAGCTAAGCCACCGGTTCGACCTGTTTCGCACCTTCACAGGAAGGGTCTTTCGTGCTGATGAAGCACCCCGATGCCGGTGTTGTTTGTTGGTAAGGACTCCGAGTGGGGTGTGGAGCTCTTGGTCGGCTTGGGTTATCAGAAGCCACCCAACTGGCAGCCCAAGTTGGCAGCTGCAGCGTTTGAAATGAATGCCAGCAATCATTACACTCGATTGGAAATTCGGCTGAACCGGGGTGGAACCGGGGATGTGCTGTTTCATTTTGTAATCACAATGTAAGGATGCAGCTGGAAAAAGTGAAAAAAGGGGGGCACGATTCGCCAAACGGTCCGGTGGAGTTGCGGCCTTTCGATCGATCGATCGATCGAGCTCACTATCAATTATGTCACAGGTACAGGAAGTGGCTGATTTGAGGCGGCAATAGAGCAATAGTTGGATTGTTTGGTGGACTTCTTGGCCGGAAGGGAAACGTTATTGACAAGTACGGCAATAGGTTTTGTTTTTCTGAACTTTTTTGAAGGCTTCTAGTGGCAACGGATGTTTGATAAGCAAATTTGGTTGGTTTATAATGAAGTTTATGAGCCAGGAAAAAGCCATGTTTGTGTAAAGATCTTGTTGTGATGTGCTTGGCTTTTAAAAATAATTATTAAAAAATCTCAAAACACAATGTTGTTTTCTCTCTTAACACCTAGAGTGCCACGCGTTTTTTTAAAAGAAATCCCACAGAATGCCACGATTCAAGCGTTTCTTGCTCATATGCGTTAGGAACGATTGCACCGGCTCTAATTCTTCACTTTCTACGTTTGTGATGATTTTTTGGCTTTCTATATGTTCAGTCGTATTTATGTTTAGTCATAAATTTGGTATTTGGGAATAATAGGTGTTCTAAATACTCTTAAATTGCATTTTTCGTCATAAAAAAAGGTGGCATGACATTCTGAAAAATTTGCGGTCATCCACTTTTTGGGTGTGGACACTCAAGGTAGTAACTATATTTATTACTTTTTTCATGATCTTTTAAACTAATTGACAAACAAATAGATCTAAGGAATAAATAAATTACAAACATAAAAAAAAACTATCATTTATGGCTCATTAAACCGGCGGTAAATTGGGCTCCTCATAAAAGCAACTGAAAAGAATGGCTTTCCAACCACTCAGAATTGTCGTACAGTTCTATGGTTAAAACCCAAACGCCATCCTTCCTGTGACTTTCGATTGCGTGCAGAGAAAGCTTACGGTTCCCATTTGCACGCATCCGGCCCACGCTGATTGTTATGGAAGGATTCACGAAACCCGCTCGATGCTGATGCACTACACTCCCGGGACATGTTCCATCTCACGGATCGCCGGAAAGCCTCGCTCGAGTGACTTAAACTACTTAATGGGGGTGGGTTTTTATTCTCGTTTTTTCGGTGCAACTCTCGCCGTACCGGCCATCAGCAGACCGAACCACGGCCAAGAAGTTTTCCAAACCGACCGAATTTGCGCCCGTACACCCGGGGCTCAAGCAGGGCCTCGTTTCAAACCGGCCTCACAATTTCGCCCGGCACTCGAGATAACAAGTAGTGGCTTGAAGTTGATCGTGTTTATTTCCAGCAGCTTTCGTTAGGCGTAATTGTTTCGACAATCGAACCAACCGGGGCCAGCACGATGGAAAAGCGGGCGCAAAATCAGGCAACCGTGCGGGATCCCGGCAAGCGAGGATCCGTTACTGAGGATCTCCGGCAGGCAAATGGCATATTTTGCTCCTTGCTTCGAGTGGGGTTAGCGTCGAGGACTGCCGAGTTTTGGTTTTGACTGGCTTTGTCCGGCGCCTTCACTCGATATCCCTCGATGCACGGGAAGGGCGAACAAAAATAAAGAAAAACGTTGTCTTATCTCTCGCTTGCGGCCCATGCAAAGGTAGGAGATCCCTCGTGGCGTTTGGGCCTCTCTGACGCACCCGCCAAGGCGGGCTGAATTTGGCGTTAAAGGTTTCGAAATCCTTCAGTTCGATTTTTTCAAATGAAGCATACAGAAACGAGAAGCTCTCAATCAACGTGAGTCTCGGAGCCGTTGGTTCGCCGGGTTTGGAGGGAATCAAAATACGACATCTTTGCGCTTCAAGACCCGGGATCGATATGCACACGGCAGCGCGAGTGAGCAAAGGGTGCGCCGGAAAAGGCCTCCGGAGCGGCCAGCGAAGCAGAAGTCGAGAATTATTTTTCATCCCCTTAGTGCGATTATTCCGTGAGTGCCTCGTGATGGGTCGTCTTGCCTCGGGATCCGTCAAATAATACCGTCCGTTTCGATCCGTTTGGAAGGAAAATCTTGAGAAAACCCGGGAATGCAAAAGGCACCCCGCAAATAAGCAAAAAGTTAACAAAAAAAAAAGAGGGAAAAAAATATCGCCAGCCCACACAAAAGGCGAGTTTAAGTGCCGCAAGGCATAGTGTCAGTTGCCCTCCCCGGGAGGCACAGGAGAACATTGGATGGAGGCTTGACTGTTGGGTGGACAGGGTTGATAACATCCCGCTCGAATGGTTCCATGGCCTTCCCATGGTTTCGTGGATTCGTCCTGCACATCCGTTTCGTTTGCGTTTGAGCTGCTTTTCTGGGTTTTTGTGGTTGTTGTCCTTCTTCAACCAAGAACTCCCAACCGAGATCGCGGTAACCTGGTTGGCAAGCGCTTTCTCGCAACTCGACCGGCACCGCACAACAATGACAGTAATGCGGATGAAAATATTGCACTAAATATAGATCGCTTGAATGAATGGACGGGGTGGTAGAAAAAAACGAGAAAGATTTTCCGGCAAATAATGCAACGAATGGGGGTACGCAAAACTAAGCAATGGAACTTGCCTTGAATTGGAGCGAGTTATCGAAATGGTTTACTTCTGTCCATCGAAACTGTTTGATACTTAACCTTTTATACTTAAACTTATGACATTTAGATTTAGAGTTACACATCGTCTGTTTATCATATGAAACTTCTATCAGATAGTAACATTACGGTATAATAAATTGCTTCCATGTAATTTAGTCTAAAAAACAGAAAGACCTATCCGAAGCCAAATATATGTTCTGAAACAGGTATTGGGCATTCCCTGAAAACGGAATCATTACTCAAGCCCATTAGCGGATCCATTTGAGCGTCTATTTTCATCATTTTAAAAAGTGCCCTCCCCCCTCAACAGTGCTCAAAAAACTGCAATTTCGTTTCAAATGAACTTGATCATTTAGATTTTGATAAGCTTTCGCCGAACACGCGCGCCAGCGACGGAAACGGGGACCATCTACACCGCGTGAGCCATTTTACAATGCAGAAATCAGGTCAGAAACCATAAATCTGCACCAGCGGTTCATTATTCGGACCGAACTGGCGTCCGGAATGGAGCATTAAAACTGTCTCGCTAAGCTAAATCATGCTGCGTGCATGGAGCACACAGGGTCCAGGCACACGTTCCCGGACCGATCGATCAGCTTTATTACTGGCGTCCCGCCGAGAGTACGTTCCATAAAAATGTGCCCGTGCGCTCGATGTCGTCCTAAACTCGCCCAATCGCGGAAAGGACGCCCTCACGTCGGCGTTGTGGAACTCTATATATATAAATTTATCACTCTCTGTTCTGCACGACCCGGATAAGGGTGTCGGATCGGTATCGGTTCCTTGTTTTTTTGTCAATTGTTTGTTAGCCATTGACTCGGTGCAGGGTATGACGACGACGACGAGAGCATTTTATAGCGATAATTGGTTTCATTACCGATGGTACATGTTTTGCTCATAAACGCGCACGATTCGACTTCACACCCGTGGTCGATCGTGTGTCGTGTGGGTGTCATTTTTAGTTCCATCGCACGGTTGGGCCAAAGAAGGACGTTACCGTGTTCGATTTTTCTCAGGCTCACGCGTGAGAATCATACCGCATCATACATCGGAATCCACCATCGCGCCATCACCGTCATGCGTCGTGGTTTTGTTGATGAGCTTGCGTGCTTGTCTGGGGATCGTATCGTTTTCGGTGTTGGGATCGAACGTTAGGTGAAAAAAAAAAGAAAATTTCCATAACGCACCGCACACACACGCTTTAAACATACATTCCAACGACAAGGAAAAAAAAAGTTCCTTTGGAGCGTCCTTCGTGGAGGACGAATTTGACTTTAAACCATCCAACATCCAGCGGGCATGGTAGCAGACAAAACGCGACGACAGAAACGCCACCAATGGATAGGTTTAAATTACTGCTCCAACCCGACTGCGGGTGGTGCTGAAAAATGCAATTCTTCATCCATTCGGCGAAACACGATCTTCGCAAGAACATAAAACCATTCTGAACCCACGTACGCACACACACACATACACGCCCATTCGTTCTCGTCCCCCTCTCAGCCACGTTCGTATCCATCATTCGAAGCAAAAGGATTCGCCGCAAAAAGGACGAACCACGCGGGTTTGGGACTCGGGTGATGACGGGAAAATATGGTTGACGATTATGACTGTCATATCGTTTTCACTTCCACCGGATCGATCCATTTATGTTGTTTCGGGGAGGGGTGGGTCCTGGGGCATCCCACCATGCTATCCTTTTTGGTATCCTTTTCACCGGTCCAGCCGTGCGCAAGCCGCGTGCCAGCAAGCATTCTCCCTCATGCGCTCGGAAAAAGGGTGGATCCCTTTGGGGGGATCCTTGGGCGACAACGACATACATATATATATATATATATTGGCACTGGAATGATCGGTTTCCGTGGGCTCAAAGTGTGCTTTATGTGTCCGGCGCTGTGATGAACTGCCGGCAGATGGCAAATTCTGCAACCATAACCGCAGCTGCGGCGGATGAAGCGCCCGATTCCCATTCCCCAGGACACCAGGTCTGCTAATGGTTCAATCCGAGATGCGAGAAAGGCACGTTGGAGGATGGAAGGAACAGAATTTTGAAACGGCACGAAACGAGGCGACAATCGACAGATACCAATGTCGTTTTTGCGGGGGGTTATGTTGGATGAGTTGGTTTTTTGATTTTCAAACTGGCTTGGAAAAATGTTCGTATTGCGGTTGAATATTTGGCACTAAATTATAGATTGGATTGCAGGACGCGTTTCAAATGGGTGAGCGTTTGCGAAGAAAACCAATGCAATTTTTATTCTGTTTGATGAAAAATGGGGAGCTCGATAGCCGAAGCGTTAGCGTGCGGGACAAACACACAATAGTATTGGGTTCGAATCTCTTCGCCTCCACTGTACGATGGACTGACTATCCCAGCTACGAAAAATTATAAGTCACAGAAAGCCTTAGCTAAGCATCG
Organism: Anopheles nili; assembly: GCF_943737925.1. Classification (NCBI taxonomy): domain Eukaryota; kingdom Metazoa; phylum Arthropoda; class Insecta; order Diptera; family Culicidae; genus Anopheles; species Anopheles nili. Next base: position 43,138,529 of record NC_071292.1, read on the forward strand.
CAAAGTAGGCCATGACATTACGACGAGCTCTCTCAATTGTGAGCGGGTCAGTAAAGAAGAAGAAGATGAACAATGAGCCCTCTACAACACAGTATGCTTTGAGTCGTCGAAACAAAACTGCAACACAAAACCCCCCATTGGCTCAAAACACACATTGTATTTTGAACGTTAAAAAGCGTGCCCGAGCTCGCGTTATTACACTGTAAAAGCTTTTTATGACCGCTCAACTATGTTGCCAAGAGAGAAAGAATTGGAAAGTAGCCATCACACCTCATTCCACCGATAATGCTCACAACTTTTCCGAGGAACACTTTGACGAACCGAAAATACACCGCCAAAACACGAGCTCTCTCGCGCACCCGAAAAGGTAGTTTCCGCTGCGTGATTAATATTGTTGTTCTGGGAAAATTTTCCACACCCGCACGAGGAAATTTTCCTAACCCAAATAGATCAGCCCGAAAGGCACCTTTCGGTGTTTTTGTTTGTCCGAACGGACAAAATAACAAATAATGTAACATATTAAGTGCATTAGCCACATGGAATGGAAAAGTAAGCACGCCCTTCCGAAATTGGGCAGGACAATGGCGCTGGCGAAAAACTTTCGCTCAAGATTACCGTGGGTGGGCCGGGCGGCGTGGAAACCGTTGTGTGGTCATTTTCTCCTCCGAGAGCACGAAACTGTTCGACATAAAAAGAGTCGTACGGCGTCGTTGATAATGATGATGATGATGATTGCGATGGCGCTTGGTGAAATAAATTGTAAACCTATCCCGCTGCAAGAAACCGTGCGGTGAAGTGAAGATCGTTAAGTAACTTTTTAACGTCGGTAAGTACGTTTTGTAATTGCCGTTGGTGGAAGGAACGTCAAAAAAAAGCAAAAAAAAAAGGAAAGGAAAAAACTTTTCCCACTCGCCCACTCGACGTGGCATGTTCGCTTGGACCGAGTCGGACCGGAATCCTGGATCAAAGAACCACTTACGGCACACGGCTGCCACGGTTTGTGCGCGGCCAATGATTTATAGATTGTTTCATCTTCGCTTGCCTTTTGCAGCATGAAACTATTTACATAATTTCTATTTTCCTCTCGTGGCGATTGATCTCGGGCCCAGTGCCTTTTATGCTGGCTCGCTCCGGCGACATTCAGCCACTTTAAAGCCGTTTCCGTTTACACCGCAAATGGTTTCGCCACTGGGCAGCGGTGGCGCTTCAAGGGCTGGCCCTGGCCCTGGGCCGGTCACATCATCCGGTGGAAAGTGTGGGCCATGAAACTTTTCACATTACCCAGCCCGCGCCGACCCAGTACCAGGGTTCCATCGCGCACCGACGGTGACGAGGAAAGGCAAAATCAAACGCCGGAATGCAGACGCAGCCAGAGCCGACCTTTCTGTTGGAATAAAATATGATTAATAGCATTTCAGTCGAGCGAATCAAATTAAATCTAAATAAAATAAATTGGCTCTCCGCAGATCATTCGTTAGGTATGAGCCGAGATCATTCGTTCCCCTTGGCCGTAATACACAACGTGTGATTATGATGAATATTTTCTCGTGCCACGGAACTTTTTGCTTAACAAAGCGAACGTCTCAGAGATTTTGTTTTTCGTCAGTTAATCTGGCGATGTGGCAGTCAATTTTCCAGTGAAATTTCCTGGCTTTCCCGTAAACGGAACGATATTTCCCGTAGAGAGGCCTAAAACGCTTTACGCTTGTGAAGATAAAGAAGATAATTTATTCTACACGGGTTGGAAGAAATGTAGCACTTTTGTGGACTTTTCCTAAATTAAAACACGAGACCATGTGAGGGAGCTTCATTTGTTACACAAATAGCTTTTTGCTCCGAGGCTAAACCACTGATTTGCGGTCTTACAAGCGATTCCGTTGGCTTCCTGCTTATGCTCCTGCCATAATTCCGAATCTTGCCAAATCACGGCCGCCTCCAACAGAGCCACGTGGCTGTACAGGATGTGAATAGTCGCACTAATGGCGAATCACATTTTTCTTCTTTCCACCCTCCAGCACGCAATCACTCACTCCCCGGGTTGTGGACCATCTAATCTAGTGGCCAACCTCGGTTACCCCATTTTGGGGGATGGTTGTGGCGCAATGGAACCACCGCTGTGAATTGTACACGAATCGGTTATGCTGTCAATGCGCACGAGATGGCCGCGATACAGTGTGGCCAATTTTAGGCCGGGCCGTTCAAGCTCGGAAGATCAATAAACCACAATTGGATTATAGCATATTCGAACGGCTTTTGGGAAGTGCGAGTGAGTGGGAGAATTTTGTGGCTTCACGTATGACAATCGCTTGAATCGGATTTATCTGATAGACCAAAGGATGGAACAAACATGGCCTGGCGTTCTTTCGTTGCTGGCGTTGTTTCCTCAATTAGTTATTCCATTATTCCAAGGGCTAAAATTAGTCCCAGTAAAGCTTACACCTATCTGTGCTACTCTCCCAATCAACGCACGCAATTTAAAGGAATTTTCCATTTTCCGCTCGAGCTTTGTTATTGCTTGCCTACTTGAACAACAACCAACCACTCGAGCTTCGGTATGCAATCAATTTCAAACAATCGCGTGGCGTAAAAATCAATGCCAAATCATTTCCATGCCCACCAATCGAACCTGCCCCCTCCGTTTTTGGCGTACAATTTTAGTTTCGCTCGCTTTTAATCATGACCTTCGGCTTTTCCGCCTAACCTCATGCGCCACAACAAAACTCCCGCTTCAATATGATTAATTAACCACAGATCATTTGCAAACGGAAATCGTGTGGTTTTGTCGTCTCCGGAACCGTTTCTAAGCGACAAAAGGGGTTTCTCCGGTGGTGTTTTTACCCTAGCAGGCGTGGAAATTGATTGCAAAAACGAAACAAGAAGAAAAAAAGAACCCGAAAGTACAGAAATGGTAAACCTGTCCCCGGAACGAACCACTCGCACCGGTACGTGGCAGTTTTTGGGAAGTTTTGCGAATCGGATATTGATTTTGCTTCACGGTTTTTTTTCCGTCCATTCGCGGAATTTAAATTATGATGATTGCAATTCTCTTTTAGCGTCGCAATTGCGAGTGATCCCCGCGGAATGGCAGTGGTTTATCTACTGAACCCCGTAACTGGAACGGCGTCACGCTGGCAGGCCAGGAAATGGCTCGTTCACTTGGGCAGCTAAATCCCATTCACCGATATTATCCTACTCGCGCAAGTACCAACCACCACCGCGCCAAGTGCAATTTGAGGCTTAGCTCGAAAGCCCGAACCACTTCCGTCAGTGCCCGAACCAGTGACCAATTATCGCGTTGTCTGCTCAAACAAAAGGGCAGGTTTGCCCTTCCCAAAGGACCGCAGTCATCGACAGAGAGCGTGGTGGTTGAGACGTTTTATATCAGCGAAAATAAACAATGACATTTCCCACAATGTCTGCTTGTCTCTGAGGTTAGGCCAGCCATGATGAAGCGGGAAGATATAAAAAAGAAAACCACCAGCTAGCGGGCTCCTTCCCCAAAAAGGACCACTCACAGGTTTGTACTGCCATTTGTGCGTCACGGAGAAGCGGGAAGAAGAAGAAAAAAAAGAACCGCAAGCAAATAAAAGAAAATCACAACGTGCGATAATAAAAATAATAATCGTAAACATAAAATCATCGCTCCCCCGACAAGCGAACCATTTGCAGCGGAAACTGCACGGCTTCGTTCGGGGGAAGGAAAAACTCAAATATCAAAGCCACGTTGAGGCTGTGCTGCTGCCTGGGAGAAGAAGAAAAAAAGCGCCAGGCTTTGTGGCAAAAGATGTTTGAGCAGTTTTTACATTATTCATCATTTCAGGGATGTCAAAGTTGTGGTTAGTAGTGGAAAAGAAATGCTCACTTGCTGGTATTAGGTTGAAAATATGTTCACAAATAAGAAGCGTATCTCACCAATAGAAACATAAGAGCTTTTTGTATTATGTACTCAAAAAATAGGATTTCTTTTGCAACTTAATACAAATAATAAGATTTTATTGAAGCATATTACATCCACAAATGCAGCATTTGTTTGTTTCAGTAATAAAATGCTCGAATAATGCCCTGGCTTAAATTGCTGTTTCAGTTTTAAAGAGCCATATTTCTTTAGCGCACAAAAAATGCCGATATAACCGCTATCGTGCGCCCATGGAATTATGAAATATTGCCAACAAAAAAAAAACAAAGAAGAAAAGCGACTCTGCCGAAAACGAGAAACCTTATCTGCAGCGCAGACAAGCGGATCAAAATATAAACTTGTAACGTTGTAAACGATGTCGCTGGAAAAGCTCGCCCCAAAAGCCCGAAACGCCTACCAACCAGCCGGCCCGGCCAGCCGAAGGGGTTGACGCGATGGAAGCAACAACTCACGGGAAAATGACTACCGCCCTCTAGGTGTAATTAAGATATCTCACATCCACGTCTCCGGGTTCGCCCGGGCACCCTAAACGAGGTACTGCTGTTGCTTTCGGTGAAATTCGCAAAACCACATAATTTTATATCCTGCGGTTGGGCAAACAACGGGAGCGCAAGAAAACCGAAAAAAAAATCAACCAACCAGCCAGCCCATGATATGCTTGTTGTTTTCCTACGAATTTTCCAGCATGAATTTTCCAGCCCGCCACCTCTCGTCAGGTTCAGCGGCTTCTTATCGTTGCGCTGCTTCAATTGCACAATAATCCACCGTGATGAGTCGCAGCGTGGCGAGGTGACAAAGGAATAGTGAGAGAGAAAGCGAGCGAAAGAGAGAGAAAGAGAGAAAGAGAGAGAGAGTGAGCGAAGGTTACGGAAGGAGGTAGTGTGCGAAACTTCAAACGATCGCCGGAAGGAACGACCATTTTGGGGAGGTGGATTAACAAAGTCACTTTTGTCTTGTCGCCATCGCACGATAAAACCGGCGGAGATGACAACAGATGAAAAAACACGAACCCACGGCGTGGCGCGGGTGGAGAGGGGGAGCAAAATAAAACCACAGAAAAAAGTGAACATCTACCGGAGCGAGATGCTAGGGCTCTGACAGCGAAACCCGCTGTTTATCATAGATTTGGAGGAAAAGATAAACACAATAAAAGCGCCGCCAACCATCGTTACAAGCAGCAACGGCGTATGGGGGTGGAAGACCACAGGGAAAGAAAAACAAAACACACACACACACACACGCGCGCCAAATCCGGGAACAAGTGGAAAACTCATCCACGCACACACACACACACCGCCACGGAAAATGACCGCTCCGTCTCGGCGCCAAACAATGTTGCCCGCGTTGGTTTCGTGGGGTTTTTTGGAGGGTGAAATATTTCTTATTTCACGCTTTGATGAAATTATTATGACACCGCTAGATCATTATCGGGCGATAAGATTCTGCCCCGGCGCGACCTGTCGATTTCGTTCGTTTTAATGTCACACAGAATCGAGCCAGCGGAACGAAACGATGTGTTAACGGAAAAATATCGAATCAACATCATATCGGCAGCGACATCTGTCGGTGAATCACCCGCACTAGCGGCCAATGTTTTTCCGTGGTTGTCGCTTTTTCCTGCTCTGGGCTGTCGGAAAAATGCCACCGAACCGGGACCGGACAGGATCGGTGCCGGCGAGTCACGGCCAAATTAACTTGTATGGATCAAATTATATTTTTATTTATGACACCTGCTCGGTTTTCGCCGTAACCACCGACCGACGGTTCTGGCCGATGGCAGTTCAAAGGTAAATTATGACACGAAAGCAGGCTTTACGTAACCGAGCACCTGTAGCGCCTATTTTCTAGCTGATTTGTCTCTTGCGTCACAGCAAAACGGGTGTTTTATTCGGCGCACCGAACATTTCGGTAGGCCCGTATCATTTTGCATAAATAAAGTCAAACTAATGACTGGCTCAAGATGTCCTGTTCGATGCCCGTGTGGCGCTTAAGGGAATGGTTAATTAAATTACCTCGCAACGGGATCTCAGCACCAGCAGCAGTGCCTGCGAGCCCCGGAATAGGCGCCCCGGAAATATGATCAAATTTACAGCGCAAAACTGGCCGTCGAGTGGCTTCCCGAACAACGGCAGGCCAGCGAACGAACGCAAGTGCTATAAAAATGTTGGAAAAAAAACCTTACAAATAAAAGCGGCGTGCCCTTGGGCGAAAATCAACATCGTTCTCGGGTTCCCGGGGCTTCGGCTTCGTTGCAGCGGAAGAAAACGTAAGCCTGCCGGTCTCCTGTTCCGCTTCCAGGAGCTAATTAAAACCCCCTAACCGGTGAGTTGGTCAGCGCCGTGGGCCAATGGGGCCGTCCTGGCCATCTCCGATGCGTTCAGGCGAAATCTTATTATCAATCCGCAATGGACGCAATTCCTACGGCCTACTGAAGGACACTCGAGCGGCCGGACGCCTACGAGGATGCCCGTGAATGGTGATCCCTCCTGAAGTGGCTCCTGTTTTGCTGCGTTGTTTTAATAAATATCCGATTTCTCGGCGTCTCGAAGATTGCCGGCTCGCTTGCTTGAGCATGGTATTTCTTTTTTTTTTCTCCTTTTCTTCTTGTTGCTGCTTTCGCCTTCATCTTCGTATTTCGTTCGTCTTATTTTTCGCTAACTCCCGGCGTGCTTCACAAGCAGCAACAGCAGCAGCAGCAGCAGCAGAGGATCATGATTTCATGGATGCAGCTTCATTACGATGCAAACAGATAGCGGCACCCGAAAGGATAAGGATTCTCGAGTGGGCGAGCGCGCGATGTTCTATGTTTACATTGTTTTATTACGCAGCTAGCTGTGGGCTTGTGGCTTGAAGGTATGAGAGAAGTAAAAAAAACGAACGTGGTTTTTATTTTCATTTGAATAAGAGACATAGCGTTTGTCGGTTAAATTTACATCTTCTTAAATGTGCTAATACTGCAACACGCGGTGTTTGTTTACTACGCTGGCATTGAAAAAAGGAAGCAATAATTTATACTCAAAACGGATGAACGAATGAACAGAACGCCAGGGGTTTTTGGGAGTCAATATGCTTCTAGAAAAATTACAAAAAAACATGCGTTCTTGCGAAAGCGAAACCGGACTTACCCGCGCCTTTTTTGCGTGTGTGTGTGTGGGTCCGTGTTTTTTTTTTGTTCAATCGCCGCCCTTCAACAAGAGCGTTTGATTTACATCTTGCGCGCCGAGATAAAGACGTTCAAAACAGGCTTTGGACATGTTTTCATCAAAATCGCCCCGGCCCGTTCCAAAGCGTTTTCCCGCACCATATGGTGGGATCTATCGCGCGCGCCATTTCCACGCTATCAGCCCAAACAAAACACTTGACATGCTCGCCGTAAGCCTGCTGAATCGAACGCAAAAAACACATACACGCGCGCTCACTGTCTTGCGCTCTCATTTCAACGCCCGGCAAAGCTCTCGTTCTATCGGCTGGTTTTCCACCGGAGGGGGTTTTTCCCCCACAAAACGGGCACCTTCTCGCTCTCTTCCGCACGATGCCAATAATGCCAACGTCAAGGAAAGGAATGGCAGCTCAGCCCACCGAGCAGATGCAAGGATAAATGCGTGGCGTTGCCGCGGAAGTGATGCTGAGTTGGCGTTTCATCGAAACCAACCAAAAACACACACCGCCGGAACAAACGGAAACGCCAAACAACAAAACGGGCGGCGATCTCACCCGTGCGGTTGTGCGGCTGGCCCAAAAAACCAAGGGCTACATCCGCATTCCTCAATTTAACTTTGCTAATTTATTTAATGACTACTGTAGCGTAATGAAGTCATAGCGACTGAGCCGGCTGGGACACAGTCTGTACAGGATCAAAGTGACGCGACGGCTTCGGCGGTGTTCGGGACGCGTGTCGACATGTCGTGGAAAGTTTTGCCGGAAAGAGCACGCACGAAAGAAGGCGAAAACTCCGCCACCTGGGGAGTTCGGTGCACCCACCAAAAAAGTGTCGCGTGATTTCGGAAGGAGCACTTTGACGGAAGGAGGACGATTAATAGATCGTTGGCGGTGCGTTTGGCTTCGGTGCGTTTAGCTTCACGAAAGGGTTTGCTCCTGGGAAGTGAGAGCGAGAGAGAAAGAGAGAGAAAGATCCTCCCCCATCGAGAGACGAGGCCGATGATAAGGCAATTATGGGCGCCCGTGGAATGGGTTAATGCTACGAGCGAAGAAAAAACATGTGACAAGTAAGCTAGTATCGATTTTTCGAACCCACACCCACCGCGCGTTGGTGTGTGTCGCCAGCGTTATCGCTTTCGGAAACGGGCGTTATCAGGCGGATCGGTGAGACGTGTGTGTTGAGAGAGAAAAAAAAACAGGCACCCCTTTTTTGAAACGTAAACGCGTCGTGAAAACGATGTCGTCTTTCGCAAAAATAACGCTAAATCAAGGCAACATATGTCACGGTAGCCGGACGGACTTTCCTTCATTATCAAACGCTCGTCAGATCAATACGGGCATAAAAATTATCGTTCCAGCACACACCGCACCAGCCATCCTCACCAAGTAAGGGGAAAAGGACCTTCGATTGGGCCGGCGAACAAAGCGGAGTGAGGCACATTGATTAGAGGTTCCGCTCCGGACGGTGTGTGTGCGCATGTTTCGCAGCCGGAAAACCCCGCCTCTGTGTGCCGGGCGAAAGGTGCTGGCCTGCCGGAAAGCCTGCCCGAGCGCACACACCGATCGAAAGAGCGGGTTTGCCCCATGTATAGGTCAGCAGCGTGCCGTCGTCGTTTCGGGCCGTCGTCGTGTGAGCCAGCATCCCTACAGCAACGCTCCAGTCGCTTGTTGTGAGTTGTGAGTTACCAACGGACGGCGGAAATTATGTAACTGCTCGGTTCCCGCAGGAGAATCAACAGTCTGCCGTCCGCAACGAAGAACCTATCCGTGGCTTTTCCGGGAGGGTGCTGGTGTGTGTGTGTGTGTGTGTGTGTGTGTGTGTGGGCGCACCTGCGCAGTGCAATCGTGCGGGTGTTCACGTGCACTCGCTGGTGTTAGTGCAGCTGTAAGGGGAACACCCAACGACTGCTCGAAAACTGCTCGAAAAATCGGTTCACGACGATGAAGCGAGTGTGACCGAGCGTGTGTTGGGGAAAAATCATGCCACCGCCAACGCTCGCGGATGTCGTGCTGGTCGTCCTTTTGGTCGTCCTTTTTGGAGACCGATTTTCCGAAGGCACGAGCCACGAGTCGCTAAAAAGGGCCGAGTGCGGGTGCGAGCGAGCGAGTAAGCATGTGCTTCGATACGGGCGAGCAAACGAGCCAGCAGGCAACCGCGAACGCGAATACGGGGGCGAATTTTCCGGCCCGAACCCGAACCGGAGGGAAAACCCGAGCGTGCTGCGACCGCGCATCGGTCGCTCGCCTAGCAGAACGCGGCCACCCCGCATACAGCAGCAGCAGCAACAGCAGCGGCAACACACACAACAACAAACACGTATCGGAGAAAAAGAAAACTCGCGTCTATCCGTCCTCCGGCTGCATCTACCTACTTACAAACAAACATTAGATTTCAGTCTACAATTGAGTTTTGTATAGTTAAGTCGTGATCATATACACTTGTTGTTTGTTGTTATATTTAATTATCTGTCTATAAGCCTGTGTCTGTGTTCTTCGGAGCGAAAAACGCCACGCCAAACCGCCGGAAGCGGAACGAGCGCCAACCCAACGCCAGCACGACGCCGATTCGTGGCGGTGGACGCATCAGCAAAAAAAAAAATATCCCCAGAAATACAACGCAGCGGCGACGGCGACGACGACAACGCACCCAGCCGGAGATCGCCAGCAGATCTTACCCACGGTACGGTTGTGGGTCGTTTTCCCGCACGGCCACAACATCCTGGTGCCATCAAGTGTCCTTTCGCGAACGTTCGAACGTTCCTCTTGCGTCGAGGGCGCAGTAGTGAATCGCGTACCGGTCGCGTCCTCGATCGAGGGACTCTCGTGATCGTTTTGTCAGCGAATGATAGCAAGCTCTCGAGCGAGCTCGGACTCCAACGTCTTTTGTGACCGTGTGTGTGTGTGTGCGTACGTGCGTTTGTGTGTGTGTGTGATAGGCGTGAACCGCATTAAAGTTCCGATTGATTCGATGCTCCTTTCCAACGCGCTTAAATTGCGCCCTTGTTTGTCCTGACTGCCACACAATATTTCACTGTCGTGCGCCGTTAATAATGCCGTTCCGACAGATCGACGGCCCGGTTTGCGATTGATTCATCGCAAAGAAGGATGCTTCCGCTTCTGCCAAAGAAGCGCATCGAAGTCTCCGTCTCGCCCGGTCGCGCTAAGCCCAACAATATGTTAGCTTCGTTTGGTTTTCCGCGCGCTTCCCGAGGCTCATTACTTTTATTGATGAGCATATTTATCATAAATTTCAACTGGCAATTTTTCTTCGTCCACGCAGCGTGGATGGAGCGAAAAGAAAAAAAACACAAAACTCCCCCACCGTGCGTCTGATCGCGGATTTCGAACGGGGCTTGGCTTCGGCAGATGAACGGCCCGCTTCGCGAAAGCCCAGATAAATCATCGTTAAGATTTAAGTCCTCCGTGGGTGATTCATTTGGTTTTGCAATCCAATAATGCTGCCGCTTTGTGTTCTTCCATTTTTTTTCTCGTTCGTTCGTTTGTTTGTTGCTTTCTTCCGCCTGAGCCACGAAAATTGGCAGGCGAATCAAAACGGAAAACAACACGCTTGAACGCGCGTGCGGTTGAGCTTCTCGGTTTCCCTGAACACCAGTCAGCTGGATGTTATCAATCAATCATTTGCCATCTGTTTGCTCGCGCCTCCGGAGCGAGCGAGTACGGATTCGATCCTTTGGGACGAACGCCGTTTGTGGCGTGATAAATTTGGCAGACAATCGCGAGTTCGAACTTTCGCACTTCTATTGAAGCGTGGCACCACCTCGGTGGGCAGCAAAGCAAACAATTAATCGCACGTCTTTTTTTTTCTCTCTCGATAGGTGTTTTGAAAGTTTTGTGGCTAGGCATCTGTGAAAAGTGCAGTGCAGTTTGATCACGCAGTTCGGTTTTTAAAAGCCAACAACCAACAAAAAAACTCAATTCTGCAGCGGTGTTTATGCGCGCAGTCGATGAAAAGTGAGTGTCATTTCGCGAAATCTCATCGGAAAAATTTTTTGAAGCAGATTAAAATAAAAACACACACATACACACAAAAAAAGTGAATATAGTGAACCGTGGTTTGATTACGTTGAGACGACGGGCGGTAGGAAAATTTCTCTTCAAGTAGCATAAATAAACTCAACTCTTTGCTCCGTAAACGGCGGCTCCCGATCGCCGATAGTAAAAAGATAAAAAAAAAACATTCTAACCGTCTCGAGTGACAGCAGCGCTCTGTAGCATTAAAGTAGGCAAGTTTCGCAGTAGCATAAATTCTTAATTCTGGAAAACCGCGCACTATCTAGTAGGCAGGTTGGTCACGTTTGGTCACTCCGCCAGAAGCCTGGCCTCACATTCTGGCTAAGCAGGGCCGAAAACAATCCATCACAGTAGTGTGTCGGTCCATCCAAGTAAGTCTTGAGAACGATTGAGACCAACCACATCCCGAAGTGGCGCTAGAAGCCTAGAAGTGTTAATCCATCCCTCGGTGGACGAAGTGTGTGCGTGTTGGTAGTACTTGCAATCCTTTTTTGCTTTTGACGCACTGGTCGTAGCTTCACGCCCTGAACGGTGAAAGAAGCAAGTGTTACCGCAGCAAAGCCGCGATCCGAAGTCCCAAAGAACTCGCGCAGCAGTTTCCAGTTGATCATCCAGTGAAATCAATACATTCCATATGGTGCACATGATAGAAGTTGTGCGTCAAGGGAAAGTTGACTTTCCTCAAGTTATTGTAAGTAGATTTTGTGCTATTTTGCGACGTTTTATCTTTACCATTAGAATTTCACAACGTGATGCCATAAGAGTAGTGTCGTGGTGCAATATTCGGGATCAGGGTGACCGCTTCGCTTCGCGATTGATGAAAGATTCCAAAGTATTTTGGGTTCGTATCGCAAAAGGTCGCTCAGAAAACGGAAAGATTTTTCCTCATAGAAAGGGTTTCACAAGATATGACGCCGTTGAAGTTAGTGACATGATACGTCAAGCAATTTTGATCGAATGTCTCGAACATTCTTGAGGAGCAATCGGAGCATGCGAATTTTCGTACGCTCCGTTCGAGTTATTGGAAATATTTTGTGCATCCTTTTTTCACGGAAAATATTTATCATTTTCCTTGAAGACATAAACGAATGCCAATGTGCATTATACGCAGAAATAAAGAATGACAAACAGTGCCTTCATAACTCTGCCTACAATGCTATATTCTCTGGGCATTGAAGGCAATGCGAAAGGTCAAAAGATGTGCTGAGTTTGTGCTGTTTGTGAACATGTTTTCGTCAAAACACCAGCCAATGACACCGTGTTGCTCGATTTCAGTTCAGATTCTGCTTGCTAAGGCATACAAGAATGTTATTATTGCGTTCGGTACAAATATAACAAACCTCTCACGGCCGCACGCTGATGAACTTGGCAGGAATTTTGCTTCCTTCGATCGATCACCCGGAGACGGTCAGCCGTGTGACGAGGGTTGCGAAAACATTGGCCCAGCGTGCTGTGCGAGGGAAGCAAGGAATGAGCAAATAAAAAAAAAATGAAGCAGAAGAACGAAACGGAAACAAATAAACACATCCACGCGGGTGGATCGGGAGTCGTGGGACGGGAAAACCTCGCCCCCTCTCCCCCCCCCCACCAATTCTCGCACACCCAAGATGCACGCAGAAAATGGCCGAACCACATCACCGCCCCCATAAAACATTTCATTCATCCGTTTAAATTTTTATCGATTTTCACATTATGTTCCACATAAACAACAATTCCATCCCGGTGCCCAACGTGCCGAGATAGTGGGTGTAGTGAGGAGCTGGGGGGGGGGGGAAGGGGGGGATGGGTTTCCCGCAGCGGGAGTGAAACAGACCAGATACAGTAATGGCAGCCGAGTGGTTGCCTCATTTTCACTGGAATCCACTTGGTGTGCGGCCTGGGAGTGTGAGGAATGATGTAAGATGTGCCTGGGGTTGGAATTGGGAAAACCCACGGACGGAGAGCGTAGACAAACCGGAAGTGACCGGACCGGGAAAAAGGCCAGGGAGGCGTCGGGCAAAACGCAGAGATAATGTTGATGCGTAGGGAATAAAAATTTCCAGCAATCATTCCGGTGCTTCCGTGCTCCAGACTCGAGTGAAAGTGGATAAGGCAAAGTGAATGGTCGAAAACGCGTTTGGGGGAGAAGGTGAAATTCCACCCCCACACGGTCCGTGGAAAAGGCTCAATTCGGGATGGTTTCGGGATCTGGTTTTCCTTTTATTTTTTCACCCTCCGTTCGGTGCCGTGCACACGATTGCGAGCGGTGAAAGTGATGTAAGACGCTGCACAGATAGAGGAAAATTCGCCTAAAGTGGCAGAAATATCGTTTCCGATAACATGCCCAGGACCACTTCAAGGCTTCGATGCTTCCGAGCGACCATAAACATAAAACCTTGTGAGCAACAAATCCATAAAATTGCTTTCGATTCGCGTCCCGGCCGTTGGTTTCTTTGGTGAGAATAAAAACTAATCCCACTCACGTTGCACGTTCACGTTCACGAAGCTGGAGCGATCGAATGGGTTTCGCAGTTTTCTGGGCATCGTGGAAAACCGGCATCAACCGGTGCAACCGGTGCATTGAAATCGTTAGTTTTTGGACGCACTGGTGGAGGCTTTTCCGAGCCGCCTAGTGACGGAAACCGAGCGACAAAAGGAGCCTCCAAAAGTGCGCCTCCGAACGCCCGGAAAGGACGAAACACCGTCGGTGGGCCTGCCTGCGAAGGAAACCGAATCGTCCGCAAAACCCCGGCGCGAATGACAGAAAGGGCCAAAAACTGTCTCAAACCGTACCGGGGCCAGTGGCCGGTGGCCAGAATGAGAGCGTTCTTTTGCGTTACCGTTTTCGAGCGAGCCTTTGACCCTCTCGCTCACGCTCAGGCCCGCAGAGTGGCGAGATTTTCTTCCGCTTGGTTTTCCCGACCCGTTTGCTGGGGGTTTTCCCAGCACCCAGTGTGGCCTGGTTTTTCCTCAACGACGACGACGACGACGACGACGTCGACGGGTTCGGGCTGTCGCTCGCTTCGTCGCTCAGTGGAGTCGCTGTGAATGGAACCGCGCGGCTGCAGAGACTACGCCAACGACGATAACGACGATGACGAGGGCGAAGACGAATGCTCAGACCAGCCTCCCGAGCCTTTTTTTGCGGGCGAGCCACACGGGCGTTGGCACACTCAGCGAGCCACCGGGAAAAGTGGGTGGATCCGTTCGCCGGAACCGCTTCTTTTTGGCTGTGGCGTTTGCTTTCACCGAGCGCTTGTGGGGTCATTTTTGCCAGCTCGGCAAAGTTTTCCCCGGCTCGTTTGGGCCCCGATCGTTAAATTTGCACTGGTCCCGCGGAATCCGGGTGGAAAACCTGCACGCACCCTCACGCTTTAAGCGAGACCCTGAGCTGGGTCGCAGTAATAATAGAAATACACGTAAACGCAGATACGATCTCCGGAGGCACACTGTGGCAAGCCAAACGCCTCCAACGCAGCATTCGAGCGGCGTTTTTCACGATGACGTCATTTCGCACACCCGAAACAGCTGATCCGCGTTGGCGTTGGCGTTGGTGATGGGTGGGTGGGTGGATGGAAGGTTTTGTGATCCTGAAAATACGCCCGGAACTGACGTCGTGCCGTTGGGGTTTTGCGCGAGCGACGTTTGTCACGCAATCGCGAGCGCTTTAATGGGCGCAGTGTACGATTTTATTGCAAAACTTAATACCACAAGGAGCGAGTGGCGTTTCTGGGTGGAAAATGCACGGCTAAAAAAAACCACTAGCCCCGTTGGGGAGTGGGATTGATGTGATGCATTGTGACTTGAACTCGAATCAAACCGAAACACGCACGGTTTGTTGGAGACCGTGTACGTGACGCAGGTGCGAGTTGGAATGACTGCAAGAAAAAAAAAAGGTAACCCTTGTTTCGTCATAATGTTGTGCTAATTAAAGTGCTTCACGAAGAGTGTGCGTGTGTTTTTTTTTACCACTGTGCATCTACGAGTACGCTGTGACGTTCGTTTTTCGATATGATGTGGAAACGACGGTGAATTTGCGAGTTTAGATTAATGAGCGCGTGCCAGCGATTGTGGTGGTAATTGTGGCCGTTATTACAATTCCCACTGAATGGGACATTTTATGCGCGTGTTGAATTGCTCGGAAATCGGAATGTTTACTTTGATTTCGCACAATGACCTACATTTTTTCGCACTTTTTTGCTCTGGATTCACGCAAAAACAAATCCTTCGTGGAGCTTTATTTAGTCTCGGTCTATGGGTGAATGGAAACGAACGAATCGTGCTCAAAAGCAGCCAGCTTCATCACACGAGTGAGGTATGGTGTGAATGTAAATTTAACGGTGTCAAATGGCAGCTTTTACGATCATATTTTACACACCGCTGCGATATGACACGGCACAACGCAAACCCACCGTGCAGCGTGCTCGGAAAAATGCGTATACCCTAAGAAATGAGCGAGAAAAATGTTCATTTTATATCGTGTTAATATTTTATCAACTTCATTCTTTTTCGCTCACCGTCTCAAGGCGCGTCGGGAAGGGCTCGGTCGCGTCCTTTTTACCGGTCCCTTCCATTCGACGGTTTCCGGATCGCGGGCACGGCCACGCTATCATGCCAAGGACAATTTACTGGCAGATTTTGCCACGTACCTTGGCTTCATTCGTCATGCGACGGCCTACTGTGAGCGTGCCGTGCGGGATTGTCCCTGCTCAGCGGTGTCTTTATTTTTCGCAGCCTATCTGACGCCAGAAAAGTGACGTAAATTGCTCGCGCAAGATGAAATAACGCCCGGTCGAACGGCGACGTTTCGGTTCGGTGTTGCATATTTTATGACGCACCTCTTCGGAAGCAGGCCACCGTGGAGTGAGCGCGCAGAAATCAATTCCTCTAAAAGATTTTCCCATCCACGGAAACTCGAGGACGCTATCCCGGCGGCGGTGGGCTGTGTGTCACATCGTAAATACGTACCGAGAAATGAAAAATCTTATTAAGGCCCTACCACTTAGGGCTTTTTGGCTTCTTTCTGCTTTTTCGGACGTATTTTATTTCCTCCCTGAAGCCCGTCGTTCCCGAGAATTCGGACCGCGTGTGTTGTGCGTTGAAATCGGCTCGGCATGCGGCCCTAGGCTAAGCTGGCATGAACCGTGTTCGCCATTTCGGAGGCCCACACGTTACCGGTAAAGGAAAAAAAAATCCCGTCGACGGTACACTTTGGTCGGGTGTCGGTGGGATCATTGAATTCTATCTGCCGAAAACCATCTTCACCGAGCGAAGCGACGAACCACCTGCCGTTTCGATGGCAAAGCGAGCCAAAAGCTGCGGGAAAAAATGTGCTTTCTATGCAAATGAAGATTAAGGTTAGGGAAATATTTAAATTTCTTCGGCTGGTCGACGTTTGATTCGGTTCACCGATCGAAAAGCGTAAAAATGTCGACAAAGAAAAACCTCCCCGGGTCGAAAGCCGGTGCAACTGTGCGGCGAGTTGCGAGCTGCGAGCGGCACAATGACAAACGAGCGGCTTCGTGGTCGATATTGGCCATTGCGGTTTTAGGATTTGGGTGGAAAATTTAAGGGCTAGCATCCGGCTCGGACGGTTTATCGCAATCCCTGCCTTATTCCGTGGGTCAGTGATTGATGCGGGTCAATGCCTTTTTTTTTGCTCGCCCTTCTTCCAGTGCGCTTTCCAACGAGGATGCTTGAAATTGTTCAAGTAGTAAATTGAATCGAATCGAATTTGCATTATTATAAGGAAGATTCGGGTTGGGTCAACAATTAGGATAAAATGGTGCATTTGTTCAGGTTTCGGGCGTTTTTTTTTCGAGCAATGTTTCCATTCGCGTATTTCAGAAGGGTTAATGGAATTAAAGGAAATATTCTCTCATCTGCTGGGTGGGTAGATAAGCTTGCTGGAATCATCACGACACATGAATAATTAATCGCCATTCCTTCCTTCGGGCGCATCACGAGCCAAATGTCAACCATTTTGTCGATGAACCTTTTTCTCTCTCCCTCGAACACCGCCATTAATTGCTTGTGCGTGAATTTACCACGTCCAAGAATGCTTCTTTTCGGTCGAGAGCTCCTTTCTTTAATGACATCCTTCATCGGCTGATTACTTATGTATTCCCGCGCGGAACGGTGCCAGTGGAGCAATAGGCGCGTTCCAGTCGCTGTGCGTGTTCTAATTTCCAATCAGCTGCATGATTTATGGCACACTTTAATAAAGAAAACTTCTCCCGGCACGGAAAAAGACACTTTAACCTGCCAGAAATTGAGCCATCAATCGGGTCTCGAGGCCAACGCGTTGTCGAGTCTTGGATAAAAAGGAAACTTCCGCCCACCGTGCGACCGCACGAAACCGAAATTGCCGTAATTATGAGCTATCTCGAGAAGTTTCCGAGCTGTGGCGGTGTCGTAATACACATTCCATTTTCGTTTTTCGTTCGTATTGGACTTTCGTCCTTTTTTTTTTTGACGAAACACTAGCCTCGGGGTCTGCTGAGAGAAAAAAGGGGCCTGGTTGTGTGATTAGTTTGTCTGCCATTGCGACCCCGGTCGTTGCAGCGAACCGAGCACTCTCTTCCCGCAAGGGGTTGAACGGTGCTTTGATGGGGTGGAAAATAATTTATTCAACTCCGAATGATACGGTTTTGCGTGAGTGGGACGACAATTTCCGACGACGGTGTGCGGTTACATTAGAATGACAGCGAGCGTTCACGCAACACGTGCCATCACTTCCCACCTTATTGGGCTCGCTTTCTAGTTCCACTTTCCAAGGCCGCTTCAGGTGCCCAAACTGTTCCACCCCCGTATTAAATATCGACGTAGAGCGGTCCGACCGTGCTAGCACGCCGTTTTTCCCCCGTTAAGTCGAGAAAAAAAGGGGCAAAAGGACGATAACGAACACCGGGGGAACGCACACTAACGCGAACCAACAATCCGTCCATCGCAGAGCCCAATCCACGTCAGTGTCAGTCCGGCCAGCGACCCTGGTTGAGCGACGTGTTGCTCACATGTCACAATAATACGCGCAGCTGGTCCTCGTTCCAGGCATCCTGCCAAGACGGCGCACACATCCATCACGCGAGGTCGTGAGGCGAAAAAAGGGTGGCGCCGGTATTTTATCAGTTGCCTCATCAAACGTTGCCGCCAAGGGGCACGGTGACAACTTTCTCGAGGACGACCGACCGTCAACCCCTATAATCTTCTGGAAATAATTTAAATTATTGATAGCAACCGACGCTTCGTTGGCGTTGCCGTCGTCGTCGTCGTCGTCGTCCTCGTCATCGGTGAACGATGCCGCTTATGTTAGCCTTACGATTGGAAGCGAATATCGGTGCCGAATCGGCACCGAACGTACTCGAAACTTTTCATTTGCCAACCTTAAATTATTAAACCCATGGTCCCGGAATCAGCAGATCGTACTGACAGTTTTAACTGCCGTGCACCGTGGATGGGAATTTCGGAATTGCTCGGGGCGTGGTACGAAAACCCAGCCAACGTGACGATGGTTTTCGTTATTTTTGCCTACACCAGATAAGTACCCGGTGTTGGCTTCGGGGATCGACAGAATTTCAATATTTATCTTTCCGTCGTTCGAAAAATTGCTATTTTACTAGCACGGTCGTCCTGCGAGATAGGGTGGAATGATAGTAACGATGAGCTGGATGGGAAACTACCGCAATTTTTCGGCTTAACATAGTCTTACAGTTTATGAAAATTGCTCTGAAGTGGAGGATTTTTTCGATTATTGATGGGATTGTTCTTTTTTTTTATCAACCGGTCGAGTCGTGTTGAAACCAACGAACATCCTATTTGAAATGAAAAAAAAAAATAACATTTACAAAAAACCATTGCCTATCCCTCCGAGGTGGATAGGGTGTTTCTGAAGGGTTCGGTCGCCACCAGGACGATGCAAAACGTTCGGTTTTTCCGTTGTCAAAGCGATGTCGTTAGAGTACGAAATTAGAATACTTTATCAGGAGGGTAGCCTTGTTGCTTGCTGGGGGTGATATCCGGTCCTTCGGGAGGGGTTGCTTGCGGTGAACTCCGGGCGTTTCTTCAGGAGATTGCCCAACCTTTCGGAAGTGTACGCTGCCACTGACGCTTGTCACTGCCGTCGAAGGTCGGCAAAATGAAAATTCACCAATACCAGCGCCATCATCTCCATCAACACCGGCATTACAGCATGGAATCAACATCGTCGCTTAAGCCCTCGGTTGGCTCCAGCCATGGAAGACGGTTTTACGGTGGGTGTATGAGTTTGGTGCATGGGTGTGTGCGGAATCGTCTGAAATGGAAATTAGAACTTTTCAAATGTAAACCCCCACCGACCGTCGGGATGAGTCTTGAGCGTCGCAGCGGCGTAGGACGGCTCCGAAATGCCAATGGAAGCATGATTAGTGTCCTCGGCAACGCCAAGACGAGCCGGAGGAATATGATGGCAATAAAAACAGTTGGCATGAGTACCTTCTCCTTCTCCTCGGCACGAAAAGCCGCCGACCTGCCAAAGTAGCCTAGAGAGCCCAGGAGACATCATTTACATTTATCGATTTTTGACGATTTTGTGCGATAATTTGAAAAGTTTTCCCATCGATCGCAAAACGTCCTTCATTACGGACGGCCCACTAGGAGGCTGATAAATTCAAGCCTGACACTAACGTGGGCGTTGACAACCCTTAGCACGGAAGGTTCACTTACGACACGTGCTTGTTTTTTCTTCTCCCGTGCTTCATGGAAAATCTAATTTTCTATTTTTCTCTTTGTTGGCCGTTGCCATACCGATTACCGTCGCTTAGGGGCGGGCGAACGTCCTCTTAAGGACTCTCCATCTCCCCCATCGAGAGGCTATGATCGGCAACGCACAGTCAAAAGTGCCACAAACAACGAAGCTTTGCCGGAATGTCCCTTCAGAGTGGAGTGAGTTTTTTTTTTCAAAATCCTCAGTAAATAAAGGATTTACTATATCTGCGCCCGTGCAGCCAATGGTGGTCAGCGACAACGACGACGACGACGACGATGGCGGTCACACGGAGCAGTGTTGCACAAAACCCACCGGATTAGCACCCGAGCGCTGGGAGCTAAAGAGGTGCCCGAAGCCATCGGAAGCCACTTCACATTTAGCACAACATTCGCTCGAACGAAACGACATCGACAGAAAAAAGGACTCGTCGCTAAGGAGGCGCACAAAACGGCAAACAAGCAGGACAAAAAAATAAAACACGACTCGGACTCGAACTGGACTCGAGTGGACGCAACACTGACAGCGAGGGCTGATCGAGACAGCGAGGGTTAGTCGACTGTCGACGAGTCCATTTGCGATATCGAAGTCCGGTGCTGCCTTTGCGACCACTTCAGGATGCCTTCGGAAGTCACCGTAGGTCCGGCTCGAGTGGCAATTGTGCTTCGGTGGAACTTACTTTGACTTACTTCAGCACATTCGGCATTTCTGAACGGGCTCGAGAATCCGCGCCTGGCACGGCGTGTCATGCGCCCAATTGCAGCTACTTCTTTTACGAGATCATTCCATCCAATCATATAATTTAACGATTATTGCAACGGAAAGGTCACCCTGCGCGAGCGGATGAAGATGGAGGGTCCTCGGCCGGTCGTTTGTCGTGGGCTCCGGCGTTGTCAACGTGATTGCTCGCTGGAGCTGGAGCTGGGACATGGGCGAATCGAAGAATAATCCTTCGAGGAATCCTTTTCTCAATCGTCTTGTAGCAGGCGAGCTCAAGCTGCTTGCTGGGAGATTCGTTGCTTTGGAGGAGCAGTTGGGGTTGAACTTCAATTCCATCTATTTTACCCGTATTGGGGCCGCACCCTTCGCATGAAATACCGACCGAGCACGATTTGTGAGCTCAGTTTAAAAGTGCATTCCCCCAGGCAGGAAGCGGTCCTAGTGCTAGCGTGGTTGCTGTGCATTTGGTGCAGAAATTTACGACAAATGGGAGGGCCGAGTGAACACTATTAAATTCAATAGGTTCGCAAACACTCTCTCGCTCGTTGGGGAGATTCGGAGGGTTCGTAGGGAACCCGGTTTCCGGACCTACCCAGTGGACCTTTCACGTACGTGACCTCCTATTATCGGGCAACCGCAAGGCGAGAAACACTACCGGCAGTGACAATATATTCGTCGGTTTTACTAGCCTCACGCCGGAAAGGATACAGGTTCGTAACCCTATTGTGGGCAGGGTTGCGTTAATTTTATCCTAGTTCCTGTATGCGCCCATCACACGCCTATTGCCTATTGCTACGAAAGGACTCGCGAAGGGAGAGCGAAAAATAGCCCTCACGGCGAAGGAAAAGAAAATAACAACAACAAAAAAAAAACGAACAGCGATTTGGTGGCGAAATTTATATTTATTGCGTGTTTATACATAAATCCGCACCGAAGACAAATAGCATTTTTCTGTATTTAATTTAATGCTCTCCTGTTCGGTCGATTCGCTTAGCGGTTTTCCTTCGCCGCGGCACGTTCCACCGATTCGGTGTTGGTTTGGCTGCCATGCGCCCGTTTGCTGGACCGCGTGGCATTGTTGTTCGAGATTTTTATGTTTAGTGAGTGCATAAATATTCTGTTTCCGTTTTATAAGCTCGCTTTTCCTTTTTCCGCCGCACTCGGCCGCGCACGGAGCGCGAAAGTCGTTTCCTTCCGGTTTCGGTGGCTATGGTTTGAGCCAGAGAGCTGAACGTGTGGCGAGTAGCTCCCGCGGATATACTAAAATAAGGGGAAATATAACTGAGGCACCCATTACGACGAGCCCGCATGGTGGCTTCGGTTGTGGTGCGATGGTACGAACGGTAAATGGCCATGCTCGGCACCCATTAACGGCTTTAGCACCCGGCCCGGAGAAGCTCAACAGTCGGTGAGGTTTCTGGGGAGTGTAGTTTTGCTCGCTGTCGCTTTTTAATGGTCTGTTAATTTTGCGCGTTTGAAAGGAAAAAAACAAATCTCTCCTTTGGGTAAATTAAAATATCAGCATTTGCATTCGTTACAGTTGGGTTCGCTTAGCCACATTGCACTCTTTAATTTATCTGACAAATGAGGTTATATTACATTATTTGAGGCACTTTAGAACAGCACTCAAGAGTATGTCTAGGACACCCGAACGAAAGAAACTTATTTTTATATAAATTTGGCAAACATTCATCACATTTTGATGATGAGCGATAAAAATGTTTCCTTCGGGAATTCATAAAATTTCTAGCCTGATTTTTCGTTCAGGACTTAAAGTGCGGTAAATGTTCCTGAGCACTTTCCACACGAATAATCCATGCTTTCCCTACACTCCCACTTCCACGAGGATTGGGGTTGGGAAATTCATGGCCAGAAAATCGTACGCTCGTCCGACGAAACTTTCAGCTTGCAGGCGGAACATTTCTAACTGACTAAACACAGCACGTCTGCTGGCGAACGAGTTTATTACCGGCTGCTCAAACCACCCAGGGGACCACACACATACACACACCCACGGTACCGCATTTCATTTAAATCCTCATTTTCCGGCCCGTGCACATTCTAGTCCGCTTTGATTCGACTGCCTGCGTTGCCTGTTGAAGCAATTATAGCAGATTTCAACAAGTGTGGGCAAAAATAATGACGGAGTTGTTTTCTTCGTCTCTAGCGGTTGCGTATGAATGTTAAAATTGGACGTATCCAAAATAGCCCTGTTGCTCTGTTAAATACGTGTCCACAACACAACACGTTTAAAGAGTTGACGTTGATTTAAAGAGTTTTGAAGAAAAGCAACAAGCATGCATGCATGAACACCTTGTGTGCGTTCAGTACAATCTAGTCATTTTTCCGATTCGTTGAGGAAAACACAGGCACACCTTTAGCAGAAGAAGTAAACCGAACCGGTAATGATCGCTCGTTCCAGCAACTCCCGTGGTGCTGCTTTAGCAACTGAACGTAACCGTGCGCCATGTTGTCGGGAAGGATTTTACGATACACTACCAAATTCCATTGAATTGATGTAGTACGGCAACCAGCGGGCGGATGGCCACCCGTGAAAGTGGTGGAAAATTTTATTTTCCTTTTCGCCTAAATAAATAAATTCTAGCCAGCTGCTCGGAACGGGCCGAATCTAGCCGGACCGGTGGAACCGCCACCATCACGGCTTTTCGGCGAATGGAAAACGAAAACCAGAGTATCCTGGTTCCTTTGGTCGTTTACGGAACGGCCCTGGTCAAGACGGATGGATTGATGTTTAGGGCCTCGCAACCCGAACGACGCCGGACCGGTGTGCTCCGATTTTCCTTTATCCCATCGACGTCGGTGCGAGTGGCTGCTGCCCTCAAAGAGCATACCGAAGAGTAATAGAGGTTATTTATATAAATAAAACAATCCATTAATCCCTAAGCGGATCGGTGGAGTGGCCGAATGGCCGACCAAGCTCTAGCCTTTCTGGTGCGACGGCAAAACCCACACGACACGAGTTGCTTTGGTACCGGCGATTGGATCAAGGGCGGTTTTGCTGTTAAGATGATGGAAATTGTACCTTTTTTCCGGGCTGTGCGACTTTAAAAGAGTGCACGTGAAGCCGACGGGGAATTAAAGTTTAGCCGGAGGTTTTAATGCAGGGATTAATCTGTAACGTTGAAGCTCAAAGTGCTCATTTTTTCTCAACGACTTGAAGCATACCATCTTGGGATGACATTTGGTTTGATAGTAAATCTCTCTGCACATTCCAAATGCTGTTTAGTTTAATAAATGTAACAATGACAGTTCTTCTGTTGTGTTCGGTTTGTATGTTTAAATGTCGAACGGTGAAGTATCTATGAATTTCAAACCTTTCAGATCAGCAAAATATTTGCATATCTGCGTCCATTCGCATCTAAACAGCTCTTTTATATTTCCTTGCACGATAATATTGCATAATATTATTCAAACTTCAGCCCCACTCAAATTAACCTACCTGCTTTATAATCCCTTGATTATTGCGCGTCCAACTTTGCTAGCTCGTTTATGACCCCCTCTCGTAGGGATAGTGCTCTCGCTGCAACGATTATGAGATGCATTTAATGAGGATAATACCGGATCTGGCCGGGTCGAATGCATCCGCTACCATGCTTCATTCCAGCAGTCTCAACAAGCGAGTGAAAGAAACATAGCAACCTATGCTCATCTCATCACACGACCTGTCATTAATTATTGCACTAATAAACAATTCGGTTGACGTTTGTGAAATGCCGTCGACGTTTAATGCAGATGAAATGGCTGGATTTTGTCGACGTCCTTTTTTATATCACTTTTTATCCGTCACACGTGTCTTTGGGTCGACAAACGCTACGGCTGGTGTGGGAGTCGAGTAAGAGTCGTAGCAGGAGCACCCGTTACCTAACGTTATGCCAAACATCCGGTATGGAATGCACATGCATCGTGATGCATCCAGACTTACACCCTCCGATGAGGCGTAACTGGCGGCAAACCGTGAGGGAAGTAAAACAGGGAGTACTTTAACCCCAAAATGCCTGACGCAGCGCCAGCGTGCTGGTATGGAACGTGTACGCACGTCATCGGGACATTCGTTCGTACGTTCCCTCGCTCGTTCGATCGTTCCGGTAGTGTTTTGTGGGCAGGAGGAAATATCTGCAGGCGGGTGCAACGAGCAAGGATGCCATCCGGGAATGAATGCACCGTGCATCGTTGACGTAGTGCAGCAGCATCTCTTATCCTTTTCCATGAGGTCTGCTTGCAAGCCTCACTCTCGCAGACGAGTTAGCAGCTGTGCTAGGCTCGCCAGGACGGCTAGGCGAGCAAGCGAGAAAGCATATGTAAATGTGTGTTTATGTGAGAGAAAGCGAAACAGAGTGCAAATGCATCGCAACGGCCGTCATGCACTCGGATGTAACCGGCGCGGCAAGTGCGTTCATTTACACACATTTACATTGTCTTTTCCGGAATAGGAACAGGAACAGGAATGGGACGTCGGTGGCGCCAGCGGCACAAATGCTTATGCACCGTTACTGCCGTCTGCAGCGAGATAGTGCAGCGAAACGAGGCCGGTGTTGAGAGCAGGTCGGGGATCAATGTTACAAAACCAGAGCGACATAAACAGTCGTTCCGTCCTGCCGCTAATGTGCCTCATCAAGCGATGTCGGTAGGCCAAGATCAGACCACATGCAACCCGAGTTCGGTGCTGCGGTTATGTTTGCCTTTGAGCGCATCGTTGGTCGAGCGTGTCCTCTGGCAGCTTTTCCCGGTTGCTGGATGTGAAAAATTCTCGACATTGTGAAAGGAGTGCTCTGGATGAATGCGAGCAAACAGAGGGAGCTCGGCTTTGAGTGGTGCAGTATTTGCAGAAAAGACTTTAAATACTTTAAACAATCAAAGCGTTGGCGTCCGGACGGAATTCACGGAATTGGAATTTGAATTTACATCTCATCAATGGGGGAGGTGGATGGCTAAATTAAGAAACAGTCCTTGATAACGAGTCCAAAAGAGTCCAAAAGGCAGCTAACTTTGCCCAAAAGGAGCCTGCAAACAATATCCAGAATTCCAGAATGGTGTTGGCACGAACCTTGCCACTTCCTAGAGCCGTATTGTAATCTTTTAAGCTTAGAATTTGTTCAAGATGTTTACATCATTGGAGCAAAACAAGAGCAGCAATCCCTTCGTTCGTTCACGTTGCTCATTGTTGCCATCCCTCGAGGAAGGTTCACTCGATTCCTGCGCCATTTCGACCGCACTAATGAGGGATTTTCAGGCTAACGAAACAACCCAACTTTGGTGCGCTCGTATCGCGCTTCCGTCGACTTAGCTCGCCGGTTATCTTCACAGGAAGCCTGCTCCACGGTGCTCCATAAAATTCCTCACTTTGTCGACACCGGCGAAAAAAAAGGGGGAGAAAACTATTTTAAATTGGCCCAACAATGACTGCGAACAAGGCGTCCACAGTCCAACCGATGGCCCGCACGGGTTCGACGCTAACAACCGGGACCGGGAGCGGCAAAATCAACAACTTAAATCCTTAATGACAACACTGTTGCTGAATGGGGAAAAGTTTGCCGTATTGCAGTGCGCCGCCATTGCGCCGGGATCCGTCGTTAGGGTCCGATCGAAAACAAATCCCCAACCCAACCGGGAGCTTGACGACTGGCGGTCGCGTGGTGAAGAAAAAGTCCAGTAATCTTTTCGTCCGAAATCCTCGTTCGCAGTCTTTTCTTCTCGGATGAAATGGCACTCGGAAGTGAGGATGGGAAGGATCTTTAAACACTACAGTCAGGAAAACAATGTCAGCCGGCTTGTGGTGTTCTTCGCGCTGGTACCAATGGTCGAGTGAGCTTCGCCGGTTCGTCGGTGACGGATTTTTATCGCTATCCAATCCTTTTTAATTGCTCCCTGCACGGATCGTCCACTCAAGTCTGTTCGGGTTGCACTTTCGCCTAAGACGACACGGCACGTCGTTCGTACAAGGAAAACTTTTGCTTATCGGAGCCGGAGCGGTGTGAGCAATGCATAGATCGTCGCGCTTTGCTCGATTTTCGCTTCCTTCCGTGGACTCCGTTCGTGCTAAAGCAAACGGAAGCAGTTTTCATGTTTAACAGGACAAAGCTGTCACGGTACGATTTGTGAGTTAACCGCATAGTTTCGGTGCATTTTGGTATGTTGTGTTTTGGTTTCACGGGGCAGGCGAGATTTCACCATCAGTCGAAGGCATAAACGAGCTTAATTACCATTCCAAACAAAAAAGATTCTTGAAGCAATTTATCGAGCAATGGTTATTGAAACAATTAATAAAACATTTCCATACAAACGACTCAGGCAACACGTTGCCACTGCCATCGTTGGCCCGGAAAATGTGCCTCCATTACGGGGCGCACCTTCTGTCGTAATCAACCTGTCGCTAATCGCATTCGAGAGTGAACCGTCCGTGTGTGTTGCGGTAACGGAGCCACAGAAATGAAAAAAAAATCAATAGACAACATCTAACCTGGCTACGGGGGCAGATAATGGACACCCGTAAGTGGATTCCGCATTTCACTCACCTCCGAACTGGCTCACGTTGTCCTTCCGGTGGCAGCAGTTATGATGTCTATGATCCGTGCAGGCCTCGAGCGATTGATTTATATTTTATTACACCTAAAAGAGCTCGGGCCCCAAATCGAGTGGCCTTGACGGTGAAATGACAGGCCATCGATGTTGAGCTACACCAAAAAACAAAAAAGAAAAATAGGAGAAAAACACCACTCTCAGAGCCATTAGGCAACTCGCCTCGGTAGCCCCGGAACCGTGCTCGATTGCACAAGTGCACGTCCGGTCTTTCGAAGTTGATTTGTGGCAAATACCGAGCAGGACGAGGCACGTTTCCACTCGACGCGAGCGCATTTCCGACACAAGGCATATGCCCAACCCGGAGGGCCACGCGCCCTGACCAAACCCAGTCGACGGCAAGCGAGCTCATTTTCTCCGATATCGGCAACCACATACCGGTGGAAAGGGAACCACATCGGGACCGAACAATGCCATAAACTTCCTTCCCGGGGGGGTGGGTGGCTTGGCCCCAGGAACCTGGCCCCGGTCGGGCCCCTTATCTCTGCCGAACACTTTGTTATAATCTGAAACATAATATAAATGGTAGCTAATTACGTTAATGGATGTGTATTTGTGTTGCGTGGGCTCACCACACCGCACACCGGTCGTTCCATTGTCATTCGTCCGGCCGTCGCCATCGCCATCGCCCTTTGCTTCCGGCTGGCGAGAAAAGCGATGGAAAGCGGTGGAAAAGTAAGCCAACTCAACACGCGGACACGTTGGTTAATCGCGCCCTTTCGTACCGTGCGAGCTGAAGGGACACCAAAAGGCCGTGCCGTGGAAAATGGGCTGTCTTTTTCGCCCTGCCCGACCGACCGGACGGTTTTCCTAGTGAAAAGCGCCCCAAGCCCTTGTACAGGAAGATGAAGCGATTGAAAATGCGAGCCAGTAAAGATAAAGCCACGCGTAATCGATCGATCGCTAGCCGCGGAGACGACAGCATGGCGAGGATGGCGCCATTTCTCGGTAATATATCATTCGCTTTGAAAATTTATTTATTGCTTTTCTGGACACCCGCAGCCACCAGCGCTGGAAAACCACTGCCGCTAGATGGCGCTGTGTCCCATCGGTGCATCATCCCAGCGGTTGTGGGGGTGGCGCGATTTGAATCGATCTAAGTAATTAATTAATTAGTCGGAGGCGAATCCTCACCACTTGACATCGACATGGAATGGAAAAGGGGAGGTTGGGCTTGTTTCGGATGTGCCGTGCCGTCGGTTTTCCCGCTGTTTCCACCATTATTCCCAGCTCGCTCGGGGTCCACGGAAAACTTCGGCATTAGTTAGCTCACGAATTTTGCCCACCATTCGCCCTGGCGGCATCTGCTTCGTCCTTTTGCGAGCGAAATGGAGCTGGCGCTGGCGTTGGTGAGTGGAAAAACTTTTCCACCATCCATTTCCCGACCACACTGGTGGGTGCGTCTCGCATTTCTTTCGCCTTTTTTTCCCCCCCCAAGGGACGGCCGACGATGGATGGTCACGGGAGCCGACGGAGGCCCCAACAGGGAATGGGAAAGTTAAACTGGATGAAGCAGTGGTATGAACGAAGCTGAAAAGCAGAAAACGACAACGGTGTACTGACGGTGGGTTACAGTGGGTTTGGTTGACGGGAAAAAAAGATTCCCGCACACCGAGAACGGCGAAGAAATGCATTAAAATATTAAGTAAACATTCTCCATCATCTTTCGAGCGTGCGGAGTACACAACCCTGCTGGCCACCGCAACTCGAGCAATCGTGCTGTGGACGGTTTGAGAAGTGTTTCTTGAAATTGCGCAAGAAAAGAACCAGCAACCGACTCATCCTTTGGGACATTGCCGCGAGTCGGGTGGCGCAAAATTAGCTTCGCAAATCGGACACTGAGTGGAAAGAAATGTTCAGCAAAATCAGTTCGGATGTAGATTGTGCCCGAAAAGGACACGCGAAAAAAAGGGGTTCTGCGAGAAAAAGCGACGAATGGCATTATCTCCGCTCCGGTAATTGTGAATGATGGAAGAGAAAATAATTAGATGTGACTATTTATGAAAATAATTACCTTCCATCTCTTGGCGCCATCTTTGTGCTGGTGGCAGTCGCGTTTAAGAATGCAAATGAATGCGAACCAACCTCAAGCAAACCTGAGTAAGGTGTTTTAAAAGCTGCAAATCGTTCCCGCGCGAGATTAAAGCGGCAATACGCTGACCAAGGAATATTTTGCGGTATTACCACGAAGGCGCTTAATTAACCGCAAAGCGTTGACACCGTTTAGCACGCGGAATGGGTTTCACGGGCCATCGAAAATCTCACAGGATCGTGTTTCGGCAGTTAACGGGCGCGTAGAACAGTTGCTATCGCTGCCACCGCAGCTTCGGTCTGCCGATCGTCCACCGCTGCAGCATCATTATGCTCGCTAAACAACATTAAATTATGCAAAAGATTCAATTACACCTCCCGGCCGGTGCGATAAGATTGGAACATAAATTTGGCGTTCACCACGGCTTCGAGCCATTAAATGGCCACATCCTTCGTCGTGGAGCGCTCGTCCTTTCAGCGATACACTCGCGGAAAATCTCCGACCAACCTTCTCGGAAGCGGGCATAGCACGAAAGCACACTTTAACCATTGCCAACCGACAAAAGTTGTTGCCCTAGCGATGCGGTTGATGGTGAAATTAAAACGCGTTTTGCTGAAACGAAGAAAGTAAACCCCAACGCAACTGCCAACGGTGCTGCCTTCCACTTATCAAAGCGCATTGCTTCGGAAGCATAAAATATCGACGCGTTCCGGTGGCCCGAAGACGAATTGTTTTGCATCTCCGATTCGTTCCGCTCCCGGGCAATCGTCACACGACATTACAAGCCGAAAATTTGGTATAATGAAATGAAAACATTGTTCTCACATTGCGCGCGGCAAGGGCGAAGTAATCGCGCGCGAAGTAGGATTAAAATGAAAATTACTTTCACTCGTGCACTAATGCCATCATGCCGCGAGGCACCATCGACTTACATTGGCAGCTGCGGTAAAGCAACCCCACAGTGCTGCCTGGAGGTGGGTAAAATTCGAATCAATCCTTACGAGGAAATTTTACAACGCACAAAAACGTGAAGCAGACTTCCACGCAATCCATCGCATTGTAAGCAGCCGAAAAAGTAGGCAAGCGAGCTGCTGATGGAACATTTACGCCTTTCTTCATCGGCACGCCTACCAGCGTTGTGGCCAGCAGAGTACCAACTCGTGCACAGTGTGGTGCTGAACATGCCGAATTTTCCAACACACAAGACCAAAAATCGCAGCTTTCCTGCACTGCCACTGCCAGTGCCGTTTTTCCCGCAACTTACAACCGAAAACGGTGAAGAAACCTTTTATCGTTTCGTTAAACAACCACCCGCTGCTTGCGGGTTTCTCGCGAACGCACTCGAGCAACATTGATACGGAATCTGTGCCCCCGCACTAAGCTTCCGGCGTCCTCCCACCAAGGACTTCTTTGTTGCGGAGAGCAAATTTAATTCCCCAATTTCAAGCGCCTTTTGCAAACGCGCCGGGAAGGCATTTTCATGTCCTTTCCCGGGCTGCTCGTGAGCTGCTCCCGTTCACAGTGGGCTTTCGTGCGGAGGCGGCTGGAATTGAATATAAATTAAAACCCGGAATACATTAAAATATCCTTTACAGCCTCGCCCGGCCGCACATTTTTCCATTGCAAATCATTCGCCGCCTCCGCGGGTCTCGCGTGGGGTGAGCGAATGTTTTTGTTCGCGCTTCGTCGGCCTAAAAGCGGGGCGCCCGTTAAATTATGCCCTTACAATTTTATTGCGCTCACTCGATAATTTCTCCCGCCAGCGTCAGGTCGTAAAGCATAATGCCGCGGGTCTAATGAAAATCAGATTTTACCCAAACCCTCGTCGAACACTGAGTTTTTGGTCTCACGGTGCTTTCTTTTCTTGTTTTTCTCTCCCACAGATGAACCGTGCTATTCAAGTCAAGCCAGCGGATAGCGAGAACCGCGGTGGTAAGTTACGATGTGTTCAGTTTTGCTTCGTTTAACGTGGGTCTTTCCTTCCAAACTACCACTATTTGCTGTCTTGTTTTGTTATCGTTTCCGAGTTTTTATGTTCGATTCCGTTTTTCCGCCCGTTTTTCTCGAACCATCGCAGCACCTCTAAACTTTGCAGATCGATTCGCGGACGCGTCTGATCAGTCTCGGGCTGATCGAATAGGTCATGAGTTTGCACATTGTGCCGTGTGTGTGCTACGAATACTGATATCTCTGCCCAAAAGCTAATTCATCGCTCCACATCGATGCAACGGTGTCAGCACAATGCAACCCGAGCGGATTCATAATGGAAAATACTTCATCGAAATAACAAACAAAACGAATTGCCCTACAAAAGGAGAGGGAAAAAAATCGCACCCGTCCATCAAGCTTTTCGCCGCTAGCGGCTAGTGTAGGGCGAAATTGTTTCCTTTGTTTCATCCGGTTCGGGAACCCATTTGGTGTGTCCGTTCCGTTCGCGGAGCTCGATCTGCACCACCATTCAGTGCTCTGCCCATTTGAAAGGAGCTAAAATAATCATAAATTCACGCCAAAATTCAATCGCGAAAAACGGTGCCATTTATCTTGCTTTTCGGCGCGTTTCTGGCGAGCGGCGAGCAATCATTCAAGATAGCATCGGCGAAACGCGCGAACGCTGTAAATGCGCTCTGTTGGCACACAATTTACTTTGATTCACGACGATTGGTTTGATTTAAAAGTGCCCAGATTGGGCGCTTGATAAGATATGGATGGATATAAAATTGCGCCACAATGAAATGAATGGCTCGCGCAACGTTTCGCTGCCAACTGGTTCCGCATCCCTGGGCAGAAATGGTGGAAAAATTCCTTATCTAAAGCACCGTTTTTCGAGCTCAAATGTTTTGCTCGTCGAAGGGACCAGGAACGAAATTAGAACGAAGATGCTGTTATGACCGTTTAAAGCCACGCCAATTCGAAACCGGACCACGAGAAGGACTCGTGATTTTCCGATGCGCAAACAGCGCACCCGCTTTAATATCATGCTAATGAAATAATTTCCAGTAATATAAATTACCTAATGCTCCTCTTTTCACAAAATGAAAGATAAAATGTCTCTCCTCACTCCCTGTTAGTGTGTGCGGTCCTTAGATCGTGCCGCTTCGGAACGTACCGCTCGCAAAAGGCAACCGAGCGAACCGAGCAGCCGACCATGTGTAACCGTTGGCCACGGGAAAATCGTTTTCCTCGGCTCGGCCCAAGCGAGGGCGTTGTTTTCGGGGCTGCTGCAAAGCAAACAAAATATGTCTTTTGATATTTAATAATAATAACCTTAGCAACATTACCGCTCCGACCACGGTCGTGCTGCACGAAGGACCTTTCACGGACGCCCGACCCGAGTGTACGAGGGTTGCTGGTTGGCGTGTTGTAATAAGGCTTTGAGACAATTTCTGACACAATCTAGCCGTATCCGGGCGGCAGCAAGGACGCTCCTTCCGGACAGAAACCCTGCGTTGAGCGATGAAGTGCAAAGTCTCCGACAAGGCCGGCCCGACGACCGAGATGACAAAACTTGCTCCATCAGCTTTATGTGTTGCGTTATTAAAATTTATGTACACCGAGCACAAACGGCAAATGATCTTTTTTTTTGCTGTTGCTGTCCCCACCAACACCACCAACCTTCCACGGTCGGTGACCTGGCGCCAGCAAGTGCCCAAATTTCGCCTCAAACGAGCGAATCCTGTCGCCGACGCTGGCTCGGACGATGGCGAAGATTTCATTAGCGGCAAGCACACGGCCAGGCTGGGTCTGGCATCTGGCAGGGTGGTGCATTTTCCGACCGCACGCCACGCCCGAGTCAGAGGGCGAGTTATGAGAATGCTAATAAATCTCCATAAACATTACCGTTCCTTCGCGACGGAACGACAGACCAGGCCAAGGACACTCCTGGTCGCCCTTTTTGCGGCCTGAAAAGGACTTAATAGCAAATTGCTCCGATACGCTTTTCCTTCCCTTTATTCCCTGTCGCCGGCCAGCGGTGGGTGCGTGATGGAAGAAGCAATTTCCATTTGATAAATGGTTGCATGGCGACAAATGTGTGTTTACGATTAAAAAATTATAAACCAAACAACCGCTTTGCTCCGGCTGGGCGGTTGTAACAGAAAGGACGCCCCGAGGTTCGTCCGAGACGAAAACTAATCTCACGATTGCGACGTACGAGCGGCTCCACAAAAAGGACGAAAAGCTGACAGATGTAGCACGTGCGTGGAGGGATCCTTCGTGGTATCCTCCCTTTGAGCGCAGGTGAAGATTTGTGATAAGACAACCCCACCGACAAGCGTGGGACGAAATTATTCGACAAATAACACGCCTTCGCCTTCGCTCGCAAGGCCTTCAATCTTCGTCATCCGTTACCTGTTACTGGCACGGACGGCATGTGTGCAATGGCTCGGTAATTGCCTTAATCCTTTTCCTTGTTTTACAATCCGACCCGGCGTCACCTTCAGCAAACGCGGGTTCGTTGGGTCGTAAAAACTAGCATGATAGATTTCGCCCAAAGCCCCCTTTCCAGGCGGCTAGACGAGCTCATCGCGCTCACCCAACCCTGTCGAGCTGTCAGCGGGACGGTTTGATAATTTGATCAAATTAAAATCGAAACCTTCCCCAAAAAGGGGCGTCTTCGGTGATGAGAGCCGACACACTGAGCCAACGGTAAGGATCCCTTTCGTCGGCCGAGCTCACAACCATCGGCAGCCGGTGCCTCCCGGATGACGGTTTGTGGTGTGTGATTATGGAGGATTTAGTGGATGAGTGACAGGTCTATCGTACCTGCTTTCTCGACCGACCGAGCGTAAAGTTTTGCCACAAGACGGTCGCGGCCCAAGGATGCCGACAAGGATCCCGAGCCTGCTGACAACATCCGCCCGGTTGCGAGCAAACTTAGCGCAGCAATTTTCCATTAGGAAAATTACATTGTCATTAGCAGGTGTGCCTCGCTCGGGCCAGCTGACACCGCTGAATGACGGCTACGGTGTGGCCACGGTGCGATGTGTGTTCGGCTCCGACCTACGACGGGGTGAGAGCGTAAATGTAATTTTAAGACGTTTGCTGCGCCAACTCGAAGCATCTCCACGCGCCATTTGGCACCTTGTGGGCTCGTGGAAGGGAAAAAAGGCGTACGCCGGCGGGGCACGAAAAACAACCGACATAAACGCCTCCATTCGAACGTGCTTGAACGAGGATTTGGCGAGTAAATTAAATTCTTACACTTTAAAGGGCACATGAAAACAGTAATTACGCTCTACGTGCGTCTGCCCTTTTTTTGCGCGCTCATTCGGGTGAGCACGCCAGCACGTGCGGATATTTTCCGTCGGGAACGTAATGGAATTTAGTTTTCAAGGGTCGAATGTCGATGGCAAAAAAAAATGGTCGATATTTGGCACGGCATCGATAACGCTCATATTGCACGTTTTAGTCCGCACCCGCGAGGTCGCCGGCAGCGAATGCAACAGCGTCGGGGATTGAGTTTAGTCGGATAAAAAATGCATCTGCACTGCAACGGGGACTCGACCAAAAACCAAAAAAAGAAAAAGCAAACGTGCACGAACGCGAATGGGAATTCATATTTCATCCCTTTATCCCCACGGGGAAAGGAAATGAATGGTAAAATTTCAACACATTACTCGACTGATTGCTCCCATTAGGGAGATCCCCGTGTGCATGTCCTGGCCGGACTGCACCACCCCCAATCCCGGTGGCCGGTTTTCAATTCATGGAAAAGTTCTGAATATTTCATTGCGAATGTCAGTCATTTGCAGCGACCGGGATCGGGATGGGCCTGCAAAACCGAACCGCAGACCGGTCCGGCAAACCACCGGCGGATGGGTTGCATTTGGTGGTGCATTTCGCTGGTTTCTGACCTCACCACGATGAGCAGGGCGCGCTCCAGCAACAGTTGGAGGGTGGAAATTGTGCGGGAAAAAGGCCAGCTTCCATCCACCCAGCAGCGGAGATCGTGAAACTTTACAACATGTGAATGGAGGGCCCGCAGGTGCTGCAGCTCGTGTGTGCACTCGTGATGGATTGAATGGCAGCGATGGCGGCTGGTTAAAAGGATCACAAATGGGCCACCTTTCAGTGAGGGTAAACCGGCACGTAGTGTTTGCAATTAATGTTGCGGCTTTTTTCTCCCCGCGGGTGGCCAAGAAGACCAGTTCAGCAAACGCTGATCTCGTAGCCGGTGGTTTAATTGTACGTTTTTTCAGGCAAGCTTTGGCGAGGAAAAACAAGTGATAAAAATTATCTCCTTGCCATTCAATTTCCCGAAAGCCCAACGCGAAGCAGCGACACAAAATTTCGAAACGAAGCCGTTAAATCAAACCCCGGCACACAGTGTCACCAAGTGTTTGCTCAATTATCGCACCCGAAGCAAATTGGTCCATAAAAATCCCACCCGACCGACCGTACGCCAGCAGCGTGGTGGGAAAATAAAGAAAAAAAACCCACACACACACACACACACACTTCCAATCCAGTAGCTAATTTAAAAAGTTTTCAAACCAGTCCCATCCCCATCGGCACGCCGGCTGATTCCGGGTGTATTGTTGCTCAAGGTTTCGAAGTCGTTACCATGTTCCGGATGCGGCCAGCACAAGGAATTGTGTGCTGTTTTTCGGTGTCCGTACTTTTCCAGGCGTTCCTTTTTTCCTTCTTTTGGTTGGGATGGTTGGCTTTTTTTTTTGAGCCAACCGCTTGTGCTCCACCACCGACGACGACGACGTGAGGATTCGAATGGGAAGCAACCGTAAACACACACACACCTACACCAACAACGCGACACAGCGCAATGTGTATGAGCGCCAGGAGGAAAATGCCCCATGCGAGATAACGAGCATTTATCAGGCGCCAAAACGGGCGCGAGCGAAAAACAGGGAAAAAGCAAGCACCGAAACCGCCAGGCACGAAGGGTCAGCCAGGCCAATGGCAATGGCGACGATGACGACGAAAATGGGGCCAAGATACACCATTAATTCAAATTATCTCATTTACAACGGAACTCGGTTATATCACTAATTTTTTCCACTTGTTTTTTTTTTTTTGTTCATTCATTCCTCCCTCTCGGTTCGCCCCATCCCAGCGACTCATCTGTTCGCCCATTTTCCTAAGCCACCGGTCAGTGGAAATGGGGCAGGTTCCACTCCTTCCGGCTCCTTTACCCACGCTTAAGGACACTTTGGCCTTTATCGGCGAATGTTCATTCCCGCCCTCCGGATCCGATGTTATGCAAATTACCGAGCCACATTGTATCGGAGGTGGGTGGGTGGGTGGTCGGAGGGACGAACGGTGGCATGGAAAGGGGTGGAGGTCGGGGACAACCCGAACGAATGTCTTTCTTTATGCCTATTACACTGAGCTCCTGCGAGCCCGTTGTTTTCTCGTTTTTTCTCTCTCTCTCTCTCTCTCTCTCTCTCCGAAGCCATTCGAAACGGCCACGAGGGTTTTTATGATGCGGAAAGGTTACGCCAAACAATAGGCTTTTCCCCAGGACGTGTGTTTGTGTGCGAGCGAGTGAACGAGCGTGCAAGTGTTTGTTTACGAAAGGTGGACCAAACGATGACCCTTTGCGATGGAGACCTTTTTTTTGTTCTTGACCAACGCACGCCTCCTGCACCTAATGAATGGAGCGAACGACGATGGGACCTCAGTCAGTTTGCTGTTTGTTCGCTTCTGTCAGGCGATCAAATAAATGGAAGGACACTGGCACCGAGTGCACGTGGGTGACCGTTTAGGCAAACGCGCTAAACGATATTGCGCTGGGCCCGCGGTGAATACCAACTAGGATGGCTAAGTTTCGAAACAATCATAAAAGTAGATAGCATGTGGAAAGCCAGAGCCAGGTCCATAAATGGAGGGCTGCGGGTGAGCGTCCACGCAAGCGAACATTTTAAATATATCGATTTCGGATGCAGCCCTGTCCGAGCGATCGAGGCACCGGAATGACGGAATGGCCTTTTTTTTTTGGTGCGCGCAACGCAGGATCCGGCATAGTAGCATACATTAACGTTTATGGCTGCTACCTGTGCTAAAGTTCGCCACGGTCCGTTCGCCACGACAAAGGGCCCGGTGGCCGTAATAGCCAATGGTCGTGTTCTAGTCGATTTTTCATCGTTGATTTTTATTGCGAGAGTTTTCCGCTAATGTTCTCGCTGGAAAAGATGCTCCATTTGGGGTGCTGGAGGTGGGAAAAATCAACGAAGCGCTTCCTGGAATGTTTTTACTTTGTTCGGGAAAGGTAACATTACTTTGGTTGCTTGTCGCTTTTTAAAACATATGGAAGGTATGGAAAGAAAAAAAATTCCTCTATCGAATGAATTTTGCTGTTTTCATAAAGCTGTGTTCTTTTGCTTCCATGAGAGCCACCGATATATAGATGCAAATGATGATCCAGTGTGAGCAATTTCGCTCAGTTTAACGCATTTTAATGCTGATGAAACATATCATTATCACACACCACGCTGGACAAATTCCACCAGCGACTAATCACATTGACCACATTCAATCTGCCTCTGTAAATCACTACCGTACATCCCTGCCACTGTGTGCTGGAATCCTTCGCAAACAATCCCGAAACCACCGTCCATTAGACAGATTGCTCAATTACAGCCCACGAACGGTAACGGGTGGCTTGGCCAGCCCAAGCCAGCGAGCCCTTTCGAAGGCACGCCTGATATCTGATTTGTAATTCATAAAATTTATATCAGCTACACTTGCCATTCGCTGCCACGTTCGCTTCATCAACCGACGCGCAATGCAAACACTTGGTTGCCTCGTTTCAGCGATGTCGAGGGGCGCGTGGCTCATAAACCCACGTATCGCACGTACCCCAAACAGAGCGAGCAGCCTTTATTTTTTTCAATTTTATTTGCCGTTGCTGCTACACTTAACGTAATTTCACCACACGCGCACGGATGCAAAGCAGCAACCCCCAGGAGCACGTGGGCCCAAGCCGGCGAATCCGTGGAATTGATGATTATTTTTATGTACTTTTTATGTTATTTAATTTGTACACACATTCATCACAATCAATTGAAGCACAACTCGCACGTCTTCCCGCGGTGGCGCGGTTTTCTCG
Source organism: Anopheles nili (assembly GCF_943737925.1). NCBI lineage: Eukaryota > Metazoa > Arthropoda > Insecta > Diptera > Culicidae > Anopheles > Anopheles nili. Next base: position 43,176,768 of record NC_071292.1, read on the forward strand.
GAGGATTGTTTTCCAGCGAATCCTTCAACGTCGACCAGAGCGGTGGCTTGTTTGTGTGTAATTTTTGCGCCAATGCAAACGCCCGATTTACAGTCGAGCGAAGTGCCGAAACAGCGTCGAGGATGAGCCGAAACTCATCCACTATGGCCAGGCGCACGTGTGCTGGTGCTGTTGCTCGTCCTTTTTTTTTTCTTTGCCACCCACACAGTGCGTGCTTCGTGTGCATTGTGTGTATTCACACGATTTTGATTACATCATTCATCTTCATTTAACGCGTAACGAACGCCAGCGTTGGTACGCCGCGAGGGAATTCATCACGCGGTGCGTTGCGAACGGAAAGAAAGAATAAAACGTGATTTGTTTGTGTTCCCTGGTGCCGTACTGTGCGTTCCAAACCAAGTCTGCACAACCGCATACACGTTGTGTTGGAAGCGTAAAAGAAACGACAAGAGCGTTCATCTCTTCTCTGCTTCAACAACGTACGTAATTTCACGTGCCTCATTTGGGCCGGCGTTAGCGTCTGAGCCGTTGTCGATGGAATGGATGGAACCTAAAAAAAGGACACCACAAGACAACCAGCACACCCGGTCGGTCGGTGGATTATGCTACCCGAAATGGGGCTTCTTAAAGCCTCACGCGAGGGTGATTCCCGACTAGCCTCCGGTTCCGGATTCCGGTGACGGCTGGAGAAAAATCGATTTCCCTTGCTCACTAATCCATTAATCGATTTTTCTGCGTGTACGTGTGCATGCGAACGTAAGTGCCGGGTTTTTCTTCCCCCACCCCAGGAGGAATCCAACTCCACTCGGTGCAATGAAATCGGGAAACCTACAGCCCTTCGGTGAGAGTGTTTGTGTTGAGGTGGTTTGATGTTCCGAACGGTCGAGAGGTTAAGTTTGTTGAACCTGTCGCCGGTGCAGAAGGTGCTCGACCTCCGTGTCCTCTGCGTGGAGGGTGTCGACATAATTTTGCCAAACATATGTTCCGACACGTGATTACATTACATTAAGATTCCGCCCTTTTGGGACGCTTGCGCGACGTTGGGCCCGGAACGAGATGCTTCGAGCGAGAGTGTACAATTACAGATAATCACAAACATTATTGTCGCCGAGAAAAACCACGCAAGAAGCTCATCCCGTCGGCAGGAATTCGAGCTGGTACTGATTTTTCTCCAAGGGGTGCAGGAAAATCCTCATATGTGAGGGGTTGTTGTTGTTTTTTTTTCACCAAACCACCATTTTCCACCACGTGAAAACTCGCTTGTTTTCTTGATTTTCAATTTCAATTTGCATTTGTGTACACCGTCACCTGCCAATGTGCCGTGGAAACCGTGGCGGATGTATCAAAGCGAAGCCTCCAGAAGCCTCCTTGGTGTTAGAATGTGACTGGCTTTTACGTGGCTGCCCCAGAGTGCTTGGGAATTTTTAAAGCACAGACACCAGCCGGAAGTGAAAGCCTCGGCTGGGTCGGAGGATTATGACATACATCCGTGTGGAATCCCGGTCGAGTGTTGCCAAGCCGACAATGCTGTCGCTACTTATTTATACATTTTATGCACAGAGGACAAAATCGTCACTTGCGCGAAAAAGGCCCGGCTGCAAAAGCTTGCCTTCTTTTACGTTGTTCGTGCGTTGAGTAAAGCAAGATTTGAATCATGTGTGCCTGAGTTGAGGTGAATAGTTGTAGCGACCAAAAATCCATCCTCCTCTCGTTTCCGAATGAAGGTTTCTTCCCAAGTAAATCCTCCTTTTCCACCTTCTACAAAAGGGCTAAAGAGTCGCACCCGAACTGGAGGCTGGCATTCTCGGTACTCCCAAGCCAGCATTTCACCCTTACCTGAGCACCAGCCCTCCCGTCAACGGTGGAGGCGTCGATAATGTGAGAAAAACGAAGCGAAAGCAGGCGTGTGGGAGTTTTTAGGATGAATAATTTATGAAAATAAATAATTTGCTATCAATTTATACTGATGAGGGTCGTGAAAGTTTTATGAATCTCTTTCACATTCACTCGCTCAACGGGCGGGTGCCTGCTGATTCGGTTTGGATTTGTGGCATTTGGTTTTTGCATTCCGTCCCCTTCCTGATCGAGTGTGTTGTGTTCAGAGCGAACGCCATTTTGTTGAATCAACGTTCTGGCCCTGGCTGAGCAGCAGCTGCTCTGGAGCTCTTAAAATGTCTGCCAATCGGGCTTGGTTTATTCATTACCAGTTCCATCCTGCGCGGAAGGTGGATATTTTGTTTGCGAATGTGCTCTGGAAGCATTTCTAAGCATCAGCGGTGGTTGGTTTTGAACATTCGTCATTTTTGTTTCCTTCTCTTTATCATAAAGATGGCTTTTCAATCTTTTGTTCGCGGAGCGCATGGCCTTTTTGGCAATTTTGAACATTTGCCCAACATTTGGGTTGAATTGATCGGCAGGATATCCGGCGTACAAGGCGGGACAAGAAAATCCCCGGAAATCGAACAAACTCCCGACCTAGGCACAAACAAAAAAGGGAACCGAGGGAGCAAAAAAAAAAAAGGCCAATGGAACATCTCCGCCATTAGCGTAACCATTGCCATTGCGCTCCCGCCGTGCCGCATCGCTATTGTAAAACAAAATAACATTTATTGTCAATACTGTGTGGCTCCCAAACGCGCGCTTTCTTTGTTCGGCGATTTTTGTTTTGCTGTTTCGCTCGGTTTTCCACCCCCATCCTGACGTTGCGATGGGTTTCCTTCGGTCGGTTGACAGTTTCGCCCGGCATGGAAGCCCGAGCCGTACCTTTTTATTCCATCCCAATCAACTTCTGCTTGTTTCACTTCAAAAGGAAAATGAGCACCCCTAAATCTTTTCTCCATCAAATTAGGACATCGACCGGGAGCCGAGGGTTCCACGGGTTCGGAGGGTGTTCCGGTGGTTCCGGCGCGTACGGTTTTTGTCCGCAAAAGCGTCCAAAACACGGCCCTCGGCACCCGCAGGAGGTTTTGCCGCACATGAAACGCTTCTGCCAGATGAAGGTTTTGGGCGCTTTTTTTTTCTCTCTTTATGTCTTCGTTCTCTTCCTCTTCTTCGCTTCACTGTTCCATCCTGTCACTTTGATTTTGCTCCGGTTGGAGTCGTTATTTGAATTGATTTTATTATCTGCCTGGAAGGAAAACTCACACAGCCTCACGAACACACCCTCCGCACGCCAGCTGAAGCGCATCGAGCGTCTCCCCGAGAGTGCCTTGGGAAATACCAGCGGAAGCAGGATGCGTGGGCCTGTAAAGGTGATGGGGAAAAAGAAAATCAATACTAAACACGAACGAGTTTAGACCAAATCCAGTGCCAAACACCCTAAGCAAATGATTGAATCTTGTCGGGATCGGAGCAACAACAACTACAACAGCAAAAAAAGAAGGGACCATAACTTGGGCAGATGAACCGGAGCGTAAAACGGATCCCTGCTGCTCGTGGCAGCGCCCTACTTTAAAGCCCAACACCCAGCCAGCCAGCCAGCTAGGCGACGGTCCGCAATCGGCTGACAAAATGAGCCAGGCAATATACGCATTATCTCCTCCGGATCGAACCATCTCGCTTTTTTTTTGCCACCCGAGAAAGAGGGAAGGTGTGCATGATTGAAAAAATGAAATGGCGTCCCAAGTAGGCGGCAAGGACGAGCAGAACCCATGAAGGATATTTTATCCGGAGCGTTAGAGCGATGATTTTTCTTCATCCTCTTTTGCGGTCCATTTTTTTTCTCCCCCCATCACCCACGATGGTTTACGATTGATTTTCACCGTCAATGTGAAGGGTGGAACGTGTCGAGTGTTGGGTTTTGGGGGGCGCTTGCGAAGTCACCCGTCGCCATGTGTGCGAGTCTGTTGTGGCTATAAATTTTGTGGCCAGCAAGCAAACAGCTCCGACAGTGGTGTGTCCGCTGTGAGATGTGTCTCTATTGCCCGTGACACACACCCACAGACGTTTGTGTGCTAGCGCCTCGTCATGATGTCGTCCTCGACGATGTGTCGTTTCTCGCTGCGTTGGTCCTTTGTTGCGGGAGAAACGTTCGCCTCAGTTGTTGATGTCATCGAATAAATATTAGGTGACGAAACCAGAAAATGACACAATATTACATCAGATTGGCACGCATCTGAGGCCCAGCTTTGCACAGTGACTGCGCGAAGAGCATGCAAAAAAATGCCCTTGGTAAGCAGCTGGTCCAGCTTTAAGAGGATTTAACCAGCTGCTGGTTGAACGATGAATTTTTGCATGTTATAACATGATTTAGATGCCGTGCCTGCATCGGTTTTTTGATGATTGAAGTGTGTTTCTAACTGACGAATGAATCGACCTTTTAAGTTTCTATACTTAAATGCTTTGATAACATATAGATTAACTTGTTTTCTCTCTTTTGGATGAGCTATAAAGCATATTTCTCGTTACATCTAAAGTAAATAATATCAAACTGACAGTTTTGTCATTCGATTCCTGTAATCGACACCTACCATTGCGGATCTAATAGATTTTCTGCTGCGAGCTGACCATAGCACGCTCGTCTTATCTAGCATTATCCCTCATGTCTTCAATTTTATCGTTCACTGGCCGTAAATCAATAGTGGATGCTGCGGGCTCAAGGTATTTGTTTGACATCTTTAGTTGTCATCCTGACAAGCTTTAATTTCAATTAAAGCTCACTCCTCGTCCATCGACCGGACCGATAGCACCACCACCGATAGCATACGGTTCGGTGGTGAAGTCAATAGAACGCTGCAGCCCGGCAGGATGATGTTGCAGGAAGCGGTGTTCGAACAGACGACCCGAAGCCTTCGCTGAATTCCGGTGCAAAAGGAAGCCCCAACCTTTCTGCACGTGTACCGCACAGTAACGATTACCCCCGAGTCAAAGCCCATCTTGGTCGGGATGGTTCTAACGAACTTAAATTCTCCACCGGAAGCAGCGTCTTGGGGTTGGGTCGACCATCGGGTGCATACGTTTCTCTCAACGCCAGCCAACCGGAAGCACACGTACAAGCCACGTGTGATGTTTTGCATGTGTGCGAGCGAGCATAAGCCGTGCACAAGCGCCAGCGAAGCACAAGCACACGGATATTGTCGTGCGGCAAATGGCAAGCGTATTAAAATTAAAGGGAAAGAGAGATCTAATATATCAAATGTCTTCGGTGGTGGGTGGCCGAAGTGCATGCAGCCGCAGCATCTTACATTGTTGTAACCGACCGTGGATGAGGGAAAATGCGATGCGATACGATCCGTGAGCTGCCGGATTTACGAGCATCAGTCAGCCGTTCCGTGTGCGCTTGGCAGACAAACGACCGGCGAAAGATGATGACGGTGAGTGAATTTTGAGCTTTTGCGGGAGCGAATCCTCTGAAGCCACGAGTTGCGGGTGTGTGCGAGCTCGTGTGTGTGTGCGGGGTCGGTTGCATCGCTGATTGGCAACCAATTTTCCTGCCGTGTCTAGGTTTCGAGAAACGTTGTCAAAAGCCGCGGAACCGCTGACGGCGTGTCCGTGCAAAATACGTTAGCCCAAGCGATAAATCCACGCGTAAGGACAACGTCTTTGTCGTTCACGGTGGTGCCCCAATACCAGAGCTGTCAAGATTTGTGCGGTTTGTAGCGGTGTTTGTGGTGGTTCGTGGCCCCATGAAATTCGCGAAACCGGGCGTTTTGGCTTACGGCAGCAAATTAAGCCATTTGTAAGCGGTTAGTCGCCACCCGCTTTTTTTGGGCTGGATTTTCCTGCTCGAGAACGGTGGTACGGAGCCACCATCGAGCAGCAAGTCATCAATTTCTTTTGAATTTTAATGCACAAACTAGTGCCGCTGCCAACGGAACGAGACAAAGTGTGATGGGATTTTTATGTTTTTGAAAAACTGTCAAAAATGCGATTACTCACAGCTCGCACATTCGGTGCACCGTGCGCTTCGATTGGCTAAAATTCGCTCAGGCCGGTGCTTTGTTTCAGCCATCTCAACAGATTTGAGTATAGCAGAGCCGGAACGTAGAATGGCAGGTTGGATCAGTGCAACAAAGTGCATGAAAAACAGGGAATTCAAAAAAGAAATTGCATTCTCACCAGCTACGTTCTCACCGTTAAATGAAAACAAGTGCAAGAGCGATGGCTACGACCCAGACACAAACCATAATACATCCAATTCGCCGCCAGCCGAAGGTGCATCCACCGCTTCCTGGCCTCGCTTGGGTGCTTTTTTCTTTGTCTGCTGCCTCCGTCTGGCGGGAGGTTTTCCGTCACGATTATGTGCTAGTTTTCGTTTTTCTTTTTTCGCTTTTTCATTATTTCCCTCCCGTCAGCGGTTGGCAGTGGCAACCGGCCGACCCGTAAACCCGGACCGGCAGACTGCCAGAAGATCCTTCGGAGCCTCCGGAGCTTGATCGATGGATTGCACTTGAGGAATGAAAAGTAGTTTTTGCTTCCGCCAGACCCTCTTCCAGACCCGGAACAGCCGACGAGCTTGCAACGAGGCAATTGCCCTCGGGGATTTAACCTCCGAGACGCCCATCTGCTTCCGGGGCGTTACTCGCCGGTGGGCGTTTTGGCAACCCGCCAGAGGGAGAAAGCTGGATGAAATGTCAAAACATTTCACACGACAGCCCGATGACGATGCAACCGAGACGGCGGTTCGTCGGTGAGGAAATGAGCCACCCCGATGCAGGTCCGGGAAAAGCCGGGGCAATGTCGTAAAACGGATGCGAGGCGTAGAGGACATTTTATGATGAATTGCATTTGGACGACAATAACAACTTCCTCGGTTATTCAACTGCCCGCGTTCGCCTGCGTCCTTTCAGCACACCGTCCAGGGTTGTCGTCGTCTGCGCTTCGTCAACCTTTCACGGTGCTGGCGGAGTGTCCTTGCGTAGAAACGGTTAGCCATAAATTAATGATAGGTGTCCGAGGCGTTACACTTCGTGCGCAGTGGACGGTAACAAATGGCTCGAATCACGAGCGGCCGTAATGTGGAAGTGAAAAGGGGAATTGCAATTAGCAAATATGTTTTCGTTGTAAACCAGCTCGCCGGTATCTGCAATCAGTGGGCGTGAATGATGATGACCACCCACGTGCGAAAGGAAAAAGAACCCCTAAAGGACTGCCCCGTTTTGTGAGCTCGCCGTTTGTCAACGCGCGTTACATGAAAGAAATCAAGATCTGCGTTTCATGCGTGCGTTCGACACTCACGTCAGCGTCAGGAAAAGAAGAAGGAAAAAAAATAAAAACCCGCCCTATCAGGACCCATTTCTAACACGTGGTGGTGTTTATCTCGACCCATTGACGGTCTCATCTCGGCTTGCGGAAGAAGGCTACTCGGGAAAATTATTTGATTTTGTCCCGATTAGACGTGTATCCTTTCGTTGCGTAATCCGACGCTCGGTCACCCACCCCCGTAAGGGTGCGTTTTTCAGCCGGTTTTCAGGGAAATGTACCGGTTGAATGAAATCTGTCCCAGGATCCGGTCGGGACCGTTTCCTACCTTTTTCGCGCATTGATTAACCGTCCGCTCCAATTCTGCACCATTCGGGCGTTGTTGTTTCGGGTAAATCCTTTCAAAGCTCTATTTTTACTTTCTCCATTCGGTTGCGCTTTCCCTTTTTTTGTTTTTTTTTCTCACCACCCCGAACACGCTTGAATGGCGTTGCGTGCGGAAAATACGTGATTTAAATATATGATCAAATATCTTTCAACTCACTTTGATGTATCCCTAAGGCTAAATAATCCTCTTCCTAATCTTGTTGGTGCCGGGCGCCTGTGTCTGTGTGCGAGCAGCCGCGCCTGGTTTTTGAGCGAGGGCTTTCCCTTCGATTGAGCTGATCGCATCCGATGATCTGTCCAGGTTTATTTAACTCCGTGATTTGCGCGCGTGTCTTACCACCCTCGGGCCACCGTCAAAGCGGCCTGGTTGAACAATTTGCTAACCTCGCTCGACGCGTTGACGTAAAGTTTCAACACACAGTTCCATGCCATGGAAACTCGGGACTCGCTGGGTGACGCTATTATGGCCGCACCGGGCGGCTCCATGGAAAAACTTTCTCTTATCTAACGAAGTTAGAGGGTTGCGAAGCGCGCCGAGTGATAGGGGAAAAATTGAATCAACTTCGGGATGGCATCAAGGGGACTCAAGAAACAAAAAAAAAATAAAAAAATAAATAAAGGGAAACTTTGGGGGCACCATGCGTAGAGGGCCCGGTTCGTCCCGAAACCAGGGTAGCCGAGAAGGGATCCATTTCCGCGAGCCTGACGTGGGCACGAACCGTCAAATGGCACAAATAGGGCCTCGACGTTCGCCGCCGTGTCGAATGCAAAAGAAGCCGCCGTGTCGAGCGCCAAAAGACACCGGGAAGCAAATCGAAAGTTCCATACAATTACGTTTAAAATTCAATCTACGCACCACGGCCAGGACTTGCTTGCTGGGTGGTGGGTGCTACTCAGCCTCACGCCACCACTGGCAGCCGCCTTGGGGCAGCTTTTCGCCTCGATAAACAGGAAACTGGTCCAAGGTGACGATGGCGAGGCGTGCCGTGGCACTGGAGGAGATTGATCTTGTTTTGCTTCCATGTTTTACCTTTTTTTTTCTCACTTCCCCAGGGCGCAGAGTGGATCAAACGTCAACACACACACACACACACACGCACGCGAGCGTACAAATACACTCACCGACAAAGCTAGAACAGATTCCCTTGCACTCGGGCGTCGTTGTGGTTCGGTGGGATTTTTTCCAGTCCGTTTGCTGAAAAGCGCTTCTCACTCCCAGATCGGGGGATTTTCGATAAACAGGAAACACCGGGCCCGGAAGGTGGCTCCTTTTTCCAGCGTGGCCACTTCGGCACGAGCGTGGCGTGTGATTTGGAATCGCCGTCGGAATCCTAGGCGCAAAAGGGGGAAAGATTATTTATGGCCATCTGGAATCGGGAAAGATGCCACGGATCGATTGATTTATTTTGGGTTTCACTCCGAGTTTCCTTCGATTCTTTTTTTCTTCTTCTTCCATTTGCTGGTTGTTGGTCGGTGTGGCGCACACGAACGCACTGTTGCTGGGGACGCACGGGCCGACGTTACTGACACACATTCACGCGAGTCGGCCATTTCGTGGGGATGGTTTTTCCAGCCGGATTTTGCCCCGTGTCTTCGCCGGTTCAACGTGGGTTAAAAACGTGCGAAAAGAAATATGCAACCGGGCGAAAAAGTAAATTTCCTCCTTTGGCACCTTCCAGCCATGGGGGATGCGGTGGAAAAATCCCTTCCGCTTTTCCATTTCCAATCCGGTTTCCAGGGCCCTGTTGAGTGGAAATGAATGTTCACCCTTCGAGCGTTTGCCAGTCGTGTTCGGGGAGCGGGAAGAAATATTACATAATTTGAAATTCGATACACACAGCGCCGGGCAACACGAGATCCTTGCGTCGATCGTCCCGCATCCCGAGGCCTTGTATTGGACGCAAGAATTATTAGTCTAATGAGCACGTTCCTGGCACGTGACCAAAAGAACCGGAGTCGTCGGTGTGCCGTTGTCGACGCACGGTCCAGTTACGAGGTCCAGCTCTCGGGCATTTACGGAAAAGGATGTTTTCTGCTGACGTCGGGCCGCACTCATAACACATTTCCTTACTTTTCGCATTCCACGCAGGCCGGTTGAGGGTGGTCTGCGAATCGTTCCCTACGGTGTTGATGATGTTGACGAAGGTACGGATCGGAGCGGTGAATGCCATGATACGGGATGAAATGGGTATTGTGCTGGTTTTTTTTTGTTGCTTCGGCTTTTTGTTCGTCGTACGGATCTTGCTTAGCTTTGCACATTTCCACGACCTTTAAGGGACACGAGCAACCCGCGAAAAAGGTGCAAATGTGCGTAAAAATCAATACTTCTGAGATGCCACCAGAATGCCAAACGATTTGTTGATACTCTTGATAGAAGGTATCAAAATACCGTCATCTGGTCACCATTCTGAAGTAAGCCAGGAGTTTACTGACAAACCTCCTGAGCGTTGTTGAAAAACTGCAAACTTGAAGATACTCCGTACCGCATCATTAAAGCACTTCAGATACAGCGTGGCCTCCGTCAACCGCAAATTACACGGCAGTCTCACCGAATAAGCACCTTATCGAGGTCTCAAATGAAGCATTCCCTCGTCGCATCTGCTCGCGTGCTCCAGCAATCTGTGGCACTCGAGAACCTTGTCGAAACCAATCGCTCAGGCCAACCACGCTAGCGAGAAGCTGCGGTACGAGACTAAACCTCTAAACCATTAAGCAAATGACACTTACCTAAGCCGCATCCCTCAACGAGGCGCACGTTGCGCTCGAGATGCACCTAAAATGTTAATTACTGCAATCTCTATGCCGGCGCGTAGAGCAGTACGTGGAAGATGTACGCTCCACGTGCGGCCGGCTCGGCAGGACGTTTCCTTCAAGGACCTGCCATGCACGTCGGTCCGTGCCGGCGCGACGGTGGTTAGCAGCTTGGGATTTATTAATCGACTGCTGGGCTATAATTTATGTTCCGTTCGTATGATTAATTGCAGCCCAAACAGCATCAGTGGCAGCCGTGCCAGGTTCGCCTCGGTGCTTGTTCACCAGCGTGCCCAGAGCTCTCCCGAGGCTAGTAGGAATCGCTCAACCGCACCATCTTGTCGACGGTGCCATTCCGTTGGTACGGGGACAAACCTCAAACAGAAATCACTCTTCACAATGCAGCGAAACAGCGCCCAGTGCGCGAGTACTTTGCCTTTGGGTGGCTGCGGAAGTCCAAAAGGGCGATGGAAAAGACTCCTTCATGTGGCAAAGCTCTTCAACCGGGCTCCACACTGAGGCTCTTCTTTGTCCAGTCGGGTGTGCGAAACAAATCGCTCGTAATTACAGCAGCTTAGTTAGAGCGACTTTGGTGTGCCATCGCGCCAACTCGACTCGGGCGGCTTTGATCCTTTTTTCGAATGGTCCTCCATAGTGACTGGGATGGCGAACGAAAATTACAAAAAAACACACCCCAACGAGTGCATGTCAACTTGTCCCGGGAGAAAAGCGCTACATGCGTCATCAAACCCATCGCCACTCGCGTCGGGATATCGTTTGACGAGGAGAGATCAAAAACAAAAACCCTTGAGTAGCACACAGCAGTAAAATAGTAGAAACAAACGAACGCAACAAAGTCGCGCCCACGAGCAGTTGACAAGGCAACAATCGATACTTTCCCAACCGGGAAAATGTCGGATTTTAGCGCTAGAACGATGCCGATGGGGAAGCAAAAAACGCCCGGACCTTCGCTGTCGAAACATCCATAATGAAGCGCAATCTGTGTTCTGTCCGGTTTTTAGTTCCAAACGGTTGCGAGAGCGGCCGCGTGTGAAACGATGCACGTTGGGAAAGTTCGCTGGAGTATTCCGGGAACGGTATCAAACATCCTTTCGGGGGAAATCGATCCCTAGGGGAATTTCGACTTGCAGTGCAATTGAATAGCCGGCTGCCGACAGTGACATGATCTAAATTGAAATTCTCTCCGGCTTTGATTCCATCAGCATGTGCCGTTCGCGATGAAGCAGTCTTGTGTCGTGAAAAGCATTTATTTAATTGCACTTGCCAATTACTGAAAGGCGAGTGAGCTAAGCCGTTTTTGCTATGCGATTGGGGGGATATAAAAAAATCCTACCCAATCCGTAAGATCCAGCAAATAGCCTTCATTTAAAGACGAGCACACATACACAGTGCATAGCTTTAATGACTGGAAGCTGGATTTTTCATGCCAATTGGCTCGCTCATCGCTCCATCGCTGCAGGAAAACTCCCTCGGCGATGGATATTAGTGACACAATCCGAGGTAAATCCCCACAACTACTTGTTGCCGGAATTTCTTTAGGCATGACATTAAACGCGTAATTAGATTTACTAGGTCATTGACTATCGGGGTCATCCGAGGTATGTCTGCCTTTACCGCGATGAGGAGATTTCAACGCGCGTGCGTCCTTAACGAGAAAAAAGAAGCCATTGCCGCAGTACTTTCTCCATTGCCGACGGGTCGACCTTGCGGTGGGAAAGAATTCCAATCCCGAGGCCTCCATCTGGTCTCGGGTGAGCGCAAGAATTTGCCTCCCCCATCTAATGAGATACGGAAAATTGATTTTTCCATCCGGCTCGCATCGTAAAGTCGGCAAAGCGACGCTAACGGCCTCAGTCCGTCGAAACCGACGAAACGAAACGAAACCGACGTTTGTTTCACCGAGCGCCCTGTGAACGAGCCAATGAAGGCAAATCCCATTACACACATTTACACGCTCGCACAGGTTTAGCCTCGGGGGCCGTCAGGACTCAGCAAGCGACTCTACTGCGCGGGAACGACACGACAGCGAAGGGAGTGATGAATCCTTGCCGTCATGAGGCACGCCTGATGTGGCGAGATTTTGCAAAAACATCCACCAAGCCGCTTTTCCGAGGCTGCGTCGAGTTGGGCCAGATAGTAGTAAATCTAATTATCTAAATAATTATCGCAAATTGCCAAACTCAATTACTCCGGGCTGGCCGGTGAGAGAACGAACGAAAGAAAGAGTGAGAGATAATATGGCTAGGCTCAGAAACGATGCAATGTTGGCCAGCAAACTCGCTCAGTTTGTAAAATCGGGCTGCAAACTTCACCGTCCATGGTTTCGACGTGGAATGTGCCATGTCCCTTCTCAATTTTCCGTCCGACGAGGGACTCGGTCACCATTTTTCACTTAATATGTATGAATAAATGAAAAGCGAACCACTTTCGCTCGAATCACCGCCCGCTCGATGTCGCATACGGATCGAGGTTCTAGTACCCAATTTTCGACCACTTGAGAGCCGCCCGTTCAGGTCGGTGACACCCGCAGAATTTGTCTACTCCCACACGAGGACACGCGCGGCAGCAGGACGAGAGACGAAAATGAAATCGTTTTACCGCCATCTCGTTTTGCACCCGAACGTCCGGGACCCGTTTATGACAGCAGTTTTAAGGGGTGAGTTTAGCTCACAACCCAAACCCGAGGACGTGTGCGATGGTGCTGAGATTTTCGAATCGTTGATTCAACCGAGTGCTCCGGCATTCGAATGTTGACTCCCCCCGGGTAACCGGCGTCCGGTTTTTGTCCGTTTGACCTTCCAACAACCTCCCGGCGTGCGTCCCTCGGCGGCGTCACTGGTATTTATAATTTATGAAGAGGAAAATGTTTCCTTCGTCTGCAACTGATGTAACGCCATAAAGACCACTACACATGTCGACTTGGGTTCGGCTTTCCACGTTCAAAGCTTCTATTTACACACCACGCTCTCTTAGGCGGAGTACCATTCAACTGAATCGCGTTTTTTCGCCCTTTTCTTCGACCACTTCGCAAATGGAAAAACGGACCCGTTGGTCCCATTGGCCCGCCTGAAGGGACGCGGGCGAAACTGGTAGGTGGTTCGACTCCTGTTTTGAGCACATACACACTCACCCACACACTGATGCACACTCTTTTTCCGGTCACTCGAACCTCTCCGACCGGCAACAGACGGAATTTTAAAGTGCCTTTCCGCTTTATTTGATCAGGCAATTTTTCTTACATCCTGCGGTTGGAGTGGTTACGAAATGTTTCAGATTCCGGCCCACTCCCGGAAGCAGGATGCGATTCCACGTGGAAAAGCTAGCCAACATGACGCTGCCACCCTCTTTTGTTGCGCTTTGTATTGGCGGAAAAAATGCTCGTTAATTTCGGCAGCACGACATTCCGTAGGCGATTCGATTTGGCGATAACCGACCGCTGGTTGGCATTCTTGCGAACTTTCACTTTCCCTTTTTAGCAGTCGTTTGATGTTTTTTGGCGATTTGTGTGTGTGTGTGTGTCTCGACGTTTGTGGTCCATTATTTCAAGACATTCCTGGCTTTGGCTCAACGACATCAATAAACGTGCGCAAAATTCCCTCCAAAACGGTCGTTTTCAACCGTCAGTTTAATTTACCAAGCACATTTAACATCAAAGCAAGCGATTCAGCTCAGCGAGCCCACTGAAGCGGAAGCCCGACCGGGTTCGCAGCGATAATACACTTTTCACCCCTTGAAAAGCCTGCCGAAGCGATGCACTATCTCGAGCCAATCGTTCCGATCAATTCAGCAACAGCTCAAACGCCAACACCGTCCCAGGTGATACGGAATGGATTATTCTGGCGCTGCGTTTAATGCCCATGCAGCCAACTGTGGGCTGTGGCCATTCCTAATAGAGCAATTATTTTATCTTCCCTTCTGAACTGCACGGTCACCTGACAGGCTCGATGTTGCCAGCGTTGAGCGGAGTTTCTGTTGCAGGACGGCTCATACACATACAGTTCAGTGTATTATTCAAATTTCATGCGATAGCAATCTCCCCGGCCCTGCGTTGGATCACGTTGCTCATCATCCTCACTGGCCAGGGGAAACTTGTTACGAAGCCAACGAAAGGGGTTTTGAGAGCGAGAGGATGTTCGCCTCATAATCAGGCCGAAGTCATGCGGTCCGAGCGCTTCGCTTCCGACACATGGGCGCCGGGTGGTAAAAAATAGAAAAACGGCTATAATGAAATTGCGCATAATGATATTAAAATGTAATAATCATTCTCTTTTAAAATTTCATCATCGTTTAATGCATTTTTAATTAACTTTATTCTGCATTTAGCAGTCGAGCTGTCAGGGCTGTCACGCTGTTGGGCTAGTTTCGGTGCCGCAGCGTGCTAAGGGTGTGCTGGAACAGGGCCAGTTTGGCGCCAGTGTTTTATGGATGTGGCCGATTAGCGTTCTGCGCCGTTGGGCGATGAGATGATTTTTCATAGTTTTCGCTGTCATTGAATTAAAGCCTGATTGGATTTAGCAACGCGTCCAATTGTTCATCGCGCTCGTCCCCGTTCGTTGTGTTTCGACAAATGCGGCACGGGAAAATCGGTCGATTCGGAATCGGAATAAACGCACGGGGATGTATCATCGCGCCTTGATTAGGTCCATTCGGGGCAGTCGCATATCCTGTCGGCGGCAGTCTGAACCTCAGTGCGTTGGTTCCGCGAGGCGATGAACGATGATAATTTGTGGCTTCGTTGCAATTAGTTTGCCTCATGCGTGGGTCGCTTCGAAATTCGATCGATCCACTGGCACCGAGAAGTCCTCCTCCGACCGAGGTGACCGAGATGCTAATGGGAATGGCTGTTATTGGCAAACGCAGGGCCGAAAGATCGATTGGCTTCGGTTCGAGCGATCGATCACCCGGGAACGCGGGAGTGTTTCGGTGCCGGTAATGCAATAAATTAATAATCATTCAACTGAATGACTTAATCAATCAAATTTCACCGGCATTTCCAACCCATTGCCCAAGGAAGCGGCGCCACCGAGAAGGAGTGGTAAGATTTTCCGGTTCTCGGTTCCGGCCATGAAGGCGATGGAGCGCGTTCCAGCAGGATGAGACCCGAGCAAATTACCACGACTTCGCCACACAAGGCACAAGGCTGCGTGTTTTGTAAAATTAAATTATTGCTTATCGACAGGCTTCAATCTTTGTGCGGCGGCAGAATGAACTATTTACGGTGCGATGGCGTTGTGGCAATTCATAAAAAATGTAGGCGATATTTCGCCCAGAACTCGCTGCCAGTGAGGGTGATTTCGAGAGAAAATTGTAAATAGAAATCAATACAAATAAATGTCAATAAGTTGCCGCTAGCAACAGCAGCGCGTTGTCCTGTTTCTTGGCCACGTTGTCACGGCTTGGAAAGAAGCTGCTGTGCGCGGGGCAATTTTCGTGAATCATCAATTTTGCAAGCGCCCTCCGACGTGCGGAAAAGCGCTTTTTTCTCCTAATGCAGACCGCTTTTTCGATGTGAGGACCTCATTTTTCATAGCACCACCGCCCGAATATCATCCCACATGTATGTCTTCGGTGTTCCTTTAGAACCAGGGTTGGCTTCATTTTTCCCGTCCGTGGCGTTAGATCTTCGAGCTTCACGACCAGCGGCCCCTGCGTACGTGTCACACGCTTTATTAAGATGAATGTCTCGTTTCGTGACGTCGAACACCGGCTCGCACATATTTGCACATGTTTTGGTTGGCTGCTGGCGAGAATCGAATCGAAGGGAAAACTTCCCATCTGAGCACCCAACCCACCCACCTTCGGTTGACCGTCCGTGGCCTTTCACTGATAGGATTCGGAAAAACATTTTCCTCCGACTGCTCACCCGGCGCGTGGGGGAAGAAATATGAAATATTCCTGCATGATTCTGGCACGGCTTTCATCTCCAAGGCGCTCGGGAAAGGTGCGCACTATGGTGCCCATCACTCCACCAAAGCGGACCACAAATAAACGACTTCAGCATTCCCTCGTTTTACACGGCGCATGGCTACCGGAGCCCGTCACCCGAGCAACCGGAAGCCGTACGAGCGGGCGACAATGCCGAGAATTTCGACTTTGATTTTACGGTTTGACGATTTCTCGACACATTTCCCTCTTGCATTGCTCTCGCCTGCTGGGATGAATGGCAACGGAGCAGAAATCGGAAAGCGGATACCCTTACTGCTATGGCAACGGGCAAGTGAACCGGGCTGTAGGAATGTCTCTCGCACCGAGCACGGAATGTAAGGCAAGTTTTCGGGGAAAAAAGGAAACCATTTCCATCCCCGAATCGGTCCCGCCTGCAACGGATGCAAATCATGGGCGAGAATTCTTGGCTTCAGAGTTGTTTAAGGCGCGGTTGCCAGTTGCCCCACGGTTGAAGTGACTCATTTGACGTGGTCCACGGGTGGGTGGTTGAAAATTCTTTGTCATATCTGCCAGCGTTTTGGGGAAGGAACACATGCAAATTAATTGAATTTATGTGCCCGAAAGATAGCGTGGTTTCAGCCACCCGTCAAAGGCAACCGGGCTCGTGGTTGCCTGGCGCACGAAAACATGCAACGGAAATTAATTCCAACCATGTGATATTACAAACGTTTTAAACAACACCAAAAAACACATCGACCCGCTAAAATGACCCCGCACACGAAAATAAAATGTAATACCACATTTTACACCTCCCGGTGGCGATGGAAAATGTTTTCCGCGTACCGCTACCGGGGTTCACCGTGGGGAGTCTTTTTGTGTGTGTGTGTGTGCCGTGATCCTTTCATTCCGCAGTGCATTCAGTGCCGTGTGATGGGTGCGCATTTTTATTTTTTTTTTGCCGTCCTCATCCCACACACAAAATAAATGCCATGTCTGTAAAGGATCGCTTGCGTTCCATCCCAGCGCTCGGTGGTGATCTCACGCCCTGAACAGATTTTGCATACAAAGCAGAGGGAGAAAAGCGGGCTTAAAACAGCATTTCTGGCCGCACCCAAAGAGAAGGCATTCGCGACGGAAAAATAAAATGTTCCACGAAAGTAGTGGGTGCAAAAAAAAGGACCGGGACGAGCCACTCACACACACACATACACACGCGCGCGAATGGAACTACTAAATCCCATGTTACACGGTTGCACTTTCGGGCCACAGTGCTGTGCATGTTCGTGATTTTGTTATGATGATTCGGGGATTTTTCCCGGCCACGGTACCGAGGCACCGGGAGTATTTGACCATTCCTTCACTCGTCCCGCAATAGTCCCTGCCGTGGGAGCCGTTTTGCACCGCGAAATGAAGTGAACACGACGTTGCCGAGTGGCAGCTTAACCCGGGAAAACGCTTGCAATGCACCGCGCTCGCTGCCGGCGCGCTTGCCCTGCAGCAGCTTTTCCTGCAGCAGATGTAACATGTCCGTGGTTTTTTTTTGCTCCATTTCGACCGCGCTCGCGTTGGCGTTCCATTCACTGAACCCGCAATAGGAGGCGGATGCAGGATGAACGCGAAATGCGAGACCTCGCACTGAACTGAATTTAAACTACAAGTCTATACCGTGATTTGGCGTGGCTGAAACTATCCTCTAAGCTTTTCCTGTATACATGGGCCCCCGTTCTTCTGTTCCCTGCTGGCTTCGTGTACACACACACACATACACACTCCGAAGCACGGTATGGAAATGCAATGTGGAAAAAGAAACGACCTTAGTCTGGCGGACAAAAAAACAACCTTCCTCCAAATTGAATTTAGTTTTATTCTCCATCATCGACGTTTGAACAGCGTCATGCGTTTCTTTTTTTTTTCGTTACCCAAGCTCTGTTTCACTGTAACACGAGCTGCTTGGGGTGGGGGTTTTTTTCTGCAAAGCATTAGATTGCAAGGGAAATTGTTTTTCGCGTGCCGCTGCTTTTATGTCCTCTCATCGCCAGCGATTGGAGCGACCCACCGTTCGGGCGATTATGAAAAGGTTTCAATTTTAAAACATTCATCATTCGTCGTTAGTGAAATGTGGTGGCATGTTGCAAAGTGCATTACGCGGCATGTCGTTGAATAGAGCGGCCGTTATCATGCAGTAGAGGATAGGTAAATGCGGAGGGGGTAAATTTATTATTTTTCGTAGGGATTAAAGCAAACCCAAACACGACAGGTTTTGCGCTACATCGTATTTAGTTGAAAAGGTGGCTAACGGGTCCGAGTTCTGGAAGTATTCGTAACTGTTCAAAATATTCCTGCAATTCCACAAAATAACTGATGGCAAACTTGAATACATCAAATTACGTTTGCATTACTACAAACTAAAATGACTTTTATTAATTTAAATCACCTGTTTTATACCTTTCCAACACCATGCAATGAAAATGCGTATCTGAAAAAGCTCACTAGCAAAATGCCTTATGTTTTCACGCTACTGCTTTTCCTGGTCAAATGAGGTGTGTTTATTAAATTTGGCACTAAAACCCGCGAAGAAAAAAAGCAAAAAAAAAAACGAACGCAAACACACACTCACCCAAATGTGTTTCTCGTCATGAATAAATAATTTTCTCGCTTTTCCACTTCAATCGTCACCCTTCGGTGTGACGAAAAGGATGGTTCACTTATGTCGACGAATGTGCTGTTGCTGCTCTCATTGCCGGGTTGGCTCACACATTTACTAGCTTTTTCTTTCCCAGCCATGGCCTACTACCATCTGGCTCGAGTTCGACCGTCCGTACGTTTGCGTGTGTGCAAGCTTAGCTCGATTTTTCCTCTCCCACGTCCTCGAGGACCACAGTTTCGACGATATTCGCTTTTTGTATTCAACACGGCCCTGCTCAAACATTGACACAGACCGAAACCGTGCGGTCGGACAAGGCATCAAAGTCAGGGTTTAATATGACCGACGATTACGCTAACGGGCGACACCGAATGCCTTGCGGTTCACTCGTGAACGCCTTCAAATACATATTTATTCTTCAAAATTAATTTAAAACTCCGTTACCTCGGGACACACCGAGTGCCACCGCTGCTAGGGTCGGAAAAAGTTAACATTAAACGAGCCTGCCACAGAATGCCGCTTCTGCCGAATGCCCACGCCAGCTCCCAACCAGAGCCTGGACGGTGATGATGGAAATGAGCACGAAAAAAAAAATCACTTTCAAATATAATGTGTTTATTATGTTTTCTTTTCCGTCGCTTTTCCACCGGCCCCCTGCGGGTCGGGGGCAACTTTTCACGTGGGGCGAACAGAGACGGGAAAAACAATTTTGTCAGGCCTTCGGTGACTTTATGCGGGTGGTCACCTCATCTCGGCTGGTCGCACGCTCAATTCAATGGCAATTTCTAGCGCCTTCGAGACTCGACGGTCACGACCGAGACGACGGCGACGACGACGACAACAACGGACTTTTCCGTGTCCCTTTTCCCGGGCGTCGTAGAGAGACGTAGATCTAGGTGCTCACGGGTGGGAGGTTTTGCAAATTGATTTTCCAGACTATTCGCTCTCTCTCTCTCTGTCTCTCTCTTTCGGTCATGCATTCTGCATATCGCTTTGTCGTCGTGCAGTGCGCTCAATGTTGCTCCAGCGCTGTTGTTTTGACCAAATCCAAACTCCTGAACGGTTACAATAATAACCATAAGCGAACGAGCAGAGCGGAAGGAAAAATCGCGGGGAAAACACACGAAAACTCAGTTGTTTTCTTGGGCACCCGAGAGAGAAGAAATGGAAAAGTTTTGCCACGGTGTCGTTTCGTTTGCCACTTTACTTCCGCAAGCTACGCAAAAACGCGGAGCCAAATTGAAGGAAAAAGTTAAAGTGCCTTTTTAGCATACATAAAAATTCGCACCCATTCCAACTCCAACGCCTAGGTTTTCCCCGGTCACGACCGAGCCCACGACACATTAAGGTCGGAAAGTGTGACTGCGACTTTAATAAAGCCGCACCGACGACTGTCACCGCGTGCCGGTTCACCACCAGCCACCGATTGAGAGAGCGGATTTTGCCTAAACTCCCGAGTCCACCGAGTCGAGACACAAGTCAAAGTTGGAAAAGTCAGTAGAAATTAATTCCCTACTAAAAACCACAATTCCCACCGCAGGGACACCAACAGGCGCCCTCGAAAGGAGCAGCCGAGCCTCGAACAACAACCCTTTTGTTGGAAGGATACTCCCGACCACGCGGGAAATTGTGCCCGACTTTGCTAGACCAATAAAACTCCCGACGCGTGAGGATGGTGCACTTTCATTAACGGTCCCGGCAAACGGCCCTGTTGACAAAATCTCTTATCCTGCCGCGTACCGACCCGCTGGTTCCCGGTGGTTCGCAATTAAATAATTAGGAAAATAATTTATTCACGTACCCAGTAATTGTAGTAATCGCAAAACGGGCGCGAATAATCATTTTCCGCTGCCGTTAGCAAATTGCTGCACCGGCGCGGCCACTAAAGCGCCACCATCCGCCATTGGGGAGCGCATGTGAGCCAGGACCCTTGAAGATCGTCGCCCCAGGAATACGACCGAGGTCCTACGGGTCCATTCCAACCGTCCAGCGGGCGGTAATTGTTTGCCCTTTACGCTACCACTCGGCCTGGTCCTGGCTCCTGTTTGGTCGGTTCAGGCAAACATGGATATGATTAGAGTAAACATTTGCATAACCAAATTACGCGCCCCGCACGTTGGCACTCATTTTGCTTCGTTCGTGCGGTCTGATGGCCGCTTTGGGCCACTCCCCGGGTGCACCTGGAAAACCACGAGCTGCAGGGAAAACGGAGAATGCTACTCATTTTTCCACCCGTGTGCTGTCGTCGGTGGATGCCCCCATTATGCCCTTCAATCATCATCAATGATAATCTCGCTGAAAAGCTCCTGCATTCTGGGCTCTAGCTCGCGAGTGTTCGCGACCACCTTCCGGATCCATTAATCTTGCTAACGAATTGGGGAAAAAAGCTGGGAGGAAGAAGCTACGAGAACGGTCGCTTTCCGTCTCGATTCTCATGGCGTGGCGTGTCGACAGGATATTAAAACCGCTTAAAGCTTCCTCGGCTCATTTCGCGCATCTCAGCTCGCTTCAAGGGCTGATCTCCACAAAAACCCTTTTACCCACACACCCTCGCACACCCGTGTGCACCCGCGAACCTGTTCGATTCGTTTTTATCGGCAAGACAATGAATTATGTAAGGGGTGGAATAATTTTTCTCTATCTTATTTTTCCTCCCCGGTGCGCGAAACATCTTTAATGAGCTCGTTGCCCGAGGCAGGCTTCGGTTGTGGAATGCCAGCAAATTTTAACGCCATTTTCAAAAAGGGGCGTCTTAAAACCCTTTTTTCGGTTTCGTCCTTCCAACCTCGCAGCCCGACAGCTCGACAGCGCGCTTTCATCGAGGCCCGCAAGCTCCCCCGTTTGGTGCTGGATGCCGTTAATTATTCATTATTCTGAAAATTTTCAATTCATTTGCCTTGAATCCTCTGCTCGCGCTGCTTCAGATCCCCGCGAGGGCAGCCCACGTTCGGGACGCTTGGTGGCTGAGAAAATTAAGCAGCAAAACACGAAACAAGCACGAACTCGCTCGCGGCTCGGTCGTGCCTGGAGCACCCTTCTAGGGTGGCCTTGAGGAGTGAAATAGAAGGAGCAACAGCGAGAAAAAACACCCCGCTCAACAAAGCAGTAAGAGCCCGTGTTGGGAAAGAAAAATGAAGCAAGGTTTATCACTCCATTCCTTATCGCAGATGGCGCTGTGAGGCCGCCCGTGGGAAGCGGTGAAGCTTGAAATGGCAACATGAAAATGGCCAAGGAATTAAGGCTCGTCCTGGAAGTGATGCAAACCCGCGCGTTGGACGATAAAGGATTTGGCGGGCAGCTTCCCGGTTTGATGTAAATCCGTAGCGAACGCGCCTCCGCCCCAAAAAGAGCCGTTGTTATCTCGCGGGTGGGCTTTTAGGGCGTACAGCTGTTCGGGAATTAAGTGAACCGAAATCTGATAACCCTTTTCCGTCTCGCTTTGCTTCTTATCAGCCCATTAAAGTCGGTTACGATTCGGTTCGGCTTGAGCGCGCGCGTCGAAATCTGCAGCATTAAACGCGTGTAACGCGCCGTTAAAGCTTCGGTGGTGGTGAAATCACTTTCAAATTTCTTTTCAATAAAACTCGCCGTTAAAATGGGGAAAAACTTCGCGCACACGACGCTCGCGGGATGAGAATTTTAATTTGCGCATTACGAGTTGCGAGCCAAGCAGTCGTTGCCGGCAGCTTTATAGTTAATATCATCTCCGTCAATCAGAGGTCGGACATGGAGCGTCGTGGTGGAAGAAAATTTATCACAGACGAAGGATCGCGTCGGTGCAGTTGTGTTCGCGGTGCCATCGGTGTTTGTCGTCGCCATTCGCATCGTCCTTACGTTGGACTTTATCGATGATGACAACCAGTTCCGTTTACAACCACGTTTCACGCGCTTATTGCCGTGTCGAGCAGCATGGCGCAATGTTTCATTATTTTCAGCGTTTGGCGTCCGCTTTACGATTATCGTGGTACTAAAAATTCACGAATAAAACAAAAAGAACGAGAAAACACACCGAAATGGCATAAAAATGCAACCGGCACCGCGACGCGGCAAACAATGTGTAGTGGAAGCGATTTCGCTTCGGGGTGGTGCTTTTCGTTTCGGGGGCACAATTCATTACGATCGTCGCCATTCTTCATTTCATTTCCTGTGGAAAGCGTCGACCCAGGGGCGCGTGCAACCGAAGGGTGAGGCATTTTCCGCCTCCCTTTAACGGGCAGCCTTGGCGACGGCACGGCCCACACAATGTTGAGCTCGGTGAATAATTGACGTTTTTATTAACTTTACACTTTATGAACGTTTATTGAGCTTGCATGTGAGAATGGTAATAATTTTTATCGCTTTATATTTCCATTTCTCGCTTCCTCGGTTTCATCCTCGGTTCGCTCTTTCGGTTGAGGAACGAAACATGCGATATTTCGCTTGCGAACAAGCCCCAGCAGACTCTGCGGTGTGAGAGTTCCTTTCGTTCTTGACTTACTATCTTCCCCCTATAACGAGAACGTAATTTTAAAAGGGATTCAACGTCGGGTAAATCTACTACCTGACCCGTTTTCAACTCGTTCTCTCAACCGGACACTTGATTTCCTGCTTTCGCAAACTCCGCACGGAAGGTTGGTTGTAAAATAATGCACAAATAAAACACAGCACAACAACTACTGCTGGTCGCGGGTAGAGTAGACTTAACGAACATGACCTCCCATTGGAGTTGCTTCCAGACGCACATACTAAGGGTGGGCTTGTCGGTTTTTTTTTTCATGCCACCCGGTAAAAGGGTTTCAAATAAAAGATTAAGCAAATGGACAGGCATGAAATATTCGGTACGCCTTTCCCATACTGTTTGCTGGGGCGAAGATGGACTGAGCGTAAGTAAAAGTTTTCTAATTGGTGTCCGAATCTTTTGTTTTAATTAAATTTAACACAAGACATTCGTGGGTAAAGTTTTGAAAGAGAGCAAAGATTTCAACAGCAGCGGGAGAACGAAAATTAATTTCCTCACGGTAGTCCTTTACAACTCATGCTTCTTTATCCCTTCGAAAAAACGTCTCTCGCAGTTGAGTTAAATGATAATCTTTTTTCCCTCGATTTTCTTGGAAAGGCAACGCTTCATCGTGTTTGATTATTGATTAGGCAGCAGAAGGCGTTTTTTTACGCTTGACTTTTTTTAAATAACTCAAAATCTGTGATGATTAAACCTTTGAAACGTCTCTCGAGCCTATAAATCATATCTTAGCGAACAATACAAAGTTTTCGACAGAAGCAATCCACTATGAAATCTTTCTTTTTTCTTTCTCCGCACACCAGCTGAAACTGACGTTTCATTAGCGTTGGACAACGAATCCACTGACACAATTTAAATTCTTAAGAACTGCAAAGGTATTTAGCATCGTTGGGAAGAAATGATTTCAAACAATCGCTTGACGAGCGGTGACTCACTGCGTACGCAAATCATTCATCTGACAGGCATTAAAAATCACCTCCATTCGCGAAGGGTGGAAACGAACTGGAAATTATTGGTAAATAACCAAGCCAGACACTTCCTTCCGCATTTCGAAAGAAGCCGCTTTTACGACTGTCGGTAGAGCGCTGCGAAAACGGAATGGGCGTTATCGTTCCGAGCGGAACAATCCACCCCCCAAAAACAATCCTGGCCAATCGTTTGCAGTCCATTTCTGACTGTTGAATCTTAGAAAGCACTAAACCGAAGCCATTGCCTCGTTTCGGTAGGATTTCGGGCAAATAAACCCGACCGGCGGGAAATGAAATGTAAATCCTGCTTGATAGTGGGCTTTTTTTGCCGTCTCACTTTAGCTTCGAATGCATCGAAACCGGGCACTCTGGAGCCAATTAAACGGTCCCTTCTTGGTGGCTTGGCTTGGTTTGGTTTTGGGTTGGTATTGGTTCGTTCTTTTATGACCGGAATGTAAAGCAGCCTCATCACGAGGGATTTGGTTGCCTTTTGATGGTTAACTGTTGTCGTTTGTCGAGCGAATCGCTTGTACGCTGACCGGATCCCATGCTGTGCACATTTAATAGCCATTCAATCAAACGCCGATGGGAGGATGCCTCTTTTACGAGGCAGATACGGTCCTAATAAATTGAACAAACAGCCTGTTCAATTAAGCCGTTAGGAAATTACATTGTCCAAGTTTCACTGCCAACATCTCCGGCCACGATAAACCCAAAAACGTCCAAGTTCCCTATTTTCGGTATCGACAATCGGCTCGTTATGCTGCCTAAGTCTTTTACCACGCCGTCCACGAGACGCTCAAGTGGGTTTAAAGCTAATTCTGAAACCACAACCCGTCGAGGCGACACTTTAAGATTGCTCATTGCATTGCTCACTTCCCAGTCGCCTGATTCGGTTCTGATTCTTCCTCTCATTACGCTAATGCCACGTCCATTCAGCTGTGCATTTCGGTGATTACAGTGTCCCGTTTTTTTCGGGCTGTGGCTTTTCTAATTCAAAAACCAAACATTCCTTCGGCCCGGTTCCGGTGTTTCCGAAGGTGTTTCTGCTTTTCAGCGGTCGTCTACCGTCTTCCGGTGGTTTGGTGATGCGACTAAAGTCTCAGCCGTAAATGAGCTCGACTAAGGCAATCGTAAAACGGCAAAAAACACCAGCCACCCAAGGTGTGCACGAAAGAGAGAGAGAGAAAGCGTCCATCCTTTGCGAGGTGTCGAGCTTGTAAGTGGGTGGAAAGGCGCAAGATGGTGTGAGGAAATGAATTGAGCCTCACACCTGTCGTGAAAAAGGCGTCCCTCGGTTCGACCGGGCAGTGGCACCCGAAGGATGGACAGCTTTTTGTGTCTTTACCTTCACCATTTCCACTAATGAGATTACCGCTCAATAACTTTGACAATGGAGTAAACTTTTTCTCTTTACTGCCCCAGGTCGGGTAGGTCGGTAAGAGCAGCAAGGAAAAGCGCTGCTTGCGTGTATGTGTGTGGGTGAGTTTACTTCCGAATTCCGCTCACGATCCCAACCGGTGCCGGGGTTTATCTTGCATCGTGCCAGTCAGAAGAAGTCTCTTCCCCTGGAGGAGGTGCGCATTCGATGGAGGAAAGGCAAATTTGCGCCTTCCTTTTAAAACTGCGCCTCGAGAGAGAGAGGTGAAAAGCCAGCCACATCGAGCATCGGCACGGCAGTGCAACGGCATGAAAACGGCGCATAAAAGGGAACACTTAATCCAGCCAATTTTCTGCAGTTTGACTCTCCGGAGACACCTCAGCAGCAGTCGATGGCACCCGACCGCAGCGCGACTAGTAAAAAGTGAAGTTAATAAGCTTTTTTATCCGTCCTCCCTTGGTGAAGTTCAGCAAACTCATTCCCACGCCTGCCAGCGTCAGAGCCGGGAGTTTTTGGTGCTGCAAGAAGTTTAAAAACCCACGCGGCACTTTCTGCGAGCGTGTAACGTCGAAAAGGACAGTGAAGCGTCATTGATCACTTTCTTTTGTTACGATACTGTACGAGCCACCATGCGCCTCCATTTGTTTAATAAATGTGCTTCGATGGTAACTAAAAAAAAAATATGAGTTTGAATAAGTCCACCATTAGCTGTCACTTTAGCCATCAGGAGCACGAGGACCTCACAGGATATGCCCTGCGAGAAAAGCCATCGGCAGTCATTAACTTTTAATGAGTCATAAATTCGTATCTCTCTTTTATCTATTCCCTGCGTCCAACACAATGCTAATGGAAACAATGATCTATTTCCCTGCCCATTTGCCATCGGCCTTTGAGTACGCTGTAGCTCAGAGGCTCTAGCCGTACATTACGCTAAAACAGGTCCAGTTTCAAGCGGGAAAACGCTGAGAATAACTGTTGAATGTGGTCCCCCTTCTTGGTGATACTGACTCGCATGAAATCGGCGGTTCATCGATGGGCCATTACACGGCCTTTCGAAGGCACTGAGCCGCCTGTTTTTCCCTCACGCTCCACTCAGTGACAGTTTTATGGGCTCCTCGCTTTATCCTCGCCACTCGCTGTCCCAATTCGTCGTTCGCGGTCGCCTGATAATAAAAACAGACACACAAAAGCTCATTAGACGCCGCGCCGCACAGTACGGGCCGGGCTGTTTTACACAATGACAAACGAAATGGAAGCGATTATCGAATGGAAAATGAACGCGCACCCTCCTTTGGGGTGGAGAAAAAAAGCCCACCCAAAGCGAGATGGACGGAGGATTTGTGTTCGATGGAACCGGACCCGTGCCTTCGGTTGGTGGGTTGCGCACGCGATTCCTTTTTATTTTCTAATCAAAATACGATTATTCATCGAATGGTCGCTTGTCCAGCGAGGGCGGTGAAAGAAGCGTGGGGCAGCAAACCGTACAATGGTCGGTCCGGGTTGCAATAGGTCGGACAGAGACGGAGCAACCGAACCGAACGCGTCCATAATAGAGTTAGGCGAGAAAGCGAAAAACTGGCGTAAAAGGGATCAATAAATCAAGATCGAAAGAGCTAGATACAGCTGGGAATAATCAAATTTGCGGTCGAGGGATTGTGAATTGAGTGACAGCAGTTTTATTGGCGCTTTTCATCCGTTTCGCCATCCGCTAGGAAAGAATTCTGCAACTGGATCGAAGTTGTCCCTTTTTTTCGGGGAATATCCCATTTTCGTGTGGAGCCGCACGAATTTGGACGCATCTGGTAGCTGTGTTTAAACTTTTCTGGTAGCTTAGACGCAGTTTGTTGAGAAGGAGTTTTCTGTATCGACCTGTATAATTGGTAGCTATTGCGTGTACGCTTCGAAATTGTGCGATATCGTCAAACAAAACGTCGAGTTTAGCGACCATTTGTTGCCTACCGCAGCTTTCAATGCTGTGGCAACAAGAGCGTAAAGAGCATTCCCATTTGGTAGTCTAGAAAACTTCAAACTCTCCAATAAGCATAATCAATTTCAGCTTTCGATCCCGTGACTGTACTAAAGACACACCGAAAGGACACCAGCTTCAGGGAACCAGCTGGTGCCGCAGTTAACGGCAGGTGACGGCACGAAAACAGCAGCAGTACGATCCGTGGGTCGCAGAACCGGATCGTTCGTTAGCGAAGCGTCGGATCGCATTTGCAAAATTTTACATCGCCTGTCTAAATCAACGAATATTAAATTCCTTGCTCCCCGGGCACTGATTGGAAAACCCATTAAACCCCGGGCTGGGTGATTAGTCGTGCGGGTCGGGCAGCTGGGAAACCGAACGCTTTTCTTCGGCCCTCGGCCCTGCTCAGCCTGCTTGCGGGTGGAAATGGGCTTAACGGTGAAAATCTTTGCTAACTACTTCCAGTTTCCACCGTCTGTGCGCACCTTTCACCAGTTGTGTTGCCACATGATTTTCCCATGTTTCCACGCCGCCTCGTGTGCGTATGTGCGCGTGTTCGTGTGTCGGCTGGCATGACAATATTCGACTCCCATCCGCCCGGGAAAACCTTTACCGAGCCCATTCCTTTTGCGAAAGATGAACTTTGAATTTTTGGCAGCAACACAACCGGCTGTGGCGGTCTCGAGCAAGCGAGATGGAGTACATTTCCACCAAGCCAGCCAACCAGCCGTGTTAAGGACGAACGGATGAACCACCGTTTCCTTGGGCGGTTCCGTGCAACAGCCGAAGAAACACGTACCGTGGCGCTTTCGCTTGCACACGGGTGTGTAAAGTTCGGAGCGTAAAATTGAAATATAATAAAAACTTATTTATGCATGTTTCCCGTACGCTCCATCCCCAACGCATCCTGTTCTCGCATCTTTGCCGGTGGTGGTTCGTTTTCTTGAGTGACTCGCCTGATGGTACCGATTCCGGCCGAGTCTGGCGCTTGAAACTCGGTGAGACCGATCCCGACCTGCCACTTCCTGCCGTCGAGTGCAGTTTTAATTTTTATCTTTAAGATCCCGTCAAACCCGGGCGGATAGCATCAAGGATTCGAGCATCAGGCACGTCTCAAGCTGACGTGCGGAAACGCCTGCGCCCACCAAGCGAATACAAAGTGAAACACCGCGCGAGACTTCACGCGTTTCCTGCAACCGAGCTGCTGTTCTTCCTGCTGAAGGAAACGCGGCCCAGCCAAAAATAGCATTTACTCTCTCTCACTTGCTTCTGCGTGTGCTCGGAAAGGAGCACGTTAGAAAATAAAACAAAAATCCATATGGTGCCTGGCCCAGCAAGGATAGCTCGCGAAAGGTGAGCATCTTGAAGGGATTCCTCGAAAAAGGAGCGACTCGGGCCTTCGTTTAGCGGACCCCGAAAAGCTTCTGCTCGCTGCGCGGAAAAAAGGAGCCACGCAAAGTAACTGTTTTTCTTTAATTTAAAACGAACTTCTGGCCCAAGGCGCAGCACCACCGGAGCTCGTGTGGTTTCGGAAAACCGGGCAAAAGTGGCTGCCGTCGGAAGAATCGTGCCCGTGTGCTACCCAGTGCCTGAGTGTGCTGCCACACCTCTTAATTGAGTGAGAGATTAAGTTACGATCCCGTGAGCTGGCAAACGGTGGAAGGCAAACATACTGTGTGCCGGTGTGTTTATGTTCCGCGGCTTCATTCATCCCGTTCTGCTTCGGAAACCTGCTGCCAGCTCGCTCACCGAGAAGGTGTTTTCATTTTTATGTGCAGCTCACTTCACCTTTATGCAACCGCAAACGACCGGCGGGGTTTTTTTTTTGTTTTTTGGCTGAACAACTTTAAATGCCCCCGAAGTGCCCGAAGCGAGGGATTTCCATTCGAGGGTCGCTTGTTTTGCATGCGCATATTTCCCACCACGACCAGCCAGCTCGTTAGAATCCACTTCACGTTCACGCGGTTGGTACTTCAATTTCATGCGAGACCGCGCGAAGTGTTGTTCGGTTTTGTTCAGCAGTGTGTGGTGGAAAAAATGGCCCTTTTCCAACGCAACATTGTTCGCCTTCGGTGGCTGGGTTTGAGCAGTTGAGCAGACAAACGGGTTTGCGTTCGTCTTCGGGCCTCGCGTAATGGGGGGTTAAAACGAACAGCTTCTTCGCACCTTCGCTAAAATATCGATTTCAAAAGGTAATCAGCTGCGGAACCCCTTTCAAATATTGAATTTCCCGCGCGTGGCGCTGCTCAAAGGCGCATCCGATTTCCCGGCGACCGCGTGGAAAACGCGTCTGCGGAACGGAAACATTGATTCCGGTGGTGTGTTCCAGAGCGCTGGCGTGAGGTCGTGTCATTCGCCCAGCACCCTGCACCGGTGCGCCCATAAATAATAGAATAAATAAATATATAACCGAAGATTTATACGGTGCGATAAATCATTTTCCTATCTAACACCACGGGAACGTGGGGGCGAGCCCCAAACACTGTCTCCTATCCTTTTGCACACCAACAGCACGAGTGAGGCATCGTCAACAACGGTAACAACCGTACCTGGCAATGGTTCGCGAAGGGTGCCATTTTGAGGCGCTCGTCCTGGCTGTCCTGGCGTTCCCCCACGGATGGGACTAATGAGAAAGGCAACCACTTATCTCTTTGCTTTCCGAGCACGAACTTCGGCTTAGCTCGCGGCAGGTACGAGCATCGAATTTCGGCGTGCGAATGATAAATACGATCTTTAATCAGGGTGAGCTTTCTGTGGCAGATTCGTCTTGTTTTGGGGGCGTTCTAACCCACCGATGGCTGGGTTTTCGACAAGTAGGAGGAAGTGAAACATTTTTCCAATACTGAATGTCCTTCAAGCCACAACGCGTACCGTATTGATGGCGTGTTTTTCGACCACCAATTCACGCGACACCAAGGTTGGCATTTATCGCTCAAAATTGGGCACCGGATGGTGCTTTAAAAATCACATTTTGTGGGCGACCTCGTTTGCTGGCCGTTGCGCTGAAATTCTATCCTTCCCAGCGTTATCCTCCGGATTGGATCCAAGACGACAGGAAAATTCGAAAGCGGTAGCGCTTGTGATTACATCTAACGATACGACAGCGACAAACAACACCCCCGAGCGGGACCGTACACTTTGGTTACATTTTCTTCCGACAATTTCACCCCTAGCGCCAGCAGCAACAGAACTCTTTCCATTGCCGGGCGATGGACCGTGTTTTCGGGTTGTTGTGTTGGGTTATTATTTCAGAGCCCACCGTGCCGTGCCGCAAGGAAGCAACGTCTCAAGGCATGAAACATGACCAACCATCCATCGTTTGGCCGGAGGGTGCCACGGAAATGATCTTTTAAGCACACCACGATCCACAAAGTTCACGCGTCCAGCGTCTTTGGATGACTTTGTCGCCCTCCGGCACGAAGCTCGCTTTCAAATGGAGTCTCAGTTCGCGCGCTGGAAGCGTCTTAAACGAACCCGACGGCTCTAAAGTACGACGACAAACTTGTTATCAGATATTTTCGCCCTGAACAAAAGCCTGAAACAAAGCGTTAATGACTTTTCATTTCGCTCCCACCAACCGTACCAAGGCGTGCCGGTATGGAATGGCGTCGAGTAGGCCACCGCAGACGACCCTGGCAAACTGGGAGTGTCATTATTATGTGTCATTATGGCGACAGAGGTGACGCCACCGCTCGATCCCTTCGCGAGGACGAACCGATCCGAGCGAGTCCGAGACAAAGTTTATCTACTGCCAAACAGCGGTGCACGGAGACGGTGCTTAAAAGTGTCACATTCCAGGGTTTGTCATTTGATATTTGATTTTCGCTCACCTTCGAGCGCTTGCTCGTCCCGGAAGCTCGTCTCGGAAGCGGCTATCCTTGAGAGTGAAATAATCGCCCACATCCTGCTTCGCTGGCCCTTTTTGCCTTTCCACCGAAAACAATATCTGTGTGGTGGAAATCTCAAGAAATCCCACCGAGCAACCCACGGGGCTGGGTTTTCCCGGCAGGAAAAGTATCCTTTCGATCGATATTCATTGGACCGCGCCCGAAGGAACGGGCCGAAACACATTTTTCACCCCCGAAAAAAACGACCCTTGTGTGGGGATGTTTTGCGAACAAAATGTTCGCGTGGAAAATCCACGCACATTTAACGCACGGCCATTAGACAACCCCCGCGTCGTCGTGAGTTTTGTTTGCGCTGACTGGCTTGGAAAACGCTTCCCCCCCCAAACAGTTGGACAGTTATTTATGCGTGAGAGAGTGCAACTGTGGGTGTTTGAGCAGCCGTGTGAGCTGCTGCACACACTTTGCTACACGCTGTTGATGTACGGTCGCTTTCCTCGTGGAGGACGCCTTTTTCTTGCCGCGTAGCCTTGCTTATCACGCCGGCGCTATCTGCTTCTCGAACAGCAGGCGATAGAAAAGGCCCAGGCCGAAGCGCTTTGGCAGGGCTTAGCCGGGTGGATGCTGAAGCACTCGGTTGGGCCGAGCCGCACGGTGGAATCATATTTAGATTTATGCGTTTTCTTCTAATCGTTTTCGACGGAACACATAAATACACATTCGCACAACGCTAAATTCCCCACCGAACAAAGGTCGACAGGAGAGCGCGTGAGCAGCCTGCGTTTGCGAGAACGTGCGGCGCCTGTTGGCACCATTTTGAGGGAAGAAGTTATGCTTATGCGAAAGAGATCACCCGAAAACTGCGTACACGCGGTGAATAAATTTAAATGTTCATAAATTTCCAAACGCAGCCGCTCTACGCACGCTCTTGAAGTGGCTGGGAACCAAAACCACTCAAAACCCCGGCCACCCGGAATGGTGTGCTTATGAAGAAGAGCGCTTTTTCGGTGTCCTTTTTTGTGTTCTTGCGTCTTTGCCGGTCCTTGTGCCTCGCCATTTCCAAATAATCTCACAAATCGGAAAAATATCCTCCTGGGCGGGGGCGACGAAAAAATGCCTACGTGGGTTTCGTGGCGTTTTCTTCGTCCCTGAAGGATGGATGAACGCGGGCGGAAGTTTAGGCTGACTTTATCTTGCGGAATAAATCAAACGCCTGTCAGGGGTTTCGTGCGTGGCACTGCCTGGGAAGAATCCCCGTCCTTATCCCCGCGCGCCGGTGTGTGGGTGTGTGTATTTTTTTCCCGTGTCCTTTTTCCGAGCCTTCTCCAGCGACCCGAAATGTTTGTTTATTTCGGCTCAAACCAGACACGCTGCGGCTCATCGGAGACAGGTTTGCTTACTTTAAGGTGAGCGCAACGCAAAGAAACACAAAATTGCAATGCCATTTGTGGCAGGATTAAACGAAAACATGAACTTCCCGCAAAACAACCTCTGGGGACGATTCTAACATTCAATTCCCGCCGGGCCTTGGGAGGCATAAATCATCGGCCGGGAAATGCACCGGAGGCGTTGCTGTGGTTTAGCAACGTACCAAGCGGGCAATTTTTCATTTACTAACAAATTAAAACACTGCCAGGAAATGATTGTGCAACATGCAATCGTGATTTACATCTGCCTCGCTGGCAAGTGTTAACGATGCGCAACGCCCCAGCGCTTGGGGCCACGCGAGAAAAAAAAACCAACAGGACACATGCATCCTGTGGGGTGGAGTTTTTCTTTTCATTTTTGTCCTGTTTGTCGCCCCGTTGTTTCCGTGTTGATAGGGAAATAATGAGCCAATGAGCGTTCCAGGGCTGGTTTCC
Source organism: Anopheles nili (assembly GCF_943737925.1). NCBI lineage: Eukaryota > Metazoa > Arthropoda > Insecta > Diptera > Culicidae > Anopheles > Anopheles nili. The sequence continues at coordinate 43,210,120 of NC_071292.1, forward strand.
GGGGGCTTGGCGGAATTCCAGTGTCCACGCAAGCGACATAGGCGATTGGGCCGGAAAACGCAATGTGGAGCGGTGGAAAATTAACGTGTGGTATTTTTCTGTCAAATCCCCAACGATGAGCGATGGAACCCGGGATGAACCCGGCCGGCCGTAAATCATACTAAGTGGTGTAATTTATTGCGCTGCCCATCCCCATGTTTTGTGCTCTAAATGGAGAGCATTGTAATTGAATTTCAGCGCACACAAAAAAGGCTGAAACATTGCGTTGACCAGAATCTAATATTGTTTCGTGGTGTTGTTTTTTTTTTTTTGAGCCATTCAATTGTTGCAAATGAAACAAAAGAGCTGCAAAATCGTTTGAAATTATCCACAAAATAATACAACTGTGGGCATGCTCATACGGAATGGTTATTCTGAGTAACTTTCTCACACCATGCTGTTGCATAGTTGGTAAAAAAAAAGCAATCAACAATATAACAACTCACTCATCAGCAAGCACCACGCTCGAGTTGGCGAAAAGCGTAATCAAATCTTTGCCGCATTCACCCGAACGCCGTCGTCTGGAGAAGGATTTTCCTTGAGCCATTCATCAACGTGTCCATCAGCAGATCAATTATGTAGCACCCAAGCGGAACATGTTTTTATTTGCCGCGTAACCGATTGGCGCTGACGGGCTCGGACAGGGTGGCCATCACCGGGCGAAGTTCTTATTTTTCCATTTCATTACCCATCACGCGCGCGCACACACGCCACCCAAGAAATCTACGCCAGATGTTCGTGATAAGGTAGATTGATTGAAGCCTTTGCTTGGTTTTGCTGTGGTTACACGGTCGCCATCCGGTGTGTGGCCGAAGTTTGTAAGACGAGGACGTTTGCTAGGTGGAAACCACCCAGAAGGATCGGTTCCTCCGCCATCGAGAGTGACTGGACGATAAAATAGTTTGATTTAATGCATCGAGGAATTTCGCTCATTCGTAAAGAAAACTTCCTTCCAATGCCCTTCGGTGTGGGTGAGCTGCTTTCAGCTAAGAAAACCATCTCAAGTTGTTGCGGCATGTAAGGCTCAGCAGGCTGTCCTGGAAAGGGAGGTAGAAAAACAAGCTCTCTCGTCTCGTCCCGAGCGCGGGGATTCCATCGAAGGGAAAATGAATTGAAAGAAAAACAATCCTCGCACCACACCGTCCGTGATGATGCATGCAGAAGGCAACACGTGGTGTGCTTCATCACCACACACGAGAGCCATGCAGGCGCACGGGAAACGCATCCAAGATCGAGCTTCACTTCGGCACCGGTGGAAATACACCGAATTTCGACAGCATAGCAAACACTTGGCAAGCGATTTTTCATGCGGAAACGTAAACACACCACACCAGCTCGTCCTGGCCGGGCGCTCGAGCCACTTGACTCAGTTCTCGTTCGAGTGGTGAAGAAGGTGCAGCCCGTGGAAAAACCCGGGAAACGAGTTTCACGAACTCCCTCGGCTGGGTTCGCCACGCCGTGTCCATCTCAGCGCATTTTCCCCCGACGGCTTCACTTTTTTTGAGAGTGATTTTTTTTTGCGTGTGTCTTCATTTCGATTTTCTCTTGTCGGTCTTCTCGACGGCGGCACGAGAGCAAAGCCTAAAGCGGTGTGCGGAAATTACTTCCTCCTGGTGCTTTTCGGTGGAAAAGCCAGTGATGGCTGGGATGAAAATGCACCGCAATTCCCTTTCCAGTGTGCTACTTCACCCACACTCGGGCAGGTATAATTTAAAAGGTAGAAAATTAATGGTTAAAATGCAAATCTGTGTGCTTTTGGCTTTTATTTGCATCAAGTGTGGAATAAATCTGAATTTTTCACTTCTCTCCTCCTTCCGTCGCTGGATGGTTTTCCCATTCGAAACGGGAGCTGATGGAATGCCTGAATTCCCGAGTTGCCGCTCGGAAGGATAACAACGTTCGTGGTCGAGCGCCAGACGTTTGCGCTGGGTTGGCCTCTTGTGGCCGGTGTAAAAGCACGAATCCGAGCTCGAACCGGCTCGAAGCGGGCAAATGTGGTGCAAAAAGTAAAGGCTTCAGTGAACGCAACACACAGACACACACACACACGAATCCCACAATCCCATGGAGACCCCCACGGGACAAACGCGAGAAGCCGACCGTCGGCCTGGGAACAAGATTGCGGAAAATTGCTTTGGTTTCGTTCGCCAACAGCGAGCCATTTCCCAGCGCGAATTGGATGCATTCTGCCGTAGCCCGCGTACCCGGATGGATGGAAAAATTAGACCCAACGTTCGCACGGCACGTTCGGATGAGTTTTCATCGTTAGTTGCCTTGGATGGGTGGGTTTTTTTTTGTCTCCCGCCAGCCCGGTGCGATAAACGATTCCACGCGAGCGCAAACCAGATGCAAAGCACGCTGTGCAATGTGTCCTTCGGTGGCTTCGGAGGATGGGGCGTAAAATCTCGGCTGGATGCTGTCCCTGGTGCGTGATGATAACTGTTGTCCGATTGCAACGCTGCACACCACCACACCTGCGAAACCAACACCGCGGAAAATGGGGAAAAGAAAAGCACATGCGCTTGCGGAAAAGTGCCGATGTAAATTGAAATTGTTTACTTCTGCATTTTAATTATTCGCAATTTTTTCGCTGATGCCTCGTTTCCGCCTTGGATCCTTCGCCGATCGAGAGCGCATTCAAAATGGCAGCAAAAAAAAAGAAAACTCCCCCTTAAATTGCGAACCGGAGTCGTTTACTTTACGGGCAGTGCAGTGTTTTCGCGTTCCGTTTCCAACCGTTTAACGCAAACGTGTGAGCCGGAATGAATAGAGCCGTTTTGGAGCGTTTTTGCATGTTTACTTAGGACGGACGATGATGAAATAATGTGGCCGAAATTACGTTTTGCGTTCGCCGAGGAATTGGAGTGAATTTGCGCAAATAATTCAGCAGCGCGTTTGAATGTGTTTTGAAGCCAGCTCTCCTTTGCGTCTTACAATCTGACCTGCCGGACGGTTTTCGTTTCAAAGTAAAAAAAAAACCGAATCCTCTTATTTTACATTCCCGCCGCGGTTGATTGGACCAGCTTCAATGTTTACATTTTCTTTCCCTCGTCTCAGTAGAGCGTTCCGTTATGCGCCCTGCCCTATCGTTACTTTATTTGGTTTCTTTTACTTTCTATAATTACAGCCACCTTTCACGTGAAGTCGATGCCGATTCGAATCGTCCATCGCACGTAGCTTACGAACTCAGTTTCAGCCACCTAAAAAGGGAGCGTATCAAAAACGGTTATTGAATTGCGAGCGATAAGCGTAGGATAATTGAGCGAAGTAAAAAATAGACAAAATTTGCGAGTAAAAAATCGAGTTTGAATACAAATCAAAAACAAAAAAACAAAACAAAACAAATCCAAGCAAGAGCTTAACTACACTGCATCGGTAAAGAAGGCAAGCAATCCTTTTCCGACAGCTGCATAGTACAATGATTGGTTTCGGTAGTGCATACTTATTGTGATAGTGAGTGCTGGAATAGAAGAGTACGTTGTTTGTTTTATTTTTTTTACCAAACTCCGGACACAGAGAGTCCGACAGAGGAGAAGTTTGTTGCAAGTCTGAGGATCGAAAAACGAGAAGAACAAAAAACGCAGGTGCTCACCGTACGTAAATCGGTATCCAGGGCGTGTCTACTTGGCGAAGCGAACACGATTAAAGACCAAAAAACAGGCCACTAACGGAAGACTGCTCCGAGGAAGAGTCCCATTCCATCCCTTCGCTAGGATCGTCATCTCAGACCGCTTAAATGCTGACAGGCGACCGCGGGGCACATCTCCGCCAGTGCAAGTTCTGAAAAGTAAGATTATGTCCTTTACTATGTGTCACGTGATTTTCTCCCTCCATCATCCTCTCCTGCACCCGTACCTGGATGTGTTACTCCGCTGCCGGGGAATTTCATGGGACGGATGGCAAATGGCGAAAGAAGCGAGGACACAAAAAAAAAACATATAAACAAACTCGCCCAAAAGGTCCCTCCGCCGCGCGACAAGATTGGGATGCGATACGCGATAACACTCTCCCCTTGGCACGGAATAAAACGTCACCTTCGATCATAAATTAAATGACCGTGTGATAGAACGAGACGGAGAGCGAACAAATGGGGCAGAAGAGCCAGGAAGGGCCGAGTGCCGAGTCATCCTCGGACAATTCCTGGCCATTCCCCAAACGGTCAATACAGCGCCTAAAGCTATGCAAATGCCGTTCTATCGTGCCGAACCACAATCACTGTAGTCCCGGTAGGGATTTTGGGGTGACTGGCCAAAGTTGAGCCTGGGGGGGGCGTGGGGGGTGGAAAAATCACACGGATTTTCACATCATAGCATGAAATTGGTTTTCCGTTCACGCAGTCTCCACCGGTTGCCTCAGGGCCGTCCCCAGTTGTGGCGGTATCTTGGGCTTGCTCTGCTCACTCTGAGCCAACCTTCGGGGAGCTCGACGATTTTTTTCTTGGCTTTCCCTCCTGCGGGGAGAGATTTCCTCGCTAAGACAGCCAGAGGACTGTGTGAGGGAGGTGAGAGAAAAAAAAACAAAACCCAAATTTTAATATTCATTTAACGCCATGATTCGTGACTAACATACAGTTACCGTCGCCTAGTCGCTCGTACGCACCACCACGAGTGGCGCTCACTGTATCGCATTCCAATTTTCTCTCGACTTCGGAAGGACGGACCTGGCGGGCGATCCTGGCAGAATTGGCTTTCTTCCGGGGCCGGCCGCGTCGTTTCGGGGGGTCCCATCCGAGTTAGTTCGTCCTTTTTTTGGTCCTTATGATCCGTGCCTTGCGTGTTGACCCTGGAAGTACTCACACTACTAGACATTGCCCGGCTCTTGTATCGTATTTCTTTGTTTTGTTGTTTGCGCTGATTTCTATTTTGCTCTGTTTGTTCGTTGTCGTAACCTTAAAAGTGTCGTGATTTATGCATTCTCTTAGGATGTCCGTAATTATTTAGTAGTATGTTAGGAAGAAAAAACCGCATCACGCTCATTTCCATCACCAAATGAATTCGCGCTCGCCGTCACGTGACGTATATACATTTTCTTATTTTTTAACATCATTCCGATTCATTACCGATATCTCCGCTCATCTGCACCTTGAGACGTCCTTTGGTGCACTGCGCCTGATGCTGGGAAAAGCCCAATCTGCCTCTGTGAACCTCGTGTGTCGATGCGTACCTTAAATGTCGTTCGTTCATTTACCCCTTGTTTTATTTGAAGTTTCGATGGGCCGCATCGATATTTACCCGTTTTTCTTAGTGCATATTTGATGTGAACACATTTTTGGTGTAACTCTCTCTCTCTCTCTCTTTCTCTTACACTCTTACTTACTCTCGTTAACCCTCCACTGTCGTGTTCGGTAATACTCTGTGTGTGTGTTTGTTTGTGTATTTGACTGTGATGTTCGATGAGGTATGCGGGTGTCCTAGCGATCAATTTGGCTCCATCATGCTTGCAAGTAGCTCAAAATTAACAAAAAAAAACAACCCCCACGCCACCGCCTGTACCTCATTGACTCATTTCATCGTTTGAGTTTGGTTGTTGTGGTGTTTATTGAATATTAATCCATCTTTTACTCCAACAGAACAGCGCGCTGTGGAGCGACAATTGTGGCGGGCTCAAGTGGTGTCCTTTCAATTGCGTCTGCTCTTCTGAAGCAAAACTTCATCCATCCATTCACTGCTACTTGACATCTTCTCCCGGGCAGCTTGCCAACTGGTGTGGGTGTGTGGGTTTTTGTGTGGGCGTCCTGCGTGGGCGTCCTGCGCATCCTGCACGTTTGACCCACCATAGCTCTGGCTGCTGCCGTTAGATTAATTCATTATCCTTTCCGATAGCTGCCATAACCGCTGGTACTGGCAGCTTCGGTATAAGATCCTACGCTACGCTACGACAAGGGCAAGCGCAACTAATGAATTAACTCATCTCAACCGAACCGACCTCCCAGACTACGCCCGGTGGCAGGTTTCATTCCGTAAGCCTCGCGCGACGTTCATAAAGAACGCTGGAAGAACGTATGCCCGGTGGGAGCACGATGGCGACAGCTTTCCCCTTGGGGTTGCCCTCTACTGTCTGTAAAAGAAAGAAAATTAATCATATCCTCTATTCTTCATTTGTCTTCCGAAAGCTTACCCTATTTTCGGGCGGGCCATTGCCCTGACAACGCCCCCTGTGCCGAGGGTTTCTATTTCGGTGCCACGAAAGGAAACATCCTTAATTGCTGTCGGTGGAAAATAAATACTTTGATCACACGCTGTGAACCGTAATATCCACCAGTTCCGGTCACTGGCGCTTCCGGTGGGTGGATTTGAGACATGCTACGCCGCACGGTAGTGTCGGTTCTGAGAAGCTGCCCGGCAAAGAGTCCCGTTGGCTTCATCGACTACTTTCGCATCCTTTTCAAAGCGAGACTGCAACTCAACGCGAACGGATCCGGTCTGGAAGCAGGGCTCAGAGCACTTGAGCAGAAAAAAGGGTACGCTTACCGTTGGTCACCTGTGGCTGGCTGGCTTTTGATGGGCTTACCTTGCGTTAGCTCTAAACCCCAACCGCGATGGACCATAAACGACCCGAAAATCTGGTACGCTTCAGCTTCAGTTCGCTCAAAGTATTTGCAGCATACTCGTTGCTATTTTTGAAACGCATGCGATGTACCTTTTACTCGTTCCGTACGTTAGTCTAGATTGTGAGGAATGTCTATTTATAAATGTTGTATGCAAATTTGACTGTCCTGTGTCAAAATATGGAAGCGATTCGGAATACAGAAAATTATCTTTAACAACTTTGTACCATGCAATGCGACACGTTGCAGGCCCTCAAAAAGAGATGAGCTTGAGTGGAATAGAAGCTATTTTGTAAAAAATAAATCAAATTTCAAATAAAGTACTGCTGGGTGGACGACATTTGATAAACCATTTTTTAACGCTACGTGAAATGTATGGCATTTCGACACAATCACCACTCGATCTTCATCGTACTCCTGCATGCTACAAAATTGCCCTCATTGCTAATGGCACCCGGTCGATTAGTGCCACGTTGGCTAAGTTTCCCGCCGACTTTCGTCCACTAAATCAAGGGAAATTTTATTTCTCCTAATTGTCTCACTCGGCCCTGCGGTGACTTTGGTGGCTTTTGCTGATCGTACTTTGGAACCGAGATGCCGCAGATGAGACAAAGCCACGGATCACACAACAGGCCGCTCCTCTTTCACTCACTCTCTCTCTCACACACGGGCTCGTTCGTCGACGGAAACAAAGCCAAAAACCCCCAGTAGCTCATTAATTTTATCTATCGCCTCATTACCCTCGGCAGTCGAACTTTGTTAATGTCACTAATGGCAAGGGTGGCTGTCACCTTCTCTTCTGCACGTACAGCTACAGCTCGTTGGCCATTCGGGGCAAAGCCTCAGAAGCCATAGCCCCAGTTGGTTGGGTGTTGATTTATCAGAATTAATCGGGAAAATTTACAAATGAATTCTGTCCTGCGAGACAGGCCGTTGCCGCGAGCCAGTACTACTCGCCCCATTTGCGGTAGCCAATCTGAGGATTCTGTGGCCCGTTTGTTCCACAATCCCGCACCACAACGGTGCCACAGAATCGATCGGACCTTCTGCCATGCTATGCTAGAACCGTTTTCCAGCCGCGGCCAACATCCGGCCTGCCTGCGGAACTCGCATGCTCAGCCGGTGTAATTAACGAGATTAGAAATGTTGAAAAGGATACCCGACGAATCTCATAAATTACGTATAATGATCCAAATTGTATCTAATGGTAATATAATCCGATGGTGGATGTGACCGAAACCCGTCATGCCCAAGGCTTCCGGTCAGGGTTTGGGCGCGAGAGGCGAAGATAATTTTTCAAATACCTAATCTTCCGCCATTTCCGGGCTGAACTTTTTGTCTCCGAGGGTTTTCTGCTCCCCGTTTTTGTGCCGTTCGTGCGGCGGTGATACTAAATTTGCCAAACCCAACCGAACCGTAAGTGTATAAAGCAGACCGATAAAGCGTATCGTATTGATTTGATGTTAATCGCTTTTTCCTGGCAAGTTTCACTTGAAGCGTTTTACGATGATTCATCGTCCAGAAAGTTTCTCCACCGAAAAGCCCCTGCTCGGTGAACCGCACGTGCTGCCGATGCCAAGAAGCGTTCCTGGCGATGGAAAGAAGCACATTATGCGCCCGGCAGCATCTTCCGAAAAAAAGAAGCCCACACCAACGAAGGAGACGTTTGCATATTGCCGAACGTTCAATCTCGGCCCGATAGCTTCCTTCCAGTGGTGGTAGACCAATCCAATACCACAACAATGGCTCGTCGGCACGTCGAAAAGAGGTTCGGTGCCGGTTTCGGTCGCTCATCCATCCCTAGCCCATCGGAAGCACACGGATGGATAGCATTTCCGCTTCCGCTCGGGTGCATCGTTTAATGCACTTTGAAGCCGAAACCGAAAGCGGATGGCGAAACAAATCTGTTCATCCCGTCTGGCGAGGCCACGAGCTCCCGGGGTGCACGTTGGCAGCCGAAAAACTCTCCGTCGCAACCCTGGCACTGGGACGGAAGTGCACCATGATTCAACTAATAGTTTGCGAAAACATCGTTAGCAAAACTCATCACGTCCGCTCTACCGAGGGCGTGCAACCCACCGGGGGGTTCGAGCGCCGTGCTCAATCGATCGGGGGTAGTTTTCCTTTTGCCGGGAAAAGATGTTTACTTCCGGCGCTAGGGCAAGTGAAGCAGCCGTAGAAGATGTTTCGTTTAAAATTCCGTCAGAGTTCTGCGCTGGTCGGTGGCGGATGGCTCGGGGACAAAGAAAAGCGTCTCCACGGTGTTAAAGAGAACCGAAACGTTGGCCGGAGTGAGCGGATCGAGCGGAGCGATTGTAATAACCAGGAAGGGACAAAATATTTTTTCATTAGCATAGAGAAACAGCTTGGGGGCAGCAGGGTGAAGGTACACGACAAAGCCCCAGCTCGCTTGTTTCTTCGTTGGGTTTGAATTCATTCACAGCACCGGTAAGGAGAAAGAGACATCCGGGCATTCGGGCGCACTTATTCGCAACCATCACGTGGGTGCAAAAGCTTCTTTATGATCCTTTGTTTCGGTGGTCGTGATCGAGACGAAGAAGCCCGGCGTGTCCCCTTTCTTCGTTAGCTTGCCGTTCAGTCATTGTTAGTGGAAATTGATTAATACATTTCTTCCTCTTTTTTTTTATTCGCCTCTCCCCACGGAGAATAAAAGAAAAGCACGCCGTGCTCGGTGCGAAGGATGGTGTGTACAAATGGAAATTTGGGTCTCGTATTTTTGTTTTGCTTCTTTCAAACCCCACCGCTTGTGCTGACAAAGGTGAAGATTAATTTAAAAAAGGAAGATATTACGACAGCACAGCACAGCTGCGTGAGAATGTAGAGAAGAGAAAAAAAATCACAGAGTAATCGAATTCAAACACACACACACAAGATGTAATCTGTGCGAGTTTGCGCGATAATTCAATGCGTAATTTTTTCCAAAATGATTGGAGCACCCCCATTTCGGTAGCCGAAATCTTCCCAAGCGAGCGTTCTTCCTTCCATTCAACTTGCCTTAAAGCTTGCTTGTTTTGCCAACACACACACACAGGAAAAAAAATCCCCGAAAGAAGACGCACGATTGTATGCCGTGCCCTAACCCTCTGCTAACCCCTGCATGGGGACTGAATCTCTTCACCGAGTAAGCCACGGGGGCTGAAAGGGAAGCCATAAATTATCCTAATTACGCGTTGACGCTTTGCTTCCCTTCGCCCGGCTCGGGTGAAGCCACATGCTCGGATTGGATCAATATAGCATAAGCCGAGTGCCAACGCCAGCTGGTTCCGCTCATTGTGGCCTTTCATCCCTTCTAATAGCGAAAATACCCCAATAGGAAGGTTGACCGACTTCCTTCACAACATGCCCAGGCCCTAACCTCCCGGTGCAGTGGAACAAACGAACGCTAGGCTTACTTTTCCGCGTGAACGAATCGTCGCCCTTTTCGTCGGAGACAGGCTGATAATTACAGTGCCGTTGTTGCGGCGAGAATAATTGCGTGTACAAGAAGAATCTGGCGTCGGTGGTTGCAATGATGTAATGAAAAAACCCGTTTTATTGTTCTGAACTCATTTTGCTCCTTCGGAATGCTGCAAACGTAGACTAAAAGGTGTTCTTTTCGTTCGTTCGGACTGTGCATTTAAGTGTTTAGTAGCGTTCGTAATCGTATGGCGTAGAAATTCGTTGTACCTGTTGTGAGTTGTTATGTTTTTCCTTTTTCGCTAGCTTACGATTACAGGGAACAGTCAAAGCCATCAATTTTCGATGCACTGGGAACGGTTTTGTTTGATCTTTGTTTCAATTGCGTTGCGTCACCATTTCTCCACCAAGTTTTCACTCATAACATTCAGCGGACTGGCGCGTAAGCAGCAACAAACTATTTTCAATTAATTAGTGGTCGTTGTGTGGTACATTTTTAAAACATGTTAATTTTTAGATTATCGTATCCCGTTGTTCATTGACTGTAACCCTGTACGTTGTACTGCTGGCACTCTGTTTAACCCAAACACTTTCTTTATCCCTTTCTCTATCCCAGCCCCCAATCACGTAACCATTCCATTTGCCATGCGGTTTGGTCGCATTTATCGTTTTCCAACACCCGTTCCCGTTGTGCTCGTGGATGAATTTCATTTGCCATTCGTCATCCATCGCTCCAGCTATGTTGCCAACAATCACAGGATCCTTTTACACCATGGCTCTTGTTTTACTCGCCATTACTCGCTCGGTTCCCTCTGTTCCCCACCGGCCAAACAGAAGCACACACCAACACACGAAACACTCCCACACAAACTGTCAGCTAATTGTTCATGATGCAAAATTATTAATTTACTTTTTTCTTCTTTTTCTCTTTTCTTTTTTATGTCAAAACCCATTGTTTGCTCTTCATGCAAAAACCAAACAAATCAAACAATAATGATAAAAAACAAAACTATATATATGTATACATATAAAAACAATCAAAACCAATCCCGTTCATGGCGTGTGTTGTGTGGTAAATGTGTGGTAATCAAAATTAAACAAAAACAATCAACATCATCCATTCCAACTTCATCAATCGGATATCGACGAACGAAAATCATCAATAATTAACTTCATCAAAACCAACACACCACCAACATCACCAATCATCACCAACAACAACAACAACCACCACCACCACCAACTCATTATGATCATTCCTTGAAATGCACGCAAAAAAAAAAATACGACGAACGTAAATCGGTTCGGCAAACTGCAAACAAATCGACAATAACAATAACGAAAACGGACAAACAAACAACAAACCCACTTTGGTACGGTGTTTTTGCATTGCATCACACTTTAGATCGAAAGCTTTTCGTTGGCATGCTTAGCAAGCAGCAAACCGAAGAGGATGTAAGACAGTTGTTTAACGCGTTCGGAACCATTGAAGAGTGCACGATCCTGCGAGGACCAGACGGTGCCAGCAAAGGTAAGTGGCATACACGTATCCTTACGACTAATTATCTTCTATCTTGTTATTTTTGTTTTTCCTATTGTTCACCCACACACACTCGTTACTAGCGCTCGATTTGGTTAGTTTTGTGACGCTGTCCGCACACAGCCGTGGGTTCGTGGTAATGTTCGTGTGCGTGCAGCAAGAACGTTCTCTTGTGTTTTGCGTTGTGGCCAATCCTTTTTGTTTCAATGTTTCTGTTTTTCAATGTGCTGTTTTGTGCGTACTACTTCATGTTTGCGACTGTTGAGAATGTATATGTGTTTCTGTGTGTGTTACGTGTGCGCGCGCGCGCGCGTTTTGTGTGTCACTATTATGCACAATTCACACGAGCAAAACGAGCACAATCCACCCTCTCACTGCGTGTCGTGGCCCAGTATGCAATAGATAGTGTGTTTAGAGCAATTTTGTGTGTGTGTGTGTGTTTTGAATATTTTCCCACCCCCGGAGTACTGACATTCAAATTGGCTTAATCATAATTCATCATCTGGTGGGGCATCAACGCAATGGCTGAAAGTTTACGATCACACGATCACAAGGATCTTTATCCTTTGTTCAAGCAATGGGTTCATCACTTCTGGTCTTCAAAGCATCTGTCATTTTCAAACATTTTGCAACTTTCATCGCTTAAATTTTGTATTTAAAAAAAATGTTTTGAAGAAACCCAAGTGATTCTACAAAAATCCTAGTTAATTTGTTGAAAATCTGCTAACAACCTCTACGTGTACATATAAAACTAGTAACATTTTCGACAAGCTCTACCATCGAAAAAAACCCTTGTATTGCTCTAGCCGAGCGCAGCTGCTGCATTTTGCGCTCACCTCATCAATTTCACCGTAAATGCTCCCGTGCAGCTTAAACCGACAGTCTATCAAGCAACGCAATTTGTAAACGTTGCGCTAGTTACTAAAGTTATCCTTGCCTTCAACGGTGCTCCCACTTAACACTGTTGGTGCTCGAAGGAGAATGATTCGTATCGTTTTAATTGCTCATTTAAGCTTTCGGTTTTCATTTTCATTCGCGTTTTGCAATCGCTCGTACGCTCTCGTTTGCAATCCTCGAGTTGCTTGATTGTGTCGGAAGTGGAGAACAGAAGAAAAAAAACAACCATGAGGTGGAAATCCGAGTGGCCGAGAAGGAAGATTAATTACAGCAGGAAAAGCTGCTGCCCGTTGGTAGTCGGCGGTACAATCAACGTGGCTTTCGCACGCGCTGTACTGGCCATTCGGACGACCTTTTCCGAGTGTGCTGTAATATTACAAGAATTCAAATCCTTCCTTAAGCTGTGGAAAAATGCCACTCATTTCTCTTACGCTGTATTCGAGCACATAAACACTCTTCGGGTGGCATGGGGTTCTTCTGGAGCAATGTCCATTCATTTCGAACCTTTTCCCAGTTGGTCCGTTGTCCGTTTCTGTCCATTCGCCGCCTAGTTGCTAGTTTCGGATAAGCTTTTCACCGGATGCGATTTTTCCCCCGCCGATGCGTTTGTCAGAGGGGTTTTTTTTTCGTGCTTCTCATTCGCTTTCTCTATCGAAGGCCCATCCTCTTGATGCCATTTTTTCAATTACCTCATTTTGGAGAGTCCATCCGTCAGCCGAATTCACGCTGGCACCGGATCCACACCGGGACTTGTATCATTTATTTTGCCTCGTCTTGCGCTTTCGTCCACCTTCCGCGGCTTGGTTGTGCATAAGAGGCCTCACCAGAGGTCTGCCGCCTGTATGCACCCGTGAAAAGCGAGAGAAGCTTTTTCCCATCGCAAGCGAACCTCAAATGCACACTCATCTGTCGACCACTCGAGCCAGCACGAGCGGTAAGAGGATTTACTATTTTTGTTGCGCCAGCGTTCGCTGTTTCTTTTGTTTCGTTTAGCGCCGTGTTCTTCCTTTCACTTCTGATCTTGGCTTTTCCGACTGTCGGGTGGCCAAAGGTGGATTTGGACCCATCCAGCCTCGGTTCGCTTTGTGTCGCCTCGCAGCTCGAACTGCAGCCATTTTGCCGGCCCAACAGCTTTTGGCCGCATTTACACGCTCTCTTTGTGTGAGATTGTTACAGCGACCTTTTCCACCGCCCTTATCAATCCAGCGACTCATTACTTTTACCCTCAGGGCGAGCTCTCGTTGCCATCCTTTGTGAGCCGGTTTGACTTTCCATTCGCCGTACCCGTTGCGAAGGTGATTCACTTTGCCACCGGATTGACCAGGCTTACCGTAGCCCGTTGCTACGGCGCTGGCTGACTGCTTTGTGCTTCATCCTTTCGCGCTAGTTGGCGCGTTTTTTCCACGTTTTATTCCACCTCTCTCCGTGGACAGGATCATCCCGATAGCTGCGTTCTTTCATCAATCGTGGCGTTTTTTTTTCGGTCGGCAACTTGCAACGAAGCCGACAGCGACTTGGGCAGGTTGACAGTACTTTTTATTTAAAAAATGAAACTAATTAAAAATTCTCCCTCCCGGGGGTGAGCAAAGCCAGCGTCAGGAAAAATTCATCCCAGCTTTGGCAGTGACGAATGGGCACGAAGATCGGAGATCCAAACCTGCCTCGTAGCAAGACGACGCATGATGGAAGGTGCTGGTAAAAGAGAATCCGGAAAACGCGAAAAGTTCATTCCACTGGCTCGGGATGTTAAATGGTTGTTTTTGCTCCCAGCATAGAAGTACTTTCCACGGGGAGTTTTATTGATTAAAACATAAATGGAAATGAAGGAATCGTGGCGCGGAATGCTGGATTTAAGCGATGGTGTATTTTTATTCTAATCGCTCTGTCAAACAGTTGCGTGAGAAATTGGATGAAATTCAACATTTTTTGCAAGATGAAAAAAAAAACAGCAATCGCCAGTATATCTTTAATCATTCACACACGTCAATATAAAAGTAAGCATGAGCTTCACCACTACGGACCACATGATCGTCCGTTCGTATGCCTCGTTTGTGTAATACGAATAAAATTACTCCAATCACGTCTTCTCCCTCCAATGCCATCTATCCCAAAACGATTCGAAAGCACTCGTAAAAATCCACTCCAAATGCGTCACAAAATCCTTTCTGCTCACAAAATAAGGACTCGCAGGAAAAACAACAACAAGTCCCTCTCTTTTCTGCGCATGAAAGAAAGGTTCCTCACCAGCAGCACATCATGGCAGCTGCGTGGGAAACGCAAGTGCTACGAGAATCGAACAACCCGTCGTTCGATCACGCAACCGAAAACACTCGCAACGCACAACACATAGACGCCAAGGAAAATGGGTCACCAGATAAGATCCGCACCGAACTCAAGGTTTTTCACCAATCCTTTGCTCTCCCGCTGTGCGTGTCCTTTTCCGAGATCCACCAGTTGGACGATACGGGGTTTGTTTCACTTTTATCGTCAAATTAAAACGCCAAAATGAATTGTTTTACTATCGCACGAACGTCTGCCAGGAGCCTTCGTCGTCGGGACGGAAGCAGCGTTAAGGGACGGAACCCTTCGTCCTATCGATCTGTTTGGCACGCACTCGCCTAGCGGCACGTTTCCACTTCGGAGAATCGGTTGTTTTTCGCCAATCCCCGGCATTACTTGCGCTGGGAGGAAAATGAAGAAATAGACAGTTACGAGATAAGATAACGGTTGTCCATAACATGAATGTCCTGCCGTTTCGAGGATCTGTTGCTACGACACTTTGC
Source organism: Anopheles nili (assembly GCF_943737925.1). Classification (NCBI taxonomy): domain Eukaryota; kingdom Metazoa; phylum Arthropoda; class Insecta; order Diptera; family Culicidae; genus Anopheles; species Anopheles nili. The sequence continues at coordinate 43,225,343 of NC_071292.1, forward strand.
TGGGAAACTTTCACAAACATCTATTATCGTGCGCTGATAAGCAGCCATGTACGTCGTTTTCGCTAAATGTCACATAACGCAACGTGAATCGTTCAATCTGGACCAGTTTCTTAACGTTGTTTTTAAACCAGTATTTTACTACTGCTTTTTTTTTGCTCGAAACAAATAACAATTTGTGCACCAAAAATCTTTTCCAAACCGGTTCAACTTTCGTTTAGGCTGCTTCCAAAATCGTACAAAGAACGGACACAATGGAAGGGCTCTCGCAACAAAAGCCCAGAACATTATCTGGACTTTAATCTCGATAGAAAGAAAAGCTTTCGTTGTATTTCGTTTTTTTTTGCCTTCCAATTTGCGCCCGCTTCTTTGGTGTTCCTTTTGACGGACGCTCTGAAGGACCCAAGCAAGAGCAAAGCAAGCCATGGATGCCGCCAAAGGATAATGATGAAAAGTAACAGGGTATTTGAGGGAAAGTGTAAGGTAGAAAAAAAGAACATCGACCAACCTTCCACTCGCCAAGCCAAGCGGGATTTTGAGAGACAAGTCACACTTACCCAGCCCGTGACCAATTCAAACACCCATCCGAACAGCTGCTGCGCTGGAGCGCACGAACAGAACGAGAGCGTGCGGAATTAAAAGCGCAAGCGAACGCTAAGCGAATCAAGCAGAAGACTTAATTCGCGGAAAGTAGCAGGGGTTTTTCCTGCCACACTCAATGCTGGCAACCTCTTACAGCTTAAGGGATCGGGATTGAATGTATCCTTTTCGGGAGTCTGGGAAAAAAAGGCGAAAGGCTGCGCGCAGGGTGGGAATCAATGAACGAACCGGCCGGACGGGTCGGTGGCTGGTGAAACTTTTGCTCCAAACAGCCGACGAAACGAAACAAAGAATTTTTATCCCCCGCTGGAAAGTAATGAGCTCGCGATGGAGCCAGGCGTGAGGCGAAACTCTTTCTGCACAAAGCTGAAGCTCTTCTTTATGGCTCTTTGGCTTCGAAGTGGCACATCTTGAGCATTGAATGATTCCACCGCATTCGTATCCCGTTGCTTGGGGGACGTTTTTTTTTGTTCCAGTGCAACGGTGTCAACTTCAACTGCGCCACAAAGTGACAAGGATCAGCGAACGAACACCAGCTGCCCAGTGGTGGTGAGTCGTGTTTCTCTGTCAGCTTCTTCGATTCGCTGGCACGAATGCCCCGTTGCATGTCGACGAAGACACACGCGCGTGCGAGATGTGGGTTTGATTGAAGTCATTTAAATGGAGATTACTTCTGTAAATACATAATTTATATGATCATTTGTAGCGCCGCTGTCACGTAGCACGTCGAAGATTTCGTTTGAGACACGCTGTACCAGCGCATGGCAATCGAATTGAAAGATTACATGTATAATTCAGTGAGAAATTTATTTTCAGTTCAATTTGTTCCTCCCCCCTGAGGGCACGTTCCGATGGCAGTAGTAGTGTCGGCGTTATTGATGATCGGTATCGGAGCCACTGACTAGTGAAATATTGAATCTTGATTTATTTGACAGTCGGTTCTTGAGACACTTACGAACCGGAACGGTGACGGTAGCCAATACCTGGCCTGAAATCGCTTGCATGCAGTAGCAGCTTGGCTGGATTATTGACAGGCAATCGAGCAGATTTCAATCAAAAGCCTTTGACCCAGTTCAGGAGATGGTGTAAAACGCACCACCCTCAGAAAGTATCGATGATTAAATGTACTCGCTTCGAGCCACCGACCGGAGCTGTCGTCAGTGGCTTTTCCCTGAGGCCGAGCGTTTTCTCGTCCCGCGTCTTGCATTCGAAATTAAACGACATCCCACTGTGCCGTACACACGAGTGCTGGAGACCCCTTCGTCTGCGCAAAAAGTAATTAAATTTCTGTAACACCGCTTTGAAGTAGACGTCAAGAGAAAGTTGATTGCTTTCTGGTTTCGTGTAATAGCAAATCAGCACCGAAGCCATCCGGTCGAACGGTGGATAGCGTGCGGAGAGTTTATCGTTTGAACTCGCCAACAATCGATACTCGGGCAATCGGGAGGCACTGTTGCAAACACGAGGGTCCTTCTGCGGATCCTTCCGGCATGAAGGATTATGCTCCTGCTTTCTCTTAATCTCGAGCACGGGCTAGCTTACACTGCTACTCTTTCTTTTCCAAACCGGCTCTGGGTTCTTCTCGTCGCTGACACGGATGTTTGGCTTCATTATGAACGAGTTACAGCACGCCTGTTTGCGGAAGCAAGGCAAGATCAATTAAAACATGTTCTCTGTTTACCGAAGCTCAGCGAGCAAACTTTTGAGCGATGTACTGTTATTGTTTCGTAACAGCATACTTCGTTTTTCACAGATCAGCGCTGATCGGTGGCGCATAGTTTGCTTTAAATTCGAACAAAAATATGCCCAACGAAACTCAAACTTTCGCAGCATTTTCTAGGCACCCGTTTCTTGGTAGAACCATTACTTGTTCCCTTGGATCTTTGGCTTTCTTCTGCTCGTTGCTGTGCAGCAGAGATCTGATGACAAGGCCACGGCGTGCAAACTTTGTGAACTTTCCCCAACCGAGACAAAATGGCTCTAATTGCTCGGCACAGTTTGAAAACTTTTTCACCTACTCGGCAATAAACGCCCGTTTGGTGAACGACTTCATCCAAGAGAAAAGAAAGCTCGGGATAAAAGCTAAGCAAAACAAAACCAAACCAACAAAAAAAAAAAAGACGCCCAACACAGCCCCTCCCACTCGGTCACGGCAAGTGGGAAATGGGAAAAGTTTCCCACAAACCACCCAAACAATGCCATAAAAAAGGACAGCCAAACCGCCACGAATTGGTCATCGAACGCTCGGTGGATGAAGACGCACCACGGCAACCGAAAGCAAACCAAACACGCCGAAGGATCTCGCAACGAACGCGGGGCCAGCTCGCGAGCAGATAAATTACCTCCATTTGTGCGAAAGTGTATCGCGTCGGTGGACCGCAGAAGCGTACGAGAAATGAAATTGTTTCGTGCATTTGTGCACGTGTGGCCACGCAGCTGGAATGTCGACGAGATTGTTTCGTGATGCGCGCTCCCGGAACGAAGATATGATGGAGTTTTATTACGCCCCATTATGGCCGACCATCAAGCGTGGGTGCGAGCCAGGGACGACCGCGGCCAAGGATAGTAATCAAAAGTGTTACACAATGTGGGAGCGCAATCGTGTCCGATTCTGGAACCTGGGAGAACCTGGGAGAACACCGAACGCACCCGAAATCGATCTTGAAGGTCCTTAAAACTTTTTATCACCACCGCTGGGGGAGGTTCAGTGTTGGTGGCAGCTTCACCCACCGTTGCTATGTGTGGGTGTGGACGCGAGGGTGCTCAAATAGACACAGTGGCAGTGAACAGCACCGAACACACGACCTGTGACGGGTGTCACGGAAACTCTCACCCGCGAGGCCAGCAAGGAACGTGATGAAAACTGGTCGAAAGATGGACCAAAGTTTGCTAGCGACTAACCACCGAAATTGTTTGTCCCGTGGGGTGCTCACACATACACACACGCATACAGCTACCTTTTCCTTTGCTGCTGAGCAAGGACAATCGAAGTGCTCGGAGTCTCGCCAGCCAGCGAAGAACGGCAGAACGCGCCGGGATCGTTAGGCAAAAAGTTTGTGTGTGGGACGGGCGAAGGACTCGTGGAAAAGCGAAATCCCATGCGGATATCATCAATACGTCGAGAGAGCACATACTTTCCAATCAACTTCTTTGCCCGTACCGGTTTCTGCCATCGTCGTCGTCGTCGTCGTCCTGCCAAAGGACGTCTCACGAGTATCGTCACGAGCCGAACATTATGTCACATCGCTCGAGCGATGGAGCCTTGGGAGCCGTAGACGTGGGGTTGTGGAAAACTTTGCTTCCAGCTTCGAGGAAATACCCCCTCCGGGTCTGGGTGATTGACCCGCATCGACCGACCGCTAAGCGTCTTCTTCCGCCGAAGGAGTTTCGGCGTGGCGGGAGTTACACAACCAAAGTTTTGCTCCCTTCTGCAAGTGCTTCCGGTGGTAATGGTGGTGCGAGAGCTCCATTTTGTGCTTTCTCTTTTCCATTTCCTTTTTTTTTTGCTGGCTGTTGCGTTGGGATCGTTGTTTGCCCGCGCGATATATATTGAACCTGCTCGGTTTTCGAGCGCTCGCTCGGCGACGGTTCCACATGATCGGAAAGAATCAGCCAGGATCGGGCAAATAACAACGGCTTCCATTTCCCGCACCGCTCGCTAGGCCACCGCTGTCAATGAGATGTAATAAAATATATTTACTGACATATTCGTATAAATAAAGTACGCTCCCGTTGCGTGCACGCCGTACGTACGAGTGGGGGTGGTTTTGGGATGACCAGAGAGAGAAAAAAAAACACACACACACACGAATGTGGGAGCAACTTTTCCGACGGCAGCAAATAAAAAAAAAAAAGGACACGAAAAATATATTCACCATCGGGTGTCTAAGTTTTCGCGCGAACAAAACCCAAGCCCTAACTCGTCATATTTTTTTCTTGTTCGCATCCATCCCTTCTAGCTTGGGCCCCTTTTTGGGCGCGCAAGTCTGGTAGGGAAAAGTTTTTCATTCTCCGTCCACGTCGGGAGGCTGTGCGTTTTGTAATACCTCCCACACCCAACAACCCCAACAGAGCACCCACGTGGAAACGTTCAACCATCCATCGTTTCCAATGGCACCGGAAGATTAAAGACCTTGCGCCTGAAAAACACGGATTGCCGTCCCCTTTCGTGCCAGCGAATCCTTGCGTTTGTTATCCCCTTACGCGGACAAAACTCTTTTTAATGACGTTCCCGTCCGTGGCTCTGGTTCGCATTACCCTTTCATCGGCTTTGCAATTGGCCGTGCATGACGGGACCGGGACGGGACCAGTCGGATGTGGCGGTGATGGGTATTTAGAAAGTTTCCAGTTTCAACACTTCCGCGCATCGAAGGAAATCCTTTTACTTGCGTATTTTTCGTGCCGCTCATCCTTCACCGAGCGCCGATTGAATGCGGCGTCCTGGAATTGAAGTACCGAGAAGGGAGAAAAAAAAAACACTACCTCCACCAAGCAAAGGCAAAAGTTCGGGCCCCGGTTCGCGTGTAATTCTAATTTAATTTAATCTCCCGTCGAAGGACCCTTCCACGTTGACGCACGGCTTGGGTGTTTGGAGGGTCTTTAGCATGTAGGCATTTTCCAAACCATCGATCGGAACGGGCTCGTCCGTTTCGCTTGCTCTATTCGTGTGTAATGTTGCAACAATTTGGCTCCCACCCAGCGATAGCTCGTTCTGATTTCGGAAAATGCGGCTTGAGCAAAACGCTCATCTCGCCCATCCTGAGACGGTAATGCGTTTTTAATGTTTCGGGAACACAATGTGCGACCGCGCTCGGCACAGTTGTTTGGAATGAATGTAATACGTTCGCTTGCCTGGTCGCTCGATTGCTGTCTATAACGCGGCTGTTGGGTGGGATTTTCCCTCCGTTTTCGGCATCGCATTCTTGTCGATGTCGAACATTCCTTCGCGAGAAAAGCCAAGATTGTCGAGTGTGGCTGGCCCCGCGAGCCGGCTCACAACAGAATCGCCAAGGGAATCATCCATAAACATTTTCAATGAAAGCTTTTGACGAACGTTATCATCCGGTTTTGGTTGTGGCTTCTCCCGCGAGTGCGGCTTCTCGGCAAGCCGGAGTTTGGGGCTCATAAAAAAATAATTCCAAAGCGACGACGACTGCCTCGAACGGTGGCAGCGAAAGGCAGCTGCAATGGTTCGCTTCTCTCGCCATCCTCGTCGCGGGAAAACGGGAGGCACACACACACACACACACACACAAAAACCAACCCCCTACTCTGGAGCATTCGTTTTTTTATGCAAATGTCCTTACAACGAGCATACACGTTCAAATGAAAATGGCACATTCAACAAGAGACCCGCCACCGTTGCACGGGTGACGGAGCAGAAGCGATGGAAAACCCCCCGAAAAAAGCCCCCACCTTACTGTGGTGCGGTGTTTTGCTCCGTTCGACTCCGCCACAGCACAAATTACTCGTTCCAGAGACATCTCGTGATGGGTGGCTCTAAGGACCCAACAACAGTGGAAGTAAAATTTCATTTTACGATCGCTGCTCGCAATGCTCGCCGGTGGAAAACCCGGTGACGGCGCCTTGAGCGTGGCGTGGGAGATTTACATTGTCTCGTTGCTCGTAAAAAAATCAACCAGCATAGAAATAGCTAAAGAGAGAGAGAAAGAGAGAGAGTGTCAACGAAGAGACGGTACGATGCAGCAGTTAAAAGCAACAAAATGTTCGCCCTTATTTTTATTCCTTTGTAATGATTTTGGTTTTTTAATCTCGAATACATACCGCAGCATGTAGCCGTGGCTTGTTTTCTTGCATTAACATGGTTTGTTCTTTTTCTTCTTCTCTTTTTCTACCGTTTCTTGCAGGTAAGCTTCAGCATGGAATTTAAACATTGAGTGCAAACGCTGACGGTGAGCTGTCATTTACTAGTATGTAAGCTACTGTACATGATATACGTTTTGTTATTCAAGCACCCATTCGTATGTGGCGTTACTAAACGAGGACGTTCGTAAATTGATTAAATTACTACCGTATGTTGTCGATTCAAATTTCACATCACGTTATCGTATGAGGAATGTATCCTTTAAGGCGTTACACAAGAAGGAATGAAACGATGTCCCTGCCAGCGAGGAATAAATAAAGCGAGGAAGGACCTTAAGAATGCCGCTTATGAAATTCCGCGAACTCATCTGTTTTCATCATCCGCTTGGCACGGAATGAAGCGCATTGGTGCATTCGAACTATGCATGTACGTACATTCCTGCGTTGCTTTGCCACCAGCGAACGATGTTCATGGATCCTCCGTTTATAATAGCATGCGAAATAGGTTGCAAGCGATTTCAATCGTTAAACTACGGCCCATAGATGGCTAAAACGTCGCAAAGAACGGGCCGTTCCATTTGTGAGGATAGCCGTGAGTTCAAAGCCAGCGACAATACGAGATAGCGCGACATATTTCGAGATAGGCCTGCTTTCAATGCTGTTGTTTACTGGTTTACCTTCAAAGCGGCAAGATACGCAAAAAACCGATCCGGACACCCAACTCATCTCGGCAAATAAGCCTGCCAGCACCAATAAACGTTTACTGGGCTTCGGATTACGATTGCAAATCGTTTTCGATCGGCGACAAATGATTGGGAAGAAAATTGGAAAATTTTCCACTCCAGCAGCTGCTGGCAATGGCAGGCGCGAGCGAAAGAGCGAAGCGCAGATATTCCGGTCAATGTATTTCAATTGGTTTTTGAATATTTTCTTGCCCCACGCATATTGGCATTTTGGCAGCCCCTTGGAGTGGGGTGATTTTTTTTTTTTGCTCACTCTTTCGAATGTGTGTGCTCATCTGGCCGGAATAGTTGACAAAGCAGCGGCTATCAATGCGGTAATAGTGTTTGGTAAATTTGTTTCGACCATCCAGATGATTGTGACTGGATGCTATTTAAGTGGCGTGTTTAAGTTAAAACGACACAAAGTATTTCATTTCAGCAACGACAACGCAGCAAAATATGAAACTCTCATGCACAGTCTCGGTGTTGAATTTATGCGCAGGATTGTGGCATGAAAATGCCTTCCCATTCATTTTTCCAAGCTCAATGCGTCCTGTCAACAGGTCACTTAACCTCCGATATGAACGCCTTTGCAGTGCGCTCTAGTGAAGCCGAGCAAATAAATGTACGACCACTTTCCGCAAGAAGGCGCATGCACTTCATGGCAGAAGCTGGGGCAAATTTATTCACTCATTGTTCCCGAAAGAAGCTCACTCCTTCGCTGTCCAGTTGAGGTCACTCGCTTTCTTTATCTACTTACAAAATGACTGTCTTATCCTTTTTGGAAAGACGGAATGCTGCGTAAAAACTCGCTCGCGTTACGCCACAATGTACGAGGCTGGCAGAAAGTATGAGTGGATTCCCTGGTGGATATCTGCCAGGGCAGAATTTCCATATTTTCGCCCTTCATTTCTTACACCCACTCTCGGCACACTCGGCACACTGCCGGGACTGCCTGCTGCGTGCGAAATGATTTTCATCTTTCGCCGTGCGACGTTTTGGGACGATTTCGCTCTAGCCTTTGTCCTTGGGAGTCTGCCGAGCGTGGGTGAGCAAAAGAAGATGAAGAAAAAAAAAAGAACGGCCACAAAAATGCTGTGCGCCCGCCCGAGCGCACGTTCGGCACATGGCAAAATGCCTTAAGGACTTTTGCTTAACTTCGTCCCGGCTTTTTCCGACCCAGCAGCGTCCCGCGGGGCCATGCTGCTGATGTTTTGCCATTCAGGGCGCCTTTTTTTTTATTTCTTGGTGCCTTTTTTGTTCATTTTCGATCGCACACCCCTCGCAACACGACCCGCGCACATTTATCTGACATTTGAACGACATCTGGCAGAGCGAGGTTTTTGCGGGCGAATTTGTGCCCTTGTCCGTGTGGCTTTGCGTGGGTGTGTTGCTGTGAGCGTGTGGGAAGGCGATCTCAATGCCAAACACAAACGCCACGTACCGACACTAAGACGAAGTGCTTCGGTGACAGGCGGCTGGCTAGTGATAAGGCTCGCGAACCGAGACCGAGCTGGATGGAAAAGCGCCTCCCACAGCCGGAAGTGTGAAAAAGTCAGAAGCGTACATCATTTCGAGAACGATGTCACTTCCGGTTTTCTTTTTTCTCCGTCGATTCTTCTGTGTGAATTCCTTTTACAAAACACTCCACAAGGTGGGTGAAGAAATGAAGCGCCTCGGCGTGAGCGAAGGCTAAATGAAGCGCGCAGAAATGCTTATCGAAAAGATTGGAATATGCGATATTATTGTGTCTTCGATTTCGCCCGAATGAGACCGTAATCCGGCCGGAAAATCCTAACGTGAGCATTTTCACGCGACACCACGACGCCCACGACGTAAGCCCTAAGCGATTTGCCCAAGTGTCCTTTATCTCGACTTATTTTATGCAAATTGCCTTTAAATGAAATACCACCCGAAACGGCGACGAGGGAACCATTTTTCGTGGAATAACAATCATCGTCTGTGCTCCTGTGAGATTGCTATCTACCATCCCGACGGCCAGACGCCGCTGTCGTCGCAGTCTGCAGGGCGATGGTGGTGATAAACAAACAACCAAACACCTTGCCAGGACCTTTGCCAGGCACTGTTGCTAGTGGCTCGGTCGCGCCACGACAAAGGCAAACCTACCGGTCTACAGCCCCAACCCCAGCCAAGGGCACCGTAAATGAAGAAATATTAACGCACCGCGCCCTAATACAATATTAACACGATATCTCGATGGGCATATTAGGTAATGGAGTAGAACGTAAAAGTTTCCTCCACCATCGGGTGGCGAGAGATCGTCTTCAGAGGCAGGAATATGTTTGTTTTCCCTGTCAAGGATCATGCGAGAGCGAGAAATGAGGATGTCCTCATCGCACTCCCTTGCGCCTTGTCGCTTACGGAGAAAAGAATCAAACAAAAAGAAAAAGCGTATCATCTTCGCACGGTTGGCTGTGCAGGTAGCACTCAGGGCGGCTTTCTTCGCCGGTAAGCCCTTTTTCTTTCCCTTCGGTCTTGGGTTCGCCCCGAAGACGCATTCCCAAATGAGCATAAATATAAAATGGACCAGAAATGCGTTGTGAACGCGTTTCTTGGTTGCCGTGGGGAACAAAAAAAGCGCCAAGATAATGATTGATTGAATATTTAATGCGCCTTTGCTGTCCTCGAAGGGTCGCACGAAAAACACTGCCTGGGTGTGTTTTGTTCGTTTGTAAGGCAGGAAAACAAGGACCAAAAGAAGGAGCAAGCAATAAGCAAATAAATGAAAAAGCCATTGGAAATTTGAATACAGCTTAAGTATGTTTTTTTGTTTTGAATATATCGACTGTCGAGACGAAGTAAAGGTATTTAGAAACAAATTAAGTGTCCTACTCAAATGTACTGCTAAAAATGTATTCAATATCGCTGTGAATAAGTATTTATCATGCACTTTTCCCTTTCTACGTGCATTAGCGCAAGCACTGCACAAAGCCACCCCTACAAAGCCATTCCAGCCCGACAACGATCGTGAACCGCACAAGAAGAGCCATCATTTATCGGCTTATTTTCTTATGTTCCGCTCACTATCATCCATTAAACCGTCTCACCCGAATTGTCAAGTTGTCACCGAGAGCATAACAAAGCCGCCTCAACTAGCTCGTCGAGGCGTCTTGGGGCGTCTCCATCGCCCGCAAGGATCGCACATCCTTTGAGTGAAGAAAAACCCACCCCCAAGCGCACAATGGCATGCTTATGAAGTGACACTTGCAGTTCGCTTCCACTCGTGCCTGTGCCGGAAAATAAATTTGTTCCGACTGCGGGAGCAATTATTTCCCATCCCTGCGGCACTGTGGCGCTGGAAAAAGCGCAACTAGTCGCCACATTTGCCGGCGAATGACAAACGACGGTGAGCTGGGGCCAGCTCTGGTGCCTGCTGCGATCCCGGCGCATGAATCATATTGTCAGGCTCCCTTTGGCACGTTGGCAACTTTCGCTCTTGGTTCGCCTTTTGTCATGTGCCATTTATTTCATACCGTAAGTGGCATTGCCTCGTCCTTCCTTGGGAGCATAATGTGCATGTGAGGCTGAATGGGACCGGATATGTGCGTCGCTATTGGCAGTCCCGGCCACGGTCACCCATCAACCATCTCCTGTAGCAGTTGGGGTTCTTTTTTCTTTCGTGTCGCAGATGCTACCATCCACCGAGTCTATTCGCTCAACCATGGCAGGCATGCGGCATGGTAGCGGAATTGCACGCGAGCGAATGGAAATGCCAAACAAACAACTCGAGATGGCACTATGTCAGTTCCATCAGTGAAGGCGCCACTCGCCTGGTGGTGAAGTGATAACGGTCCTGCACGGGCGAAACCGGAAGCAGTCTCCCAGGAAATGGAGCACAAGCAAACGAAAATTGTTCCACGGAAAAGTGCTCCTTTTTGGGTGAGCATATCGATGTCGGCTTAGTGCCAGGCTAGCCGTGATTCTCCCGCCGAGCGATGGGATCGTTTTAAGGTGACGAGATGTTGTTTCGTCGTGATTTAATGCGATGCGATGGCTTCGTTGCTCTTGATTTCGCGAGGCGAGACTTTTGCATATGGTTTGTTGGTGTTTAATACAATCGAGTATTGGGAAGTGATGGTAAAACTCCTTTAACTTTTTTGCTCGGATCTCAAACGACCCTTGTGGAAATGAATCAAAAATGAACTACTTTTTTTTTCAACAACAAAAAAAATCATCATGTAGAAACGATTTAATCCAGCATTCTGGTGCCTGGTGAATGGTAGAAGGAGCCAAAAATAAACCAACAAACAGCCATAAATCTAGCGCACCGCTTGACTACATCACCGAAAGGATCCACTCGCGGGGAAAGCGAACGTACGATTTACCACTGTCGCATACTGAGCAGAGAACGGCCACGGCAACATAATTTCGGACGTGCTAGTAGCGTGCGGTGGTATCATGTTGCTGGCCCCGTACATCACTCGTGGGACCGGAGGTGGCTTTGGTTCGGTGGTTTCGGTGGTTCAAAGCCCGCAAAGATCAACCCGAAACACTTCCCTCGGTGGTTGTTGAAGTCATACACACACACTCCGAGTGTTTGTGACCCATACCGGGAAGCAACCGCAGGCAGCCAAATGCATGCACGTAGCGTAATTCGTTATTCGCATGTCTGATCCCGTTGAATAGCGTTGACCGAGTTGTTCGGATTGCCTTTTCCATGCGCTCTCGTTCGCGTGCACACACACACGCTCTTCGCAACACTCATGGACGAGTCCCTATCGCATCGTTTCAGGTGTCCTCTTTTTTCCGACCAACGCCTGGTATTTCCACTTCTTCGGGCGCTTGCATCTCCAATTGTTCCAAAGGGATTGGCGACTTTCTTCGTCTCTCCGGTGTGTTATCCGCGTGAAACATTTGTCACATCCTCGCATTCTCTGCGTCCTGTGGAAACACACACACACACACACGTAAACGGTGTTGCCCAAAAAAAACCGACCGGGGAACAAATCAACAGTGAATAAACCAAAAAATCCCGCACATTCCTTTGGCGGTGGGAGGTTCTTTTTGGTGCGCTTTGTTGTTTCCCTGGTGAGCCCCGGGTAAGGTCGGTGAAAAGCCCACGAGTTAAGTCGGGCTGGCCTGGTCGGACGGAAAATAAATTGGATATGACATAAAAATTATTCTTTTATGTCCGTCTGGGGCAGAGACTGGCGAAAATGGGTGCCGAAGCAAATGGAGAGTTTGGGGAGGGGGGAGGGACAAAAAAGGACTTCTACAGTATCGGTGCCGGTGAAAGGCCTCTCATTCCAGCGCATTCGTTTGGGCTTGGGTGGGCCTGCGTCCTATCATCGTTGGTGGAAATTGACTTTGAAAGTAAACCTAGTCAGGGCGCGGTGGTTGATATGAGCGGAAATGGAAGCATTTCTTAACCAGTTGGTGTTTCAAAAATCATGTCTCATGTTTCGCAAAAGAGCCCCAAAAAGCTGGAAATCTGACATTTTTTTATGTAACTTTCCACCAATAAGTGGTTAGATTTTTTGTGGTAGAATTTGTGAAAAGGAGTTTTTGCAATCAGAAGTCCATTACTTGATGTCTTCGTATTTTTGTGATTTATATTTTTGTGGAGAAAAATACCAACACAATCATGTAATTCTAATGCCAATTTTCCTCAAGCATAATTTTCGTGACACTCTACAACAATTTCAAATCACCTAGCGCTCGTTCTCCACCTAAAATGCTGTTTACTTTAACGTGTTCGCTCGTATCCGAACTGCAAACAACAGTTAAAACACCCAAAATTTGATCCTTTGCTTTCAGTTCTTTTTGGTCGTCATTTTTTTTTTTGCTCATCACACGCTCCAACACGTAGAAGAAGGATTTCCACGTCCCTTCCATCAATCACTGCTATCGCAAGCCCTCGCCGGAAGACGAGAAAACCCCTGGCACGATACAACCATCAGCCTCAAAGAGCAAAACCTCGGCTCTCGCCTTCGTCTCTCGTCAACCACGTCCATGCGTCCCTTTCGGAGAAAAACTTCCTTCCTTTCTCGCCCACGCAACGCCCAAAAGAAAATGAACCAAATGGCGGCTTTAATTTCACCTCGTTTGTCTTTCGCGCGATGGGATGTTTTTCCTCGACTCCGGAGCTCGAGTTGTTCGAGCCCCTGCGAATGCGACCTCACCTTGCTTACACGTGCCGCACCCGGATTCGCATATTAACCTCCCACCGAGCGGTAGGAGGTGGCACATGATTGCGAACCCCCACCCTCGAGGGGCGAACCGGCCGGGTTAAAGGTTTCCGGCTTTTATCTTAAAACGGGTTTATGACTTTCAGTTTATAGTGAATGGTTGTCATTTGTCCTGACGCCGGAACGCCTGATGCTGGAGGACTTTCTGTTTTCCTCCCCCACCAAGGGATGTGCAGATGGATGGGGTGCGTGTACCACCCACACCACCCCCACGAACCGCGTTGTGCCGGGGGTAAATTTGTTCAGGGAATTTATTTCGATTCCGGCCTGAAGTGGCTCACGGGCGCTTGAGTGGCGCACATAACCTCCGTCGGATCCCAGATCCCAGGTCCCAGGTCCGGTCCGTATGGTTGTGACAATTTCGAGTGACATCGTCTCATATGATGCCGGCCAGGACGGTCCCAAAACGGACCGAGACGCGACGCTCGTCAGGTAGGCTTCTTTTCGCCGTTTCGCTGCAATTTCCAGCGCTCGTCAGGCCCCGGTCGGGTTGATTGCCTTCACGGGACTGTGTCTTTGTGTGTAAGTGTGCATGTGCGTGTGTGTGTGTGTGTGTGGGCGGGAGGAAATGATGGCCGAAAAAAGGGTGAACCCTCGATTTAGGTAATCGAGTTATGGCGCTATAAACCATTCACCGAAGCTACGTGCCGCATTTAGAATCTCGACATTTTGATGAGCTGAGGGAAATGCCCGATTCCCTCTTGTTTTTATTTTCCCCCTTTTTTCCGGTGCGTTATTTTTTCTTTCTCTCTCTCTCTCTCTCTCTCTCTCTCTCTCTCTCTCTGTCTCTCTCTCTTGCATCCTCCCGGATGGGTAGGCGTGACGTGAGAGTGCCTCGATTACCATACACGAAGTCCTTGCGAAGTGTCCGAGGGACACCACCGGATCGACGGTAACGCTAACGAGCCCATGACACTAAGCGTTTTGATGTGTGACGGAAATTTATCATGTCCAGGTATACGGTGGCAATCGCAAATCCTGTCAGAGGACGCGGGAACGCGCCAATCGTCTTACGGAACCGGTGCCGGGCGAAATTGTCCGGGGGCTTTTCATTCCCACCGCTATTACGGTGAGCCGGGACACTCGCTGATCGTTTTTGATGTTCGCCAAGGAAAATCAAAATGATTGCCAACATGAGCTAGTAGTGCGCGAGAGAGAGAGAGAAAGAAATTGAGATGACTTAATGGTCGGCCATCTCGTGCAGAGTACCATTTATATTCGAACAACGTATCAAGCGGAGTTTTCCGTCCGTTGAAACATAATTCAAACTTTCTCGCCTTCAATTTCGGAGGAAAACGATGCAATCCTCGACCCCGTTTTGCCTTGCACACACGACACAACTCATTCTAATTCCAACGAGCCATTATTCCGAGCAGCTTTTCAACCCTCAATTCCCACCGGAAGCAGCCATTGATGAATTGATCATGTTATTTGCCTTCCCTCGTGCTGGATGTGGTTTGGTGGGTGGAAAAAGGAAAAGCGCACCACAAAAAAAAAATCGGGGCAAAATCACCCAACATGGGAAATCGTAACAGCCCCTCGACACCGGCCGTGCTTATCAGCGCGCGCGAATTCCCCCGAGTGTTGCTGGGCGCATCTGCTCGGATGAGCCTTCCGCACAAAATGGTTTTATTCGCACCGAGCGAAGGAAGGAGTGACAGTCGATCGGTGGAAATGTGGGTGCTTGTGGGTGGTGGGAAACTCGCACGAATCAGCCGTGTTCTCCCACGCCCACGCCCCAGCCTATTGTGAGTGGGCGACGTTTCATATCGCCCGAGCAACGCGCGTCCATCCGGACTGTTCGGGTCGGCAGGCCGTTTTGTTTCCGTGGGCTTCCTTATCTACCCTGGCAGGACCGTAAGTAACCCTCGGAGTGGCTCGAAGTGCCTTTGGATGGTAAACAAACTGGCGATGAAGAAGAAGAAGAAGCAGAAGCAGAAGCAGAAAGGGAAAAAAACATCCTGCACAAGGAGCAAAACCCCCATCGCAGATGAAGACAAGCAATATCCTTGCTGCCGTGCGCCTTGGGGCGATTGAAAGGATTTTTGTTATTCGTATCGCTCGGCGCCCGACAACCGTACCCCTTTTGGTGGTGGTTTGAGGCTGAAAAGGATCTGCGAAGCCAGCCCAGCCGATGCCACCTGCCCCGAACACACGCACAGGCTTATCGCTCGATCCAGGCAGTCGTTTTCTGTTTCTATTCGATTGCACACCATTACGTTAAGGTCTCTAATGTAATTTAGCTAACCGGATTCAGCGGCAACTTAACGAGCCCGCGCCAGGGATCCAAGAATGTAAGCAAACGGCATCAGCCCGGGAGTGAGCGAGTGAGTTGTGGAGAGAAAAAAAAACCGAGAAAGAAAGATAATAGCCACAGCAAGACTACAGCTAACTAACAAACAAACGAATGGAAAATCGCCGCAGGAGATGGTAGAAAAATAGGGCAAAATCAGGCGCCTTCGAAAAGATTGGACCAAAATGAAGCGGCGTTTCGCACTTATGGTTGTGGATAAGTATCTCGACAGCTTATCGCTTATGAGTTGTGGAGCAGTGGGAAATGAATTAAAACTCTTTATTTGTAACTACAGTGAGCAGAGAGTTAGCTCAAAGATGGTGTGAATATTGCACCTATTCAATTCAATATTCAAGTATGTTATCTAATCAAAATCAACCGTCGCAGGTCGTATGTTATTTATGTTATCTTTTATTTTAACTAAACCATCAAAAACCATCAAATTTTTTAAAGTTCAATACACATCAATATAACGCTCGTTATACCAAATTTTAATATGCTTTCTAATAATCTTCACCTGAAACAGAAGATTTGCAGCCATAATGCGTCTTATTTATTCGGTAATTCAAGCAGCTATTTGAAACGTATAGTTATTTTATGACAAATTGTGTAACAAACTGCGTGTAAGCCATCCAACAGCCGTGGCGTTTTTATCGATTAACCTCGCGTAAACGTCCCCTTAAACTGATTCAAATCGCAACACGCTCCACAGTTCCCCATTACGATCTGGCACGTGTGCATATGCCAAAGTACGCTTGCATAGGGACAACCCTCTTTGGAATGCATTCCGTGGCCAACCGACCACTGACCACCGACAATCCCTTCGTACCGGTGAACTCACACGACGCGCCTCCCTGGTAACGGCACGGTAACGAGTGATCATAAACGAAATTCCGCTTGAAAAATGCAAACAATTCGTCCCAATAATGGTGGCACGATTTCCGTTTCGAAATTAAGCGGCTTACAGCGCTCCCCAGTCGCATTTGCGATGCAAAGGTGGAATCCAGCCCTTTATGTTGTCACGCACAAGGCCTGGGAATGGTTGGTTCGTGTCGTGTTCGTGGCCACGCGATTTTATAAGTGTTGCCCGCATTGTTTACGAGAGCTACGTGCCATTCCGGTACGCATCCGCGGATTCGAAGCCACGCATTCTAATGGGAAGTGACTCATTTCCGGGCGGGTGCTTTGCTTTTCGGGTGGCTTTACTTTTTCCGCGGCTCCAGAGCACCGTACTAAGCCACGTGAAAATGCGCCCCCAAAATGCCGTACGTACACTCGCCTCGGGAAAGGTGGCACATTGCGCAGGCTACCGTTCGCAATTATTAGTCCATAAATTCTGCAAGCGAACCCGGGGTAGAAGGTGCGCAATTTTTGCAGCCCCAAGACCACGCACACCTGGCCGTGAATTGCGCCATGCTGCTAGGAGGCCAGATCCGTGGTTACATTTACCACCCTACGAGCCCTTCAGAAGGGTGGCTCGGTTTCATCGCAATGCGAAAAATGTTGGCCAGATCTCGCACCCGGTGTGGGGAATGTTCGTTTTTTTTCTTTCTGTTGCTTCACCTGCCCGTATTCGACACGGTACGGTCCATAATTCCACCTGAAAGCAGGTTCCATTTCTCTCGCCGGTTGCGAAGGACGAAAATAATCCCTCCCGTGTCGTGCCGTGCAGCTTCAACGTTCCTGGGTTCGGAAAACGTTCAGCCGAGGTGACCAGAACGCTATTCAAACCACGGCAACCATCTCCCACCGCCGAATCAAACCGACATTCATAATTGCTCCACGAACACGCTTTTCCGCACGGTTCCCATCGAAAAAAAAAAAACCGTCCCCATTCCCTGGGCTGGCCTGGCCCTTTTTGCTCTTCCCCAAACCGACCTGTTCGCATCCTGGACGGCCGTCAGCACCATCACCATCACCGCCAACGAACCCGTTACAAAACCCGGCGTTATAAACCACGCCAGCCCAACCAACGCGATGGCCAACCCTTTTTGGCGCTCTGGCAAGCGGTTTTACGAACTCATACATATTTCTCGTTCGATTTTCTGTTCCGCTTCGGTTGGGTTCATAATTGGATTTTAAAACACTCTCCTCGGTTCGCCTTTGTTGAGTGGGTTTTTAGTCACAACCGGTCCCACGGCACCCCGACGGCGTTCTCTGCATCACCACGCCATTATTGGTCAGTTGCGGACGGGCGAATAATTTCGGCGCTCCGGTACATATTACGGTGGATCCCTTCCAGCAAGAGCGCACTAACGATGGCTTGATTCGGTGCAAAATCGCGTCTCTCATCCTGGGAGTCCTTTTTTTTTTGCTCTTGTTTGTCCTCTTGCGTTGTCTTTTTTTTTTTTTTTTGCTCCCACATCCCGAAGCCTGCAGCCCGAGGACATTGGAACGGGCGAAACATTTTATCCCCACAATGGGATACGAGTGTGCACACAGCCACGCTCTGCATTCCATCCCAAATGGCAAATTAAAGGGCCATTTTTTAATGTACGCTTCGGATTTTGAAAGCGCTCACAACGTTTACACTAGACGAATGGGACCTTTTTTTTGGTTTTTTTGGTGTGTTCTGCCTGTTCTGCTGCACCTTCGCTCCATTTTTCATTTTTCTAGCCCCCGTCCAGTTCGATGATGGATGGATTCGTCCTCGTGTTTCCAGGACCGCATGGTCGCTGTGGCGATGGTAAACAGCAAACCAGAGACGTGTAATTACAACAGCGGGACAACCGTTTTTCCCAACGCCGTTTTTTTTCTCCCTCCGACCACCGAAGGCGAGATTGGCTTTCCCGTTCGATTCGATCGGGGCACTTGTACACGGGAAATGGAAACGAATTCCCGTGTTTTATTAGTTCGACCATTCGATGGTATCGTTTTTGGCGGAGGGGTAACATTTCAGGCATGGTACTTGTTCAGTTTAAATACACGCTGTTTGATGGATTTTACTCTAATCGGACCAACAATGCCTGTCTGTGCATGAAACAGGCAAATCAAATTATGCATTGATTGATTTGCCATGTGAGAATTTATCATTTAATTTCGAGTTTTTGCTTCACAAAACAATTTTGTATTTAATTTTTTACACTTGTTGGGCTCACATCCATGGTATAAATTTCAATCAAATATCTCTTCCAAAAATGCTCTTAATAAATCTGCATAAATATTCCAACTGGAATCAGCTTTCATATCATGAATGACAGATATAATATTTGATGGACTTACACTTCTTTTTAAATTCCCCCAAACTAACGATGCACGCGTCTTGCTTGCTCGAACTTTGCCAAATTGGAAGCTGAAGGACCCAACCATAGCTCACTAATGGCGTACCGAAGGATGGTTTTGTTTTCAGTATGAAACTCAGAAGCAACATCCCTTATTCGCTTCCCATCCAGCAGCCGGTTTGAGTTCTACCGTGCATTTTCCCACTTTGAAATTATAATTGAATGTATCTGTTCGATCCATCGTTCGATTTGGCATACGAGACACATGCACTTCGTCACTTTCGGGTATGACAGAACGACGTCCGTACGTTTGTTAGCCCGTTCGCTGAAAGACAAATACGTTTTGGCACCGAGTGCACATGGGACGGTGCATGGAGCAACAACAACAAAAAAAAAGAATCCTCTCCCTCAGCCGGTAAATCGCAACATAGAATCACTGCAAACGAAACTCACCCAACGCTGGTTGTGAACAAACGCCCACATCCGGAGGGGATGACAAACGTTTCGCTTCGCGATTCGCACGGTGCATTCGCGTTCGCTTTTTGGGATGAGGAAAATTCACAAAGACGACGAAGCACACGCCGGCAGGACGCAAACATGTATGGATGCAATTTTTACGGCAACCTATAATAACAACGTCAGGACGACGCCGAGAAAAGCATGCCGTCCGCGCGAAGCTGGCAATCACAGTTGACAGATTTGTTATTTCCAATTTTTTCCGTTTCCAATTCCGATTCCGATTCCGACGCCCTCCACGGCTCCTGAAGCAGGGCGTGACATGAAATGAGAACGTGAAAGCGACAGGTCCTCGCCCTTGCGCAGCTCTAATGGGAAAGCTTTTGGCTGGGAAAACTCACCCTCCTTCAGTCGGGTGGAAATCGCACGTCGTCGGCGGTGTCGTTATGATCGCGGTGAGGGCACTTTCGTTGGGAACCGTTCGTTTCCTGCAGCACGGCGGGTTTCTTCACGGCTGGCAAATAATGTTTGTGCATTTTTCTTTGCCACACATGTGTGTGCCTTCGTTTTCTGGCGTACCCCGACCGAGACGGAAAAGTGTAGAATGTTGCAATATTGACGAACTTTTCACCCTCAGGCAGATGAAAGAAGTGCAAGCGAGAGAGAGAGAGAGGAGAAAGAGTCCAAAGAACGGTACCGAGCGGTATCGAAATAAACCCACTAAGTGATGATCTTGGCTGTTTTCGAGCAGCGCTCCCGGGTTGGAGCGCCTTGTCCGCCTGGTCTTCGCCAGAACCTGCTCGTTATGGACGCCGAGATGAGTTTTCACTCCAGGCTCGAGATGTGGATGCGAAATGACAAAATTCACATCCACGATCGAAAACGTCTCCACGTCTTCGGTCCCGCGATTCGGGACGGAAACGGAAAACATCACACTCAACGGCACAACGGTGAAGCGAAAGGGTACGATGAGAGTGGGAAAACAGCAGCCTCAGAACTCGTGGCGAAAGGGAAAAACGTCGAATGACGATGGGACAGCAACAAATATTGCCGCAGTTATCGAACGGAAACAAGCAATTTGTGAAACGCGATGAGCTGTGAATGTGAAGCTGCGCCCGGGAGACTCAGAAATTTGTTTTGCGGATGATAAGATTTCCTCACTTAGTTGGTGTGTGTGTGTGTGTGTGTGTGTGTGGGTGGGTTGGGGCTTTTTTGCACTCTCTTCCCGCATGTCTCTGGCCGCAACACGGTGTATTTTGAGCACCACAGCAAAAACATTCCCGAAACCCTGAACTGCGGCCGTGGCGCATTCCACCAGGCTTGCTGGTTGGATGGAAAACTATCTTCCCACTCCCTTTTCGGTGCCCGGGAGGTCTTCGGTTTCATCACCAAACCGGCAATCGGTGGAGATGGGATCGAATTGATTGGAATGATTCAACGGCAGCAGCAGCAGCAGCATCGGCCAGCCAACGCCAACGTTAGCGGGAAACGCTCGCAGCATCATTCAATTGAATTTTAATCTAACAAACGAAGTGCGATCGAATTTGGAAAAGCAATCGGAATGAAGGTTGCGCAAAAAAAAAAACAAGAAAAGAAAAAATGAACCGACAACCACTGTGCTCTCGCGCGCGCGAATGAGGCTGATTTTGGGTAGCAAAAAGGTAACATTGCACCATCGGCGAAAGAGCTACACGAATGGTGCGGGAATTATTTGATTGAAATCGATTTTGCATTCCGGCGAACCGGTGGCAAACTAATGTTTTAATGGTGCCGAACGATTAGTGTCTGGAGTATTAGCTGTTTCCGCTTGCTTTGTGTTTAAAGTATTGAGCACCGATGGGGTGATTTTGGGGATTAAAGATGAACTTTTGATGGCTGACGGTGGAAGCGCATTTACGGGAGGTGTTTGAGATCAAAGCGCTCGATTAATTGAATTTTCACTTTGCATTGCCGATGTGAAGCAACATTTTGCTCTCGGGTGCTGAATTATGGTCTACATTTTTGCAGGCTTTGGCAGGATTGTGTTGGGAGCTCTGCAGGATATTTAATTTGCATACTTTGTTGTAAATACCATGACAAGCAAAGTTTGATTTTTACAACTCTGATGAGAATTAAAACGATAAGTTTGCTCCTTATTGTTACTTCTAACATTTTAACACCGTTTTAGTTTTTGATATACTCCTTGAATGCCGACTAATGTCGAAACATAGTTCAAAAAAATCGTCGAAAGTATAATGTAACTATCAACAGACATGTTTTGCATAAACTAAAAGCATTTTCCCAAATCAAAGAAGATGATAAAAAATACTCTCTCCTGAACCACGATTATTACCAATGTTAAACTCTTTTGCTCTACTAGCAACCGCAGGATAATTCAAGTTTTTTCTCCTCGAAAAAAGATACAAGTAATACGAAACAAGTACAGCTTCCTCCGTCCTATGAATCTAACCTCAAAAGACAGAACCGACCCTCCGGACGTTGGTTCGTGCCACGCTCCAACCAAAGCCGCCTGCCAGCAACCGCTCGGGCAGTGAATTCAAATTTGGCCTCGTGATAAATAAGATAATTAATTTTATTCATTCTCTCTACGTGCCTCGAGAGCGACCGTCGATGGACGCGGTCCCACGAGTCGCCAGGATTCAACCGAAAGGAATTCCTCCGGCACAGTCGTCTCCAGATAAAACCAACCAAAGCTGGCAAAGTTTCGTGCCCGGAATACCATTTGACCGGCGTGGAAGTAGATGCACTTACTCACCCAGCCAGAAGTGCGCCAACATCACGCGAAACCGATGGACGGCGAGAAGATTCAAGGGGTCGTTTCACTGTCTTCCTGCTTCACATCTTCACACTCAATGCCCTCGTCAGAGTGGTGGCAGAAATTTGAAACGCCAACGCCTCCTTGCCAGCAGTTCGTGTTCGTTCATTACTCCAATTTGCTCCAGCACTTTCTCGATCGATTGCTGCTCGGTGGCGTCGGTGGTAAAAGTGTGATCACATCCTTAACCACGTCCAGCACCCTTGTCCAGGCAAGGGATGATCGAACTCGGAGAGCGGAGTGTAGGTTGCGAAACAGAGAAACCAATTTACTGTCAATCAACCGTGAAGGAAGTGAAACGAACGAATTATTCAGCAGATATTCGCAATCCTTTTTTTTTGTTTTTCCTCCGTGCTTTTTTTCGTGCGCCAATTCTGGAACCACATTTGAAAGGCTCCTGCTGCTTTGGCCCCCGGGATGTAAGATGGCATGCACGGGAAAATGACGCAACCAACCTCCGGAGCAATGCGCTGTCAGTCAGCTAGCGGGAAAGGTGATTGAAATGTAAGCTTCCATCTCAGCTCTCGGAGCCGTCACCATGGGCAACCGGCTGCCTAATGAATCAACCAGTTGTCATCTGTTCGATTGCGTTTCGTTACGCTTTGACGAGGGGCTGACAGAGATGTTCCTACTTTTAAGGCTTCCGTGCTGAGTGCGTGTGCCTGCCATGCCATTCGGGGATGTCGTAATGGCCGCGACGGCCATCGAAATTATCTTGAAGAGGGTCCGACCGGTGGGGCCACCGTGGGATTCGTGATTCGTGTCGAAAGTTGAACTCCCGGCCTCCCTTGATGGGAATTGTGTTAAAAAGAATTTCCGCTAGAAAAATCAAAAATTCATTTAAATCCATCTACCTGTCGCTAGTCTACGGCTGTCGGTGCCAGAGCTTCGGTCGGTGGGGAAAAATTACATCACCGAGTGAACATTGATGTGACCGGAACGTCCTTCGTCAAAAATCAAAAACTTCCCACCCACCCTCGACGGGTGTGCTTCGTCACCTCCCAAGGTGTTGCATTTAACATTAGTAAGCTAATTTGCAGTCCCGTGCCTGAACTTTCGCTCAAATCTCTTCCACGCCGAAAAGGAGGGTTCGAGCTGCCGTACGTCACCGGTTTTGATTGGCAAACCGAGCGACGGAAACGGGCCGTGCGCAAAATCCGCCCATCCTTTCCGTGTGGTTCCGTGAATGTGTGTTTAGTGTGCGTTGTGTCGGCACAAAACCTGCCGTCGTCCTACTTTCGCCACCGTACGGGTTTGGGCGGAATTTTGCCGAACGGACCGACTGCTACCGGATTCGAACAGGATTCCCCACCGAATGGGATGGGTAAAAGCTTCCGAGGGAAGTTGTTGTTTTTTTTTTCCTGTGTGTTTGTGTGTGTGTGTGTTTATTTCACCACCGTTCTCACATGCGGCCGACCACGAATGCGTGTATCCTTTTCCGGCGTGCAACGGGTTTTTGTTGCTGATTGACACGGGTTGGTGGGAAAATCATACGCAACTACCTGCGCGTATCGTTTCGTTGATTACGGGTTGATAGAAATTTGCTTCTATCCGCGTTGGCGTTCCATCTACCGTGGTTATAAATAGCCACATATTCCAACTCCACTGAGTATCGATGGATTCAACGGAATAGTAATGAATATGGATCGCAAATGTAGCGGTCTCAGTCTCAATCATTCCAACAAATTATTGTTGCAAACTTCACGTTATTCACACCACGCGTGACGTCGAGCTCATCCCCTTTACGAACGGTTCATTTATTATCCTTCCCACGATGAATGAGTTGCAACAATGTACACGGATTCAATTGATTTTTGGTGCACATCTATAGCCCCGCTGGGACACATTGCCAACTGGCGAATCGGCACGTACTGCTGCTGATTTCCAACAAAGAGCAACCATTCACACTTTTGTTTCAGTTCCCACCGGATGTGAAGTTTTTCAATAAAACGCGTTTTATAGCCCAAGCCTTTCGTTCTCACTAAAGGCACGGACGGACCGGCTGCCAATCCTGGCTGGCGAAGGTCAGTCTGATGTGTTGGTGCTGGCTGTCGGAAACCTACCCACTGTCGAACAATCGATCGCTCTATTCCTTTGTTGTTTTTCTCCACCTCGTCGTCGTCGTTGTCGTTTTCCGTGACGCGTTGTTGTTTTGTTTTTGGATCGACTGGTTTTCTTTTTGTTTTTTGCTTTTTGCAAGCCCCATTTGTGCACACAGCAAGTGCCAAAAGCCATCTGTTGGCCCGCGGTTGCCTTGAATCTCCTGCATGAACCAGCCCACCCATCAACCGAGTGGTTTTATTCGATTTTCTCACACCACCAAAGCCAATGGGAATGGTGTCCGCCCGGGTATAACATCATCGATCACCGCGGCGACCCAAGGCTCGTGAGTTTTATTTGCCACCATAAATATTGCCTGCCTGCAAGGATCATTTCAGTGCCGTCTATCCTGTCTGTCGCTGGCAGGCGCTGGGCGAGCGAGCAAGAAAATAGCGCATGTATGTCATGAAAACCTTCCCGACTAAAATGAATCGACAGAAATGGCGGCGTGCCTTCCTTCAACCTCACCAACCAGTGTCCATTTGATATAATTGTTTATCGATTTCTGATGCGCCCTACACTTCATCCGACGTGCCATATACTGTTGCGGATTATCCTTGACCGGCGGCAGCAATCTCGCCCCGACGTGTGGAAACATTCCAGGACGAAGGTTCATCCGAGCGCTGTCACTTGACCCGAACCCGCGTGTGGTTGTGTACGATACGCTGGGGCACTTTATCGCACCCGACACAGGGGTTCGTTATTTTTACGGGTTGACTTGCAGGCTCGGATAGGAAAAGCGTAAACCCACCACACCACGGGAGAGATAAACAAAATGGATCCACCACCGTAACCGTTGACCGTTTTCTTTAATCTCCACCCGGGCGTGCCTTGCAGCTTCGATCGTGCCGTTTTATTGGTTTCGTGTGCTCCATGTGCTCTAATTCTGTTCTGCATTTTTCTTTCCTTTCGTTTTTCTTGCAGGTTGCGCCTTTGTTAAATTTACCTCGCATCAAGAAGCTCAAGCTGCTATAACATCACTCCACGGTAGTCAAACTATGCCGGTAAGTACGCCGCTTCATCATTTGTTTCTCGCTTTTGCGAGGTGGTTTCGGTGGTTTCGAGCCTCTCTCCCAGTGGCCATTAAAGCCCGCTTCGATCCCGCCCGAAACCCGGGCAAACATCACCGTGCCGCTGGAGCTTCACGCCACGGGAAAATGGGGTTTTCCCGGAAGGAGCGCGCCGGTTCCACCGCGTGCGGGAAAGTGATTGCGTGTCACTTAATTTAATTTGCCAAAGGGCTCACCTTTTTTCCATCGGTCGGGTGTTTCCCGCTGTTTCGTTCGCGCTAAAAGCGACAAACTATAAACATGCGCCGGTTTGAAAAGGCTTTTCAGGCCTTCACGAAGAGGGTGTGTATGTGCGTCGGTGCGTGTGTATCGATGCAACATGGATTTTTACTCAAAACCCACCGCGTGGCGCGAAACGTGCCAAACAATCGAGCATGGGTGGGTGGTTTTTTGTTCGAGCGTGAAAAAAGGCGCAAAAGCATGCTCTATTTTCATGAATAATTAAACGAAATTAACTCCTCTCCCGGTGGTGCGTGAAGTTTATGAAAATGTCAAACATTGCTGTTAATTTGTAACTCGGCCGCGCGGGCGCGCGCTGCAAGGACCCTTCGGTGTCGCACGGTTGAAGGGTTTCGGGTGCCTTTTTGACGGGGCCAGCCACCAAAAGTGCGCTTGTAGCGGCATGTTTCTCGTTTATTATTAGCCACCCTGTTATTGTGATGCGTATCGAACGAGCAGGGGTGTACATTATTCGTCAAATACAGCTCTGCTTTAAAGGTGCGTTGGTACATGAAAATTACCTGAAAAAACTTGCCTCTTAACCTGCGGTGGATTTTCACAATGACGCTCGATTGAAAAGTGATCCAATTCCACTGGAAAGAATATGATTAATTGCTTCATAGTTCCACGTGACACGTGAAATTCTATCTTTTCCTCCACGAGCAAACAACGTCACCACACAAACTCCTGCCTCACGCAATCAAACTAATGTCGTTTGTCCGCCCAAATGTTTGGGCAGTGGCGCTCCGCTAGTCAAATAGACAGAGGATGTGTTTGTTTAATTTTCGCCCGCCCTGTGTCAGGTGACAAAACCGAAGCAAACAGATGGAACGATACCGAAACTCGAGTCCACCCAGCGCAGCAAACCAAGAAAAAGGCAAAGTCCTTCCTACCCGGGGCAGGTCGCTCACGTGCACCACATGTAGCACCAGGTGCTCCTGATGGTTGTCCCAATAATCGAGACGATTGTGGGGTCTTTCAGTTCACGGCGAACTTGCTGCCAACGCGAGCATCCCTTTTCGGGTTGCATCATCATCACCCACCGAGCCACATTTGCCACATGCTCAGTTCATCCTCTGCCTTTCCATTAAAACCGAACGGCTGCGGGAAAGCAGCAGTTCCTTTATTTTGCGTTTCGTCTTAGCACCCACACCTTCAGCCTGCCGTGTACCGGTCGCGTGCTTTTTTATTGTCCTGGTGAACAAACCCCAACATGACGGTACCGAGATGTCGTTTGCAGGATCATCCGGTCCCGGTCCCGAGGATATTGTTTCCTCTCTGCCCGGCGTGGCCTGATCGAAATGCTAACGTGAACGTTCGCAAGCGTGAAGCTCGCGCAGAAAAACGGCAAACTATCCTCCGCGAAGAAAGCGAAGTAGAGTGAAGAAAGAAAGCAACAAAAAAAAATAACCCCCCGCATGATGCACATGTAGCACTCAATTTACTTTTATTATTCCTTTGTTTATTCGCTTTTATTCATTTTATTCCATATTCCGCCCGAAAATGTCCCGATTCGGATTCCCTTTCCCGAATGGTTTCGTCGCGCTCGGCACATGGAAACCGAGAACGTTGAAGATTCACACATTTGGGTTTCGCTTTCGTCCTGGCCATTACCGCCTGCCACCCGCCACCCGCCAAGCATACCAATTGTTCATCCATCGTCCAATGAGCATCTCGTTTCGAGATTCGCTCCTTTATTGGATTCCTTTTTATCGGGCTGCTGACGGTGCTTGCTTGTGTGGAGCGAGCGGGACGAGCGGATGGCAGATGAGCGAAGCTAGCGAGAAAAAAGAAAAGAATATGTGAGGGTGGAGAACACGACAACTGCCATCAACGGGCTCTTCCAGTGGCTCTCAATGCACACGTCGGTGTTCGACGATTCCTTCCATCTTTTGCAATAACACAGCTGGAAGATGCTTCCGACGCTACTCACACCTTACCCGACCTGGGAGAGACAAGCGTGTGGCGTTTTTCTTTTTCTGTGCTTCGGTGTTTTTATTTGCGCACTGTTTGCCCATTCCATGTCCCAGGGCCGCTGGCCGGGTGGTAGGGAATTGTTTTTCCGTCCGGTTTTTTTTTCTCCTTCTTTCCACTCCGTTACCCGATAGAGCGTTCTTCGGATCCATTGCAGCTGGGTATAAACGAGCGAACCCGGCAGAAACCCGGCTCCCTCACATGCTCGAGGTAAAACAACAACAACAACATCAACCAAAATCGCCAGAGGAGCTGGATCCGTTCCAGCACGACGTACACGTCGTGGCAGCGCAGTTGGCAGCGGGCGAAGGTGCTAGTTACGAGCCGAAAATACGGATATCCTGTCATTTTACTCCTATCTTCTTTTTCTTTTTTTCTGTGTTTTACCTCCTTTGCGACCCAAAACCCATCCCAGGACGGGGCAAAAAAAGGCATTCGAGAGCCATTTTTATGGCGCTACTTTTGTCAGCGAGCATACGGCACCGATGTGCACGGGGTCCTGGTGGGACTCTTTCGTTGCCGCATTTCCGCTGGGGAATCGCTTCGGGAAAACGACATCGATGTTGACATCATTGGTTTTCGGCACCATCATATACAACCAATTAGGCGCGGAGAACCTCCCGGAGGTGTGGTCATCGAATTAGGGACACTTTTTTTTTCTGCGAAATATTGCAGCTGCCTGTTGTCGGGATGTTGGAGTTCGTTTTGCATTCCATCGAGTGGATCGGGGAAGATGAAGCTCTTTTTCGTGATTTTAAAGTGGCTGCAAATTGCAATACTATTGGTAGAAAAATACAGCTGAGATGAATAAGTATTTAATTAAATAAACTACATTTACAAATCTTAAGATTTAAGTTTTATATACATGCTTTATAGTAGGCAATTTATTACTATTTATATAGCTTCATTCAAGCATTTTTCACGACTTTTAGATGATAAAGAATATCAAATTAAATCCAACATTTGTGATGACTGGGTCAGGTGAACCAAGAGCTCATAATCGATCAAAATGGTATAAATCATGCAGTTTTGCAATCTTTTCAAATTCTCGTGCCTATTACCAGCAAACACATTTAAGAATTATGAGTCTAATTTGTTAGATTCAAGCCAATTCCAACCATTTATAATATCAAATTTGGATTTCCAGTGAATAGCCTTCGAATAGAGCTTTTAATTTGGGTGCGACAATCAACGCCTCTAATTTACTCCCAAAACTATCACCCCACGATGGAGACGCCTGGTCGTTCACGGCAACATTGCCACTAAAAGGTGTCACATTTGCTCATCCCGTAGTGCCAAAAACAGCGTGGGTTCAAAAACATCTCACACCAGCTGCCACCAGAACTTCCACTGACTGCTGTCTGCTTGTGAAATGCGGTGTCAAGTCGAAACTTGAAATTCCACACATTTTCCTCGCATTCACTCGACAAACCGTTCCATCGTCCGCCGCTAGCAACTTGTTTAAGCGCAACAGTTCAAGCGAGTGTTTAGCGAACGGTGCACTCTGTGTCACATGGCGGTGGCTGTGTTTGCCGGGCGTTCCCATCTTGCGTCCAACAACCGCTGCATATTTAAACTGCACCAACAGGCGCGAAAATCGCACCACCACTGACACGCCGAATAATGGTCCGTGCGGGAGCGCTCCAGTTTTGCCGCACTCTTCTGCACACTCGGCGCGCGGAAAACGCGTGCGCCAAACGTGCGTGTCAACTATTTTGGGTAAAATGTTGTGCGTCCCACAAGGGCCCCCAAGAGCGAACAGCTCCTCCCCAGCTGCTGGAAACGCCAGCTGATGTATGCTTTGTAAACGCATTCCGCATACGTACAGGGCCGTTTTCCACGCTCAGTAGGACTACGTTTCTCTACTGGCCCAACTCGTGGATAACCTGGGAAATGGGAAACACAAGTCCGGCTAGACTAACCGGTGGAGATGGTGGAGTAAAACAATATTTATTTAGTCACAGCACGGTCATTTCCATTTGCACGACTCGTCCGGAGTACTCGGACTTGCTAAGCCTGGCATCGCTGGACCCATCCATGGATGCTTTGTGTCGCCGATGACCAGGACTGGCAAGGATTTAACGTCGGATCTCTGCACAGGTAGACCCTTTGGCACTACACCATTAGGCTTCGGATTCGGTTTGGACATGTGCAGAGTTGACAATTTAATTGAATGGTGTACAGCTTGTACGAAAACGTAGCCAAAAAACCAAAAGCCATTCGGAGATGATTGACAATATAATTTAATTAAAAAAGACTCCAGAAAGTGCTGCTGCTGCGAGTGATGGAATGTGCAGGAGAAAAATATAAATATCACGCTTCAAACTGCAACAAAGTAGAGGGCCAACAATTAAGCGTAAAATAGACACCATCTTCATTCGCTACAAAGCACAAGCACACCTATTGCTAAAACATGCTCATCAGCTCACTTGCTCAGTGCTGCTACTTGGTCGAGCCAGGGCGATCGCAGCTTTAGCAAGGTGGAACCGATGGAAAACCGAAATCTTTCCACCACCGTGCGATAGTAATCCCTTTGTTCTCCCATTCAATAGCTCGATGCGGTACTTACCACGTGATGCAGCTGGAGCGGTCGATGGTTTGGGCCATTCATCGAAAATCCTCCCAAGCCCGATGGCGAGGGATTATCCTGCCAAGCACTCCCGGTGGCACAGGCAACAGGCAATGGTGGTCGAAAATCAGCTTCGTCTCATATTGAAATACCATCTTCTTGAGCATCAATCTTCGACAAAACCGCACCCTTTGCGAACCAACACACACCCACACGCTCTCAGCTTTGCCACGCTACCCAGCTGAATGCTATTTAATATGCGCCCATATATGTTATGAATAGGTTCATCCATCCATTCGCAAGCAAAACGGTAGCAAAATGAGGAAGAGTGATTGCATATTCAAACATGAAGACAAATCCGGTTGATCACCGAAGCACGGGGAACGGAAAAGCAGGTTCACAATAAACCCGTTTCGATCTCGAAACGTGATGCCGGCACGAGAAAGCCGGTGGCCCGAGCCGAGACAGGTGGTCTGTCTTTCGCGAGCAGGCACAGGAAACGATCATCGACAATGATGGTGCAGCACGAGACCGAGAACGAGCTGGTGGGGTTTTTCATTCGGTTCGGCTTTCAGCATCGATAGCGAACGGGAAAAATCGGTCGAATGGTTAGGCCTGCCTTACTAGGAGGCGCTTCTTTTCGAGCATCGTCCCATCTCCACAGCGACGAGCGAGATTTACAGGATTGAGGACAGGATCATATGCTTATTGGCTGGGAAGCGGGCTGGGAAGCGGGCTGGCTGTCTGGCACGGTTCGATGAGAGCCGTGAAACTACAAAAGCTCCGCCGAGGTATTCAAATTGTCGGCCGCTTTTGTTATCTCGAAAACGGGAAGTGGATTTGCCGGAGCGTGGGTAAAACCCTTAAAAGGGCACATATTGCGATTGGGTACGGATTCTGGTGTTGCGCAACGAAATAGGCTTTGTGTAGCTAATTTGAAAGCCAAACCCCTTTTCCCGTGGTGGAGGCTGTACTATGATCGCATTAGTAGAATTTCATGCTACGATTGCATCGCAAAACTGTTCGATTTAAAGAGAGGTGTTTGAGTCACGAAACGTGTGTTAATATATATTTTATTCACTTCCTATTTCATCAAAAAAAATCTTTATAAATCATATTTGTCTATCTAATTCCAAGCCCTATGCAATTAATACCAATTATAGCGTAGCTCGGTTGTCATTCGCTGTGTTGAGCCACACGCAATCGGAATCCAATTTCTGTAAACCGTAATTCACTAGCAAACAGCCCACGTTGCGGCCTCGCCATCGCAGCACTTATTCAAAAACCAATCAACGATTTTAGTGCGCGCTCGCGCAGCATCACACGCCGCTCCACCACAAACACAAACATAAAACACACATCGCTCTGGCAATCTGTAGCGTGGCTGCTGGGCCAGCAAAAAGCACCGAAATTGCCATAAAACCCCTGTGCGTATCGGCCACTTGCCCATTTCTCGGGCTCACTCCCGGGGACGGGTTCTGATTTGAAGCAACATCGTTTTATGCGCCGATGTTTTATTGCGCAACATATCGATACAATTTACTCTTTATCGCGCTCGCCTTTTCCTTTATTAATATTTCCCATGCCATAATTTTTGATGGTTTTATTGACAAGAAATCCATCCGAAACAGTCCCGCTTCGAGCGCAACCGGTGCTGTGCGGACGTCCCAGGCCCTTATCGGTGGTGATGCCATGGATCGAATGGGGAAACATCGCCACAAATGGACAGGAAAATATTACTTTCGACTACAATTCGGAGAAAGCGATCCTTTCGCCCCTTTTTTCGGAGCGCTTTCTCGCTGCTTTGTGCTCTGTGTGAGGTGGCGTTTCCCTGGCAGCGATGGCAGGATGGGTGAACTTTTATTCTCTAAGCGAAAGGTTCCGATCCAATCGGGACGGTGGATCTCGCTCACGAGGGTGGCTGTCAAACCCCTGAACACCGGACTGGCTTGATAAGCCCTTTGAGGCCTGAGTGATCCCTCGTCTCTGTCGTCAAGTACATCTCGATGGATCAATAAAGTTTATGACCACCCTCCAGATCCAGCCAGCCAGCCAGCCAGGTCGGTCGGTTGGATGCCCTAGGCAGGGAGGCATTATTTTGTGTCTACGATTTTATACATTTTTGGCGCCATTCCATCAAACATGATGGCTTTCACGAAAATCACCAAAACACTTACCGACCAAAAACGCAACCAAACCCAGTTTGAGGGAAAATTCTTCGCCGCTGCTGCATTTCCCCGATCGGCTCAATTCACTCCGCGGAAAACAAAGAAAAAAAAAGCGCCAAGACGAACGTACGGTCGTAAAATCGAATGAAATTGAAAACAAACAACTCTTCCTGGGAAATCTTGCTGGGAAACTGGCACCCAAGAGCGATGTGCCAAAAGGATCTCAAGAACGTCGAGCGAAACCGCTCGTAGAACGAGGTGATGGATCGTTCGTCGCCCACGGTCGCGCGAGCATTTAAGAGCCGAATATTGCACGCGGAGGGCAAATCTTTCGCTCAAATATTTATGTCCCTGCCGCACGAGCTGAAGCTGCTGGGTTGCGGTGGTGATTCGGCGATCCCTTAATAGTTCAATATTTAATGTTTGCCTTACAGTATTTGAGCTCGCTTCTTAAGCCCGTTCTTCACCACAGCAACCGAGCAACTCGATCGCTTGGTTTTGCGTTGGCCAGCCCCAAATCCCTATCCCAACTCCGATACCGGTACCATTTTTCGCGCTTTTCGTGGCGTTTCTAGCCCGTGTGGGCGAATAAAAAAAATCGATTCCTACATTTCGAGCGATCCGACCCTTGTGCGAAATATTTACGGTTGGAAAATGACGCTCAACAGCGCGAGCTTTAATCGAAGAAGAAACACGATTACCCAACCGGAGGAAAAATCAGCCCACCGCTCGCGTGAGTGGAACGAAAGCACCGTCTTTGGCTTTCACAAGGCCAGCGGTTGAGGCCAAAATCTCGCCTCGCATAACCATTTAGCACCACCACAATATGGAGATTGCTCACCGACGGCCCGCAGAGCCCGACGAGGATAAAAACCGCCGCCATGCAACCGACATTAAATTAAATGTTAATGGCTCCGTTATGATAATGGTGATAATTCCGATGAAAGAAACCGTAAATGTGAATATCCGGAAGGTTTTTTTTTTATTCCTCGCGGTATTCCGCAACACGCGAATGTTGCTACCGACGGCGAAGGGAGCTATGAATGAATAAGTGGGAAAGCGAGTTTCCCGCGAAACGAGCCCCCTTTTCTGGCATTCGGCATGTGGCATGTGGAAAGTGTGGAAAATATTTTACCCCAAATGTGTCGGTGGTATTCAAAAGACACACTTTGCGCCTTTGTGGCAGTGTGCAAACTTCCCAAAGAACTCTAGAACGAAAGGAATGATGTAAAAAGCAAATGCTTCCACAGTGCTGTTGGATGCGTCACATTGCGTTCATTGTCGATTGAGTGAAAGATAGCAACAAAATACCAGCCTCCGAGTCATTTGGCACATTTCACCCGCGATTGTTGACACAAGTAATGGGCTTTTATTTCGCACCCCTTTCGGCGGCTTTTCACCTTGATCCGTTAATGTGACCAACGCCTCGGCGAGTTATTAGCCACCAATTTCAGCGCGACCCCGTTGATTAAGAAGCGTTCCGTGCGTCCATACGGGTGGGCAATAAAAACAAATTGTACGTCGGTTTTTTTGCTCTTGTTTTGCCTGCCTCAATGAAGGCTCACACTCTGTGCGGGAAAATTCCAACACGATCGAGAAAATTACAGCCCCCGTCCGGTCCATCCGGTCGGAAGCGACTCGCACACGGGGTTTTCGTTGGTTTCACCAGACGGTTCACCTCGTTTCTGGTCTGTTTTTGTACGTCCTCGAACCACCAGGTCCCAGCTGGAGCCAACGAACACCGACCTCACGGGGCGAGGCAACATTAGCGGCCATGCTCTAATCCAGCGGACGTGTTCGTACGGGCCCAGGCGGAGATTATGCTATCAAAAAGCACCCGCGTTGATGAAGGGTTCGAGTTGCCGGGGCCATCGTCCTGCCGGGTGCATTTCGTTCCGACACGCTTCGGCCCCTTCTCGGACTCGAGTGGCGAGCGCGTATTTAAATATTAATATTATTTTAGGATTTATTCAATTTTACCAAAACAAACAACCGTGGGCGTAGGCGCCGTGACTGGACGTACGAGACACCACGACGAGAGCGGTCGATTCGATGAGCCAACAAACCGTGGACGAGTTCACCGACGTTCGCTCGAACGGACAAATCAACTACCAAGTGAACGAGGACGATCCTTTGTGGACCGTTTCGCCACCCACCGCAGCTGGTACGCTTTGGTAGCAAAATGTAAAATTGTCCCACCGCACAACCACCTCTGGCCCACCTGACGGCATCGTGCTTGGCCGCTAATGGAGCCGAGGCCGGTGAAAATGAAGCGCACGCCTGGCAACCATCGCGCGGGGAATATGCAGATTATGTTTGTTGAATCATTAAAGCAAAAGGCGCGGCCAGCTCGAACCACCCACCCGATGCTGGTTACAATGCATTCCCGCACCGTGGGGTGGCCTTCGGTTTCACCAAAAACGGCATCCACGGTGTGTCCTTTCGGGCGTAAAACAAACAAGCGCTCGACCCGAAAACAAAGCACCAAACGCTTGGTTCGTGCGCGCTGCTCGGTTTTCTTGTCTCCGTGCGGCTAATGGCGAATAGATCGCCCACGCAGCGAGAGAGTGGCAGCAGTCGCAGACATGGAGAAGGAACAAAACCAAAAAGGACCTGCTGAACGATGCTAAACGCACTAACTAACCCCAAAAAGGGACAGAGCCGAAACACAGAGAGCTCCATCGTTGATGGAGTGGAGCAAGGAGAAAAAAATGCAAGAACGACGATGAGGATGATTATTGCCGGACATGCCGAAGAACGTGATGAAGGAATTCGTTAAGTTTTGTTATTTTCCTTTTGCTTCACGCTCGTTGGAAAATATTGAACGGGCGTTGTGAGGGTGTGAGTACGGAAAAACAGCGTCACGTCAAAGGTCCATTAGCGTGGGTGCTTTGACAATCGTTTGCGAGCGTTGAGTTCACATCATCGGTGTCGTTATTCAGGTGTATTGAATCCTTTCCGTCGTTTCGCTTGTTAACAAGATGCGCAATTAAGAGCAATTATTGAAGTTAAAATGACGATACCGACGAAATTGACGACATTTTTATTGATTTTCTGCTCTGATCGTTTGCGTACTTTGGGTATTATATTTCTCTCCATCGATTGCTAACGACCATTTTCGAACACCGTGCGTAATGAACGATAATGCATTGTTATGAAACGCCACTCGCGGTATCCCGAGCAGCGACCGCCCCATTTGCTCGACAAATTAATACCGCTTGGGAATTTTGGGGGTTCGCTGGTCGATCGAAACGCTCCCGTACCAAAGCGCGTTGCTCGAGGACCTTTAAGGACCTTTTCGATTGCGAAAACGAGAAAGCGAAGAAAAAAATGGACGAGCAGCAAAGCGCAAACAATAACAGCACGACACGCCTAAGCGCCGCGCAAGAAAAGTTTCTTCATCAAAAATATTGATTTATGCTTGTTTCGCGACTTACTTTAGGGCGCTGGGCCGAATTCCCCCGAGGGCGTTCGGGCGGCTGAAGCTGATTGGAATCCGGGGCCAACCTTTCTGGTGGCTCCCAGAAAGTTGCTTTAATGGAAAATATAACTCAATTTCCTCCCGATGCTCAGGTTACGCGACGGTTTCACGTCAGAATCACGTCTGCGTCGCCGCCTGACTGACACGCACCGTGCGCTGGAGCTGCCGGTTGTGGGTTATTATTTCCGATCTGTGTCCTCCGGCCCAAAAGAAGCCCAAAATTGAAGCAAAAACGATGCGAAAAACTGGTGCTGCGACGAAAGAAACATTGCGTGAACTTTCGCTTCCAGCGAGCTAGTGTCGACTTCGACGGGAAAGGCGAACTGGAGAAGGCAACATTGGCACATCAGTTTGGCTTAATTTTCTTTCCCATTCGGTAATGCAACTCTCGCCAACCGACACCGACGCGCGTAATCAATCATCGATGGATTGCGAAGGCGTAGTTTTCGGTGTCAAGGATAGGCGGGTCCGGAAAATTGATACTCAAGCGCAAAGGTGCGACTCCGTTTGCGAGTGGCGTTTTTTTCCCCACTAGCGACGCGAGTATCGACGTATGTTTCGTCGATTTTTTTCCGATCTTCTGCTGTTTCGTAGCCTCTCGCCACGTGTCTCACCAAAAAGGAAAAGAAACACACAACCCGGACAAACAGAGCGGTGGATATCGCATTACATCGATTCGGGTTTTCGGTTGTGGTCGAACGTAAAAGGATGTAACAAAATGAGCCTCAGGCTCAGGCGAACGCTCCGTTGATGTTTATTAAGCGTGCACGATTTTGCAACCGACTGGGCAGCAGTTCGCTATCGAATCGAGTGAATCAGAACAAAAAAAAAACGGAAGGTTTCCCGATCGACAACGCACTTTCCGACACTGGCCCGATGCCTGGTACCTAATGAGGTTGTCTTTCTTTGTGATGCTAGCGCACTAAATTATGCTTGCTATCACGTTTACAACAGCCCCGCGGCTCTGCACGCACGATGAGTGGCACAAAATGTAAACTAACCCTGCCGTACGCAACCGGTTGTTGGCAAACGCAATCCTTTTGGACTAGCTCTAACCACTAGGCTGGCCTCGAGCTGTGCGCGAGTGAAAGATACGCTCCTGTGCGGTCCTTCGACGGTCGTTCGGTCTGTTCCATTTAATGATGAACTAATAACGAACAAGCGGTTCGAGTGCGTCCTCTGCGAGTGGCTAGGCGTGTCGGGGTTGAACCATAACCGCAAGTTGTTGCATCAACTTGTTGTGCTTGCGCTAACGCGAAGGGTACGATCAATATTTGCCACCCCGTGCTTTACCACGTTCGATGAGGATTAGTTTTTGCTCTACCTCTTCTTAGCGTGCCCGGGCTCTATCAGGTGTTGATGCCAGCCATTGGTCGCGGATACTTAAGCGTTGTGCTTGAATGAACACACACACATACACCGAAGGCATGTCCTTTGTCCAAGCGCGAACCGGAACTTGGTGCTAGGCTTCGCCCGGTGATGACTCATCGCATGCAGCGAACCTGCTCGTTGGGGTGAAATGCCATGTCTGGACTCAAGTGTACGTTATGGCGATGATTAAGTGATTATAAATATTGACCCTGTAGCTGTATTTATGTGGAAACGCATGCACACGGTCAAGCTGTGGCCTGGGGACGATGTAGACAGACATACTAAGACGAAAAGTAATGATGGTTTTCGACTGGACAACGGAACGGCATACCAGCGAGCGGCGAGTAAGGAAATGCCTTATTCAAAAGTTGCTGAAGTATAGCGGATTACCGCAATCGAGACAATTGGTATAGGTTTAGGAGAAGATTAAGTCATTGCGTTGTAGCATATTTGCTGGGTAATAGAGAGATTGCACATCGTTCTAATGCACTGGAAGGATTGAATAACTCCTGAATGCCGCAATAATCGGGCCTGATTATTGACAGTTGTGAACGGAGCCATTGTTATTTGTTGTCAAGTCTGTTGACGTGTTGTAAGAGAGTGTAGAGATGAAGGCATTTGGTCATTCATCCAATGTGTTACAAAATTTCCGTACTAAAACCCTCTTCAAATGTTGCATGTTTAAAATGACTTATTTCTTTCAAATATGACAACCTCTCGAATTGATTTCCCCAGCACGCAGTGTCAACCAATCACAGCTAGTCTCTTGCCACTTTAAACAAACCAAATCCCTTAATTGTTCCGATGCAAAATCCCCCACGAACTCGACCGCCGTACAACATGTTTGGTTGGGTTGGTTGATTTCCAAATCAATCTGCTCCCTGATAACGCCCAACATTCAAACATGACCCTTGCAAGTCCGACCAGAGCCCAACCGGACCGCTACTAATTCCGCTGTATGTCGCTTTCTGAAGAAGCGAAAGGTCACCGGCGATATGCTCGAGAATCCCAGCACGTTGCCTGCTTAATCCTGCCCTTGGCACTTGGCCAACCGCACACGGGCGAAAGTCAAGTTGTAAAATGGAACGAGCGCAAAAAGCGAAACACGGGGCACTCCCAACATCTTCAACAACAAATTCCGTGTGGAGAACAACCCACAAACGGGAACGGGAACCGAATGGGAGTTATAAAATTTGTCACAAACTTACCGAAATCGCCCCACTGCGGAGCGCCGCCAGGATTTAAGGGCTTTCCTATGGGGTTCGATTTCGATGATTTCCACTGCGCCTCGGTGGGAGCGACACCAAACCCGACCAGCGAACGGGGGATTCTAATCGGGGAACAAGTTTCTAAACTACCTAAATTAAGGGATATTGGCCGGATAGTTTTATGAAGCTGCCATGCGAGTGCGGTTCACCGGGCGGGGCCGAGATTTTAGACAAAAGATTAAAAACTTCCACCTAACCCGTCAAGCCAGACGAACGCAATGGCGCTTCGATGAGGCGGAAACACAGCGCAACCCAGTGCCACCAGTCCGGGAAAAAGGGATTCGGAACTCCACCGAAGAACCGGCGGCTGCGATGGCTTCATTACAACATCCACCAACCCCAAAAAAGGCGCCCCGAAAGAAAAACAGTTTAATTATAAGATATCCTATGTGACATGCATTCATTACCCGACGTCCCAGCGAGGGCCAGCTTCGGATCCTTCCCGTTCACGTATGCCCTTTAGGACACCGACTCGAATTCCGACCCGGTCACTAGAAGACGGTTGCCGAACCGCCGGCGTCGGTGCTGCTTAATCGAATTGGAGAAAGTTTTACGCTCGCACACACCGACCCAGGGCTACCAGGGCGCGGGCGGTCCCTTCGGTGCCATTGCTTTTATGTCCGAATGGGTGTGAGTGTGTGTGGGTATCCCTCAAGCACTAATGCCTCGGCTGGACCAGACACCAATGTGTCCTCAGCAGCTGTAACACACCGCTTCGGTTTGGAGGAGATAACTTAATTTCTGTCCTTCTGTCGCTGGAAAAGCGAACGTAAAGTGAAGCCCGGCTCGAACACGAGACCCGAGACAAAAACATATTCTTGTCGCCGACATAATATGTGCTGCTAAACTGTGTTTTATCTTTCGGAAATATAATGAGAACAGCTTCCGATGCCCGAAGCTCAGGCAAACCAAGCAACACACCCCCAACGATAGCCCGTAATCCCGGATTTAAGTGGTTTCTCCACCTCGCCACCAGGTTCAGTGCTGTGGCAAAGATCGCATAAAATAATCAACAAATTATAAGTGAAAATCCAGATTTGCACATCCACCGACCGACCGGTGTCCAACACCGGTTGAGCTGCCGGTTGGATTTGCATGGTCCTGGCACGGAAAAAGTGTCGAGTTACCAACCGGGCGATCCGGTTTGGATCCGTCGTCGTGCGATTATGCAAATTAGAAAATGAAACTGCATCTCATTTCCCACCGGCTCTCTCCGGGGTTGAGTTGCGTGTATCAAAAGCACCCGGATAAGCGGCGTGAAAGTGCGCCACATAACTCGTGTGCGAGAGAGAAAGAGAGAGAGAAAGAGAGAGAGAAGGAGTGTGCTGTTTCGAATCCTTTCACCGAGCGAAAAGGAGGAAAATGGCACGACTTGATGTGTGAGGAAAAAAAGCACAAACATTCCGGAGCGAGAAACACGGCATCAAATGCAGATATACTTGCATCCGAATGCCAGGGAACGGGCGGCTCGTGTGTTTTGAAGGTGTCGGATGCAAGAGTGGCTGGTAATGCGATATATACAGCGCAACAGCTTCGCACCGACCGTCCGTTGAAGGCCGTGCAGTTTTTCCGCTGATGTTTACAAATTGAATCATGAATATTCTATTTTTCGCTCCCATATTTCGTGCCCAACTCAAACCAGGGTTTGTGTCGCAAAAGGACTTTTTCACAGTCGAGTCGCCGCCTGTCACGGATTGCGACGCGTTGCTGCAGAATTCGCTTATTCGCCTCACGACGACAGCGCCCCCTTGCGGTGGAGTGTCAAAATATGAAAATGTATGCAGCCGAGGGTTTATTTGTTCATTTCCACCGAGCGAGTGTAATCGTGCGAAGCAAAATTGCATGCCACCCAGTTTTGAAACTATTCCAATACATTATTTGCTATGCTTTTGACTCGCTTTGAGCACGGGGAAAACCGGGAGGCGTTCTATAAGTCGCTGCAAGCACATTAGCACGATTGTTTTATCGCACTCGATTTACATTCCACTTATACGAGTATATTTACGATCCTTCGCAACCCGGTTTGGATTAAACTTCAAGGTATCGCTTCCGGCACTCCTTCAAAGAGTACGCTTCATATCTTCGCTTAAGCCTGACAGATGAGCTTTAAGCCTCTTATAACTGCACACGCTGTCGATTGCATTGCAACTCTGTCGATGCTGCTACAAACAGTGGGTTGTGCTCAAGAGTGGTTCTTTAAACTCGTGCTTCTTATTTTCATTTCCAGCGCACAAGCACAGAAAAAAATTATTCCGCACAAGGGGTTGCGAAACGCAGATAGATCTAACCCCATGGATGAGATCCATCGGCAAGGGATTGGTTTCAATGCACGAGAATGGTTTCAGGGCGAGCCGTTTCTGTCGATGATAGGACTTGACTGTGATCGTACATGGTGGTGAGCAACTCAAACCAGCACACCTGCGTTACGGCCACAAGTAAACCCTCTCAGGGGGCGTTCCATTTCATTCCGTGGGCGTACATATTGTGTAATAATGGAAAATGCCCTCAACACCTCAATACCGCTGTAGTCCCGTAGGCTTGCTTTTTCCACCGAGCCGCCGGAAGCGCACGAAGTAAGCAACAATAGCGCAGCGTGGAGTTGGCCGAGAAGCGGGAATTTTATGGTTTAAAAACAAATCTACATATAAATATCCCATGCACTCCATCGGTACGAGCTCGATGAACACTCTCGTTGAACGTTTTCGTTCCTGGCCAGACGAAACTCGATATGAGCTACTCTGGCAGCGCACTGGAACACCATGCCTGCAACATTTTATCGTTTGCATGGATCCTTTAAAACGGCACCCTTTCTACTGGCTCCAACGCAGGGATCATCCCCCCCAGAGACTGTCTAAACTTGCCGCAATTCTTTTCATTCCCTGGCCAAGTGATGGCCGTACCGGTGCACGGTTGGTGATGCGAGAACCAGCACATGCCCACGAACACACACACACAAAATCGAATGCAAACAAATAAACTGTAATTGCGAGAGTGGTCCAGACGGAAGATCTACGCCAGCTCTCATATTCGATGGCACGGGACCGCGGTCTGTACATGTCGATTGTTGTCTGCGTGTTTTTGGGTGGGTCGGACCCAGCAGTTCGTTACGCTCGAGACCGTCGTAATTTTCCACCGTTTATTGCCGGCGTCTGTCAATGGTGGGACGATAGGGTAGAAGGATTTTTTACATTGTAGGTAGTAAGAACTTTAACCATAACTTTTACTTCGGGAAAGGATCGAAAGAATGTGCGCGAACACACGGTCACGGCATATGGTAAACTGAATATCGTGCAAAGTTTGCAGTCACGAAGGAATACAAAATAATACATAGAACAGAGCTTGACAGAATTATGGAAACAATTTTATTGGAGGGTTTTATGCCTGAAATACAAAGACCTGATTGATCCTAATGGTTTGAAAATTGTGTTCCGAATATATCTTGAAAAACGTTCAAATTCAAATCCGTCTTCTCAGCTACGCTGCCAATGAGCTTAATTCGAGAAATTCAATAGATTCAACGCAAAATTGCGCACAAAAAAAAAACTCAATTTAAAATTAAAGAACCCTTAAGCTACCCCAACTTGGGCCGCCCAAAAACTGCCAACAATTGAGAAGCAGGAAAAAAACCGCACCTAAACGAAACTTTTACTCGTTTAAGAATTTAAGCCTGTTGAAAATAACTACCATTAATGCATCGAGAAGGGGCAGAAAAAAAAACGTGAAAACAGTGGGCAAAACTTCCATGCCTCGATCGAGCCGGTGGTGAATGAAAAACTTTCGTCCCGAAAGGTTTTCGTTTCGGTGTTTTTTTTTTGCTTCCAAGTCCCACCACGAGACGGCCGATTGCTTGCGTCTTAAGCATTCGTTGCTGCTCGCTGCCGGCCAGCTGCCGTGCGAAACAAAGTTAACGAAAAATCAATTTCAAAACCAAACGAAACAACACCCCATCCGTAGGTTGGTTTTGTGTCATTTTTTGTTTTTTTGTTTGTGGTCAAATGCTTCTGAAGAGTGCTTCACGAGCAGCACGAAAAAAAATATCACATTTAACCATTGCTCCATTTGTATCCATGCCAAATTGCAAGTAATACCTCCGCGAAAGCGAGAAAGGCGGCCAGCAAAACTTCTGCTGAAAGTGGAACAGGTTTTTGGAAGAAAACGCAAAACTGAAAAGTAAACGGAACTTTTCCGTTCGCCGATAGAAATGTATTAAGCTGCAAGCCAATTGTGGCTGAGGGCTGCTTCCAACGCCGAGCCTACCGATTTTGTAATCGTGTTTTCGGAAAGTTTTACACCTTGCAAAAGTGTCACGAAAGTGGAATTCAACTGTTCCCCACAAGCTGGGAAGTCAGAAAGCGAGCCATTCGACGGTGAATATGGAGGGTGGCACAAAAAAGTGTTGGCTGCTGTAATTGTAAGTGAAGTGTTGGCGAGAGTTTTCACTCTGCTGTCATTTTCACTCGCAGGCTTTAGGCATCAGGAGCTAAGGGTGGAAAAATAGCTTCATGCTTGACGTTGAAGTTGTCGTTTGAAGGCAGAAGAATCAAACACCCAATCCATTCCAAAAATAGAATGAAAAATTTCAACCTCTTTCTTGAAAAACACAGTGGATGTTCAAAAATTCTGAATCAATACAGATAAGCTTTTCTTTCTGGCTTTTATAATTCATATGAAAATTCATTCAAAAAAAATAATCATTATTATAACAAAATTGGAAATTTAGGATGAGATTTTTGTTGTAATAAATTGTTAAAAAAAGGTTTTGCAACGTGCACACCAAGGAGCATTTTCGTTATTAATTGCATATGATCATTTGCCTCCATGCGGGCACTTGAATGGGAAGGATAAAATTTCATTCCATAAATTGCGCTGCTAAATTGGGTCATGAACAATCATCAAACGGTGCAAACTACTTTGTACTACCATTTGTCATACATCGTCAGCTAAACCCCTAGCGAGAGTAGTACGAGAGAATGCGAGCTCAAACAGTTGCTACTTTAAAGTCTGACCAGCAAAGCGAGACAAGAGACGCACGAGAAAGTGCCAGAACGTCATGACGAGAGCGATGAGGACGGTGAGGACGACTACATACCGATCCGTTCCGCACGAATGAACTGAAAATTTATTTTTCACCCAATTGACTTGCTACCCGAGACATGCAACGTAATGGCGCAAGAAAAGAAAGGAACTCGAAGGCACACATTCCCCGGCACAGCCACGTCCCGGACAAAGAGCAGTTGCCGTTCGCGAAGGATTCGCCTGCTCAAGAGTGCAAACGCAAGGATCATTGAACGGGCGGACGATGGATTGCTATGCCACGCTAGCCGCGTTTCCGCAGTAGCTGCACGAGCGAAAAGCGAGGGAGAGAAAAGAAAAAAAATGTATATGAAAATATGTAATAATTTATATACCAAGCCAAATGGCACGACATTCCTTCAAAGGAGCGAGAAAAATGACTGCCAACGAGGTCGACGGGGTACCGAAGCGGGGTGCACATTTTCTATCAATTTTCGTATAAAACCCAATGGACTGTGACGTATCATTTCACTGGGGACACATCAGCAAACACCAGCGTACTGGAACGAGCGTGCAGAACGTGCAACCATCGCGCGTTTGTGCACTAACGAACGGTTTTGCTCGATTACACTGCTAACAGGCGGCGACTGAGGCCGTGTCCTGCAGTTTTCCTTCCCTACCAAGCTCATCTGCCCGAAGGAAACGAAGCCGAGGCTGTAAAAAGGCAAATGGCAACGAATGCGACCGAAATATTCAAGCGAGACCTACCTTCTGTCACTGAGGGTGATGTTTGCTCGGTTGAAAAATTCAGAAGATTTTTCCCTTTTGAAGAGGACGCTTCAACCTCTCGAGAGAACACTGCAACCCATTGCAGCTCAAGTACCATGGTGGTATGTCCATGGAACCATGAAAGAGCGAAAAGAAGCAAGCATTTTCTCGACCACGTCGGAAAGAAGGATTTCTGATTCACCATCATCGCTCGACTGATTTACCACAATAGAAGCCGTATTGTGTGTATGTGTGTATGGAAGAAATTGCAGTTTCATTTACTAATTTCTTTGGGCAGACCTATCGCTCTCTCTCTGCACGAACG
Source organism: Anopheles nili (assembly GCF_943737925.1). Lineage (NCBI taxonomy): Eukaryota > Metazoa > Arthropoda > Insecta > Diptera > Culicidae > Anopheles > Anopheles nili. The sequence goes on from NC_071292.1 coordinate 43,269,805, forward strand.
AATGTGTCTCATCCATTGAAGGCAGTCTCGAACCACTCAACACAGAAAACGACATCTTCCTGACGGCCATCGAGCAGACGAACGGACCAACAAATACGGTGCCGCTTCTTGTACCACCCACAAACACATTCACGAGCCACAGATAATCATTTCTGCTGACATTCGCACGTTCGATTATCGATGAGCCGAGAAGCGATCCAGACACTTGCAGCAACCCAAGCACGCCTTAGCACCGCGCGCGCATTACAGCATATCGATTCCATATGGAGCACAATCTTGCGGTACGCGATAGCTGAGCATTTTTTGCTTCATCGTTTTCTTCCTTTTTTTCCTTGCTCGCTCGCCTCACACTCGGCTTGGCTCAATCAATCGACGACCAGGCACTAGTTATTCGATTTCGATTACACCCGACGTGGGCGTGCCAGGATACGTGAGCATCTCGATTTAGTTTACATCTAAATAGATGGAACGCCGGCTGCTGTTACGTTTCCTTTTTTTTCTTTCGTCTTCTCCCTTTTGCTGTCGATATTTTTCCTGTTTGCGCTCTCGAAGACGTGGCTCCTTTATGGCACGTTTTTTTTTTCACCCTCCCATCGAGACTTCATGTGGGTTAGGAGAGCAAAACAAAAAAAAAGCGACTACCGAACTGGGGAAGTCAGCACGAGGGAATATCGATATCGTGCTTCTCGAGGCCACTCGCATCCTTCTCGCGTCTCCGTCTCACTCCGTAAAGTAAACGTCGAAACCAACCATCCCAAAAGCTTCGAGCACTGACGACATTGCTGACAACCCAAGACAGGGTGGGTTTTCGGATGGGATATTGAATTAGGTAGTAATTTGATTAAATTTTGAAGTACCGCTTCCGGCATCCGGTTTCCGGGCACCGCGTCCGTCACCCGAGCCGATGACGTGCTCCGATCTCTTCGACATCCTTGTCGTCCGCAACTCGACGACCTGCCGGATGCACATACATTCTTGTACCTTCGGCAACCGACCACCAGAGGGACGACCATTGCGCTATGGAGGCACTAGCGATCGAAGCACGGTAGGACTGGGGGAATTTAATTCCATCAATTGACGGACGGATGGTGAATTTCAACATTCATGCAATTTTTATTTCCCTCATCTGCATTCGCCGGTGCGGGTGTATGGTATAGCTCGAAATGTGTACCACATGGGCTTCACTTTTTTACACCATTATCTCATGCAGATGGAGAGAACGTTCTCGTAACACACCTCAGCTTCATCTCAAGCAATGGAATTCGTGATCGAGCAATGAAGGTGTAACATTAAAGCCGTGCGCTTGTTGAGTCCTTAAATATTGTCGGGCCTTTAATGTGGAGTTAAATGGGGACCATTTTACCCTTTAAACGTTGAATGGGTATTGTGGGCGGATAAAAAATCGCCTTCTTTTTAAGGGCTACCCTGGAGTAGGTAACATCATCGTGATTAATGTTCATAGCTTATTGATTTTCATGACTATGCACATTTCACCTACCATCAAAATGCATGCAACCGTCATCCATCTTCTTGGCCATCCTTCCCGCTTACTGCTTAATCGCTCAAAACCCCCCAAAAGCAGCAACCGAGATGGACACACAAAAAATTGTTTCATTTTTCGATCCTTCGTTCGTTCGTGCCTTACCGAAAGTAACCTTACGACCTTACGACGGCGAATCATGTTGGCGAATGTTTTAAAACTTTCGCCAGCTAGTAAATCTTTCTTGTGCTGTTTTTCGCTTTTTTTTTTGCTCGTCCTTGCTAATATCTTTTGCCGGTTCCGGCGTATAAACTAAGAGCGGCGGCTCATTGGCTGCAACGCGATGTAAGACGATATTAAACGATTCATGTTCTTCCCGTTTTCGTTTTCTGCCATCATTTTTTAAAACTTCATCCAAGCTTACCGGGGAAAAAATGGCATCCCGTGCTGCGATCTGGTCATCCACACGGTAATGGGGGACGTTAAAACACGAAGTATCCTTCACCACGGGTGATGGAAATCGACGAACAGAGAAAAAAAAACACAGAATTCAAGAACGAACGAACACCCGTCAAACAAAGGCCAAAATCTCATCAACTCGGGCCAGAAATAGATGACCAGGATGAACGGTTCGGTTCGTTCGTTTCGGCAGATTTGGTGCCCGCGTTATTTTTTCTTTTTGCTTCTCGTTAATATTTGCTTTCCCAAAATCATCGCATGCCCGCACGGGCTGGCGTCGCAAATGACCGTACGAGCGATGAGCAAATCAATTTTTCCTTTAATAACCTAATTATGTGTACTTTTTAGAGCTCCTCGCACGAGAGCTCCCTCGCGAAGGAAGCGGCAAAAGGCAAACAGCGCTAACGAATGCGGCAAAAAAATCGGTTCCACCAACTCCTCGAAGAACGAAGGAGGCAAAAAAAAGCACCCTTAAAGATCGAGCAGAAAATCGGCATCTTAAACACGGCAACTTAAGAAACGCTAACAAAGAAGCGAACAGACACGCACTTCCGCGCAGGCAAACATGGATGGGAATAAGGGAAGAAAAACCCAGCGAGCCGCATAAACTTACCGTTTGTCCGCTCGGCCGGACGCACACACAAAAAAAGAGCAACGGCAAACTTACGATTCACATGAAAAATTCAAAGCCCACAGCTGCCGGGATTCCTCGCGTCGGGGGTTCGCTCAATTTACTTCCGCCGCGAAGAACCCGCCACGAAAGCGGCCCAAAAACGGAACGGAACGGAACGCCGGAACACCGAGACTGGCAGCAAGTGACGCTGATGGGGTCGTTTGAAATTAAACTTTATTTAATCGCTTTCATTATTATTTGAGAAGCTATTTTGGAACTTTGCCAGCGAAAAACAAGACGATCGAGTGGCCGCGATTGGGCGCTCGAGTGGCAAGCGAATGAAGAAGACAAAGAAGCAGAAGAAAGAGAAAAAAAAATGCACAGGACTCTGGCGTGCAGCACAATTCCAAGCTCGGGCACGAAAAAATGCGACGAAAAGGAACGGCCCGTAAACACTTACTCTCGAGCTGGGGGATTTTTTTTTGTTCGTGCTTCCTTCAGCGTGCTATGCTCGTTCTCTCATGCTCTTGCTCGACCACCAGCACCGGGGTTCTAGTGTGAGCTTCTGGACTCTGTTGAGGCGTGAAATCCGTACCATTTCTACACCGAGCCCCGGAACATGCAACATGCGGTTCGAGTTTGTTGTGTGTTCTTTTTTTTCGTGTAGCTCTTTTTGCCCGCTCCGTTCTGGCACGAACAGCCGGGGAGAGAAAAACCGCTTTTCCCACCGTGGAAAGCGATCGTAGTGTAGTATTATTATTACTGCACGCCGTTCGTTCGCTGCCTTATGTGCCTGTTGCACATTTTTAAATCCCCACGATCTCGTGCGGTTCCGCGGTGCAGTGTTTCCACAAAACACACTGCCTGCTGGGCCGGGAGCGGTCATGACAATTTATGAATATTATCATTATATGCACAGCGCATTACAAGCACGAAAATCTGCCCGCAGCTGGTGGTTCCGAGCGCTTGGGACGAAGTTTAGCGCTGTTTTCTGCAAACCCAAGCGGCAGATTACGCCACCAAGCAGTCTAATATATCACATTTTCGGGCGTCATTTGCGGGCAACCAGGGGCACTTTCTGTCCGTCGTTCAGGCGGAAAATGGATGTGGTTTTGTTGGGAAAGATGCTCGGTCGGAAGGTTCTCGTGAGACGGCTCGATTTGTTGGGATGCGATGCGGTTGGGACCCTACGAAATGCATTCTAGTGGAAGCGATGAAAAACATGGATGATTTGAAATGAATCGCCACAATCAATTGAACCAACTTCGTTAACCGTTCAAAATTCGTGGGATAGCAAGCCGCCTTCGAGATGCCCTTTTTTAAAGGCATAATTTCCCGAGCCATTCCATCAAAATCTGTTGTCAACGCAATTTGGATGCGCTGTACACGCAAAATCACGGCCACATGCTCTGTGGTTGGGAAAACAGATTCGCCCCTCGAGTCATATTTGTGCTTTTCCTTACCGTGCTCTCGAGCACACGTTTCACCAGAATTGCAGCCCGTTAGCCGGATGAAAGTAGACATTTTATTTGCGTTGCTTGCTGTCCCGTTCAGCATGCCGAAGAGCCGCCTGAAGATGACACTAACGCCGGCAGCTGTGTCGGTTTCGCGCAGCATGCAATGCACCGGTGGTCCTTTGCTGGTGGTTCTGGTTACTGGTTACTGGTTGGCGGCCCCATTTTGCCACGAGGATGTTGCAACAACCAGCGTTACGAGCAGGCGGAATGTAACAAGCCCACCGGGAATAACCCGGTTCGCTGTGGCCCGGTTGGACCGGCAGAGTGCACACACTCGGGTGAAGCCTCTTCATAGCTCTCGCAAAAGGAGCCTTACTCCTGTGATCCTTGAGGCGTATCTAAGCAGCACCGACTGGGTAGGTAGCACTCGCGTTAAGGAACGACGGGCTCTCGAGGCGTCCAAAATGCACCAGAAACAACAACCCAACGATGCCGTCGACGGTGTTTCGGCTTGAAGTTTTCCTATCTGTTGATTTCCCCTTTGGAAGACCCTTTTCCCGGGACCGGGTGGGTCAGATCGCTATGGCAACATGGTAGGAATGAATAAAATATTGAATGCTTTTGTCTCGCCTCGCCGCTCGAGTTTTTCACTTACCACAGAAAGGCGCCCCACCGGGTTGTGTAAAGACCACCTACTCGTGTCTGGCACACCCCTGGAGGCCTGGACCGGCACTAACCCATTCAGTAAATAAAACAAATGAAATAAAATGGGCTCCCGGACGGCTTCAGGTGTTCGTCTGCACGGTGCACGCTTCGGAAAACCCGGCACCGGTCGGTGGGAGTGTTATTGATGGAATGAAGTTTCAAGTGGAAGTGGCCCGAGTGGCCCGAGTGTGCCCATTACACAGAGGATAACGAATCAGCTCAATTCAATTAGGGCCAAAGCTCTCCAATAAAATGTATCGTCTTCTGCTTCAGCAGCGTTTCACCTGCCTGCGAGGGACTCGTGGTGGTGAGTCGATTCCGCTCCGTTCCGTTCGTAATGGACGGTTTATTTATTGTTTGAAGAGATTTCATCGATGCAGCTCGGCGCAGGCAGGGATTCGCCATTATCTTCGCACTGTTGCTTTTTCTTTTTTTGGTGTGTACACATACGTTTTATGTTTGGGATCCGTCGAGTGGATCGAATTTATTGAAACTCGCAACGTCACATTTCGATTTTCCTTTTTTTTATTTCCTTCAAAGCACTATCCAGAAAGGATCGATTAGGTTGACTTTATGTGACAATTTATTTAACTGTTTTTTTTACTTACGAAACAAAGCATTAGAGCATCAGGTAGCGTCCCAAAATATGTTACATCACCCTCATCATGTGTCTTCTAATCAATTTCCCGTGAAACTCCCGTTGGTTGTTGAGTTTTTTGTGCGTGCCGAATTAGCGCCGGCAATCAATTCACCTGAACCGAAGCTCCATAAATCATCTCCACATTCAGCGAACTCCGTACGCAGGAAGCTCTTCAATTTGTCATCAATTAACCCCAAACGAAGCCCCACGAAGGCGGGTCAATCGATCGGCCCAAGCGAGTGCCCTTAACGCCAATTGAATCAAGTCCCAGCGGGAGTCCTACCACCCAGCCGACCTGTCGGGCTTTAATCAATAATATCCTCCGACCTTTCGACGCTACGTTTGGGGCAGCAAGTGAGTTCACCTTACGCCACCGAGAGGTTCACTTTGATGTGTTGCCGTCCCGGCAACAAGAAATCACCATCATTAATAATGCCCTTTTTGGTGCCGAAGTGATGACAATCTGTCGCAAGGTGATGCCTTTCTTCTGAGTCTATCGCCTTTTTTTGTTGTTGCCCTTCGAACACGAGCTCACGATGGAGGCCACAATTTTATCGTCATTTTTGTGCCTCCACGCTTGCGGTTTGGTCTAAAAGTTCATCCACGTCCTCATTCTTTCGTGGCACCATCGCAGGAACTGGCCGCAACAGGCAAATTGCAGCCAAAAGGCAAAAACAGCACACCTGCAAAGGCAATGACGAGGAGAAATTCGTGCCCCAAAGATGCAACACGGACTCGCGTGGAAAATCCGGGACGAAATAATGCCTCCGACGTGCGGCCGTGCTCCCGGAACCAATCGTCTTCGACGGAGACGGCAATTCATGCCGTCACGAAGCCCGAGACATAACAACAGGTTTCCGCTTTCGAAACTCTCTCCCCTCACTAGAGCAGCAACAGTTGGGTGGTCGTGGAAATGGAAATTCGTCAAAAGTCGGGAAGCGACCCGGAAATGACTGTCATAGTTTGGGGGGGCGAGCGTAGTTCCAACGAGGCCGCCCGCAATCGGCTCTGGCGGATAGTTCTTTACGGAAAAAAAGGGGTACAACTCTGACGTGACTAAGTGCGGGCTTTGGCGAGTAAACGGCACGACACGGCACCTCAGCCTACTGTGTCGGGCTGCATACGAAAGGGGTTTTCTTTTTTTTTCGTTTTTCTTTTTCCTTCACCTTCAAGCGACTTCACATTGTTCACTTTACGTCGTCGCTTTTCAACAACCACGGCCTGCTAGATTGTGTTGTCGCCCTTTTGGGGCTGAGAAAGCAACACGTTCGTGCCGTTTTTTGTTTTCTTCTTTTTCTCCGATCAACGTTGTTTTCTTCATTGCAAGCATCAACAGGTGTTGGCTCGCTGGTCAGCCATAGATGGGTGTTTCGTTCGCTTCCAAGGACCCATGCGGGTGGACAAGAATGTTTTACACATTTTAGGATTGTCGTTTGTTCAACGGATGGTGCGCGGGAAAAGGAATGCCGTGGGAAAAAAACGGTACTCTTTTTCGCTCTACGTAAACGAGCTGGAATGAGGCAGGAAAATGTGCAGTTTTAAACTGCGATGGAAACACCAGCACGATTTAAAGCACCCGTTGTTGGGGGGAAGGGCCTTTTTTTGTTTTGTTTTTCGAATTGTTTGAATTAAAAACCCAAAACAACAACATCCGGCTATCTTGGTCACGCTCGGCTGTCGGAAGACGATTAGCAATCTGCAAGCGCTTCATTCTGCGCTTTCGTCCAATTCCCAAATTCTTCGCTGGGTACTAAATTACCGTATTCCAGATAATCTCACCTCCCGAACGTGACGGAGCTTCTAGCCGTAATCGCTATCCGTAATCGCTTTTGTGGGAGTGTAGCTTTGCGTGGTATCTCAAGTTCGCGCGCATTTTCTACTCTCCTTTTTTCCCTATTTACGTGTGTGTGTTTGTTTATGTATGTATTTATGTATGACCGTGCCAATGTAAACGCTGTATTTATGTTGATGTTTGAACGTATCCTTGTGCTATTTAGCAGTTGTGCTCGGTGTTAAGCAATCGTTTAGCAATGTGCGTGTGGTTGTAAACATATACATACTCTCCACCAGTGTGCCGTAATTAATCATGCCAGACTTGGCCATTCCGTGAAGGTGCGCCACGGTGGAGAATTATTTTTGCAAGCAGCCAAACTGCCCCAGAAACGCCCATTATGTGCGCCTTTGCAAAGTGAATTATGTTGCTGTTAATGTATTTATCTTGAGCTACCAGATCGGGCAGATCGGGCGTATCCTGTAGCACAGTTAGCTGTATCGCTTTTCTTTGTGTCGAGTAATTTTTGGGTCAAGATGATACCAAAAATTCGATGTAAATTGATGTGAATTATGCGCATCTCGGTGTTGTCGAGCTTCACGCCATTGATGATGATAACTGCATAGAGAACATGGGCAGTGAGAGAGCAAGAGACTGATGGGAGGCTGTTATCGTCATCGTCACAACCACCACCACCACGCATCCTGATTAGCATCCTGATTTATGTTACTAACGCATCATACAACCCCCTTGGGCCGGTGTTTTCTTTCTTTTTTCCTTGCATTCAACAGGGTGCATCCTCTAGCTTAGTGGTAAAGTTTGCTGACACCGAGAAAGAGAGGCAACTCCGTCGTATGCAGCAAATGGCTGGCCATATGAACCTGCTGAGTCCGTTCGTGTTCAACCAGTTCGGACCGTACGGCGCCTACGCCCAGCAGCAGCAGGCAGCCCTAATGGCGGCCGCCACCGCGCAAGGCACGTATATCAATCCCATGGCTGCACTAGCAACACAAATACCTCACGCGCTAAACGGTAAGTGTCACTATCGAGGCCTTGCAAAGGTTCGCTTTTCCGGGACTCACACATTTTTCCCACCCCTCAAAAGGTTCCGGACAGCCAGTGAACGGGGCCATCCCTTCACTACCGTCACCCACGATGCCCACCTTCAACATGGCGGCTCAAACGCCCAATGGTCAACCGGCCGGTTCGGAGGCGGTCTACACCAATGGAATCCCCCAAACCTACCCTGGACGTAAGTACTCGAACCTTTTTGGCATCGATTGCTCAAGCCAAGCACGCGTCCCTGCGCTGCCACCCACATACCCGAAGCGCGTCGAAACACAATCATTTATTCAGCCCTTTACGTAGATGCGCTGCACCTGTCGATACCCGCGCAAGGACTTCCGAACGGAGACGCCGCTTTGCCGCATGCAGCCTACCCAGGCATCCAGCCGTATCCTGGTGTCGGTAAGTTCCACCCAAACCCCTTTTTTACTCTATTTCACTCTGTTTCTTACTCGTTCAACCAACACCCACCCCTTTTTCTGTACCACCCAAGCCACCTCTCTCTCTCTCTCTCTCTCTCTCTCTCACACACTCACTGTTTCTCGCTTTCGTGCCAAACCCAAAGCCTACCCAGCCACGTGTCAGCTTCACGTAATGTGTAGAGCCTGTTCCATGCCAACAATCGTCCTTGCCCTTCAATAGAAACCCATTGACCAAATGTCCGATGTAATGCTGTACACTGTGGTTGTTGTTGTGTTGTGTTTTTTTGAACGTTATCTGGTTGGTTTTTGACTTTCTTCCGTTTGCCGCCGAATCGTACCCATTCACTGGTGGACCGTATTCGTTTTCGTTTGTCATCTGTTGTCATGTTGTGCTCATTTTACCACTAGGTCTCTTCTTTTATTGTCTTATCGTTGTTCTAATCCTAAAGCCGGATTTCGGTTCAGCCGTTCGGATGTGATTATTTCTTCTTTTTTTTCTCTCTCTCTCTCTCTGGTCTTTTTACGCTATCTCTCCAGTCAGTGTTTAAAACTACCACTACTTACACTGTTTGCTGTTTTCGTTACCACTTTCTGTATGATTTGTGTTTTTCCATGCGAAACAGTGTCATTGTGATCCACTCTTTTTCGCCCGTTGCCGTTTTTAATTGTTTATATGTCAATGTGTTTTTCCTTTGATGATTTAGATATTTTTGTGTGATTGCCTTCCTAAAAATCCCGTGTCACATGTTTTAGTTGCTTTTAAAATTTCTCTCTTTATACTATTCTCATCATATGATTAATTAATTTTCGAATCATTTTTTTCCACTTTTAAATACCTTCAAATCTTCTGAACGTTGTAAATATATTGTCTTACACCATACACCGTTACCAGTCACAAACGTTGGAAAGCGTGAAAAACATACCAGTGTTTCAATTCCACGTCTTAAAGCTTTACATTTTACTGCAAGTCCAAACTGAAGGAGATTATTTCTCCCAGCAATGTGCAGGTGAACCTGCGAATGACGTCTCTTTCATTCGATTCGTCGGCTTCCGTCGGCTTCCCACTGTGAGCCTGGCAACGACTCTGGCCTACCAGCAGCTCTGTTTAATGAACTTTTTTTTTTTGGTCGATGACTCTCCAAAATTAAACAAAAACATGCAGCGTAGCGTAACACATCAAAAGCCATGTGAGAAACGCTGCACAGGCTTTGCAGTGGAATGATTACATCATAGCAAAAATATGCACGTACGCTTCGGAACGTGCGTATTTACTTTCCAGCAGCTTTTTGTTTAACATTTTACGTTCCACTCACCAAAAAACCCGATGAGGCATGAGCATGTGGGAGCATAATTGAGAGCTAAAAATAATATTATCAACCACCTCATAGCCGTGTCTGTTTGTGTGTGTTTCTGCCGCTCGTATGCACGAGAATACCACTTCTCATTGCATCCCCTGCAAAAAAAATACAGGGAATGTGTTGCAAATTGCAGATGAAATGTGCTGAAAAGAGAATGCAGAGAATATATATTCTGCTGAAACAGTTGCACACCAGCATGGGAAATAAAAACAAAACCCAAACACTGTAGCGGTCGTTGAGTCATGTTTCATTGAAATTATAAACTTTCTCACCCGAAAACAAATAACAAACTTTAATTGCATTTCACTACCATGCACCCGCACGCCCTGCGATGCCATTCCGAGCGCCAACCCGGCCACCGGGGTATTAACAGCACCATTTTCACCTTCTCGCTCAGTCTCCCCAGTCGACGCTGGCGGTCTGGCGAAGGTCGTTTTTTCTATTATTTTTACGCCAACGCTTCTGTTTGGTTTGATGTCAGTGAGTTGTGACGGTACTTTTCAGCAAAACCACTTTCACAGTCCTTCATCATTCGCATCGCACAGGGCCCGTCGCAACTTGCGTCGGTGAGGTTTTCTCCTACTCTTTTTGCTGCTTTTTGCTCAGGAAGGAAGAGAAGCTATGCTTAATTTTTCCCGAACCTTTATGCCCGCTCGCACCAAGCGCATCCTTACGATCCAGATACGGCAACTTTGCGATGGTAAATAACACAACTTAGTTGTAAATTGCGACACTTTTTCTCCTTCCAGCTCCGACAAACAATGCCCTTGTTTTTCGTTTACTCCCACTGTCGGCTCGCTTTGTGCCCGTTGCAAGTGGCCACTCGCCCGAATGCAACAATCCAAGGGAGAGTGCATCCCGTACGACGGGAGAAAACTCACCGCCAATTCCTGCTTCTTAGCCTCTGTCGGGCGAATTTGAAGCCGAGCCCGACATGCCGTACAATCTGCGCACCCATCAGCAGCACAAATTGCTGGTGACATTTAAATGGTACAAAAATTTTAAATTGTCACTGCCTTCCCGGAAGTCGCTCGTGATTAGTTTTCCCTTCGACGCCGGCCGTGCGCTACCAGGAGCCTCCATTTCGGTCGTGGTTTGCGGCTCAGCCCGCGTCGTAGATTCCAGAACCGTACCCGGGTTGCGTTGTTTTCGAGCTGTCGGTGGAAATTTTGGCGAATCTCAATGAGGCGGAAGTAAATTAAATCTGATTTCTCCCGCGCGCTCACCGCCAAGCAACCATAACGGCAGACATGGCGCAGGACGAATGCCGAGGCTGTCAGTATTGCTTTGATTTGTGTGCGACTTTTCAGCCCAAGTGGCACAAAGGAAGTTACTCTACCAGCCAGCGAAACGGAGGCCACCATTTGCGCCAGAACCGGATATTGACGGAGAAATTGCTAATAGAATTAAATGTTCGCCGTCCCGGGTGCTTCCGTTTAGCCTCCGGGTCTGGTGAATGTTTCGTGCAGAAAAGCCACCACTCTGGTGCCTGGGGAAATGTTTATATTAGTGAGGCTCAGCCACTCTAGAAAGCAGTATCTGAAGTTGAATTTAAAGTTATTTTGACTCACATATTAGCTTCGACAAATTTAAGGATCTTTTTCTCATAACTTACACTTTATTTCCAAATGATATTTCAAAATTGGAAGGTGTGAAATTCAAGTTTTGTTTTTAATTCAAATAACATAAGTATTTAAAAAATCTTTAGATACAATAAATGAGCAAATATAATACCAATAAATAGATAAATAATAATTCCGACAGCTAATTTTTCACCATGATTCGCAATTTAAAGAAAGATTTTCATTTATCTTTCAACGATTTATCAAATCTACACTCTATTACTTCAATCACAAAGAGCGATACAAAAGATCGCTAGGTAAATCTTAGCTCAATCAGCTCCAACAAGAGAAACAAGCATCCAACCGGTTTGCTTTATACTTCGAGACAATCAATAGTGAGCTCATATTTTCTCTTGTCGCGAAAATACTGTGTGCCATTTTCGGATAAGATTTATGCACCGATCCTGTTTTATTATTACTGCCACTAACTTCCGCCCGTTTTTTTTTTATCACGCGCTAGATTCCTGCACAACCCGGCGTGCAAAGAAAAAGCGCCAGCCACATCGAACAAAGAAAACTACCCTTAACGGATTATGGACAGCGAATAGGCCATTGGTCGTGAGTTTAAGTGGATTCTTGGGGCAGAAAGAACGACCGAACCCCCCGCTGTTCAATGGACCAATTTTTGCTGCGCTGTTCATATGAAACCCCTCACGATTTGGGTCTTCCCTTTTTTTTTTTGGCAATGAATTTTCTCGTTTTTCTCGCTGCTCTGCTCGTTTCTTTGGTCACCGTATCCAGCAGCCGAACACAGCGATTGGGATGTGGCCTCGCCAACGATTGGAGTTTGGTGTGGAAAATTATGAGCATGTTGTTTTTTTTCTTGTTCTGCCTTTCTTGCCGACGAAACGGAACACAATCCAAATCCAGGCTCCCAGTTATTGCTGGGAGCATGTTTTCCATCCGGATCAATTCTTGTACCATCGCGGTAGAAAGAAAGACAACACCGGCCTTGTTGGCTGTTTAGTGTGTGGTACAGGCAAAAAAAAAGTATAACGGAAGGAGGCTTTTCAACCCATCGAACAACGACCGTAACCAATCGTTGGAAGACTTGCTGCTGCTTCCAATTTTTGCTTTTTTTGTGTTTTTTGGCTGCTGCTTCCTCCGAAACGCTCGGATCCGGAGGGTGATTCGGGCTAGGACGGAATTTTCCATTTCATTAAACAATACTTTTAGGCAATTGGTTTTTAGCAGCTTGAGTTATGAGACAGTTTCAGCCGACGGCAATAATCACCAGGCGGTGCCAAACGATTCACCGTGGGGCTGATAATTTGCAGCTCGACGCTTTCCGAAACGCAACCATCGCCACTGGAAAAAAAAAACCCCGCAATAACTTACGCTGATAACAATAAGCCGTGCAGGGTATTTACCACTCATTTTTTATTACCTGCTTCGGAGATAAGGATCCCGTTCGGGGTTTGGAAAGTGGGCAAAAAGGTTGACGCTTGCTGAAATCCACTACATGTGCGAGAGTCCATTTTCAATTGTACGAACACACACTGGGTTTCGTTTATTTTTTTTGTCGTTGGCTTTTGAGGATTTTACATTCAAATGTGCCGTAGCAAACAAAACTATAAAAACGGCTTTTTAACTCTGTTGAAGCCATATCTCATAACAACTGGTAAATCACGAAGGTTTATTCCAATGCGAGATTACCATCGCGACATGAAAAAAGCACCAGTCCGCGTGGGATAGACATCCTACCAACCGTTGTTGGTACCGTGTGCTTTTCCCATCATTCTTGCAAACACGCTTTCGTGTGGGGATTGAAAAAAAAACAACCGGGTAGCATTCTCTACACCGCCGACATTATTTATGTGTAGAAATGTGCAAACGACACACAAAAGTAATGTTCACCGTAAATAGTTCAACAGCACAGTGAGATGAAAAGGAAGCACATCCAGCGATAAGCAACCAATGGATGTACTTTTTCGGCTCTCTCGTTTTTGCTCGTTTACTTATGATTTCATTTTAACTGATTTTGTCTTCCATTCATTGCCACACACACACACGCGTTCAGTGATTTTTTTCACACTCTCTCTCTCTCTCTCTCTATTTTTAATCTAGTGCTATGTGACACTCTTTCCGTTTCCGCTTCCAAACCAATGTAACCGATGGCGATGTAGCATATTGATCCTGAATCCGATAGTACATAGTTGTTTTTCGTTTTTTTTTCCTGTTCGTTTTATTCCGTCAGTATGAATCCATTGTCTTGCCATTCCTCCAGCGTACGATTGCGGAAGGTAGTGCAAAACGCTTGGCGTGGCGATCGCAAGCGCAAACTGCACAGTAAAGTCATAGAAACTGCATTGACTTGCAACTGCGATCTTGCACTGCACTCGCTGGCTTAGCAAAACACCCCGTAACACTTCCAGTCTCCCACCGTCCACCATTCTCTATTACCGATCGATATATTCTACTGTGTGTTGTTGATGTATATTTGTTCTTTTTTGATTGTAAATTTGTAAATTTAACAGCCTACCCAGCCGTCTATGGACAATTTCCGCAAGCTATACCGCAACCGATTGCCGCCGTTGCACCAGCACAACGCGAAGGTAAGCATCGCCTTCCCACACACACAACGTCCGAGCGAACGTCTGCACCGAGCAACCCTTAAACTAGGGCCAGTTCACGTGCTGCGTGTTGCGAGACACTCGAAGCATCGCTTGAGACCGAAAACAGTCCTACAACTAGAACAGCCAGAAGTAGCTTAGATCGTATCGCACAAGCGGCCGATCATCTGTTTACGCGATCTAATCGACTTCTGAGCTGCTTATCCCGGCCTCGAAGGCTCACTTCGATCCAAGGTCCTAGTCGCGAAAAGGCGGCGATCCAAAGGTCCAAAGGCGATCACTACAACTATCCCTTGCGTTCGGATGAAAGCACAACTGATGCTCACATTTGCTCCAACCGTCTTTTGTGTAATGCTCATTTAGTGTTTCTCTGTGTTTCTGAATGTGTGTGTAAGGATGTATGTGTGTTTATGTCCGTTTGTGTGTTACTTATGTTTATCGGCCCGCTTTCTTGACTTGATAGTTCTAGTTTGTAATCACATTTGCAAAATGTCTGTGCATTCGTTTTCTCGTGGTTGCGGTTGCGGTTCAGCCTTTCCGATTTCCGGTGCTTACGAAACGATCGACACATGGCACAGCTACGGCGCGTACTGCGGCAAGTAGGCTGTATGTAAAGTGTAGCTGGACTCGAAATGGGCTGAACTGTGGCCCAACCACTCAACCGGTATTGTTAAACGGTAGCTCGCCCAAATCCCTCGTTAATGGTCGTTGAACTATAAAAGTACTGAATCATAAAAAAAAGGCTAGACTTTAAAACCACTCTAGGAGCAGTTTTCCTTCTTGAGTTTTCCTTAGCTCTGTATCAATGCCCGTGCACCTTCGTCAGTGTTTCGTTCTTGTGCCTCCCTATGGTGTAGAAAGCAATCTCTATCTCTCTTAAGCTTGCAGCATAAAACCATCATAGCATATTTAGAGTAGGCTTTCCCCGAACATGAGCTTTGGAGATGTTAACGTCAATACGTGAAAAGTCCTAAGCGGATTTCACGCATATCAGAGTACAAACTCAAATAGCCTGTTATGAAATCCTTTCAACATGACCACACGCGAATGTACTGAAGCCGCGAGCCTTCCCATCATTCCCACCAAAACGATACTCACACTCCGTCTCAGCCGTGCCTCTTTCGTTCAGCAATGATATGATCACAATATTTTGCTTTCCGTTGGTGATGGATTGTTTTAATTTTCTGTAAAGAAATGTTGATGTTCCCAGGGTGCTCCATATCGGGCCCGGAAGGTTGCAACCTGTTCATCTACCATCTGCCCCAGGAATTCGGAGACGGCGAGCTGATGCAGATGTTTATGCCCTTCGGAACTGTGATAAGTTCTAAAGTCTTCATCGATCGAGCTACAAACCAGAGTAAATGTTTCGGTAAGTACACCCACTCGTCGCGTTCACTGCAACCGAATCAGGGTCAGGGACGATTCCTCAGATGCCTTGGCCTCAGGACAGCTAATTAATTGGCTTTTCGTTTGGTCTCATCCCACAGGTTTTGTATCGTTTGACAATCCAGCCAGCGCTCAAGCTGCGATTCAAGCCATGAACGGTTTTCAGATTGGTATGAAAAGACTGAAAGTGCAGCTGAAAAGACCAAAGGATGCGAATAGACCCTATTAACAATCAGAGATTAAAAGCGCTTTAAAGAGTGCTTCTGGTGAGTGTTACCTTATGCAGTTCTCTTACGCTTCCACCTTAAGCCCACCGCCCTAGCAATCCACCTCCCAGCAAAGCAAACCGAAACATTTGGCCACAATTCACCAGTGAAATGCTACCTTTTGTGTTGTTCTCAACATGCCTCTTCTCTATTTCTTTTACTCCTCCCACACACGCGATTGCTGGAAAAACCCGGTACGTATACCGTAGCTGAAGCTTTAAAATATGAAGTTATTCCTTAGACAAATTTAATCTAATATCATCAATTATCAGTGCAGTTATGATTAGATCAAACACAAAAAAAACTACAACCAATCGCTTAAAGTTTAAAAATAAACTCACAGACACAATTTAACAACAAACATATGAAAAGGAGCAAACATTTAAGCTACTCTATATATATGAAACAAAAAAGAAAACATCCTATATGACAAAGCAAACGATGAAACGATTACAAAGCTATACAAAAGAAAATGCTGTCGCGGCAGTTACGTTCGTCTTATAATCAACCATGTACCAACTATTCGCGCCCGGGAGGCAGGATGCAGACGACTGGAGCATGGTATGGCAACGGATCTGCATTGGGTGCACCGGCAACAACGGCGTCAACTGGGGTCGCAACACTGGGAACAAACTAAGCCGGCAACCAGCCAGCCGTGTGCATTTGGGAGCGAGCATGCTGTTTCGCCGGAAGCGGCCCTTTTGGTTTATTTTAGCGGAAGTTAGTTCCAAGTTTGCCATCCTTGTCGTGGCGATAGGATAGGGAAGGGAGTTACGGAAAATTACGACTAATTTGACCCACATCTAGATAAACGAAATCAAAAACTCTCCGGATAAGGGACAAATTTACTACTACTAGTCCAGCTTGGGCTCGGAACCCCGAGCCCGAGACGTTGAGGCGAAGGACGCAGCGTCCTGCTATTTAAATACCAGTACATTTTCACTAGCGCACAGATTTCTCTATCCGTTACATTCACTTACGCATTTAAGAAATTGACACGTCCTTCACACGTCGTACACGATCAACAGAGAAACGTAATTTTTAACAATACAACCACAATCCATAGACTACGGCTAGAACCGAATAGCGCAAGGGGTTGCAAAGTGTAAGAAACAACAAAAAAAACATCATCTTTGCTAATTTATGTATTCAAGTTTTATACTAACGACCATTTACTATAATCTTTACCATTCATCACTCTAACAAAGGAATTGTAGATATGGCGCACCGTGGCGCCCATTGATTAACTTTGTTTTCCTCTGAGAAACATTTGCTTCGCACATATAAACGCATGCAATCGCAAATTACTTACATATATAAGTGACTCTCATCGCCGATCAAGTATCTTATTTCGAGAGTATCAAACAAATGCAACCATATTATTACCACAGGTTTTGCGATTTGATTTGAGCAAAGCAGTTTGATTCCCTCAAAACAACAGCCAGAACTCTGTGCGAGAAGGAACTCGGCAGGAGGAGTCTTTGGCGTGGTTTTGGAACACCCATTCCTGGTTGCTTGTACGATTCTTACAGTACTCGTTTTCCAGTTTAACATAAAGCAGAAGCCTGACAGTGAAACTGGACCACATTGAGGTAGTGAAGAAATGGGTGATGCTTTGGAAAATCCACTAACCTTCCTGCAGTTATTTGGTCACTGATGATTTACTTGTGTTTATATTGCCATCAATTCTGAAAAGAGCATGGAAGAAAAAATCTACGGCACAAGTTTAAATCATTTTTGGACGCTACAACACGATAACTCGTTTCACTGATACACCAGTGTCAGCCGTTACAACAGCACCATTAACACAAGTGATACAGCGTGAGCTAGAAAAAACAGTAAAAAAAACCATTTCCTACATCACAGGTGAACGACAAAGTTTAGGCGTGGAAACGTCGTGAAACCAAAAGATCCTACGAAAATAACTAGCTGGATATATGAAACATTTGAAATAGCAAGAAATAGAAATCACAAAAACAAAAATTAACTTACTGCATAAGCTAATTATGAACCGTCATTTACATATTTTACCTAACACGTCTAAGTGGTAACCAAATGGAGTAGGCCATGACTTTAGTATAATAGATAGCAATAATTTATCTTAAACAATCTTTCAACGATCACGCAAGTAGGCGCGTCAATGAACTTTCTTGCTTTTCGTTGGTGACTTTAGTACGTTTGTTTTGAAAATTTCTTTGAGTAAACTGTTATCGAACTGGCGCAAACGACCAGCTGCGCCGACGTGTGCGAACATACAAATCATCTTTACGCTACTTACCCTACCATGAAAAGTCTTCTTTTCGTTCGTCCTCCTCCGCCTCACAGGTGGACATGGTAAAGTGAACGAATTGTAATCTAGTTTTCGTTATTCGAACGAATCGCATCCGCAGATGGTGCAGATTCATCTTCTTGCTAGAACATTAACGATTAAATCGTACCAAGAAAGTAAAAACAACCTAGCGCCAAACGGTATCACAAATCAAATAATTAATTATTAGCTCAATCTTAACCTTATACTAATCCAATAATGGAGTACGTTACCATGCTTTCAGTTCTCTAGACCAGGTTTGCATCGTTTTACCTATTGCAGTATTAATTTATATTTATATTAACAAAGACAAGTATATCAAAGCCAACATGCGTTACTTTTCCACGAACATGCGCCTTTCGATTGCCTCTCACTCTACCGGTACGGGCTGATAGTGGAAGGCGATTATGTAAAGATAATGCAAACACACTTATTGCGTTTCTGCTTCAACACACTAGTCATTCGTAGGCTAAGAAATGAATATCATCTAGAGCTACACTCGCCCGCCATATTTGAGCTTTGCGTTCGGTAGTTTTGCATCCCTCCAGAGCCTGGCCGGGGTGGCCACGTTGGAAAGTCTAGTAATCGGATTCCTGCCTAAAAATTTAAATAAAACAAAAGTAAAAAAAAACACTTACACATACGTTAGGGAATGTAGTCATTGAAATTGAACGATTAAATTCATGCATCAAAGTTTAAGATTATATGAAGCAAGGGAAAACCAAGGTTTAGGTGAAGGTAATTAACGTAAACAAAACAAAAAAAAAAACAAACATACAATTCGTATAAGAGATACTATTCAAATGAGAATCTACAGCTAAGCAAAGCCAAAAAGAAACAAACATATACACACGTGTATCGCGGTGCATAAACACGCGTCTGACGATGGCAGATTTGATCGATGTTGTCGGGACGAGAGTGCGAGAATGAATGGGATTTCTAACACAAAAAAGCAAAACTTTAACATTGATCAACACGTACGCTAAATTCAACTAGACTAAAGAGTAACTTGAGCAGAGAATTTACAACTAAGTAGCGCGGTAATATTTTACCGATCCTCCCCCGGAAACCATTTTTATCCACCCTCCCATATGGATCGCTCGGCACAACAGGCAGGTATGCTGGCGTAATTTTTCATTTACCTGCTCCAAGTTCGATTGCACGCGTTGGTAGCACTCTTTCAATAGACGTAGCACTTGAACATTTCGTCGCAAAACCCCATTTCCCTGCGAGGCGCACGGGAGCTCCGTTTGTCCGATTTTTGTCTCACATCCGCACCCCCACACCGGTTGGTCAAACACACACTGGACGTTGAGTTATCACGATTTTGAAGACCAGAAACACAAACCACAAGGATGGGACGCCTTTAGATGCGAGTAAAAGCGCGCTACTATCGCTACGCACAACGCCCTACGGTGGGTTCTTCTGCATGCTTTCAGGGTACCGCAGGCATATTGCTTTGCATCGGATTGCTTTTGCTACACTGAGCAGTGGAAAAAGGGTGCCTAACTTATCTTGCCGCGCCGGTCTCTTCGTGGACGTTTCATTACTCTCGCTAGT
Organism: Anopheles nili; assembly: GCF_943737925.1. Classification (NCBI taxonomy): domain Eukaryota; kingdom Metazoa; phylum Arthropoda; class Insecta; order Diptera; family Culicidae; genus Anopheles; species Anopheles nili. The sequence continues at coordinate 43,289,490 of NC_071292.1, forward strand.
ACGCAGAGCCTGAAGGGAGCCGCAAGTAGGGTTTTACCAAACAGTGACACATTACTCGATCAACAACCACCACAACACGAACAACTGGGGACATATTATTGTTAGATAAACCAACAAAATGGGCTGTGATTTCAAAGTATGATTTGCGAACACACACAAAAAAAGGCGAGAAAAAAGAGAGATTTAAAAAAGAGAAACCCTACTCGAACACGAGGCGCTTGTTTTCGGTTTGCATAGCGAGGTATAACGCAGAAGCGTGCGGAAAAGCACTTGCTTTGGTGTTCTGTTCTTCACGGTGCGTTACTTTGACCTGTTTGGAGCGCGTGTTCTTACGGACCGTTTCAGCAAACGGATCAATTTGCCAAACCTGCCCGTAACCCCGTTTGTCCGGCCGGAGCTCCTGAAAGCATGCAAGCTTTATTTCGGTTTGATCGGTTGATGATCCTCGATCGACGCAGAAGATCGCAGACGATCGCAACTCCATTTCGTGTCATGCGATAGCAAAATACCACCCAAAAACAAGCCAAACCAGAACGGTTTAACTTTGCCAAACTATATGGAAACGAAATTTTGCGACAAAGTAATGCCCAGCGAAAAGGATGTTGATTATTGCACTCCTGTACATAGTTGTAAAATCAAATGCAAACATTTTTCTCTCTCTACTCTACTTATAATAAACATTATTACAGCAAAGCAAAGAAAAAAAAAGGAAAAACCCCCTTAGCGAACCTAGCAAGTATATACGACAGCCCTCTAGCTGAACTCGACGGCAGTATGAATGTGCGATCGCGCATTATGGAAGCCATATCAGTTATTGAGACTAAAAGTTTCACTCTTCAAATGCTAGTAAAAATAGAAGGACAAATGGATGGAACGAAGCACGAGCGATACCATTTAAAAATTACCCACGTAGAAGCGAACCCGAACACGAGCGCCATATTGCCAAGCTACGCGAGACGCGTACCTAGAATTCCTAAATGAACTTTTCTCTCTATCGCGCACTAAACAAAACAAAAAAAAACACCGCCAGAATTGGGTACCATAGCAAATGGTTCTTTGATTCGTTTCGTACGCGAGCGTTATAGAAGAAGAAGAAGAAGAGGAAGAAGAAATAAAGTGAAAGGTAAACAAGACTAGTTAAATAATTATAAAAAAAAACAAATAAGGACACCCATGAATCCACAAATATAAGCTACTTGAACAGATAAAACAAAACACAACAAAGTATGAATTGAAAAAAAATGGACTACAGCCCAACGAACGTGAACCCACCTTCTTCGAGAGAAAAAACTGTGAAACTTTTCCGTCAAGTTTGATTTTTCTCTCAACAAAAAAACACCTATTCCCAACCAAGCCAGGGAGCTTTCATTTGTATCCCTCCTAAGCTGCCTCTCTAAACTCTAATGTAGTTAGTGTGTCCTCCCTGCTCGAAGTTGGATATTTTCTCGCTCCATCTCTTGGTACCGTTTTCTATTGGCTAAGTTTACCTTGATCCTTGAAACTGTACTCCTAATCGTACGCTATCCAAAATGGCAGTTTTTCTTTCTCATATATTTCTTGTTCAACACAAGCATTCGGCTGTTGTGTGCTATGTTTTTTTTCTGTTCATTGGAATGAGTCCCGATTCGATTGTTACTGTTCTTGTTATTTGTCCAAAGAACGAAAAGCGTTAAATTGATCTGTTTTCGTTTAGTAGCATATCTATTTACTTTCCATCAAGTTGCACAATTACGTTACGTTTAAAGTATGCATTCTTTGCCGTCGCCAAAAAACCCAGAGATTGTGATTATACCTTAACTGGTAGACGGGGAGTGACTATGTAGCCACATGCAAATGAAGCGAAGGTAATCTATAGTATTAAGCAACGAGAAAGAAGGTGCAGCATAATGTAGAAACAGCTATTGATATGGATTGCTAGAGACCGGCAAGCACTACTTGCCGCTCTCGATGTGTAACAGTAGGTGAACTTTACGCCCGTATCAAATCCGTACTGAAAACAGTAGCTCAGTTTAGCGAACTCCTCACGCGCGGGGAAACTATCATTGCGGGGGAAGCTCATCCTTCACCCACACCCACTACTCTATCACTATCGTCCACTTATTTCGAACACCTTCTTCACGGCTTTCGGTTTACCACATTCAATCAGGCGCTTTAGGTTTCCGTTCGTGTGGATTTATTTGATCAAGCTTTTGTGCGCCGATTTGTTGAAGAAAACAAAAAAGATCCATCGTTACACTCGCGTTCATCGATAGGTGAATTTAACAACAATCTATGCACTTTGGTTGCACTTTCGCTAGTAAAAAGCCTAGTCTTAGCTGCTTCCCAGCTCCCAACTACAGGAAACTCCGTTAGATGCTACCATAGGGAAGTGTTTTCGTTTGCTTACATCAATTCTTTACACCGACACTGATAGTATATACATGAATCTATATATATACTTATAGATATATACACTCACACACATATAAATATATACATATATTTAGAGGTAACATTATTATACACATTTACCGTTCAGGACACGTACCCACAACTACACGACCACAAAGTTAGACCCCTTTTCCGACGGAGGTCGGACTTGATCAGTAAAAGGAATCCTTGAAGGATTCAGGAGTACCCGTACAGCCATACCGTGAACCAAACTACAAACGCGCCAGTCTGGGCGGAAGGTGGTGGAAAGCCACCCACCCAACGCTGGGAGTGGGAAAGTAATGAAACAATGGCTACTGCTGGAGAAAGTTATTTTAAACATTACACAATAGGTAAGCTGCTCGCAGGTGAAAAGCATGTTCGATGCGTATGCCATGCGTGTCCGCACGGTGCACTCTTGCGGTGGGACCTTTTACTCGACACCCACATACACCCCCCCACACACACACAAACACACAGCCACTTCCGCACAATCCGAAGGAGGTCTGCAACAAGTGGCGCGGCGGCACATGCGCGTACGCATGCGAACACCGCTTACTTATAAACTAACGATACAAAAAAGGAGGAAAAAAAAGTAACATGTAGTAAGCTATTTGCAAGAAGAAGAAACAAAAAAAACAATTCACGACAGATAAGAAACATTGTAAAAATCTAGGATACAGGGTATTTCTTGCAATCATTGAAAATAACGAGAAATTAAATACTTATAGGAAAAAAACATGTTGACTAGCGGTGCGGGAAGGGAGTAAAACAAACACTTAAATTTTTAAATACCTATTATAAAGCTCATTATTATTGCGATTAAATAATGCAAATTCATTATTATACATTTTTGCTAGTATTATTCCTATCATTATCACACAGACATCCATCCACATACACACACACACATGCACACACTACACACGCCCACATAAACAGACGCGATAATCACACACGGCGGAGGTGATTATTTGGTTTATCAGTGCGTTTGAAACGGTTAGAAAGAGGCGCGGCGAAACGCAGAACCATTTACACAACGCATTAAATCTTTAATCTCGTATATAAATTTAAAAGAAAATCATTAAACATTAAACAGAAAGCAACACAAAAAAAAAGCATACACACGTAAAGCGAATCTTACTTAAATAGCAAAGGGCAGCAGCGTTACGCTCGATTGTTGCAAAAAACCAGCGTTTTTTAGACGACCCTCCGACGAGTTTTATTGCTCCTTCTTTTTCTCTTCCCCTTATTAGAGATCGGTCCCTTTATTCTGTAGCCTTTAGACGTTCAGCCTGTGGATAAAAGTCACGAAAAAAGGGAAAAAACGATATGGTGTTTAAAGAAATTAGTTTTGTGATATGAATATTTATAAAAAAAAATAATAATTATAATATTAATGAGAAAAATAATATTAATAATAATAATAATAAAAAATCTTTATGAAATTGCTAATTGAAAACAGGAAACTAAAAGCGATAGGCCCAAGTAGGAGCGACAACAAAGCGATAGGCACGCACGGCGATCCACTCGGTGAGAGAGAGAGAGAGAGATAGAGAGAGAGAAAGTGAGAACCGAGGGAAGAAAAACATATTCGTAAACAATAAAATATTGATGAATTTATTACCTTTACAATTTATTATCGAAAAAAAAACACACACTCACACACAAATCTCTACGCACTTACATAGTTGCAGAGTGTTGCGAGCTACTAGTTCTAGCGCGTCGATCAGTCGCCAATCGTGGGCGATTTGGTCGCACAGTTTGGACCGCAAAATGCAGCCACTACAGGCACTGGAGGGCACGTCGTCCAAGCGATACATTTTGCACTCCAATCTCTCTTTGGCAGTAAAACGACCACCATTACCAAACGCTTACAAGTTGTTCCTTTTCATTCATGTGCTTTTTTTTTTGTTACTTCATTCGTTGATAGTAACACTACCATGACTATCGCGATAGTCTGTTGCGATTAGCTATAGCCACAATGCGGCACTAGTAGGAAGGCAGTTTCCACCTACGATCGCCTGGATCTTCGAGGCGCAAAAAAAACCAACACAACCACACACACAAAAGCGACACATTTTCCGAGGATACGACATACACGAGGCATTACAATTTGTGCACTTTTGCATGAGATGTAAGCGCGTGCCCTGCAGTACGAGTACAGAGTTTGACAGACAGTCGATCGCGGCTCGATCATCGATCGGATGATTTCAAGTAGTTCAAAGTTCGCGAAAATGCATCTCAGCGTTGAGAGCGTACGGTGTAGTTGTTGTTTTTCTAGCTTTCTTTCTTTCTTTTTTTGTTCTAGTTTTCCCTTTTCTGCAACCTTAACATTAACCTTTGAGAACAGAGACATAAAGTTTTTGATAGCTAAAAGTACGCGTTCGTATCTTGCATGCGCGGGGACAGCACGTTTAAAATGGGAGGTTCAAATCAATCAAAGAAAAGCCAAAGGTGCAGAGCCAAGCAGGAATTCATAGAAGCACACACACACACACACACACACACGCACACATAGCGTGGGTGGACGGGCGTGTGCGTCGAAGGGAGAGCGGGAAACAGGAGAGACGCGATCTCGAAGGAATCGTGAATGCGTGGCACCAAACAACAAGGAGAAACATGACAGGATCAGGTGCAAAAGATGAAGAGAAAATATATATACCATATATACAAAAGAGGTACTTTAAAATTTCACTTAACAAAACAGAACAATGTGGAGACATCTGTACATTGCGATATTTAACGCTTCGAAAAAGTATATATATATATATATATATACATTAAACTATATATTAATGATAATTTAGTATATTTAGTATAACAAAGGATCGTAAACGATATCTAGTAGAAGCAGAGCCACAAATTGATAACATGTCACGTGCAAGGGAGAACCCTAGCAAGGCAGCAGAAGCGAGTACCAACACATACGGTGAATACTGGAAAGCAAACAACAACAAAAAAAATATTAAAATTAAACCAAATTTTTAGACAAATTTACTTTTGTTTTCTTTTTCCAAACATTGAGAAAAGGAAGAACGCGATGGAACAAAAAAATAATAAAGAAAACGTTCGCAAAACAATGCACAAGATCAAAACCCCATTCATTGCTCGCTGTGAACGAGAGGCCAACCCAAGAGGCTTCCCGACGACTGTATAGCATCCAATAAATCATCCTGCTTGCTCTGGTTATCTCGAAGCGGGGTTTTGCGGTAGTTTTGCACATGATTTAAACACTCGCAATTAGGTGCGAGATGCATTACGGTGCAGCAGCCGCCCACGCGTTTTGATTGTGCGCTCGAAATCATATCAAAATACGGGCTTTTGCGTTCGTTGTCCCGGCGACTATCGATTTGGAAGAAGAAAAAAAACACGTTAACGACCTTTGGAAGCGATCGTTTGCTCTAGCACTCATTTCGACTCGAGTGTTTCGAGTGTTTCATTAGCTGCCCTGGGTATGTCAGCTATGCAAGGCGCACAAAAAAAAAAGATATTCACGAGAAGTGATGTACAAGCTGCTAGTTTAATGAGCCATCCTTTAGACAACCTGGTACTGTTCCGGTTTTGCGTTTTACTTACCTGTTGCCTGTGGGTGGGTTTGTGCATCCTTTCAACTCGGGGCGGCGATGAATTCGTTAAGAGATTCGTTAAGAATTCGTTTACCGATCCTTTGTTTTGAGTGCTTTGTTTCCACCGGCGTAGGTAAATGTTAGCAGATCAGAAGCGACCCAAAAGCTCGCAGGTAATAATTGAGGGCATGTAGTTTAGTTTGCGAGTTCTCACGAGAACATATATGTTGAAGATGATCAGGCGCGAAAAAACTAACACCCAAAAATGTGCACCTCACCTGAACCTGTACGCTTCGGATTGCTGGTATTGCCATTTTCCTTCGATTCTGTTTTTTTTTGCTCATCCTTTTTTGTTTTTGCTATCCATCGGTAACAACACAACACACAACAATAAAATGCTGAACAAAATCGAAACACACGGTAGGTGAGCATGTGAGTGTTTGCACACAGGCGCGTGAACCGGCAGATGAAAGGGAACGAAACGTAAAAGGGGCGAGTGCGAGCAGATACAAAATAATTAAATGGGAAACTTTAATTATTACGACAATATGGTATTATAATAAAGTATAATATAAACAACATTGAAATGAAGCCTTAAACCATGTATATGCTACATTAAAAAGAAGCCGACTGTGCACGACTTAATTAAAGATGAAACGAGTGTTATCCAAGATTTGAAGAAGAAAAAAAAGTAAAACCTAAACGTGCGCTTTCAAAAACAAAAACAAAAACAACCCCGATAACCACACCTACGCATGGACACAGGACACACACGAACGCACACACTACTGCACACCAAAACAGGACACAAAGCAGGCACAGCGATGAGCTCTCGGGAGCGCAGTTTAGAGCATGGGCATGGGCAAGGCTGGATTGGGTGTTTTGGACCAGCCAGGCACTCCAGCAGATGCTTTGAACGACTAAATATCCATCAACAAGAACAACAACAAACCCAACAACAACAACTACGACCATATTGAATGGTTTCAATCAAAGAATTTTCTCTTTAAAACTTTAAAACGAATAATACAAATTACAACTGCTGCAGATGGCAGCAGAACAAAACAAAACAAACAAAAAAAAACGACGCCGCAAATGAGGCGCCGCACTAACTTTAAAGTAAACACAAGTATCCTAAACACTATTGTAGAGGTTATTGCTCATCACTATCGCGCCACTACGCGCGAGATTTCGATGATGACAGGGATATTCGTACCATATCTCTCATATTTTTGTTCGCTCTCTATCTCGCTCTCTTTTCTTCTTCGTCTCTTTCACTCACTCTCGTTTTTCGGGCTAAGAAAAAGTGCTTACTACGATGGAAAGGCACAGAGTGGAACCGCACTCGATGATCTGAATCCATGTAGGCTTGTAAAAAAGGTCTATGCTTGTATATTGGGGTGTCCTTGACACGTGTAAGACCTCCTGTAGCCATTTTTTTTCCGATCGTAGCTTCAATCGCGCTACTTGATCATTGTCTTTTGCTGTTCTTAAAGTCATTTTCCAAAGAACTGGTACAAGCATCACGCGTCACGAGGAAAATACGTAAAACAATCGATACAAGGGAGACATAGAGAGAGAGAAAGAGAGATAGAAAGAGAGAGAGAGAGAGAAGCAAAGCGAGAGAGTGGAAGAGAGCTTGGGTGCAATTGTTAACAGGCGTTCGATTGAGCAAACAAATGCGCACGAGTTATTCGATCGAATAACCACAATAGGGATTAGAGCGCCAGCTACAATAGAAGACGTACGAATTTGTTTTCAATCAACGCGTAGACCATTATTATACCGAGGGAAAATGAAAACAAACACAAAAAACACACACACACACATGATTGCTAGAATAGTTGAAATTTAAAACTAAACCATAGCGACGTCGCGATCGGCAGAAGAAAGGCACCGACGGGAATGGGAAAGAAAGTGGTATATAAATATACATATACATATATATATTTATAAAAAGTAAGAATTATTTATATCGAGCAAGGGTTTGCGAGACGAGGCGAACAAATCGAACGAGCGCCGTGGAGGGTGAAGCACCGTGAATGATCTAAATTTTAAGTACAACAGTATTAGATGTTCCAGCGGCAAGGTGCCAGATGCTGCTCGCAGGTAAAAACGCACGTTCCGATTCGTTGTGTTACTTTTCGATTTGTTAACTCGTTTACCACCCAGGCTCTGCGAGCGACTCGTGGTCCCGTAAGGAGATTAGTAACATTCGCGCATCCCTCCAGCAAAGAGTTGACCAGCGGAAGAGAGACGGCACCGTGAGAGAAAGAGAGAAAGCTCCGCGATTACGTAACGAACCCACTAGTAGTATAGCCAGTAGTTTTGCGTGAATAAAAACGTTTGTTTGTGTACGCCATCCTTGAGAGTGGCGTAACAAAGTTCCAAAAAACTTTGGCGAAAACGAATCTAAAAATCCCAACAACCAACAACCCAACCAATGGACTAAGAACGTAAGGAAATCCCGATCTCCCAAGGCCACGCTGCTGTACGCAAAAACAAATCATATCAAACAGGTACTAAAAGGTAAAAGAAACACACAGTCACAAGCAGTTTGCTGCGTGAATGTGAACGTAATATTGCATTGTAGAAGACAACAAAAAACAAACAGGGTTTAAAGCTCGCTAAAATGCGTTAGAAATGCGTTCGATGGAATGGAAAAATGTACATTACTGTCAACAACCCCCCCGTTTCGGACGGCGCATGTGTTGAGTTTCATTCGAGACATTTCATTTCGATGGTATTTCTGTTGGCGGAATTGTTTGTGTGCTAAAGTAAAGTAAAGTAAAAAAATGAAAGCCAACCGTCGTTGGAATATACCGTACCGACATCAACGCTATAATCACACGTATCTTGTGATAATGCTTTAACGAATTTATCACGTTTTATCGTACCAACGTTTCATCACCTGTGATTTGAAAGTTTTCTTGCGTTGTTACTTAAAACGAGCGTTTCTCCGTTTCGGTACGTCGACGGTCGTAATCAGGCATCGTTAGGTATTGCAAACAAACCCTGGTAAAAGAAAAACAAAGTATAACAAACAAAGCAAAATAACAAGCAGATAAAATCAAGCCGCAAACTACTGTAGTGCGAGAGGAGTATAAAAGCAAAACCTACACTGATTATACAATAACTACTCATTAAGTAAAGGCGAATGTTTAAATCAACACAATGATGATGATCCTTTGCACCGGGTCCCACCAAACAACACACGCACCTTCAGGGCTAGAGTAGCGTCAGGTTTTCCCATAAACTTGCAAATGCAAAAGTACTTCATACTGCACCCAAACGCAGGTTCACTCATCTCTGCTATCAGCGTCCTGGACCACGCGGCCAGCAACAGAACTTGTTGCTCCGAGCAGTCATACAATCAAGCTACCAAAGCATTCCCGGAACACAAAGGGGAACACAGCGAAAGCGAGGACATTTTGCAAAGGATGGTGATTGAATGTTGGCCTTTTTTTTCTTCTTCAACACGCGTCACGCCGTGTTGTCCTTGTTGGTGCGTGGTGCGGATGGTCACAAAATGGTGTCAAAAACAAAGAGAACAAAATGGAGAACCAAACGAGCAAGCGTAAAGATTTAACTTTGCACCGTTTTCAGTCTCGAGGCGGAAGACAATGCATTGAAAGACCTTTAACATGCCCGGCCCGGGAAAAGATTGCGTACGTAAACTAATTACACAAACTCGAGCATGTTTAAAAAGCACACCTTCACAAGGCGCAAGTTAAAACACGCCACCCACCCATCCCCGTGACGGTTTATCGCCAAAAAAAAAAAGAAAAAACAGGGCATACGATACATTCGCTACACGCATATTCTCTTTCTAGTAGAAGTTGTAATGAGCTTTTTTCTTGTTCCGTTGAATCACCGCTTACCTTAGATGCGCAGCGATGCAGCCGGGAGCGCTCGTAAATCCCAGAACCCGGGTGTCCCATCAATAAATGCCAAACCATTAAATTAGGAGCGTATTATATGCGAACAAATGCAACAACAAAAAAAAACCAAAAACGTAAAAGTCTGCGGAAGCGCACGATGGGGGCGGAAGCGAAAACGAGCGAAAGAGCGGCCGTGGCCGTGGCGCCAGTGATGGAAGGGGTGGAAAACTGACTGAAGTTTAAGCTCTAATGTTACAAAATCAAAGATCAAACAAGATGGCATGATGATGTGGAGATGGCCCTCCCCCCCAAAGGGCGGTAGCAAGAAAGGAGGATCATGAGTACTGGGCATACCTTGCGCCATCATGATCATGCATTGATACACACTTACTAGCATATAACGGACACGTCCCGCGGACCTATGATGAAGCTATGATCTAGGGAAAGCCAGTTTATGGTACCGGATACAAACGAGCTGTAAAGAGAGCGAATGGGTGAGAGGGAGAAACAAAGCTAAATAAAAAACACACCTACCCGAAAAATAAAAAGAAAAACACACACACACACAGGCCAGAAAAGCAGGACGATAAGTCTAAATCAAGTTACTTGCATTACATTATTAGTGAATTTAATGCGACAAGTAGAGCAAAACATAAAGTGAAACAAAACAATTGAAAACAGGCGGTAAAAGGTAACAACACACGTATTAAGTACTTATCATCAATTAATTAATTAGTACGAAGGAAGAATTAACATAAAGCAGATCGCAAAATCGCAAAAACAAATCGTAAAAACTACAAACAAAAACACTTAGCAAAATATAACTCAACAGCAGCTGCAAAACAAAATGCATAACAAAAAAAAACCACCAGAAAAAAAAGAACATATTTAAAAAAATGCGATACCACTTAACACAACTAATCTTTTTTAATTGACAAAATCTGCATATTGATTCATACGGTTCTAGTACGGAAGCGAACAAAACTAAGTCTAACTATTATTACGATAATTATTACGTTGATACTTATTATTATCATTGAACTAGATAAAGAAACAGGTAAACAATGGTCGTAGAACCAGGTGGCGCGATAAAGCGCTCGCCACGAAAGGGTGGAAGAGAGAAAGTGAGAGAAAGAGAGAAAAAAAACGATGAAAGAAGAATGAAAATATGGGAAACGAGTGCGAGAGCTTGGCAAACACGTGCAGAACAAAGCAGAAAACACGGATCATTGAATTATTTTGTAGATGAGGACCCACTGAACGCATGTTGGCCAGTGCCGCCGAGTTGTCACTGATAGACACCCACTCAGCGCGCTGCTGCTAGAAGAATAAGAGGAATTTACAGGATAGCTGCCTGATAGTCTAGGACTACTACCCACGGAGGAGAGGAAAAAGAAACGAAATCGCAAAACAGGCAAAGTTTTTCCCCGTTTGCAGCTAATTTACGAAACAAAAAAAAAACAAAATATATTCTCTAGTAACAAGTAGCAACTCCTAAGAAGATAACACAACAAAAAAAAGAAGAAAATGTCCATTGCAAATGCTAACAGTGACAATTCGTTACGATTGTCTTCGATGATCAGAAAAATTATTATATATAAAAGGAGGAGAGGAAACATATTATCTTTATAACAAAGAAAAGTAACAAAATAAAAGTTAAAAATACACTTTTAAATTACGTCATTGGGCTTGGCGCGATTTTGGAATCCGAAAACCGTGCGAAAAGAATGTGTGAAAGAAAGCTTGCGAGTGAACTGGGTAAGTATAAATATTCAAAACTATACCGTGATTCTATTTTGTGTAACATTTGAGTAAAAAATGTTCAAATTTTGCATCAAAATGCATCTAATGCAGTAGAACAAGAAGTAAAACATGTAAAATTATTATGGAGAAATCGATCAAAGCTCTATTGGTATAGCACAATGATCTCAATAAAATTGCCCCATCACTGAATGCGCTGTTTGTTTTCATGGATTCAATTAAAAAAAAACTGTCAATTTGAATTAAGGGTAAACATTTTTTACAATAAGAACGAAAATGTAGCGATTATTCTGCCAGATAAAGCCACTAAACCCCCAGCCTACTTGATCCATACTGTTGAGCAAAATTTGAACTCTTATTCGAAACAGATCAAGCAAAAATATACGTTCCATGAATTTAAAAAATAATGTAGCTCTCTAGCGCCATCTATGGTGGAAACCAACATTCACAAGCCAACGTTCGGATCCTAGTTAAGCCTTCTTTTGGCGTTGGCAGAGTTACAGGACCACGAACGTTGCACCATTTTTCGATGGAGCTTTTTGAAAATTCCCTATAAATCCAATGACTTTCGTTAATATAAAAATGAGAATCTTCTTAATCGGACCAGTGCATAATAATGAGCTTATAAGTTAAGAAAACTCAAATCTAGAAAGAAAACTTTAAGAAGCGTATATGACATTTTCAACGGAGATTTGTTTCATAACAGTAATATCAAATATTTCATTGTATTTTTTACATAACTCTTCATCCCAAAAAGGTTGAATTGAAACGAAAAATGTACTATATTTTGTAAAGCGTACTTTTCGGATGGCACAAGCTCACTTCTCACATTGACACCAAATGGCGTGCCATTGCGCTGCGCATCTGTTCCTTTGCGCTCGGATTGAACCATCAGCCGACAGTTCCTAAATCCAGATTTATGGTTTAACGCTTGTCCACCTCTTAATTGTGCATTATTTCGCCATAAATTTGCAGTGTAATCTCGTTGCAGCTGCACCGCTGAGCTCGTGCGTAAAAATCAGTGACAACCGCGCCCGAAAATCCCCACGACACGGCCAAGCTGACACGCGTGTCAACCCGGTTCCCGGTTGCGAATAAAAACGCGAGCCATGCACGCGCTTTGCCCAAATGGTTCGAATGGCGGCTCGATGGGAATGCACGCATTCACCACCGCCGAAGAGCTTTATAAAATTTAAAATCAATTACACTCACTGCAATTTTCATCGTATCAATTAATTCATATGACTCCGTCCCTTCACGCAACATTGTGTTGGGTGCGATTGTTTGAAATTTCACCGTCACCAACGCGCAAACCGAGGACCCCCTAGGGTCCAGTGCGGTATATTTTGTATAAGCCCCAGGCCCCATTCTCAGGTGGGTGCATAGCGCCACACCGAGGCTCTTTTTTCTCATTAAACCATAATGACTTTTTCCGCGGCTCCCAGGAACGTCGTCCCGCGTGCCCACGTGCGCACACAATAGAACGATAAATGGGGGTGGCGTGGAGAGAGAGAGAGAGAGAGAGAGAGAGAGAGAGATAAAAAAACACCTACATTAAATGGATTTTCGTTCGCACCACAAATGCCACCGGTGTCATGCATATTTTGACACGTGTTAACCAGGCGTTTGGATGGAGGCGCTTGATGGAATGGCCCACGTGTGGTCGCAGCCTGCTGCGTTTGCCTGCCACGCCGGAAAATAGAGTAACTGTCAAAACTCGCAGGTGTGGTCCCAGGAGCCATAATGTAAACAGCAGATGCATATCTACATTATCGCGTAGCCACCGTGCGGCCCTGGCGGCCTGTCAAAATGCTTCAATATTCATGACAGGCAGGTTTGCTGAGAACGGAAAACGATCGATCGATCGGACTGCTATCGGCCATCGCACGCCGAGGGAGAACCTTTTCACGATGGGCACCACATTTTAAAGACCCACTTCTACGTCGGGTGTTTGAAACATTAATTGCACAATGCTTTTATAGGGCGATGAATTGTGTCTTGTGCGGAACAGGGAAATAGGGTGAACACCAGCGTGAATGAACATGCCCAATACAAAATGGCGCAGATCGAACGTGAATCAATCAAATCGAAAGTAAATGAAGCGTTCGACGTAGGGGTACTAAACGTGATTATCATTCGCTCAGCACGTCATAGCATTTCAAATCCTTCCCGTAGTTAATATTTAATTTACGCCAACGATTTAATGCACACTGCTCGATTTGGTACGGGTTTGGCGAGAAATAATACATCGCACAGCGAAGCGCAAATCAGAAGCAATAACGTAGTTCCTTGAAATGTGAAAAAAAAACCAACGGAAACACTCAACCTGAATGCTGCTAAATGTAGCCCACACCTCCAGGGGACGCTGACACTCGAATAGTAAATGAAGCTCCATTCATATAGCCAGCAATTCACAGCAATCAAAGGTCAGCCTGTTAGGCTGCAGGAATCAACGGAATGAAGCACGTGGAGCAACAAAAAAGAAATCCACCCAACGAAGGGCCGAGCGAAGTAGGGAGCTGCATAGATTTCGCTATCCATAAAAGTAATCACCTTCTTCATCTTATTCACATTTCATTCGTCTTGTGCCCTAGGCAGGCGCAGCTGCAGCACAATGGCCAGCAGCAATGGATTAACGGTGATCTATGCGCACAATAAATTTGCCTCGGAATTAATTACAGTAAAACTTAAAATAATTAATTGTTGATCTTTCGCCTCCGGGCGCCTGTGCCATTGCGCTTAAAGCGAATCCACCGGTAAGAATAAAAGACGAGCCCCTCGGTGTGAGAAGGCGGCGTGTGGCTCTTGCAGGTCTAAAGAAGTGGTGCAAGGAAGGATTTTAGAAGAATTTTTCCTCATGAAATACGGCATCAAATAAACCCGGTCGGTACCGTATGCAATTGTTCGTGCTTGGTGTTTAATTGTTGAGCGGCACAATCCGCCGTGAGTCAAAAAGAAAAAAAAACTAAGGCAGGAAAATTCAACTCAATTCATTTGGAAATTAAATTGCATTCCCAGCCCCATGAATTGGGGATCATTTGCAAGGGTGACCATTTGAGTGGGTTTAGTTTTAAACATGCATACGGTTGCTGTTAGTGCTCTAGAACTCGATTTGTACATTTGTAGAGGTATATAATTTCTCGCAATGATGAAGACATGCACTTTTGTAATACCAGAACCTCAAAGCGCACGGTTTTTTACCCTCACATAAACCATGTGGAGTAATCACCGACTGTTCCCCCCAAAACAAAAAAAAACAAAGACCTCAGAGTTTGAGAGCCATTTCTCGCTGGTCACCCATTCGAGCGCTTTCTTTTCCAAGTCCGTGTCACATTGTTTCCTGCAAAGGATGCACAGTTGCTCGGTGGCACCAAAATAATCCATTAAGCAGCGTATTTACTTCGCTCGTAACAAAATCCAAACTTTACCCCCCATTCGCTCGTCCGGGTACACCAGAACTTGCATCGCCGGACGTTCGAAAGGGGTTTTCGCATGTGAAGACGGCCATCCCACTGGCCAATGCAGGAGATACTGTCATCCGGCCGGGGTTTCAACACTGCCCGAGCCACCGAAAAGCCCTCGAGCCCTACGAAACCCACGCCCGGGTGGGAAGACGCTGTTTATTTTACACTGAAAGAGAGAGTCAAAATGACATTTTCATTAAACCATCTCAACCCGACCCCGCTGCGGCTGGTCCGATCGGGTGGCAAACAAAGCGCTGGCCAAAACCGGCGGATTGCCTGATGTCCCGAACTCGAACCCGAACGGCGCTGATGACCCGCCCGGGTGGTGCTGTTTTTCTACCGAAAGACTAATGAAAACATTGTCGATTGTGTTTTTCTGGAAATAATTGGATTTTTCGGCACGACACCGGACGACGGACACAAACGATGAGTAAATATGCGAACGTGTGTGCAGCTGGTGTGCTGGGTGGCCAGTTCCGGTGAACATCCGGTGGTTTCCGATGCAACCAAAAGTCCCAAATCCCAGTCCCCATTGGCAGGTAGTAGCGGGCGAGCAGCAAAAGAACAGCGAGGGGACGGCTAATGTGTGTGCCCGATTTCTAACAAGATACATGCTCGAGATTTTAGCGAAACGACTTCCATCCGGCTCCTGCCGGTCGAACCATGGTGGTTCCATTTCACCAAACCCGGTCACCGGCCGTGCGAAGACGAAGATCAACTGCGACATGGCCGTTGGACTTGGACAGCTAAATTGTGTAGTTACTGCTTTATTGGTCCCAAAAGAAAATGTCTTCGTCGTCGATCGTCCAGGCCCTTCTGGGGCAGTCCAGCTTACAGCGTTGGCCGCTTCCTGTAACGAATGATAACGATAAGAACTGACGGAAACCACTTAATCTCGGGTTCTTCGGGACGGGACTTCATCTTTGCGAATTTTGGATACCGCGAGTCGGATTAGAACCGGCAGCTGACAAACTCAACGGGAAGGAACTTTCGCAATTGCACGCTTTTGTTCCGGGGGCCGTATGTTGGAGACATTGGCAATGCATGCGAACGGGCGCGTCCTACCAGTGATCGAACTACAAAGTTTTTAGTCATCGTCCCACGCTGCTCGGCGAGGAAATATCGTCCACCCCAAAAGCCCTTACTGAGCGTATCGCATGTGCGTGCAACGGTTAGCTTTTGCGTGTGTTCGAAAGGGGGCTCGGAAGCGTGCGGTTTTTGCGTGGAAATTTTCTAGATTTATTAGCATGCCAGACATACGGGTACGGAA
The DNA here is from genome assembly GCF_943737925.1 of Anopheles nili. Taxonomy (NCBI): domain Eukaryota; kingdom Metazoa; phylum Arthropoda; class Insecta; order Diptera; family Culicidae; genus Anopheles; species Anopheles nili. The sequence continues at coordinate 43,305,844 of NC_071292.1, forward strand.
TATTTTGGTTTACTACAAAGTGTTCAACACGAAAATTATTGCACTATTCTTTTGCTGGAAACGGAGATTCTTTATCACATGTTCATGTGCTTTTTAAAAAAAAGAAAGCTGTTATTCGTTATCACATTATTCGAATTACCTATATTGATCGAATGCAATTTCTTTCGTGGCTTATTTCACAAATAATCCGATATAATGAAATCAATAACCCGAACACAGCTATAAGGACACAAATATGAATCTTTACTAATATTTGTTTCTGGAAAATTTCCACTTGGAAGTTAATAATGTCAAATTAGAACATCTCTTGCACTGACTAGGCCAAATATGATGTATTCCTCGAAAAAAGGGTCAATTTCAAAACTCACATATAATACCTAACCTAAAAGTGTAAAAATCACAAAATTTTCTTTTGTTTCTTAAATTTAAAATGAAACCTTAGAGCTTAGCAAAAATTAAAAAAAAAACAGTACTATTACAACTACTATTATTAAAAGCTATAATTCAAATTACTATTATACTACCAATTAAAAACAAATCTAAAATACTTACTTACACATATAAAACAAATTTTCAAAAAGCATTGATGAGGGTTCCTCCTGGGGACAGTAAAATTGAATAACATCTTGCTTAGGAGATACCTAGAATACATTTCTTCCATTCATTACTAACTAGTTTTCTGCTGATAAGCTATTCAAACTTTTTGTAAATAGGGGCAAAGTTTTTGTGTTCTTATAGGTTCTTTTTTCTCTTTTTTCGTTCTTATCTTATGTTAGGGCATAAATATACTTTAAAACGTTTGGCTCAAACACGTGGATTCTAACACGTTATTAAATCGCGAACATAAATGTTCATCAGAAAAAGTTAACCATATAAATAATTGTTTTTGCTTAATTATGAAAATCGAAATAGTCGAACCTTGATGCTTACATTACACTGCATGAATGTAAAAACTGAAAGGAACAAGATTCAAAATAAATTTTAACAAATGTAACAAAAACTAATGCTTGTTTCTTGCTGAAAGACGATCATGTATAAGCACACTCTTTACTGTTTGCAGCCTAAACTGATTTTAAAATCAAGACAACATGACGCTATTGCTTGCTGTTCAAAAACACCCTTTTACATTTTAGCTGCACATGCTTCGTAAAGCCTTTTTCCTTCAATATTATTTTACGACCAACCCGTAAGAGGCTCAACAGAACAATTACTAACATTTTCCATCCCACTTTTCCCGCACGGGTAAGTGCCCTACATGCCTTCGTACCCGCACCAGTCGCGTACGGTGGCAACATCTTCCTCACCAACAAAACCCCCTGGACATCGCCCAAGCCGGCGCGTTTTGGTCAACAAAGTCAAACGAAAGAAATTAACCAATTTGTTCGCGTACGTTCCCCAGGCCCCTGACGTCCGGTCAGGTTGGTCAAGATTACGGAGGCAGTAATAAATTTTCTTATTTCGCCTCACACGAACCAGTTCCGGCGCGGACACGGACACAGCACGCGCGAACCGGCCCCTAGCACACAAGTCGCTCAAATGAACGAAGATTAAAAGTAATGGTTTAATATAATAGCAAAGTTTATACTTAATTACCGCCGGTGGTCACCGGAAAAGCTCTCAGCTGTGGGCTGACCGCACGGAAATCACTGGAATACTTCCTCGTTCTTTTAGTTGTTTTCTTTTTCGCCTCTGTTTTCCGCTTTCACTTCAGCCTTCACAGACTGGAGCGCCAGGATGAGCGGTCGGGTCAATTTGTGAGGTTCTTTATTAAATTTTTGGTTTTATGCCACGCAGAGCATCCGCGGCGTTTACGCTCTGTCATAAGAATGTTATGAAATCGTAAAACACGATAATCAAACATCATAGCCCCTTCAGCCCAGCCCAGCGAGCGAGTGAGCGATTTTTTCGCGCGCTTGCCCGTTTTAATTGATTATTTAATCCATCCGAAAACGCTTCCACCGGTGGTCGGAACCCGCGGGAATCACCAATTAACGGGGGCCATATTGTGTGGGTGGCCACCGTTGCACCGGGTTTTATTTCACCACCGAGCCGAGCTGGCAGAAGCCCATTTCGCTGCGTGACACATCGTCATCGTCAGGCCAACATTTTCTCGAACGAAGACCCGAAGCCACACACACACAAACATGGCGTTCGAGGGCCTCCACCCGCAAGACAAAGGAAAGTAAAACGCAGATGTTCATTATGACTCCATAAAATGGCACGAAATATTAGCTTAAGATATTTTATTCCATCCGCTCTCGAGAACCTCGTCCACGGTGGGAATAGTGACGGGGGCAACTCGGGTTCTTACGGATGCAATTTATCGTCCACGGGCGCAATGTTTGCAACAGACCGAGCAGAACCGGGTGGCTTCTTATCCGTCAAGAAGGGTAGGTGACAGTCGGTGTCGCTCGGAAGCTCCCGGGCAACAAAGTGCATATTCTCTCGGAAAGGGCTCGAAGGATGGCTCGTGCATGAGGCGCTCGATGGATTCGATACGTGTGATGAGTGTGCATTAACTACTAAATACATGTTTTTCTGCAATAAAGGTAAAAATTAAGATTGATAAACATTTGTTGAAATAAAATCCTACTCAAAGAACAACTTAAAACATACAGAAACGCGAGTTCATTTATTCCTATCGACGATTGTATACACCTACTTGTTATAAACTGTAATGAAGAGCTTGTTAAAAAACAAGAATTTATCTGCATCTATTTATATCAAACACATTTTCCATAAAAAGTATCAGTAAGGGTCATATTTCAATATAATTTATTAAGATATATAATTTTATTTTAAGCTTTTGCAACTACAGCCAATTTGAAATGTCCTTCTCTTCTTTTTTTTCTCTTCTTCTTTTTATTATCCTTAAGTAGTGTAACAAATGCTGTCGGTCAAGGCCTACTTAGGCGAGCCTTCTTTGACATGAAATGTTTCCTTGTCGAATACTTGAAGTCAGCAGCAGGCTAAATTATTCGTAAATTAAGCAGATGACAGTCTGCTTCAAGCATCAGCATTGAATGATTCTAAAGGAAAAATCCTTACTCTAGCTCAGCAATGTCGATATAACTATGTCAGCTTAATCATCAGGTTTCCGGTCGTTTATTGCACTGCGTGTGATGTTTTGCTGCAATACTAAGTGGTTTAAGTAGCTAAGCAACTAAATAACCCTTTTAACGTAATCCCCGCTATAAGACCTCACGCTTATCATGATCGTATCAGAAACCAAGATGCACAACCTTACACTCCAGCCACAAAGTTGTACAGGAGGATCGAAGAAGTTGGACTCTCTACCTTGACAAAAAAGATGAATTAAAACAAGAGATGTATAAAGATGCTCTTTCTTTAGACTTTCGTGACTTGCATCCTACTTAAATTCTAACAAATATTTTTTATTATTTGATATGAAATTATATCCTCTATAGCTCCAGAATATAACACATCCTGTATTGCAGCTACTAATGTCTCCATTACTAAAAGTACGCACCTCGCTATAGTCCAGCATCTCTCGTTAAATAGAAACCCATTGGTTGGTTTAGTTGTGCATCTTTTCGCAATGAATAAATTCCTACAGTAAAACAACATCGAAAGCAATAACGCTCTGGCAAGAACTACACCGAATCGATCATCCATCGAATGTATCGCCCGTCTTTCACGAAACTAATCGCGCCCCCTCCGATCGCAAGATCACAACTACGAAATAATACGCCCAATACGCACGAATTCAAATCATTCGACAGTTTATCAAAGATTATTCCCGCCAAACGGCACAAACATAAAATCCATCACATTCAATTTCCCATTAGCCACCGGGGCCTAAAGCGAACCCCACGATGAATTATGGCCCTCGCCGCGCAAGCTGATCAAAATGAAGCTCACGCTCAACTCCCGGCCTGTGTGTCAGTGCTACTGCATCCGGTTCCACCAACCAGCCAACCGGCTCAACATGTGTCACACAGTCCGCCTCCCTTCCCATCCAAAAAGGCCAAACTTCCCGACACTTCCCGACGGTTCCAAACACACATCACCCGAAAAACGGTCGTGCGTGTCGAAAATCGTTCAATGAAGCCTCCACAAATTGCCTCCATCACTTAGCATTTTATCGGTTATCCTGTTGTCGGAGCCATTTCCACTTCCGGCTTCCGGTTTTCGTACGCCACGCCCGATCCAGACGCGCGTGATACTTCCTTCGATTCCAACGGTTTTGCTCTGGCACGCTTTGGCCCCGTTTGCTCAGCATCCTACCGAACGCTTGAGCTCGCACTCGAAAGCTCATTATAATTTCAAACGCCTACGTATCCGCCCTTCCGAAAGATGGCACCACTCCAAAATACGCCTCCCCAGCGAGGAAGTACTTTCGCTGGCAATCCGGCGACCCGGAACAGAACGGCGAGCCCTTCACGGATCGCCAATCGTTCGGTGCCAGTGATTTGGTGGGTTGAGAGAAAGCAAGAGAGAGAGAGAGAGAGAGAAAAAAAATCACCCCATCCCGAATGGGAGGAAAAGGCGATGGAATATAAAAATTTTTCCAATTATTATTCTGTCCCAGCATTCGGAAAGACATATGTTTCTGTGCAGCCTGGTGGTGGCGTGCCGTAGCGAACCCTCGTACCTCGAACGTGGAAATCTCGGGAAAATTTGGTTCCATCTCCCTTAGCGGTGTGGCACCTATCGTTTGAATCCTCAAGCGCAACATACGCCCGCCGAGTGCATTGGGGGGAGTGGCTGCTGCACGTTAGCGAGTTTGCTGGTTCACTTCAGCGTGTGAAGCATCGGAACGGATATTGTCGGCCGGACCTGTTGAACGTGAGCGAACGGAGTGGTTTTGATTTCTCCCTTTTCGAATTTTTAATTCGTGCCCTCGTCGCAGTTCGTCCTTTTGGGATCGTTCTCGCTAAAACCATCATATTTCTCGTTCGCTAAACGTACACCAAGGTGAGGAATCCTTTTGATCAATCCTCCTCATTTGATGCCATCGAGATTTGTGCCTCAAACGCTGCAGCACCACAAAAGCTCATCACCTGTGTTTAATCACGCTCGATGGACACAAAACTAGCCTATCAAACGATTTCTCCCTCACCCGATCGGGTATGATTTATGATGTGACGAGGTCCTTTTTTTTCGCGTTCCATTCGTCACCGTACCACTTGTTGAAACAGCCAGCCAGCGTTCGTTCTCGACCAGCAGTTTTGTTTGATTTGCCAGCCCATCCCCTACAAAAAGGCACCTGTTTTTTCGACCGGTAATATATACACTCCACCAAACAAATTACGGAAATAATCAAATAACTGTTATGCCGTAGCAATTTGGCGTTCAATTTGTAGTGCCCCCGCGTGGAACGGAAAAGGAAATTTCACGCTACCAGCCGGTACCATGTTTCACACCTGCGAGCGTGCGTGCGTGTCGAAGCGTTGGGTGGGTGGAAAAAAGGCACACACAGACACACACACGAAAAACCCTACACGCCGATGGGTTTGGGGCACGCGAGTAAGGGCGTCGTAAAATGGCGGCAAAAGAAATTCGATTATAACGCATTTTATTGGTTGCGCTAATCGGTACCGGGAGCGTTCGAACAGTTTCGGAACGGTTGCACGTTTAAGTTAAACATTAAACAGCCGCATAGCTTGAAGTCCCAGCTTGAAACTGGAGCGCACTGGTGCCGGAAATGCAGAAATCTGCGGGAGTAAAGTGCATTTTGGATCGGTAGCTATCGCTTTATAGTTTATGTCTAACGCATCGTAAAGCCGTCAAATGCATTGCTCATCGTACAGTTCCTTTAAAGATGCACATTTTCGTTTCATCGTTCTTTCACTGCATACTAATTTCAATACGAAACTATTTTAAAACATCTTTAGACTGTACTACACTTAACTCAATACTATCTAAATAATCTAAATCCGCTCACATGTTCATTGAAACATCCAAAATATAAAGCATTATCATTTGAGGGAAACAAAACTCCTCCAAATGCAATGGAAATAAAGGCACGTTGCACCGAACGGCTTGCACGTTTTTCGATCGATAACTGACAATGGCACCATTTCACCACCAAATGGATACTTGAAATAAAAAGAACACGCTTTAAAATTATCAAATCGTACGCCAATTACCCGCCAACTCCACACAATCCACGCGCAGCACGAACCAACCATAACGCGGATGGAATGAATTTGAGCTCATAATGTATTGGCGCGGTTTATGCCGGGAGCAATTTTCAATCAACACTCTAATGATGAACGAAAAGACCACCGGACCAGTACGGTGCGAGAATGTCGATTTTCCGCGCTGGGTTGCAATTTTCCGCAAGCGCCAAAGATCAACCACCACCACTCGATCGCAAGTTTGTACCACCCAGAATCGTGGCTGTGGCAACGATGGCACGGAAAACGGGAAGCTTAAAACGAAATGGGGAAATATATTGCCAATGAACGTACAAATGGTGCTGCTGCTTCTGCTGCTGGTGCTGTAACGTCAGTTGCATACAAACGCTTCATTAGACGTTGCGGCTGGGCAGAATGCGCCCTTTTGTTTACCGTGCCATTGGGAGGTGATGGCTTGTGCTAGGGATTGTTGCCGGTGCATCTGCTACCTATCTGCACAGCATAATCAAATGGAACCAGCACTTTAAGATGCTTCGCTGTGTAAAAAGAAGGGCTTACGCGCAACGTTACAACGGCGATGGCGATCAATTAATGCATGTTGAGAGCGTTTAAAGTGCCGGCGAAATTGTGCAGATGGCATTACGTTCAAATCGCATATTTTTGGACAAAATTAAGCCAATTTATTCGGTGCTTACTATTTCTCTACGTGAAAACTATTTGAGGGCTAGAAAAACACACATTAGTATCAGCTTTAAATAAGGACTGAGGCTCCTCTGTACGCAAAACTAACGAGCTAGTTTCGGGAAAACTTCAAATCATATGAAGCCCTCAACGTTGGCTCATGTTTTTGATAGTCAGTGATGTTTCCTGGGAGGCCATCGCTATAATTTTGGATAGCCACCGCCGTACATGACTTTAAAATTGTTATTTCTCCCGTATAATATTAAAATGTTAAAATGAAAACTCTCACGTGCAAATGCTTTGGTGATTATGAGATATTATCTTTTTTGAAGCCTATCTTGTAGTTGATTTTCGATTTTTTTAGCATAAATAGATTGTATAAGCGTATTTATAGAATGCATTTTCTTTACCTCTATCTCTTTCACTTTAAGCTTCAAGCTACTGTTGTGTGAGTGAGACGGATAAAGATGCATCTAGAAAAAAATTTGTTGAAACAAAGGATTTTAACGACATTTTAAACAAACTTGTTTGAAAATTGTAAACTCTTTTGCACATAATGATTTTTTTTTAAAAAGGTGCAATTGTACTAAATTGGATATATTAGAAGTAGCTTCTCTAGAAGACATTTGACACTAGTACCACCGGCCTAGTCACTTTGGCTTGATTCGGAGAGAAAAACAAAAAAACGTTTGTCAAAGTGTCAACAAAGCAGGCCTTGACCGTTAACGGTTGTTGAGCCATCTTCGAATAAGAAGAAGGAAACTGTTTCATTTCCACTATAAAAGATATTTCGCACACACTCTGAAGCTTTGGTAATGATTTTCTCTTCTGGACCAGGTTAATCCTTCCTGTGCAAATTATGTTTAACCTTTTCGCACTAAAAATCGCCACACGACCACGCCAACTTTGATGCATTAAAGCACGCGTGCCCTTCAAGTCAGCGCCCGCGTTGGTGATGATTTTTCACATTCAACTTCTCTCTCTCTCTCTCTCTCCCTCTCTCTCTCTCTCACTCAAGCGGTGCATCTCGCGAAGGGAGCCACCGGGCAGCCAAATTCAATAACGGACAGGTTCATATTTTACCCAACGCCGGGAGCGCCCGTAATTAAATTCGCATCACGCCGAAACTGGCCGCTCGAAAACGGCGAAACAAATTATTACCACTCATCTCGCACGCGCTCCTGTGCAGGATATATTCTGCTTCGTTGCGGTGTGATTTTGCAGCACGTAAATTTTTCCCTTGCAAAATAACTCATCACACAAATTGCCATTTATTCGAAACAATCTCACTCAATTTCCGGCCCACTGGTACGGCCCTATCACCCGTCAGGCGCCCACTACTCGATGCATCATCGGCGTGGGCGAAGCGCAGGACGGAGTTTTGTATGCACAACCGAGGCAATGCTTCCGAAACATATCTCATTAGTCGTTCATATCTTCCGCAGCAAACAGGAAGTCAGTTCAAATAAGTTTTAATTGTGTTACCGGTAAACATGGCGTCGAATACTTTCTACACGGTGGCTCGATTCGTATTCGCACAACATCGACCCGGCTCGGACCCCGGCGATGTCCTTTTCTATCGTCTCTCTCTTTCTCTCATCATCTCTCTCTCTCCTTTGGCACATGCAGCAAATCGTGGCGGTGATGATGCTTCGCAAATATAATATGAGTGCTGTGCGGATAGATGAGGCGTTTCGAGTAAGTATCATGCAAAAAGAGCACCGTGGCGTAAATTTACACAGGAAGCGCACCAGAACACCGGGCCACCGTGTGTATAGAAACTCGGGCGAAACATTGTTTAAAAATTGTTGTTTATACGTGCCGTGCTGTAACTGGGAACGCTATATTTACCTCGAAACGCAGCTCTACATCATGCTAACAAACGCGCTGTATGCACTATTCGCGAGAAAAACACACTCCGTGACGAGGAAAAATGGGTAGCACATCACGTACGGTTGAGCAGTTAGTAGATTCATAGACTCGATGTCCTTAAAAGGCTCATGAATGTGAATTAAAATGATTGTACGTTTGTATAGTTATCATTGCATGTTTGTGTTGTAATGCAAATAGACGAGAAAATCACTACTTTCCAGATTATGATGTACAAATTTGTCTTCTTCTTTATAGAAAAAAAATCCAAAATAACTTATCAATTATTTCATTTGAAATTAACAGTAAACTACTTGAAAAAACATATTCTAACGACAAAACATGGAGAGCACATCACGTACGGTTGAGCAAATAGTAGGTTTATAGACTTGATGTTCTTAAACATTTACGTTCGTAAATGTGAATTAAAACGACTGGACTTTTGTATAGTTATCATTTAATGTTTGCTTTGTAATGCATAAAGACAGGAAAATTTATGCTTTGAAAACTATGGCATGGAAATTTGCCTGTTTATAACAGAGAAAAACATCCAACATAGAATATGATTTTTTTGAATTAAAATCAACAATGCACTACTTGTGAAAAACTCATTTTAACAAGGAAAAATGGAGAACATGTGTAAAAGCAGTCTCGTATGTCAAAGTATTTGGTAGATCTGAAAAACTTTATTCCTTTCTTTGGTTCAAAAATGTGTAAAACATAAGTAAAACGGCTGAACTGATGGACTGTTATCATTTCATGTTTGTTTTATACCGCTGGCAAAGACAGACATAGACGGGAAAATAATAATTTGCATATTATGACAATGAAATTTGTCTTTTCATGGCAAAAAAACATCCAATATTCGCAATTCATTAGATTGATTGAAATTAAATTTAAATAAATGCTTTTTAAATGCTTCAATCTAACATTGTAATTGACAAGTATGTTAATAACCTACATCCTACATCCCGTTTGGTATCTTTTAACAAGTTTGTACATTTTCTTATCATTTAGATTTTAACACCATTTCGCGCCAACTAGTATTCAACAAATTAACGATAAATTTAATACAACACCCCTTATCGTAGCTACTAAAAATCCGCACAAAAAGTACCATTTGATCTTCGGTTCAAATCGAATGCCCTGTTCCAAAAACGACACTAGCTCGATCCATCTAAAGTGCATCCATCCACGTGTAGAAAACGGCGCTAGTGAACGATGGATTGATGAACCAAAATCTACCACCCACCATTCGAGTGCAGTGCATCATCCGCTTGCAACTCTTAAAGTTCGCCACCCAGCCGAGGGCCATTGGCTGCAGCACACCAGGCTGCCGAAAAGTATCCATCCCATCCAGGCCTGGAAAATGGGAAAATATCGTCACCATCACCACCATCGTCAAACCAACCCGAGTGCACTGTGCACGAAATCGGCACTTCAGTGTGCTACGCTGCGTTTTACGTTACTTGCGCCAAAATTTATAACCTCACTTTATAACCCGCCGGGCAGGAAGAGAGCAAAAGTTTCCACTACCACGGATCACTCCGAAAGGGTCTTCGTATCTCGTTATATTTTTATAGATTGTACACACACACACACCCGTCCACGGTCTCATCCACCAGATCCAGATCCTGCTGGAAAACGCGGCTTGAAATGAACCATTTAGACGGTGGGCGTCTTTGCGCGTACGGAAGCATTTACTTCGAGCGTTTGCATGAAGGACTGCACCCAGGTCTGGGGGGACTATAGTTTCCCTGGGCATAAAACTTCACTAAAGCACCGGTGCCGGTAAGTGCGACTCCGCGACAAATTAAACACAAACAGTACGGACGGCGGTGTGCCGAATTACGGCTCAACGGGGTAACGATGGCTTTTGCAAGCTTCAATTTGCATCTGGCTTCTTTCTATTGCTTTGGGGGTCTTTTTGCAGTGTGCTTAAAATTTAAAACCGAGCTCTACTATCCTTGTATTGGAACATGGGAAGGCAATTTCACGTCAAGAACGCAATCGCTTCAGCAAATAAGAAAAAAATCAATTGTAAATCTGCATTACTAAAATCAAGCTCAGTTTTAAGCAAAATGAAACATTCAAACGCATCTTTATTTGACTTTTAATTTTTGTTTAAATGAAGTATGTATTTTTGCTTTATTTTTTATGCTTTTACGTGAGATAGTTTTGCGATTTTTTCCCATGTAAATAATTTTAGATTCAACTGTTTGAAAATGTACCTTTTGAAAATATTTGCATGCATCTCTTTCTCTATCTTTCTTTCTGTTTTTCTTCCTCTCTATCTCTCTCTTTCTCACTCTGTTCATATGGTTTGCTACGCTCCAGGGCAACTATCATGCATTTTGCAACATGAAAACATAAACAGACTCTCTCCCCCATTGGTGGTTTTTATGCGTTCCGTACGAGGCGACTGTCTGCCTGAATTCTTCTGCCCTTCGGAATGGTTAAGCCCTTCGAACTCAAGTGCAGCAAACCGAACTGCTGTTGCCTCCTCGAGGGCCGGATCCCTCCGCGGGACGGATAAGCGAAGAATATTCATTGTGAAATGACGCTGACATGAAACCGAACCAGACCGAGAAATGATCACTCCAGCGTCAGCGAACATCAACGTCAGGAAAGCGATATTTTGGTGCTCGCATAAAATCTCGAGATCCGCAGTTTCACGTTTCCCCGTTTTGTGACACTCGGTGCCGACTCGGTTGGGGAGTATTATGGTCCGATTTCGGTCCTATTTTCCTTCTTTCTTTTTTTGGCCACTCCACCACTTCCCAAGCAGTAAAGACGTCCCCCGTTCCCGGCTAGGCATCCTCGTTGGCGTCCATGGACTGTCTCTAACCTGCCGTCAGGAACAGATATTTCAACTTCAACCACGTACGACGGTGATTTTGGCACCACAAACATGCCCACCGTCGTCTCGCCGCGAGGAATTTGTGGTGAATTTTGGCTCACTCGTCTCAACAAAGGCAAAGAAGAAGCCGCCGGTAAGCACAGTAAGCCAGTCGCCGCCCCGATAAAGATGTGGGTTAGGTTTGCGATCGAAAGCGCACATAAAAGTTACAATGCATTTTCGGTAGCGCGAGTGTCACTTGCTTACAACGCAGCGCATGATAAACATTCCTGCAGCAGTACCGTCGAAGACAAAGAGAACCGGAAGCCGACGTACGATGGTGGGAAATTCCAGCATGAGCGGTGGTGGAGATGGAGAAAAAAAAAATCATTCACAACTAACATCACTTCATGGGATGCATTCCGAGAGAGCCAATCTTATTTTGCATATGCACAACTATCAGAAAACTTATGAAAAATAATGAAGCAGTAAGGATAGTCATTCCTCACGTGGAAGAAATACATTCTTCTTGTTATTATTATTATTATTTATTTAAGGACGGACAGGCCGTGTGTAGAAATACATTCTTCTTGCATTTAACAAATAAATTTTCGTAAATAAAACATTAACATGCGATAGTAGTGGTATTTTTCTTGCTTCTATTTTTTAACACCTTGCACCGGCTCTATTTCTTAACGGTCTACGTTTGCGATGCATTTTTGGCTTTCTTTGCGTTCATTAGTATTTCTGTTTGGTCATAAATGTGATAAGTGGGAATAATAGCTGTTTTAAATGTTCAAAAATTGCATTTTAAAATGAAGCGTTTTTGCCGTAACCCAAAAATGGGTGACATGGCATTCTAGCAAATTTTCCGTCAGTCACTTTTTGACTGACATGGCAGGCAAGGTGTTAATGAGGGAGAAATATAGCCTTCTATGATGTAATTACTTCAAGTTCAGCTAACAAGGATGGTTGGCCTACTACTCTATTTCGAACACTTTTTGTTGAAATCTTAAATCATTGTTAATGTTATTGATTTTAGGACGGCATGGCCGTATTTAGATTCGAATAATTATTTGTAAGCTGAAAGGCATTTCCTCCGAACAGCCGCTGAGAACCTTATCTCGGGCTGACTAGATTAATCTACAATCATTCGTAAATCTATAATTGATACGCAAAATGGTGGCTACTCCCAGCACGGTATTACTTAACACTAGTGAGTTGTAGATGAAATTATACCGTTAAAATATTTAAAAGCAGTTGCTAGATGCAAACGAATGCATAGCTTCCTTTAGAGCAAATCATCACGTTAAATGTAAAATTCTTAAAAATGGCTTTGGAAAAAAACTATTTTATGTCTTCTAACATAACCTGACGAAAACTCTCCTTTTTTGGAGCTATAAGAAGTCAGTATACTTGCTCTTTCTTAGAGCATCGTTTAATTTTTGCACTACATGGAAGTAATGTAGCACCTTTACGTAACGACGCACTTTATATGCCAATATTCTTTAATGAACGAACCCATACGTTCATCTCAGATGTTCGGTAATAGCGTCCGTTCCGTGAAATCCCTCAATTTCGCCCTCCAAAAAACGAACATTCCACTTTCCCAGCGGCTTGCGAAAACTACACAAACTACGCGAAAACACGACCCTTTTTAATGTTTTCCGCTACACTCCTCGTGCTCCTCGTTGCAGCCTTGCCACGCCCGTAGCGGTCCTCGTAGTGCTCCCGAACAGAGGCTCTCACCCTTTTCCATGAAGCGACGAGAGCATTATTAATTGCACCATCATGAATAGGCGTTATGCCGAGGAAAAACTAACATATGCTGCGCCAAACAAGCACCCACCCATGTACGGCGTATGTGGCTGGCAACCATGGCAACGAGACTAGACCACAGCCTGCCGCGAACGAGAACAAACTTACATGAATCATTCTGTGCCCCGTTACCGAGCTTACGAAGTATCTCATTACATATCGGGTTTCACCATGGCGCCGGCAGGCGAACAGAACTATACCGCGCAAGATGCTTCCAACAACTATCATTTGCCCGGACCCATTTTTCGTACTTAAGCGCGTGGAAATGCGCCGAGTCAGGCTGCGGGAAAACGAGGACCTTTTTTTTCATTTTATTTTTGCTTTCATTTTCTTTACACCCTTTACGTCTTGGGGGCGGGTTTCACAGACTGAGCGGCCAAAGACGATCACCTATTAAAGCAACAAATTACCTTGTAAGTCAATTTAACGTATAACAAGTGAGGCTGCCTTTCGCGTGGAAAATCAGCACCCTTGCACATACACACGTGTCCTCTTTCCCGGTGAGCAAACAACGCCGCACGTCGCAACCAAACAATCTATAACATACTTGATAGTATCATTGGCTTACGAGCACAGGACAGGGCGGACATTGTGCCGGCCCTTTTCCACGCAACCACACACAAACACACACACACACACACACAATGCCACGAGCGGGAACTCTCAATCGAGAGCCGGTCGTGCAGGTCGCGGGGAGACGGAGTAATTAATGTTTTCGATGGCAGCCATGGTTGGGAGCTAAATTTTCATTTCATTCTGTTTGCGCTCACGTTTCCGCTCGAGCGGCCACTTTGATGCGGCCAAGTCATGCAAAAGGATGCTTAAGGGGATGCTTCTTAGCTCCGCTTAATACGCGCCCGCTTGCATGACCGGCTGTTGGGAAATGGCGCTGAATATGATGACAAAACCGCAATGATACCCGGTCGGTTGTGTTTCGCGTCTTAATTCGTGGCGATCACTTCATCGCAATTACGGCGCTGCGTGGAGTCTAATTAGCTCGAAAACCATCTGCGACGTTCGTAAAATGATGCAAGGGCCTTAAATAGAGCACAAAAAAAAACAATCCTTGATTAATGCAAGCGAGGCAGTAAATCCATCCGCAAGTGACAAACATATTCCCATGCACTGTAAAGAATAGTGGTCTAGTAGCAAGAAGCGATTTGTATTAATTTATGTATGATTCGATGCACCATCTGTGATCGGTGAGCAAAATTCACCTGCAAAATCATCACCCCCGCAAAAGCGCCCAAAGACAATGCCGGCATAATTAGCCCACCCCGGGTAGCACTCTTCATTACGGACGAAATTCAATTGCAATCAATCGACAAGTAGTTATCCATTCGAACCAACTTTCCCGGCCGATATGGTATGGCGATATTAAATTCCGAATTTTCTTCGCCCGCGCAGATCGCCCCACCAACCCAAAACGGCCACTTCCATTATTCATTCGCTGCGCACCAGCACCGTTCGCCTTTTCACTTGGCGGATATGAATTAATTTGGTAGCAATTAAACTTTTCCCACTCGAGAACCGTCCCCTCCGCTGGGAAACGGTTGGTCCCGGCGTCTCCGAAGCCCGAGACAGTGCCGCTCCCAGCCGGAGAGGTGAAAATAAATGATCTCGGGGAAAATTTTGGTGGGCAACGGGAAAAAGTTAGTCCATCGGCGGGAATTGGCGACCCAAGCTCACGCTCAGTCACGCTGCACATTAGTCAGATTTCGACCACATCAATGAATTTTGAAATCGCTGTTTTTCCCACCCGCCGAAAAGTCGCGCTCTGCAAAACTGCAATAAAACCAGTTGAATGTAAAAGGGGGTACCGACACAAGAGTAAAAAAAACGTGACATCCGTTGGCGTTTGGTGCAATTGGTGGGCTTCGTGCTTTGTTCGCAAAAGTTGGGCAACCTTTTTTGGGCAATTTAGGCGAGTGGCACGAAAGAAAGCGATGAATGGCAAGCAGAATAGAGAACAAATAAATAGTTCGCCACTACAAAACCATAATCTAATTGCGCCTGGCTCGAATATTAGATCATTTTGTGCGAGTCGAGCCGGAGCAAAACCCAAAACAGACAACTTTGCGATTTTCATAAACCACAGCCAGGCACGGTGTCGTATCCTGCTGGTGCCACCAAAAAAAGCAAGGACTCCAAACCGACGGGGCCCGTGGTCGTCTGCGTGGCTGTGTTTTATTATATCACACGCTCAAGACGCTCTCAGCTAAATTAAAATTTAACTCAATTACTCGTCAACGGGCCGGGCCACAGTCGTATGATGATGTGCCTTGAAGGAAAAAAAACCGTAGCTTTAACACCCTCGAGAAACTGCTGCCTGCCGAATCAAAGCTTCCGAACTTTTTCTCCAGTTTCTTTTCCAATTCGGTTTTACTTATCACCTCCCACTTGTTACCCCCCAAACAAAAAAACCACCCAGTTTCGGTACGGAGCGATAATTTGATTATTTTCCAACAACCGACTTGTCTCGCTGACAATGCTGGCCCGTTCCAACGAAACTAGCCAAAAAAGGAGTTCGAAGCGAGGGCGAACGGAACGGAACTTGGCTTTCCGAAGCATTATGCATGCAACGAAATGTTTAATTATGTTCGCAAATTTGCAACAAGCCAAGCGAGACAGCGAACCAGACCCCATGGACCCATGGATGAAATGGTATGTTTTTAAGGACTACAAAGCCACGCCGGGAGTCCTCAGGACGCACACAACAGCACATCACCTTCATCTGTTCGCTCGAGGGACGCGTTTAGTTTTAGAACGTCGTGGGAATCGAAATAGGGCGGAAAAAAAAGAGAGAAAGAGCCCGTGGGATTAATGATAAGATGCCACCCAAACCACACAGCCGCTGGCGTCAGCGGCTTCCGGGTTAAGCGACGGTATTACAATATCAGCTCGCAATTTATTGCGCTACCGATGGGATCGAGCACGGTGAAGCCTATAATTCCATCACTTTCCACACAGATTGCGTTCCATCTCGACCTCCACCCACCGACAGTCGAGTGACTGTCTGTTTTTCCTGCCCGAGAAAGGGACGGCCTGCTGGCATTTTGCTGGCTCACCTTTCCGGGACTCTCTGGGCCCTGGCGATCCGCCCAGGACCCGGTTGGATAGAAGACACATTATTTTGTTTGTAATAGGCGGGCTTTCAAAGAATTATGATATGGATGAAATATTTATGAGGCTGGGCATCAGCCTTCGTTTCAGTTATAGTTTTCCTGAGAGTTTTGTCATGTGGCGGCCCCTTATCGGCGGAAGGTTGGAAACGTCTCCATTGTAAATGTGATCAAAAATATGCAACTCCATTCAACTGGGTGGAGCCGGGGTGAATGTATGCGGTTTATTAGACCGTGCTTATTTACTTGATTAACTTCCCAATACGAGGCGGACACTCGCAAAGACCCGCGGCGAGATGGGGGCTTTTACCGAACGGGCATGAATTATTTCATCATCCGCATCAAACGCATCTCATTTCGGTTCAATTCATCACCAAAGCGATCGAGTCCATGCTATCAGAGCACTTTGCAATGGAAATGTCCACCGCCGGTGGACTCGTACTAAAGTTCCCATGGGATCAGTTTACTCGCTCGCACTAAGACACCGGCTAAGGGCAGCAATCGCATCGTTTGTGACTGAAAGTCTGTTGCGCTTCGTTCGTGCAAATAATAACCACCATTTTGTGGCCACATTCTCGCACGAACTGGCTTCCGCAGGCGGAACTGTCGATTTGGAATCGCGTGCGAAAGGGCTCGTTCCGCGTGAAAACAATTTCTTACGCGGCCCGACAGCCCCCATTTATTTATGGCACACCAAGACACAAACCCACCGTTTGCGAGTTCCAACGAGGCGCAACAGTCGGCTGCAGAGAAAAAATCAACCAGAAGGGGCCCGGCTGTCGACAGGACCTTCGCAAGGACCTTCACCACTCAAACGCATCAAACCGGTGCCATAAATCGAGCGAATAAAAACTTCCAACATCGGGGCCACAATGAACCAATGCGCCAATAATTAAGTCTGCCTCGAACCGGCCAAGCGAGTGCTTCCGGGTGTGACAGAGAGAGAGAGAGAGAGAGTCCTTCTTCGCTTGCCGGAAGGATTTAGAGCGCCCTCTCGTACGCTTTCGCGGAATGATTTGTGCTATCGATATTAAGATATAGCGCGCCGATAGCGCAGCTAAAATGAGCCAATAAATTGCTTTCGTCGTCGTCGTCGTCGTCGTCCACGCCGGCTCAACAGAAAGTCATTCTGGAAACGATTAGATAAACTGTCGGAGAAAGGAGCGAGAGAGAGAGAGAAAAAAGAACCCATCAACTTCTCGTGCTTCTTGAGCACGGACACGGACGGGGCACCTTAAACGTTCAACATGTTCTTGCCGGTTGTGTGAACGAATGGCGAACGAAAACACCCCCTAAACGGTCCACGGTGGTCACTTAATCACGTTAGCTCAAAACGGACCCCATTTATCTGCGAATACCAAAGGGAATCCATTAATGGGGTGATACGCCACAATGCCGGAACCGCAACCGTCAAAACACACGAAAGATTGTCTCACAGTTCCTGAGGGCCGTAAACGCGGGCGGGCAGTAAGTGACTCTTATTTTTCGGTCGATATTTATTTCCTTATCACTCGCACATGTGTACACACGCTCGTACGCGCGTCCGATAGGCGGTTTTCCTCGCAGGTGAACACGCGTTGCGTGCCGAGCGAAAGTGTATGAATGAGTTAATATTTTATAAGGAAAAAAAACTAGGACGGTAACGGAAACGCTCGAGCAAGACGCCAGTTTTCCCGAACGCTGGAGTGATGATAATAATTACACTCGAAATGTTAACGATATTTTTTGCCTCTCCCCGAGGCACCCGGGGAAAAGGTGACGGTGAAAAATCGTCCTCCCGAGGCCTTTGTGTTTGGCTAAAGGGATGTGACAAGTGGCACCGTGCGCTCGAGTTGTCAGCTTCAATTTGTTGCTCGGGTGTAGCCATGCGGAACGGTTTGTGGTGCACATGGTTTGGGAATAAAAATTATCTACCTTTTGCAGCGAATGGCGCTTACATCCGACAAATCATCTTATCAACTAATACGCGAGCCGTTTCCGAGTGGATTAAAATGACGATTCATTTTCGCTCCAAAACAAGCAAACCCGCTGTCCGTTTGCACAAAATTGAACAGAATTTTGCCCACTGCTGCTGTTTGGATTCGTGGAAAACGTGTCCACAAGCCGGAATTTAAACATTCGTTGATTAATTTCTTATGCCCCGTGCCACGCAACATTCTAATCAGCGCTGTGTGCCGTCCCGTGGCAGCGAAAGATGAATCAGAGCGTGCAGATTAATCATTACAGCATCAAATGGGCGGCAAGCTTCAAAACGAAAAAAAAGCCCCCAAACACCGAATCCAATTCGAGACGCGACCGAACGAGAAGCGATACAACAACAAAAAAAGGCACACCCGGAATCGGAATGATGAGCTCGCATTTCGCTTTCGAGTGGAGATGGGAAGAAGGAAGCCGAACGAAAAGCAAGAAGCAGGAGAAAATAAAAAACACCTCCCACTAGATTCGATCAAATAATCGAACATCAGCGCGTCCGGCAGCGCCGACGGTCGCCACAGCCGCCATATGCCAATCGGCCGGGATCGTCCTGGAACTGGATCGGTTTGTCCTTTTTGCAAAGCGCCGGCACTGCACTGAATGCGTCCAGCTATTCCAATTTTGCCCTCACGTAATTATAAATGATCAAAGCATTTTCCGAAGGGGACCTAAAATATTTAATTTTCCAATGTTCTTTCATGTTTCCGGGGGTGGTTCTTCTCTACGTTTTGGCCTCGACGCCACCATATTTCGCATTCGCATTCACCTGTTACTTTGTTTTTCGGACTTTTTTTTTCTCCATCCTCACAACCATCGGCCACATCGGGTGTTTGGGTTTCATTTGGCGTTGCGGCAGTTGCATCGTTTGCCTTCCAGCGAAAGATTCACTTTTTACCCCCACGAAAGCTCGAATTGAAAAACGCAATCCATCACCAAACGCACGAAAAACGTATATGGTGCGCATTTTGCGTGCAGCAGCATGTTCGCAACAAAGGGCACACAAAATCAACAGCAGCAGCAACGACGAAACGAAAAAAAAAACCCCCCAATCGCCTTTCCAATCGACTGTTGCATGCAGATCTTGCGTGACAGGCGCTGCGGTACATTTGAAAAAAAAAACCTAATAACCTGAACGGGCCCATTTGTTTGATATTAATTGAAAGCTGTGCATATGAGCGACACAAATGACGCAAATGGCTGGCTGTGACATTGGCGTGGTTGACATTTTAGTTATTTTCCGGCGCATGATTGACGTACCCGGCAGGACACCGTACGCCGGCAGGATGGCAGTGTCCGAGCGGGCATTGTTGGGCGTTTCGAGAGATCAATTTTGGTGCAACAAGTTTTAATTTACGGCCGAACGCGGAGCAGCTCTTGTGCAAGGTGCAAATGATGGTGCTGGCGCAATACAAAAATATGAAAGAAACTAAATGATGCGCTTTTCAACGGTGGGTGTTTATGACAATTCGTTTTTGTTTGTGCATGTTACATTAACGCACTTTTGGTGTAAAAAAAGCATTCACTTTCGGGTACTGTGCTGTACAACATCATTCTCACATTTAAACATAAGCCAAAAAATGCTTTTACTATTTTTAATTTCCATTTGCTAAGCATTGTAAATATGGTCATCGTATTGAAGGTTGTAAAGAGTCGCAATCAATTTTTAAAGTTTTGTTTGAATCCATTCAGTCCATATTTCTGTTCAAAAAGGATCTTATGCTGGTTTAATGCTAGTTTTTTCATAATTTTTATATGATCATACGACGGATGTACATGTGCATTCCGCGTACCGAAATTCATTTCAAAATAGTAACATCTAACAACGTAACAAATGAAACATCATATCATATCTGTATATCTTTTCACTCTTCTTTCAAGTTATAAAATATGTACATAATGATATACATGGGAAGCAAACAAATGTTTATTCAAAAAAAATGTCTTATTTGAAAATGACGGTCATGTAAATGACGCATTTTCGGTCATGGCCTGCCTTGTTTCTATTATATGATTTTTTTATGTAGCGGAATAAACAGTTCTGCGTACGGAGCAAACTCAGTCGAGATTTAAACGGTATGCAATTGTGTGTTAGTGCCGAATGCATATTATGCAAACAATAGAAATAAAATCATATAATATAGCATATAATACTATAATTGCTTTCAATTGCGTTTAGTTGTAACACAATTAAACAAAATAATGCAAAGCAAGCGAAGGATTCCAAATAAAACTATATAAGAAACCAGGCATTTACAGCTACTCTCTAGACTGAAGTAGGTCATAATTTGTTATATTAATATTTTTTTCAACAATAAAGTATCGAACAAAGCATCAAAACATGCTTACTTCCACAACAACACCTCATAAGTGACCAGTTTGTTTGCGCAATTCCCATAACACCACCGCAAATACGCGACAAGTGAGGCACGAAAAAGTGACTCAATTATTTGCCTCCACGCAGTCCAATGAATTACGCTCGAGCTGACTTGAGCAAGTCCCTGCACTGTGTGGACTGCTCGTTGGTCGGTTTTTTTTTGTTCGCCCAATCGCCAGAACCATATGCATATCTTAGACACCGCGAAAGCACATTTGCACGAAACGATCGTCCACCGGAGGAAACAATCGAGATAAAAACGCGCCCCAATAACGAACCCAGCCACCCCGGGATCACCCATCATGGAAGCGGACTGTCGAAAACAAACCGTTCGTGGGCAGAGAAAACGAAGGAAGAAAAAAAACCACAATATAAATTGCACGTATTGGCAAAATCCACGAGCCAACTACGGCAGTTGGTGCAGTGAAAGCAAAGTTTCGCCTCAACCGTTTGGTGACCGTTTTGGTGGATGCGCTTAAAAATGTTGCGAGAGAATGCACACAAACACACAGCGCAAAAAAAAAACAACAGAAAACGAACCCCGTCCGGAATGCTTTATGATGCCCCGATGCAGCATCTGTTGTACAATGAACCGAAGTGGTCGGACATTTCTATTCCAACACCGTATGCTTTCGCTCCAGCGGTCGGGCGCTTGCATACAGACCGAAAAATCGAATAAACATGGCCCGCACCAGTGCTTGGGCCAAAAAAACACAGCCAGAATTGGTAAAGGCAAGGCAGAAGAAGAAGGGAAAAAAAACTGGCATTCACACAACCCCCACCAACCCGTAACCCGTAACACCCCGTACGTGACCAATGTGGTGGAAAATGAATTATTATGTTTTAATATTGGACGCCACCGGGCAGGTTGGGGCACCGAAAGCATCCCAGGAATGCCCAAACTTCATCTACCCGAGGATCATCGCGCGAGGATGTTGGTAATTGGCCAAGATGTACGGTGCTAGATAACGGTGCTAGAATTCCCCACCACCATCGATGGCGAGGAACCGGCGTTTTGTTGGGAGAAAAATGACACCGCCAGTGAATTCCATTTCAACCGAAAAGGTCAAGCAACAGCGTCAAGGACTCGGTTGCCTTTAGATCCAGAGCAAGTCGAGTCGAGAAGCGAGATAGAGGAAAAAGGCACACACACAATAAATGCACGACGCCTTTCGTGTTCTAATGGTGCCAAGATTTACGAATTCAATGTAATCCTTTTTAATGTTATCTCCCGGCCGGTCGTTTTAATTCGCTCGCAACGGTACCCGGGATTCGGGTGATTAAGTCGATAGTCACACTCCGTTGAAGTGAAATTTCATATTTATTGGAATAATTACCTGCCGCAGCCAAAGCCTATTTGTCCGGGTCGGGCAACTGTCTCGGTCGCGTGGCCAATAACTGTCGCACCTTTTTTACCGGTTATTTATGCGGCATGAAATTAGAGTAAGACGTCGTAAGGTTGATTCATTAAAACACGAGTCTGCCGGTGGAGATTGAATCACCTGCCAGCCAAGGGCCGGGTGCCCTTGCCCGGGATCGTTACTTATAATGAGTTCATCTGTAATGGCCAGGGTTGGAGGGCCAGGTTGTTTCAGGTTAATTTACATGCTACGGAATGTTTAACATTGGGCATCAGATAATTCCTCACGCTTAAAGTCAGTGATATTGACTACGAAGGATAACGGTTTGCAGTATTGATTCCGGTTATACACGAAGGAAAGGGTAAAACGATTTTTTTTAACAATAAATCATGCATAACATCATTGTATTTAATCATAAATATAAATATTACGATGAGTCTTTTTCATCAATTAAATCAATTGACACTCTATCGGTATTATATGTACAAATATATCCCATTTCGTTCCATCATTTATTAACCTTAACTATTTATTTATTGGATCTAAATCTAAATAAATCTAAGCAATCTAAAATTAATGCTCTATTGCTCTGAAAATTAGACTCAATATTCTAAATAATAGCTACGACAAATTCCAAGTCATAGAAAGCCTTGGCTAACCATAGCAAGGTAGGCCTTGACGGTTGTCAAGCCGATTAAGCAGAAGAAGAATTCTCGAGCACAATATGTCATTTCTTGATCTGAGAAATTAAAATCAATCTATACTTCTTTAGAGCAGCATGTTTCAAATATTAACGCAAATACAGTCAAAGCTTTCGTGCACCAACAAAGCGATTGAAGCATCCTTTTTCTGAGTCAACTTCCCCAACACGATTTAAAGACATTTTTGTCATTAAATTAGAAAGCTCTACAACGCACGCTTGCATCGAACAGCATGTTCTGTTGGACTCATTTTGCCCCGGCAGTTTCCTCGACGCATGGCTGCTGTACATATATATATGTACATTTATACAACACGACTGCTCCGGTCGACTTTCCACATTCTCTTCCAGTGCGTCATGCAAGAAAGATTGTTCATTGGCTCGTAATGAAGTTTCAAACATGTTTCCCGAGTGCGCATACCAGCCGCGATGCGTTTCGCCCTCACCGTTCAGCATCCCGTATACGGCCCGGACAAACCCGAAAGATCGCCGGGCGAACGGCGAACTAATAATCCCAAATCCTATCGAAAAACCTTTGCGGAAACTTTGCCTCCCGCTCGACGTGCTTCTTCATATTTTAACGATATAAAGTAAAGTGAATGTTGCGCTTCACCAGATCAGCAGAAACGTCGGCGCTCGGTGGCGCTTCTCGATGCCAACAGCTGAGTGGAATCATGCCGTTATTTTCTTCATTATTTTCCCTAACCGTTTCTCTTCTCGCCCACGCCACTGCGCCACTGTCGGTGAAGTTTCGCTTTGATGCAATTTTTCCTCGGCTCCGAACCCGGCGATTTCGCCGCTCACCATAACGAACCGTTGAATTTTCATCAAAGCGAAATTCATGGCAGTCCATCCCCACCGCCTCACTTGCAAGCACACTCGATCGGTTCTTTCGCGGCCTTCGACGATGGCAACACTGCGCTTAAGAAACCGCGTGGAGATGTGCAGCCGGGCAAAAACACTCGCCAGAAGAAAAAGAAAAACACTAACAATGCTGCCAATCGGACGCTACACACTCCGTGTTCCATCTATTTCCGTCGTCCTTTAAGACCCGCGGGCTGGTGGGGCTAGATTTTCGATCGCTTTCTGCACCGCCACGGTCCGATGGATATCAAGTAAATTATTTGCAATTGATATTTATTGAATGTGAAATGATTTACCGTTCACGGGCAATAATATTCAGCGCGGCGTTGCCGTCTCCTTGGTGCGGCTCGCTGGGTGGTTTTTTTTCTATTTTTTGCAATTTGTTTTTATTGAGCAACACATTTATGATATCGAAAAAATCTTCTCACCGCTGGCCGCTGCTGCATTGTGGGCGTTCTCGGATAGTTCGGTGGCGGGTTTGAACGAAAAAGCGGAATTGCAGATAGCACTCCAAGTGCAAGTCGATTGTAAAACTCAACAACCCAAGCGAAATTGTAAGTGATTACTAACTTATTGGTTGTCGAATTGAATTTGAGCGCAAGAAAACGACCGACCGAATTACCGGTGAAATATGCACTCGAACGAAACGATTGCATGGATGCCAATTGTCGTTTGTTTGCTGGGAATTGGCAATTTCAGTGCGAGGATCGAGACTCGATCTCGAAGAAGCTGTTT
Organism: Anopheles nili; assembly: GCF_943737925.1. NCBI lineage: Eukaryota > Metazoa > Arthropoda > Insecta > Diptera > Culicidae > Anopheles > Anopheles nili. Next base: position 43,330,285 of record NC_071292.1, read on the forward strand.
TATAGAAGCTTACTTATTTTTCATCGCCTTAACTTGATCGCCTAAGAACACGAGCAATAAGCTTTCAGGGGGAGCAAAGAAAAAACAAAACCCTTTTGTCGTGAGAGATGTGCTTCGATTTATGCTCCAAAAGCCGTGCATTTGAGGCATTAAAGTGTTCGCACCATTTTCAACACCAACACGCACGGGTGTATGATTGAAAATCACAACATTCTGCTGGCGAAGTGATCTCAAAACACGGTCCCAACCGAACGAAACACCGCCCCACAATGTCATCATTCAGCGTGATGAGAGAGAGAGAAAAAAAACATGCAAGCACGACCAACAATTTACAGCTCGAAACCTAAATGTCCTGGACGGTGAGAAAATAAAAAAGGCACACCACACCATCAGAACCACGCATGGCCTAATGTTTGCCCACATCTCGCTACCGCACAATAAATTGCTTTTTATAGCACTTCAAACAAAGATTTCCTCTTACGATTCTCGCTTCTTGGCGGGCGTTAGACAGCGACACCGACAAGGCTTTTTGCCCGCTGTGGTTCCTTCCACAGGAACCCAAAACGCAACCGCACCGCAGTGTTGGCCGTGTTTTTTTCTCCAAACGTTGCCTTGTTGCAGTGCCTTTTTCTTTTCGCTTTTATTTCTGTCGCTTGTATTTTGCGTTTCTCGTTTTTTTCTTGCTACCACTCCTTACCTACATGATGGAGCAGCCCGGGAATGTGTTTTCCTTTTTTTTCTACGGTGCTGGCATAACAGGCCCGGGTAACTTGTAAAACCACTTCACAATGCAAAGTTCTTCACAATCGCAAATACAATCAGCACTCAAACATCAAATCCGACGACTCAGAAATGTGACGATAGGAATTTCGAGGTGGCCAAAAAAAAGAAAGAAAGAAAGAAAGAAAGTAAAAGGAAACCCACACTCAGGAAGCCCGCCACCCACGCGCCACAATTGTGCGCTTTTCCCAACCCGGGGGTGTGTCCCTTTGTGTGTGTCTCCCGGGGAGCCTTTTGCGAGGCTTTGCAGTTTGGGCATCACTCGGTTGTGTTCATTCAAACCGACCCCGTTCGCTTGCAGTTTTCAGAACAAAAAACACGACGGGGATGGGCAATGGCACGTATTCATAACCAATTGCCGGCTCAAATCGCGCTGTTCCGTAAACTCGAAAAGGTACGCGTGCCTACACCGCGTTCAGGTTCGGGCGGCTCGCATTCAATCACGCCTCGGAGTGACAATTATTGTTTGAGATAAGAATTGCTCACACAACCGGAGGCTCACTTTGCGATCGTACAAAAAAATTTCTCAATAATGTACAACTTTTTCCCAAGCCATGGGGCATTTTCATTTTCGACGTCTCTCTCTCACTCTCTCTCTGTCGCTTTTTTGGTACGTGACGGTGTGCTTTGTGTTGGGCTCCTTTCAAAAACCAATTCCGGGAATCGTTTGCAAAAGAAATACTTCTTGCGAAACGCTTCGGCGTCGCGTCCTAAATCCATTCAAGTGACTGTAAACCATTTGGCTTGGGATATTGGGATGTTTTCCAAGCGTTTCTTATGCTCCTGTTTTGTTGCGTAATATTCTCGTAAATAGCATAAGCGAATTTTTTTTTTCTCCCCATTTTGACTTATACTGCTTCAAACCATCCATCTCAATTAAAACCAACAAACATTCGCATTTAAATAGCGTTTAACAGTCGCTGCGCAAAACCGCCCCAGGGATCGCCCCGGGGACCACCCGAAGACGTTGAATAATGGCGCAACGATGGCGAGGAAACTATGTTATCGGGATAAAGAAATTAGCACACTTGACTGACTTTTGATAAGCGCAAGAACGCCCGGCGTCCCAGGCGAGAACGCCCTTTCAGCTCACACCATGCGTGTCGCTGCACGTTCGTTCGGATGACACTCGATAGCGATATCAATTCCAAATGTCCGTGCCACAGAATCGCTCATGCTTGGCAGGCTTACCACCGAAAAATTCCCCATGCAAACCGCCTCTCAGCACCGACCGAGAGCACCGCTGGTTCCCCGGACCGGCGCTTGGAAATACTTTCAAATATATCCGACCGCATCGCCCGGAAAACCCGGGCCTGTCAGAGGAGTAAGAATGCAGAATTTATTGCTCATGCTATTAAATGCTGCCCTGCCGGGCGGTTCTGCTGCCGTAGTCTTTATCTTGACGGGCGCAACCTTCCCAGGTTGGTACATGACAATGTCATTAATATGATTGTGACATAAACAAATTTTGGCCCAACCGGTGGCACCGGAAATGGAACTGTCTTCTTACTGCTCGTGCAGTGCACGGGAAAAGCACGGGTATCACCTGTGCCGGGTAGTGCCCCGACCCGTCCGACAGAGGGCGCCTGAAGCTGTACACAAAAATAATCGTACCCATCCGTTTCGGCACTCTGCTCTTACACGGCGCGCTCTCGGCGAGCTGTGTGTTATTTGCATAAGGAAGGGCGTTGCTACGTTACCGGGGACAAACGCCCCGAACAGAGCTCACTGCGATGCCGAACGAGTTCACTTTTTGCTCCGTGGTTTTGATCGAGGTTACAGAAGTCGAGCACACAACATTTTTGATAAATGCACTTTTGTCAAGCTTCACTAATGCACGAATAATGAAGCACGGGCGATATAGCGGGCGATCCAATTTTATCAGGTTCGCCGGTGCAGCGACGTTGCCGCATCGTTAGGGACGGCGTACGAGCTGCTTAGCTTCAACTTGCCGGCTACTATCCACCAAAACCAAACCAAAAGATGTCTAAAATGTGCACAATTCGTCGTGCACTCGAAACTCGCAACTGAGGGAGGGTTCTTACAAATCGGATGTTTTTCAACCCACCGTACGTAACGCGTGAAACTAAACTTTCAACACAACAGCCACTTCAGTGGGGAAAATTGCAATTTGATGTAGTTTTGCTTTCAACTTTGCGAGTGCTACAATCACACGCACCGGGGTGAGAATAGAGCCGCAGCGTAAAACAAAAAGGCCACATGAAACCCCTTTTCAAACGGTGAGTTTGATGAAATATTTTCCAAAACCCAGCCGTACGGCTTGGGGCGACTTTGTTCCATTGAAATCGACTCAATCCGCACACCGAATCCAAAAAGCAAGCCGAATCCATTTGCAGCATATTCGATGTGAAAGTTTTTCCACACCCAGCCCACTCTCTGGTGCTTTCGGTGTAATTTTACCTTAATATAGAAACCCGCTTAACCCAGCCGTAGCGGTGAGCAAATTCCTTGTAATTTATGTTTCCCCAAAACCTAAGCGCACTAGTTGGGATGAATGAATTGAGCGAGGGAAATACGCCAGACATATCATCGCAAATCAACTGCACAACGCATTTGCGCCCAATCAACTCTCCGTGCAGCGATTGACAACTGATGCACGGCTAATTGAGAATCCCCAAGGGAACGAGCTGATTATGACGTAATTGAGATGTGACATAGGGTTTATTAGTGACGAGTGGTGCCCTTGCGAATGTCGCCAACGCTAACGCGAGTAGGCACGCGAAAGGCAACTGCGAGCCATCGAAATGCAGCGCCTTCGAGAACAGCGCGCGGTTGGCTTTCCGAAGGCTTTCCGAGGCCGAGAAAACCGAGCAAACACGGCCGAACCGTAGAACCAATGACGTCACTTCGGCTGCTCGACAACCTGTATGCTCTTTCGCACCCACCACTGGGCTGGGGCGGAAATGGCACCATTTCGCATGCCCAGATGCTCGTTATGCAACCAGGGTTGCATCTGCGCTTGCACATTGAGAAGGGGCATGAATTTTGCCAGCTGCCAAAGCAAAGCGGAATTAGGTTTTACCTCGTTCCTATCGGGGCATTTGTCACCAGAATTTGCCTAAGGTTCTTGCATTTATTGAACGATTTGTAAGTAATTCAAAGATAAGTGAACGCGTAGTTTATTGAGTTAAACTAATAAGGAGAAAATTTTAATTAAAAAAACAGGTTGCTTTGATGCTCGGGTTGCTCTCAGCAATGTAGCGTAAATAAAAACACATAAATAAATAAACTAAAATCGAAGTATTTATCCCGCATGACAGCTGCACAAGTGACGGCTATTAATCTTCTCTCTTTTTTTCCCATTGCATCGGAAACAAAGAACTGCATTAAAATGCGACAGACTGCACAGCTAGTCGTACGAAAAAAAAAACGAACAAACATTACCGAGCTTCAGCATTTACGTGACAACGTCACCGACACCGGCAAGACAAATGCTCGCCGAGGATATTGATGACTTCTGCAGCCTTGGCACGATTTGTCAATAAGCTTACCGACAGGGAAGTTATCACTTGTTTCGATTTATTTCTGGCATTAATTTTGCGGAAATGCAATTTTATCTCGGTTAGTCTTGGTACAAAAGTTCACAGGAACTGGAAAGCCGGAAGACTAATAATAAATATTGATATGGAATTGATATTAGTACATTTTTAATTTGTATACTTTTTGGTATCATTTGAAATTGCACTACTTGAGATAAATTTATGTGACTGTAGAAATAAACCTCCTCAGCCGTATTTCTAGTGCCGATGAATCAATTTTGACTCTCTCGATGTCACTAGTCCCTCGATACGTTTAAAACAGAAACTTAAAACAAGAAGCAACCTCACAAGTGGGCTGGAGCATCGCGAATGAGCCAGTTAATTTTACAGCCACGGGAACTGCTAAATAGTTTCCTCCCCGCACGCCTTCAGCTCTGGCTCATGACGCAATTAAGCAGCGGTGCAAATTATTTCAACTCCTTACCACTTATCCGCCTGCAAAGGAGGAAACTTCCCAAAACTTCCATATATTCCCTGTGCGGTTGATTACCGCCACTATTAGAGTAATGCCCGAATAGCTTTCACTCGCTTCACAGCGCCACAATGTTTCCCCAAGTGCTACTTTTCCTAAGGCATTCTTTTTCACTTTGGCCAGTTATTAGACTGGCTTGCTTAAGACTGAAACCGTGCCGTATATCGTTGAAGCTGGGCTTTCGCAGAGTGCTTGCGCTAAACTGCTAAGAAAGTCGGTGACAATGGTCGCTAATATTCTGGCGCATTACCATCCGATGCCTCGATGGTTCGAGCACGCTAACTGGGTGGAAAACTTCATCCACGGCTCGGCTTCTCGACAAAAAGCAACCCCAGCGAATGCTACTAATTCCACACAAACACGCTCGGTCGCCTGGCATGCACGTGGAAAGCCCAAGCTAACGCTCCTGGAAGCGATATAATCAAGTGGTAGTAAAACTGAATTCTGAAAAATATCATAAAAACTAATTGACTATCAACTAGTGTCTCCCCGGTGGTACATTGCGCGAAGTACCCCCACTCGACGAAGCTAATCGAGCTAAGACACATTTGAATCAAGGAACGACCCAAACGACTCAACACTTTTAGGAGACGGTCTTAGTGAGCGCGAGCGCGAAACGGCGCTGCTTTTCCTTCGTGGGTTTGCTGATAAAAAGTGATTCTTTTATTTCTATGCTATCCTTTCCAAACGGCGAGAAAATTCCATCGCAACCGAACGATGCCAACAGGTTCTTTTGCTCTGGTAGCCCTCAACCGGCGATGCTGATATACGTATAATTAATTCATCTGCTCTTTTTGTGTCTATTATCATTTTAATTATCGCCAAACGCAGAATGAATAATGCATCGTAAAATTTGGCTTCTGAGCAGAGTAATGATCGCTGTACGAAGCGAACCCTCTGCATGTGAACATTAGTTTGGCCATGATATCAAGCAGACGCATATATTGTTTAGCTTTGTTATCTGCTCCATATACAAAGGAGCATTGATTTCATCACAAAAACAGTAATCAATACCAATTCAAATCTTCTTTATTATATAAAATATAAATAACTTTTTCTTTGTTATAAAACAATGTGTTGACGATAAATATATTCGGAATCAAAATTGCTTATGGCATAACTAAAACATAAGTTAGTTTAAACAAAAGCTTATATGAATATATTTTTTATTTATCACACCGTCGCTAGCGCCAGCATTCGGGATAATGAATATTAGTATTATCAAACATGTTTCCTAAATTCATATTAAATATTGCCCACAAATTCACAGTACATAACAATAAATTTTGCATATATTTAGTAAACCCAATTGCATACTAAATTGTATTGTATCACCTACATCCGATAAATTACGCGAAATATTGTAAAATCTACATCTTTACGTGTACAATTTGCAAGCACACACATAATAAAAATAGTTGATCAGCATTTATTGTTCATTTTATACCATATCACATTTGACTAAATACGTAAAATAGCAATGAGTGACAATGCACTCGTTATACATTACTTATTTTTTGTGTTTAATTTCCTTTCACCCCAGACACCAGTCATGAAATCATTTGAACTATACAGCGTGATGTAAAAACGAACGTATGAAGCACTTGTATGGAGCATGTTCCTCAAACCAGACATTAAATTGCATCCATCGATACAGTATGCTCTCAAAATAATGTAAAAACTCATCTTCGCAAAGCATGAAAATTCCATTCCTAAGGGTATTACTGATTGAAGCTGATTGTGATGCAGCACCTACTCAGCGTTCCGATCATGATGTTATTACGGCGCAAAAGCCTGTTTTTTTCCGGCCACAGACACAGAACCGCGTGGAAAAGCATAATTGGCATCCCGGGGAGGGCCGACTGCTCCGTGATTCGGTGATGGTTGGGGAAATCGTACATGTTATAGACAGTAATCATAATGCAGTTATGAAATATTGCTCCTAGCAACAACCGCTCATGCTCATAAGCGACCCCGTCGAATGCGCGTCGGAACCGATCGAATTATTTGCCGTTATTTTATGCTCCCCTTTCTATTTGTATGGTCTCATTACCGAGCGGTTGGTTTCGCGCACAACCATTAATACCCTGCATGGTTTTATTCAATTTTCTTTCCACATTTTCGATGCTGTAGAATACATTTTTTGCGAGGCTTATAAACGCGTATTGTTCTGAGCGTGTATGCGATAACTGATTCGCTTCGAGTAAGCAGCAACTACATTGTGTCAACAGCATTAAAAGTATTTTAAGGGTATATCTTCTAGCCATTGCTTGTTATAAGCACCTTCAAAACCCCTTCAAAATCCCTTCAAAACGTTTAAACATTTTTAATTGAAACAACATCAAAAAAGAAGCTAAATTAAGGCAGGACAATTTGCTTTCAAACCTAAAAAAAGCCTAAAATGTTAGAAACAAATAATAACCACATTTCAATGCTAATCATCACCCAGACACATGTAAGGAAGCGAAAGAATACGAGCTTACCATTGAATAATGTCGCTTTGATGACAGCAACCCAATCCCGGTGCTTGTGCGGTATCATTGAATTTAAATTGTAAAAGCCATCTTATCAGTACGGAAACAACCACGAACGTCCACAACCAAACACGACGGGTGCAAATATGCAACAAAATTCAATTGTTGTAAGCCGCTCTCAGCTCCTATGCATCGAATGTTCTCATAAATAAATCTGCAACCAATTTAACTTCACACTCCAATCTGTCAGTTATTTGTCAGATTTTTGCTACTCATACTCGAACGAATGCAAATTTATGCATTATTTTCCCACCAAAACCACCCACCACACCCGATACGCCTTCCAGCGTCCAATTTCGTTGCTCCGATGGTGCTCCTTTCGCGTCACCAACCAGCCACTCCCTGTGGTGCCACTCTACTCAACCGGACAGCATACAAATCAGATGAGCGAAACTACAAGATAGGCTATAGCTTTTCGTCGCAACCTCCCGTGCGAAGTGGGTCGTGTTTTGTTTTGCTTCGTTCGAGGGCTTTTTTTATGCTTTTCTTTTGCTGCTGCGCTTGTTTCTTTCACGTTGCCGGAAGGAAACACGAAAACAGAGCTAAACAAACTCGAACCGAACGACTTATGTCGAGGGCGCAAAACCCGTCAAGAGCGTCGAGTGAAAAGAAGTCCATTTGGGAGCTGTCCGTTTCCGTTCCCACCGTTCGTCCGTTCGTCCGTTCGTCCTTTCGCACACATGTTGACACTTTTTGATGCAAGCGACAAATGCAAATATGCCTGTGCTGGCTTCTCGTTCCGGCCCTGAAGCGTGGTGGCCTCGGAAACCGATCCCGGCATAGAACTCTGCTGCATAGAAATCGAAGCCACACACCGTCCCAGTGGAGTCGACACCGATGCCAATGTACGGTCGCTCCCATCCCATCACACGTTAAATCAACTCAAACAGATACGGTACACACACACACACACACGGAGTAAAAAAAAAGCCCCACATCAGACCGGCCAATGGCGCCGGGAATATCAGTTGGAGTACAAGTGCCGATACAACTCGATTAAGGCTCATCGGGTAAGCTAGCTCAATATGTTTGCTCATTGATATTCATAGTTTGCCGTGTTACGAGACGCTGGCCAGGACCTGTGTGGCCAGGGAGCTCTCCACCCACCCACCAGGCATTCAATCAGCAACCGAGGGACATTATTTTACTACTCACACTTTGACAAATCCGGAAGCTGACACACATCCCGCTCAAAATCCCCTTCCCCCGAGGTACGATCGCTCGAGAGCTAGCTATGTCACCTGTTGTTACCTTTAGATCGACAGCTTGGCTCGGGTTTTGTAACATAAATATTGCTGAACCAATTAAAATGAATTATTACTGGCTGTTTGCACCTGCCAGGGCACTCACACTCAACCACCGGGTACACCTGGTTGCCGTTTCCCATCGGGAGGCGAAGGGCGCAAAAAACCCGGTCCACGGGAAAAATAATTAGCTCATCCATGTGAATGCAGGCAAAACTTTGTCAATTACGTCGAATTAATTCTCCGTCCCGTTACCATGGTGACCGGTTTTATGCTTCCATAAAAGCATAAAATACAAAGTGCGCGCTGCCGTCTCCGTCGTGCCGGGCGCTTTTGCCGGTGCTGTTGCCTTGCGTCGGGTTGTTTTTTCCCCCTTTTTCGCACCGGACCGGTATCCTAGGCGACGAAAATTCGTTTGCGACTGAACCAAAACCCCCAAACCGGTACGGTTTCATCCGCGCACTCCTTACGCAGGGTTGGTGTATCCTTCAGCTAAACTGGTTCAGGAACGCGGGCTCTCTCTCTCTCTCTCTCTCTCTCTCTCTCGCATCCAAACAAAACAACAATCTGTGTTTGGTGCTTGAGAGAGAGAGAGAGAGAGAGAGAGAGAGAGAAGGAACACACACACACACATCGCATCGATTCATCTCTACAAAACTATTCAGGTGCGCGCGTTGTAGATTGAGCCCGAGCACTTGCGTGGAGTCACCAATTTTCAACGCAGGCCGGGAAGTGAACCGTGTATGATTGTCAGAATAGTGTTCTGCGTTCCTTTTAGAGCCGAAATAAAGCGGGACGGGGAAAATTAAGTATCGAACCAGGGGAAGCAAATAACAGCAAAAAGAAAATTAGAGAGCGTTCCAAAAAGGGATGCACTAACAAGGATCTATAGTGGGTCGAAAGGCACGCTTGTTTAATGTGCTCTTTATTTTTACACACACTTGACTAAAAGCAAAACAAAATAAGCTGATTGAAATAAAGTATAGGCAAAAACTAAAACCATTTTTACACAAAACACTTGAAAGTATATCACCCGGAGGTGTGACACGCAATCAGAAAGTTTGTGTTTATTTTAACGGCAAAAATCACCCAATGGGGCTTTGAGGATAAAAATTAAAAAAAAAACAACTCAATTCACAACAACAGCACACTGTTGTACACTTTTAATTGGATGAACTCCCGCTCGTTTGTTGTGAAGCCAGAAAAAAAAACGCAACACCAATCAAATAACATTTTGTTGTACACACGCGCATCGAGGGATTCGGGCATTCCGAGTAAGCGCATTAACAAGCTTCGAGAAAATACGCATAATGCACGCACGCCTTGTCGGTGCCGGGAAGGCTGCAGGCAAATAATACCTCAAAATCCGCATTGCAATAGCTCATTACGGCAGCTGCTAAACATCTTACCTATTGTTTGCCGTGGCCCGTTGTTTAAATTTCATGATCACCTGTTCCGTAATAACTTCGAAGAATCAACGCACCACACCACGGAAAAAAGGGAACTATAGAAGCACAGATTATTAATTCGAGCAACGCGCGCGCGGTGCAACAGCGCCCGAGACTCATAATGCGTGTCCTCGAGCCCTCGTGCGACCGAATGCCGCCACAATGTGGGAAAATTCCACGAAATCAGCGCAAATGCATCGCGGATGTAAACAGCGCGTACACAATTAACCTCGCCGTGGAGCAGCGGATAATTTTGCCCGACCCGACCGATTATTATTCACATATTAATTAACGCACCCTTCGCGCGTCTTGCTCGCAGTTAAAGCAGCTCGGCAGACCCGTCACGTCCTACACAAAAGCCATAATCCATCGACCACCAGCGGGCACGTTCGGCTTGTGTTCTCCTTCCCAAATCGAACCCATTGCCAGTCAGCCGGGTCGTTGATTGATGCACGCACCAACGCCACCAACGATGGTCCCTTTCGAGAAGGGTGAATCCGCACACATAAAAAAAGCCACCCAAAAGTGCATCCAAGCTGCATCGGAAGCATCCTTCACCACAGCTAAACATCAGTGCGTTCGTCTCCCTTTTTGGTTTGGCGCAAACAAGTCTCACATGTTAAAATATTAATTTTACGCATCACTACGCCAATATCTGTTTGAATATAGATTAAGCTAGAACACGCTTCGTACCAGATTGTGGGATGCGCTCAGCCTCCGTTCGCACAATCGCCCCAGCGCCAGCGTGTCATGGTTCGGTGCATTCGGTGCAGGGACCTGGCCAAGCACATAATGCGTTCCCATTGTTACCAAAAACCGAAAGTGCACTCAATTCTCCCGGGAACGGGACGCATAATGCGCGTCTCACCTGTGGCGTGTGCTGGACGGCTATCCTGCTTTATACGTGGCCTTTGCGAGCTTGCAAAGACGATACATCGGTGCTCGAATGCAGGTTGAGTTATGCCTGGTACCTTAATTAATGCGAATGATGGAAAAGAACCTTTAGTCGAATCAACAACGGTTCATAACAAAAATTGACGAATAGATCAGCATCCAGTCGCGCAGGTTTTCATCGTCGGAAAATCTATCCGCTTTGGTTGTGATGTTGGCAAACATCAACGCACTGATAGACACAACGCGGGCGCTTTTATTTGAACATACGACCGCGAAAAGCCTCCACGGCTCACCTTTAAGCACCGGTGCATGCAAAAAAGGTAATCCCCAAGATCCGAGCCCAACGATCGAGGTAAATTATCCCGGCCGGTTGTGCTCGTAAAAAATAATAACGCAATTTATATGCAATTCGATTGATTACATTGCCCGGTCAGCTACCAAACGCGTGCGCTGGGCGTGAAGCAGTTTCGGGTTAGATCATTTGCTGTGGTCTTATTAATTCCCGATTTTGGGCTGCGGCGATAATTCATCGCGTGCTCGAATAACCTCGGATGCGAATGATTATTGGTTGGCTTTAATATAACACGCGTTTTACTGGCTGTTTCGGCATAAAATGGAGCAATATGCATTCCGGCCGATGCATTCCGCATCCGCGAGGGTTCATCACCGTACGAACGGCAGTTTGTCACTCGAATGGCTCATCCAACTGTGCATAAGCGTTTTACCAAGCGGATATGGCGTAATCTGATTCAGGTACGCGATTTACCGTTGAGTCAATACTGATGATGGGAAGTATTGAAAGCTGGCGTTGGTTGGAATTTTGCGTAAAAGTACTCTCGTAAAGCAATGAAGCTTGCTTCATAAATTTGCAGACGTATTCATGTTTCAACTTGCCAGTGACTCGATTTTCACTAGAAAATGATAAAATTTATACATCATTTTTTTCATAGCGATTTATGTCAACTTCAGCCACCAGTTGAGAGCAATAAATTTTAGAATTACGCAATTTTTCAAAAGCAACGAATTTATTAAAACACACAAACGTGTTGATTGTCCAGCCTGTTCCCTCAAATAACACGCAACCGAACTCGGTTCTTTTTCCCGTTTTTTTGTTCATAATAAAAGCACCCACTTAATGTGTTGAGCTCAATGATTCGATTAATTGAAATACGTCAACGTCTAGTTCAGCTCCTACGGCTTCGTTCCACCGCAGCATGATAAATTAATTTAAAGCCACACACACATAAAGCTTCACCCATTGAACGCAACGACAAAATAAGCGTGGAAAATCAAAAGTACGCAGCAACCGCTGACCACTGCGCTGTACCAATCCCACGCGGCCTGAGCGCATAATAATTATGAGTAAAAGTTTTTATCACCACCCACCGAACCACCGAATGGTTTGCAATTCAAATATCACCACAGTTCATTTGATCGGTGCAATTGCAACCGCGTCCCGGTGACAAACCTCACCATCACGGTGATGCACTCGGAATGTTGCAAATTGACGCACTCTAATAAACACACTGCCAACCTGCAGTAACGCATATTAAAACGCAGTTCAAACATCATCGACCCGGAAATCGCTCGAATCGAAATTCACAGCATTCTACATCAAAGTGGCGGCTCTCCACCCAAACCCGTTGCCGTGTGTGAAGATTGCAAAAGATGTGCTAACCCTTGTGCTTGTCGGGCCTTCGCAACATTGTGTACTGGCATCAGGTCGATCGCGCTGGAGCACCTTACGCTTGGCATAACGATCGAACGTTGAGGTGCCTTTTGCGCGAGGTGCAACATTATTGCATCTCATTCAGGTGGTCCCCACGGGCGGTTGGAGCTATTTCAATCCCGGAACGCAAAATAGCCCGCAGCGAGGCATCGTGTAAACGTTCCGGTTTTGCATCACATGATGGGAGATCTCTCTTCTTGCAAAAACCGAACCCTTCGATCGAACCGGCCATCGATTGGCGATGTGCGAGCGCTTTGGGGCGCCAGAACCAACCGGAAACGCTTCCGATTGAGGCGTAAATATTCCGAACGATTTATTCCGACGTCCAGGTTGGGGATGGGGAATTTTTCATTACTTACACTACACTAATTGCCTGCTATCAATATAATTCTTCCCCGGTGCCGGTCGATACGAGTGGGCCGATACTTTTCTACCATAGCGGCCATCGGCCGTTGCCATGTGCAACAAGCTTCGAGCGGGTTGCGTGAGCGAAACTCAATCAAGTAGCCCTGATTGGCCGGATCGGGCCCCCCAAAAACCCCGAACGCAGCTCATAACTGATAGAACCAGGAATGTGCTCGTCGGTACGGATACCCACCATCCGGTGACCGGTGAACTGGCAGATGATTGAATAGGTTCGAGTAGCTTGAACTGCAAATTTATTTGAATTTCGCTTTAAGTACTCACCCTGCGGTGGCTCGGGTGGCCCAGCTCGCGCAACCCCAAACCCACCGATAGAGCCGTCTTTCAGCGCTTGCCCGGGCAGAAGCATCGTTTATAAACAAGATGTTTACTCCAAACACACCCACACACACACACACGTATATTCACGCAAATACACTCCCCCGGGTTCTGGGAGGCGGCATCGTCCCAACGGGATATGAAGTCAGGCCTTGCACTTTCAGGCTAGTCTCGCAAAAGCATCCCCATTGCAGTGAAACTCTTCGAATAACGATGACGAAATCTTCGTCCCTCACTCTCTCTCTCGTCCCTTGCACTATCAAAACCATTGGCACACATCGTACCATCGGCCCTGCAGCACCGATATGATGTTGGAAAAGCGCTCACGGGCATATGCGCTCGAGAGAGAGAGAGAGAGATGCACCGCTGTGATGCAACCAGGCCGTGGGTGGGATGAGGCGGTCGAGTTTGATATTAAATTGCAAATTTCATGTTGATAAATTTTGTTTTCTCGCCTCGGAAACATTCGCCCGGCAAGACAAACAGCATGCCGTTTTCGCTATGATTTTCTTGATTATAATCTAATGCAGCGGGCATTAGGTCACCCGCACGGGGCAAAAACATGATAACACTTTTTCTGCGAAAAGCCTGGTCGGATGATGCTTGTGCAGATCCTTGCTGTCTATTAGATACGATTTCCTAATGCATGTTGGCTTCTGTTTGAGGACCTCAAAAGATTGGTAACGGAGGAATTAAAATATAATTATTTTCAACGCAAATTGGATTTATAAGTAATTATCATTAGAATGATTTGTTAATATACCGTTTTACCGTCAAACGCTTTATGGAATGGACATGCATCCAACCATCATAGGGATTGTAAAATATCTGCACTTATCTTACATTCTTCACATTAAAGACAACCAATCATGTAAAAAATGCATAATATTATCGATAACAACTAGCAGCTTATTTGCTGATAATTCGTCGGCCGGATGCTTCGATTTTTCATGGAAAAGTACCAGAGCCAAGCACTTATTGTTAATGGTGAAAAAAGAAGGACGCCTAGCATCCAGAAACAATTCCCAACGAGATTCTGGTACCGCGTTTTACACATAATAATTGAATATTTACTTTATTTTTTTACAGTAATTCTAGCCTTCTGGGAAGGCAGAATAACGGAATTCAAATAGCATGTTGGATGGTCCCTTTTATTACAGAGAGAGAAACGACGCAGGAAACTAAGCAGAAAACTTCCGATCGAACGTCGCACATCGTTAACGACCGAGCTACAATTTGAGGCCGAATCGTTGCCTTCTGAAGGTCAATTAGGGATAGCTGTAAATTTATCTTTCCAGCTCGTTTTAAAGGATTTATCGTTAGATAATAATATTTCATCTATTACATGATATCATATGAAGGAAATATAAGTAATACATTACTAAAAAAGTATATTTTACGATAATACTTCCGAGCGTACAATCAATACAGTTCTATTAACCACTGCCCGTACGAGTAAAATGTAGTTATTTTTTTCTCATATTTCTTTTTGAGTTATCAGTACTTCTTGTAGAATGCGACACATTTCGCGCGATTGTTTCGATGATGTAGATTACTTATAAGGCTTGATACTTGTTTCGGAATCCAACACGGGGGCTTGAAAGTAGAAAACAGATAGTGCTTATAAGGAATCTTGACAATTTTTAGAAATAAACATCGATACATCAAAATTCACGATAAGGTTTAACTTTCAAATAAAATTTGATCAAAATATATTTTGAAATGATGGTATTTATGGCAAAAAGTATAAATTTGAAGCTAAAAGAAATCAACCTTGTCACTAGCTAATGTACAACATCGGCTTCTAAGAATGAAAAAGGGCTGTACATCGAATACTTTATCAATATTATATTACACCAAAAATCCAATTTACAGCAACGCATTCTTTTCAGCACCATTTTACATTTGCTTCTGCATTTACGTCTACACTTTAACTTTAACCAAAAGTGAATTTACAGTCCCCGTGTCATATCGGAATCATGTTTATCCCGGTCGGTTCCATATGGTCCAAATATTTCACCTCAAATCCTCGACTGTGAGACATGTGAACGATCTGTACGAATGCGTGCTCCCAAATTGAATCACGCCTCGCGGATTTACTTACAAATCTTGTCCTGGTTGCTCGCGGTGTATGACGCTCCACTCCGTCTCGATAGCCGTGTCCCCTTTCACCGATCGCGTACTATATTGTCTATGCTTCAACGCCCGTATCGGCCCCGGTTCCAGCGCACGCCCGGCAATACGCGCCTAAGACGGAATTTTATTTTCATATGCTCGCTGCCGCCCGCCTGAATCCTGTGTAGGGTGTCGATTTTCTGATTCTGGCAGTGCGTACCCCGCGAAGGGTACGCGAAAGGAGTCGGCTGCCGGCTGAGCCGAATTGAAATTGAAGGATTTAAAACCGTTTATCGTTTGATGTTATTTATAACGGATAATCCTCAGATTGACAGAATCCCAATCGGGTCGCTTTCCTCCGGTGGCTTTGTGATAAAATCCTGAAATAAACGCAATACGACGCTAAATCCGCTGCAGTTCAAAATCTGCCCGCTCCGGCCATTCACCATTTGCCGACAACACATGCAAGTTTGGTTTCGGGAAAATTTCTTGCATTTTCAGGGCAACATGATATCGTTTCTATGCGTGCTCGTGAAGCATTCTGTTTCAATAACCAGGGGTCTACTAAACTAGCCAATGCAGGCAATGACATAAAGTAAAAGTGATGAATAAGCGTATTTCGTATAAGTGAGTACGCCTCTTATCTTGATAAGTTTTCGCAACCTAATATAGGCTAAGCGCGTCATTCATCAATCGAACGTCCTTTAACGTCCAGTAAACATAGTTTCGTAACGTTTTCGTAATAAAGTGACACGTGTTTCGGTGATGAGCATAGAAGCGACAAAAATTAACTACCCTCAACTAGAACAGCATCAAGACAATCGACGAACATTGGCTATGTGGAGCTGAAATTCATGCTCAAAAACCTTCCATCTGGAAACTGGCACCCAAGCAGCCAGCCCGCAAAGCAGAAGATGATGCCTGCACTCCCTCATTCGGCAACTAGTCCAAGGCGAAGATTTAATCAATAAAACCCATCTCGTCCACAATCTTCACCCTGCGTGCACGCACACAGCCTGACCGGGCGTAAAACATGCCATCACCCGATACGGCGATACGGCGTCAGAAAAACACATAGGCAACAGGTTGCCAAGCATTGCCGTTACTATTCCTTGAAAACGGCGAAAAGAAGCAGCCAGCGATGTTTTATGTACTACATTATGGCTTAGTGGTGTGGGTGTGTAAGTTGCATAACCAAAGCGATTGGTATTGGTAGTCGTCAGTGTTGGGAAATGCCGTGGTGAAAATGTGGCTGGATGCGATGTTTTTCCACGTATCCTACCTGTTTCGGTACAGAGCTTTCCTACTGCTATAATATCGTCATCTTTATATGATAACATTTGTATGCAATATATCCTTTGCTATAAAGCATGCGATAATTTATCAAGCTATACTCGACTATCCGAAGGATTTCTTATTCTCATCTCTATTCGATGCTTTCGAAATCCGAAGGATATTATAGAAGAACGAGTGGAAAAAACCAAAACACAACAGCTGGTGATTAGCAAAAAGGAGCTGGTTAATATAAGTATAAATTTTAGCTCTCACAGATATCGCTAGATATTTCCTATAAAATGCACTCTGGTGCATAAACTGCAGGTGAAGTAATTGCTATAAAAATCCGTTCATTTACTATACATAGCTTTTCATTCTTTTTTTTTTTCAAAAACAAAGCCTTGGTTTTTGCTTGGTTACTAGAAACGGTTATTTGTTGCGAATTTGGTCGTACTTTACAATAACAAGAGCTTAGAGATGAATGAAAACTTATTTTCGTTGCAAAACGCAGAAAAATATAAATAACCATGATGGTAACAGGCCAGTTTGAAGCAAACAAAGAAAAATCAATTAATGTTAATATTTTTTATCATAACCATTAGTTCGAACTATAATTGTCAACCATAATATACTCTTTCGAAATGCATAATATTGTAAAGTAGTAGGAAAAATTAACAAAAAAAAATCCTTTATACACATGGTAGCTTATCAAGTGCATCATCATGCACAAAAGTAGATAATAAAATCGTTACTTGTTTTTCGAGCCATAATTTCAAAACTTCAGAAACCCGTTCAATTATAAGGTTCAACTATTCAAGTACATCTCCAAGCACATACGCTGACGAGCTTAGCTTCAAAACGAAGTGGATCATTTTTACCATCATGCCATTCGAAACCAACAAACGGGTGCTGAAATGAGAGGATTTCCGCCCCAGGTGAATCCTCCGGCAACAAACGCTGCAAACACTGGAAAGGCACATGCATTCAATCTCGTTCATCCATCCGCGCGGTCCATTTCTGCTCAGCTGAAGCATGGCCACACAAAGGAACATAACGGACAGGCCAGGTCCCCGGCACAGCCGTCGGACTATCCCGTGTACCGTTGCGTTTAATTAATATACCATTGATTAGTTAATGGCCTGTGCAGAGTGCGAGAAAATTATGTGCTGTGCGGCGAGCAGCGTAAGATTCCACGCGAGCACATCCGGGACTATCCCATCTAGCGAAGTACGAAGCTTCCGTTCCGTAGCGCCTTCACATCACGTCCGGGATCTAACACGTACCATTGGTGCAGGTAGAGGCGATATTATTTTCTACACATTTCATTGTAAATAAATCAATGAATAATTTTCCACTCGCAGAACGCAACCCAATGCAACCACGCCGTCCACGGAGCACCAACGGTGCACGTGCACCCGAGCAAACCTCGGAAGCTATCCTAGCTTAACGCCAGTCTGCGATAAACTCGTTCTCATTGGCATTGGTTGCGAGTGCCCTCTTCTCCACGTCGTTCGAGCTCCAACCAGCAGCTTAGCTTCCGGTAGCAAAACACTCCACTCTGTCCACTGCGTAAAAGAGGTTCCAAAAGAGCGGAATGTCCCACCGGCGGGCGGCTGAATGGCGATGTGATATAAAACATCATATAATGTCAGATTACAAAAGGCTGCAGCTACGTATACCGACGCGCCGACATCGCACAACCGGAATATCAACGCAGCGGAGCTTGCGAGCAAAGGCTACGTCAAAGCGGGCTCGAGTTGCGGGAAAAAAAAACCTCTCACACACTCGATGCAGCTGCGAACTTGGCAGGAGGTAACACGCGCTGGATTTTCTGTTATTCCTTCTAATTAAAACGCACCACCGAGCGCATCCTGCGGCTTGAATGATGATGATGCGCTAGCCCCAGCATACGAGTGGATGCAGGCGTGCCACACAAACTATTCATTAACCTGGCAAAGTGCTCGCTAAACGAATGCTTCATTAGACTTTTAGGCATGACATAAAGTGAAGCCTCTGCAAGCGTCCTGAAATAGCAATCAAATTCCGATATGCACAGGTAGGTTGCGCTATGCAGCCTCGGAAGTGTCTGTCGTACCATTGGACGACCTGTGAGTGTGCTTTATAACAGGCACATGAGATTGCGGATGATGATGAGATGGCAAAGCAGATCACATCGTTCATAATTTACTGGCGAAACCACAGTCGTGATAATTATTTTCTGAAAAATGGGAAAAATGTGATAATTTTTCCGTCAAACCAGGAATTGCAAATCAACAACATAAAGGATTCAGTCTAAATTACTATTGATATTAGCATTTAAAATAATATAACTTATATGTAACTAATAAATAATCTAGTATATATAACTAGATGAAGATTAATCTAAATGTCTGAAACACTAAATCTAACTGTTCTAAAAATCTGGAACAAAAACAAGTACCATTTCCTCCATGTACGGTGCAAATATCAAAGGCAAAATATTACATATAAAAAGCTTCACAGCCCCAGTACTTGCCCATGTACATTCCCAAAATATTCGCATGCGTTCGTTTTTCCGCTGCCTGTTTTTTTTTGTTTTTTGCCCAAAAACACATTCCCACCTTTCATCATCTTTCGCACACGAAATCCCAAACCGGTGCCCAAAATCCCATTTCATCAAGAAGGGTTCTGAAACACCCGCGCTCCAAATGTGTTCCATTCCATCATAAACGAGCGCTCGAGAGTGCAAATTCAAATTAAGCCGCACGTAACGAAGCGACCTATTAACAGGTGCATCATGATAACTCAATAGCGCAACTTCATTCCTAAATGGGACAAACGCCAAACCCAGCCGCGCCTGACAATGAACTGAAACACGACACCAAAAACCCAACCGGCACCCCCAATCCAATTTGATCCCATCGGGTCCAATCGAGTGTGGAGCGGATCAAGCGGCACCGGACCACCCCCGACCGGTTCGGGAAATCGCTATTAATCAGTAAATAGCACCACCGGATGAAATTCGAACCGATTCGAGCGATTCGCAAGCCACAGTTAAAGCCGCCTCCGAGTCTCTGCACCGTTGAGTTGGACGGAAAATCGAGAAAATCCACCTCCAAGCGGACTTCACACACACACCCATTCCCACACACGCATGCAGTGAAATTGTAAAATGCACACACACGTACCACCTTGACAAACAAATAAATTACATTCTTATCTCTCAATTTGGTGCACAGCCGGGCGCGCGATCGTCCCGACCCCGACCGGGAACCAAACCCAGCGCCAGGAAAAGGTGACGGCTTTCGTTTTTCCCGATGAGAAAAGAAAACCCTCGGAAAACTTTCCCTCCAGCAGCAGCAGCAGCAGCAACAGCAGGGGCCACCGTCCTCGTGGCGCATTGGTCGCTCAAACATTGGCACCATTGTTGGCAACTAACACCGCCAACGGCTTGCGCCAACCGTTGTGCGTCCTTCTTCCGATCGTCGTCGGTCTGTTTGCTCGTTTGTTGACACCGCTCTTTCCACCCCGGGTGGGTGGTATCCACCCCCAAAGACAGGTGAGCTACACCACCCTGCCCGGGGACAACAATAATAAAATTTTCAATTAAATCAGGAGGACACCGAATCGTGGACAGGCCCTCCTCGGGTGCTCGGGTTGCATCGAGCCGTTACTGGAGCATCACAACCCGGGAATCGCACGGCAAACGAGCTCGTTGCGGGAGAAGTGAGCAAGTGGTAAGGCGTTGGCAAGCGGCACTTACTTGGGCGAATCGGTGGAAGGAAGCTTTTAATATATATTAGACAATTACGGCCTTTGTTTTCATTTCTCCATTTGTTGGTTTTCGAGACGACACGGCAATGTAGGCAGCACCCTTGCAGGCGTTGGAAAAACGACGACGACGACGACGACGACGATGGGTTTGCTGCCTAGAAGACGGGAATAAAACAGAAACGGCAAAAAAAACTAATCCAAAACCACCACGACCATGGGGCGGAATAAAACGGACGGCTAAACGAGTGCGCGAGAGCTGGCGAGACACGAGAAAAGTAATCAGATATCACCTTGCTATTTATGTGCCACGGCTGCCATGGCATTGGCATTGGGCCGTCCGAATTGGCGAACCAAACCCCCACGAACTGACCGAATCGTAAAAGCAATCGGAACCCCGCACGAAACCGAAAGGTGCCCATTTTCCAACGGTGTGGTCCGGAGACGCTAGAAAGCATAATGACTTCTTTTATTTCGATCCCGACCCGCTGCTGGCGGAGTCGAAGCACCACGATGATACGGCACATCTCGGGCGAAACAATCGGATTTGAAGAAGAAAAAAAAACCGAGGAAAAACACCCATGAAAAGCCACCAACCCACGGGGCCTTGGGCTTGGGCCACCTTTCGGTCGAGTAATGAAACGTTTCTCAGCTTCTCCGCTTCAAGCGGTGGTCTATCGATTTCGGTTGGTTCCGCTGGCACTCGGCTCATTGTGTTGCCCACCGCAGGGCAACCGTTCAGGCATTTGTGCCCACTTTCTTTACAACCCATGGCCATGGGCCATTTCGGCACCAATCGTCCCACGAATCCTCCCCAAGGCAGCCCTTTCTGGAAGGGCGCATTTCACCGAACACCGAAAGCCAGGCAGCTCGGCAGGTCTCTCAAAAGATTGTTTAATTTCAATTCGATTCCTAATGACGATTCCCTTTCCAGTGGTCGATTGAAATTGATAAATTGCTTCCGATATAATTGATGCCCGCAGCCGCCGGCAACCAAACGACGGCTCGTCGATACAAAGAGCGAGCATTTGGAATGCCACTCGAAGCTGGAAGGGCCATTCCGGCCGACCGGGTAAAGGTGGAGCGTTTTGCAACAATCACGAGATTGACACATTCGGTGAAAAGAAAGAAAAGCTTTTCTCGAAAATCGAATTGACCGAACGGCAAGCCGATTCGTGCGCATGGTTTCGCAAAGTAATTGCACATTGCCCGTCCGGGGGCCTCATGATCGATAGGATTCGCTCGGTTTCGTTGCGCAAGGACAGCGTGCCGGTCCCTTGTGTCCTTCCGGCTTCGGTGGCTTCTTAATGGATCTTGCCTCACAGCCTAATGGGCAAACGGGGGGTTTTCTGAGTGTATGAGCCGTTTCGAAGCACCGACGAACAATGCGTTCTAATGAGGATGAATCTGTTTGATCCGTCAATGAATTAATTTCATTACATGATTTACAAAGCTGATTTCTGTGAACATCAGTGAAAATTTACATAGAAAACCGTACGTCTTCTCTCACTCTTAGATTAAGCAATTATTTGTTCAAGATTAACTTACATCATACAAAGCAAAACCCCTTCCAATATATATTCTGCGTTATTTATAAACAAGTCATTCATACCCTCGAGCTGTTTAACAGAGGAGCTAAGCCGTCACACATAATCATATTGAGTTTGTTTTGCTTCAAAAATCACATTTCATTTTAGCTTCCTTTCTTTTTCTTCTTTGCGAAATGGGATGTAGCCTTCTATATTTGGATTCTCCAAAGAGTCACTTCTAATTTATTCAAAGGTTGGCCACTTTTTTATAGGTTCGACTATCTAGAGTCATATGCCTTACAGAGAAATACACCGGATACAACCATCCACTTCGAGAAGCAACGATTGTATGATTTTAGCTTCCAACAAACAGTAAGCAAAAGTACGTTTGCCATTTCTATCACTGTTACAAATGACATTTGTAATGCTCTTGCGCCGCTACTGAGTGAACAGGTTCAAAAGCTCAGAAACGTGAGCTTTTGAACCGGGAAGGATAATCGCATTTAAAATTAGCATAGTAGGCGTCCTACGAGGCATCTTTTTTCGCTATCACAAATAAAGGAAGACCTCTTTAAACTTCGTCGTTTTGGTCGATAAGTCCCACTAACGAACGTCTTTAAATTTTAACCCCAGGAAAACGTTGCAATCACAACAATCACAAAAAGAATTGGTATCTGACAAAGAATTCATTCACTTTTAAGATCAAACATCTTACATGTCATTCGCTATTGCGCATCGCTTCTTCGAACTGATTTGCTTAGTTGTAGATTGAACCGGCTCGTAATTTTATTTCATGTAACACTTAATGACAGTTCAACAAACATAAATTGTTGTCGAATAAATAAATGAAAGTATACTTCATGTGGTTTGAGAAAATACACAGACCTAGATGGAAGGAATTTTAATGAAAAAGATGGATTGGAATCTTACGCCGGCAAAGATCGTAATCTCGAAGCTTTGTAAGATTATAGAGCTGCATGAGCCTTTCAAGCGAAAGCGCTATCAATCAATCACCATTTTGCTGCTGACTGAAGCGAGCCTGTTAATATAAAGCCCCCCTCTCAGCTCTGCTTTTCCATTGAAAACGCTTCATATTAATGCAAATAATGCGAAGAAAATTCGGATGTGTACCCGCTACAAAATGTCATACGTGTGACGTCAATCAAGCCGATCCCTGCTCCACAGCCACCAAATTTATTATTCTGCAAACATCGCACCGTCACTCGACACCGCTTCGTGCGGTGTACAATCATGAGAACGCGCTGACGAAAACAAAACAAAATCCAACCAAAATCGGTGAAATGATATTCCAAAATTTTAAGCCCGTCCGTGTCCCAAGAGCACGCCAACGTTCCCGGGCGAAGACGTGAGCTCTGTGTCTGGTCCACGTTTACATTTGGCCCGGCTCCTTCCCTGGTGGAAGGTTTGTTTTTAATATTCTTTATTTCATCCGCTGGGATTGATTCTTTTTCATGTTTGCTGTCACTTGGCTGCTCCGCCAGCTGAGGTTTCCCTTTTGCCCAGCATGTTCGAGTAAGTCCCTCGGGAGGACAATGGGGAATGCTTGAAGTAAGCAAGCAGCGAGGAAAATTAAGAAGAAAAAAAAAACGAAACCTAAATCCACCGTCAACATCAACTATGGGACGCACGAACAACCCAGACGAGTGTGTTTCGCCAAACCGCAAACGGCCCACCAGGCGATGTGTTGCTCGAGCTTCTTACAAATAGGCGCTTCTGCCACCGGCGTAGCAGATCCTTTTTCTAAAAAAAAGGAAAAAAAAAACATCCTTCCCAGCGTGCGGTGATGAATTGTCTGATGACGGAATAAGATGAAATAAAATAAACAAGCGTATGGTTTGCTTTTTATCAAAAACCGAAACGAACTGTTACTTTCAGCCAGCGGCAACCACACTGCCAGACGCCACTTTCGTGCAAACGGTTTCAATTTAATTTCATTTCGCTCAGCCGACGTGAAGCATCCTTTGGGACGGTCGGCGAAGCGATCTCCAGCACCACAACCACCATCGTCATTTCGCTGCGTAACAGAGAACCTCGTGAAAGGATGGTTCGAGGCATGAAGTCTCGAGCAGCAGCAGCACGACCAGCACGGGTTATCAAATCTGAAACGCACGCTTAAAACCAACAAAATAAGCACACTGCCAGGCAGGATCGTTTCCTCCGGCAGCAGTCGTTCTTTGCCAGCAAAATAACGAGCTACGTTCCAGTGGGAAGAAGAATTTGCCTGATCGCATTGCTGCGGCGATGGGACAGTAAATTAATTTAGCAAATTCCAGCACCGACTACAAACAAACGTCCATCTAATCACCTTTCCGCTTAATCCACATTTCCGGTGCACTTTCGTCTGGTCACTGTGAACCCATCATCGTCGGCTAAATGCGATAATTAAAAGTCAAAAGGAATCTTTAATTTCCGACATAAATCCTTACCACACGGAACACGAATGCCAAAATGGGGATGGGAGTGCCAAAATTATTTTCGTTCTTTCCAAACATACGTTCCCTTTCTCCTTTACACACACACACATACACAATTTTCTATCTTTTTCTCTCTCCTTCATATCTCCCTAGTCACTGCACGTTCATACAAGTCCTGCTGGGAACGATCTCTGCCAATTCTAGGGTTGGTTTTCTTCCGCCACATAAAAATGCATTCAACCGCCTGACACCTCCCAAAAAGCTTCCTGAAAAAAAAACCCACCCCTCGTCAGCTCAGGCAAGAACGGAAGGAAATGTACTACCAACCCTCATGCTGCCGGAATTCGTTTCACCCCCAGCAGTGCGAATAATCTGATCCAGGCCAACCACAGCTTAACCAGAAACTTCCTAGATTGACCAGCCCCAAGAAACGATCGGACACTAGGGTCTTCTCGTTTGCTCACTTTTTACTTTCCATCGTTCCCTTTGCACATGCTACATGTGTGGTCTCGCAAAAATGTACCTCGTAAGCCACGTACATTCTCGCATGCAGTCACGGAGGTTTGGCTGGTTTTAATGCATCCACAGCGCCCCGACAAGGTTCCATGTGCCGTAGCAATTGCAATGCCAAATCATGGCACACGCTGAGTGACCAGCGGACATGGGCGGGCATGGAAGGACGTGTCTCTCTAATAAACTGAAAACAAACACATTTGCACACCACGAGCAAACCAGCCAAAAATTTGCCGATAAAAGCACCACAGACGGCAAGACTTCGAGTACGAAGCAAAGGACTGACGGAGAGAAAAAAAACTGCTACAGCGATGGGGGGAAAAAATCTCCCTCCCGTAAAAGTGTCGTGACTTGAAAGGCAAATCACGGCAAAAAAGAGTGTCGTTTCCGTACACATGTACACATATTCCTTGCTGTGGGCTCGAACACCCAACGCTGGATAAAAACAATGCCCTAACCCTAACCATTTCTTAGCGCGGCCATACAAAGTACTGGGCGCCTCCATCGCACCATGTACGATCGGTGAGGAAATAGATATTCCGAAAACAAAACCGAAAAATCGTTGACGATACTTGTTTTTCCCTTTTTTGTCCCCCTAAACCACCCAGCGCTGTAAGACTTGAAATGTTCCAAAGCAGGGGAATTGTTGCTGATTCAGAAGCAAAGCAAAAAAACGAACAAACGCAAGTGAGCTGAAAAGCAGCAAAGCCAGGACGTTTTCTGGTCCCTGATTGCGCTCGTCCTAGATCATGTCAACTCTTCCCAGCGCCCCAGTGGGGAAAACGAATCGATGCCAAAGTGCCAGCTAACGAGTGCGCCAACAGCAGTTTAAAATATTGTTAAATGAGTTGAGAATCATTGGTGCCGGCATGTCAGTTTGTAGGGAAATTTTCATGACGCTACTAGCTTTGGTCCCGCTGCCGCCATTTTGCCTGTTGAGCGTGCGACCGAACCCGACCATCCGTTACTCCGTCCGATGTGGTGGTTTGCTACCAGCATCACACCACACCAAGCGAACCAGTCACTCAAGACCACGGTTGGGTGTGGGTTTACATTTGCTCGCGCATTCCGTGGGCCATGACCGGACACGGCTTTGTAAGCTGGCGACTGTGGGCTATTATGTGTCAATTCTTGACTTCAATTTGATTACAACATTGCTGGGTAGCTAAACTGGGAAGATACATCTGTCCGTCCGTTTACAATGCTTGCCTGTGTCACAAGCAATCCCAAGCTATTACTATTTTTCATTATCAATGCACGTTTTGAATGATGTTCTTTTGCTGAATGATATCACACATCTGAATTATACATTTAAATAGTATTCTCGATGAACCACTGGAAATAATTTAAATAAAAAGACAAATTTAATACGGTTGATACAAATAATTTGTTGCAAATGCATATGTCTCAACACAGCGTATAGGCTGTTTAAGAATATTACTATAAATATTGCTGTCAAAACAAAATATAAGCAGGAAAACACAATCATATTAAGGTTTTTTTTATAACGCTTCCAATGAAACCGCATCTTATTGAGCTATCATCTTGCATTTACGTTCTTGTCTCACATTTCTATATCATACAATAGCCCACCCGTTGCTGCATTACCAAGTGCTGATTCGCAATGTTCCGAGCTTCCGAACGGCATCGACGCACACTGCCCAAAAACGAACACAGACCACGCGCTTCGAGGAAATGACACGGCAGGGCACTGATGGCATTAAGCCGCAAACATTTTATAATGAGGCAATATATGCAATTTTAAAATTTCGTTGCACCCACCGGCACCGACACGCGCTGGGAAAACTGCGAACGATGAGGCTCAAAACCAACGACCGTTATGAAAGGACATCCGATATTTTCCCTTCCACCAATCATCACTCATTGCCATTCAGCGCCATCATCACCAGGATCGTCGGCTCTGTCATCGCCGTTGACGTCGTCATCATCATCAACCGTGAACGTCACTCAATTATTCTGCATCCGCCATTGGCTCACCTACGGCTACGGCTACGGTTGAAACGTTTGAGCGTCCGAGGCGATGAAAGAAAATTGTTATGGAGATTATTGATATTAAAATTAAGTTCATAAATAATTGAGTGCCGGTGTTTTCACTTACGCCTTCTTGCGTAAACCCGTTGGCGGCCAATGCGTGGCCAAATAGCCGCCACGTGCTCGTGAGCGGTGGAACCAGACCGGAAAAGCGGACCGGTGGCGTCCGGTGTGATGGTGCGTTGGGCAGAAAATAGCCAAAATTATTACGGTCTATTAAATTTGATAAAACCGTTCTGTAATGCCCCCGGGTAGCCTGCATGTTACCGGTCACATCTCATTCGCCGACACGGGAAATGAAGAGATAAAAGGTCATATTCCTTCGCAACAAAAAAAATTAAAACCTCTTTTGCAAGCAATGCAGGTTGGAGTGGTTTGGGATCAAAAGTGGTCTTATATATTCTTGCGATTAACATTTACCATTTTTTATTTATGGAGATACAGTTCAATGTACCTGAATGCTTTTTAATTCTACCATGCGAACACATAAGTTGTTTGCTGCAATCTTCCGCTAAATCTCTGTATTTTTCAATAAACATAAAAAGAGTTTTAAAAAATATACATTAAATACTAACGCTACGTAATTTTCAAATGCTATGAATCAAATAGTAACCCAAACTATAAAAATAAATAATTGAATCGATCTATAATTAGGAAAGATAAAAAATGAATATCTTCTAACTTCTCCTTGTTCTTCTTTGTTTTAAAATTTCCTAAAAAATGAAGCTCTCAACTTTTAACAAAAAGTCAAAGCATCCAAATCCATTACGATTCATTCACAATTGGAGCAACCAGATCAAAAAAACAACACCATTACGGCTACTCCATTTTAAGCCAGTCCAACCGAAATTCATCACTCCGTTGATGCCTCGATCACCACAAACCACCACATGATGTGACGTGATGCGTCGGTGAAAATTGAATGTCCAACCTCATCGGGGGTCGATCTGGGGGTCCAACCACTCTACGTTTAGTCCCAGCCTATGATGAGAAACCCAAAACCATCCACCAATCAAAAAAATAGAACAACTCGCTGAATCACCTTGCCACAAAGAAACTGCGTGCAGTGAAGCTGCCCGCTTCTTTTTTTTTTGGTTTTGCTGCCAATGTCTGCGGGTAAATAAACAGTCCTTGTAGAGACAACGCGCCCACGCGAGGCACGTATCCCGTAGCTTAAATGTTGGCCAGTGCGGTGACGAGCGTATACGAGGCATTGTGGTAAGCCACGCATTCGCCACCAATTCTGCTAAAAACTTGACCAATAATCTGATAAGATTGTCACTACTCGATGCGCTACGGTTCCGCACACGCTGGTAGATTCGCTTTCAGTTCGTTCTGTTGTTGTTTTTTTTTGTCCCACCCACATCACACATCCACCGCACAACAGCGCACTGTGCGCAAAGTGCGAAAGTACGTGACGATAATGCAACCGGGAAACTGATCACCAACGCGAGCGACGTGCCAACGAGTCCTTTCTGCATCCCGCAGTCTCATGTGCGATGGCTCTGGTGTGAACAAAGAAGGAGGAAGGCAACAAAAAAACTGGAAGCCGAACCGGAATCTAATTAGCAGCGAAACAACATAACACCAAACGTCAACCTTATCGTGTTTCGGTTCACAAGCTAACAGCACCCAAAACAGCGCAGCTTATACAGTTCATCTGCATAGCAGGACATTCCCTGGCGTCTTTCCTTCGACACCATGCGAATGGTTTTTCTGTTTTTTTTTCTTTTTTGCTCACACACCCACTCTATATGTACGCCATTTCCCTCGAGCCGTGAACGGACGCTTTTATCCACCTCTGCAACACATCGCACAATGTTGCGTCCGTTCGCACTGTTTGACAAATGGCGGACATTTTTGGATCAAAGGGGATTGAATTACGCCGCATGCCTAAGAGGTACTTCTTGCGCTACACCACGAGCACTGGAGCAGAGGTCTTAAACTCACATCAATTAATCGCCCACCTGGTCACTCCACACAATAAGCTTTTTTTGCGAGATGTTTGCTCGGAAAATATGTTACTCCCCGGAGTAACTACAAGATTTGAATGAAGTACTACCGTAACTTAACTGGCGTAGTTATTCGCAGCATCCAGTTTGCTTGATAGATCTACGAACCCCTCGGTGCTGTTGTACATACAAAATGGAAACTGCCATGTGCAAATCACCACATCACTTTGAATGCCTGTCGACCGAAACCGGTGTGTCCGTCAATTGCAAAGGCCTACTCGATGCGTACTCGAAGAACCTACTCATGGCCTACTCCAACCAAACGCCGCACGCATGCAGCGCTCGGAATCGAACCATTAAATTTTAAATCTCCCATCACACCGTCGCTCTCACATGCGGAAAGCCAAACCAGCACCAGCAACACCGATAAACGATCGTGTGCTGACAGCTTGCTCTGAATTCATTAGCAGTCCGTAAAATAGGGCTTCCAGCGTGTGTACACCGAACCGGGTACGTGAGACCAGATACGGAACACACATACACACACACATTTCACAATTCTGCCTGCGAGCGACAACCCCACATAATACAATATTCTTTTCCCAAATCTAATTTTCTATAGCGATGACAAAATTATCATTGACTTTCCGTTCCTGCCATACAAATGAAGTGGCCTGCTCGTTTGGTATTCTGCCATTCCTGTGCGGCTTCACGACCCGCTGGCGCTCATCCGCATCCCTGCTTTCCATTTTCAGTAACACTTTTGACATCTTATCCGTGCGCAAGGTCCGCCTTCCTTCGGCAGTAATCACCCTTCCAGCTGGGGAGTTCCAGCAAAGTTTTCCCGCCGGCAAAAATGGAGCACTGGAAAAAGTGAGCCATCCATCCATCCAGCGCGCAGCTTTTCCCACCATTTTGCCACCGAGCTTCACGTCGTTCATCTTAGCTCAGCGCCTCCACGTGGGTGTCACCGTTGGGCCTCGAACAAAATGGGGGCCTTTCACATATCCCGGGCCCGAAAACACGACCGGGAAGAAGGTTGCTGTGTGCCGAGAGAGACCGAGAACGTGGCCAGCAGTAGCTGTACGGTTTGCCACTTATCGGCAGAATTGATGCGATGAAAATGAAAATTGACTACCCTTTTTGGGTAGGTGTCGGGATGGGGCCTCGACACGTGTGGCCAGCGAACGACGACACCGACGAGATGGAAATACATTTTGATGAACACTCCGGTTGGGGTTGGCCCGGCTACGGTTCCGGTTGCAGCCGACAGTTTCATCAACGAACGTTTGCTACTTTTGAATGATTTATTGCCAATCATAAGTATTTTCCAGACCATCTCGTCTCCGAAGGTGTGCCAGGACTGTGCCGAAGCGAGATTCCGGTGAACGACCGCCAGAGGGATGTGGATTCGCTGGAAAAGCTTCACTTCCGGTCACACTAGCTTTTACCGTGAAGGTTTTGTAAGCAACGTTCTCACTCATCGTCGATTAATTTTCATTCCCGCGATGCGTTTCTCACAAACCCGGATGTGTGTTCCTTTTTTTTTTTTTCTCCAACACCCACACCCATGGCTTTGTTGCGTCTTTACGATACGACCATAACTTCCCGATTATCGGATTCGAAACATAAAAGTATCACCCTCCCACGGGCTGGTGAATCAATCAGGAAAATGAACTCTCCACTCGCAGACTCCGTCCAACTCGCACACGTCCGGAAAAACACAAAAAGCAGCACACCAGCAACAGAATGGTTCCGCTTCCGGTGAAGCACATAAATTTTACCCCGACAATACCGACTAGCGTCAACAAAAGCCAAACACAAACACCCACACGGGGCCATCAGCCTCAGCCAGGCAGAGATGAAAGGACGATTTAATTTGCCTAATGTTTCGAACTCATTGAAATAAATCATAATGAAGTCCGCTTTCATGGCGGTGGGCCGAATTGAAACGCTCATCATAGCTGACCCCGGGGAGCGGATTTTGTGTTGCCTGGCAGCATGGAGCACTCCGGGAGTGCAAATTTCAGCACGAGACACCAACCATAAACCTTGTGTCAGGTCAGAGACATCAAATTTCGCCCCGACCATGGCCTACAGTAATCGAAAAACCCTTTGTAAGGGCTTTTATTTTACGATTTTGCCATGCTTTTCGTTTGCGGTCCATACAGCACTGCTACTGCTGCTTGAAGGCAGCCACCCATCAGAAGGCATTCGGCGTGTGCATTCGGATAATCGGAGACCGGCATGGCCTGGCCGACGTCCAACGTTAGCTTTTCCCGGCCCGAGGAAATCCTTCATTCTTTCAGGAGTCCTTTCCTTTAGCACGAGCGACGGGTGTTTTGTTTGTTTCCAATATGAGGAGATAAAAGATTGCACAAAGTAAAAGCCCAAGCCGAAACCGAATAATACCCAGAGCTTCAGGTCTGACGTGCGCTTCCCCCTCGCCGGTACTGAGCCATTTGGCTTTGGGGCACCTATCGGAATGCCTGGCACCAAGAAAGACACCGATGTCGTAATGCCCACCAGGAATGGCGGCTTTTCGGCTCCAAAGAAAAACCGGCCAGCTTCGAGCTTTGCCCAGTTGCTTATCTTTCACACTTGACGTTTCTTCCTTCACGTCAGTTTTTCTCTCACTCTCTCGCTCACTCACTCACTCACTCACTCTCTCTCTCTCTCTGACAGCCGTTTCAACAAAGCTCGGCTTTCGCTCCCGGACACATAAAACTCTTACTGTCAAACTGAAGCTGATAACTTTGAGCGGCCGAGGGAAACAAAAGAAAGTTTAGGCTGTCCGTGCTTTTTTTCCTTCTTCTTCTTCTTTCTCTTCCAAGCCCGTAATTTTCTGCTGCCGGCCATGCCGTCTCTGTTGTCCATTTTCTCGGGGTGTCTTCAGTGGGCTCGCTCCCACCCTGTGTCGGTAAAATGTCACACCCAGCCTCCTTTGACCAAACGGGGATGCCTTCGCCTGAGAGAAAGATTGCGGATAAATTCCAGTTGCAGCATAAACTTTGTCCAGCTTTTGCAACAGCCAGTGCCAGGGGGAGTTCAGCCTACTGGGTTTGGTGTGTAATTCGAATGCCGACTCACAGGGGCTTATGTTTGTGTTATACGGCACCTTTTTTTCTTTGTTTTTTTCTTTTATTTTCCACACACACACACACACACACTCGGCATTCGATGGGGCCACCGGACTTCGATAAGTCGAAGCGTACGTATAGATGAATCTTACAAATTGGAAAACCAGCCCCAGATTTATGTGCAGGCCAGTTCGGGCAAAAAGGTAGGTCAGCCGTATCACGGGGCCCGGATCGGTAGGCAGTACTGCAAATAAAGCTCCGGCCAGTGTAAGGAGAGGATGAAAGAAGCACAGAAGCAAGGAAAAAAAACAACAAACCAACACCCACAAGGACGACATCTCGTAAAACAGGCCAGAATTAGTCTGTCAGGCTTGCCGGTGTGGCGACCCGTGGCATTAGAAAGACCGTCCCCGGAGCACCTTTGGTAGTTGTATTTCGCAAATCTATAAAACTGCTCGTCACAAAAGCACTCGCCCTTTTTGCCGACCGGAACGGGTCGATAAAAGGGCATAAATGCAGCCAGCCAGCAGTCGTCTGGTCTGACAGTTGACTTGTTGAGGCCATGAGTTTTTTTTATTGTTGCTTCCTAGAAGGGAAGTTTCCAAAAACCTTCGGCATGGAAAAAAAACTCCACTATTAAACGAAAAACAACTTATCCTTCTCCTGCAGCTCGTTCGGAGAGCGCGTTTTGTTGCAACAGCAGTTGTATTTTGGGGATTGCAATTCGAGCTCCATTTTCAAATATGGCCTCGGTTTCCCCACGGAGGCCATTGTAAAGCGCACACAATTTAATCTAACTTTCATCGATCTCGCTCCCAAAGGGAAGTGTCCTGAACTCGGCATTTTTTTTGACAAAACTCTATTCAAAAAAGTGCGTCCCATTACCGATGCGCTCGCCCAAAACGCCCTGGAGCCTGATCGTGCTGAACGGATTTGCAAAGTTTTTCGCTTTTCGCACGATGCTGACGCCAACGCCCATCAGTCGAGGTTCCGCGAAACGAACGTTGCAAGTTCGACATGACCCGGGCCAAATAGAGAACGAGAGAACGAGAGTGCATTCAGTGCAAAAGGCAGACAAAGCGGCATCGTCTCGAAAAGCCCACCAACAGGCTGGGATGGTGGGCAGAAAATCGAGCATGAATCGGCAATGTTTGGCTGGCGGGCTGATTGGTATTTCGATTCCCCGGCCACAAGCAGCAGCTTTGTCGCACCGTATATCGATGTAACGAGTGACCTGCAGCCATCGACTCATCAACTTTGTACTGCACTCCTTCGTTCAACGACGCAGCTAGCGACCGATGGGAAAGCCTTGCCAGGACATCGGTTAGGCCGACTCCGTTGGGCGTGTTGATAGTCCAAACGGGGCACTACAAACAACGATCGAAATTTAATTTAAACTTTCGATCCACTCCACTTCACTGCTTGAGCTGGCGGGGAAAATTCCACCTGCGTACGCAACAACCACGTGAGTCACCAGAGTCCAGGCCAGCCGCAGGGCACGGCAACAGCAAAAGCGAACCGACCGACGACTGCAAGACTTCGAAACGCCTCGCCTTATCGGCTCATCAGCCGGAGGAATCTCCCCCAAAAGGTGCGCCCGTGTGGTCTGCTTCGGTCGGACGGCTTTACGGGCGGTGTTTCTTTGCCGAGCCGTATCGAGCCGTATTTGATTTTCGGTCACGTGAAGGATCGACAGGCGACCGGATCCATTCGTCAGTGTCGGTGGTTTTCGGTGAATGGGGAATCCGGAATTTATCAACAAATTCAACGTCTGCTTCAGCACCGCACGAATGGGCGGTGGGTGGCGAATGCTTTCATTAATTAAATTTTACAGAATGCTTCGCTTTCGAATCGAAAATACCACGCCACTGACTGACAAAATGAACTTTTCCAAGGAACCACGAACAGTTTGGGACCGTAAATGTGACCCGATAAAATGCTGCCTGAAGTAACCCTTTAGTGTTGATGATGTACAAATTATCATCGCCTTGACCAATTAAATCAATGCTAACCTTTTTATTTAACTCACTTTGAAAATTCAAAAGCTCAATCTAGTAGGCCATGCACTATTTTTCGTGTATATTTTTTCTCACGGAGTACATAACACAAGAAATTCGCTTAAACGATCTGTTTTTTTTTTTTAATTTAGAAATCTTAATATAGATCCATTTTGAAATCTTAATTTAACTCCAATTTAAAATGAACAATGTTTGTCAACAAAGCAAGCGCTCCGATACCATGTCATTTTGTTGGATATTAATCGCTTTCACGTCGCGCTTCGTACCAGAAAGATATTACAATTAATGTTATTGATAACCGCGCTTCCCTCACGGACCCGTTATCGACGACAGATTACTTTCATGTTCGCATTCCTGTGCGACATTTCACCACCGCTCCAGCGTTACGATATTACGCCCAGCCGATATTGACATTCGGGTATTGAAAAATGGCTCTCGATCGACCACGGTTTGAGCGGCCTCCGTTGCACTCTTTATTTTTTTTTGTTTGCAATCACGTACGGCGTTACATGAGCGCCCCAAAACCGATCTCACCACGGACTACACAGGAGGAGACAAGAATTTTCTAATATATATATAAGATATGAGAAAAGTTGATCAAAAAACGAACATTGACATCCCCCACCTTGGCCATTATTCAAGGGGCTATAAAATTATTGTATGAGGAAAGAGAGTGAGTAGCCAAAAAAAAAATGAGAAAAAAAGACGTCATAATAAAAATTAATTTCTCAGCAAACTTTCCGGAACGTGGGTCGCTCCACTGCACACTATTTTCCGGTGTTCCTATCTCGAGTGCGCGCCGACTACGATGCAAAAGGAAGCGGCCGTTTTTCGCCACTGACACGCCGGATCTCACCGGAAATATAATTCTTCATTCTTCCCATTCATTTCGATCAGCCATCTTCCAGTGTCGGGCAGCCGAAACTTTCCAGATTCCGCCCCAAACCGTCCTTGGCCACAGAAAAAAAAAACCGCTCCATTCCAGCTCTTACGGCAAATCGGTTCATAGGCAGCTCGAGGCAAAAAGGCCGGAATTTTGGGGCCGGGATTTCGTTGGATGCGAGCCAAACGGGCCGGGTTCGGTCAAACCCGGCCAGGATATCGTGCCCATTCCACAAACAAGCGGAGCTAATTGATTCGCAAACTTTCGGCTCCGTGCGAATAAACCGAAACCGCCTTCCTTTCCCGGCGTGGCTAATTCTTCCGATCGATATCTCGCCTCGAAGCCGTCTTTTGCCCCATCGGGAAAATTGGCAACCGCTGAAAGCCACCTCCAGGCGTCGGGGAAAATCGAAAAACAAACCCCCTTTAAATGAACGAACAAAAACCAACGCCCGGGTGCCGCTTCTTACAACGACCGCGTGCGCATATGCTTTGCGCGTGCCTTTGCGCTTCTTTTGGGAGGAACAAACGCGCGAATAACGAGCCCGTTTTCCGATGCTTTGCCCGTTGGCGGAAGCGTAGATTTATTGCACGTTCGAACTGGACCACGTACGAAGCGAACCTGCAAGGGGATATATGTGGGTGCAAACAAATTTTCCCATTGTGTCCCCAAGAGCCCAACAAATAATGTTGGCCACTCTCCGTGCCGTAACGATGGCGTTTCCCTCAGTTTCGAATGCGCCTTCGTTGCCGATGCGCCACGGGATAAGAAAAATCAATTCCTCTGATCGAGCGAACTGGAGAGAGAGAGAGATGGAGAGTGATCGCCTACAAAAAACCGCTACTCGACCACCAAACAACTGCCATCGGAATCAGGCTCGCTGGAGGCAATTGATAGATTCATGGCTTCATGAGCAAAAGCACTTCACTAGGCGCGATCTATTTCCTTGTTTGCCTTCCCGCGAAAAGCACGTCTGTTCGAGCCCGTCGGTTGTTAGGAAAGCGGGCGCTAAAAAGCACGGCTTGGACTGTGTTTTGTTTTTTTTGTTTTGCCCCTCTCTCTGTTTTGTCCATTTTAACCGATATTGATGACAGTTGCAATTTTGATTTGTGCCCTTGCATAGCGATGAGAGACACTGCGTGGGGCTTTATTGGAGTGGAAAACATCACTTCTGTTTTATGATCTTGCACTCTCGCGTGGAAGCAAAAGCTTTGGGTTCGAATGATCGCGAGGTCAGGGTTCCTCAAATAGGCGCCTTCCACAATCGAAAGAATAATACGGATTTATGTTTTTATGCAGGTCTGCTAGAGAAATAAAATGTACACACAGAAAGCTACTCACATTAGCTTGCCGAGGGATTGCTTTTCTAGTTTTAAAACTATTCAGTCGATGGAAATAGCCAGGTAATTGAAGGTTCTATAAAAAATTCATTTAGCAACTACCATACTATATTTTATGTACTTCTACTATTGGAAAAATTGTTTAATTAAGTTATGTTTTTTTAACCCAAAAATTATTTCCAGGGGTCTAGTTTACAAACAAAATGATCGAATAAAGAAATTTACAGCTCAGTATAAAATAGATAAAAACATGTTTCTTAAAGTATGTCCTGATTTTATCTCCTGGGTTTCTTTCCATTTTTCCTGAGGTAGAACTTGTGTAATCTTCACATTGGTATTATCAAATCAATTACGAAAAACATATAATATTATTACTACACTAGTTCATATCAGAGGAAACTTGAAAAAATACATTTTTGGCTCACTTCTTGAACCAACGCCTACGTTGATAGTACTAATCATATAAACTTGATAAATTTGAATAAGTTTGACAGTTTGGTGCAAACTGATCATCGTTAACCTACAAATAGACAAAACATTCCACTAAAAAACTTAAAACAGAACTCTTTTAACTATAAAAAGTCATTAGAATCACACTATCACACATAGTAGCTTCCCATATGGTTTGTGCCCCATTACTGTACATTGCAGCTCTAAAAACACTCTATACTACCCACTACTACAGCTCATCTAACTCTTTGCCTTAAAAACAAGCAACGCACATAGTATGCTCTAATGTTTTGCAACAGTGTTGGGCTCGGCAATCATGTTTGTGCCCGCAGGCCAAACTTCTGCCAAATGTGCGCAAAACCCCTCGGTTTGGCCATGACAGTGTGCTAAAACGGTTAATAAATTCGTTAAATAAATAAAACACAGTCCTCCCAACAAAAAAAAACGGTAACCGGAACGAAACGGAACGCCGTATCGAACGCCTGACAGGAAACGGTGCAAGTCAGTGCTTCGGTTCGACAAATAAACATCCGGTGTGGTCAGCCGTTCTCACACGTCCACGTATGTCAACTCACCAGGCCCGGACTGCCCGGGACCGGGACCTTCTGGACTGCGTGGGGGTCGCTTTTGGAATGGCCGCCATGGCCGCCCGAAGGCGAACCAGCTCAGAATTTACACATGTTGCAAACACAAAATTTTCTGACCCGCTCGTTCCCGAAATTCTGTCCTTCTCATCACACAGGCCAAAAAAGGTCCCGGGCACAAACATTACGCAATGCATAGCCCCCTCGAGGATGACATGGGAGGGGGGGGGTGGGTGGCGAAAGGCCTGCCCAACTGGCAGGGAAAACCGAAAGGGGTAACGTAAACCCGAACCCCGGGCCGGTCGACGATCTTGGCATAACTTACACATACCTTCCACGCCGGCCGGCCAGTGAAACCGTTGCCGGATTCAGCGGAATGGCTCGCAACCATGAATAGCCTGCAGTCAAACACCGATCACGAGACCGAGGCCGGTTCCCGTCCCGGAGGTTCGTAAATACTTCTGTTGACTTTGCTGACTGATTCGCATCCCAGTGGCGTGTGGCCATTGCGGCCCTCGCCCGCCAACAATAGTTCGAAAATGGACCATCATCATCATCCCGACGGGTTTTTCCCCCTCAGGGCGGCCATCAGAAAGGGAGCCATCCATCGCCCAGGATGCCAGGATCCGGCCAGATCCTGCCGGGTCCTTTCGCGTGGCCTCAACTCAGGAAAGAGAATAGCGTAGGGAGGCAACACCAAAAAAAAACGCTCTCCACCACGCGCCTTCGCTTCTACGCGTTCCCCACACAGGACACAGGATGTCCTTGGGAAGATGTTCCGATTCAGGATCGGCAGCTCGCCGCCGCCACCGAACCAAAGCAAACATGTGTATTTGAACATCTGTATAGCTTCTTTTATTTGTTTGTAAGCAGAGCATGATTAAATTTGTTGAAAACTGTGGAACTTTCCTAAAGTTCATCTTGAATTTGCTCCCAGCACCCACGGCCGTCCCGGTGCCATTTTGTGCTGCTACTGCTGCTGCCTCTTCTTCTTTTCCTGCTTCTGTCTCTCTGCAGTGACGATTTCATCGCTGTGGGGAAAGTTTGTTAAATTACTTTACATGTGTTCACACCAGCGCGAGCGCAGTGCATATTACGAGGGCGTTTCTTTTTATTTCATTTTCCAAAAGGCGAGTCCGTGCCATGTGAGAGAGAGAGAGAGAGGGCGCAGAGGTCCATTTTTATTCTAACCGCGCCTTCTAGTTCAAACTTTGCCCCCGAAATTCCCGGGTGGTTCCTTTGCTGCATCCTGGCGCTTTTTCGGGCTGATAGTTTGGCTCGAATTACGCGACCTGGTGGTGCTCTCGGGGTGGGAATTTTCTTCAACCCTACCACATGGAGTTTCGCACCTTCCAAAAGGTCTGCTCAGTGGGCTCATGTAATAGTATTCCAGCCATCGATTGGGTGAAAATGCACCGGTAACAAGCGTACGAGCGTAAAAAGAAGCACCAGAGTAGAAGATGGAAGGGAAAAAAATCGCTTACCTTGAGGTCCTGCACTCTGGGTGAACGGGGGGACCTGCTTTTGGTCATACCTTCACCCCCCCCAGGACGACAGAAGGACCCGGAAAGGTATTTCATGCATTTAAGGTTCTCCCCCGGAAACGACTGGCTAACAATTTGCAGATGCCTTCTGCCGGGTTTTCTCCTCGCGATCATCCCATAGGACATCCGGCCCTTGGATTCCGTTGACTAGCCTCCGTGGGGAAAAAGGGGGAACGGGAACGTGAATAAGGTCTTAAATTTAGCCTCAAATCAAAACGAGTGCTGCCGGTAGAATATTAATGCGGTGCGATTACATGCGCCCTCATATGGTACCTTCTTCGGATGAGCGGAAAATTTCATTCACACGTGAACAAAGTGCCAAAGGCAACTCCCATGTGAGCAAGTAAACCTACAGTAGTATGTCAATTTTAAAGGAATTGGTTTGCGTCAACATGTGCTATAAATGATTAATTTGTTAAAAAACAAGTCTCTTTTTCCTGTAATCCAATGGTCGAGATACGATTGATGCAATCATTACCGGTGTATTGAATAAATCATCACCACAGCACGGTTGCGTGAATTAAAACGTACAATTTGTGATCTCAGCGCCACCACGTTTGCTACTGAATCCTTTTGAACGCAAAACAAATTGAATTGAATAGATTGAGCCACCAGCTTACATGGGTGAAGCATTTTTTTGTCTCCCCCTTCACTTTCCGATGGTTTTAATCGGGCGCGCGTTTTTTTCTGAACCAAAAAAAAATAACATTCACACATCCCAATCAATAAACGGCGATATGGGGTTTTTTTTATATTTATTTATTACATCAAACAGCATCCGGAATCAAACACACAACCCGTCACCGGTAACGAACACGCTACGGCAGGCAATGAAAAGTTATTACACCGCGCCCAGGCGCGCAAATAAACCAGCGCGAGAGCTCGGGCTTTTCTATTTCCGTTTCCATTTTATTAAGCGCCCTCTGGTGGCGCTCGGTGGAACCCCCTTACGTCACCAACCACGCGCCGCTGGCATCGCCTACTGCTGCTCACTCAATAATTCAGCGAACTGTTAATAAAATCAACTAGAGCAAATTTATAACACCACACGGCCAACGAACGGTACGTTTTCCCATTAATCCTAACCAGTAAGCCAGTGCAAACAGCTGTTATGGTCGACGCGCCAATTCACCCCCACCGATTCCTCCACGCCGGTGGCACAACAAAAAGCAACAACGGGAGGAGGACACACAAAAAAACACACCACCCACACAGCATTTGCATTTGCAGAGTCTAGTAGCGGCGGGACAGCCGGCGCTATTCGCCACGATAGGGGCAATAATTCACGATCGAAATTCGCTCTCCCGACGTGGCGGACACTACGTGTCAGCTGTAAATTATTTTTGAATTTATAACCCTTTTGCTTACCCTCGGCTTTGTAATTACGAGCACATTCCGCGGGCGAGCGTTTCTGCTTCTTACGGCGGGCTGTGTTTTGTGGAGGAATGCTTGCATTTGCCGGGCGAGAAACATGTTACATGCAAACACGCGCTACTCAGTGATTATTTGATTAACTTATTCGATACTACTTATCGCATAGAGAACTTGCGCACATTGTATCTCTAATTGAAGCTTGGGACGATTATTGCTCACTGTAGGTTTTGTTTCGCATTATTTTCGCAACATTTCACCTTCCTTAAGTGTTCTCAAACGAAAGGAAAATTGTGCTTTATGTGGCTGAGTCGGTTTGCCAGGTGGAGTACATAACACGAGAGTGATTTTTACAGAAAATAAGGCAAGAAAAAAAAACTAGTACATAACACGGCACATACAGCAACAGCCCTCGCGCATATTTAGACAACACACAAAGATAACTAGTTTCTCCAGATTGCTTCCCGTGTAGCATTCCTAACTCTTCCCAAAATACCCAAACCGGGGCAGGATTTTCCGAAGCTATGTTTGTTATTCGAACAACAACAACGGCAGCAACAGAAGTTAAATAAACTTATTCCCAAAACTCCCCCAGCGAAACGACATCCTACGACTGGGAGAGCGAGAGAGAGAGAGAAAGAGAGAGAGTGAAAAAAAACAACCCTACCACACCGGCCTACGTCGATTGTCTGCCTTTCTGCCAGCGCATGTCCTAGTCACAGCTTGGGAAAGGGTCTTTTACACCGCACCATAAGGCCCACTCGGTGTTAACTCCAGGTTTGTGTGTGTGTGTGTGTGGGTGTTTTTTTTCCTACAGACCCCATCCCAGAAACCAGTAGACCCGGGATTCACAACCGTCGGTGAATCGAAACTTTCGAACGGTGGATCCAAATGGCCGAAAAGGACACCACTCCGCCCAACCAGCGGCCTAACAAAACGCCTCTCATTGGAGCTGCTGCTGCTGCTGCTGGGTCTCGACACCCCCAAACGACCACAGTTCGAACACATGCATGGCATGAATGTGGGCAGCGGCCGGATAGTGGCCAGACTCGCCCGACGAGTGTACCGAAATGGAGAAGGAAGAAAAAATATTTGCATTTAAAATGAATACATTGTTTATGATAAATATTTTCATTTCACGGTCTACACCGGGTTCTATGTGTACATGAAATTAAAATATATTGGATATTTGTTTTTAAAATGAACGATCGCCGCGTTGGGTTGGGGTTGCGGGGGGCGTCCCCACTCCCACCACACTTTCCACTCCCTCCCACAAAAAAGGACGTTTATTCTCCTCCTCTTGGGTGACCATCGTAAATCGCAATCGCAGCTTTTGGGACCCGGACCCGGTCACGGTTTTCACGGACGGATTTCGACCGGGGCCCCGGGAGTGCCGACCCCGATAATTTACGGCAGCCCAGTGATTTGGTGCTAGTTTAACGTACTCGAAGCGAGCGCCGCGTCACGAACGCGCGAAAGTGTTTATTTTACGGTGCGAATTTTCCGGATTCGCATGCCGTGATTTCGAGCGTGTGCCATCGTGCCAAAACGTCAAGCTTGACCTAGCTCATTGTCAGTTACACCTTTTGCAAACAAACCGTTGCAAAAACGTCCCCAATCCAAGTAGCCTGCCGATGTTAGCCGCTGATGCAAAATTCACTAAAACCCGTGTAATCACGGGCGGCCTCAGCATGCCATGAGGGCGCTAAATGACACCAGGCGCAAGTGAGCCGCATCCAAGCGCGCAACCAAGCGGTCTTTTTCTAAGGACGACGGCGTCATGCCGGGGGCTCGAAATGACGAGGGAGATCACTCCGAATCGATGGCGATAAATTGCCCGGTTGGGCTGATTGGCCAGCTCCTTTCACCCTGTGTGCGGCTTGGCTCGCGCGACCCGGCCGGGAGTTCAATATTTTGAGACTCGCGTACGTGCAAACCAACCCGAGCAGGCGTGGGTTGAGTTGGAATCGTTTTGCACACCTTCAATAATGCACACCCACGTGGGCAGGTGCACAGGACCCAAGGCATCGCCGGAAACCGCGCTGGAGGCAAAGAAAAAAACACGAGGTGAAGGGAAAAATCAAATATCATTTCCACAATTGCAACTATTTTCTGCAAGGTAATGAAAGGGCGAACTGAAAATTGCAAGTAGCAACGAGTAATAAATCATTTCGTCCGCATGATTCCAGCGCCTGAACCCTGAAGGTAATGGGGCTCGTTCTCGCGCACGGTTTGATGCTGCTGATGGCGACGATGGCAAATGCAAATGCACTCTCACACACCCCCATGCATATATGATTTCAAAATTGCCCACCGTATGTAATGGTGGTTGCTAGGCGATTTTCCAGTGGCTTGCTTGTTAACCGAAATGAACGAACGAGAGATGCTTACTGCGTTTTCCGACCGACGAACGCCTGACGATGTACCCGAGGGAGTGCAAACACCCGTATGCACACACACACACATGAGACATACACACTTGGTTAAGAAGAAAGACTGCTAACGACTGACGCGGCTGGGGCTGTCTGCCGGAATCGGACAATTCGCTCACTCGCTCGCCCTTTTTCTGTTGACTTTGCGCGATGTGTGTGTGTGTGTGTGTGCCGACTTACCGACTTAGTGTGACTTTGTAGGGTAGTGGGAGGAAAAACCACCAGGACTGGCTTTCCCGCCGGTTTCCCAAAACCCATTCGCCGTTCGCGGGTATCTGATTTAAATATCGAACGAGTTGCACTTTCCACACCGCGCACGGTGCATTATTTGTTTACTGCAGCGGCGCACTGATACGATTCGCCGCTCCTCTCCGTCGGTAAACAACTCATTATAAAATTAAATGATTTCATAACTTCCAATTACGTATCTGCTGGCGGGACAACCGCTTGGTGAGCTTCCCAATCGGACTGTCACCTACCGACGGTGTACGTGGGTGTGTTTGTGTGCGTTTTATTGATTAGTGCATAGCTGTTTGTTCAATTCATTAATTTTCTGTCTTTGTTTGGTGGATGTGTTTTCATTAGAGGAAAAGATGCAGTAAAAATGTACATATCAATCAAACGGTGCAATCTGATTGATTTTTTGCATATAATAAAACTCCATAAAAACGTTGCTTTCACGCTTAATTCTATTAACGTATTATCCGAAAAAGAATAATGAAAGCATGCCACACCGGCATTAACATATGTTATCACTCTGTTGCACCTTCAGCAATAGTACCATGCTGTAACGGGCTGCAGCTTGACCGACGTTATTCTTTGCTTCTTATACACTGATAATCTGCCCCAATATAGCTCATGAAAGTATTTTTTTTATGTTGCTACCTCACCTGCTAACCGGTAAGCAATATCGCCAATTTATAATCTTTTTGCAGCCTACACACGTACTGCATCTGAGTTCGAACGCGCGTGTTGTCGCAGGTAATTAAACGTGATAAATGTTCGACTACTCAAACATACAGCCATCACAGCCGGACGGACGTGTGCAACCTTTGCGAGTGCCTATGGTGCCAAAATGCCATTCCGAGTAATTACACCCAACGATTATATTTCAAAATTATCCCGTCCATAGCAGTCAGCAGTTCATGCCGTCCGGGATCTAAAATGCCGTTTGAAGGGCTTTGATTCCGCCCGTTGTTCGTGCCGTTACCTAGTCAGGGTAAATATTTAGCCTGACCTTAAGCGCCCGTCTCAACGTCTCCCCAAACGCCGCACCAGGCGCCTCCACCGCACCCGGCACACAGTCACAGATGTAAATCTCTGCCGCACTCGGGGCCGCGCGTCCGGGCGCGCTTTAAGTTGTGCTCGAAACAACGGTAACAACCAGCGAATTAAAGTCGCACCTACAACCAAGCGACAACAGCGATAAAGTGTAACCCGTCTTTCGTCGGTTCTCGCCCCGCGTAATCCCGCGCATTGCTGTCGCCGACATTACAAAAATATAGTACAAGTGAACGCACGCGCACCGGAAGTATTCTCCGCACACACTCGCGAGTGCTCGGTTTGCGGTACTCATTACCCGACCGAAAGGATCCCCTCTCAAAACGCAAAAGAACAACATGGGTGCTCACCCCTAGGTGAGTGAATGAGCTCCACTCAGCTTCCCCTCAACACGTTGAGCAATCATTGAGTGACGGAAGGGGCGCTCACAGGACGAGCGCTCTGTGGCGGGGCATCGGGTACTCTCGCAGTGGCTCTCATTTGGAGATCTCATCCACCCACCAAGCACTTGGATCAATTCCCACCACTCCACCGGCACATGCAGGAGACGCTCGTGCGGCGTTCAGAACGATTTCGTCACCACTTTTATGATGTTTTGTCTGGCAGCAACACTTGCCCAATGCTAGGACCAGCGCGCTAGACGCGTCATGCGTCTATGCGAGCCGGCCACGAACCGGCCATATACTTGCACGCTACGAGCAAAACGTCGACACAGTTTCTCCCAAACGCAGCCATTAACCTCGTCGCTATGTTGGTTGGCGTTTGGTGGGGCAAAGCAAAAAAACAAAAGGAACACAAAATGCGAACGACGGAGGCACAG
Organism: Anopheles nili; assembly: GCF_943737925.1. Classification (NCBI taxonomy): domain Eukaryota; kingdom Metazoa; phylum Arthropoda; class Insecta; order Diptera; family Culicidae; genus Anopheles; species Anopheles nili. Next base: position 43,375,111 of record NC_071292.1, read on the forward strand.
TTCGCAGAGGGACAAGTTTCACTTTTTTGTAGTACATGGAGCATTTGAGCGAAAGCATGATGATTGGTTATGATTTATTATTCATGTTCGCTCAATAAAGTGTATGTATTTTTGATCACAATTGAATGCAACACAATAACCTGTAACATGGTCGTATAGTTTAAACGAGTAAAATAAAACTGTTTAATACATATAAGCTGATTGATTCAAAATTAAATTAAAAGTGAAGCTATTGGACAATTGTTATTTAATAGCAGATTATATTCAATTAAACTGTCTAATCGATTTTATACTGAGCCTTTAAATTGATTCATTTTTCTCCTTTCAAACCAAACTATAACGCTTAGTAGATTGATTGGCAAAATTAATCTGGGTCCGCTTCACATAAAAGCCACCATATGTCAATGTTACGTTCAATCGACAAATTACCAACGAACCCGACGACAGATAGACCCACCCAAAACAAAAAATAAAAAGCCAAAGCAAAATGTGGATGAAAATTGTAGAGAAAGAGCCAAAGGATAAGACAGTAAAAGTCCCGCCACAAAACAAAATGAAAACGAAATAAAACACCTCCGCAGACACTACGGTGCTTCCGCTTCGTTGCACAGTTCAAAAACCTTTTGCCATCATTTTCCACATGTCACACAGGCTTGATGACAATAAACCAGCAATCCAGCTATAAATGCGCCCAGACCAGAGAAGCATTACAATACGCCAGGCAAACTGTCTCTTCGAGCGTTCGAAATGGCGGTGAACTGGTGAAGCGAACGAAATAAGTGCGCAAAAGCGGTAAAAACTCTCAACCATCAACCCACTCCATTGATAACTCAGCATAAATTCACACACATGCACACAAAACCCGACGCGACCTGCAGAAAAAAAACTCAATCCGGCGACATCCATCGGCAAACACGCGGAAAAGAATCAAATTTGTGGATGTCTGGTCGGGAGTTTTGACGTTCCCGTGTCTCGAACCCGGCACCCAGTTACGATTGGAGATTTTGTTTCTTCCCTAAAATGGGTTTTTTTTTGGTAGAAATAACAATAGCTCAATTGATATTGGCTATTGGAGTTGTTGAAACGATTGCATAGAATATTTCGAAAAAGCAATGAGAGAATAGAATCAAATCGGGATGAATGAGCCGGTGTAAAGCAGCAAAATAAAATTGCTCCCAAAACAAACTGAATAAATGATTATTTCCTTTCATTCAACTCGAATAAAACAGTGCTCATTTCACACAGAGTTTCGATCAAATTTTGAATGTAATTTCCACCAAATCATTTACAACATGTCATATTGTTGTACCACACGACTCCACAAACTCGGACGCCTGCATCATTGCTCCAATGTGCTCAAAAAATAAATGTTTGTCTCCATTTTACTCTCCCATCAGCCACCATACGGTTCTCGTCATCTCGGCTCCGCTAAAACCACACAAGCACCGGCCAACCATCTAACCCCCCGTCCATGGGAACATACTAGCTGTTTACTTAATTTCTCGTCCCGCAGGCAATTTTTGGGCCACGGAGCAGGCCCAACAGTACGTGAGCAAACTGTCGAACTGCTTCATTTTCGGCAGGACGGAGGTGGGCGAAAGCAAACGATAATTACACTCCCATCGTGCGATTAATCCAAGTGCGGCAGTAAGGCCTCACAAGACGCTTCCAATTATGCTGCTCAAGAAACGAACGTGGAAGCGCATTAGTGCGCCCGAAAGGTTGTTGCTCTCGAAATGAAGGCTTCCTTTTGGCAGGCACGCTGTCGTGGTACGTGTTTCAGTACAAAACCCACCGAATCATCTTCATTAAAGTATTTGCTCGTACACTGGTGGAGGTTTACGAGCTTTCCAGCAGCGAGAGAGAGCGAAAAAAATTCACCACCACGTTTTGTCATGAACGTGTTCTAACGGGTCATTACATCACGGCTTTAGACTTGCGCGTCATCCCCACCGACAAGCTGCAAATCTGCACACTGAAGCACACCGTATATCTCACCTTACATCGCTGCATCGCTCGCTCGATCGATCGATCGAATGGTCAAAGTTTTTCCATCCCACCATCATGATCGGCACAGTACACGGCCCATAAACAGGTAATTAGACTCGCCGCAAGCCATACTAGAGAGCCCACCGGCCAATCGCCGGGAGCTTAGCACCATCGTATAACCACCGGATAATCCGGTTTTATGCTTCATCGCACTTACCGTCCGGGGGGGTGCAACTTTACTACACACCAAACACCGTGGTGCACCCTTCATCGTGAGTGCTTTCGTTTATAATTTCACCTGTGCGAAGTCCCGCACTTGCAGCGAAACCTTATCATATATATCAAGCGAAAGTTACCACATACCAACCCCGAGGAAATGCTTCCCCAGTTGGCTTAACTTTCTTCACAACTTGCCTCGCTAACAGGTGCCCGCTTTTCCACATGGCCATCGGTCTTGCATCACTTTTTCGCCACTAGCACATTAGAACTGCAATATAAAACTTTCGTCCACGCCTCCAGCTGTTTCCAGCGCCTTCTATGATGCGCTTTGTGCAGTTTTAAACAACAAAACTACGTTCGACGTCATGCTTGAGTTGGAGGTGGCCGAGAAGGACGATGCAAAAAAAAACCTCAACACACGCACGTCCGAACTCGAAAGCGGACCATGCGAGCTTTTATTCCTCCATTTTCTCTCGCTACACCATAAGTCATTCGCGCTGCGGTGCATTCGAAGATTCGCGAGCAAACTTTCGGAATCCAGCACGGTGTGCAGTTTACTTTCTAATCGAGATGTGGCTGGATTTTTCCAATCCTTCAACTCAAAATCTTGTTCCAAATCTTTCGGCTCGGTGCACTGGAGTACTTTCAGCACCGCACATGTGTCACCGCAACCGACCAGCTTTGGTCCAGTTATGGGCGTGTGTTTCGGTGCTACTCTGAATATTTATGCTGATGTTTTTTTTTGCTCTTCTTTCGCCTGTTGGATGTAACCCGACCGGATGGTGCCGAGCGAAATATGAATTAAACATGCAGCATCTGATTGCGTTACTGTAGCTGGGGACTGTTTTATTTTAGTTCCGTTTGCCACCAGGCAAACTTGGGCCGATCTTATAATCCCAACACAATCTCGGCCCACTCCCTCCGTGGGTGTTTTTTTTTTTTGCTTTTTGGGACTGGGTGGTTTTGACCCGAGAAGAGAAGAAGCCGTCCAGCTCACTAGCAGCCACTGTCAATCGAAGGAAGAAAAAAAAAGATATGAAAGCCTGCTGCTGACGAGCTTTAAAAGCACTCGAACACTTTAAGACCAGCCCCCTTCGGACCAGCACGATACAAGTCAGCCTCCTAATCGACCACACCACAGAGGCCGCTTGTTGCTGTCGAAAGCCGTTGCTCCAAAACCTCCCCCAATGAGTCCTTGTCCTGCCAATCTTCTTTGCATACCTCGTGTGCTGGAGTGCATGAGGACCGATTCTTGGCACTCGAACCTCTTCCAGAACCTCGGCGCACTGACGAAAGACACGTTTCTCCCCAGTGCGACCCGGATCCACTTGTGTGATGATCTCTCGAAGCGAATTGTCCTCAGCTCGGCTCGTGTGTGCCGGCATGTGGGGTACACACACACACACACACACACACACAAAAGGGAGGGAATCATCACAGCCGATAAGGATTCTGCTTCTGGCTTCTTTTGCTTCGTTGGCCCATCAGGACGCGGCTGACACCTTCTTCACAACCGACGAGGCTCCAGTTCCGGCCACAGAGCCCCTAATGATGGTGCACACTTTCGACGCTTTCGGTTCAAACAAAGTAGAAAGGCAAAAGAAGGAGAGAGAGAAAAAAAAGCTCCCGAAGGGCGAAGCCACATACGCCTAGTTCCGTGCAAAAACCCCCTTTGTGGGGTGGGTTGTCGTCCGAGCGAGAAATTACCCCTACGTTGATTGAATGCTAAGAATTCGACTCATCCGAGGGCCATCCCTTCGTGGGGTCGAGTAAGCCGATGCTCGAACCCTCGATGCCCTTCACCCTAGACGATCCTGGCCACAAGACGCCCACTAATATCGCATCGTTGTGTTCTTAGAATGCCTGCCAGCGCGGACGCTTGAGTATGCACACGTACGGGAAGGGCGGTTGTGCTACATGTGCATGAAATTGGAAGTGATTCAGTTTTGGATCGGAGGGTTTGCATTTTTCCACTCTACACCGAAGACAAAGAAGTACCCACTTTGCTCCCTTTGCCTCAATGCCATCAGTTCCGGTCGAGCTTCGGTGATAAGATGCCTTATCCTTAGGGAACAGGCCAGGGATACGCCTCTAAAGCCCCGTAGAAAGCAATCGATATCGTGTTCTTGTCATCCGGGGGTGTTAGATCGGGAAGCAAATAACGGGACAAAAACGTGTTTCACTACGAGCTGTCGATAATGCCCGAGCGAAATGGGTGTAAAAGTAAAAGGACTTTGTATCTACAAAATCATCATTAACTAACGGCAGGTACAAACGAGGTATAAGCCGTACCGACGAAAGTTGCGATTGAATGTTGCTTATGGGATGCTCTACCATTATCACTGAGTTTATAGTAGCGCAGTAGGCATTGCCTTTAGTGTCTTGTAGTTACCGTCTCGCATATTGGTCGTAAACTTCTGCAAGCCTGCTATGATTTATTGCGTCATTACAAACTCTGATTTCTTAAATAAAAAAAATGAAAAAAATGTTTCAGTCAGAGCTGAAATTTATATAAAAATTTATTTGAATGTTTAGCTACATTTACATCAATTTTGTTACTGATTAAATTTAATCTGAAACATTTTTTTATTTATTCATTTGTATTTATTTTTGATGCTATACACAGTATTACATTTTTAGGGATTTATTCGTAATACTAACACGCCATATTACATGAAATTGAATCTCGTCCTTCCTCAACATGCCAATATCGGTTTTATTTTTGTTTATTATTACTTTTGTTTTCTTGTAGTTTATTGCTTATATTTAATTATTTATTCAGTTTTTTTTGTAGTATTTCAGCGCTATCATAATCTATAATATTATTCAGTTTGTTCTCTAGTTTTATTTTGTGTATTTCTTTTGTATAGTCTTAATGGCAAACATAATATACTAAACAACAAATAATCAACTAACAAACACCAAAAATCGAAATAAAACTGTACTTAATGCTTTTATTTTGTGTGGTTTCGGATACAAATTTAACTACAGCTTTTTGATTGTGGATAATTGTTTCTTAATTTGTTCAAATCTTTGAACGATGGTACACAAAAAACCCACCAATTTTTCATTCAAAAAATCTGCACTCAGAATTGTATCTTTTCAATCTATGTTATTTTACAACTACAGCTATTTTTTATGATTTCAAAAATTGCAACAATGCCCAAAAACCATCACACTGAAAGATTTGAGATCAACACAACAAACGAACTGATAGCAAACTAAACATAATCGGTTTTAAGGTTTCCCCTAACATAAACTGCTCTTCCAGTGTGAAAACTCTCAACCCTTTGTTGGTGGAACTTAATGCACGGAAGTGAATGAATTGCATACAGTTTAAACGTTCGAACCACTCAAATTCCAACGAAACCAAACGATTACTCGTAAGCGTATGTGTTAAACAACAGATAAAATTTTGCAACGCTATCCTTAAACCAACATTTACCACTGATCGTGAGAAGTGTTCCGAAAATAACTCATCTGTTGAATTTGCGACCAAAACAAAAGCCAACGCACGACGAATAGAAACGTTCCTGCCGACGATCGATTTGAACCGACACCCGACACCCAGGTCCACCCCAACCCCAACGGTCAACCGGTGTGTCTCAATATATTTCCGAGTGTCAAAGAGTGCGCACTCGGCGTTCCATTTGCGAAGAAATTTACACTTACATCCTTCCCGAAGGACTTCTTTCGCTTGCTCGCTCGCAGGTGGCACACCAACCGGTCTCGGTCTCGGTAGGGTCATGTTTTCCTGCAAAGTGTTACCACCTTTCGTTGTTCGCACACGGCACCGCTTGCGAAGATCCTGCCCCTTTGCGTCCTTTTCTAAATTATAACACCTTTTCCTCTCGCGCTGAAAACCACCCCCAGTCCGAACAAACGACCCTTGCGAACGATGGACGATGTCCACCAAACCGTAAGCCACCGTCACGCGGCACATATAATGGTGCGTCAATATGCTGGGATGCGTGCATGTGTGTGGGTGTGTGTGGGTGGATGGAAGGTGGCTGGTGAGCCGAGGAAACTCTCCAGTGGAATGTTGAACAATGTCATTAAACATGCGACCCTTGCCCATTACCCGGGCAGGCCAGGCGGCCTCGATCTACTCGCAGTTGGCGCATCGTTTCACCGAGCGTGTGAGGGTGTTCTGGTGAGAATCTAATCCCTCGACCACCCGGAAAGCCATCCCGGTCCACCGGACTGGTGGGAATAAGACCGCTCAGAGGTGCATAAATCGTTCGCTTTTTCGGCCTGGCCCAGCCTACAGCGGATGGTACCGAGCGGTTGGTTCTTACAGCCTCTCCGGCTCGAAAGATGAACGGTCATCGCAGACCATCGTAAGGCCGATGGAGACAGAGGCCTCCGAGTTCGGTCCATAGATCAAACCATAGGAAGGTCACGGTACCATCGCGGTACGGCCGCCAGAAGGGAGGTCGCCTTCTGATTGGTTTCATTTCCGGTTTCACGCAGACGGCAAAAACCCGCCGAGATAAAGCAGACCAGATCAGATACAGCACGGTGGGAAGGCGCGTGTCGTCTTGCAGCGATGGTGATAAAATCACGTACCGGATCGGTGCGGCTTGCGGGTGCACATTTACGCTGCCAATTATAATTTAAGCGAGTGATTAAAGCCACACCGACCGGCCCCCTCCCCGGGGGAAATGGCGGCTTTTGCGATAAAAATGACAAGCGATCGGGAGGAAGAAGAAAAAAAAAACCGTGGAGGGGTTTTTTTGACGAGCGACTGGCGGTGAGTTCGCGCCTAGTGGTACGTGCGAAAAACAAGGAAAATGGTACACGATTTATTAAATATCTTTTATCAGATAAGGTGCCAGAAAAGGCGCCAAAGGCACCGCCGGAGATGATTCTCACAATTTTGAACCATTCGCACGTCATGCGCCACGAGTAACGCCAACGTCAACGTCAACGTCTGCTTACCCAACCTGGCGGCAACCATTCTCGGAAGGATACGACCCGGACTCGACCAGCATACGATCCAGGATCGCACCGATAAGACACCGTGATAATGCAAAATCGATACCGATTTAATTAGAAAACCTTGAGCGCTTCACGAGCCACCTTCCTTCTGGCCACTTCCTGGGACGCTTTCCTCGAGACGTACCCACACAAGGAGACGAGCACGTGCTCAGAGTGTCCTGTCGTTGCTCGGTACCGTCAGCGTCACTAAAACGGGACCCAAGCTTTACACGCACATTGTGTATTCCGGTCGGCAGTGTGCATAACACGCACTCAATAATGCCGGGCGCGTGAGTCTGAGCGGAATAGTAATCGGTGGCAATTCTTCAAAAAATTGACCAACCTGCCCGCCGCAATCGATCGATCGTTCGAGAGGCCATATTGGATATGTTTTGCTTGATTTTTTTTTTCTTTTTGGTTTATGGCAAGCGTAATCGATTCTTAATAACGTTTTTCGCCTGACGGTTTCGCGCGTTCGGTTGAGTGATGTGAAACCCGGCGTCGGTTTCGGCCGGCAGGTTTTGGTCGAAGACCGAAGCAATATATCAGCGTGCGAGCGGGAAGCAAGAACAGCCGCCATGCTGCTTTGCAAACGGGCAACGGTTAAGCCTCCCTGTCGAGCGGGAAACGTGTTGCTTTGATCGCTCGGTAATGTACTTCGGTGCGGCAATTAAGAGATTTATTTCCATGCTGACCAGCGCGTTACCGTGACATCAATCAATGTTTGGTGTTGCACAAGACACAGATGGTTTGGCATAACAGGAGGAAAAAAAAACATTAGTTCATACATGTGGCTTGGGAGTCAGTTTGTGAGAGCCGACTTTGTAGCGGTGGGAAACATTTTAAAAAAGAGGTATGTTTCAATACTCTTGTTACTTAACCCCTTCATGGTCCTTGGATTTTGGAAAAAAAAGGGTGAAGCAATTGTCACCCGTTTTTAGTTGTGTTTTGGGAAAAACGTGCTTTAAAACTCTGAAACTGATTTTATGCTGATAATTAGCTCATTGTTGTAGAAAAATTCTCACAAAACTACTTGGTTGTTTTTCAATTCCAATGAAATCTTTTTTTTTAATTCGAACATAATTTAAATTTATCGTTGTTTCCTTCTGCCTGGAGCAAAGCATTCATTTCAGAGCTCCATAATAATATCTAGTTTCTTTAGAAAGCTTTTTATCGCACTTGCTTCTGTACGAACAATGTACTCTGCACTCTCGTCACTTGAGTTAAAATGATTTATTTATTAATTTTTTACTCTAGTAACGATCTGGTTGTACTGTTCTCAAAACTAGGATATTCAAAACTAATGATTCCTAATTCATTCATTCGAATTTTATAATGTTTCATATTCCATGACTGGTCAGCATTTCCTCTCATCAATGTCAAAGAAATGTAATAATGGTTAACATTATAACGAATTAACCAAAAAACAGAAACTGCCATCACATGTATTCGTGAAGAATCTATACATGCTTCTAAAAAGTGAAGCAACAACAGCGCATAAGGCATATAAGAAATAATAAAAGAAAACCAAAACAGCGATATAATTGGTAAAAAAAATCAGTTATATTGAACTTAGTGTATTATCTCAAGGTGATCATTCCCGAAGATTGTACAAATGCGACTTAAATGTTTTATTACATAAAAAAGTGTTTTGTAAATGTTAACAAAATAGAAACAAACTTGTTTGCACAATCGTGTTAATAATACTAGTAAAAATTTAACTTTCCGACTCAATTTCTAGATATTTCAGTAAATATCACAAATCATAAAGGTAGCTCTCCAAATCTCTTTCCTTCGCTTTGGATTATCTTCAAATTATGACTCATCGTTACGAAGTGAACCAACTTACATCAAACTCTTCCCCACGCTTAAATTAGAGTTTCTCCATCAACCATCAGCCTCAGCCTCATTTTAGCCGAATTTCTTGTGCACGAACAGCCAGCGCTAAACCCTCAAAATAATTAAACAATTAAAGCTAAACGCCAGGACGCTGCTGCATGCATCCACCGACGGGATTAACACGGTCCATTAAGACAATCAACGTACCAGCTCCAAGGAACGGGCAGACTGAGCGACGAACGTGTGGTGCATCCTCCTGACGAACAGGTGCATCCTTTGCCCGGTGCAGGAAGCGAAAAAGATCCACCGAAAAAAAATCCCCCCCCCTCACACACACACACATGGCTAAAATAAACTCATAAACCGGAAGAAGCGCGCTACCGGCGAATGTCAGACCGGCTTAATTGCGCTCATAACGCCCTGTGGATGGCCATGGACACGGGAACCACATCAGGCTGCTTCGCTTTTCAGCGCCAGTAAGCGTCTGCAAAACCACATCGTGTGTGTGTGTGGGGACGTTGAAAAAGCACCAAAAAAAAAACAGCTGCCCCTTGCAGGCATGCAATTCCTCTTCGCGCTGCCAGCTGTAACATTGCCGCCGACAGTGTCGAGCTCGCCGAAGGAAATCGCATCCCAACCCCGAGCTGTGGTTTCGCCGAGTTCGCCGGACTGCTCTAATAGGCCTGGCCGTGTACGAGTGCATACGATAATTAAACTGTAATGAAGGCTTATGGCTTTACTGGGCGTTCGTACACGGGACTTTGGGGGGGGGGGGCGGGGGCGTCCGCTTTTGCTGGACGACTCGGTCAGCGGCTGGAGCCGATTTTAATTCACCATATGTTACAGGCTTATCGCGGCTTTGCCAGGCCCATGTGGGATACGATTGTGTGGGAGGACGCGCGCTTCAGGTGGCAGATTTCACCATAATTAGGATGTATTAAGCGCAATTATTAATACATTAGCCGGGCGAAATTATGCACCGATCGTTGTGACTGGTGGCAAGATGGAATCAACTCTCCCTTGGGGAGGGCGCGAGATATGGAAATGTATCAATGCGATCGATTGCGTCCTGAATGGGGTTTTCTTTTTCAAGGACGTTCATTATTCTTTTTTGAGGGCTACTAATAAATCCTATCACTGCTGGAAAAGGAGCTCAATCCACCGGAAGGCGCCCAGTCTAACGAACGTCTTTGTTTTTGCGACCATCCGGATCTGTGAAGCAGTCCGGATTAAATTGGCACAATCGAGACACAACCGGTGGGCGCTTGAGACGGCTCTTGTCTTCAGCCTTACAAGCCGTGGTGGCCCGTTTGCTGCACGACAAGCGATAAGATGGACTGTTTTGCATTTCGCAAGCAAGCGCACCAAGTAATACGTCTTGTCGAGCAGCACCATTATGCACGGCTCAACAATATCCTCTCGCTGGGGCGGGCCTTCTTTCTTTACTTTTGCGCCACGGAACAGACACAAAAACGTTAAATTTTGCGCGTTTCTTCATTATTCCCATTATAACTCCAATGATTGTGGCTCTTCTGAAAATGTGCACCATTCGGAAAACGCGTCCCTTCGATGGCCCTTGGGGGAATGGTTGCTCCGGCGTGGAATAATAACCGAACCGGCGTGCTAAGGCCGCGCCTGGAAAAGCGACAGAAAGAGACCGACAGAGAGTGGGAGAGAGAGAGTGGTCGCATCTCATAAGTTCTTGCTTTTGAAATTTGAGGAAATTGTGAAAACTTTCCCTTACCATTCCACTGCTCTAACTCTCTCGCTCTCTCGCTCTCTCGCTCTCTCTCTCTCACCCACACGCTGGAAAATTCGCCTCGAAAACGCCAATGCCGTGACATCGCAGGGCACATGGAGCCATGTCGCGATTTATGTTTTCCTGAGCCCAAACAACCGACGCAACCGCGAACCTGAGCCAGGCGGTCCGCCGAAAGCTCTTCGTCCCGCTCGGTTGCGGCCTTTGTGCCGATGATACCCGCGGGATGACGCCCGAAAATATAAAATTAAAAGTGCACCGTGCCTTCCGTGGAGTGGAGTGGAATTATAAATTATGCTTCATTTTTCGTACCCTACCAAGCTCGAGTGCCATTCGACGGCGAGATGCCCGAGTGGCGGAGACCGAGATTTACAGCACGCCGGGCGGCTAAGACGATAAAGCTTCTTTGGTGAGGGTGCTTACGAGTTTTCGCTCGCTGCTCCCAAGCGAACAGGAAACCCCTATTCATAAACCACGCATGAAAGGAACGCGTGCTGTGGAGCGAGTGTCCGTGTGACTGTCGGTGGGCGGGAAAAGCGATTTAAAATTCGCCCCCAAACAGCAAACTTGGGCCGCTGTTACTCGCGTCGATCGGGAGTCGAGTTGTACGTGGATTAAGCCAGGTACTGTGGCACTGTGGGAATCAGTTCGGGAAAACTAGGCCGAGTTAAAATGTCCTCAAAGGACCACATTCAAACAATGCGCACGTGGATTCCCGCGCCATGTTGGGAAAACAAAAGAAAAACCAAAAGTCACTCAGTTCGTTCGGGTGCTGGTTTAAAAAAATAGTTTCATAAGCATGTTCGTTGCATTTTTGCTCAACGTGGAATGGCCGGACAATTTAGAGCACACAAACAGACCAATACCTCTTCACAGTAAACGTGGCCATGCACGCCCGTAGTGGCCGAAAAAATTAATTAAACAACTACACGGCCGCAATCGTTTTCCGAATAGTTTTTTTTTTATTTCCCCATCGCGGAAAGTATTCCGAAAGGAAATTTTCGAATGCAAATTTCCCAGGAATTGCAGCCGAAGGTTGGCAGACTTTTTTTTATCTCCCCTACCCCCCACCCCTCTCGTTTTCCTTTTCCTCTCTCCCTTTGGCACCTCCCAGCCCCGTTATGAAGTTGTTCGTTCTATTTTCATTCGCGTCCATCTCGATCAGGCCTGCATGCATATTCATTTCATTTTATATAGAAATAAGGAACAATAATCTTCCGCCCGGTTGGGGTCCTCCCCCACCCCCTCTCCGGTACAGGAACCTCCGCTATATGGGCATTTTTGTATACACCGAATCCGGACGAAATCGGAAGGGGACAGCAAAACCCACCCACCCGGGCAGTATGCACCTTTTTCTCGCCTCTCAATATGTACCAGCATAATCTTTTGTCCGCGGATGGTGTGCTCACCGCTGTGTCAGCCAACCGATGCGGCGCTGGGTCGGAATTTAATAGAATATTTTCGATTCCCTCCCACGATAGCCATTCAAGGCTTTCACATTCAAAATACGAGCTATTGTCACCTTCAAACAATCGTGTGCTGGCGACGCGAGATTGCATTGTCAAAGCAAGCCGTGCCACAGCGCTGGTGCAGCGCCATGGCAACGGACTGGTTGAGGAAACGGTGAAAAAGAGGGAAAGGAGAGAGAGGGCGATAGCGCGCAAAATGAAAAGTCACTTAAAACCGACCGAAGCCAATAGTCGTTTTGAATGCGACAGGAAAATTGGACCCGGTAATCTTTTCCCGGTTTCTTTCTCCCCCGTTTGCCCCCCCCCCCCCCCCTTCCCACCATTCTCCCATAAGCACACTTCAGACCCCTTGGTCAACGGAAGGAAGCCGTTGTTTTTTTTTGCGCAATTTTTCCGCACGGTTTTTTTTTTGTTTGTTTTCCCGCACGCAGCAGGCGCACTTGGCAGGCGCATCGGGACGCGTTGCTCGCTTTGAAATCTAATATATTAATTAATTCTTTTCATTTGATCATACTTGAGCTGCTGGCTGGTCGTGGGTGTGGGACTCGTTTTCTACCTATTTTTTTGTTCGCCCCCTTCCGAGCACATCCTTTGCTTTGTCGCGTTCGTCCAGCCACTTCATTGGGCGGTTTTTATGAGTATGCAGTTTTTTTCTTTTTGCTCGATTCCCCCATCGAGAGAGAGAGAGAGAGCATTGCGCAAGTGAGTGCGAACGACATCTTGCACTATAAAGTAATTGACTTAATTAGTCGCTCAGTGGCCTCGCGTTCACGCTTCAAGACAGGAGCACAAATTAATGAAACGAAGCCCAGCGTTCGTTTATGAGTCTGGCGCGTTCCTAAGGGTTGAATCCTTTGTGCCAGGAGCAACCGAACCGTATCAATTCATGTTGGTAAGGTTGGGCCCATTTGGCTCACTCACTGACGGGCGTGTAGAGAGGAAAATGGCTCATAATTGAAATTTATTGACAGCGTGTAAAGTACACGCGTTTATCTTACCTTTCTTTTCTATTTACCATTAAGCAAGGTTGAAGGAAAATCAAAACGAAGTGTTTTTTATTCCTCAATCAAGGTGTCCTTAAGTCATGCAAGATCGCATCATTAGTCGATTTGAATATTCGAAACCTAATATGGTGAAGTTTTCGCTTATCCGGCATAATGGCAATACATCATCCATTAAATTGCTCTGTTCATAAATTATTCTACACCATCTACAGCGCGTTTTTTTTTTGTCTTCATTGCATTCCCTGACGCTCCCATCAAAATGTCCGAGAACGCGGCGCGGATCAATCTGTTTATCATTCCAACACACCGTTCCGTTTGTGGCGCGCGAATGTGGCGCGATTCAACGAACACACAATCTAATGTCAACATCTCGAAACGCTTCATTAGCATTATCATTTACATTTACAAGCCACCGTGCCCTCGGCCCTCACCATCCGGCCAATCGCCCGAAAGGTTCGTTGACACCGACCGTGCAGCAGATAGCGTGTAAAACATAGTCTCACGGTGAATGTCGGTTGTTTTTTGGTTTTTTTTTTGTCGAGCAGCTTGATTTTCCCTCCCCCGAAGCTGTACCTTGCGCAAACTAATTCACAGCAAGCACCGAAATAACGGCTAATGTTGGGGAAAATTTCCAGCAACCGGGCGCAACAGCGGGTTTTCGCGTTCACTAAAGTGTTGTCCCGAGAAACTTAAAGCAAACAATCAACAAGTTCCGTCCCGGGCGAAAAACTTGCTCATTCGCACCGTGCAAGTCCCCACCGATAGCCCACCAACCCACTCCACCCGCGTGACCGTTAGCTGGGAATGTGTTAACCAGCGATAAATGAGTCACAAGACCCGGTCGAAATTGGCTGACTGGCAAGTGTGACTGGGTGCCGGGCAAAACTCTGGGTGGAGGGCAAAAATAAGCCACATAAAATATGAAACGCCGCCCACCCGACCCGATGGCGCCGCGGGGCACTACCACCCCCCACCCACCCACCTTACCACGGTGGGAAATGTACATTCGATGCTATTATGCACACGAAATATTCATATCCGTGGCGTCGAATTGAAATGGAAATAGCCCACACTTGAGCGAAAGCGAGGCAGTTGTGTGAGTGTGTGTGTGTGGGCGTATGGTGAGTTGCAAAAAAAGAAGCGGGGTTTTCAGGGAAAAGGACGAAAGTGAGAGAGAGAGAGAGAAAAGGATAACAAAAAATTCTCAACCTAACCAACCAGCCCAGCCACCCGAGCGAAGCCACGGGAAAAGCCTTGTTTTTGGCGGAGGCTCGGTAAATGAAACGGATATGTTCGTGTCGCTTGCGAAATAATAAATCGATTTTAAAAGCCTTACATACGCTCGAATAAATACGCACGCTTTCCCGAAACCGGCCCAGGCGCATCAAGTAAATTTCACCGGATTATCCTTTTATCATTCAAATAACATTCACGGGAAAATGACAACACAAAAAGCCCCTCCTGGTCGTCCCGGTTGGTGGTGGTTGTCGGTACCGGCAAAGCGGCAAGATTAACTGTGCATGGCACAGTTCTTGATCTGGTTCCACCTGCCACCGGAACTAACATTGCGTGCACTTCTACACGCCACTAAGCGCGCTGCAGCAGAGCGTTAAAGCGGGACCGATTGCAGCACCATGATAGAGGCGGCTTCGTGGAGCTGGAGCTTCCGGCGCCGAGTGGCATTAATCGGAATGACGCGGATTTGCCGGAAATCCCACGGAAAAACTGTAAATGCGCATTCCACGCCCGTGTCTTTCCGTGTGGTAGACAAATATGATATATTATGCTCGGCTTTACATGGATGCCGCTGCACCGAGGCACGCAAAGCGAATGTATAAAAAAAAAGCAAATGAAGGACGGCTTCGACGAACGAATTTACACCGTAACGGAAGCTGACTGGTGACAAATGTTGAGCACTCGGCTGAATTTATTTGCTATTTTCGTTTCACTTATTTGAAGCGGTTACCTTTTTGGGGGATGTTGTCGAATAAATCATTGGGAAATTTGAACTGTAAAGAAAAACAATTAATGTTAAGCAACGCTTTGTTAAATTTGCTCCAATTTGTTTCATTTTTCACTGTTTGATTCGTCTTTTTTTCAAATTCTTTAAAGTTCGTTTCGAATGGCTAACGCTCTCACGTTTGAGCTTGTCATTGAACTGACATTTTCTGCGACCTTTAGCACAACTGCGACAATTACTAAATTAATCACTACATATTAGCTTCATCTTTGAGCCCTGTTTATATGGGTGGATTGAGTTCAAAGCTTAAAACTTTACAGCATTTAAACTTTACAGCAAGCACAGCACTGATTTTTGGTTTTCCTTTATTCTTGCTGATATGCCGTATGCGATTTTGTGTCTTCACTTTTTATGAGGATGTATAAATTGGTGAGATGAAATGCCCACCAACCACGGAATACGTGAAATTATAAAGCTAGAATGAATGAATGAATTATGAATAACCTAGTATTAAGAACAATACGATCAGGTCATCTAGAAATTATTATGCAATTCTGAATAGAAATCTTTACTCCAGGCAAAAGGAAACTACGATGAATTTTAAATTATGCTAGAATGCATAAAAAAGAATTCATTGGAATTTAAAACAGCCAAGTAGTTTGTAAGAATGTTTCTGAAACACTGAACCATATATTGTTTTTTTAGCTCGATATCCTTAAAAAGAGCAAAAAACTATTCATTTCATGAATTTTCACATACACAATCACAAAACACTAATAAAGTCGGTCGACAATTTTTTTACCCTTACAAAATCGAAGGACTGTGAAGGTGTTAAAACAAACAAACGACGGACTGTGAAGGAGTTAAATCAAAATAACGCGTTGATTCCAACGAACATTTATA
Organism: Anopheles nili; assembly: GCF_943737925.1. Classification (NCBI taxonomy): domain Eukaryota; kingdom Metazoa; phylum Arthropoda; class Insecta; order Diptera; family Culicidae; genus Anopheles; species Anopheles nili. Next base: position 43,391,233 of record NC_071292.1, read on the forward strand.
AAACAAACAAGAGAATAATGAGTGCGCAGCTCTACGACCTGTGGTGATCCCAATGTATAATAACCCACAATTCATGTGTACATGTTCCCTTTCCCAAGCATAAAAAAAAAGATAATAACCATAAGTAATCTCATAATCTTGTGCCTTTTGCTTTAAGCCAAAATTGGTTTTAATTAGAACAGGGCACATTTTATTATACCACATTACTTGGGTTTCAAAATTCCACTCCGCTGTGTCAACGAAAACAACTCCGCGCGTGCGGTTTTTCCATCGTTAGCATAATTCAATTATCCATGACCAAAAACATTCCATCTCGCGTTCGCCAAACCGCGTTCCAGCACAATAGTGCACTGCCGCCGCGTGCCCAGAGCCTCGTGGCAAATGATATTATTCTTTTGATAATCATAACAAAACTTCTCGCCACCAGCGTTGCCAACCCAAGATGCGCCCGGATTTCATAACACCCCCTAAGCCGCATGACTCGCCTTTGAACCACCAAACTCTCGGTGCTCTAACGCAAGTGCAACGTCGTCTATGGCTATGGATACGTAGCCCTGGTGCCGGCATTATGCACACATCGAAAACACAGCAGCTCTACTTTGGGCCAGGAACGAGATGGGGTCCTCCTTCGTCAGCTGAGCGTTTGCGCTTGGTTACCCCTGGAAGTCATACTCGCCTTTCATCTATCGTGCGGTGTATCGTGCCACTACTGCAAGGAAGACCAATTTCCTTCTTCCGTACGATAGAACAGAACAGCCCTTCCCGAGCGTGGCTAATGGTGTAACAATGTCGATGCAATATATCCGCGCTTTTCCCTTCGAGCCCGGGAAATCAACCCAGCTAGGCGAAGGAACACCCGTCAGCAATACTTTCGGCACCCGGGGGCCACATCCCGGAAGGATACCAGGACCATGCAACATCGTTCTGATGGCGACGGGAACACCAGTGCACCCAAACACACACACACACACACACACACACACAGAGCTCAGCATATTTGCATATGCGCGGATGGAGCTGCTGCACTTTTTGCTTACTTGCGCGGGAAGAATCATCAGGAAACTTTTGTTGTAAAACTTTTATTAAAACTATACCATATCCGGCGGTCGTCTGGTCTTTGTGATGATGGACAGACGGCGTATTACGTGAAGGCGTGCCTTGGAGCTGTTTTATTTCTGCTCAAATAACATGCACATCATAATTAAAGGCACTAAAATATTGGCTTTGATAATATTCCTTCCACAACATTGTGCCAGCATGAGTAATAAAACCCAATTTGGTTTTGTTCACGCAAATTTGTTAGAGCATAAAGCATAAAGGAATAAAATTGGTACATAAAAAATAAAATTTTCTAAAAAATAATGTGCTCTTAAATTATTTAAACCTATATATTGTGTACTAGTATATTGTTGAAAAATATTTCTTGAACATTAAATACTAATTGTTGTATAGAAAGATATACAAACACGTGTACAAAAATCATTTCAAATTGATCAAAACATTTAGAATAAGAATTTTCTCTAACAATACATATATTACAAATTTCTTGAATTCGTCCTTACTGAAGCTATTCCGTTCGCTGGATAATGAAAATTATGTTGTAACAGGACCTACACACACAAGGCATATTAGCTTAGCACAAACAAATATTCGTGCCTTTTTTTAACCTCTACTTGACCCACACTACCTCGAGCGGAGACTTTTGAAACACCCTAACCCAGACCGTGAGCCCTGAGCGTCTGATGAGGAAAGTTTAATTCGAGCCATAAAATTACCATCCCACCAAACGACAATCTTTCGTGGTGCTGTTAAGATGCGTGCTTCCTAATCCATGTCCTGTTGCTCGGGATCAAGCGACCAAGCGACCCCTAAAGCTGAAGCCAAGAGCACACCAAAGCAAGTGTGAACAACACGTGTCACGGTGCAGGGAAAAAGTTTGAATCGTGCATACCGTAATGAGTGTGCTTTTCACTTTCTTCGAGCGTTTCGTCATCGAAAAAAAAACACGATGATACGCTCCATTCGCTTCCCCACCAGCTAACCTAGCATTACGGAGTAGCGAACGGCGTTTAATAGCAACAGTGCACCATAAATTCGGTACGTAGCATTTTGTTTTATTTTCATTACATCCTGCCGCTGTCCTGTCGAACGGCAGCACCGCGTAGGAATTTACTGCTGATGACAGTGGTGGCGGATGAGGCAACTCCGGGAGAAAAAAGGAAGGGAAAAAAAACAAGAAAATGTGAACGAACTCCAGCGCAAGTACGTGCTAAGAATCACCATAGTCCTGCATCCCCAGCGCACCGTGTAGTTGGAGTTTCGCTTCAGTGCCTTTTTTTATGTTTTGTTTCCTTTTTCTCTGGCCGCTTCGTTTTTTTTTTGCCTCCCCACTCCGCACGTGGATCATGTCGTTGGCGAAACCGAAGGATCCACGAAATTGTTGCGCGATGCCATCATCCGGCACGTACTAATTAGCTTCCGGTCTTGCGGCCCGCGCTCCCATTTTATCGGCAATCATTGGTACGTAATGTCAAACAAATAGCGCAAAACCCACGGAAACCAGGCCCGGGAACTTGCCCTGGAAAACCGTAACCGCACTACGCCGGCTTGCAGACGATAAGGGCACGGTACGGCACGACCACAACCAAGCCCAGCCCGGGCAGCTTACGTTCAATGGGAGCTGCCACATTACGACACCGTTCGGTTTCACGGATGGATGTCACGTAACGAGACGCTCCCGGGCTAATTTAAGTGGCATTTAAGCAACAATGTCTCCTTCTCGGTGCCGGTTGCTGGAAGATCGAGTTAAAATAAATCAATGTGCCGGCAGGCCGGGATGCTTGAGAACCTGAAAACCCGCTTCAAATTGATGATTAAATTAGTCCTGCACTTGATGGACGGTGTCGCACCGGATCAAGTACTCCACTATGGCGCACTAGTGATCGGAATTTCTTATTAAGCAACGAGTTGAAGCACATTTTAAATGAGAAAACACATTCTTCTTGTCGTGGAGATGACACAACGAAAGTAAAATAGCTCGCTGAATTTAGTGCATGTTTTTGAGAAACGTCAAACCGACTGTCAAAACAATCGCAATTAGTAACGTCATTTGACAGGACCTCGTGCCGTGGGTTACTTAACTTTATGACTGACGTTTAAAAGAGCTTCTTCGTGGAACGAATGCTTCCAATCACCGCTCCGACGGTCATTAATAAAGAACTTTGCGTGCGTCGAAGCAGAAATGCATCCTTGCAGGACCCACCCCCTTGTCGATCGTGCTTCATTACTGTCACCTTCGAAGGGCTGTCTCGCTTTCGCTCGCTCTCCCTCGCTAGCGAGCATTCCGGAGCGGGGTTTTTTGTGTGTTAATTATGTTCCAACTACACGTTCCGCTCCGGTCGACTGATCTGTCGAGCGTACCATGCCAACCTACCGGCCGGCGTGCAAATCGTCAAGTAGAAGCACCGGCGGGAAATGAGGCTGGAGCAAAAAGAAAGCAACAACAGAAAAAAAGGAGTACAAACGAGGCATACGTCCCTCTGCGGGCAAACCACCCCGCAGGCGGCGCTTCTAATGCAAAATGCACAAAAACTACTTTCTGCCCTGCCTCTTGCCTATTGCATTTGTGTGCTCTTCAAAAAAACATTGTAAACAACCCTTGGGTTCGGTCCCGGTCCCCGGGTTCTCGGTGGAAAAGTAGTTTTGTTCTTGCTTTCATTTTCCTCCCCCATTTTTTTTGTTCGTTGTTGTTATAGATGCCCCTCTCTCGCTCTTTCTCGTCGCTTTACCAACCTCTCCGAAAGGAAGGACTTCTAGCGCACCTTGCGCCTAGGTTCCCGTTAATCCAACACGTTTACCCCTAGCAGTCCCCGGTGGGAATGTAACGTAATGCTCACAAACCGGAAGGGTTTAACCCACCCCTTACCCTCCCTCCCACCCCCCTCCTGGGTGGAAATTCGTATCATTAGGGGCTCAGTTAAAGAGAGCATGCAAAATGCGAGCTCGTTTGGTTCGCGTCGCCATTTTTTTTGCTGTTGTTGTTGCTACCTCCCCCCACCCAAAAAGGCCGTTGTTGCTGTGCAGCGCCCCGTTACTTGCTCTTCACTGAGCGCCATTTTTTTTTGTTTGCGTCCTCCCTCATTTCTTTTTTCGCTAAGGGCATTGACGAAAAAAAAAAAAGTGCGAAAGCACAACCTACCGAGCCTGGGCTGCTTGGATGAGCGAGACGGTTTTTTGGGTAGAGCAAAAAACGGGAGCGAGAGAGAGAGAGCAAGAGCGAGCGAGAGAGAGAGAATGCGAAAGGTTGTGCTGCACAAATCCACCACCCACCCCGACGGTCGGGTGAAAACTCGAAAGGGCCAGGAAAACTTGATGAAATCCACATGGAGTATTTACCTCTGTCGGTGAATACTTGACCCTTCTTGTGCGCCTGCGGCACAAGAGGACATCCTTCGACGTCGATGGGACCCGGGTCCTGGCAGTTTTGCCCACCCCAGCAACATTATCACCACCATCCCCGTCCTCCCGTCCAGCCCTGCTTCAAACGGGAGCCTCCTTTCCCCATCAACATCGGCATCATCATCGCCCATCACATCAAGAACGCAAAAAATGGGGGGCTGGGGCACGGGCTCCATACTCGTTGACTCCCCTGGTACCCCTTGCATCTCCTCCCCTCCCTCTCCCCCACAGACCGGTGACATCCATAAATGTGGCAGCGTTTTAGTTTGCCTTCGCCCGGGGATCATTGCAAGGTACTTAGACCCCGTAATGACAACCATTTTTCAGCGCAACGCTCACTAATGCACTCGCACAAGCTCTCACACACACACATACATCCACACACGTCAAATGGGGAGGTTGGGAGGCACTAGTGTGGCCTTCCCCCCTTTTTGCTGCACGGAGAGCCACCAAAACCCTAATGACGTGCTCGCCCACGTCGAGTATCCCAACCCCGAACGCTGTCCTTTAATCCATCATACCGAGTTGGTGGAGATCTCGAGTGTTCGTGTGTGTGTATGTGTGTGTGTGTACGTGTCTCGGCCCCTTCAACCGAGCCAAGCGGTGCACTGGCCCTGCAGGAAAACTGTCCCTATCCCGGCGAGGCAAAGTCTCGAGTTGCTCGCAAAACCGAGCGCAAACTTCGACAAAATATTCAAATGTAATTTGTAAAATTCACCTGTCAAATAATGTGCACGGGGTCTCCCACTCGTCGATACGGTGGGTGGGAACGAATGGGTGGTACGGAAGTAGAAGGGGTTTGAAATCTCGGCTGATAAAGTTTTTCCGCGCTCCACGCCCCGATTTCCCGATTTCCCGATCCTGTCGGTTATCGCTTATCCCCTACCGGCGCCGGTACAGATCGTACCGATTTTCCACACTCTCCGTCACGGTTGGTGGCGTGTGTATTGGTGGTTGATGATAAGGACCCGGGTTCATGATTTCTTTCTCCCGTTCACCCATACCCGGGGCTCGTGGCATTCGCGCGCAATATTTTGAAGCATTCCGATAAAAGCACCAGCACCAGCTCTGCTCGTGGTGAAGTACAAATGCGGCAACTGTTGACGATGTTGTGCGAAGGTGGGCCTGATCGTTGGGAAAAAGCCAACCCAACTACCCACCCACACACACAGGCACACAAACGCACAGTTGGGGGCGAATTCAACGAAAACGATCGAGTGGGTCGGTTGTGTAAAACAACTTTTAATGAAATTTTCGGTGCACTGTTTGAATAGCCGCTCGGTAACGGACTCAACCCCGAACGGGTTGGAGAATTTCACCCCCGAGTTCATCGACGAATGCCAGCCTGTGAGTCTCTGGGTCGGAAAATGCAAGCCGTTCGTGTTTTTTTTGTTGTTGTTGATTGCTTGTCATTCGACAAAGTTTTCCCCAGCGTGCACTATTGTCGAGGGGAAGTTTCATGTTTTTTTTTCATTCGAATGCGAAATTAATCAATCGCTTTCGTACAGGAAATCGCTGCAAACTGATAGTGATATTGGTTGTACCGTTGGAAAGGAGTATTTTTTCTTCTCTCGTTTCAGTCCTATACCCGCCTGCTTTGATCAACAGCTTGTTGATTGGTCGAACATAAGACAGGGTGGCATTTGAGATTCAGTTAGGCTCTGAGATGCATTCTGCATGGTTCATGGACGATAATTTATTCATGTAAAATTGACACCAACATTACCAAAAAAAATGTAATCATCAACAAATTATCTTTTTTTTTTTCTTTAGTTCTTTTGACTAGGATAGGAGAATGAAATTTCACATACAATAGGAAAGAGTTATCTGTAGAAGGAAGCTGTATGCTAGAGATATCTTTAAAATCATTATTTAGTAAAATTTTACGATCGCGTAAAAGTACAGGATGTCGTTTCTGTATTAGTTTGTAAACTATAGAACCTTTCGTTTTCGGTATATAGATTTATTGATGCCGAAAAGTAATATTGCGATACCAGGATTACTACAACAGAGTTCAGAATGCTACAATCCAGAATAAAGCTACAATTATATAATAATAAAACTATGCCGAAACAGAAGAAAGACATAAAAAGGCATTACGGCTATATTGCGACAAAACAAGAACATTACATTCGCCAATAAATAAATGCATATGAAAAAAGGTTAGAAAACCAATGTAACATCAGTTAGAGATAGATAACGAGGTAGGAAAACACAATAATCACATTTTAAGTAGATTAAAGTAATCTAAAACACTGTGTGTTAGAAAACATCGCTGTTATCACAGATCCCGTCAAGGTGTGCAGGGCCCCTGGCAAAATGCCAATATTTAGGAAGGATCTAATAAAGATCCCGCAGTCGAATACGAAATACCGCGAATAAAAGAGAGTGCTAAAACGCCTAAAAACGTTAAATAAACTCTTTAATTTCGCAATCCGAAATAGAGAACGGCACGACGCGTGATGATGATGCAAGTACGATGTAAGTAAGATGTAAGTAATAAGTAAAAAGTAGGAAACAGTAAAATTATGTTAATTTATTTGCCAACGTTCTTCAATTCTCACAAATTCAAAATTGAACAATAAATGACAGACGCTGTCTTGTAAAGCGATGTTTTTTCAACAAAAAACTCATGGCCTGCTGTAAACTTCTGCTGCAATTAACCCAAAATAGTTCTCCAACAAAATCAATTGTCAAAATGATCGCTTCCTCGAATCGCCAGCTAAAAAGCATGCTCCCTGCATTGTATTTTATCGTCTCAAAACACATCAAATCACCACAACCCCACTCTCGCGGTGCGCTAACTTCGCTTCAAAACAGATAAACGTTAATTTAATCGATGCATGCGATGGAGAAAAAAAACCCAGCCCCATCCAGCCATTTGCATGTCCCACGGACACCGGCGCACAAATTACGAGGAATTCTCAAATTCCCATCTTTGTCATCGGACCGTTTATTGCACCCGAAGCCCCATCGTGTGCATGTGCAGCGATTTGATTGTGCGATGAACCCAACCCCGCACACCACAATGTGCCGCCAAACCCGGTCTAAAAGATTACCATGTTCGTTCGGTACGGCACCGTTTGTCACCGAATGGCTGCTGGCCCCCAAGCGGCAGGGACTGCACGGGGCTTTGACGTTTTAATATTCTGTCGGGTTCCGGTCCCAGCACCGGTACCGGTTTGGCTTCCTCGGGGGCATTACAAATCGAAATCGAACAGCTCACGTGGCGTTTCTTATCGTCGGCAAGCGTGGATAAACGCCAGCGCAACGCTGTCGGGAGGCGACTTACAACCCAACTCTCCCAAGTGCCGCCATCTTGGCCACATCGGGACGAAACACACAGTTGCCGGTTTCCGAGTGGAAGTGTCATTCCGGCTCGATTGCCTGCTGCGGCTGTCGGGAGCATGTTTCATCCATCTTCCAGGCAGCAGCCCGGAGGTCCTGGCTGGAGATCGCGCCTGGGAAATTCACCGGCTGGGCTCGAAACCAACCGGAAAGGGTTGCTTACAAATCGATTATCCTGGCATCGGCATCGCATGGCATGCGCTTGTCGATCGAGCGGGTATGATTATGTCGCGTGCATCCTTTTTTTTCCTCCCACTCGCTATCTCTCTCACTCTCTCACACACACACACACACACACTGTCATCCCGTCATCCCAACCAGCGGGTGTGCCGGTTTCGCTCCAGGTGTTACTCGTAACGCAGGAAGGAAGCTGAAACAAGGCACCCGCGGGTTCAAGAAACCGAACCAACCGAGCACCCTGGAACCAATCGAGGCGGAACGAGCGAGCGGCATTGATTGAACATTTCCCCATTCATGCGGACACACACTCACACACCCGATCAGGGGTGGGTGGGCTGGAAAATGGTGAAAAGTTGTTTTCCACGCCGGCAAAAACCCCGCCAAGGTTCGCCGTTCCCCGGACATCCGGACAGTCAAATTTTCCCACGACCGAAAGCCGACTGTCGCACGTCATTAAACAGCGATTCCATATATTTCGCAGCTTAATGCTGAAATAATAATCAGGCGAGATAATTTATGTCACCATAAAATAACTATGTGTTGATGTTTATTCTTTCCACGCTTTTCTTTCGCAGCTCGTGCGCTGTTGTGGAGAAGCGTTGGTTTTTTTTTTTTGACGCGTCCGCCATATTTCGCACGTTGCGGCTCGGGGTTTTTCGCGCGGAAAATCAAACGATGCACAGTTACTAAGTGTTGGTGTTCCCTGGGTGAGAGGAAAAGCGACGAGGAAAAGCGCCACAAAAAGCGCATCCTTCTTCGGGCGGCCACGGCCCAGCTGGTGGCAAACAAAACCGCTGGAAAAGTGCCCGCTTTGTAGAATAGATTTTGCATTATGTTATAAACATTACGACGCCGTCAGCCGACGCGCGCAACAATCCACGGCCTACTGTGTGTACCCCGAGCGAATGGGTTGAAGCAGAAACCAAAGGAAGCCCAACCGCGTCCTGCTGAAACGCTGCAAACGTCCTGGTTGCTGGGATACACCACCCAGACCAGATGGTTCGCCATCGTTCGGGGCAGGCGAGATCTTGCTGTCGTTTTTTTTTTTTTTTTCGTTCGGTTGGTAACTTTTTGGACATGTTTTGGGGACCTTTTTTAACGTCTCCACGCCTGGGCCTCGGAGCATAGCAATGGAACCAATGGAGAGGCAAAATTAAATGGCCTCACTAGGGTGCCAACCAAAAAAAAGCCGAGGGCACCGCTCGAGTGTGGGTCGTTTCCTGGTTTTCCCCTTTTACGATGTCACGATGTGTACCATAATGGAAGCAGGTGCTCTCGCGCGTCGGAGTTTTCAAACTAGCCTGCTTATGCCGTCGAAGATGATTTAGTTAATTAATCATCGCCATTTATTTAGCGGACTTTTTTTAAAAACTGTTTCCTTTGTGTTTTCATTTTTCGCAAGTCCGAAGATAGTGAAATCTCTATTCAACTTTTTAAACTTATTTGAGTTTTATGGTGGTATGGTCAATGTCAGTGGCACTCACAAACTCAATATTACGATGATTGATTCTAGCCATCGCAAAAATTCAAGCATACTTACTTACCAAAGTTACAACTATCTCACTGTTTTTATCAGTTAGTATCAAAAACTCGTCTAATCTGTTTAGTATCTTAGTGTCTCATACTTGAGATAGTATGAATAAAATAATCAAAATATTTTTTACAAATAGTGTGTTTTGTAAAGTACGGAAAGAATGACTTGTTTTGTTACAAAGTAAGATGTTTATAATTTACATCGTTCAAAAAATGCTATGCATAACTCGAAAGAACATGGCACCGGAAAACAATGATAGAAAATTACAAGATATAGAGATCCTGAAAAGCTAACATCCAGCTGTAGGCTTCTTCGCGAGCCGTGCGAGACAATAAGATTTGTTGCCTTATTCTAACCAAACCGACATTTATTTCTATCCTCTCTTTAATCAATTGAGTTTCTTATACACTATCAAACTAATAAATTTAAATGCTTATAAAATCTCAATTTAGATTAGATTATAATTTTAAGAGTTTTCATTTACTATTTCGTTCTAATTGAAGCCTTAGTATCTTAATTGTATATAGTTTAGTATTTCAGTTTCTTTTTAAATTTTTTAAACGGTCAGTCGTCCATGTTGCTATTTTTTCTATAAATATTAATTTTGTTTGCAGTATTTGCAATGAAAAAAACTGTTTTCAACGTAAGTAGATTACAACAATTAATCAATCTTACCATTCTTAACATTCATCATCTATTGAAACTTTATTCATTTGATTGGTTTTATTTGACATTGACATTACTTTTAAACAGAGCGTATACAAATACATTTTTGTGATTTGTTCAATGATAATTTGGAATGAGAGTAGGATATTATTTAGTAATTTTAATGAGAAAATCAATTGTGAAAAATACAGTTGTTATCCATTAAACTGCAATTAAAAAAATCAGCAACCTCCAATTATTTGGAATAGTAACCATCAAAACAAAGTTCAAACAAACAAAGTTAAAAATTCGAAAAATTTAGAGTTCTTTTTTATTACAGTACACGTGGATCCATATATTGTATAATGCAGTACGATCAGAATTTCAAATCATCACTAATTTAGAACAGCGACATCTTATGCGTAAAGTTATAATAAAAACATAGAAAACTGAGCTAATCCGAATTGAGCTAATTTTTGGGATAGTATCTCCACAAAATGATTTGATTTTTTTACTAACGCCATCTGTTGACATCCCTTAGTCTCAGTAATAAAGATAGTCAACAACTCAATCAACTTTTTACATAACTATCGTACTTTTAATTATGAGCTTAATGGTCCTAAAACAAGCCGTTAAATCTCTTTTCGATACAAATTCAACGTTTCTAATTGTAACATTGTTCAAATAATAAACAAATACACTACATTATGAACCTATCACAAATATTTTAAAATTAGCGTCTAAAATAATAGCCAATTAGCTGTTTATTTTTTTTAAAATGGTGTTTTGTTTTCAATCGTTTTATTTGGTACAATCAACTGCTGATATCATACGAAAAGTTGTAACGTGCAGCAGATGTTTCTTGGGTCAGGATGTTAGCAAACTTGCTGTCACAACAATACGTCGAAAACTGTGTGCATAAACAAATCAGCAAAATGTTTACTAAATCTTTATTAAACTCGTAAAATCGGAAATTTGAGCGCATTGGTAATCAAACGTTTTGCAAACTAGTGTAATAATAAAACACATCTCAGTCTGCGAAACAACCCTGATCTACTGTAGGCCGAGTTTTTCCCGAAAGCTTTAGAGAACAAGACTCTGTGTATCGTGAAAAACGCCATATATTACTTTTGTTATCGCGCTGCGAACTTCTCCAAACATCGACAAAACATAGGAACCTACACATAAAAGTATAGATGGATAGCAGTAGTATATTAAGGAATTTATAGATGTCCTACGAATTGATAAACTTTCACGAATTGACATAAATCGTGACCTTTGCCAACCTGTGGTGTAACAACAAACGAATAAGAAAAAGTAGAAGTGTTTACTTCGTTTTTGATTGTGTAAAATTCAATTTACTACCGATCAAAATGGGAAAAGGATTCAACAATTATATGTGCAAGAAGTTTTTCCATCCAGCCTCGAGAGATAATCTCAAGCGGGTAAGTCAAGAAGCTTTGAAAGTATTCTACGTGATAATCCTTCAACTGATTTTTGTTTTTCGCTGTGATCAGGTATGGATGGCTGAACAGCAAGCAGATGCTTACAAGAAGAAACAGGAAGAACTGCGGAACCAGTATGAGAAAGAACAGGAACTGCACGATAACAAGGCTATGCTGAGCAGGGATAGTAAGGACAAGCTGAGCGTTAATTTTATGTACGAACTCCCACCGGGTATGAAGAAAGAACGCGAACAGGAATCGAACGAATCCGAGTACAAATTCGAATGGCAGCGTAAATATAATGCACCACGCGAAAGCTACTGTAAAGGAGACACAGAGATTCGTGATCAACCGTGAGTCGTGATCGCAATCGTTGCTTTAAACGGGGAAATTGACCAACATTATGATTTTTCTCGCAAACAGGTTCGGTATTCAAGTGCGCAACGTCCGCTGTATAAAATGTCATAAATGGGGCCATATCAACACGGATAAAGAATGCACCATGTACAGTCTTTCGATGAGCGAGGCGAAGAAAATTCACTCTGAAGCTGAGGCGAATCAAATTCTCTCCAAAGGCGAACTGGAGCAGCAGCTACGGGATGACGGTCTCGCTATGAAACGGAGCGCGCAGGAGCTAGTTACATCACACAAGTTGGTGACGGATCCGGAAATTGAGCACGCGGTGCCTGAAACGGAATTCATTCGCTCGCTGACGAAAAAACAGAAAAAGAAGCTGCTCAAAAAGCTCGAAAAGATCGAGAAACGTCAGCGTTCGTCTAAGAAAAAAGCGAAAAAACGTTCCGACTCCAGTAGCAGTAGCAATAGCTCGTCATCGTCCGATTCGGATTCGGACACACGGTCATCAAAACGACAGTCCAAAAAAAACACCCATCGCAGCTCGGATGACCGCAATGGTGACCGAAGAGATCGGGAAAAAGACGGAAAACGTCGCGATAAACAACGGAATCGCAGTCGATCTAGATCACCGCATGCTGCATCATCTCACGGTCATGAATCATCAAAGCACCGTCGAGACCGTTCGGTTAGCCCTCGGCGGGAACGCAGCAAGCGTTAGCGCAAGTGGAATGCGTTACCATATCAACTGGCTAGGGGGAAATACACCCCAAAGTAACTACGGACCATCTAACCTAAATGCTCTCCCAGGAAGCTGCAACCTCACCGTAACCGTCGAAAATGGACAATTTTAGCATTAGTTTGTAGTTTATTGGAAAAAAAAGTGACAAGTCACCCAACATATCGTATGAATAGATTCCAAACAACTGTACAGTTGGTAATATCTTCTTTCGACTTGATTTTCATTCGAGGCGTGCAACAAAACTATGCTCTATCGCTGAGCCGCTTGCAAGACAAAAACGCGCGTACTGCTGTGTTCCCGGTTTTGATCATGGCCTGCTACAAGAGGACACATTTACGCGTGGATTTCTTTAAAAGTAGTTTGTCTTTAATCGATTTTTAACTTGTTTTTTTTTTTGTTGACATTTCCAATGGCCTTTAAGCTTTCCGGGAATTGTTGCCCAGTGTAACATTCAGCGTAGAGCAAAGATAACACCCAGTGTAGCGCATCGTACGTAGCAGCAATACGATGGATTTATTTGGATTTTCTCTTGAAGCGAACAAAAAAGTCTTGCTCGGTCAGATTTAATCAATTGCGCGCTAGGGCACCGCTGGATGATCCACTTGCGGGAACACAAATCTCCGTACCATGGTTACTGCTGTCCCGAGGTTGATTCTGAAAGAAAGGAAAGATTAGAAACCCTGTTCCGGTGGACGGTTATGCTCCGGTTACGAACCTTCACATGAATATGGCGTCGAGAGATCGCAGCCCGCAGGATGAACATGCGTGTGCGCCGCTGAAACTCCTTGCCCACGTTAATAGCCTTCTCGAACGTGGCACTCCGGTGATCGGCATCCTTCGCGTACAGTATTTTGTTGTGCGAGTCGATGCGCGCCTGTATTTGACCCTCCAAAATCAGCTGCATCAATTCGTTCTCTAGCGCTGCCACCGATCGATTGAACGCCGTGGCCATCTTTCGCATGTCGGCCGACATGTACGGGCTGAAATATTGCACCAACGCCCGGTTGCGGATCTGGGTGTAGAGCGCATTCACGTGAGGCGCGATGTACATGTCCAGCAGCAAATTGTCCTTAATCTCGTCCAGCAGCTTCAGGCACGAATCGTACTTTGACTCGTAGAATTTGAATATGATATCGCGCAATTGCGGCTCCAGCTCCAGGAACAGCTTAAACGAGCTGCTCGCAATCACTTGCTTCAGCTCCTGCCGGTCGAATGTTGCCAGCGCGCACAAGCCCCCGTACATCGCCACGTTATTGGTGGAGATCATTTCGGGAAACTCGCAATGATCGAAGTTGGCCTGCAGAAAGTGCTTGGCAGCCGATTTGTACTTGCGTGTTGCCAACTCGGCCAACCCAGCGGCACATTTGAGCCGCGTGATCACAGCCTGATTTGGATCCTTGTCCTTAGACGTTTCGGCAATTTCGGCCGTTCCCTCGGCTTTCGATACGTAGCTTAGCACGTGTGACCAGTTCTGCAGGTAGATAGACACTTTGATGACGTTGAGGCACATGTTCACCACATGCTTGCCACTGGTGCAGTAGTCCCGTGCGCGAGAGTAACATTTCAAGGCATTCGACAGATCGCCACAGTTGAGATAGTGATCGCCCAAATCATCGTGGCCCCGGCGGATGCTTTCTTTGATCGAATTGGCTTTGTAGTTCTTCAGATCGCAGTCCAGCTTCTCGAGCTTCAGTGCGGACTTTTTGACCTTTGACTCCACCCAGGTGGCGTCGAAGGAGGGAATCTCTTGTGAGCCGGTGGACTGGGAGGCAACGTCGGGCAGATACAGCGTGCCCACATTGTCGGCCAGCTTCTTGTGCAAATGCTGGTACAGCGTTACATTGTAGGTCGTCGTAACGTAGTTGATAGCCATCCGAAGCGCTTCAAGGCGCAACGTTGGGCAGTGATCGGCAACATAGATGAGCCGGTAGAGTTTCGCCAGACCTGTGTACTGATGAGCGAGCAGTTCCAAATCTATCGATGGGTTTTCTACTATGTACAAATCCTCCTCATTGTTTTCGTTATCTTCCGGCTGCACGTCCACCTGCATCGGTTCTACGGCATTCTGTGGAGTATAATAAAATGATGTAGATAGATCAATCACTCGGCACCATCAAGTCGGTGTACTGTTTGTTATTGAGGTAGGAACTCTGCTCGCAGTAAAATACATTTCGACGTTAGAGTCGGATGCGCAAGCAAGGAAGCTTTGCAATCATTGCATAACCCTACCGCAAAACATCCTGGAAGAGGCATTTCACAACACCGATCCGATTTAAGTTTGTCAAAAGGCAATTATTTTCCTTCGCAACGCACTACAATTTTTCCTTTTGACAAAGCAAGCTTTCAAAGATGGTTTAAGATTTTGGTAAAGCAGGTTACTGTAGAAGGTAGGTTCATTTCAGTCCTTTTGACAGCAGACTATCGGTTCAGTTAGGTGAAAAAAAACTCACAACAAAACCATCGTTAAATGCTGTCAGTGCTGTGAGCTTGAATATTCGTTTAGGGGGAAGAAAATAAGTAACTATTTCCTCCGTAAAACGTATATTATTACATTACTTAAGCAATTTGTTTAATCACATATGATTTCATTCTACAAAAATCATCAATCAATAGTTTTTACACGAAAAAACCTTACAAAATCCAGCTCCAATAATAACTAGCTAGACGAAGACTTTGCCCCAATCAGCTTGCCGCCAATATTACACAACGTTCAATCAGTTTCTTTGCAAGGAAGTTATTTTGTGAGACGCAATTAAACAAAAAATAGATTTATTTTTACATTACTTTTGGCACCCCAAACATAGCTCACCATCTCATGTAATCATTAGATATCTTCTTATGAATATCAAAAAGACTAGAAAACACGTGGTTATCCTCAACCAGCTGGCCGTACTTGCGCGTTAGCTCCTCCGCAGACTTTTCGTGCACCAGCAGACTATACCAGCCGGCATTCCGTGCTCCAAAGTAATCCGTCGCAGGTGTGGCACCGATATGCAGGCACTGTTCTGGTTTGAGATCCTTAATTTCTGATGCTTGTATCGCGCGATCGTAAATCTCCTGTGCCGGTTTCATGTAGCCCACGTCGTACGAGTTGAGCACAAAGTCAAAGTAGTGATTGATTTTCATGTTTCTCAGCAACACGTCCAGCCGTGGATCGAAGTTGGAGATTACGCCCAGTTTGAACGGGGGCTCCCGTTGCCCACCTGACTCCACATGCCGTTGGAGCTTCAGATAGTTTAGGAAGTCTACGGAACCGTAGCAATGCTGCCAAAAGACACTCGTTTTAAAATACTCCATAAAATGTTCCGTCATTTGTTCTATTTTTTCCGGCGGGGTGTTGTGGGTGCCATTTTCATTAAAAATACCTGTGATGTGGTAAAGAAAAATAGCTTAAAGTTAAAATACTCACAATCACACGCGCTGTATGCGATATATGGTAGCAATTAAGAGACGCAAGTAATCGCACCCTTATAATCGAGATGCTATAAAATAAATCATTGACCCTATCGGATCGCATAATCATCAGAGATTCGCCTATCGAGCGCTGGTAGTAAGGTTGCCTGATAACGATCCACGAAGGAGCAATCGCTCACTGGGCCATGTGCTTCCCTTGGAGCTCTGATCGGCAATGACCCACATCTCCTGGGCGCGTAGCAGGCGCGTTGCCATAGAAATACATGCCGCCCTTCAAATGTGCAATTCCCGTGTGCTTCTAATGCACATTACGTAACTTATACTAAACCCACGCGACTTACCGTCTATCATCATTTGCCACCATTGTTTGTAGGAAATCTTAGTCTTTAGTCCAAAGTTCGGGTGGAGCCGATTCATTTTGTGCCTGTCATACAGCGGGAATGAAAGAAACAAGCACAGGAGAATCCTTGTTATCTGCACGGGGGGTAACGATATCGCCGGGCGATTTACGCGCCCTGTACCATGTGGTGCTACCAAGCGTACGCGTCATACTTACCAGCTTTGGACGTAGTTCGCCACCAGCTGGTTGTTATTGTTGCTTATACCAAACATTGCACCAATTTCGCCATATTTTTTGCCCGGACTCGAACGAAACTGCAGCAGCGTGTTATGCACGTCAAACGTAATCAAACGGAACCGGGAGAGACTCATCGTGATCGGGTGATTTTAAACAAATTTCTAGCCGCGAAATCGCACAAACTGTTGCTACTGTCAGCGTCGGGAGCACGCGTATCGCGATACGTGTGGTTCAACAGACGCAAACGAAATAACAACCACGAACGGCACTTGCGCTGGGTTCGGCACTTGGCTTCATGTTCCAAACGCCGGCCGGAAAACCGTTCTCAATGTGTGTTCATGCTTGGAGTGAGAGAAAGACACCATGTGTGTGTGTCTTATGAACCGCTTATCGCACTGATAAGACCGCCAATGTTTTGGTTACTGATTTATTTCGTATGTTGTCGAGTATAGATTCCGCGTTACAGGCTGTATAAACAGTTGTGCAGAAATTTTGCTACATCGTGTTTTTACGCGTTTATCTCTTTCGTCACGCTGGCGAGAAACTTGTTATGGTCATTCAAAAATCTTCTCGTTTTTTTTTTCTCCATAATCAGCCCTGCAACCGTAGTTGTAAGATTTACATAATGAACTCGTTTGATTACGGGAAAGACAAACGAAGTGCAGCTTAAGAACTTTTCTTATCTACTTGATATCCTACAATAAACCAATGGCATCGTTCGCGTGACCGACGCAATGCCAGGTGCCTCATGCTGTCGTGTTTGCGAAGCTGTGTGTTGCTGGAAGACAAACGATCTCGATTATTATAAACAACGCAGCGCCTTAAACCCGGTGGCGTTGGCGCACTATTACACCGACTAAGGCAATGAATCGTAATCACTATTAAAATACTATTGTTTTTTTGTCGGCAACTCATTCATCAATCTTCAAATTGGGCGACACGGGGTGTATTCGACGAAGGAATAACAATCCTTGATCACAGAAGCAAAGCATGATAAGATGATCATACAAAAATAAACCTTGAAAATTGCTTTTCGATCGTGCGAAGGCCATCATTATTATTTTCAATGTCCTTCTTGGCGTACTAAACTACTCCATTTGTCTATTTTTTTTTTGTAAAACAAGGCATACAGAAAAAAATAGACAGAGTAACCACACCAAACTGTACAATTAGAATGCAAAATTACTGCTTCTTTTAAATCTTAAAACTTTTTAATTTTTATATTACACAGAGCACTTCACCGCATGGAACTAATTTTGTATTTAGTTTGGTATTTACAAGCATAAGAATTATATGAAAAATAAACATTAATCTAATGTTAATAAACTAAATGTTATGCTGTACCACTATGGCATGACCTTTGGTAAAATGCAATTGATGAAGATAAATGCAACATCCGTGCGCAGGGAAATATAAAAAAAAGTGTAACTTGCATGATTTGCAATTTGAGCGTGATTTCATAACCGTTGAAATGTTCTTTCCGATAATACAGTTCGACCGCTCTCATTCGGCATGATGCAGTTCTGAAGAATTACTTTTTCGATCATTCAATGATCATCTAATTAAGGCACAACATACTTTAAAAAAACGTGTTTAATCCTTTGTGGAGTTGGAAATATCTGGTATTATCTCATTTACTGCTCATTGATGAAAGGTTCTTCTAGAAATAACTTCTACTGTGGTTTATATCTCCTCCATTTGTATTTCTTTTGTCGTCTTTCAATATCAATCTTTATTTTTAATTCTTATTCTATGGATAACAAATCTATCATTAATTTGTTTCACTTTCTATCCAACTAAAATTCTATCTATTGTATTTCGTACCAACTTGTTTTTGTCAATTATTGTTGTTGTAAAGAACATAAAGTGGTGGTCTGACGGATAATTATATCTATAGCCAGTAAGGATATTCGTATCTAATTGATCAACGTATTTGGATGTTCCATAAAAAGTTGTCTTTGAGCGATATTTACGACATATCACGAGAGAAAAGATCGCCTTGTGTTCATCGCGTTTGCAGAAACTTTATTGGTTACAAAAGTTTGTATTAGCAAAACTTAACTGAAATAGGAGTATTTTTACGTGATTTCTCAGTATTCGCGGGTAAATAAAACATCAAGGGATGCCTATCCATGTTCCTAATCGCATTAGTTGAAACTTCTCTACACTATACATTGTCCACAAAACAGTGTATGCGCCAAATTTCATCTAAATCCTAAATTTTAAATTTTTGAATATTTTTTTCGATATTGTATGAGGAGGTTTGTATAAAGCCCAACTTTTGCTCTCTACCAGGCAAATTAGTGGAATAGGGAAGACAGGCTTCCCAACCCATTCAAGGTAAATCACATTATCAATTGATTTTTGTCTGTTGAGTTATCGTTTTTTTGTATCAAGTACAACAACGTTTATGTTTTATGTTAGAAACCTCTTTTTTATAGTCCGCCTATTGAAGCATGATAAAAATATTCAAATCCTTATCCTTCGAGCAGGAAACAACAGTCGCCCGCATGCCATGAACGGCGCAAATCAACTCGGCTGGTTGCGACCAATCCGCAATCATAGCCATAAAGATATGGCCATATGTAACATGAGCTGTTATAAGAGTTTACAGTTGTATTTAACATAGAATAATATTTGTAATAAAACGCTCTCTGCATTTTCAACAAAAGTAAAATCAAATATATTTACCTTCCTACTATTTGACAGCAGCGAAAGTCTGAGATGTCAGATGTAACTTGCATGACATCAGAGCGTGTGCTGTTTTGTTTTGGTTGTTATTTACATGCTATCAAATAATTCATGCAATTTTTCAAGTATATTTCCTAATTATAAGTGTAAATCATACTATTTTATTTGGTGAGTGCTCCTTACAATGCCAATTAAACTGAAACGAATGGAGTTGCATGCACTTTAAGGAAAATAAACAACTTATAAACTCATAACAAAGTTTCAAACATAATAGAAATAAATAAGAAATACATATTGGTAAAGAACTATTTATCTACGGATAACGGATGTCGCTCTCAGCTTTATACATTATTTGCATGTAGATTCTACTTTAGTGGTATATAAACCAGCCAAATAAAAGCGTTTTTTTCAGCAATGTGTTCCAACATTAGACGTTTGCTTCCGAGATTACATCACGAAATATTCAAACCAAGCACGAGATCGTTTCACGATGAGTTTTCATCAAAGGTACCACTGCAGGAGGCTAGTAAACAAAAACATGAAAACCAGGTCGTACCAAATGCTCGCTCGATTGCCGCTAAATATCAGATTTTCAAAGACACCGATGCGCCAATTATTCTGGACGTTGATGAAGAAAGAACGCTTCACGAGGCGGGATTGCAACAACCGCAAAAGATCCAGGACTTACCAGACATGTACTCTGACATCGATCTGACGCGTAAGTACATCATTTAGCTGTAAAGTTGAACAAGTGATACCTATTTGAATAATTCAATGCCAGGGGGCAAAACCGGTGTTTATGAAATAAACGAATTGGTAACAGTTCTGCGACTTCAAAGTGCGATCAACATTTTTGTATGTAGTGTACCTAAAGAAATCAAATATGTGGACTACATGTGCATCGTTTCGGGTCGCAGTGTAAGACATATGCGTGGAATTGCAGAGTTTGTTAGGAAAGTTTACAAAATGAAACGTCTACCTACCGATATCATACCAAAGATTGAAGGAGAAACAAGCAGCGATTGGATGGCTCTTGATTTAGGTATGCTCAACCAATGTCGTCGGGCATTCAACTGTAATCTTACTCAAACTGCTCTTGTTTACAGGAAATATTGCTCTGCACATTTTTTCTGCCAAAGCCAGAGAACAGTATGATTTAGAGTCGCTCTGGAGCGTGGGCTCGGAGTTTGATCGAGAGTACAACAAACCGAGTGGAGAAATCGTACAATTATATGAAAAATATACCGTTTACTTGAACGATTTGAAACCAGTGAAAAAAGAAAGTGTAACTGTGCAACCTAGCGCATGAAAGTGCAATGGACTTAGTGGCTGAATAAATTAGTCTATAAATATAAAAATGTGTAATCTTTTTCGGCTCTAGCTAAATATTCTTCAGTTGTGCTCTTTTTGAACCAATCGCTTCAATTTAAGGCAAACGTGAATGGGAAACTGAAATGGTTTAAGACAATGGGATTCGTACATGTGTTAGAGATCTATATTTGCAGAGTATGGAATACACATTAACAAAAAAAATTCTTAAAATACTACAAAAAAACTATGTATTTTTCATTATGTTATTAATACCATTTTATTATGAAAAATTAAATTCAGAATAGATAAAAATTGTTCCAGCATAATGAAAATAGAGACAACACAAACGCCTTACATTAACAAACTCTAATGGTGTTATTTCCCACTATAACAATAATTCCTTCATCTTGCAATTCTTTGAGTGCATCTTCAAACAACTCTTTAGGTACAAGCTGCAAAATAACAATGGAAACACAAAGATTAATACATACAAAAGATCCATCACAAGATGAAGAGCAAACTTACCACCTGTGAACCGTCCTTGATTTCGCTAAACAGCTTCTGGTACGGAATGGTCGAGATTTTACCCTTGGCTTTAAGGCTTGCTTTGATAGCTGTAACCACTTCCGCGCGCTTTTTACGAGCGGCACTGGACAGGCCGGTTGTGAGAATTCCAACATCAATTTTACCCGACAGCGGATCAGTTGCTGACTGCTTCAGAGCTTCACGATGTAGCCGCCAGGCTTCTTCGACATCTTGCACTTCGACAGTTTTGCTAAGGCGTACTTTGGCATGGGCCTCGGACAAACGAATCAAACTTTCCAGCTGCCGAGGGTAAGCAGAAATTTGTCCTCTTCCTGCGCCCACCTTACGCATGTCAACGTACGCTTGGATCAGTCTCTGTTGAGCTTCCTCAGAAAGAACCGGATTGATGTGCTCCTTTGCATACGCGATGTAGTCACGCAAAACGCTCATGTCCTGTGGGGATAGAATGATCCAAATAAAGAGATCATGACGCTTTATGCACGTGAGCACCATTTCACGATAACTTACTACTAGGGTATCTTCGTCTTCCTCACGCGTGGCGTAATACATTGACACCAAGTGAGCCGCCAGTCGTCGATCAAATACCTCGTCTTGAGGATCGAGGATCAAGAAGATTAAATCAAAACGAGACATTAGCGTGTGTGGCAGTTGAACGTTGTCAATGATCGTTTTGTTCTTGTTCCACTGGGATTCCGAAGGATTTGCCGCCGCTAAAATCGACGTCCGCGCATTGAGCTGGCAAATAATGCCGACCTTTGCAATGCTTAGTGTTTGCTGCTCCATCACCTCGTGCAAAACACTTCTGGTTGAATCGTTCATTTTGTCAAACTCGTCAATACAACAAACTCCATTATCGGCTAACACAAGGGCGCCCCTAAAACAATTAAAAAAAACAATTGAAACTCATCTCGCAAACTGCATGGGACAAGAGAAGGGAATGCCAAATTTACGGTACTTACGTTTGCAATACCAACTGTCTGGTTTCTGTGTCTTTCGTAACGTACGCGGTCAGACCCACCGCCGAAGATCCGCGGCCAGAAGTGTACTGCGTGCGGGGCACCAACTTGTACACGTACTGCAACAGTTGTGATTTCGATGTTCCCGGATCACCGCACATGAGAATATGAATTTCGGCGCGAAAGTGTTGCCGACCGGAATTAGCCTCTTTTTTCGATCCCCCAAACATTTGCAACAGAATGCCCTTCTTAATGTCCGTATTTTCGTAGATTGATGGTGCGATGCAACGCACCAGACGATCGTAAACGTCCGGTTTCTCGGCAATCTTTTCTATTAACGAAATTCGCTCCTGCGGGAACTTGTGCTCTTTGCCTTCCTCGCTTTCGTACAATCGTTTGTCGTCCACCTTACGGAAGTGCAACACATCGATGTGTGTTCGGTACACCGACTTCATGTTGGATTGGCGGGGATTCTCCTGTATTGGCATCGCCTTGTAAATTCCGGTCACGGTTACACGATCTCCTGCCTGCACCTTGTCTACCAAATCGTCGTGAGCCATTAGCAGCACGTTGTGTGGAGTTTGGCCAGCGGCCATATCATCCGGTGACTCTTGCAGCTTGATCAGCTGACGATCGGCAAACTGGGAACGGTTGTGGATCAACTGGAAGCAGTGATTGGTGTTGCAGTGCGAGCAAAGTGTCGGTTCCGCAATGCGACCTCGCTCAAGCTCTACCACCGCAGTGAAGCTACAAATTGAGCACTTGAAAAACGCGGCACGCATCTCCGGCACGATGTTTGACGAACGAATCACCATCCCACTGATAGTGATGATTTGATCAATGTCCTCGGGATTCAGCGCACGCATGTTACGCGTCTTGTCTGCGTTAAACGGACGAACCTGGATCTGATGTTCAAGAACGGCTGCTGGATGGCGCTCGAAGAACATTTCATTAACAGCAATATCCAAGGCAGGAATTACCTGTAAATAGTTGAAATGATGCGCGAAAACATTGCTTTACGAAATCAAATGCAATTTCTGATTATCTACTTACGTCCTGAGGGTAGCAAATAAGTTGACGATACAGCGTTTCATCATAAGTCTTCAAATGAGCGCAATTGAAATTTAGATAAGGTTCTTCAAGTACTTCAATCTGTAAACAAATATGGCTTTAATAAATACATACTACCTAAAAACAAGTGAATAAAACCCAGCGTACCTCATCCAGTTTTTGCATGTAAAGTGGGTCGTTTAAATTGATGCCCTCCGTCAGCTCATCTTGTGCCGCATTAGGATCAATGTACCGCATAATGAACTGCTTAAATTTGCTCATACATTCAGTGACGACCACATTCGTACCCCATACAACCAAACGAGGCCCAGAGCTCGCAATGTCCCCTGCTGACGGTTGACTTTCTTCACGAATCGGATCCAAAGCGTCAGACGAACCAACGTTAACTTGTCGAGAATGCTTATCCACACGTAGATCCGGACGTTGCCGCATGGGCGTACCACGGATTCCAGATCGCGGTGTGCGAATCGAACCCATCGAACTAGGAGTACCATAGTTAAGTGGCGAGCTAACATCGATTTGGCTCATACCAATCGCACGGCCGTATGGACTCGTCGCTTGCATAACCGGAGCATCCACAGCCGGTGAAGTCGGTACCGTAACGTGATCAGAACTCTCAAGAACCAAACTGGCTCCATTTTGGGCAGTAGTATTGCCGATACGCAACGGTGTTTCCGACTCGCTGTTTGATGTGGCTGTGGAATCGATAAACAAAATATGTTTAAGAAAAATAGCCTAATTCGGTCTATTAGTGCTTCATGCTTACTTTGCTTCATGGGGGTTTTTTGAGAATTTTCCTGTGAACTATCCCCGCCTCGACGACTCCGGGTAGATCTCGCTGGGCTCGACATTTTGGAACGTTATGGACAAAATAGTTCAAGAAGTAAATGCGAAAATATAGTAGAAATTGTTTCAGCACTACAGACAACTGCCTTCACAGAATCGTATGTTTGGTAAATAAAAAGCGCGCGCTTTGCGACTGTTTGAAAGAATGTTTTCATTCGTAGTTATCAAGCAAGATTGCAATACCCCGTTCACCAGGATATATAAATACAAAATAAATACCATCTACCTGGTTTCATTCGGGATGATGTTGATGCAAGGGATTTCATTCCTTTAGTCATTTTTACAAGAACTGAAACATGCCATAGAAAAATCATTTTCAACCCTTTGGAGTATCATTTGTGACTGTATTTTTTTACAAATTATTCGTTGTTGCAATGACAATATTTATTGTTAGCTTTTGTGACATCATTCCGTCTGTATGAATATTTATCAAAGATTAGAACAATAATAATTATCAAGTAAAACTTGACCGATTTAAACTATCCGTTCCGAAACATGGAATATTGTAATATTGAACATTTAATTTAAAAATTTTAAACACTATAAATAAATGAATTTGTTGAATTGAAATCGTAGCACAGCCCCACTACGAACTATATACATCTTGATTTGAAACGGTTTAACCGGTACCGTTTCGTAGTTAGCGCGCCAAATCTTCGTTTATTATTAACGTCACACTCCGTAACAGATAGCTCTCAGTCATAACGTTATAAAGTGTGTTATTCTGATCGTTCGGTGCCTCTTTATTGATATTAATAGGTCAAAATGAGAGCTAAATCTCAAAATAACAATACTATCAGCTCTCCCATTACATGGGTGGGTAAGCAATACTATCCTGATGTTGCTGAACTGAAACATCGTGTTGTAGCTTTTTACCGGTAAGTCTTACGATAACGACCCTCACACAAATGGGATTTTAATTACATTTTTGGCCCGTAATTACTAGAAAATGCATTTTCGGGAGTCTGTCTTTGGAAGTTGGAAATTTTGTTCTTGTTTCCAACATGGATGCAGCAGAACCAGATTCGGTAGATGGATGCGATGTGGCCCGTATTGTTCATCTGTACGAGATTTTAAACATGGACTGCACTAATATGGACCCCTGCAGAGCTATCGTGGAATGGTATTCAAAGTAATAGCGGTTGATTTATGCATCTAAAGAAACGATTAACGACAGTGGTAAACAAATTATTCTGTGTTATTACAGACCATCGGGCTTACCCAAGCTAGTCACTGGCGACGAAAATTATTCATTTGACGAACGTGAAGTTGTTGCAGATTCCCGCTACAATCCCGACATATCGATTGAGACAATTTTCAATTTGTGTTGGGTAGAACAAATATCACTCCAAACTAATTTCAAAGAGGCTATGTTGCTAAAATCCGCAAAGCGCTATCCAACGTATTTTGCGCGTTATAAATTAGTAAAACCTTCTGGTAAAAAATGGCATCTAGAACCTTTGTTTCCCAGTTATGCGACGGATGCTACTACGCCACGTAAACGAAGATCTCTATACGATAAATCGAATCAGCTAGCGGTGGAAACACCCAGAACTCCTATACTAAAGCTCACGCGTACAAAATCCATGGAAACCCTGACTCCTGATCAGAAGGGTAAGCTTATGGAAGATCGCTGGGCTGTTAAGCTAATTGACGTGAAGCAGGGAATCGATCTCATTACGGATGCCCTTAGCGAAGTAGAAATTAGCGATGCAGAACAAAACATATCTCCCTCGAAGCAAGCCAAAATAGAAAAGGTTCGACGAAGATCGATGTCATTCAAACAAAACTTACACAAAGAGCTGGCGAATGATACTACTGACGATGGTTGTCTCAACTATTCGATCGTAAAAGACACGAACACTGCCAAAGCTACAGATATGAAGATCAAATTGAGGGTCTCCGATATCCATAAAAATCCAGAGACGCCCAAATCTTTGCGAAAAAGATTAACATCAGCATCGATACCAAACGACCATGTTTCGCCTCCAAAGTGCCGCAAATCATTGCTACCGCAAGAGATCGAAACAGCTAGCACTCCATCTGGAAGGCCTCGTAGGAAGAGCATCCTTAAAACACCTAGCCTAAATGCGCAGGATGCCGGAGCTGGTACCCCAAAACGAAACATTCAGCTTTCGAACATCGTCGAAGAATGCTCGAATGGGCGTCGTGTGTCTCGCTTGTTGCAGTTGTCTCCCATGAAAGAGAACGGTCCGGCGATGGAAGAAGAGCCCAAAACTCCCAAGCGTAAGGGTCGCTCATCATTAGCCACGACCGGAGCATCTAGTGCCGGCAAATCGACACCTAAAAGTGCAAGTAAAATGAAGCTCATACGTGCGGGAACCATCAAACCGAATATTCATTCGCGTGATGCACCGGTAGAGGATAGTGCTAATGATTTAGCAATCGCTCGCGAGCGACTGCATGTATCTGCCACCCCAAGCAGTCTTCCTTGTCGCGAGAAAGAGTACGAAACAATTTATAATTTCCTTGAAGGAAAAATCTTCGACGGATGCGGCGGGTGCATGTACATATCGGGAGTTCCTGGGACAGGCAAAACGGCCACTACGACGGCTGTTGTACGCGCCCTACGGCATCTCTCGGAAGAAGAAGAAATACCGAAGTTTGATTTTATCGATATCAACGGGATGAGACTGACTGAGCCGCGCCAGGCCTACGTCCATATCTATCGACAGTTAACCGGTAAAACGCTTGCTTGGGAGCAGGCTTACAATTTGCTGAATAAACGATTCACCACCAAAGCTCCTCGACGTGTCACGACGGTGCTGGTTGTGGACGAATTGGATATTCTGTGCAATAAACGGCAGGATGTGGTTTACAACATACTAAACTGGCCAACATTGGCCACGGCCCAACTGATTGTAGTTACCATCGCCAATACCATGGATTTGCCCGAGCGGGTGTTGATGGGAAAAATTTCATCTCGCCTTGGTCTAACCCGATTGACTTTCCAGCCGTACAACTTTCGTCAACTACAAGAGATAGTAATGGCGCGTTTAACCGGCACAAACGCCTTCAACAGCGATGCTGTCCAGCTCGTTGCCCGCAAGGTGGCTGCAGTATCAGGAGATGCCCGGCGAGCGTTGGACATATGCCGCAGAGCCACCGAATTGGCTGATGAACAGGGGAAAAAATCAAACGAGCAAATAACGGTCTCTATGCTCCAGGTACAACAAGCGCTAGCCGAAATGATAACGAGTGCAAAGATTAAAACCATTCGCAGTTGCTCTCGCATGGAACAGCTGTTTCTTCAAGCCGTCACAGCTGAAGTTACACGGACCGGTATCGAGGAGTGCAATTTTCTTGGCGTTTATTCGCAGTTCGAAGCGCTGGCCGCTTTCTCTGGTATTAATGTACCAAACCCGGGCAGGGCTATGGCGATTTGCTCCCGTTTAGGTGCCTCACGTCTCCTCATATGCGAAACTGGCAAACATGATATTTATCAGAAAATTTTATTGAACATTAGCACGGATGATGTGCATTTTGCGCTGCAAGCCAGCAAACTTTTGTAGAAGAATTGACAACCGTTATATTATGTTTTCATTTGCGACATAAGTTTTTATTAAAAGATGCCTTTGCTTTACTTTTGTACTGCCGGGAATGATTTAGAGTAAAAATGAAGTTTAACGTTAAAATAGGAACCACTAGCAGTTATTGTATAAGGTCTTTAATTCATTTATATGGTATTATTAATCGTTGTGTACGAATCTACTCAACGATCGTAATGTGATCGTGTAAGCAAATAATATGGTTCTAGAGCAAGGGTGGTTACAGTTCTAACGACGATTTAGTTTAAAGTTGTAAGAAATTTCGATGTTTTTAACATGATGAAAAGTAAATTTCATCTCTAATAGTAAATACATACATCAATATTCATAAATAATTCGATGCCTATTTTTATACTTTTAAATTTCAAATCCAACGTATACGAACAAACACACACGTAATTTATTTCAGTCGTTTTTTCTTATAATTTACATTTTCACAAATTGATACTTATTCTATTTGGCAACAGTAGAAGGACTAGAACTATCTGAATGAGTACCAACCACACATTAAAGTAATCATAAATAATCTTTGGTGAAAAAACGGTCCACACAAATATGTGATCACGTAGAATTGTTGCTACTACCATGAAAAAGCAAACGGGTACAGCTGTAAGTACATTTATCAGCGAAAGAACCTTCCATTTGATAGTAAGAGGATCTATTTTTAGTTTATGTTTATGGCTGAAATATAAAAAAAAATCTATAAATAAAAAGTTAAAAATCAAGTATACTGCTGAGAATAATACATACGTTTCATCATTGTTGTTAAAAAAAATGTTCTGCATAAGCATGAGAAAGCATAAAATAGGACCACTGAAGGTATGGAGCGTGAGGAATATTCCAACTCGAAATATATCAAAATGATTTAATCCAATGTATCCGGCATTAAGATCGATGGTGGCTAAGCTATTGGAGTTACCCTAAGGAAAAAGAACAGCATGGGTATTTAAAAATCCAGGATCTCTAGAATACAAATTTAACTCAACTGACAATACCTGATAATAGTAAAATGTTTTCCCAAGCCAATAATGGGTGATCATTTTGAGGACAAGGCTACCATTTTTATTCTCCGCAATATGATCGATACGTTCGTTCAGAAACCTGCTGGTTGCTAGTAGTGAACCGACCAGCATCACATTGTGCGGTTTGTGCAGTAATGCTGACAGCAAGGCTACAATGATCACGCAGTTACTGTAGAGGCCGCCCGAACGATTCAAATTGGAGGACCCCACTACTGCACGGTAGAGCATTGGTAAAAATCCGATAAAAAATATTTCTACCAGATTTATCCAAAATATCGTAAGACAAATGGGAGAGCTAAAAAAAGAAAACAGATTGTAGAGTTTAATAAAAGTTCATAGTGTGTAGAACATTCTTACTTACTTCGATGCATGCAGTCCAAATATGCTTACCGTGCCCATTGCAGCACGGTAGTAATAGATCAGTAAAGACGCTGTAAATGAGAGCACTGTTGTAAGCAAACCGCCCATGTAGCAAATTTGATAAACCAAATAGCATAAACCAGCGGCCATAGCTAGGCTTTGAGAAGCTTTGTGTTCATCTTTTGATAACCAATCGCCTACATCGGGCAGGTGTTGCCATTTATCGCCGGTTTGATTCAATCGTCGAATAAACACGTGGATGCACATGAACGCTACAGAGGAGGAAGCGAATATATTTCGTTCTTCCTTGCACACTTGTATTAGAGACACGTCGGCTTTTGAATGATTGATCATACCGATAGTACTGTTCATAATGCGCATTTGCTTCAAGGTAAGCAACACCATAATGCTGGTAGTGAGATAGTACCAAGTTTGATGTTCCTCTTCGACGAAAGAGCTACTCGCAAGCGAAATGCAATGAAAGCATATACCAAGGCCTACGAACTGGAAATGGAGGGGTGTTTTTTTGAAATAATCAAAAACCTGCATTTTGATTCCTTCGAAAAGATGCGACATTATCACCCAAAGGGTGAAACAAACGATGGGCAATAATACTAGCAATGCTTGGAAGGAGTTGGTATATGTTGATGGATCTTTTTCGAAAGACAAGAGTTTTAGCATGAGAAAAGCCACGAGCAAAAAATTTATGCTGGGGAAAAGCCTCGGCCATAGTTCAATTGCGTTCGCATTGGCATCACTTAGTATTTGCATGACTGCGATGGTAGCGCACATAAAAGTCATAACCACTCCTATCAGGATGTACACGATGTCGTACCGTATGTAACTTGATATAAGAAATTGAGTAAACTTATTTGTTACGGACGTGTAGAGGAGCAAAGCACGTTTGTAAGCAGATACATCAGTCGTATCGTTCATGAATAATTCATGCGACGCTTTGGCATCCTCATACCCTTCGAATAACTCTGCAAAAAAGGTTACAAGTAATAAACCGTTATTTAACACAAATCTTAATAACATAATTCATCTAATTACAGAACCATTTTACCTGAAGTTTGAAATTTGTTCTTTAATACTGATTCCACCTTCGCTTTTAACCGCTGAGTGTTATAGTAGTGCGCATAAAGCATGTCTTTACGATGCAAACCTTTAAGCGCAGGGTAAATTGTAGAGCCAATGGATGCGTGTGGAATGGCTACTCCCATCAAAATAGACAATGTTGGAGCTAGATCAATTTGTAGGAATGTATCATCGCTTTTAGCGCACTGGTCACTGACAATTATGAGTGGTACAACTGTTTCCGGATGTGTTGAGCCGCCATGTCCTCCGGAATCTCGCATGCCATGGTCACCAGTTATGATGAGCATAGGTTTTGTATAGTACTTTTGCTTCTGTTAAAGACACGTATCGAAGCGATTTTCATTTGTATGCTTTTTATTGTGCTCGCTAGACCTACCCATTTATCCATTGCTTGATATATTTTTTTAACGACGTTATCCATTTCCTGTAGCTTTCCCGGCACTTTGTCGCTAAAAGGACCTTCCACGTGACCGATGTGGTCTAATCCAAGGTAATGAAGAATCATCAGCTTCCAGTCGTACATTTGAAGCTCCATGTTCAAATGTTTTGTAATGTTACGATCACCCTTGAATAATACATATTGTTTACTTTATTTTGTAAAACAGAAAAAATACACATTATGAATAAATATACCTCATAAAAATCATTCACGTACAATGAGTCCACATTCTCGCCTCTTCGATGAAACATATCCGGGAACATGTTTGTCCACGTGTTATCACCGTAAAACACAATTTTCTGTTGGCGTTGTTTCATTTGATATAGAAACGAATCTAACTTCATTTCCGCACTTCCCAAATTGAGAATCACGTCTAAAAAACTTGGAATGGCACCAGAAGTCATAGCTTTTATTCTAGGCATGGTGACAGTTGGAGGATGCACTTGCAGTCGATACAGGCACGCCCTTCCATCACTGAGAAGGCTGTTTAAAAGCTTGAAATTTTCTTCCTGGCTGATGAAATCCATACGTAGTGCATCTATAACAACTAAAACGGCTCTCGATATTCGTGGCTTGTAGTCAATGCCTCTTAAACTAGATCAATAAACCTATTAACGTTATATTCTACAATGAACAGTAGTATGTTCATACCTTGCATTGCCTAGGCGCTGTGGTAACTCTTCCAAGCTTGTTTTAGTAGCAGGCGAAAATGATAACGGAAAAAATCCATAGCAAAACAAACTAAACGAAAAGAGAAACACCAAAAATGTGTACAGTGCTATATGGTCTTGCCTGGCGTTCATTTTCGAGAATGCAAGGCGCGACTTAGAATGTTTTCACTTTCATTGCACCGGTAATGCAACTTTGAGTTGTTTACGCTTTCAATCGTCATACAAATAAATAAACAATGCTGTCAAAATCGTTGTCCCAGCACAAGGGTTAATCATTGACAACAGAATCAATGTAAGCAAACCGTCAAGACGAATTAAAAAAACACACATTTTAACATGTTTTCAAATCGCAAATCATACGATTCATCTTTCCTTCTATTTTCCACTTTTCATTCATCTATTCTTCTACAATATAATCCAAACTTTGACCTGTATTGATATCATAGTGCAACCATTGCAGTTTGGCTTCAGGGCTATAACAATCTTTAACGGGGCCGGCTTGTTTCGTTTTAGCACATGTGCCAATATGTTACTTAGAATTAGTTGTGCGTTTTTATGTTTTTGTCACAGTTATATTTTTTGTCATCAACATTGTACATATACTGATATTTATTAATATCTTCACGGATTCAGGACATTCAGGGCATTGCTAAAATTATCATATTGACACACCAAGGAACGATTAGTCATATTTTCATCTGACATCTCTAATGTTTATGTATCTTAAAATACCGCCGTATGCTGTGTTTTCAAGTTTTTACAATAAAAATGGTAAAGTTTTCTAATTTAATAGGAAATTTGTTCAATAAAACTGCATCGTTGAAGCTTGAAACCGATGCAGTTCCTTTACCACCGCGTGCGAAACAAGAAACCCAAGAAGAAATGACGACAGCCCAGTCTAATACAGCTACACTGCAAAGCGCGAATTTCCTAAATAACAACCAAAGCGGAATACCGAACGCCCTGTCTGGATCGGAGCATTTGGCGTTGGTTCCAAATCCTTCTACACAACCAGCGCCCACGATGACCGTAGGAAATATTAACCCTTCACACACGATTGTGAACAATGTGCAGCATAACACTCTGGCGGTCCCGCAAACATCGATTTCCAATACAACCGGAATGCAGGTCTACCAAATAAAGAACGCAAACAATTTACACATCGGAAACAGCTATACTTATAACGCCGCTGCAGTCGAGGATGCACCTTCATCAAGTGGCTCTTTGCCGGGACCATCAAGCGTTAAATGGGCAAACTTGCGACTTTCAAATACCATTTCACAAATAATGCAGTGCGAGGACGACGTGGATACGGAAATCATCGATACTATTTCGCGACACTTGGGATTTGAGTGGAAAAGCTTTGCGCGTAAATTAGAATACTCGGAGGGACAGATAGATGCCTTCGAAGCCGACAACAATACTTTATCTGAGGTGAAATATCCGATTTGATCAAAGAGTGTTGTTTTGTATTTTCTTTTTTATTACTGTTCGTATCTTTTCTGGGCTGTTCGTTTTTAGCGAATCTACGATTTTGTGTTGGACTGGACTCGCAACGAAGATGAACCAACGCTTGGGAGGCTAGTAACACTGTTATGGAATAACAAGCACAAGGAAACGGTATATTACATCAAGCAATTGTGGAAAAAACGAAGAGAACAAAGCTCTCCAGGTCGAAGCAGTTAACACTGTGCAAAAGTACGTTACCACACTCATTCCACTTCTATGCATAGCATAGATGCATTTTATAATCATATTATTTTTTGGACGCCCAATTTTAATAGGAATTTTATTTTAAACCGCCTAATTTTAAACGGGCGCTATGGCTATTCGTATAACGTAATCTTTTTATCTCAACTTACGAACAAAAGGTATATGATAGTTTAAATGTGTGATACCGAGAGATGTGAAGCTTGAAAACAGTGCCTTACTATACATTTTACCAGTAAAGTAATTCCAATATACATTGAGAAATATAGTTTTATAAATCTACCGTATTCTTTTTATGAATATTACAAACCCAGAAAGACATATAAATAAAAAATCGAAAATATCCGCACTTAAATGTGTTTTATTTTAATGTTTTCACCGCATGATTGCATGCCATCTGAGCTTAAACCAACACCTTATTAGCATGTTAGGACTTCTGTCCCAACTTTTCCTTTTTTGCGGCCTCCGCTTCAGCTTCCGTTTTTTCGTATTTTGCAATCAACGCATCCACTTCAGTGCTTGACAAAATTTTGATGACCGTTTTATTGTTTTCCCGCGTAAGAACAGCCATCTCAACTGTAATGCAAAATCAGCGGTCAGGATGGGCACATTTAATGAGTAATTTACTTTACTTACTTTTCTCTGATGTGAGCTTGGTCATATCCAGGGTCTTGGAAAGAACTTTAACAGCTAAATCCTGAGCCTGAACCAGACTAATGACACTGTCACTAAGTTCCTGTTTCAAGGCGGATACTGCAGCCTACAGGAGCAAGTGAATGAAAACGATTAACACTGAAGCCACCGCTAGGCAACCTAAACTACATCCTTACCGCCGAATTATTTCCAATACATGTAGCTTTCCATCCACCGTAGTTTCCACTGGGGTCCGATTGATATAGCTGGTATCCGTAGTGTTTATCCCAGCCCATGTACAGAATGGAGACACCGAAAGGACGCTTGCCACCATACTGCGTATAGGCTTGTTTAACGTCGCATAGATGCGATACTAGCTGTTCGCAGGGCATTGCCTCGCCGTAATTCAGTTGATACCGTTGCGCGATAACCCGCAAAAGATTAGTGAGGACATTCGCATCCGATGTAATGCCGGCCACCGAACACACCATGTTGCTGCGAAGTACATATATAAATTAGTATATACCGCATGATAAGTCGGCGATGCTAAGATGTGAATGTTGGACTCACTCGTTCAGTTTGTAAATCTTCTCCGAGAAGATTACATTGTCCAACAGTTTGTTTATGTTGCGTCGCTCGGCAGCCAATAGTATCCCATCCTCAGCCAGAATGCCCAACGAGGTTCCAGCGTGTGAAATAGCCTCCATGGCGTATTCAACCTGATATAGTCGGCCTTCCGGCGAGAAAATTGTGGTTCGGGAATCATAACGACGAGCCTGCAGAAGAGAGGTGAGTTTGCATAAATCTGAAACATTATAACCTCAAAGGAGCTAGCGGCTTGTGCATCACACAAAGATGTATCAATATCGGCGATATAAAGTGCTTCCGTTAAGATTCACTTTGCATGAATAAAGCTTACCATGGTTGAAAATTATTGCTAAACAGCGGTGAACTACCAAAATGATTAAAAGTCGACGCGGAAACAATCAAAGAAATACCGATCTGTGCATAAACAGTTCGATGACTGTCATTGGCACAGCGTATTTTTGAGCTGTCATTGTTGAGTTTTTTTACAATAAATGTCAATCTGCTGCCTAGTGGAAAAAAGCTCGGACTTAAAAATGGCGCAATTTTTCTAACAAGCACGTGCGATTTAAATCCAACTGTAACATATGTTTTATGAAAATAATATCAAGAGCAGGATTCGTGTTTAATTTCATACATGCACAAATCATTAGGATAACATTTGCATATTATTGAGATATATAGCCCATTGTTCCCAGATCTTTAAATAACGAAGGTTGCGGTAACACTTTAAGTTACAAAGTAATACAAGAGGGCTCAGCAGCTTCCTTGTATCGAATTGAGGTGTGCCAAAACCATCGTTTAGTTATAACTACGTAGTTGGAACTAGTAATACTGCATCATATAGTAGTTATAACTACATTGTTGGCACCTTTCAACACTTCAAACGCACAAGTAATCAAAAATAAAAATTTATCAATCGACTATTTCTTTAAAATTATAACTGGATATCTCGAATTAAGATGAAAATTGTTCCATTATAAGCGATGATAAAACACTGACATTAGAAATTTATACAATATCGATTTAACTGTCTTGTAAAGTGTAGTTCAAATTTAAACGTGCAAAAAGACAGTGCATTCTTTTCTTCTATCATTTTAAGCTAAATTGCATCTTTAACATAAAAAAAATTTGTGTGTAATATGCACCTGAGCAATCCCTTCGAAAAAGGAAGCAAAATAAAGATAACACGGCTAAATTGATCTTTCGCGTAAAGTT
This sequence comes from Anopheles nili, assembly GCF_943737925.1. Taxonomy (NCBI): domain Eukaryota; kingdom Metazoa; phylum Arthropoda; class Insecta; order Diptera; family Culicidae; genus Anopheles; species Anopheles nili. The sequence continues at coordinate 43,426,656 of NC_071292.1, forward strand.
CACCATTGATTGCAATGTGTGCAGATTTCAATCGATACGTACCTCAGATACTAAAAAGGGGTTATTGTTTAGTTGGCGTAATAGTGTTGAACATTGAATGGCAGTTCATTAAGTCTGTATGATAAATAACTAAATAAATAAATTCATAAGTAATTTTAACATGTCAATTTTCATATGTATTATTTGTCGTCTTTTTCCGACTTGTGTGAACAATCAATTTGTGGATAATATGTTTGGCATGTTAAAATACGAAACGCCTCGAAAACAAGTGCAATCCGCATGCATATGCACCACGCCGTTTTCCTGCGCATTCCAGCTCTTATTCGCTTCCTCCCAGAAACAGCATGCAGCCTTTTGCTCGGGCTTTTCCGTCCATCCATCGATCGCGCGCTTTCCAGCCAAACACATATTGGCTGCCAAAGTCTCACGAATCGTGAAGTGCAACATTAGTGAGCGACATTGGAGCATGAAAAGCTCACCACAGCTCACCCAATTAGCATTCCGCAGACCAACGGGAACGCCATGGGGACAGCGGTTGGCGCATGCGTTAGAGTGAGACATGCTCTGGCAGGGAAAAATCTGTTCCGAAACTGAAACGACCATCGTCATCGAGGTAGGGAGATGCGCATCGCGATGCTGCTGTCTGATGTGCAGCACGCCGTAGGCTCGTTCGAGGTCCGGGCGGCATGTCGGCTTCAGTTAAATGCAAACGGTCGAGGTGTTCAAACGCCCTGCGCTCTACGCCCACGCGGTGGCGAAGTGGTTTGAGCTTCAGCGATTTCAAACAATAATAATTGTACGTTAAATTGGGCTCAACATCCAACCGCACAGACCGGGGGGCGAGCGCGCGCGCGTGTTTGTGGTAAAGCGTGATTGTGGTGGTTGATAGTAGGGTAACGCTCCTGTTAGAATTGTAGCGGCATGCTCGCGACCGGTAGTTTCGATACGGAAAAGTCAGTCAAGTAGAATTTTTCGTATTAAGTTAAGCCACCCCTTCCGTTTGCTTTCGTATACTGCAGACTCCCGCGTGGGGCGCTTGAAGGAAGTGAAAACAAAATGAAGATTGTATAATAGCAGTGCATCAACGGTACCTGAAGGAGTCCATCGAGCGAAGTGTTCGGTGTCGCGTACAAATTGCGAGAACCAGTACCACCTTCTCGTACATCCCCCGCATGCAAAAGTGCACTCGTTGCAGCGATAGATGTCATCGAAATCCGAAAGCTATGTGAAAAGTGAAAAATGTGCCGACCACGACTACTACCGTTCTCTGCAGCTGTTGGGAGTGCTATGCTGCAGATCGTTGCACTGCTGGTGCTAATCTTGATACCGGCACGCAACCCCGTTCGTTGTCTTCACATGGATGTGGAAAAAGTGAATTACTTGCTGTTAGATAATGCAAAGGTGAGATGTACGGTGATGTTTCCCGTTGAAATGCATAATTAGCGCATATGTTGCCATGCTTTCACGGTTAATCTGTAAGATAGTATTAAAACATAAAAATCATTTCTCTTTTTTCATCATAAAATTAACATATTTTTAGGTATTTTCTATTTTTGTACCTTATGATAATTAAAATCTCTGATTGATGCTGCAATAACGTTCTATTGTACCAGTATTCAAATTTAATTTAAAATCATACTACAAATTTCACAGCTCCGAGAAAAAAAAATCCACACATTTCCGAGGCCAAGCCATGAATGGAACTCAGCAATTTAATCTTAGACTCTCTGCGCCCTAAACCTCACCGACTTAATGGTGGCCCGTGCTTCCTTCAAAGCATTATTTCCTTGCATTGTTTCGTTTTGCGTTTGGCGGAAGCTGAAGCCCTCCAATGTTAGCTTCACAGGCTTGAATGTTCTTTTTCGCTTGGTCGAATTTTGTGGGAAACGTGATTAATCATTTCGACTCCCTGGACAACGGCTCAAGGAAGTGCGTTTAACGAACTTTTTGATATCCGAGCGAGATCTCTTCCTGAATTTTATTGAAAAAAAATTAAAAAAGCTTAAAACAAACAAGCTGTTCTATACTAATAGATCGTTTAGCAAAAATCACAAGAAAGGTTGCTGACCGGTCGTAGTTTTAAACTGGAAACAATCTTTCAAACATCAAAAAAACATTTAATCTAATCGTTCGTTTGTTCAGCAGGATGAATGCACCATCCACCGCTTACCTTTTTACGAAGTAGTGTGCGTCCATGGCCTGCTATGTGCCATGTTGACACCATACCTTCCAGCATATGCAGCGCATTAGAACGACCACACCACAAACGGTCAGCATCGATGGTTTCATTGACCTGAATTCTAATTACACGCCGACCGGAGAGCCGCCCGATTGTCACACGAAAGTTTACTCAACTCATTGGTCCGTCGATAATCGCGAATTCATCAGGGCCCGGGCGTATTTGCGACTCCACGACTCATTCACGGTGCGATGAGCGCGAATAAACGCAACGAGTGTGGTGTGCGTACAATTGCCGCAAGGATTACGCGTTCGTACGGTTATCGCACATAATCGTTTACAATTATCCTCCCCAAAAAACCTACGCACGTTGTGACCGTTGTAAATTGACAAAATTTTGCTCCGTCAAGCTCGTCTTGCGCGGTTCGTTTATTTACTATACGCAAAACGGCCAGAATCGTTCCATTCAACCCGAATGCGGTGGAAGCATAATTTCGCTACGCCCCCAGACTACGGGCGGTGGCCCCTTCGGAACGCAATTTAGAATGAAAATTTAAATTTTGACATTCGGCATAACGAAATGGAAAACACGCAAACAATAGGCGCAACGTTTGTATAATTTGAATGTCAAAAGACACCTCGTGGACATTGCCGCTGGAAGCCTCTTACACTTTCACGCGCTAATTTGGGTTAGTTCTAGTGAAGGTGAATCGCGCAAAGGTTATTTTTTGGATTTTGAATGTTACTGCCATTGTTTCAACATCACGCGGAGAATGAACTTGAAATTAGAGTGGCAAAAGTTCTGCATTGGCTGGTCTACGAGCTAACACCACGTGGCGGGTATATTTTAATTTCAGTTCCTTTAGCAACACACACACACGTTACGGACTTTTCGATTAAAAAACTGCCATGTAGCTTTATGACCAGCATGATAATAAGTGCAGTCATCAGTTTTCACCTCGTTATTGAGCTGTTTCACTACAAGCCACGCGCTAGTCCCTTAAGCCAGCCCGAACCGAGTCTAAGTGCTCGTTAAAGGGAAATTGCCTGCCATGCTTGCTCCATTAGCTTTTATCACGCCGAGGCATTGTTTTTCTGATGCTAGCCTGATGCGAACGCATCTTAATAGGTCCATTTTTCGCGAACCACCCATTCACTCGCGGACATGGATGAAACTTTAGTTTGATTTATCGCGAGCCTTCAATCTCTGAACACAGGCGTGTGTTTGGCTGTGGCTAAAAATGTAAATTTTTTCATTGACCAGCCAACCAGACACACCAGCTTCTTATTTTATCTCCCCAGAGTCCATCGTACTGGAACATACGCTGGAAAAAAAACCCCAACCGACCACCGGGCGCAGGGAACTCCCCCGAAAACGGTTTGATGTAACCGCACCATTAAAGCCACCCGAAAAGATGTCTTTCGAAAGAATTCAGAGATGAACGCACGCCGGGTTGTGTATCACGAGAAAAAATCAGCTGTTGCGGTGGTGGCGCTAAATGGTGTGACTGGTGGAGGCAAAAGGCGCAAGCTAAATAATAATAAAAAAGTAAAGCATGCTCGCAATAACCCGACTATTTGAATGTGCTCATCGCCACCACCACCTTACATCAGAATAGGAAGAAGACACAGCAACCAAAAAAAAACAATAATTAGTGTTGTTTCTCACGCCAGTAACGATTTCTCATCTATGTCACCGGATGAAAGCGAAAAAACAAACCCAAGGTGCTTATGGGCCCTCTGTCTTGATTCGACATTGAAATACTCTTCCCCGAATAATCTACTTCATTTGGGCGCAATTCCTTTCAGCTACTTCTCCGAGTTTGAGAGCACCGCGTTCGGAAGGAATGCAATTATTTATGCGTTTATTGCCTCACTGGTTTTATCCGTTCCGTGTGGTGCCAGAAGTAGACTAAAAGTTCTGAGCACCAGAGTTCAGCATAAAAAAAAAGGTCTGCCTGCAGCTCTACGTCTAACTCGGTTGTATTTCTGTCAGGTGCTTCAACCGTAACGTGCTCGTTGTAGATGACCGATGATCAGCGTAATGATTTGTAATGGTTAGATCGTGTGCAGGTCACGGATATACCGATGGCACAAATCTGCGCTACACGCATAATGTGTGGGATTTCTTTTTTATAACAGAACCATTCATTGGTTAAACCATGCTAGAGAAATGAAAATGAGCTCAAACGAAACAAAACCTCAAAGCAAAACTATAACACGGACTGTATATGCAACGTACTGCAAAATGGGGCCCTTCGCCATGTTAATTTATGCGATGTTCTCAACTCTGTTGCGACCAGTACGTTCCCATTGCGCATTTGACGCCGGCTTGTCATCTTTCTTATTTAAATTTTCATTATCACCTGGCAAACAGCACCCGTGGCTGCTCGTTACTCGGAGGGAACGGAAACAAAACGCGGTAGGGTAATTAGGGACCGGTTTATGGTCATTTTTGTATTGTATCAGCGCGCCCCAGTGTTTTTGGGAGTGCAAACATTGGGATTTATGGCCATGAGCTGACCTACAAGGGAGTTTAGCCTAGAAAAATGCACGGGAATCGTAAATGATTGAAAGGGAAACATTTAGAACGTGCTTCCGCATCGCGAAGCAAAAAATAAAACAACAACAATGTATTCTGTCGTGAAATCTTTTGAATTAGTCTCCTAGATTTATTGGTCAACTGCAAAATTCGCATCAAGGTTAACAACTTGTTGTCAATTGTAAAAATTGGCGTGAAATGAATATACGAATGTGTTAGATTTTCCCATCTCAATCGCATAGCTTATCTTAACAAATTTTAACTGAAATGTGCTTTTGTAGCTATACATACCTATACAGATAATTTTTGGACCTATCAACCACATATAAAAAATAAAGCTAATTTATCTTCAATTGCACAATGATAATTAAACCTAAAGTTTGACAAAATCCCATAAATAGAGTTTTGAGCAAAAAAGCATCTTTTTATCACTGCAGTTTCCAAAACCTTCATAGGGCAGGTGTATTCACAAGAAAAGTGTATACATTTCTATACTATCTGTTGATGATCCTGCCACAGCAGGAATAAATGTAAGTAAAAAGGCCAAATGCTAATAGTTACCGGAGGTCTTCGCACTCACCTAACCTCCATAGCCAATAGACCGTTGCACAATGCACATTCATCAAAATGCACACAATGGACTGCACCGAAGGAAAAGAAATGTCCTAACCATTCTTTCAAGGTACGCTCTCGCGCCTTTCTTTTCTCCACATTCCAAAAACTTTCTTCCAACTGGCTCCTCCAGTTCCATAGAATGTTTTGCACGTTTGGTTCGGTGGTTTTTTTCCCATAGCTCGTGCAGCTATTCAGCAAATGTTCAGCAACCTATTGCAGACGATACTCATTAGAAGCCACACGGAATGTGATATGATACCTTGAAGACAGCTCGTGATAGCCACCAGACAAACACCCTCCCCAGAGGGGCATTGTTTGTTAATGGGTGTATTGCATGAATTTTAACCTACAAATTGCTCGATCGTCTCTGTTTTGTTCCTTTGTTGCAGATCGATGAAAGAAATTTGCATAATTTTCTCGAAGAACACGAGCAACTGCTGCTGTTTGGTGATCGTGGAACTGGTGAGTACATACAAGGCGCATACAAGTCGAGAGGGCGGGATTGCATCAGTTCTCTAGTAACAAATCACCTTGCGGATGCTGTTTGGAACGATTAGCACACTTTCCGGATATCCCCTTTACACTGATAGCAACACCTAAAACATGGCAAAAAAAAACACTTTACTTGATCATGTTTCATATGGATTTTCACGATGTTTAAACTGCTGACTACGGCTTGCACATGGGAATAATTGTCAATAGGTACGAGTTCAAGTTCGTACCTGTTTGACAATCGGCCTCGGATTGGCATCTGCAAATCTGTTCGTTTCAACCCAGCTGTCGATAAATCTGACGGTCGGATTACCAAACCCTTGCTAAAAGCACTATTGTGTCTCACAAATGCAATTGCGATTGTTAACAAATTGTTTTCCAGATGATTTCAAGATAGTTAATGTGCGGCAACGCAAACGTGAAAGCAGGTCATCGCCAGGCAGTGGATTTTTGCAGTTCAACATGAGCACCGGTCGGGGTAAGTGTTGATTGAAAATGGAGGGTTTTTAAGACAACTGCACTGTTGCCGCTCCCGTTTTGTACCATTTTGTAGAGGACAACTTTGCGCTGCGACTGCAAAAGTCCGACATTATGATCGACGATGCGTTTGCATTTATTGAGAGCTATGACAACGCCACCCAACTGATGGACGATTCCTACGAACGAGTCCTTAAGTACCGGGATTGCTTCTACCGTAACGATCGCGCGGCGTTCGATCTGTGCGGCGGTAGCATACGTGGTTTGATACGGGCAAATGAAACAGATCTAGTTATACATCCGCTACCGGAGAGATTCGGCACTGGTGCCCACGTGGTGTTAAACAGAAATAAATCCCGGGAAACCCAACGCAGCAACGCCAATGTGATGTTCGAACCGGACATAAGTGAACGTGAGGGACGTTTTTCTGAGCCCCCTCAGCATCGTTCCAGGTCGCGATCTAAACGCCACATCACGTCAAACCACAACGGGAAAGTTCCGGACGTGCTGCACATCGAGACGGCAATTTTCATTGACAAAGATCTGTACCGGCACATGTCGAAGAACTATCCGAAAAACACCGAAGCACATCTGATACGCTTTGTGTTGGCTATGATCAACGGTGTCCAGCTGCTTTACAACCATCCTTCGTTGGGTCATCCGATAAATTTCATTCTCAAGCGGTTGGAGATTTTGCACAACGATCCGAAGGATCTGCGCCGATCGAGCGACATCGACATCTATTTGAATAGCTTTTGTGGCTGGCAGCGAAAGCTGAACCCGATTTCCGACGCGGATCCGGTGCACTTTGATCACGCAGTTATCCTCACCGGGTTGGATCTGTTCGTGGTGAGCAAGAATGGTAAGGTGAGCAATCAGGTTGTGGGTTTGGCACCGGTCGCTGGCATGTGTACGATCACTTCAAGCTGCACGATCAACGAGGGAAAACATTTTGAAAGTGTGTTCGTTGTGTCGCACGAAATTGGCCACAAGTAAGTAAGCCTTCTCGGGGTGTAGTTCTTCGTTGCGGTCTAACACACAAAATATGCATCATTTCAGCCTGGGCATGCGCCATGACACCTCGGAAAACAACTGTGATCCAAGTCTGTACATCATGTCACCGACATTAGGTAGTGGGAAGATTACGTGGTCATCCTGTAGCCGAAATTATTTAAATTCATTTTTAAAGTACGCATAAATAACGCGTTTAAAACCCACGAACGGGTCTCAAAAGATGTAAATTTTTGTTTCTAGGACATCACAAGCCACCTGTCTGTTCGATCGAGGACACTATGGTTCGTCACTCGATCACACGGGTGAAGGGAGACTTCCGGGAGAGCGGTTCGATGCCGATCAGCAGTGCCTGTTGAAGTACGGGAAAGACAGTACGAGATCCAAGTCGCAAGATTTGGCCGACATTTGTCGCGATTTGCATTGCCAGCGGGACCGGTACACTTGGACATCGCATCCTGCCCTTGAAGGAACTAACTGTGGAAAGTTGATGGTAAGCGGTGAATTGAATGAGAATATCAAGCAGAGACATCTGAAATCTACCTGTTTTTATGTCTACTCATCTACACCAGTGGTGTAGAAGCGGGGTTTGTGCCTCCAAAATCCCTGGTTTGACGATACAATCCACCGGAAAGCACATCACGGCTTTCAAGACAATCGACAAAAAAGCCTTCATCGAGGGTCTCAAATTCGCCAGCTTGCGGCAGGACATATCGAGGACGCTGAACACGATCCCAACGTGGGACTCGTGGAGCGAACCAACGGAGTGTGTTTCGGGCTGTTTGTACGGTGAGTCTGGCCGGCTTAAGGAGGGCAGCACGGGTTTGCGACAGTTTACCAGAAAATGCCTTGACAAACGGTAAGTAAGAACCGAACGGAAGCAAAAGTCGCATTTTTCTGAGGCTAAAGTAATCTTTTTTCCCCCCATTCAAGTAAAAACTGCTCAGGATTCAGCCGCAAATATGAAACGTGCATTGCGAAGCAGGTTTGTAATTCGAAAATGAATACATCTCTCATGGAACAGACTTAACCGTTAGCCGTTACAACATATTCCAGTGTTACAACATCGCGCGAACCACGATACTGGAATTTTCAAATCAAATTTGTGGCCGCGCGAAAGAGTTTGATACCGACATCGTGGGCTACGGTTTACAAAGGGTGGCCGAGGATCCCGAGGATTCCTGCAAGGTGTTCTGCGAGACTAAACTGGGCGTGCCGAAGACGAAAAGTTGGATCTATCCGGACGGAACGGCTTGCAAGGTACGGAATGGAGATTTTGATGACGCGTTCTACTGCGTTAGTGGCCGTTGCGAAAAGTTTAGCTGCAACAGCACGTCCAACAACTACTATCGATTGGATGGGACGCGTTGCACGGAATCGCATCTGTATGCGGAACGGAGCAGTAACAGCATTCACCAGGAAAATGGACGAGACTACAAAAGCTTGCAGTTGAACCAGAACAACTACTCTATTACGCGGAACGAAGAAAGCACCACTCTTAAATCAGGTGAGTCGAATCGGTCAGGTTAACCAAAAGAACTGCTTAACCTTAACACAATTTCCGCACGTCCTGCAGTGTCAAGAAACTTCACTACACGAAAGCCATTGCCGGATATCGGAGGTCACAACGACAAACCAGACGACAACACGTACCACCGATGGCACTCGCAACCGCCCACGCTCATCAACAAGTTGTCGGAGCTGCAAGGACGCAACCACCACTGGGAAGTGAAGTCAGGCTGCCATTTTAGCTGCATGGAACGAGGCAAAGGAGTACAAATCGTGTCCTCGGTAGCCGGCACTAACACCAACATTCAGCTCTGCACCGCCAATACGATTGTTCGTGTCCCGAAAACCTTCTTTCGCTGGCAAGAAACGTTTTTCACACCCATTTCACCTTGTGGTTTTCTTTTTGCAGGCTTGCGACAAAGTGCTGTCGACGTACGAGTTTGCGACGCAGTTGTGCAAAAAATACCAGCAAAAAGTGTCGGGTTTGTCCGGCATTGGCATGCAAATTGCGCCCAGTGTGGAAGATCCGGATCGAAGCTGCCGGGTGGCGTGTCAGGATACGTACATAAGGCATCGATTCTATTTGGTGAATGGGGAGCAAGGACACTTCCCATTCGGTACACGGTGCAATCACAATGAATCGAATCGCTACTGTATCAACGGAAAATGTTTGGTAAGTATTGATGGGTCGGTTTTGCAAGAATCGAAATATATTGAACTCTCTCTCTCTCTGTTTTTGCGTTTTTATTTCCTTGGTACAGCATTTCGGTACCGACGACACACCCGTTAATGAATCGTACAATAGTCTACCAAACATTCGAATCAAGAGAGCTGCGAAGCGTACAAAACGGCATTTCGAATACTTTGCACCGGTGAACATAACGGAACGGATCAGCGAGGAATTTTTGCAAAATCTGATCGCAAGCATCGATTTTTCGCGAGCCATCAACAATAACAGTGACGTATACTAAAATTACATTTGCTGTTGGCGATGCTTATTGTATTGCTCTCTGTTTAATTTCACAGACGCAATCCTAGAAGATCACATTGACTTGAAGAATCCAATTTACGTTGAGCCTTGAGAGAAACAGACCAGCTCAAATCATATACAAAAGTGATACAAAAGAGCATCTTCATGACGCAAACGACGTAGATTGCATGGATGCATCGGGACTGTTTATTTATAACGAACCCTTTTGTAATGTAATTTATACTTTTTAATATATGCAAATAAAATGTCCTCGTTTCATTACATGTAAGGCAGTGCATACTTTAAAGATTAAAGATACGTTTATATGAACTGCTGAAAATATTTAGAAACAAAGTGAAAAATCACAATGTGCCTCAATAATTTTATTCTGAATAATTAATAATGGGGTGTGATATCAATAAGACATATTCAAAGACTCCAATTTTTGAACTTTACGTATTAGTGAAATAATAAACACTCGTTCATGTGACTATTTTTTTTTATTAAATTAGATAAACTGAAACTGAGTCGTCGACAGGTTAAAAAAACAATTTGTTAAAACACATTAACGGAAACCTTCTTTCAGGGAGTCAAGTCTATTTGTTGCAATGTAAATATACCGAACATGTACTTGCAGTGCCTCTATCGAAGAGCTGAACGTAATCGGTACATGTACTTGCACTATTCACATTGATGTACATCTCTTTCTCTTACGCAGTGAGACAAGCACTTTTAATTTAAATGTCCACATCGTTTACTTATCTTACTAATCAAGTAGTTTACTTTGAATTAAAATATCAATTTCTGGTCCCTTGAGCTTCGAGTGTGTCGATATGCATTGGAGCTTAGAAGATGAATACTTCACCCACGGAGATTTGATTTTCTTTTCCATCATTTTGGGAACGTTCTTGATTACTTTTGCAAGCCGTTGGACAATTGGTGCCAACTCTTTTACACTATAGTTTGTATAGTGTTCTAAGGTAGTGGTCCAAATTCGTCCTCCCGACTCATTTCGACCGTGCGATGACAAAGGGAACAGATACAATGATATGTATAGGGCAGCGGCTGCAATCTGTAGGAAAAACGAAAATTTGTCATTATTTCTAGTACTAAAATAATGTGTTAAGTGGTCGTCCACAATCCTTACCTCTGAGGGTTTGTAATGTGCAGTGCTGTAGTCAACGCTCGCAAGCTCTATGAGGTATTTCGCCAGCACATGGTTTACATCCGACGCTTTGGCAGCCTTTGAGAAGCGACGCAAAAAGTGGGTGGGAAGTGGTTTGCCCATATTGAATTCCAACGTTTTCACCATCTCAATTTCCATTTCCAGAATTTGATGCTTTTGGTAAGTATCATCGGTGATGAACACAAAATCATGAATTTCGGGAGGAAACAATTCCTCATACTTTGAGGCGATAAACATCGCGGTCACGCCGACTAGTTGAAGCTTTTTCTTCGGAACAGTCTTCACCTTCTAATGATGCAAAAAAAAACAGTCAAATTAGATCAGAAGATTAGCCATACTCGTATTCGTACAAACCTGTAAATAACGGTCAATAAGTGACACTGTCATATGGTATGTGTCGATGTCGAGCTTGAACTGATGGTGTACTTCGTTCATCCAGTCAATCAGAATCGTTCGCATCTTGTGTGTGATCTGCAATGAGGAAGAAATCCAAATGTATCTTACGATATTCCTACGTTTTACTCAAATGAGACCTACCTCCTTTTGACCATCGAGGAAATTTTCGCACAACGCATATCCTGGGCTGCTTTCTAGCTTGTTCAAATACTTGTATATGTCGTTAACGTACTCCGATACCAGCATCGGATTCCACGCATCGTTCGCGTCAATGTTTTCAATACTTTGCAGCAAGCTCTGTGAATGATTGTCTAGTTTTTCAGGACTCTGGAGGGTTACCGAACAAAGGAAAAGTTCCATTATTAGTAATTATATACATCATCGGAATACCTTTACTTCGTGGGTCGCAATGTTACCTTTGTTTTGACGATGATTTCACTTTCGTCCGATGATGATGCGGAGCTGGTCGAGGTAGATTTTTGCTTAATCTTTCGCGTTTGTTTAGCTAACGAGCGCAACGATAACTGACTGTCTTCGCGCTTCAGGGTTACAAACTTCATTTCATGTCCCTTATTCAATTGCACGTTTACTTTCACAGCATCATGAACAGCTGGCTCCTGTTTCACGACGGCGTTGGGTCGGAGTTTTCCTTCGGTCGTAGATTTCAACGAATCAGACCTTGTCACGGGCTTTTTGGCGATCGCGGCGACCACCACATTTTCCGCCTTCTTCCAGCGAGTATCTACGCGTGGCTTGATGTTTTTCAAAGTCATATTGGAACCCTTCAAAGCCATTCCCTTTTCGCCAGCTTTGCCCACCAGTTCGTGTGAGGCATTCCGAAATACTTTGTTGCCAAGCTCTCCCAGAACAGGGCGCCTAACAACCGTCGCCTTCTTCATTCCTTCATTCATGTTCGCTGCGGCGTGATTCTAAAGGAAAAGCAACAAGTAAGCATCGGTTGATCAATCGACATCTTTGGAATAGCAAACTGATTTTAGGCGAAATGCAAAATGGTTCCGTCGGCCATCGAACTTTGTCGACGATCGCAGCCATTCGAAACTGAATAAAACTAAAGCCATCGTCACCGTCCTATTTCAATGGCGTCGTCGAACGATGCTCGTTTATATATGCTTCAATCCTTGCTTACCTCATCTATTCTCATGATTCGCGACATGGCTGATTCGACTGGTTTCGATGTGTTCTTAATGAAATATTCTGCAATCGGCGTCGAAATTACAACAGAAAAAGAGCGCTACAAATATACACAACTGTTTACACACGCTAACGGTTCTCCCAGTTTTTCAGCCACACGGTGACAGCAAAACCGTTTGAATTCGTTCGTTCGAACTCGGAGAGACGTTGAGCGCGAATGGTAGCAAAAGGCCTTTGTGAATTGTTCTAACAGAAACGCACCATTCCGCTGCTGCCGGATGCGTTTTCGATGCGTTCTTGGATGACACTCGCAAGGGCAAAAAGAAACGACTGCATAATGTACCTAGATTAATTTTTAAATGCTATAAACATGTAATAAAGCATATTTCTTATACAACTTATAATTTAGTGTACACATTCAGTTTTGTATAAATATAAGATCAACATGAGAAAGAGAGAGAAAAATTTAACACTTACAAAACTCGAGTATTTGTCAAAAAACATGCCAATGATGATAAAATATACTATTTATCTTCCAGATTCTTAAAAAATAAGCAATTGCGAACACTTTTATTGCTCTACTGACTGTCATCCAAGAACGCATCGAAAACGCATCCAGCAGCAGCGGAATGGTGCGTTTCTGTTAGAACAATTCACAAAGGCCTTTTGCTACCATTCGCGCTCAACGTCTCTCCGAGTTCGAACGAACGAATTCAAACGGTTTTGCTGTCACCGTGTGGCTGAAAAACTGGGAGAACCGTTAGCGTGTGTAAACAGTTGTGTATATTTGTAGCGCTCTTTTTCTGTTGTAATTTCGACGCCGATTGCAGAATATTTCATTAAGAACACATCGAAACCAGTCGAATCAGCCATGTCGCGAATCATGAGAATAGATGAGGTAAGCAAGGATTGAAGCAGATATAAACGAGCATCGTTCGAAGACGCCATTGAAATAGGACGGTGACGATGGCTTTAGTTTTATTCAGTTTCGAATGGCTGCGATCGTCGACAAAGTTCGATGGCCGACGGAACCATTTTGCATTTCGCCTAAAATCAGTTTGCTATTCCAAAGATGTCGATTGATCAACCGATGCTTACTTGTTGCTTTTCCTTTAGAATCACGCCGCAGCGAACATGAATGAAGGAATGAAGAAGGCGACGGTTGTTAGGCGCCCAGTTCTGGGAGAGCTTGGCAACAAAGTATTTCGGAATGCCTCACACGAACTGGTGGGCAAAGCTGGCGAAAAGGGAATGGCTTTGAAGGGTTCCAATATGACTTTGAAAAACATCAAGCCACGCGTAGATACTCGCTGGAAAAAGGCGGAAAATGTGGTGGTCGCCGCGATCGCCAAAAAGCCCGTGACAAGGTCTGATTCGTTGAAATCTACGACCGAAGGAAAACTCCGACCCAACGCCGTCGTGAAACAGGAGCCAGCTGTTCATGATGCTGTGAAAGTAAACGTGCAATTGAATAAGGGACATGAAATGAAGTTTGTAACCCTGAAGCGCGAAGACAGTCAGTTATCGTTGCGCTCGTTAGCTAAACAAACGCGAAAGATTAAGCAAAAATCTACCTCGACCAGCTCCGCATCATCATCGGACGAAAGTGAAATCATCGTCAAAACAAAGGTAACATTGCGACCCACGAAGTAAAGGTATTCCGATGATGTATATAATTACAAATAATGGAACTTTTCCTTTGTTCGGTAACCCTCCAGAGTCCTGAAAAACTAGACAATCATTCACAGAGCTTGCTGCAAAGTATTGAAAACATTGACGCGAACGATGCGTGGAATCCGATGCTGGTATCGGAGTACGTTAACGACATATACAAGTATTTGAACAAGCTAGAAAGCAGCCCAGGATATGCGTTGTGCGAAAATTTCCTCGATGGTCAAAAGGAGGTAGGTCTCATTTGAGTAAAACGTAGGAATATCGTAAGATACATTTGGATTTCTTCCTCATTGCAGATCACACACAAGATGCGAACGATTCTGATTGACTGGATGAACGAAGTACATCATCAGTTCAAGCTCGACATCGACACATACCATATGACAGTGTCACTTATTGACCGTTATTTACAGGTTTGTACGAATACGAGTATGGCTAATCTTCTGATCTAATTTGACTGTTTTTTTTTGCATCATTAGAAGGTGAAGACTGTTCCGAAGAAAAAGCTTCAACTAGTCGGCGTGACCGCGATGTTTATCGCCTCAAAGTATGAGGAATTGTTTCCTCCCGAAATTCATGATTTTGTGTTCATCACCGATGATACTTACCAAAAGCATCAAATTCTGGAAATGGAAATTGAGATGGTGAAAACGTTGGAATTCAATATGGGCAAACCACTTCCCACCCACTTTTTGCGTCGCTTCTCAAAGGCTGCCAAAGCGTCGGATGTAAACCATGTGCTGGCGAAATACCTCATAGAGCTTGCGAGCGTTGACTACAGCACTGCACATTACAAACCCTCAGAGGTAAGGATTGTGGACGACCACTTAACACATTATTTTAGTACTAGAAATAATGACAAATTTTCGTTTTTCCTACAGATTGCAGCCGCTGCCCTATACATATCATTGTATCTGTTCCCTTTGTCATCGCACGGTCGAAATGAGTCGGGAGGACGAATTTGGACCACTACCTTAGAACACTATACAAACTATAGTGTAAAAGAGTTGGCACCAATTGTCCAACGGCTTGCAAAAGTAATCAAGAACGTTCCCAAAATGATGGAAAAGAAAATCAAATCTCCGTGGGTGAAGTATTCATCTTCTAAGCTCCAATGCATATCGACACACTCGAAGCTCAAGGGACCAGAGATTGATATGCTTATCAACGGTAAACTAATTTTGTAAAATTATTGAAATCGTGCTAGGGGAGCTAGTATTAATTTGTATTTTTGTATTGTATATGGACGATTTTAAAGACTTTAATCATTTGTGGGTGATCATTACTTTTACTATTTGATTTCATTACTGAACATGGAAATGTTTTATAATTTATCCCATTAGAGGTTTTTGTGCCAGCAGATAGTGCATATAAGCATTTATTATTGACTGATTAGACGTAATGGAAATAAACATGCTTGTTTATATCTAAAATGTTGGTTGCCTGCACTCAATACTCTAAGCTGTAATCCACATGATTTGAGCATTTTAATCGATAAGATTAAAATGTACGCAGTTGAATAAAATAAAGAAACGTGTGCGATATATCAGTAATTTTATAGTTTTTTTAATCATTGAGCGTGAATGTTTAATACATAAGAATATTGTGAACTTTTTTTGATTAACTGAGTAAAACTGTTGCAAAAATAAATATAATACTAGGTTGTATTTACAACAATGGTTGTCATGAAAAAGGCGATCTTGGACTGTTTTTTAATTAAAACCGAAACCAATGTAGTTTTAGTGACGTTGTAATTTGAGTGTACTACACCTTTGTCCGTGAGGACGGTCTTGAAGGACTACACGGGCGGCACATACCGGTGCTATTCTAGTGATATGAAGCTCGGAACCTTACGTTCGCTCTATAACAGTGATGCTAGTTTTTACAGCTTGACCTTTTAATGGCTTCTTCCACACATAAGGAGCCAAAAATCCTTCCGTATAACATTCTATCGAACATGGTTGAAAATGGTATCACATGGTGAACATGATGGCACATGGTGAAAAAGATAGACAGACCTCGTTGGACAGATTCGACAGTCTCAGAGGAGTCACTGAAGATAACTATGGCTGTTTTGTAATGTTTTGAAATGTTGATTCTAGTGCATCTTTCAACATCAATGCTACTGTCGGTGTTATCTTATGAAATAGATAACATTTTGCACAACTTCAAAGGTGTCCCTACCTATCCGTACCGTACCTTCCAAATACTTAGGCTTTAGACCTTTTGGAACAGCGTTTCTTTTGTCGGAAAAGTCGAGATTGTATAGCGTTCTACAATATTCTGACGGGTGTCGTGTTTTAATGACTAGTAACTTGTTTTCGTTCCCAGATTTGTATTACAGCACATAGGATGTTAGGATCTGCAGTGGGACGATTTTCTTCTTATAGTTATTTATGGGGGCATCGATCGTATCGGGTTCAAATTTCGACTGAGCCTTCCTCGTACGCAGGACTGCCTATCCAGCTAATTGAAAACTTAAAGTTATAGAAAGCTTTAGTTTAGTAAGATAGACCATGGCCGTACACCGGTTGTTGAACAATTCAAAAAGAAAAATATGCTTATTTCTATAGCTCATACAGTTATTTCTATTATATTCGGGCAATGGCCTAGCTACGTCCTTTTGTTGCTATTTAATCATTCAAGGTACGAACTATGCTTTAAACACTTATAGCAGTATGCAAAGCAGTTATGAGGGCTCTTTAAACAGAAATGTTCGACACACCTTGCTGTTTTAGCTAGAACAACCCGAAATCTTTCTTTGCTTCGGATGTTTTATTGTTGGAGTTCTAAATTAACCGTGGTTTGGGGATGATGCACCATGAAGTTTTTACATATTATTTATGTTATTTATTGTTTCGGATTACGTTACAATTTAATTGTATATACACATTACTCATTATATACACAATCGACATTATAATTCTAGCGCTTAATTTAATATTTAAATATCAAAGTGGATGCTGTTGATACAAAGCACTAAACTTCCTGCCATCATCATTTTTTTTTCATTCAGAATTACTTTTATTCAGTGGGTTAAGTTTAGTTAGAATGTGAATACATTTTCAAGAGATACAGCGCTTTATCAGCTTTTCAAGTTTGGAAAAATATTTTAGCCTTTACGGCAGTTTGGAGATTTTTGTTTTATAACTATATGTGTGGAAATACTGTGGATTCTGTTCTTTTTGTTCTATTCTACCTTATCTATCTACCTTCACCTAACTAAGTACTAAAACAACGGCTAATAACTAACTAACATTTACTTTTAAAAAGTTTTAATTTCTCTTATGTGCGCATAAGGAGATGCAGCACATTTTTCTTTTATCTAGTATATCTATTTACATTTATGATCATACGCAGTACCCTATTTAGCATTATTTGTATTTTATAGGCATAGCAAGGTAGGCCATGTCGTTACGACGTGCTCAATTTAGAGCGAGCCAGTAAAGCAGAAGCAGCAGCCTATTTGTTCGTGAGCATGACTCTAAAATTCCTCCCCAATCTGTGTCCTTATTTATTGATATCCTATCGATCAATCAGAAAACCTTCTTCTAGATCACAATGTTGTTCTTTTATAAGGTAATCGCGTTTGCTTCAGAGACGAGCTGTAGCAAACACAGCAGGAATGGTACGGCATACAAACAAATCGATCATTACACATAATGGCCTGTATCGCTGGTGTTTCCCTCTGCTTAGCAGCACCCTAAATTTCGTTTGCTTAATTCGTCCAATAAAACGACCGGAAGTAGTGTACACAGCGCTTAGTTCCAGTTTCCCCCTATCGCCAGTCCGAGAGACAGTGATCTGCGTTCTAATGACCGGACGCGTTGAATTAATTTTTAATTCTCAGCGGCGATACTTGGACCGGGTGCGATGCCGTGGCGGGCAATTTTCAATTTTCAAATCTCAACCACCACGCCGCCGCGCGCCGAAGGTGTGTTGGGCGTTTCAGTTGAGATTCAATTTTGCCGGCAACACGAAATCGTACGACCAGCGCCATTCGTTCAACAAATCCGAGACAACGGCAGCCCGCGAATGGTGGATGATCGCCGTGCCTAATGGACAGAGATTTATTTACTTACCGAAGACGTCACTTTATTATGGCTTAATTCACACTCATCCCGTATGGTGTATCCTTCGCCTTTTGCCTCTCTTATCGGCCACCAGCCTGCGACTGAGAACCGTTTCGATTTCAATGATAAGAGCGATCAACCGACGGTCACGACGGGATTCGAGCTGCAGACAGTGGCGAGATGGCCTGAACCGGGTTCTGCTGGTAGTAAGAACGCTGAGCCCGGAGGATGGAACGCTGGACCCGGTCAAAGCGGCACCCATACAGGCTCGCAAACCAGCACATAATTAGATCTACATTTTTAAATGAAATAATGACGATAATGGGTGACAGTTTTCATATATATTAACTGTAACAACCGTCGAGTGGGTCCGTGAAGGGTTTTGGTGGGCCGGAGACCGGCCGGGATGGATCGAGGGCAGCCGGGAGTGTGGTCATTCGAATGAGCTGGATTTGTGGCCGGTTTGTGGCCTGTGTTGCCGCTGATGGGTTTGATTTCATTGTCACTGATGCTGAAATGAATAATACCGGCTCTTGGCGGAAGCCTGGTGGCGAGGGGTCACTGGGTGGCCAATGGGCGATCGGTTTGTGGATGTTGCGGGGGTCTGGGGACGGTGTGGGGAGGTAAAAGTAAATCTCGCCCAATGTGATTATCCGATGAGATGACCCACGGGGGAGAGTGGCAGGCCGTGACGCTTACTTTACGGGATGTTATTCATTGAAAATGAACGATTTCAACATATTGTATCGCAGTAGGCCGTTGTCGTTAATTTCGGTTGATTGTGTTGATGAAAATGTCTGCCCGTTGTGACCAGGCGATGGTAATGATGTGTGTTGTGTGTGGATTTATTTGTGTGCTTTCTTCTGCTGCTTGATGCGTTCTAGATTCATTCCAAAAGATCGATCGTAATAATTACCACGTATCGTGAGCTAAAAACGAAACTTTCTTAAGATCAATATCGCTCAGCAGATAAGCTTCGTGTAACAAGGATAATTTGATTAAATAATTAAAGGATACTCGAACATTGCATAAAATTTTCATTATTGGTATTCTCGGTCATACAAATATCTAATCGTGCTTTTATTTAGATTCATATTTCTTTCTTTTTCACTTTTTTTTGTATTGCAGTGGTCAATGCATTTGTTTTCAAAAATCCTCTTTCTTTTAATTTTTTAATTATTAAATTTTTCTTCTGATTTACAAACTTTTACTATTTCATACTTTTTTCGTAATATTACAATCTTTCATTTGTTCTAATTTTATTGAACGAAAAGAAAACAATCGTAGCACAAAAATGTATTTTTTCAAATTGAGAATCATCGTCATCATCGCTGGACAAATCATTTTTATTCGCAACAAAGAATCATGCTAAGGGGAACAACGGGAAATTATGCTAGACTAGAAAGAGTTTAGATTAGAGGAGCCAACAAACCGTTCGCTGTTTGAAGCGTAATCTTTTTGTTATGAGTTTTTGTTTTTTTTTCAATTTAACCAAGCTGAATGGAATTAGTTTATCTCAACAAGCTAGGTTGTATTACTTTTCATATTTCTTTCCAATATCATTTGTAACAAGCAATGTTTAAATATGTTTAATTTCACTGAATGAAATGCTTAAGATTAAATCCAATCATATCATAACTCACTAATCAGTAGTTGGATCTTCCTTTGCCTTTATCTGACAATCATCCCCAACGTGTCCAAAACCGCACTATCCCGGCTGTCCAGTTGCCCACGCGCCAACGGCTCACTGTGCACACGTGACGCCGGCAGTGTGGTGGTAGTGTTGCCGCGCATAACCTACATGCGTGTTGCGCGTTCGGTCGCGCGAACCGTCCCGATTCGGTTGCGTTCGGTTATTCGTAAACAAACCGCCGGCGCGCGTGGATTGTGGCGCGAGAACGTGCCCCGTTTTGGTGGCGTGGCCCAGCGTGGGACCACTGGCCATGGTCCCACGGGCACGCCGCCCAACGGTCCGACGGGGAGCACGGCGCACGTTGTGGTGTATTACGGAAAATCACGGAAAATAGCTGCATAAAACAAAAAGAACCTATCGTTAGCCTCCCTTAGTACGTAAAGGAAATGTGAAACAGTTTTTCTCTCCCGGTCAGGAGTGATGTTTCGTTTAGCTTTTAAGGTGCAGCAGCACGCGTGTAGTACGCGTTGCCTTTTTTAGTGTTAGCTTATCCATTTAGTTGTCGCGTTTGTTTCACAACTCTGCACTCTATCGCCAAACCCCTTTTATCAGTGTCACTCTCGCAAGCAAACTGCTCAGTGCATCCTCACCAGGGTCGATAATATTCCGCCGGCAAGTGTAACGCGCCCCAAATTGACGTGTGAAAACTGTGCGAACCATCGGGCGTGCGGACCGCACTGTAATCCCGGTGCGCGTATTAATCGATCAACCCGATCGGATCGGATGTGCGAATTTGTACGCCGTTCTTCGACGTCTCTCGAGAGGTGGAATTAAAATTGCCCGCTTCGAGCACCACTGGAGTGGAAACGCTCAACACCCAAGGGAGGGAAGCGGATGTACATCGTTAATTTGGGATATTTTCGGCGCTCTGAAAGGTAATTGTAATTATGTGCATGTGTGTGTGTGTGTACGTGTGTGCGAGCGTCTCGGTGTGTTTGTCCGCGAGTGAGTGTGTATTTTTTTTTTCATCATCTTCTCGTTAATTCTCCCCGAAACGCGTAATTATTGTCAATGAGAAAGCGAACCCAGGGTGGTGGAAGCGTGATCGTGCGGGGTTTGGGCGGGGGAGGGGGACGAAAGGGGGGGGGGGGGGGTGGTAGGAATTCGGTAAGGGGAACCGATGCGGGAAGGGCAAGGGCTGAGATGCTGCCAGGGCTAATCATCGATGGCGGCGATAGTAAAGTAACTAATCGGGCCAGTCGGAGGCCAAATTAAAAGTGGCGAGACCCCCCGGGGGGGGGGGGGGGGGAGGGGGGAGGGGAGAGGCTCTGGCAAGGCAAAAAAAAGGGCGACAGGATGACGGCGGGCCCTGCGGCCTCACCCAACGGCCCAATCTGCATACGCGAGGTATATATTCGGTGCGATCCCCAGAAGCTATCGAATGCAACATTAACGGCCAGAACGAGAGAATACTAATGCGCCAAATGAGCGTGCCTGGCCTTCTAATCATTTTAATAATTTGTTTTGAACATGGAAAGTAATTATCTGGTTCCTTTCGCCGCCACCGTCGCTGCTGATGAGCCGCTGAGATCGTGCGGTTTTTTTTCGCTTCTCTCCATCCCATCCCATCGCATCCAGCTCGTCAGCCCCATGCTGCCTTTAATAGACACTTTATGGACATATAGTTGCCCACACATAGGGCGTCGCTTTTTTTTCTCCCGTTTTCTTCGTCTTCTTCTTCCTTTTCTTCACCAGACCCGCCAGGCTCGCCGCGCGAGAATTGACCGAAATCCACAGCAACGAAAACATCTCAATTAAATTTGTACCTCCGAAAAGGATAATTATTAGTAATTATTATTTTTGTATGCTTCTCGCTCATTTTGCTCCACAATTTCCCTGGCTTCTGGCGCATCGCGTTTGCTGGCGGAATGGGAGAGAGATTATTTCCAGGCGCGTTTTACCTTCTTTTTTTTTCTCTCTCTTTTCATACGCAGTATTTCTTTATTATTACGATCAACTCATTACGTTCAGCTTCGTTTCCTCCTATTCTAATCGCATCTTTTTCCCGCTTTTCCCGTGCGCGCTGTGTTTGCGTTGATCGACGCGTCGAGCTTTATTTTTTTTTGATTTTGTATTGATCGCATAAGTATCGATCGGAATTAAAATTACGCTTTGGAAACACCTAACGGTCTCGAGCACACGCTGCTGCTAACGAGCTATCGCTTCGCGCGGCTGTGTGTACATACATATTTATGCTCTCAGAATGATGGTGTAGGAACTCACCTTTTTTTTGTTGATAAAAATCTCAACAATCGTATATGTTTATATTGACCGGTGTTACGAGCTTTTTAATCAACATTTTCCCGGCAAGGGATTTTCTCACCACGCCGTTAGGTAAGTTAGGAAACTTAACTCTTCACTCATGACACGATTTTTAAATGCACTCCAACGTGGATCATAATGGCGATCACCTTTTTAGAGCGAATAGTGCAGCTCGTTAGAAAAGATATTCCATATAGTGTGATGACACACAAAAATACCATTAAATCCCTTGCCAGTGCTCTCGAGCCGTCGAACAAATGTGGAATAATTCCCGCATTCCCGGCCACCCGAAGCCGTAAATCGTAAATCTCTCAGTCGCGATTTGCCCCGAGCTAAGCGCTGTTCAGCCACATCAGCCGACTTTGCATAGATGTCTATTAATTACGGCACAAGGGCGCTGCAGCTAAGGGCCACAAACATGACTCGGCTTGAATGGATGTGATCTTCACCACGAAAGGTCCGGATCGTCCAACGCCCGAACGTTCATTGGCTTTTGCCGTTTTGCGTTTGATCTTGAATCGCTCGAAGTCAGCTGC
Organism: Anopheles nili; assembly: GCF_943737925.1. NCBI lineage: Eukaryota > Metazoa > Arthropoda > Insecta > Diptera > Culicidae > Anopheles > Anopheles nili. Next base: position 43,449,422 of record NC_071292.1, read on the forward strand.
AAAAAAATAAAATCCCCCACCAACCTCGGGATAACAACTGCAACAAAAGCCTACCCTAGCTCATCGCGGTCGGGATGCCCCGTGCTTCATAAAGCTCCCCGACTCGCCAAGGCGATCCAAAGGCGATGGTGTTGTGTGCTGTATGTGTGTGTGTGTGTGCCATTGGCCGCTTGCGATTATGGTGGATGCAGTGCAGCCTGCAGTGCGATCGATCGACGATGCATTTCGATGATGCAGCGCAATCCATCGGTCACCGCAAAACTGCAGGCTGCGTGTTTGATACCCACGGCCCACGGTCCCGGCTCTGCTCGCCTTTGGTAATTATATATTTTGTGGCAGGCAAAACAATTTTCAATAAATAATAATGCTTATACGATCGTGGAACCAATAATGAGTTTGCACCGCCAGATCGCCTCCGGGAGGTGTACGGTACGGTTGTCGGCCTGGCCCTGCGATGGCTTCAGTGGGCACCCCTTTGGGCATAGTTTGGGGATCGGATCGGACGGAATGTTGGTGGCGAGTTGCAGAGCGAATGGTTGCGAAAAGGTGTAGCGAACAACGGCGATCCTCTTCGCGAGGGGTTTGCTAAGTTTACGCGAAACAAATTAACATTCCAAATATGAATTAAAAATGCAAACGAGCTTTGGGTCGTATCCTTCCACCGATGGTGTTCCGTAGGGCGTTGAAAGGGCCATCATAATGTGTGAGAGAGAGAGAAGAGAGAGAGAGACCGGTTACAGAAAGAGGGTGCTTTATTTGGACGATATTTCAATGGGCTCCAAGCGAAGATCGCCATCGACTGCACGGCAAACGAAAAGTGAGAATTATAAAACGCATGATTTAAGTCACGTCAATTACACCCGACTGCTTCAGGTCCCTCCAAGGGCTCTTCTGCTTCAACCACCCAGCAAAATGGTGAATATTAATAATCATCTCGACGCGCGATCGCGCATTCAGATGAGTTCGCCTTTCCCTTACGGGGGAGAGAGAGAGAGAGAGAGAAAAAAAGCGCTTGACAATTAAAAACGAATCCCGCGACGGCGGCGAGGAAATACTCACCCAGCCGAGCGTATTATAAATGAAATTCAAACATAAAATATGATGCTCAAGCAATGACTTGCGGCCACAGAAACGGCACAAACGAACGCGCGAAAGAAAGGGGCCGGTTAAGGTTAAGCAGCCGGCCGGGATCAGATCTTTTGCTGAGGTCCGACTTTCCTTCCAGCTTTCGATGCGGTTCGTTTTTGTGGCCACATTGTTCAACCGTACGTTCGGTTGGCTCGAACGCACGGACAGTAAAGGAAATCTCACCCATTCGTGGGAGGGTGGTGGTACTGGAACAGAGAAGGGTGCACATTTCAACGCTTGTCTTACTCCAACCCGGGGATAGACCCCCGTCCAGAAAGGGCTCCGCGTTCGAACCGCGCGAATGCGAACGCGTGAATTAATTATATCATTTCGATGCTGTAAAAAAGCGATCATCACTTCCCGCCCTTTTTTCCCGGCTTTATGCCGCGATCCTTTCGAGCTCCTCGGACGACGAAGCCCTATCGGGTGTACGCGCGCGCGCGCGCGCGTTTCTTCGGATAAATCCGATCCTTCCTTGTGAGAGGGGAAGTGACTTTTTTTTGTTTCGAGCTGCCTCGTTATGCGCCAATGCTGGAGCATGAGCATAAGGTGCGGAAACGCAGCTTGAAGGCGAAACAAACGGCACAACAGCTACAACAACAAAAAAAAAGAGCTGGAAACAAAAATAAGCCAACAGATACGAGTACGAAATAGAAGCTCGCGAGATCCGATCCCGCAAAGAGGTGGGGATCATTTGGTGGCTAATGGACAGCCCTCGATCGTTACTTGTCGAAACGGTGCCCTCCTTTTGCTGCTGGAGGCTGCTGGCACGAAAGCGAGCAAAGAAAAGCACCCCCGGAAACCCCATTGTTGAAGGCTCGGCTGCCGACGGAAAATGATGCAGCACACCGAGGACACATTTGGGCGTGTGTGCGTGTGTGGACGTGTGAATGTATTGAATGTTCTTTTTTTTTTCGTCTTTTTCCGTGGCACGCCAAAGCTTGGCCAATTTTAAAGCGCCTTTTGTTTTTGTGCGACCTGCGCTCGGGTTATGAGCGCAGGTTGGCTTTGCCCGTGTCTCGGAGAAACATCCTGCGCTGATCGTCGATATGATATGATGGCAGCATCACGTCCCATGCATGCCGACGGTCCGTGGGCTTTGTTCGGTGTTTAATTGATCCTCGCGCCTGCGAATTTTGTGTCCCTTTTGCGCCACAAAAGGCTCGTTGCGGCACACATCCCTTGGAGGGTTCGTTGTTTTATTTTACTTTTTCAATGAAGCGATATTTTTTTTGAATGTTTATTCTATAATAACCGCTTTACCATTGTGTTAACAGAGTGATAAGATCCTGTTTTTGTAAAAGTATACAAAGTATTATTCTGATTTAATAAAACATCACCAATGCCTTATTGAAGCGTTTGCTTTTTAACTTTTAAATCAAGTAGTTTAAACGATTATTAAGTCCTACGTAATGCGATGCAGTGCACAATAACGCATTGCAAGACGCTTTCCCTGAGTAAAGGGCGAATTGCACTGGTGACAATGCCAAATTTTAAACCATAAGTTTGCTCACGGGGTTTTTTTTTCGTTATTTTTATTCCCATTCCGTGTCGTTCCGCACGTTGGCCGGGGCCACTCGAATGTGTATGTGCAACATGCAGCCCCAAGTGTCGAATGCTGCGCCCCAGCCTACTTTGTTCATTTCGGAGACCCTTCTGGGTTCCTCCAAAAACCTTCACAAGACAATGCGAGAAAACGAAGAGTGACGCGAAAAGAGAATCGTTCGCCGCTCGAGTGAGGAGGGGGAGGCTTTTACTTTTCCGTGGGTATTTATGTTTTCCATGTCCGCTTGGGCCGCTTTTCCCACTCATCCCAGTCCCGCGAAAACGAAACGGAACGGAAGACAACGAAAAATGAAAAAAAAAAGAACAGAAAAAATCGGTAAGAATGAAAGACCGCGCGCGTGTCTCTCGTGTGGCGGCTTCGCTGACCCGCGTGCATATTTTATGTGTGCGTTTAAAATAATAAATATTGGAATCATCATTATCTCCCGATCGTGATCATGATTGGACCGTGGCCGCGGGTGTACCGCCCGAATCAGAGCTCCACCAGAGTGGTCCCTGCGAGCTGTGTGTGTGTATTTTTTTATTGTTTGAAATTATTTATGCAGATACACAGCACAAACATGGCACGACGCAACGGCCGAGGCTTCGATGATGGCGACATGCCCAAGCTGGCCTGCGAGAGCCCTCCCCAACGAGTGGGTGGATGGGAGGCTTATCGGTTTTCCTCAGGCGCGCGCGTTGGGTGTGAAGAAAAAGGCAGAGAAAAACACAAGCATCTATCTAAAGCTCGCACTCGGCACAGATGTCCGGTTTGGTGCCATCGGTCCGGTTGACTCGTTTCTTAGCTCATCCAAACTTGAAAGCACGCGAGACCTAAGAATGCCTCCATTCATCCGATCGGCGGATCGTTTGTTTGCTTTGGTGGTTTTATGCTGGTCGCGATCCGTGTCGCGAGATTCGGCCAGACGACAAAGCTTCTCTCTCCTGTGGAGCCTGAGCCTGAGTCTTAGGAAGGGTGCAAGATCACACACGATCACGTGGTTGGGCTAAAATGCAGCTAGAAATCGGCTAGACGATTGAACCGTTGCCTGTTCGAAGCGATGAGCTCGGATCGGATCATTCGCTCGTTTGTAAAACATTAGAAAATTGAGTCCCACCGATCATCGCCCGGCGGAGTCGCAAGCTTGAAGCCGTTTGATGGTGCTGCATTTAGTGCTGATGTCGTATTCGGAGAGTGCATAATGCTTTCGACCTGGTTGTTTGGAGTAGAACATCTCGGGAACGTTGGGGGGAATTTCTACGTTCGAGCGTTAATGGGAGTGATTTATCGTGATGCGTTCATGGGAGGCGAAATCTCAGGCCGGTGGGTGGGCCCTTGGGAGCTTTTGGAAGGGTTTTTGTTCTCGATATGCAGCTTACTGTAATCGTTTTGACCAATTTAAATGTGCTTTTATTGAATGAAGAATGTTAGTACATTAAGATACTTATAGGATACGATAGAAAGGAAATTTAGAAAAGTTTATGCATTCGACAAAAGGTAAAATAATCGAATTAACTTATTTCCAGGTTTTGTCTTAACATTTTGCAAAATTTTTGAATCTTATCCATGTTAACTCTGGCCTGTACAACTAGGCCAGGTTAATAAGGATATAAATTAAGCAAAACAGTGTCGTAATTAGTGGATACTGCATAGGCATGCCAGAAGAGACTCAACTTTCCCAAGACTCGCCCGGCATAGGATCATCCGTACAGACGAACAAATAACTCCCGACAGCACGCTGTGTAACGATCATAAATTGTGCCATTGTTGCGCATTTAGCGATGACGATACCAATTTGATCACCCAGGCCCCGTTAGAGAAGCGACGCACCGGATTACCGATTGTCGGAGCGAAAATAAGAAATAGGGCCGCGAAACCAGCAGCAACATTTCTTTTCTCTTGCTGTGGTGGAATGCAAAAAAAACCGGTAGCGCTGGCAGCCCAATTATCATTGTCAATCTGCGCTTCGTTAATGGCGCTTTCATGCGCATTTGATGCGCATACGCAAACCCAAATGCATTCGACAACCGGCCTGGTCTGGTGAGCGGAAAACCAGAAGCGACGATGCGATCACCCGAGGAAACCCGGTTGGTGAGCTTTTGATTTAGTTTAGAATTTAATTGAAGATAATTGAACACGTTTATGCGCATTTTGTACCAACGTGCGGTCCATTATGTTGTTTGCCGTCGTCGTTAGCTCGCTTTTCCCATTGCATGTAAGGAGCGATTTAATAAGAGATAGATTTCCCATCCCATCTTCGGTTGACCTATTCGTGGTATGATCTATTTATTGTAAAGCCCTCGCTTCTTTTCCCATACGGTCTACGATTAGTTTGAGTCATACGACATCTTGTGTAATATCTTTTATTTTACTGCTAAATTTGATGATGTTCCACTCTAAGTTTGTGGTTAGATAAAACATAGAAACTAACGTAAAAACCCACGGAAACCTATAAAAAAAGCTTTTTTTAGTAAGGCTTAATACCGAAAAATGGGTGCCCAACACTCCGCGTTTCACAGTATGCTTCGATTAAGTTAGGCACCCCATAAAGGTGTTGCAACATATGGCTGTTGGCGTTGTTTTTTTCCCCAACTGACTGTATTTTTTTTCCGTCGGGGGAAATGAAATTGCAGCAGGAAAAAAAAAATAAAGCTCAAACACGTGGAAGAACGAGGCATCCGCCACGGGCCGTGGCAGTAATGTGGCTACGAGCGTGTGCACAAACATTTTCTATTTCTCCCGTTTAATTTCCGTTCCGGCGCACCGTGTCTTGTGCCATTATTATTAAATTAGGCATTATTTCCCCAAATCCCCCAGCCGCCCTGCCAGTGGGCGCTATTCAAATTAAACACAAATTACAGAATAATTACACAATGATTTTCCGTGCTGAAAATAATTGCTGATAATCAGCTTACATTGTCTAGTGGAAAACGAAACTAGGGAATGTCTAAAAACCGACCCTGCACACACATGCACACACACACATGCCCAACCGAAACAAGGGGCCAGGAGGGTGGCCAAACCAATTTGCAGCTTTAGGTGCTGGGAAACGGTGCGTTTTTGTGTGTGTGTATGGCTGTGTGTTTAGAACAGTAGATTTCGGTGGGTGCAGGCGCAAAAAGGGCGAATAAAATTCATAATAAATCATAATTGAAGGTGACATTCCCGGGGCAAGCCATCGGGACCGTCGCCGGGGCACAAAGGTTGGTTTGGAGTTTTTGACAATCGCGCTTGAATGGGGTGGCTGTTGGAGAGGGTGCGCGGGAAGCTAATTTGATGGCAATTACAATCGTATCATTAGAAGCGCAGGCGAGTGTGAGTGAGCGAGCAAAAGATTCGACCGTTTGGCCACATCTCGTCCGTGTCGTTCGCGTTCCACAGCCCTTTGCTCGCGGGCTGCTCAATTATAATCGCCTCAAAAACCTCAACGAACGCGGGGTCGGGCGCGATTTCGATTTACATCAAATGGTTAAAGGTGTGAAATGTCAATTAAGGCCAAAACAGGCGTACGGAGCTGTGAGATAGAACCGTGGGATGCCATGTGTGGGCCATGTGATGTTTTTCGATCGAATCTCTCTGTACTTGTTGAGCACGGCATGTGGATGTGGTTGTGATTTTGGGGCGTGCATTTTGTGCAAGAGTTGTACCGAAGTTTACAAGAAGCTTAAGGTCGGCTTTAAAGCAACCTCAATCGTTAATTACTTCCGATCAAACCGCAGGCATGTCGGGATTTTTTTTCCTTTTCCCTTGCGGACAGATCGCACATTTGAATCCACGTAACTGTAACTGGCAGTGGAGTTTAGAGAAATCCGACGGGAGTTTCTCCTTTGCATGCACACCGCACATTCACCACAAAACCGTACGCATAATTGGTTGAATTATTTTACGGTTGTGTGATGGAGATGATTACACGATGTACACGTTTGCGGTGGATCGAAAGCACGCTCCTTCCGCCAGCATGAACGTCATGCATTCATCACAGCCAGTGCAGCGTTATTAAACGTCATGTTCACGTTACGTCGCCGGTCGCATGGAATCCGCCATTTTGCTTCATTCGCCGCAGTGGTTCTAATCGTTTGTTAAATGTTTCTGGGGGATACACGCACAAAAAAAACACATGGGGCTTTACTCTTCCGTAACAAGCTTCCGCGATGGCTTGTTAGACAGAAAAAAAAACAATAGTGATGCGCGCACAACACTACGCTTCTGTGTGTGGTGCGCTCGTATAGATGTGGAGCACTAAACGATGTATGTTAGTCAGTTCTTTCTCGCGACAGCAAATGTAAATGAATATAATTGCTATTCTCCGGACGAATGGCGGAGAATTTCGTGTCTCCTGAGCTACACGTCGGCTTCTTCATCTCGTCTCGTTTCGTTGGCACCATTTCACAGCCTACTGTTTGTGTCTGTATGTGGCTGTGTGTGTGTTGTCGATTTGGCGCCGACAGAACCACCCCACGGCCATGGCAGTGTCACTGGGAATGAATTTAATTAAAATGACCATTAATATAATTGTTCGTCACCGGTCACACACACACACACGCAAGATCTCGGTCGGCCATCGGTCCCCCTCCCTTCTCCTCTCCCCCACTCCAACTCACCCCAAAAACGTCATCCGTTTGTTGCTGTGCCACCGCGCCTTTACGTGGTCTGTCGACGGCCACGACATGGGGCAAAAATAAAAAATCTGCGTCCAGTAGGCATTGCTTCTGCAACGTGCAGCACGTGTGTGTGTATGTGGATAATCAACATAACAAAGAACGGGAAGGCGGCGTTTTGGTGTGTACGTTCACGAGCTCCCCATGCGAAAGGGGAGGGGGCTGCAGCTCGTTAATATTCAAATCCTGACAATTATAAACGGTTCACCAGCGCGCGGCCACGTTGCGCCGTAACAATTGCCAGTTTTAATTTAACCACTAAATAATAGGAGCGATGCCGATTGAGCATTACGATGGCCGCGATTTTCCGTTGTTGACGATTGCTGGGATTCTCGGTACTCGGGGCCACCCGGTGGGAGGGCGGAGTTTTTTTAATGGAATTTTGCATGTATGCTGCATCGGCACCGGTTTAGTATTAGGAGCACGCTAGACCGCGTAACGTGGGAATCTAAGTTGGCCAAATGGTCTAGATTTTGTTGCTAGGCAAAGGCATGCTATGGGGAAAAAATCGTGTTGTACCTCTTCATCTCTTCGTTGGAAATAATCTTCTTCACATTCCCTCAAATGTAAATTTAACTAATGTATCATTAGTTTGTTTAAAATATTTTAAGAATTCAAAATAAAAAGGCTCTATTGCAATTGTGACTTTTACTTAAATAAATCAAGTCATCACATTCAGCCTTAAACCCATGAAAATTTGCCATGGTTAATTCTTGTTTATGTTATCTGATCATATGCACGATTTTGAACCATTCCAATAGGGGATTAAAACCGTATGTTTGCAATACAGCAGTATGTGCATCCATACGGTGGTGATATATTGCAAATCCTTTTAGCGGCTTTTAAATCAATACAATAAACCCATTCATTCTTTCGGTGGCATCCCGAATTCGATACAGCCGGTGAATGCGAAAGTATATAATCGTAAATAAAACACTGCCGCGAATTTTGAATCCATTCCACTCGTCGTTTTGTTCGCCTTGGGGGTAGATATCGATACATGTATGTGTGTATGTGTGTGTAGAGATGCACAGGAGCTTCGAAAGCGCCCCATCGAAGAAGATTTACGAGCTAGAATGGTATATTCGCTGGTTTCCCCATCACCATTCAGCATACATTAAAACGCTTCACTTGTTCCATCTGCCCGGCGGCTAAACTATGACTAACTAATTTAAAAGCGATTTTTTTAAGCCTCTTTTTAAATTATTCTACATGGGGGTTCCTCTAATACTATCGATCTGTTCTGCAGTAAGGCTTTTTTCTTCGGCAATAATTGGTTTTATGTCCTAAGGCTTAAATACTAAACTGTATTTTAGCATTATTAAATTTCTAATGCTTGCACTCTCATGAGCAAGCGTACAATTAACATCACTGCCTACCGAACACCTTTAGCAAGACTTCACCAAACTCCCCTGACATGCAGTTAGGCCCTTTATTGCTACTTATTATTTTTGCAAGCCCTACACCACATCTGCTCTCATTTGGCGTGCTTTTTTTTGCAATCGCACAGAACGATGCATTTAGTCCAGCGCAATATCAGCCCCACGGCATGTCCCCAGAGGAGCGCGACCGCGACCGAGCTGGAACGATTATAATGAACTTCATTAGGTATTTTCTGTATTCATAATTCATCTGCCTTTAATCTGATAATAAAACAGATTTTCATTGTCTTTCTGGCCGAGGGCCCGGGGGCCGGACGCGCGCCCGATCGGCATCCTCACAAACCGGTTGAGAAACGGCACCACAGGAGGTAGACCATAAGTCTAGCGAAAACCAAAACCCCTTGGACCTGTGGTTTGCACTTCACCGGGACCCTCGCAAAAGGCTTCACCCGTACCCGTACCCGTGGCTTTTGTGATCCACTCTCAACAATTTCTCCTTCTTTTCTGTGCGCGCTGTGAAAACGTGAAGAAAGATTCTTCTCGCACCTTTTGTCAGTGTGACCCCTCGGGCACAAGCACGGGGAACAAGGGCCAAGAGTGCCCTTTTGCATTCTCGAACCGGCCGCCTTTTGCTGGGTCTCTTCGTACCGTTCTCGAGCCCTTTTCTGCACCATCGTTAGGGCCGCCTGTCAGAGTGCATCCCTAGACCGGGCTAGATCATGAGCGTAGTCTGCACCAGTGGTTGCATTCTTCGACCCAGCGAGTGCAATGGGTGATGCATTTCGCGGTTGCACTTCATCCAACTCTCAACCACCGTTGAGAGCAGCAGAAGCAGCAACGTATCGGATCAGGAAAGAGATCATCACGCGGTGGTGGCCGAAGTAGCGACGATTCGAGTGCAGAAAAGGAAAATGATATTAAAATGAGGTGAGAAAGAATTAATGACGATGCCCTTCTCGTCCCGATCGTCCGTTCATCCTGGTTCAGCCAGGTTGCATCGATCGTAACGTTGAAACCCGTATTAAGTGAGGCCCCAGATTCGCCCGCTTCACTTGTACTCTCTAGGGAGTCTGCACGAGCACCTTTTGGGTCGTCCTTTGCTGTTGGGTACGTTCTCGCACATGCCTTTTACGGGTTTTGGGGCTGGCAAACGGTGGCCCCCTTGTTGGCGGGCTGAACGTGGCGAAAGTTATTAAATTTTCATAAATATGCCAAAAGCGTGGAATTCATAAGCCCGAACCCGCAATTGTCCCGCGGTTTGCGTCGTCGTCGTCGCCGTTGTCCGGTTAATCGATTTCGTAGAATCCACAATTTGTGGCTTGCACTTACCCATGTGTGCTTTATTTCCATTGTTGAACCGAGAGCAAGATCGAGAGGTGGGCTTGTTGAGTGGCAAAAGGAAGCATCCGCTTCGCATAATCGCAGTTGGTGTAAAATGGTGCATTTGTTTTTCACCCGTTCCGGAGCGTCCTAAAGGGTGGCCCTGGTTCCCGGAATGGAAGGGACAACGTGTAAATGGGTTGCCGATCTTTGTCGCCGAGCAGAGCCAGGAGCAGCATTTAAAAAAGCATTGTTAGTTTTAAGCAGCGCTTCCATTGTGGAGGACTAGGATATTGGAGACTCAACGTGGAGGTCGTACGGTGTGCGATATCTTAACGGATGCTGCATGGATCCATTTAAGGAAATTACATCGATGGTTCATTCGCTGCATTTAGACTGAAACAATGAGTTTCGTGTGGCGAAAGCGATCTGTACGACAATGGGGAATATTGATGCACGGCAGAGGTATGGCGTGGAAACGACGCTTAAAAATGATCGGTGATAATTAAGCGTGTTCCGTAAATTGTACAACATGCGAGCTTTAAAGAGCTTTCTAACAATGTACATTACTTAGCGACGTTTATACTGCACGGTTAGGCGTTTTTGAGCCCATTTTTTAACCCAATTCGGTATCTACTACTTTTATATCCTGTTTGTTTGATCGTTAAGTAAATTCTAGCAAATCAAACAATCAGCAATGGATAGAACCTCAATGTTTAGGCTCTTTTTTTACTGCCTTTGTAGCTTCTAATGCAGAAGAATAGATTTCATTTCCGGTGTATCACTAACATAGTGTCAGCGTGAAATTGTAAATTGATGCATAATTAAATGTGTAAACATTCACTATGCCAGGGGTCGGCACAGTTTTTACCAAAAGGGCCAGACAGTGAAAATTAGCCTGAAACTGTGGGCCATATGAAACAAATCTTTAAAAATATAAATAAAACAAGGCAGAACGAATAATTCAACACAACTACAAATTGACACTTTGGTTGGTTTTTATTTCAACAAAATGTGGAATGAAATACGATTATTTGAAAAAAAAAATGTAGATAGATACGATTACGTTGGTGTTGATTTTGGATTCGAACGTAAAACGAATAATCTGATATCGATATAATTGGTTTTTGTGTTCTTCATAAGGCCTACAAACAATTTCTCTCGGACTTTGTCGACCCTTGCACTATGCAGTGTTGAATGTCAGGCAAAGAAAACGAAAAATCCAGGATTTAGCTACGCTGGCAGATGATAGCTAAGAGTCAGTTTAAGCTAAACCACTATGCGTTCACTACGTGAAATGAAATTAAAACGCACCATGAAAGCTGAAATTAGTTTTCAACCGTTTCCGATCACACCCACAAGCGGCTGGTCCACGCAACAACAAACAGCGAAAACATTCTAACAAAACTCCCAACCTAACAATGTCGTGAAATACATCGCACCGCAGATGGAATTGTTGAGCGCATTTAAATACAGCCTCTGTTTATGATTTAAGCTACAGATGAAACCTAAAAACCAAAGAACTAACCACCCAAGCACGCGTGTGCGTGTATTGTATGTAAATAAACGAGGACGCGCTTGTATCCGGGTCAAGGCACGGGGCGTAAGGGGCACGAAAGGGAAGCGAAAGGGAACGGAGGGGGTGGGGGTGGAGGTGGCCACCGTTTGCGCAACCACACCCCGAATTCTCTTTCCCCCCACCACCACCCCCGACACCCCTCCTGCTGCTCACCCTGTCACGGTTTGTCCACGAAACCGCGGCAAATTGAATGTGGCATAAAAACTAAAGGTGAACACGGAGTGAGAAGAAAAAAAACACGACATCATCAAAACCACTCCCACCAGCAATGATGGTTTGTGGGGTGGCGATGGGGGTGGCAGTGGCGGCGGCGTCATCAGCGCGGCAAGAGATCATCGAACGCGTGACGATCGAGCGATCTTGACACAAGCGAGATTTAATTAATTAAGGAGTGTCCTTTATAATTTCTCCTTTGTTGTGCCCACCGTTCGCGAGCTTTCGAGGGATTTTGGTGTGGTCGGGTATTTTATTTCCTTCTTTATCTCTCTCCGAGTCACTTCTCTTTCCACTGTTCCCCCACCGGGTGCCGGTTCATGGTCTCTCTCCCTCTCTCGCTCTTTCTCTCGTTCCATCGCTTTATTTGTGTTTTTATTTAATTTTTTGAATTCTTAATTCGTTTTGATTGAAGCGTTCGAGATGTGATTTTCTCTTCGTGATATCATTCCCGCTTCATCTCCATTCACCCGTGCGATCTTGCTCTATCTCTCTCTCTCGCTCTCTCTCTCGCGCGCGCGCTTTTGGTGGGCTCCCCTTTAGGTTGGTTGGATATAATATACACCCACGTTGTTCCACAGATTTTGGGATAGTTTTTTTTACATCTCCACCGGTCGAACCGGACCGTTAATTCCTTCCACTCATTTGGGACTCGTTCCCCTTCCGGGAACCTGGCGATTTACCCCTTTGCAAAGGGGTGAGTTCGAAAGTCGAAGAGGCGACATGATGATGATTTTACCGCACATGTATCGCCGCTGTTATAAATACAAATGATACATTCCATACGAATGTTGAATAAATAATGCGGCCCCTGTGTCATCTCTCTCTCTCGCTCTCTCTGCCGTGGGTTTTAAAGCTTTTCTTCACTTCGATCGGAGGGATGATGAGCGTTACCTATTACGTTCTAGTGAAATGAGAAGAATTTTCTTTCGCCAGAGTCCATTCCCGCGCGAGCATTTCCCTCACGATCGTGCCCGCGATGCGTCAGTGTTTCTTTTTCCACCGTTTCATCCCACCGTTGCAACTCACAGCGCGAAACATTATGCTGCTATCAAAGTGTCTGTTGTTATTACTGTCATTGTTGTTGTTTCCCTGTAGGGCTGTAAGGGGCGACCCAAGCTAAGCGACCTCCTCGATCTCATCATGCTCGTGATCGCGCAAACCCCCGTCGGTATCCCACTCTGCGCACTTTTCTTCACCCCAACGCCCTGTCTGCCCTGCTCGTTAGTGGTGGTGGTGGTGTTGGTGGTGAAAAAAAAGCTTTTATTAATTTACAAGTAAATGATGTCAGATAAAATTAAAAGTCATTCAATTAATCTTTCGTGGCCGGCTCGAGGCGAGGTTAATGACATACGGCGCAGGCGCGCAAAGCTGTGATTTCAATAATAATTAATCAGCCGCATGCGCATATTCAACTCGCACCCTTTGCGTGGTACTCCCCGCTTTCCAGCTTCCCGAAAGGTATTGCGGGCCTTTTGCCGGCCGAATGATGATGGTCATGATGATGGTGGTGATGACGATGAAAATACCCACCGACCGTGCGATTACGATTACCGCCGGCTGATGGGAAGAATACGCGCCTGGGTCCTCGATCCTCGAGCCGTAATCGTGCGAAGGCGCGTAGAAGAGAGAGAGAGAGAGACGCCGAAAGATAGAAAATAACACAACCCAAAGGGATAGCGAGAGAGAGAGAGAGAGAGAGAGAATGGACAACAGCCTCCCACAACTGCCTCGAAGGAAAAGTGGCTGTTGGAGAAATGGGCTCGGGGGATTTTCTTCTTCTTCTTCTTCTTCTTCTTCTTCTTCTATTCTTTTCATTATTAGACGACGATTCAAAGGAGCCCGATCGCGATTGGAAGCATCCCTTTCGTTTGCGGGTTCACTTCCCTTGATGAGCTTGTTAGTAATGATTTGATATAGTTTTGTGACCTACCTCCCCGCCGAAGGAATGCTTTTGATTTGGGTCTCGCAACTGACCCCACCCCACACCGTTTGAAGGGAGGATTAAGAGAGAGAGAGAGAGTGAGAGAGAGAAAAAAAACACATCAACGCGTTAATTCAATTAAAGGTACCGATTTTTGCGTTGCGCCTTTCACCGGGCGTTTGCGCTCACCCAAAAAGGGGTGTAATCATACTTTCTCCCAGCAGAGGATGCGAGGTCCAAGGGGTTGGAGGGGGATGTGAGGAAGGCGAGGGTGGCAAATTGGGGGAGGAAAAAGTTATTACTATTTGTTTGCGCGATCCAACCGGGACCGAGTGCCAGTTGCTAACTACGTTGAGGTGGAAGTTTTTGAGCGATTTCTGCACGATGGAAAGGGTCAAACTTGGGCCGTCCGTTGGTTGGATGCCATAATTTGGGCTTAGAGTTTCAAGCGGTTTCCAATTAGACGGCGGTGCGAATTAAATATGTCGGATATTTCGAGGAAAGGGGGATTCAAAGGGTGTTTCAAAAGGATTACTAGTTGAGCTTTAAAAAATAAGATAGCTTAAAGCATAGCCCGCTTCACGTGGTAGACTTCAGTGGGATGTTAGGGTAGAGTTTTGCTATTTTGAAATACAATAAAAAATAATTTTGAGATATATTCATTACCATTGAGTCATTTAATACGTAAGTAAAAAAAATCTCTGTGAACAACGGTGGACTTGGTTTGTTCTCAAAC